>NC_139569.1:41302646-42502646 GCF_965112155.1 Podarcis liolepis
GGGGCAGAGCACATTCACCCAGCCCTCTGTCAGAACCAAGGGATTCTCTCCTCTCTCCTCTTTTCTCTTGAATTTTAATTGACTGGCATGTCCTTGGAGAAGGGAGAGGCTCTCTAATGATGTGTCTGCTATCTGTTCTCCAACTCCCCCTCCTTCTCCCAATACCTTGTAACTTGGCAGTTCTGTGTCCTGTCATAAATTAGCCCTGTCTCCATCTCTTCCTGCAGCTACTGGAGAATGGGGAGGGGTGGAGATTCCCCCCCCCCTCAGAAAGAAGCAGAGGGGAAGGAGGGGGCAATTCCCAGCCCTCCTCTTCAGACCAGTTCCTGATACCCTTGCTGAAGGCCAGGCGCATCAAGCGGGGGCTGGGGCGGGAGGGTCTCTTTGTCCAACCCACCACTGGCGTGCGGCCCCTGGGAAGTTTCCCAGAAGGCGATATGACCCCTGGGCTGAAAAACCTTCTCCGCCCCTGCACTGGAGCAATAGAAGATGCAGGGTGTTGGAAGAGAGTGAGACTGCTGACAGTGCTCCCAGTTTCTTCTCTGCCATCTGCATTCTTGGATTCGTTTGTCTTCTGCGATGAGAAAAGTTAGCGATCGCTTAAACTCAGCAAAGTGGATTTGAAAGGGCATATGTTGCTCTGACGTTGATTATACATGACGGGGCTCCAGGGTGAAGCACAGAACCCTGGAGGTAGCTTGTTTGTGTGAATATGGCCTTTCCCCCCCATGCTTCGAGGCCCAGAGCAGATCAAATCTCAGACGGCTGCCTTCTCCTTATACTTCCACTGCAAGAGCCCAACCTTGCTTGTCACTTCAAGAGATGAATTGAGTGCTAGGAAGGCTGGTATATGTAGCTCCTGAGTTGAGAGCAGCCAAGTCCCTCAAACACTGACGCTGATGATCCCCAAAGCTTTTGTGTGCTGTTAATAGCATGGGCTATATGAAGAGGCCCTTGCCACAATTGTTTCTCCTGGGGTTGGAAGCTCACTTGAGCCTTTGATTTGTGGGCTCATTTAAGGACTTGTGAATCAGAAGCTGCAGTGAGCTGAAGGAGTGTTGTCAAACCCAGCAGAATGAGAGGCTTCTGATTCTGCATGGGTCTGTTGCCATGGCGGGGAAGATATTTGAGCTTCAGAGCTGAATTCTTGGCCAGAGGCAAAAAAGTGGTGGCCTGCCAGAAAGGCAGTTGCCTCAGAAGGCAGGCTGGGGATAGCTGGGAGAAGCAGCAGATCCAAGGCCTGAGGATTGTGCTGCTCAACACCTCCTGCGCTTGTTGGCCACTGCTGTTTCCTCTTCCACCCTTCCTCAGCCACTGCCTGCTCTTCTCCAGCCTCCTTCAGCATGACAGGACTTCTCGTGGCTTCCTCCAGTCACCTCAGGCAGTGTTGGTGGTGGTGGGTTGCCATTTTCTGTTCTGCCTCTGGCACCAAAACATCCTGGGCCAGCCCTGGGTGGTTGAAGGAGGAGCTTCCAGCTGATAAACGCGGGAAGGAGGTCCTCCCCATGGGCAGGCTGCATCAGGACCCATTAAACATCACAGTTGCTAAGTGTCAGGGACCGTGCTGAGGAGGGTTGCACTGAGGAGAGATGGTGGGAGCCTCCCCTCCCCCTCCCCCTCCCCTCCCCCTCCCCCTCCCCCTCCCCCTGCTCCTAATCCAGATCCTAAATCTTCCCAAGAGCGGGAGGACAGTATAGATTTGGAACAGTGGTTTGCAGAGGGACATAGTTCAGAAGGCAGAAGCTGGGAAATACTGGATGGGGAGCAACTAGGAGAATAGACACTGGGAGAGAGAGAGGGTTAACAGATTCACAGTCTCTGGACAGCATTCACCCCCTTCCCCAAAGACACGGAGAGCTCAGAAAGTGGCAGAACAGAAAGCACAGAGGGTACAAGCTCAGATTACAAGACATAGATGTGATGTAGACAGAAGGGGGTGGGATCTTTTAATTGGGAGCACCGCCATATTTAGGAGATGTGCTCTTTGTTCTCTCGCTGTGATTATTAAAGTTTCTAACTGGTAAGAAGACTCCTCTTCCTTTGTTCTGTTTATCTACTGCCATGGAAGCCGATTCCCGGAAGCCTGACACTCAAGATAGATGATGCCGCGGGTGAGGATTCTGACCTGGGAGAGGGACCTAGTGGGTTACCACCCCTTCACCTCATGCCAGTCTTGCCTACAACCCTGTCACCAAGTCACTCCATGCCAGACCTGCCTCTCTCCTCCCACTCTGCCTTGCTCTTCATCAGCACCAGCTGATGAGAGTCCGCCCTCCAAGGATATGTCAGATACCTGGTCTGGTTGTGCGTTGTGCTGCCACATCCTCCAAGATGTAGGAGATGGAGACATCAGTGCTGGTGCCAACAGACAGCTCAGGTCCAGCCCGCTTGCCCGGTCCAAAGGAATATCCCACTTGCTATGCTAAAATTATGTCCACCACTGCTTCTTTATAATGAGGACCTGGGAGGAATGTTGCTCATTGGATTGCCCAGCCATGCATAGCATCTGCTGCACCTTGGACACACCATACTGATCTGAACATTAAAGTTTTCAGCAGAAAACTTAATCTGAGTCCAAGTACACCATTCAGATGAGAGCCTGGACATGTGCAATGCTAAGAGTTAGCGGACCTGATCTCCTCCTCTCTTACTTTGATTTTGGCAGTAGGAATAATAAACATAAAAATCACTGAAACGTCAAAGAGCTTCTTGTATTATGAGCTTCATTACTAATTATGTTTAATGCATTTTCAGATACTGTAGAGAGGCGCTGTGTTCTACCATGGGCCTTTCTATTGATCAGCTGTCATTTCAGCTGCTGCGGAATTCTGCTTGCTTGTTAGTGTATTAGGGACATTTCCTTTGCTCTCTTACTTACATGGTTTTTTATTTTATTTTTTTATTTTTACAAAAAGAACAGCCCTAGAGAGGAACTGCCATATTTAGCCAAGGAAAAACTAGCTAATGGCAGATCCTTCAATGCCTCCATGATCTTTCCTAGTCTTAACACTGTGGTATCTTCTTTGTGAATGAAGTTCTTGGGATATTTACAAATCATAGTGAAGACCAGCTAACAGGGGAGAGAGGCCCAGTGGCTAGAGCAGGGGTCCCCAAACTTGGGTCTCTGGCTGATTTGGGACTACATAATCCCTAGCTAGCAGGACCAGTGTTCAGCGATGATGGGAATTGTAGTCCAAAAGCTTGGAGACCCAAGTTGGGGAAACCTTGGGCTAGAGTGTTGAAGTCTTACCTGGGAAATCAGGGTTCAAATCCCCACTCAGCCATGAAGCTCACTGGGTGACTGTGGGCCAGTCCATGTCTCTCAGCCTAACCTACCTCACAGGGTTCTTATGGAACTAAAATTGGGAGTAGAAGGACCTCATACACCACCTTTAGTTCCTTGGAAGAAAGGTAGGACATAAATGTAAGAGCAACTGGTGTTCAGGAGTCCATTCCTAAAATATCGATACTCACATCCACAGAAATAAAAAAATTCCTTCCAGTAGCACCTTAAAGACCAACTAAGTTAGTTCTTGGTATGAGCTTTCGTGTGCATGCACACTTCTTCAGAGACACTGATGGTGTTTTCTGGTCACATCTGTTTGGATTCTGTGGCGGAAGCAGTCAATGTACAAGTCCAGTGTGGTATTGCGTCCATCAGGAGGGGTCCATGTGGAGTCCCTTTTTGTGTAACACTTTTTCGGTGGTAGTTGGTGGTCAGTGTTCTGTTGGGAGGGTGGTTGTTGTTCTCCAGTGGGTTGAGAGGTGTTGTGTTGTGAAGTTGTTGTTTGTTCTGATTTGTCTTGTTGTTGTGTGAATCTGAAGAAGTGTGCATGCACACGAAAGCTCATACCAAGAACTAACTTAGTTGGTCTTTAAGGTGCTACTGGAAGGAATTTTTTTATTTTGACTATGGCAGACCAACACGGCTACCTATCTGTAACTGGATCCACAGAAATGACACATAAAAAAATAAACTTAGGCTGCAGTCCTACTGTCGGTTACCTGGGAGGAGGGATTTTGAGGACTTCTGGTGAAAATAGAAACAGGAGAGGAAATTGCTGATGTTCACTTGTTTATCCCATCTCTGAACAGAAGTCAGTCCAGTGGTACTTTGGTTTGCAACTGCTTCAGATTACAACCACGTCAAACCCGGAAGTGCGTGTCTCTTTTTTTGGGATTACAACCCAATTTTTTGGGATTACAACCAACTTTTTGGGGGGAGACCCCATTGGTGAAAGCGCGCCTTGGGTTACAACCTGTTTTGGTTTACAACCGGACCTCCAGAACGGATTATGGTTGTAAACCAAGGTACCACTGTAAATGCAAATGGAATTCACTGTTGTTGCTTTCGGTCCACCGGTTATATAGAACTGATCCCCAGCCTTTTGCACTCTGTTTCCTTTGCACTGAAATGAATGGGGCGGGAAAATGGAATAACAATGCAATTTATGTCATTTTGCCAAATGCAGGCAGTGAGACAAATAACTTTTTTTGTAAAGCAGATGTCGAACTGCAGCCGAATGGAAACAAGGCTGCATGCAATGAATGCAGGGCAGAATGGAAAACCACGCCTTCTTAACATCCCTACATGGGAGGTAGCCCCATTGAACTTGCTGGGGCTTACTTCAGAGTAGAATTGTATAGGATTGCACTGCTAGGTAGCTATGCTTTCTGCCTCCAGCTTACTTAATAGCCTGATACAGTGAAATGGAAGAACGAGGTGCCAAGAAAGGACAAGTTGTTAAAGAGAAGCACTCCAACATCAGACTCGCTGCTGCAGACAGCAACATGCCATGGCATTGGAGAGTTTTCCTGTGTGCTTACCCATTCACGAATCATCACAGCACTACCCCAAAAATAAACACTGAGTCACAGAACGGAAACAAGTGATACTTCTAATTGTGGTCCTATTGAACAATAGAATGTCAGTGGGAGCTAAACTAAGCAAGAACATAACAGTCAACTGAATGATTGTCAGGAGCTTCTGGGACTCGAACCAGGTTCTTTGGTGAGCTGCCAGGACTACAGGTTGGGACATCTCTTGGGAAAGTAAGGGAATCCTGGATACAAGAGTGACTACACCCACCCAGGCTGGCCATTGGCTCCCCTCAGCTGGAAGGCTTGTTAAGACTTATTGTTCATTTGTTTTGCTTAAAGCAGAGGTGAGGCACCTCAGACCTGGGAGCTGAATGTGGCCTGGACAGCCTCTTGTAGGCTATAGAGGTTCTTCATCTCTGCCCTAGAGTATATTTATTAAGAGTTGCCAAATCCTTGGTCCATCCATCCTAGAGCAATTTACTTTTACAGCACTAGCTGTCCAGTGCTTCCCTGCATTACCAGGCAAGGTTGACACTTACTGATTAGTCACTTTTTAAATTCTCATTTTCAGCTAAACGTTAAGAAAAGCAGTGTGTGTGTATTCATTAGAACAGGAATACAGTGGTGCCCCGCAAGACGAATGCCTTGCAAGACGGAAAACTCGCTAGACGAAAGAGTTTTCCGTTTTGGAGGTGCTTCGCAAAACGAATCTCCTATGGGCTTGCTTTGCAAGACGAAAATGTCTTGCGAGTTCCTGCGGGTTTTCCCCCCCTTCCCCCCCTTTTTCTAAACCGCTAATCCGCTAATCCGCTTATCCGTCAATGGGCTTGCTTCGCAAGACGAAAAAACCGCTAGACGAAGAGAATCACAGAACGGATTCTTTTCGTCTTGCGAGGCACCACTGTAATGGAAAAACAAAGGAATACAGTTCCGAACCATAAAATAGCACAGCAAGCCTATGCAACCAAGCTTACAGAAATAGTCTTCTAGACGGAAGGAGACCCTGTTCCCCTGTCTACAGTGCAATATTGGGAAGGTTTGCATGGAAGGAGATTGGCAGGGACTAGGAGTTACAATGTTGTTCTTCAGGTGAGGATGCTGAACCAGATAGGGAAAGGCAATGCAGGGCCAGCCCCAGAAACACCACTACCAGATGAGCCTGTGAGGACAGTGCTCCTCCGCTCTGAGGGTGTGGCTCTGTTACCTTTGGAGGACTTTATTGCAGGTGACCCAGGTGACCAATGGCATCCTCACTTCAATCGCATAGGTCAAATCTGTGTCCAGGGCAGCTGTCTACCAGCTCCATCTGGTATGCAGGCTGAGATCCTACCTGCCCTGGGACTGTCTCGCCAGAGTGGTGCATGCTCTGGTTATCTCCCGCTTGGACTACTGCAATGCCCTCTATGTGGGGCTACCTTTGAAGGTGACCCGGAAACTACAACAAATCCAGAATGCAGCAGCTAGACTGGTGACGGGGAGCGGCCGTCGAGACCATATAAAACCGGGCCTGAAAGACCTACATTGGCTCCCAGTGCATTTCCGAGCACAATTCAAACTGTTGGTGCTGACCTTTAAAGCCCTAAACGGCCTCGGCCCAGTATACCTGAAGAAACGTCTCCACCCCCATCGTTCAGCCCAGACACTGAGGTCCAGCGCTGAGGGCCTTCTGGTGGTTCCCTCACTGTGAGAAGTGAGGTTGCAGGGAACCAGGCAGAGGGCCTTCTCAGTAGTGGCACCCACCCTGTGGAACACCCTCCCATCAGATTAAAACCACATCAGATCTTTGTGCTCCTAGAGCCTTGGCTCACCACAGAGAAGGACAAAGGCATTCCGTAACAACAGGACTTTTCTGTTCATTACCAGAGTCATTGTTGCTCATTTATCCTGACATTCTATTATTCCATTGCCATGCTTCTTGTCACCTTGGAAGCTGTAAAGTCCGGTGTCAGGACCAGTCATTCTGCTTTGAATGCTGTAGACCCCAGGTTAAATTCTGGGCCTCCCCAGCTTAAAGGCTGAGGCAGCAGATTATATCAAAGATATTGGCCTGAGACCTTGAATGTAATGAACTGGCAGGATGACGGGGATGGCAAGGAGATGGATGTCAATGCGCAGGAACCAGAGCAGTAGGACCCAGAGCCAGAGCCAGAGGGCCCCTGTCCCCATGAACATAGCAGGCTCTGAGGCATAGAGAGCAGCAGAAGGGATGCTCTAGGAAAGGCACCCCCAACCTGCGGCCCTCCAGATGTTTTGGCCTACTACTCCCATGATCCCTAGCTAACAGGACCAGTGGTCAGGGATGATGGGATTGTAGTCCAAAACATCTGGAGGGCTGAAGGTTGGGGATGCCTGCTCTAGGAGGCTGAGGCAGGCCAGAGTCCCCAGCCCAGCTCCTTAGCTGGCCAGGTGGGGCTTGCTAGCTGTGGGAGGAAGGGTGTGATTCCTCAGCAGGGGTAGGCTTGGCACAGGTGAGGGTCACATGCCTCATCAAGCCCAGATGCTGCAAAGTATCAAAGGGAAGCAGAGCTGGGGTACTTTGTCTGCTCAACTGCCCATGTTGGTGGACCTTGACTTGGATGTTCCTGGACCTCTGTGCTTCGGGTTTGACTCTGGACTGTCTTCTGATTGCTGGACTTGGCTACTTGGACTGACCTTGGACTGTGTTTCCTGGTCTTTGAATCTGACATACTGACTGGCTGCAAGGTAGGCCAGGGGTTCGGGACATTGAATAGTTGTATTTGCAGCTAAGTCTCTTCACCTAAACCAGGCATAGGCAAACTCGGCCCTCCAGATGTTTTGGGACTACAACTCCCATCACCCCTGACCACTGGCCCTGTTAGCTAGGGATGGTGGAAATTGTAGTCCCAAAACATCTGGAGGGCCGAGTTTGCCTATGCCTGACCTAAACCCATAGGTGGGAAACCTCAGGCCTGGGAGGGGCAAATCCAGACCTCTTTGTCTGGCCCTTGGAACTCTCCTCAGAAGACGCCACTTCCTTAAGCCACACTTCCACACTGGTCCTGTTCCACACCTGGCTGGAATGTGTCCTTGGACTGTGATAATCCCTCTTTCTTGCCTTGATAGAGGATGGAGAGTTGCCTCTGGCTCTTGAGTGGGTGTAACAGGCACATTGTTTTCTTTTGCCTTTGCCTCTGGCTCTGCCTCTTGCTGGCATGTGGCCCCTGAAAGGTTGCTCCTGAGGGTTTGTGGCCCTCAAGTTCTAAGAGGTTCTCCACTCCCTGCCCTAAGCCACAGATCTCAACGGAGACTCCTTTCTTCCTCCTTTTGTGCAGCTGATTCTTTCCCTCTCCCACAACAACGCTAGAGAAACAATGCTTTCTTGCTTCTTATCTAGAGCAACAGATTAAAATTCAGCTGCGCGCCACCAGATTGGCCGCGAGTGTTAATGGGCTCAAATTCTCTCTGGGTTGAACTGCGAGAGGCACAGAGCCTGCTGCTAATCATGAAAGTGACAGCGCTGCTGCGGTTACCTTGTAGGTAACGATCCTGCTTTCACCTAATTATCATATCTAAACTATCACCGGGCCTATTTGCATTGTAGCGCACACAATATCTAGGGCGCTTGATTGAGTAGTGATTTACACACGGCTCTGTTGCTGGAGCTGGCGAGAGAGCCGCAATTTAAGGAGCTGATCAGAGCAATTTGTTTGTGGGGCTGAATCGATCACAATATTTGTACACAATGCCTCTCTTTATGATCCCAGCAACACTGTTTAATGCCGGCCTGACAGCATACTTAATCTCTGACATTCAGACATAACGCAGGGAAGAGTGAGCTTTATTGCAGATTCTGGATACAATGGTGATTGCTCTTTACACAGAGAGCAGGGCAAGCAAGAACAGCGAGAGTCCAGAGCAGCCCCCCGCTGTTTGCAAATGTCATCTTGCTTGCCTCATATGCACTCCATTGTGTCCTGAGCGTTGGCTTCAAGCAAGACACCTCCCATTGAAGCCTTGAAAGCCCAGTGTGATTGGGATGTTGGACTTCAGAGATCCAGGTTCAAGTCTCGACTTGGCTGTGAAGCTTGGATGACCTTGCATCTCAGCCTAACACAGCTCACAGTGTTGTTATAGTTACAGATAGGTAGCCGTGTTGGTCTGCCATAGTCAAAATAAAAAAATTCCTTCCAGTAGCACCTTAAAGATCAACTAAGTTAGTTCTTGGTATGAGCTTTCGTGTGCATGCACACTTCTTCAGATACACTGAAACAGAAGTTGCCAGATCCTTCTATATAGTGAGAAGGTGGGGAGGGGTATTACTCAGAAGGGTGGTGGGAATGGGAGATTGGCAGATAGCTGAGATGAGCCTGTTGACGACTCTTAACGACTGTAATAGGTCTTACAGGAAAAGGCAAGGGGTGAGAAGGTGAGAAATGTGTTGTTATAGCAAAGTGATGCCGGCGAAGAACCTTGAGTACCTCGGAACACCAGAATCAATCCCAATTTCATCTTGCACCCTAATCCAGCTCTGCTCACTGCCTGGAACTGGATAGCACCTGGTCTTGCCCTTCCATGGGGAAAGCGCTTTGGAGTTAACCAGTCCATTGGTTAAGCGGCTTGCCTCCCAGCCACACTGGCGAGCCTTTACGCCAAACCTTTGTAGGAAGTAGAAATTGTCTGTGTACACTTGCATCTGCTATGCGAGCTTCTTTTCTCATTTTGAGGTTTCTGGCTGCCTTCGCATCCCCTGCTGTTTATGCAGCGAGTATGCTGTGAATCATCTTTTTTCTTTCTTTCTAAAATGAGCATTTTCTGTTCTCACAAGAGCAGATTGTTTGCCGTTGATGATCACTGAGCTGAGCCTTGCTATTTCCATATGGCACTGGAGACCTGAAGTGGAATCTCCGTTTGAAGAGAATAGGAGCCAGGGAAATTCAGTGCTCTCTAGCTCATCACAAAGAGGTAGACTGCAAAAGCCAGAGAGGGCTTGGGGTTGTAGGACCCACAGGTTCTGCAGTAGATAGAGTGGTCAGAGAATTCCACCAGAAATGGAAGGAGGAATTCCTGGTATTTGCTTGTTTGTCCCAGAATGGGAAAAGAAATCAGACCAGTAAATAGGATTATTGTTATTATTATTATTATTACTATTATTTATTTCAATTGATATGCTGCCCTTTATCAAAGGAACCCAGCGTGGTGCACAACAGTAAAAACACATTACAGAACATCAATGATAAAAACATAATAAAAAGCATACTGGCAAATAGTCATCATAGTAAAAGTGTTCTTCCCCCACACTTTCACTTTTCAGGCCATAGGATATTTAATAGGCCTTGGTAAAGAGGAATGTTTTAGCCTGATGCCTAAAGGCATGTAATGATGGTGCCAGGCAAGCCTCTCCGGGGAGAGCATTCCGCAATCGGGGAGCCACCACAGAAAAGGCCCGTTCTCTTGGTATTTCCTGTTGTTGCTTTACACTCCCCCCCCCCCAGTTGCACTGCGTCACACCTCTCCAGTGTGGTGTAGTGGTTAAGAGTGGTAGACTCGTAATCTAGTGAACCAGGTTCGTGTCTCCGCTCCTCCACATGCAGCTGCTGGGTGACCTTGGGCTAGTCACACTTCTTTGAAGTCTTTCAGCCCCACTCACCTTGCAGAGTGTTTGTTGTGGGGGAGGAAGAGAAAGGAGAATGTTAGCCGGTTTGAGACTCCTTAGGGTAGTGATAAAGCAGGATATCAAATCCAAACTCTTCTTCTTCTCTTCTTCCACTGAAATGAATGGGGTGGAATAACACAATGACAATATATTTTGAGTAATATTCTTGGAGCTCTTGGCGGGCCAAGATTGGTCCACTGGCTGGAAGATCTCTGTCCCTGGCTTAGGGGATCTCTGTGGTTTGTCCCTCATGTTACAGAACCCCAAGTGGCTTCAACCAGACGTCAGGCATTTAGTATCCATACTGTGGAATAGCCTTCCAGCAAATATTAGTCAAGCATCCTTGCTATGGACTCTTTTTTATGCTGATAAGCATATGCAGGTGTTGAGACGTCCTTCATTATCCAGTCATTGTAATGATGGTTTTTTGTTTTGTTTTCAGTGGCACTTTGTTTTATTGTACTCATGTATATATAGTTGTTCATCACCACTATGCTATTTTATAGGAGCTGGTGATATATAAGTAATGAAACAATAAAATATTTAAGGCTTGAAACCTAAAAAGGCTCAACAAAGACTGAGCATGTGCAATAGGCATAAATGTTGAGAGTCTGTTGGAAAAGAAAAATGGGGGAACAAGGTGAGGAATGAGGAGGAGGAGGAGTTTGGATTTGATATCCCGCTTTATGACTACCCGAAGGAGTCTCAAAGCGGCTAACATTCTCCTTTCCCTTCCTCCCCCACAACAAACACTCTGTGAGGTGGTGGGGCTGAGAGGCTTCAGGGAAGCGTGACTGGCCCAAGGTCACCCAGCAGCTGCATGTGGAGGAGCGGGGAAGCGAACCTGGTTCACCAGATTACGAGTCCACCACTCCTAACCACTACACCACACTGGCTCTCTATGAATGAAATGAAATAATGAATGAATGAATGAATGAATGAATGAATGAATGAATGAAATGGCCCACTTTTAGCAGGCATGGGGAACCTTTGGCTCTTCAGATATTAGTGAACTACAACTCCCACCCCCCAGCAAGAAAGTCCTTTAGCCAGGGATGAGGTGATTTTCAGTTCAGCAACAGCTGGAGGGGGAAAGTTTCCCCACATCTGTCTTAGAACTTATACTATCCTAGAGGAGTGTGTGGCTGGCTGATATCCTAAACAGGAGCATTCCTGCTTGGAAGTGAGGACAATGCTGCAACATTTTGCTGCAGGCACCACCTGTAATCAGAACAAGAATAGGAATACTGGGTAAAAACTACTATTGTAGGCAAACTGCAGGCTGAAGCGAATGGAAATCAGCCTCTTAAGAAATATGAAAACAATTTCTCACCCCTCCGCCCACTTTCCCAAAATAATACGAACAACGTGGCAATCATGTCTGTTTGTACGATACTAAAATTTGTATTGGCTCCCACTTGGGGCACGTGGCCTGTTCATTCTATCCTGCTTGGTGGGGAAAGCTGCCCCAATTATAGCAACTTGTCCAGATACAGTAAATTACATACACACCACAGCAAAATACATGTTTCAGAAATGGGCTGTCAATTGTGCAAGAAGATTTAACTTTACGGTTTGGAAACTGATTTCAGAATTCCATTTGGATGCGGGGCTGATATGCCGTGTAGCCAAACGGCGGTGCTGTGAATTTCTTTCCCTCTCCTCCTCCTCAGGATGGCTTAATCTGTATTAAAGCACCAGAATGTCATGATTTTCATAAATTATTGTGAAGCTCCCTGATAGAAATTACATAAGAGCTGCAAATATAATAGCTTGTCCTCTGTGGAAAGTCTGGAAGGACTTCCACGGGCTCTGTTGTAACTAGTTTAGAAGTCCTGCTATTAAAGCCTCCTTCTTGTGGAATATGTTAGCTCTTAAACAACATTTTTCACCCTGTCAAACTGAAAATGGTTTCTCGCTCCCTCCCTTCCACCACTCACTTCTCCTCGAATGGAAAAAAAGTAATCTAGACTTCCCCTTTGTGAGATGGAAATCAAGGAAAGTTTGTCTTGTCTGAAAGTGCTCTGCATTGTGTGTGTGTGTGTGTGCATCTTTTTTTTTTTTTTTTGGGTGTAATTCCCAAGCTAGCAGCAGCTGGAATGAAAACTGGGACCAGCACCATAATTTACTAATCAGAAAGAAAATGGGCTGTTATTGCAACACACCCCATGTTTACTGCAGAGTGGATTTAAAGCACCATGTTAAGGAACAGCTTGAGGAGAGCTGATACAAAGAATGGTCAAAATTGTAAATGAAACATTTGCATATTGTGTGCTAAAGTGTCATGGAGCGGGCTTTGCTGATTGAGGTCTTCGGAGGGCACAGAAGACAGCAATAAATAAGGTGCCGAAAGGAGTCTACTGCTTATAAGCCAAACTCCGAGAAGCAACGCTGAGACCCTAATCAGATAGATTTCCCCACTGTAGCCTCATTTTCACTCTGCGAGGTGGAATTTGAGACCAGAACTGCAGAAGATGAGGTAGGTACACTAGGGCAAATGGGGCACTGCCCCACCAAGCTCAGGTGGTTTTAGGGTGGTGTGACCAGAGGCAGAGAAGGTGGGGGCAGCCTGCCCTGGGTGTCATCCCTGAGGGGATGCTCCCCGCCGCTGGCGCACCCCCCAGGATGTGTGCTGCCACCGCTAACTCTGCCCCTATTGGTGCCATGTGGCACCCCCTGTCCCTAGCCGCTATGGGCGCACCACCCCAGGTGCTCGAGAGGCTTCCTCCGCCACTGGGTGCAACTGGTTTGACTGTACTGGGCACCGTGTTGTAGGGGGACACCACAACAATGTTGTGGAATGGTGTGTGAGAGGTGGGGGGGGCACCAAATTTTAGCATTGCACAGGTCACCACTGAAATTTGAGAGCCCAAATTCTGCCACTGCCTGCCTACCTCCTTACTGACAACCTAGTGTTACCGTATTTCAAAAAGTGAAAACTAGGACGTTTACCTTCCTGCCACAGCGCTACCTATTTATCTACTTGCATTGGCGTGCTTTCGAACTGCTAGGTTGGCAGGAGCTGGGACAGAGCAACAGGAGCTCACCCCATCATGGGGATTTGAACCACTGACCTCCTTCCAACTGGCGAGCCCAAGAGGCTCAGTGGTTTAGACCACAGCATCTACTGGAAGGCCCCACATGTCTCAGGCTCCTTCTAACACTGGGCCAGAGAGAATCATAGAGCTGCAAGGGATCACGAGGAACATTTAGTCCAATCCCCTGCAATGCAATCTTTTGCTCAACATGGGGCTCGAACCCACAACCCTGAAATTAAGAGTCTCCTGCTCTACCTACTGAGTCCTGGTCTTTGATACTTCACTGTGCTTTCCGCACAACTGATGGGAGATGAACTGCAATGCCAGCCCAGCTTGATCAGGTGATATGGGGAGCCGGTTCTGGAGGGGGGAAGCAGAGGCAGTACAAGTGAATGTAATGTTAATTACTTTTCTATCTCTCCTTTCCTTCGAGGACCTGAAGGGTGACACACATGGTTCTCCTTTTCCCCATTTTATCTTCACAACAACCTTGCAAGGCAGATTGGACTGAAGGATGTGACTGGCCCCAGATCCCCCAGCTTTTTTTTTTAAATAATAATTTTTTATTCATTTTCCAAACATTTTTATACAATCAACTCATATTAACTTTCACATTCATCAATTTTTTACTTCCCTCAATTTCTCTGCCAATCTTTCGTTAAAATTTCTCTTGTTAACGCATTTCTGAACTTATTATTGCCTTTAACCATCCCTCCCTCTTCCTTTCTCCTACTTTCTTTTTTACAATATTTATTAATTTTTCACAGAGACTCTTCAAAACCAACAAGCGTTGTCTGTGCATCACATATGCTTTTCAGATAATCTGTGAATTTCACCCAGTCCTCGATAAACTTTTGGTCTTTCTGATATCAAATCTTCCCAGTCAATTTATCCAATTCCGCATATTCAGTCAATTTCATTCTCCATTCTTCCACAGTTGGAATTTCTTCCTGCTTCCATCTTTACGCCAGAAGTATTCTTGCAGCTGTTACAGTGTATTGGAAAAGTTTACAATCTTTTCTATTAATTTCATTACCTACCAGTCCTAGTAAGAAGGCTTCTAGTTTTCTAACAAATGAATATCTCAACATCTTTTTGAATTCCTTATATATCATTTCCCAGAAGCCTTTCACCTTTTTGCATTCCCACCACATATGATAGAAAGTTCCTTCTTTTTCTTTACATTTCCAACACTTGTTACATGTTTTATACATTTTAGCTAATTTAACTGGCGTTATGTACCATCTATATACCATTTTCATTACATTTTCCTTCAACGCGGTACACACCGTAAATTTTAGCCTTTCATTCCATAATTTCGTCCATTCATCATATTGTATATTATAACCAAAGTCTCTGGCCCAATGTATCATTACTGATTTCACCTCTTCATCTTTTGTATGCCATTCCAACAACATTCTATACATTTTAGACAAATTTTTATACATTATTCAATACCTCTATTTGAAATTTTGATCCTTTTCCTTCATATCCATACATTTTACAGTCTTTTTTAAACATTTCACTAATCTGGTAGTAGTGCAACCAATCATAAACAAATTCTTTCACCTCTTCATCAGTCTTCATTTTCCATTTTCTCCCCTCTCTTTCTATCAATTCTCCATAAGTTATCCACCTCCCCCTCATGTTTATTTTTTCACACTCATCACTTCCAATGGTGAAAGCCAATGGGGGAGTCTTGGTTCCAACAAATTTTTATACCTCTCCCACACCTCTATCAGTGATCTTCGGAAGATGTGGTTTTCAAAGCCTTTATGAATTTTTTTCTTTTCATACCACAGATATGCATGCCACCCAAATCTATTATCAAATCCTTCTAAATCTAACAACTCTCCATTCACTAATTTAATCCATTCCTTTAACCAACAGAGGCATGATGCTTCATAATATAGTTTCAAGTCTGGCAGGGCGAAGCCACCTTTCTCTCGCATCTGTTAATAACTTAAACTGAATCCTTGGCTTCTTGCCCTGCCAGATGTATCTTGAAACCATTTTTTGCCATTCTTTGAAAATTGATTCCCCTTTAATTATCGGTAGCGATTGGAATAGAAATAACATCCTTGGCAGCACACTCATCTTTATCGTAGATATCCTTCCCCAAAAAGATAGCTTCAATCCCCCAGCAATTTTCATGGCTGAATTGGGACTAGAACTCTTTGTTCAGTGCCCTAACCATGGCGCCACACTGGTGATGCAGAAGCAGAGAGCTGGGACAACCTGCTAGGTCGACTAAGAAAAGTTTCCTGTACTTTTCATTGGAGAATCATGAAAGCATCTGTGATTCCGCGGCAAAACCACTGCTTGATGAGAAAAACAACAATACCTGCTTTCTCAAATCTGCCCCTCTTCCAATGCAAAGGACAGATGACAAAAAATTAAAAATAAAAGGCTAATTTGAGACTGGTTCTGTTTCCCCCACCCGCGCCAAATTATTCTCTCAATGCTCCCTTTGGCACATATTTGCTCATACCTGTGTGGCACAGCATGTGGTAATAAATATTCAGTGATGGCTTTCAAGTGGTTGCAGCCAAGTTAACGCGGGTGTATTCCAGCTGGAAATATCATTGCATCTTGAGGTACTGTAACAAAAGACTTGGCAGTTCATAAGAAAAGCTTCCCTGCTGGGAGCAGGTGTCTTAGGGCTCACAAGATTGCATTTTATCTGTGCTTACTTGGAAGCGCATCACAGATAGTCGCATTGGGTCAGATGGGCCAGTCTTTCTTATTTCCTGAAAAAAAAAACACATTAATGGGCAGAGATGCTTTGCGAGAGCTTCTTTATGAATGATCTCAAGGGATGCAGGCAACGACATGCGAAACTAATTACCGGTTTACTGATGTCACAATAATTCGGTCGTTTTACCTTGACTGGAACCATGGGTGATGCGTAGTCTTTCTGCCAAATGTCGTTTCTGGCCCTTGGGGGGCATCTATATGCACATTGTTTTGCTAAGATGTGCGGCCCCGCCTTGCCCCCCAAATTCTTTAACCGTTATGGGCCGGATTTGAATTTGCTGAGTGTATTGGAGATTTTGAGATTAGCCCTGCATCAGCAATATCGTATTTTGCAACACAGGGGTTGGTTTGTTTACTCACAGTTTACCTGCATGGCATGTCACTTAGGGTGGGTGAGTGGGAGGCAATCGGTTTTCGCTCAATGACATAAACTGGATTCCCAGTAGAAGATTTAATGGCACGAGTGCTAATGTTTCCCATCATTAAGTACATAATGCAGCAAAAATAATCTTGAAGTGCTGACTTGCTTGGTCAAAATAATAATAAAAATAAAGTCTCGAAGTTCCATGATTGAAATTTGATTCCCATGCCTTGAATTTCCAAGCACAGACCTCAGAGCAGTAAACAAGCCACATATCACATATGTTGGGTTCTGTTTTTCTATTCCTTTCGGCAATAAACATTTGACCTTGGGGCTGAGTTAAGTACAGAGTTAAAATGGCAATCTGATATAGTCTCCTTGAACTCCACAACTGTGATCCAATGAGCCACACATCTAAAATAATTTTAAAGCCCCCATCACTCTTTAAAAAGGAAAAGTTTGAACTTCACAAAACACTTTTATTGTGACACAAGTCTTTTCTCTCTAGGGTTCCTTTGCACAAATCATAACTTCCCTTCACCTCAAGCTGATTTTTTCTGCAGTTCCTTGGCTATGTCAAGGGGCTGATCTTACTGCTGTGTATTGAAAAAGTGAGAAGAGCAAACTAATTGAGAAATTCGTTTTAAATCTCTCTTTGCTTTAGATTTTTCAGAATGTTGCACATTCGCCACTTTATACTTGGAATTTGTTCCAGAACTCTGGAACCCTGAACGCTAGCTTTGCATTCTGATGAGTGACGAAAGTGGGAATAATGCTGTCTCTTTTGTACAGTCCAAACCCAGCTAGACAAAATTCTCATTGCAAAGCTAGCGACAGAGCAATCCCAATCCTAGGTGGTGTTTGATGTAAATGGGAGCTTGGTGCTGAGTGATAAACCAGGTTAATTACTCTCAGAAACAGGGGCTGTGGAATCTCAGTAATAAATAGGAGACTTATAAGAAGTGAGCTCTTTAATTCTATCTGATTCCCACCAGAAATGAGACGTGAAGAAGTACGAAGTGATAATTACAATGAGAAATAGCTACTGAAGTACGCACAGAGCAATGTAATGGAAACACAAAAGTCCTTCTCATTTTATGAATGAAAGACCATGGGTTCTGGAATGGATGTGAACAGAAAAGGAGATCGACGTTACCAGATGAAACCAAATTCTACTAGGAGTGCAGAGGGGGAATAATTGTGAGTGCTATGTGGTCAGCCCCTGTGAGAACAGAATGATGGACTATAGGACTTCGATTTGATCCATCAGGGCTCTTGTTGTGTTATTGTAGGCCTGCTAAGATTTGTCGCACCTCTATATGAGATTTGTTTCAGTAGATGTTGAAGGTCAGCTTCAGAACTCTATAAGGTCATGTTAGTAATCAACTCACCAGTGAAGAGATGAGCAATCACTCAAATGTTATCTTCAGAAAGAAAGAAGGTATAATTTTGACTAAGGAGGAATTCAATACCAGTCTGATTACCTGGTGCCTCCTGGGAATATGAACTTTGGAGTCATAATGGACCAATAAAGTATGTCTGGAAGGTCTTATCTATTAAAACTCATATGGTATCAGAACTTCCAGTGTTGCAAGAGTTTTCATACAATAAAGAACAGCTTCATAAGCTTTCTGGGGGGGAAAACATTCAAAGTGGTCTGATGTAGAAGATATACTTGCCCTTTGGTAGTCAGAGATGGAGACAGAGAGATGGTCAACTACCATGTTTAATAATGGGTCAGACTGGAGATATCTTAGATTCATCAGCAACTGAATTCCTCCCTGTGAATTTCAAGGGAGAATGTTGTGTAACAGTTGTGCACTGAAGCGACAATTCAAAACCTTCAGTGGATATTTTGGAATTAGCTTGGTTCCACTGTCTAGTGAATCTAGAGTTTGATTGAACTTTCATTAAGAACAGCGAGGCAGAGGGTGTGTGAGAGAGAGCCAGTGCCCACATGTCAAGTGGGACCAAAGTTTCACTCAGTTTTTCAGACTCTTGCTTCTTGGGAGAAAAGCAATGACAAACCTAGGCAGCATCTTAAAAAGCAGAGACATCACCTTGCCGACAAAGGTCCGTATAGTTAAAGCTATGGTTTTCCCAGTAGTGATGTATGGAAGTGAGAGCTGGACCATAAGGAAGGCTGATCGCCGAAGAATTGATGCCTTTGAATTATGGTGCTGGAGGAGACTCTTGAGAGTCCCATGGACTGCAAGAAGATCAAACCTATCCACTCTTAAGGAAATCAGCCCTGAGTGCTCACTGGAAGGACAGATTGTGAAGCTGAGGCTCCAATACTTTGGCCACCTCATGAGAAGAGAAGACTCCCTGGAAAAGACCCTGATGTTGGGAAAGATGGAGGGCACAAGGAGAAGGGGACAACAGAGGACAAGATGGTTGGATAGTGTTCTGGAAGCTTCTATCATGAGTTTGACCAAACTGCGGGAGGCAGTGGAAGACAGGAGTGCCTGACGTGCTCTGGTCCATGGGGTCATGAAGAGTCGGACACGACTAAATGGCTAAAACAACCCATCAGCTAGTAAGCTGAGGTGTGTGTGTGTGGGGGGGGATACTGAGGCAAGGAGGGTACGGAGTAAACCTAGGGAGGGTTGTGGCCTGGGGAGTGTTCGAAGGGCTAGATGGAGAGCATACCTTCCAAACAGAACGCATGTCTTCCAGGACTGGGCCCCCACGCGAATCACGTGACCTGCATGAGATTGTGGCCCCCCAACAAGCACTTTTTTCGGGGCCAGATCACTGCTGAAAAACAATGGGATGTCCTGGTTTTACTGAGACAGTTGTGGGGTATGGGAGAGGCCTCAAAGGCCACATGTGGGCTCTGGGAGATTTTCTTCCCTGAACACGGTCTTAACAATGAGTCCGTAAGTGACTGTGGAGGCCAATTCTGGGTCCACATGTCCTTCCACAGTGGGGACGTAGGTTTCCTGGCAGGAGATGATCACGGTGAGGGTTTGCAACATCACCACCTTGTTGTTGGCACCTGTCTGCCTCGATAGGCAACCACCTATGAAAATACCGCTCCATGCCAACCAAATTATTTTTACCCGCTCCACTTTTCTTTCTTTCTCTGGTATATGTTAAGATTCTATCGGAGGCGAAGAGTGGAGAATAGTAGTCTCAGCGCCGACTGAATGCTAATGTGGTTTTCTTCAGCGTTCTCTGTGCCTCTCATGCATAAGCATTCTTTGCAAGATTGTAAAGGAGGGAAGCATAACCCTCTTTTCATGTGTATCTTTTTTTTTTTAAGGCTTTTAATATCCGGCCAAATGAAAGGGAAGGCAGATTTACTTTTGGTACAAACATGAGATGTATTTACTAAATATTCTGAAGAGACAAGTTCAAACAGGGAAAGTGAGCATCAAGGCACGAGAGATTCCGATCAAGGAAAATAGGCCAAGAAGCAGAGGTCTATCCTTGCTGCTCAGAGAACAGCGAGCAAGTATTTTTGATTTTCTGTAACACCTCAATATGTCAGGGGCAGCGAGTGTGTTGTACATCTTGATTTTTTACAGGCATTACTAACACGAACGGAATAATATTAGAGGAGGCTGAAATGCTTTCACGTTATTTTCCTTTCCCCTTGCCTTTTCTCTTTTCTTTCACGCCGTACTTCTGGCTGAAAATCCACAACAGATGAGTGCATGGCTAGGATAAATTGATTGGTTGTAATGACTATGGCAGAGCTAGTCCCATGAATTTATTTTGCTTATCCTCACAACTTGTCCTCAGTGGATGGTCACTGGAAATTTTGCTCCAGATGCCTCCACTGAAATAATGTGGATTGGCAGTAGGGTAGGGTGAAAACCCTGAATTTGATAATAATAATAATAATAATAATAATAATAATAATAATAATAATAATAATTAATAATTTATTACTTATACCCCACCCATCTGGCTGGGCCTCCCCACCCACTTTGGGCAGCTCCCAACAGAATATAAAAAACCCAATAAAACATCAAACATTAAAAATTTCCCTAAACAGGGCTGCCTTACATACTTTATCCACAATTCAATTGGGTGGAATCTTTCACCTCTCTGCATTTGACACCAGGGAGCGACTGTATCTGCCACCATCTTTCGTTCTAGGAGAGTTACCTGTTACCTTGGCAGTTGCCTTCTGATTGCAGCCCTAGAGTCCCAGTTAGCAACCCTAGTACGAGCCTGCACAATCCTGGCAATTCATAGTCCCGTTCATGCGACACTCAGGTGCAAGTCATGTTGTCAGGCTACGGTTGTCTGTGAGGGGGCTGCTATGCCCAAGGAGCTGAATGCACTTGGTAATTGGGAACCCCATGCAACTGAGGGCTCTAATGGTGTGGAACTCTTATAGCTGTTGTTGTTGTTGTAATTTATATAAGGTAAAGGTAAAGGGACCCCTGACCATTAGGTCCAGTCGTGACTGACTCTGGGGTTGCGGTGCTCATCTCGCTTTAGTGGCCAAGGGAGCCGGCATACAGCTTCCAGGTCATGTGGCCAGCATGACTAAGCCGCTTCTGGCAAACCAGAGCAGCGCACGGAAACACCATTTACCTTCCTGCCTATTTATCTACTTGCACTTTGAAGTGCTTTCGAACTTCTAGGTTGGCAGGAGCAGGGACCGAGCAACGGGAGCTCACCCCGTCGTGGGGATTCGAACCGCCGACCTTCTGATCGGCAAGTCCTAGGCTCTGTGGTTTAACCCACAGCGCCACCTGCGTCCCTTCATTTATATACCCAGTGCTTTTTTTCTGGGGTTACGCAGGAGTACGCATACCCCTAAACAGTGCTTTTTTTCTGGGGGGACGCAGGGGTACAAATTTGTTATAGCTGTATACACAGATTGTCCCTGTAATCACAGCAGATTCATTGCAAGTGGGGCCGGCCCGCTTGTGAGGTGAGGTCAGGAAGTTGCCTCAGGTGGCAGATCTAGCCTCCAAGGAGTTCACTGCAGCCTCGTCCTCTTCCACCCACTGCCTGCTTCTCTCCAGGCTCCCTTTACCCCCCCCCCGTACCACTGGGGGGCGGGCTATGGAGCAGGAGGCAGTGGTGGAGATGCTGCAAAGGAGGAGGAGCTAGCTTGGGGCAGTATTTCCTGTTTTGCCTCAGGCGGCAGAATGTCCTGGGCAGGCCCTGATGTCAAGTATTCATAATGCTGCTTAATTGTTTTGTACTGGGGCATTTTACTTCACTTTCCCCCATGTCTTCTTTTTTTTACACACTTTGTAAAATAATAAAAATAAATACCTGTTTGGCATGAGTCGTTCATTCATCAGTTCATTCTTTCCCCCGCCCTCTCAATTTTTGTCATGCTTTGTTGGCATATATTTGCCCACTTCTGCAGGAATTCTGTGAGCCTCGAGCCATTTCGTATGTATTATTTGTTCTGTCTGTTCTCGGCGATTAGCAGCACAAACAATCAGCGTTGTGCAATTGAAGAGAGTAATCACAGCCCATTGCAACAGCCTGGGTGGTGAAGAGGCTCTTAAGCAAGAGTGAGTGTCCCCTTTTTCCACACGAGCAGCTGATATTATTTACCGGACTAACACGGCACAGCTCCCAAAACTTGCCTGGGCTGGCCGAGATGTGACAATGCAAAGGAGGAACAAGGGAAATTCTTCACTGCTTTGTCAAAACAGGCAGGCCCCTACAAGTGTCTCTGCACAAAACGATCATTGCGCTGCAACAACAACGAGAAGCTAACCAAGGAAATTAACAAAGCAGGCTTTAAAGCACCAGTCGAAAGGCAGGTCACACAGCTGGAAGGTTGATCCTTACTAATCTGTTTGGAAAAGAACTGCCTTTGCAACATTAAACCAGTCTTATCCACACATACCCTTGAGTTTAGTTTGCCATGTTTACTTTTACCTGGGTGGGTTGGCTAGCAATCTCTGCACATGGCTTTGCTGTGTGGAATATAGTCAACTTATCTGAAGCCTATAGGGACTGGTGTCATGTGTAGGTATTGTTGGACATTTGCTAAGGCCCATACCTTTGCAGAGGGGATGTGGGTGGTGCTGTGGGTTAAACCACAGAGCCTAGGGCTTGCCGATCAGATGGTCGGCGGTTCAAATCCCCGTGACAGGGTGAGCTCCCGTTGCTCGGTCTCTGTTCCTGCCAACCTAGCAGTTCGAAAGCACATCAAGTGCAAGTAGATAAATAGGTACCACTCCTGCGGGAAGGTAATAGGCATTTCCGTGCGCTGCTCTGGTTTGCCAGAAGCGGCTTAGTCATGCTGGCCACATGACCCGGAAGCTGTACGCCGGCTCCCTTGGCCAATAAAGCGAGATGAGCACCGCAACCCCAGAGTTGGCTATGACTGGACCTAATAGTCAGGGGTCCCTTGACCATTTTACACCTCTGTAGGTGGCCACGATCCATCTTTTGAGACCCCTTGCCCTGCTTCTTGTATGTTTTGCACTGCCAATGCTCACCTGAATCTCCAATAGGGATAGGGAAGAAATTTGGTTTGGTTAAGATGTGAATACAGACCTATCTAGAGTGCACTTTCTGAAACAATATGCAGACCAGAAACTCATCTCAAATTTGCACCTCTCTTAATTTTCTTGTGATGAAGTTCTCCAAATAAAGACTGTGTACATTTTTTTTTTGCATGTTTGGGTGAAACGTGGATCAAGATGCATTTATTCATGTCAACATGCAGTATATTTGGAGAAACTGCTTGCAAAAATGTGCATATCAGGGGAAATTATGTGCAAAAATTTGCACTAACATCTGACTAATTTTCATTCAAAAATATATATTTTCAATGGAAAGGAATTCCACAGTTGTGGATGCCATTATGGAGGAGGGCCCTGCCCCACCAATCTTGATCGTTTGGGCTGAAATATAATGCCTACCCTCCAACATTTCTCCGATGAAAATAGGGATGTCCTATTCCATAGCAGTAGTAGCAGCAGCAGTAGTAGTGTTGTTGTTGTTTAGTCGTTTAGTCGTGTCCGACTCTTTGTGACCCCATGGACCAGAGCACGCCAGGCACTCCTGTCTTCCACTGCCTCCCGCAGTTTGGTCAGACTCATGTTTGTAGCTTCGAGAACACTGTCCAACCATCTCGTCCTCTGTCATCCGCTTCTTCTTGTGCCCTCCATCCTTCCCAACATCAGGGTCTTTTCCAGGGAGTCTTCTCTTCTCATGAGG
This sequence comes from Podarcis liolepis, assembly GCF_965112155.1. Taxonomy (NCBI): domain Eukaryota; kingdom Metazoa; phylum Chordata; class Lepidosauria; order Squamata; family Lacertidae; genus Podarcis; species Podarcis liolepis. Next base: position 41,326,396 of record NC_139569.1, read on the forward strand.
TGGCCAAAGTATTGGAGCCTCAGCTTCAGGATCTGCCCTTCCAGTGAGCACTCAGGGCTGACTTCCTTCAGAATGGAGAGGTTTGATCTTCTTGCAGTCCATGGGACTCTCAAGAGTCTCCTCCAGCACCATCATTCAAAAGCATCAATTCTTCGGCGATCAGCCTTCTTTATGGTCCAGCTCTCACTTCCATACATCACTACTGGGAAAACCATGGCTTTAACTATACAGACCTTTGTTGGTAAGGTGATGTCTCTGCTTTTTAAGATGCTGTCTAGGTTTGCCATCGCCTTTCTCCCAAGGAGCAGGCTTCTTTTAATTTTGTGACTGCTGTCACCATCTGCAGTGACAGTGGAGCCCAAGAAAGTAAAATCTCTCACTGTAGTAGTAGTAGTAATTTTATTATTTATAGCCTGCCCGTCTGACTGGGGCTGGATCTAGACACATCAAAGAAGTGTTTCAGTTAAACGCCTTGTAAACTTTGTATGAGAAATCGGGTTGGCAAAAACTGAACTCCACAGCGCCATCTGGTGTTGCAGTGTCATAAGGCATATACAACGCATATAAAGCACTTTTTCTTCTCCAATGTAGCTGAGTCCTGGTTTGCCCCAGCCATTCTGGGCGGCTTCCAACACGTTCAAAAACACAAAACCATACAGGTCTGCCTTCAGATGTCTTCTAAAGGTTGTATAGTTACTTATCTCCTTGGCTCAACGGTTGCATAACTCCATGCCCTCCAACATTACTCCAATGAAAACAGGGACATTTCTGAAAGCAGGGCATTCTGGGATCAAATCAGAAACTGGGATGGCTTCTGTAAATCTGGGACTGCCCTTGGAAAATAGGGACAGTTGGAGGGTCTGCATAATGGGGGGATACGCCATAGTCTCCAGTTGCCACGAAAATGCGGGGACTTTCACAGAACCCCTTAAGCCATCAAGGCTTCTCACTTTGTCATGCAGAGTCCTGAATTCCCAATTGCAAGCCTTTCCTTCCTCTGAGATTAAAAGTCTCATGCTCTACTGACTGAGCTATCCCAGTAAACACACACACACACACACACACACACACACACACACACACACACACTTTTGATTTAAATTTGTTGCTAATCTTAACTGTAATGACAATGAGCTGATCATTTTATTATCCCAGCACACCACCTCCACCACCAACTGCCCAAAACTGCTGTTCAAAATAGTGGAGATCAACTTTTCCACTGATGGAATTCATCCGAAGGCGCCAATTGCTGTGTAAAAATATTAGAATAATTATGAGATCTAATGCAACTCACCCTCCTGGAGCTACTTACTTTCTTTTTATACTCAACTGCATTTTAATTTTATCAGTTGTACATTTAATGACAAGCCCCGGCTGCTTTTTTCAGAGAAGGCTTTTTTGTTTTTGTTGTTGCAAATTTTGCTATCGCGTTTTAAGTTACAGGCCAATTTGAAATTTCAGAAAGGTACATGGTGTTGCTTTTTTTATTCCAAAAAATCTAATTAGGCAGTAATGTTACTAATGCGATGGAAAATGCTAATGCAGTTGTAGTGCAATGTTTGACAGTTCCTTGTGTGCGCATGATCCGAGGCACTGTTTGGAACCTTCTTAATAGATTAAGTCACTTTTAAGGCATGATGCGTTTCCTGTAGGAAAGTGACTTATGTTTCATCATCAGTCATGGGGGAGAGACAGAGAGGAGGGATTAGTTTAACATTTTTCAATGTAGGTATGTGGACTGATATCAAATACATTTGTATAAAAATGAAGTCACTTCCCTGAAATCCAAGGGTTAGGATTCCTAATCAACAAACTTAGTTTCTTTTCCTTTCTCTCCATTTCTCAATTTTCCCACTCTGAGGGTTGCATCCAATGCTAATCCCATGCTGAGCAGACCCACTGAAATTAATGGACATGACTAACTGAGGTCCATTCATTTCAATGGGTCTACTCTTGAGTATGACGAACATTGGAAACAACCTTTAAATTCAGTTTTCTATATTTCTCTATCAGTTTCCATTTTAAAAAGCCTTCACAAATATTTGCTTGCATTTTTGTGTGCACTTCGCCCAAATAGTCACATTTTGGGAAGGAATTCTGCCAGGCGTAATGCATTTTTATGTCGTTTCACTAATATATGCATTTTAACGCACACTTTCCTTAAATATGATTTTTCAGGTTGGAGAACTGCATTGTAAAATTCAGAGAAGTGCAAATTTCAAAGGGCAACAGCTGCATTTTGTATCAGTAAGTGCAAAATGGCAGGTTTGCATTAAAATTCACACCAAATTTCTCCCGTCTCTAGCTGAGGGTATTGGGGATAGAACACAACAGGGATAGATGGTAGCTTTGTAGCCTACCTGGGGGTTTCCCCACAGCAAGGTAAAAGGTAAAAAAAAGTAAAGGACCCCTGGACGGTTAAGTCCAGTCAAAGACGACTATGGGATTGCGGTGCTCATCTTGCTTTGAGGCCGAAGGAGCCGGCGTTTGTCCACAGACAGCTTTCCGGGTCATGTGACCAGCATGACTAAACCGCTTCTGGTGCAACGGAACACTGTGACGGAAAAGGTGTTTACCTTCCCACCGCAGTGGTCCCTATTTATCTACTTCTACTGGCATGCTTTCAAACTGCTAGGTTGGCAGGAGCTGGGACCGAACAATGGGAGCTCACTCTGTCGCGGGGATTTGAACCGCAATCTTCTGATCAGCAAGCCCAAGAGGCTCAGTGGTTTAGATCACAGTGCCACCTGCGCAGGGCCGTCTTAAGCATATCCGCCGCCGTGGTGCAAAGATCCCTCCGGCGCTCTGCCCCCGTTTCCTAGAGTTGTCGACCTTTTCCCAAGCCTCTGCAGGGATCGTTCTTCTCCCGTGGAGGCTTGGGAAGGAAGCTGCACAACTGCGTGTCATATTCCTAATGGGGCGGGGGGAGCCTCTCCTGCAACAAAGCAACGGGGGCCCTTTCCTTTCATTTAAAGCACACCCAACGCATTTGAAGTGCATGCCTTCAAAGAATCCTGAGAAGTGGTGGTTTGTTAGAGGGCACTGGGAATTGTAAATCGGGGATTGTAGTTCCCAGGATTCTTGGGTGCAGGGTGTTGAGCCATGTGCTTTCAATTGGGGGGGGGGAGAGGTCCTGATCAGCTGCCCTGTGCATGGATTCGGTTTAGAGCACCCTGGGACACAAACCCTCCTGGGGAGAAGGGAGCCCACGCCTTCAAGCTGGGGCATGATCCAGCACCCAGCACCGCCTCCTCCTCCTGCCGTGTAACTCACCTGGTGTCACAGGCCATGTCGAGCACTGTGTTGCGGCGCTGGGCACACAGCAGTGACACCAGCCAGTTCTTGTACTCGGCAATACGGCTCCATGTGTTGCTGATGTAGAGCTGCCAGACCCAAGCTGCGCGGCTGTCACCGTACCAGTCCAGCAGCCCCTCGGCTGCCATGCCCAGCAAGCGGGTCCGGTAAATGCTGTCCACCATGGGGAGCGCACAGAGGCTCCTGCGGGCACCGATGGACTGGAGAGCGTTTGCACCCATGAGCGTGCGCCTAGCTGCTGCTGCTGCTCCTGCTGCCGCCAGCCATCTAGTTGGCAGGGTGGGTGCAGCTTCCATCCTAAGCCTCTGCAGGGATCGGTCTCCTCACATTGAGGCTTGGGAGGCAAACTGCACGCCCGCCAGCCATATGGTTGATGGGGCACAGCTGGCGGGTGTGCAGGGAAAGGGGAGGCTGCTGGCAAAGCTGCGCAGCTCCCCCACTCGCTGGGGCACCCCTGAGAGGCCAGCGCCCTGGCGCAACGCGCCACTAAGCCCAATAGGAAAGACGGCTCTCTACCAGCATCACCCTGCAGCATCTGACCGTGCACTGCTGGAATCAAGAGTCTCTGCTTATCCAGCCTTGCTCTTGCATTCCCTCTCAGCTCCCCTGTGGTTATGTATAAACTCTCAGTGAGTGACATTCTTTCATTTTAGTGGCTTCTAAAAAGCTACTTTTTTAGGGTCGCAGGTGGCGCTGTGGGTTAAACCACAGAGCCTAGGACTTGCCGATCAGAAGGTCAGCTGTTCGAATCCCCACGACGGGGTGAGCTCCCGTTGCTCGGTCCCTGCTCCTGCCAACCTAGCAGTTCAAAAGCACGTCAAAGTGCAAGTAGATAAATAGGTACCGCTCCGGCGGGAAGGTAAACGGCGTTTCCGCTCGCTGCTCTGGTTCGCCAGAAGCGGCTTAGTCATGCTGGCCACATGACCTGGAAGCTGTACGCTGACTCCCTCGGCCAATAAAGCAAGATGAGCGCCGCAACCCCAGAGTCGGTCACGACTGGACCTAAAGGTCAGGGGTCCCTTTACCTTTAAAAAGCTACTTTGCAATTAGTGTAGTTTTATTCTGTCTTTTTTTTTGGGGGGGGGGAGAGAGAAATATAACTTTTCACAGCAAGGGGAGTTGTTGACACTCTTGGGCCTGAAAAGTCCAATGATCCCACAGATACAGAAAAACGATTTCATTATGTCTTTATAGGTAGTGGTGGTTGTGATGAGCAACTGATTCTGAATTCAATTAAGCCAGCGTATCAGTTCAACCACCACGCCTTGCAGGATCCTGGCCAGTTTGCAAGGTTAACAAAGGTGCTTCCTGTACTATTAAGAACACCATTTGAGATCTCCAGCCTGGACCCAGATGAGCAAGTCTGTGGAGATGAAAATTGCTAGGAAGCAAAATGAGTGAGTTTGTATCTTAAAAATAAAAGTCACGACTAATCTGTTTCAGCTATTGTTGTAAATGGCTGGAAATTGCCTTAGTAATGTCTAGGTATCTGCTATCCTTACAGAATCAAATCTAATCTTGAATATCTATTTTTTTTAAACCCTCCTGATCAAGCGGAAAAAGTGACTTTCTCTAGAAGCCATAAATACTTTCATTTACAACACTTACATTTTGTTCCATTTCTATAAACTGTAAAAAGAGTGACTGCAGTATCACTAATGTATTACTTTGAACGAGTCCAACGTAGCATTTGACGTAAGGAAGATTGGTGGGTAGTCTCATTTGATTGTTTTCTTCTTCAACCTGAAGGATTTAAATTCATTGGGGGAGGGGGGATGTGCTTCAAATACATATCAAATTGTCTGGATACATAGGCTAATCCTGCCTAATAGGATTCACTTTGGACATTGGCCTTTTCGATATACCTTTCCCACTGCTAAAATGTAGAATCGATTGCTTTGCCCAAAGGATGTTTAAGAATAAATGGTTCCATATCAAGGTTCTGATTAGGTTGGAAGTAGCTATGTGATTAATGCTTAGCTCCTTTCCAGTAATGTATTACAATACTCTGTGCTTGATAGACACTAGTTGATGATGATGGTGACAACGACGACTACACCAGCTCTTAACCAGAAGGGCAGGTTACAGCATATGAAAAATGACATAAGTAAATAAATGAACAACAACAACAACCCAACTCATAACCCCAAAACAATAATTCCACACACAATACAGGGAAGACACTGAAATTAATTATTCAGTTTTCAGAAGTCAATTATGCAGCACTTCTTTTAAGAAACTCCCAATAGGTTCCAAAATTTGAAAACAAAGAAAAGAACATCAGCTTAAATCTAGTTCCAATTTTCTCCCTTCTTAAGAACTTATAGAGGCAGTGGTGTAGTGTTGGTTGCCTGTGCCCGGGGCAGACACACACACATGTGCTGGGCAGGGGAGGTGCCAGTCCAGCCCTTGCTGCTGACACTGCCGGAGCGACCCCACCCCCACGGGAACAAAGTGGGGCTGTGCTGAGCTGCTTGCCCACCCGTGCAAGGGGCGGGCTGGCTGGCCAACACATCCCTTGGTGGGCGGAGAGAGGCATTGGGCGGGACTGCTCTGGGGTCACCCGCATGGGATCACCTGGTTCACACTCCCTCAGAAATTGTTCCCTCGAGCCATGGCCCCCTGGCACCCCTCACTGTATATAGAGGACCCTTCTGGATCTGACTAATACCTTTAAGAAACCTATAAACAGGACATGAGGACAATCCCTCTCTGTCATTGTTGTTACCAAGCACCAGATAATTCAGGCTGCAATCTTATACTCCTCAGAATATGAGCCCCATTGAACACAGTGGGGTTTACCTCTGAGTAAACAGCAAATGTCAGAAACATTTTGCCTCTAACCCAGGAAGTAGCACATAGCCATCACTTTGAAAATCTTAGTGGCCGCACCAAAATCCACCATGAATTCGATGCTTCATCGTAGATCAGGAGCTTATGATTTCTGAAACAATAAATGCTGCGCATTCTTGTGATACTGGCAGACTTTAAGTATATTACTGTTTCTGCAGTAGCCCAGTAGCATTCACCCAATATTTTAAACTTTTGTGCCAAACCAACCTTCTGTACTCTTACTAAATCTACCAAGGCCATTTGAAACCTAGAGCATGCTATATATACAAGGGCAAGGGGTTTATGCAGCTTAAATACCACGAACTCCACTATACTGCGCAACATTTGTTTAGAGGAGGAAATTATATCACAAATAGCATACCCTCCATCATTTCTCCAGTGAAAATGTTGTTGTTGTTTAGTCGTTTAGTCGTGTCCGACTCTTCATGACCCCATGGACCAGAGCACGCCAGTCACTTCTGTCTTCCACTGCCTCCCACAGTTTGGTCAAACTCATGCTGGTAGCTTTGAGAACACTATCCAACCATCTCATCCTCTGTCGCCCCCTTCTCCTTGTGCCCTCCATCTTTCCCAACATCAGGGTCTTTTACAGAGAGTCTTCTTTTCTCATGAGGTGGCCAAAGTATTGGAGCTTGAGCTTCAGCTTCAGGATCAGCACTCAGGGCTGATTTCCTTCAGAATGGATAGGTTTAATCTTCTTGCAGTCCATGGGACTCTCAAGAGTCTTCTCCAGCACCATAATTCAAAAGCATCAATTCTTTGGCGATCAGCATTCTTGATGGTCCAGCTTTCACTTTGGGTCACTCCGGCAGTGTCAGCAGCAATGACTGGGCTGGCACCTCCCCTGCCCAGCTGGACCAATGAAAATAGGGACGTCCTATTCCATAATGATAATTTTACTATTTATACCCCACACATCTTACTGGCTTGCCCCAGCCACTCTGGGCGGCTTCCAACATATAAAAAAACATAATAAAACATTAAACATTAAAAAAGCCCTTCCCTATAAAGGATTGCCTTTAGATGGCTTAGTGGTCGGATAGCTCCATACCCTCCAACATTTCTCCAATGAAATAGGCACATCCTAAGGAAAAGCGGGACATTCCAGGATCAATTCAGAAACCAGGACGGCTTCTCTAAATCAGGGACATCCCTGGAAAATAGGGACACTTGAAGGGCTTGAAATAGAATAACGTATTGCACCGGCAAATAAAAGTGAATGTGGATTGACATCTAGGTTTTTCAAGGAGACAAATGCTGTAAATATTAACATGTCCTGATATATTCCCTTCCCAACAAATATCTGATACACATGTTTGGTAGAATTCTGCAGGCTTACTGAATTGCCAGGTATTATTTACTAGAGTAGTGATGTATGGAAGTGAGAGCTGGACCATCAAGAAGGCTGATCGCCGAAGAATTGATGCTTTTGAATTATGGTGCTGGAGGAGACTCTTGAGAGTCCCATGGACTGCAAGAAGATCAAACCTATCCATTCTTAAGGAAATCAGCCCTGAGTGCTCACTGGAAGGACAGATCCTGAAGCTGAGGCTCCAGTACTTTGGCCACCTCATGAGAAGAGAAGACTCCCTGGAAAAGACCCTGGTGTGCTCTGGTCCATGGGGTCATGAAGAGTCAGACACGACTAAACAACAACAACAATAACATGTGATTTATGTCCTGTTACATGTATTGGCAAATATACACCACTGTGCAATTGATGCCTTTCTACTGTCTTCACGCACAAGCCCCATGCTGGCAAAGCTTTTACTGCTAAGCAATGATGCAGGCCAACTCCACAGTAGACTAACAGCCTTATTCTTATTGGAGATCAAAATGCTTCTGCAAGAAACTCAGTAAATGCAGCTATTCTGTATTTAAAGTGTGCCGTGTCACAGTGATTTTTACTTTTTTGACGGGGTCAGCCAGCCACATGGCATGCCTCCAGCAAAGTGAAGAGCCTGAACTGATCTTTCTTTAAATTTCATCCCCCAATCACTATTCATAACTATCTCTGTGCAATATTTTTTTTTAAAGCCTTGCTAGGAACAGAGGAGTATCACTGAGATACATGACTCATATCAGCTTACATGACAGTGGCTTGATGACATTCAAAACTCTGCTCGCTTTGAGTCAAGAAGCTGAACACCAGAGGCATGGGGCTAAGAAACATTAGATAAATTTAGAGAATTTGAAGAGACTAGCACCCTGTCTCTGGGTGCCTACAGACTGTCAAGCCAGAGGTGGCCCAATCCGCTCCACCACCTGAGGTGAAACAATGAGGTGTCACGACACTGTCAGAGCTGGGGTCTTGCAGCGACTGCTGGTGAAATCTTGACGAAGGCTGCCAATACTCCTCGTGTCTCCGGTGGAAGCGAAGGCCTAGCAGGGCACTCAGTGAGTGCCGTTCCACAGATTCCACAACCTAAGGCAGCTGCCTCAGTCTGCCTCATAGGCCGGCTGGACTTGCTGTCAGCATTTTGTCAGAAGGATTCAACCACATTGCAGCTCAACAAATCCAAAGAAAGAAAGAAAGAAAGAAAGAAAGAAAGAAAGAAAGAGAAACTTCTTGTAGTTCAGAAAAGGTTGGGGAAATGAATCAAAAAATGTGGGATGAAGGAATGATATATGAGAAGGTGTCTAAACACCCCACAAACACATCAGGATGAATGCTCCTTGTCATATTACCTCCCCAAAAACAAACCAGAACAAATGCTCAATACAGGCATTTGATGTCTATGCAACTTTTCCGCAAGGATGGACACTCAATAAATAAATCAGGATAAATACTCAATAAATAGGTCATCTGGAGAAGTTCTCTCTCTCTTTAGTTGAGACATTTTCAAATGCTGAATTCAGACACATATTCCAGTTCCCTTAATAACCCACAAATTGATTTCCGAGAGAGGTTAAGAGCCAACGGAAATTGTACCGATCATATATAGACCAATTGAGGTGGCCATGTGTCCAACTTTCCAGAGTGGGCATCATAGAACCATATTTTTTCCCCAGGTTTATGGAAAGACAGCATGGTATAGAAACGAAGGTTTTAGGTTTAAATATTGTAAACTCCCAGGTTCGTATTCCTACTGATTTATTCCTACTGAATATGAATACTGAATACGGAAGTACTTCTGACTTGTTTGATGCTTCATGTATAATTTTCCAAAGGTGTGAGTTACTGGTAAGGATGGATGAATCTGTCAATTTCAGTTTATCTCAGCTTCTTACTTTCCCCCAATCTTTGATTGAGTTCTCAACATTTCTCCAAAAGCTTGTAATTTATCCACATGGATTTTTTTTTTTAGTGTGACGTCCTTATAATATACCGTATTTTTCGTCCCAAAGGCCGCTGCGTCCCATAGGACGCACCTAGTTTTTTTGGGGGGAAATAAAGGAAAAAATGTTTCCCTTTATTTCCCCCCCAAAAGCAGGTCGGGGAAACAGAACCAGGTCGAGGAACAGTGGGATGGCGGCACTGCGCCTCCCTGCTGTCCCCCGAGCTTGTGGGGCTGGCCGATGTCTGCCCCGTGCGAGGGGCGCTCTGCATCAGGGCGCCCCTCGCGCTGGGCAGCAGGCTGCTATCCGCAGCGTGGGGAGCCTTGCAGGGAACTCCTGCAAGGCTCCCCACGCTGCAGATGTCTGCCTGGCGCGGGGGGCACTCTGCTTCAGGGCGTCCCTCGCGCTGGGCAGCAGGCTGCTATCCGCAGCCTAGACATCCCTGCTGGACCTCCCGTAGGGCTGCCTAGGCTGCGGATGTGTTCCTGAAGCCTGGAGAGCGAGAGGGGTCGGTGCGCACCGACCCCTCTCACTCTCCAAGCTTCAGCAAAAGCCTGCATTCGCCCCATAGGACGCACCCAGATTTCCCCTTCATTTTTGGAGGGGAAAAAGTGCGTCCTATAGGGCGAAAAATACGGTATACACACCTTTGCAAGCAATTTCCCCTAATAAAAGGCATTTCTGTATGGTTCCCCCCTCCACAACAAATGCATGTATTTTTATGTAGACAGCCTCCTAATATACACATTATCTGTGCAAATTTCAAAGGTTTCAGAAGTGCTAATGATAGAGCTCCTTACTAAAATGTAAATAGATTTGGTAGGTTTGAGGCTGTTCTTGTCTTGTAGCAAGGAAGAGTTTTATTACACAACCTCTTTGACCCCCTCTTGGCTCTGTGATTAAATCACTTTCCATGCCTATCTTGTCTGCCTAGCTCAGGGGTGGAGAACCTTTCCCCAACCCCCAGGGGTGAAATTCCAAAGACCACACGCAGTGGTGGACAAAGTCAGGGATAAAAAGGGGGGGGGAGCAATGAATGTAAAAGTTTACCTTTGTACAGTATTATTATTATTATTATTATTATTATTATTATTATTATTATTATTATTATGTACTCCAATTATATCTTGTTCTTCCAGAAGGAAGCTCATATTATTTATTTATTAAATTTGTAGACCACCTTTCATCTGAACTCTGATAGTTTCTACACACAGTCACCCACCCCTCACTGTCCTCCCCATCCAGGCAAGCAAAAAGCATTATCAGAGTTCTACCAGCTCCATCTGTTACGTAGGCTGAGACCCTACCTGCCCACAGACTGTCTCGCCAGAGTGGTAATCTCCCGCTTGGACTACTGCAATGCGCTCTATGTGGGGCTACCTTTGAAGGTGACCCAGAAACTGCAACTAATCCAGAATGCGGCAGCTAGACTGGTGACTGGGAGTGGCCGCCGAGACCATATGACGCCGGTCCTGAAAGACCTACATCGGCTCCCAGTATGTTTCCAATCAAAATTCAAAGTGTTGGTGCTGACCTTTAAAGCCTTCAACGGCCTCGGCCTAGTATACCCGAAGGAGTGTCACCACCCCCAACATTCTGCCCGGACACTGAGGTCCTGTGCCAAGGGCCTAGTGGCAGTTCCCTCACTGCGAGAAGTGAGGTTTCAGGGAACCAGGCAGAGGGCCTTCTCAGTAGTGGCACCTGCCCTGTGGAACACCCTCCCATCACATGTCAAGGAGATAGATAACTATCTGACTTTTAGAAGGCATCTGAAGTCAGCCCTGTTTAGGGGAGTTTTTAAGGTTTGATGTTTTATCGTGTTTTTAATATTGTGTTGGGAGCCACCCAGAGTGGCTGGGGAAACCCAGCCAGATGGGCGGTGTATAAATAATAAATTATTATTATATTATCAAGGACATATTCAAGCCAAGCAAAAACACTCAGCAGGTGAAGCAGGACCAATGATGGGTGTAGCCTTGGGAAAATTTCTGAAGGGCTACAATCACCCCCCAGGTTGAAGGTTCCCCACCACTGGCCTATCCAAACTCCTGTTCCAATTTTTAACCTTCACTTAAGTAGATGTATTCTAAGCAGTTAAATAAATACAGTGTTGTTGTTTTTTAAAGAACCCCTCCATCTCCAGCATCATTTATTTACACTATCAGGAGACGGTTCCTTGCCCTGTGCAGCAGATGCCGCTGCTTTTAAAGGGAGGAATTGGGAAAACAAATCTCTCCTCTAGGTTTCTAACTACGCTACCTGAGTAGCATTATTAAAAGAGGCTCATATGACCTTATTGTAATGTGTTTTGTTAGCAATTCAGATACGGAAGGGGGGTGAGGGAAGCACTCAGCCACAGTAAAACCACATGCTGCTTCAAGTTCAAACATGTGTGTTTTTGTTTAATGCCTATCAACCAGTGTTTAAAAATGCTTTAAACCAAAATGTTAGTATTCCAAGAAAGGAAGTCCATTATTGCACAACAGATGCTACAAAGGCCAGACATGTGAAGGCATGTAAATAAAGAGTTTCGAGAAACAAACGTCTGGGTAGCTTAATTGCTCCGGCTTGCTGCCATCCAATTGCCAGAGTTACTACGGTGGAAGTTGCCTCTCTCTCTCTCCCCCCACCCAATGACAATACATTTCAGTACCTTGTGGCAAAGGAGTCTCCATTCCCACAGAAAGAGCATTTCAGGGACCACTTTCTACCTCACATTTTATTAGCACCAAGACTGGATACAGCCAACAGAAAATATGGCCAGAATTATTTTGCCACCTCACCCACTCAGGTCTCTAGTAAATGTTGTTGTTGTTTAGTCGTGTCCGACTCTTCGTGACCCCATGGACCAGAGCACGCCTGGCACTTCTGTCTTCCACTGCCTCCCACAGTTTAGTCAAACTCATGCTGGTAGCTTCAAGAACACTATCCAACCATCTCGTCCTCTGTCACCCCCTTCTCCTTGTGCCCTCCATCTTTCCCAACATCAGGGTCTTTTCCAGGGAGTCTTCTCTTCTCATGAGTTGGCCAAAGTATTGGAGCCTCAGCTTCAGGATCTGTCCTTCCAGTGAGCACTCAGGACTGATTTCCTTAAGAATGGAGAGGTTTGATCTTCTTGCAGTCCATGGGACTCTCAAGAGTCTCCTCCAGCACCATAATTCAAAAGCATCAATTCTTCGGCGATCAGCCTTCTTTATGGTCTAGCTCTCACTTCCATACATCACTACTCTAGTAAATAATACCTGGCAATTCAGCAAGCCTGCAGAATTCTACCAAACATGCATCTGTGTATCAGATATTTGTTGGGAAGGGAATATATCAGGACATGTTAATAGAGACCAAGGTGGGTGGAGCGCATTACATTAATCTAGCTGTGAGGTTACTAACACATCAACTACAGTGGTTAGGCTATCCCTATGCAGGAACAGCTATAGCTGGTGAACCAGATGAAGCTTGTAAAAGGCACTCCTAGCCACAGAGGAGATGCGGGGATGCGGGTGGTGCTGTGGTCCAAACCACTGAGCCTCTTGGGCTTGCTGATCAGGAAGTCGGCGGTTCGAATCCCCACAACGGGGTGAGCTCCCGTTGCTCGGTCCCAGCTCCTGTCAACCTAGCAGTTTGAAAGCACCCCAAAAAGTGCAACTAGATAAATAGGTACCATTCCAGCAGGAAGGTAAATGGCGTTTCCGTGCACTGCTCTGGTTTTAGTATTCCATTGTGCCAGAAGCGGCTTAGTCATGCTGGCCACATGACCCGGAAAAACTGTCTGCGGAGCGGACAAACGCCGACTCCCTTGGCCTGTAAAGCAAGATGAGCGCCGCAACCCCAGAGTCGTTCACAACTGGACTTAACTGTCAGGGGTCATTTACCTTTACCTTTTTAGGCAAAGAGGACATTTGGGCCTTGAGTGATGAAGGTGTCTCAAGAGTATCCCCAAGCGACGCATGTATCCCTTCAGAGGGGGTACCACCTGTCTTGCCGAATTCAAGGTGGCTCTTTTAAAAATGAGATTCAGAAGTACCGTATTTTTTGCCCCATAGGATGCAGTTTTTCCCCTCCCAAAATGAAGGGGAAATGTGTGTGTGTCCTATGGGGCGAATGCAGGCTTTCGCTGAAGCCTGGAGTACGAGCAGCATCGGTGCACACCGACCCCTCTCGCTCTCCAGGCTTCAGGAAGCTATCTGCAAGCCTTGCAAGCCTGGTGGGAGTTCCCGCGGGCTCACAAGGCTTGCGGGCAGCAGCCTGCAGCCCCGGCGAGTGTCCGCAAGCCTTGCGCGCCCGACAGGAGGTCCCGCCGAGCGCGCGAGGCTTGGGGCGGCAGCCTATCGCCCGAAGCACGGGGAGCCCTCCAGAGGGTGCCCCATGCTTCGGGCAGGTGTGCGCAAGGCTTGGGGCAGCAGCCGTGGTGGGGGGGGAATAATTTTTTTTTATTCATTCCCCCCCCCAAAAAAGCGAGGTGCGTCCTATGGGCCGGTGCACCCTATAGGACGAAAAATACGGTAATACTAAATACACAAGTGGCTTGCCCGACTGGCTGTGTGCAGATTATTCATTAACCAACCCTTCAATGCATCACTTTCTCCAAGTAATGTCCAACATCAAAGAAGGTACTCATCACTATCACTTCCTTCTAACTGATTAGGACATTCTAGGCTGTTCTCATGCCATCAAAGAACTTAAGAGACAAGGAGAAAAAGGAAGGAACAGAGGCAGGAAGAGGGCAACCATGTCAGATAACTGACTCCTCGATATACAATTATCTTCCGGATAAATTGCCCATACACTTCCTGTTATGTACTGAGCTGAATCCTAGAACAATAGGATCCAGAATGCAGCAGTCTGATTGGTCCGCAGGAGCCACCCAATCCAGCTCCAGGTGGAAGTGAATCAGCGACCTTATTGGCCTGCAGGAACAGCCAATCAGGCTCCTGGATGAAGTGAATCCACAACCTGATTGGTATACAGGAGCAGCCCAGAATTAGCCAATCATGCGGGGCCCATTGTGTAAATAATGTATATATAGCTAGATGTTTTGGGGAAAGTTTCATTCATTGCTACTATGAGCTGAATAAAGAGCATGAAATTCATACTCGAATCTGAGTATATTTCCCTTCCAGACCATGTAATTTATCTATCTCCCAGACAGTGGCGTAGCGTGGGTTGTCAGCACCTGGGGCAAGGCAAGTAATTTGCGCCCCCTAACCCGTGGATTTGCGCCCCCTAACCCTAACCCCCAGATGTTGCGCCCGGTGCGGCCGGCCCCCCTGCACCCCCCACACTACGCCACTGCTCCCAGACACGGAAGCCACCTACCCAAGAGTCTCCATTGTCCCAGGATCCAGTCCACTACTGCCTTCAGATGCCAATCCAGGCTTTTACAGCCTTTCCTGGTTTAATAGAGCTGGGTGTCATTAGCAAACCAGGGACACTTTGCTCTCAAACTCCTAATGACTGCCCCTTTTGCGGATGCCACTACCTGTGAGTGTATTGGACCCCACAGACACAGTGCTGGAACCCCTCTGTGTTCAGGTTACTAGATTTTTTTCAATGAATCCGGGGACACTTTTCAAATTCCTACTAAATAGATGGATTTTGTATGGGGACTGATTTGTAAATCTGGGGACCGTCCACGGAAACGGGGACATTTAGTAACCTTATCCTATGTTAAATAAACAGTCTAACGCTGTTTCCTTTGATTCTACTAAGACAGTTTAATTTATTACTCTTTCCCCTGGTATTTTCTGTTACTCGATTCCTCTGCTACCAGATCTAAAAAGCTGTATTGTAAACGTTTCTGTCTTTGAGTCTCTATTCCTGCTGGCTTTTATTTTTTGGAGTTCATTTTTAGCTCGGTATTTAGCACTGTGAGTGCCACTAACACAGCAATGATCACACCTGACAGTGTAAGCCGTCTATTCAACGGTGTTAAAAAACTGATTTAGTTAACGCTGTATGCATCTGTGTCAGTTTTTGGTGCCTCTGCTTTCAATCAGTGCAAAATATCCCAGTGAGTTTAAATGTCTCTGTCAATCGGGGGTGGCGGGGAGAAAGAGTTTCCCGCATAGAAGGTTAGCGAATTAGAAGTGTGGGAGGGCTCCTTTGTAAATACTGGGCATTCATAATGGCAAGTTCCATAAATAGATGATATATATTTGATGGTTTAATTCTGATGGCTGCCTTGAAAATTCCTATTGTACTCTGGGTTCTTATGCTAATATTTTGATTTATTCTTTGGTTCAGCTGTGGATTGTTTTTATTACTCTTTTTAAAACTGATAATAGCTTTGAATTGCTCCTGAACAAAAGTTGGGATATCAGGCTTTTTTTATTATTACAGTGGTACCTTGGGTTAAGTACTTAATTCGTTCCGGAGGTCCGTACTTAACCTGAAACTGTTCTTAACCTGAAGCACCACTTTAGCTAATGGGGCCTCCTGCTGCTGCTGCGCCGCCGGAGCACGATTCTGTTCTCATCCTGAAGCAAAGTTCTTAACCTGAAGCACTATTTCTGGGTTAGCGGAGGCTGTAACCTGAAGCGTATGTAACCTGAGGTACCACTGTATTTTAAAAAATGAATGAATAAATAAAGCATGTTTTAAAGTACTCCGAATCTTTAAAGGCTGGAATGCACAACTCCCCAACCCCCATCACAGATTAAACTAAAAGTTTGGGGGAAGACCAGGACTGGCATGAAGATAACATTGGCATTTATTCACGCCCAACAGAACTGAGCTATTTATGGGATAAGCAATTTTCAGTAACTTCGTGACAGGTGGTCAATAAAGCTTGCTCAAAGAAGCTTTGGGCAACTGTGGTCATGGTAGATTACCTTTCAGGTTAAGAGCCAGGTACTACGCTGAAGAAACATTAGTGGTTTTGTGGTGTGTTACAACTCACTGTTTCTCCCCTGTCCCTGTTGGAAGCAATGTATTGGTTTGCAATTATTTCTAGATGTAATTGACTGGTAACATTCTTAATCGTTTGGTGTGCGCGGAACATAGGAAGCTGTCTTATACAGAGAGCGTTGGCCCATCTAACTCACTGACTGGCAGTGGTTCTTCAGGGTTTTAGATGGTGGGGGCATTTCCAGCCCTTCTTTGGAGATGTCAGGGTTTGAATTTAGGATCTTTCATATGCAAAACAGATGCTCTGACACAGATCCATGGCACTTCCTCCTGTGTAGAGGGCCTCTGTTTTGCAAGGAGGAGGAGGAGGAGGAGGAGGAGGAGGAGGAGGAGGAGTTTGGACTTGATATCCCACCTTTCATTCCCCTTAAGGAGTCTCAAAGCAGCTAACAATCTCCTTTCCCTTCCTCCCCCACAACAAACACTCTGTGAGGTGAGTGAGGCTGAGAGACTTCAAAGAAGTGTGACTAGCCCAAGGTCATCCAGCAGCTGCAGGTGGAGGAGCCGGGAAGCAAACCCAGTTCACCAGATTACGAGGTCCACTGCTCCTAGCCACTACACCATGCAGGCTCCCAACCTTGTGGTGAAATACAAATTTCTCTGCTCACAAATCCATGGACCACTAGGTCTTCAGAGGGCTGCTCAGGCTCCTTAGCAGCCTTTTCCTCATGTTTAATGCTTTGCAACAGAGCACAAAGAAGAGGGCTGTTCTCAAGCCCACACTGTTGAGGAGGTAACCTAGCTCATGATCACCCTTCAATGTGAGAATCAGGTTTTCTTCTCCACTCAGCTTTGTGGTTTATTTACTTTGTGGCATAGAACCAGAGTTCACAATTCAAAGTGTTGGTGCTGACCTTTAAAGCCCTAAATGGCCTCAGCCCTGTATACCTGAAGGAGCATCTCCACCCCCATCGTTCAGCCTGGACACCAAGATCCAGGGCCAAGGGCCTTCTGGCGGTTCCCTCATTGCAAGAAGTGAGGTTACAGGGAACCAGACAGAGGGCCTTCTCGGTAGTGGCGCCCACCCTGTGGAACACCCTCCCTTCAGATGTGAAGGAAATAAGCAGCTATCTTCTCTTTAAAAGACATCTGAAGTCAGCCCTGTTTAGGGAAGTTTTTAATATTTGATATTTGATGCTGGCTCCCTCCTGCAAGAAGTGAAGTTACAGGAAACCAGGCAGGGGGCCTTCTCGGTAATGGCGCCCACCCTGTGGAACACTGTCCCATCAGATGTCAAACAGATAAACAACTATCTGACTTTTAGAAGACATCTGAAGGCAGCCCTGTTTAGGGAAGTCTCAAATATTTGAGGTTTTATTGTGTTTTTAATATTTTGTTGGGAGCCGCCCAGAGTGGCTGGGGCAACCCAATTAGATGTGTGGCATATAAATAATAAAATTGTTGTTGTTGTTAAAGTTAAAAGTTTAATATGTATAAAAGGTAATGTTTGTATGCATTGAAGTTAAAACTTATGTAAAGGTTTGTGTTTGCAAAGCAGATAAGTTTATGTTAAGCAAGAGGTTCCAGTCTAGGTGAAAGTGGAAAACTGGTGTTTTTCCATTTCACAGGATTAGGCTACCTAATTTCTCATTGCCCCAGAAATCTGAACTGCAGATATCTCACAGCCAGAGAGGAAACTTGAGAAGTCTGTGATGGTTTGTACTTGCAGTGGCAGATGAAGCTAAACTGCACAATGATGAACAAACTTAGCATCTCTCTCTGGGACCAGAGAGAGGAAAGTTTATTGAACTGCATAAAGGACTTAAAAGACTGAACTGCATTGCCTGCTACTTAAGAGCAATGTTTTGCTTTGTGTTTTGTTCTTGAAACATTTATCTTTATGTAACTAGTTTTAAGACTGTTCTGCAGCAAAGCTTTGAAACTCATTATTGGGGTGGAAAGCTCATTTATTCCTGCATGAGGTCAAGTTCAGGGATTCCCCTGAGCAACTCTTAACACAGAGCTATACAGTTAATGTCCAACCACCATTTATCTTCCATTAAATTTTTGTTCACTGCTCATTAGTGTTCATGTCTGCTGAAGTTCATTTTGCTGCCTCCAGAAGGTTGCCAAATACGCTGGGCATGTGTTAGTGGCATTGCACTAACTTAATTGAATTTTCTAGGTGTAACAAATTAGGATGAATTCCTTGTTTCTAGGAAGATAATGAATATAGCCACTAATGAAACTCTAAAATGATTCCCATGAAATTACAAGTTCATTGGCAATGAGTCTGAAAACAGCTGAATCAGTTGATTGATGTAGTCAATATGATCACTTATTGAGCAAAAGTTCTGGCTTGGTTTTTGTGTTTTCTTTATACCAGGAGACATATAGTACTTAAAAGGGGGGGGGGAACCTCACTGAAAAATGTATAGATGAATAGTTGCCGATAATCAGTTCTGACACACAACACACCCCTGACTGTAAAACTGAGGCAAAATGCTGTGGTGATCTATTAATGCTGTCCAGGATTCAAGAAATGGATTTTCAGCACCACAACAGCAGATATTTCCTTGCTGTTTTTTTTTCTTCCCTACCATGGCTGTTTCCTGAGCCAAGGAGCCAAGGCACTTTTCAATTTGAAAAGCCTGTTTATTTTGTAGCCACAGGAAATTGTTCTGGCTGAAATATAAAGTAGTGCTCAGGGTGCAAAGGGGTGACGCTCCTATGAGTTCGTGTGTCTCCTTTAGATGCTAGGCAGCTTTTATTCAACAACATTAGTATATCCTTAATGCAGCCTTAATGCAAGGAGAGGGGGAAAACTCACTCATGTTCACACTGAAAGGTGAATCTTACCTAATTTGCAGTTCCCCAAACAATAGGCAAATATGTTGTCCCTGAATTTTGCGATGAACTCCAACCAAACAACGTGTGTAAAAATGCATATGCCACTGGAAAGCATGTATACAGTGGTACCTCGGGTTAAGAACTTAATTCGTTCTGGAGGTCCATTCTTAACCTGAAACTGTTCTTAACCTGAGGTACCACTTTAGCTAATGGGGCCTTCCGCTGCCACCGTGCCACCGCCACGCAATTTCTGTTCTCATCCTGAAGCAAAGTTCTCAACCCGAGGTACTATTTCTGGGTTAGCGGAGTCTGTAACCTGAAGCATCTGTAACCCGAGGTACCACTGTACTTCAATTATATTAGGAACAGTTGCATACTAAAATCGTTGTTTGGAGAATTATGCACTAAAATGCTGAAAAATTCCATGAGGCTTGAAAGAAAAGGAAACTGATGCAGAAATGTGGAGAACAGAATTTAAGATTGGAAAAACGAGAAACTGAAGTCGACAGATTCACTCGCCCCTTCCTGAATGTAAAAGAAGTAAAGAAAAAATTCTGCTTTCTGAAAACCCATGCTCTGTAATAAGTTCAGTTCGGCAATCTGTATATAGCATGCAGAGTGTACATAATTATATGTGATTTATATTGTTTTGCATATTTTTTCTGTACAGTATTTTTTTAAAAATGCTTTTGTGCAATTTATTCTGGTTTTGCTAGAGAAAATGTTGTGCAGAACATATCAGAGAATCCCCCTCTCTCATTGATGAGAAATCTGTGGTCACTTTGGGAATCCCATGTGAGGGGGGCAACTAGCCGGGGTTTCATCTGAAGTCTGAGGTTGATTCTGCCACCATTTACTACCAGCATGAATCTGCCAGTTCTTAGATTCTGTGTCGTGTCGAAGGCATTTGGTTTTCCTGGTGCAGTTGTGCCTGCCGGGGTTGGCTTCACTCCAGTGGGAGTTGTGTCTGAGCAAACATGCTTAGGAGCGGCAGAGGTGAATGAATAACGTGCGGTTTTTATTTGGAAACAAACTTGTTAACTTTTGTTCTTGTTGGACTAAAGACAGAAATGCCACACAAAGACCTTTTTCCAGAAGTGCTTTTGCAATCCAGCAGTTGAGTGTGTTTTTGCAATCCACTGGATGAGTATTACTGTTGAGCAATAAGTGTGCAAAGGGGGCATCTTATAACCAGGGGCTTCTTCTGTTTCCAAAGTTGCATGCCCACCATAGATTTAATTTGCATGGCATACCCTCCCTCTCCAAACCCTAGGAACTGTAGTTTGTTTTGGGTGCATGAATGCATGAATCATTGTGGCCAGACTACCGTATTTTTCGCTCCATAAGATGCACCTTTTCCCTCCTAAAAAGTAAGGGGAAATGTGTGTGCGTCTTATGGAGCTAATGAAGGCAGGAGGCAGGCGGGAAAAGTCCCCAAGAGACGCAAACATGCGCCACACGGCTCATAATGAGGCATCAGGCATAAGCCTGCATTTTATTAATGTTTGATCAGGACTTGTATATTAAAGAGGGCTTAGATTTTCAAAAGTAGATTTTCAAAAGTATTCATGCCAGGCAAGAAGGCTAGCTGCTTAAGAAAACACTGATAGTGTTTTCTTCCTCTTAGACAAGGGGCCCCTTTTGATTGATAGCAGAAAGCAATTCTCAAAGTCGTAAAAGCTGAAATTACAGACTAAAAGCAGGACATTGACCCTACATGTTACAGAAGATAAAAAAGCAGAGATAAACATAATTAGGAATGGGCAAATAGTAAAATGATACCATGGGCCTCTTTTAAACCTTGAGCTGTATTTTCTAAGGCCAGAGGCAAATGGGAGAAAAAAAGCATCTAGCTGGGAAGTCTTTTTAAAGCATCTAGCTGGGAAGTCTTTTTAAAGCATCTAGCTGGGAAGTCTTTTTAAAGCTGTTTCTTCCTTAAACAGATAATGGGAAAAGCAGCTTGCTGAAGGGGGGGGATGTAAACTGAGGAGCCTTCTTCTGAAACTGTTTTAAACTGAGTTCTTTTTTTTTTCTCTTTCTCTCTCTACTTTAAAAAGGCCTTATTCCTTTTAAAAGGTTACCTATGATAATGTATGAAATATATTAGCTTAAATATATTGGCTTAAATGTAATTATGCAAAGGATTTAACAAATGCTAGAAGAGTTGTATTTATCCTGGAATTAAGTCAGCCACCAGTCCAGCCCCCTGCCAGACAAGAAGACGCCATCAAATGCTGTCCTGATATATTAGCTGTCAGACATTTGTTTAGAAACCTTCAAATGAAGGATATCTTTCAATGTTGATGTGAAACTCAAGATCCTTGACATATGTTTAAGATAAAAATTTAAGATTAACCATTTGTTTTAGAAGGCAATAGGGCAGGGAGGGCAAGAGGTGAGCTGGTAATTAAGATTCCTTGTTGAGACACATGTAAGATATATTACTACTTATTTGTCATTTATAGATGTAACAATATATAGCTGTTTGTGTTCCTTATAAGGACAGAAGGATATGGGTGTATCTTTTTGTGATTGGTTATAGCAATCAGCCAATAGGAAATCCAACCAGGCTGATTGGACAGAGGCAGCCCAAGGAGGAGCAAAGGGGGCTGGATTAAGGGAATATAAGTGCTGGCCATAATGGCAGGAGGCCAGGCCAGAGCTTGGTAACCATATACCACTGTGCCTCTCATTTATTTGTCTGACAAATAAATAATTATTTTAATTTCTCTATTGCTGCGTTGAATATTTCATTCCAGCTAAGCGTTAACCACAAGCAGGGTGCTACATTTTATGGTGCCCTGTGACTCGGATAAGTGGTCTGCTGGAACGCAGCCCCTTCGCTCTACTGAGCAGGGTACAAGAGAGAGGATCTCTAAACTGCTTACCCAAGCGCGCACTGGTAAATTTTTCCAGGGGGAACGCAGAAGTCTCGTCTGTCTGATACCCTGCTCACTGGCGGCGACGGACCGGGGGGAAACGGAACCAACCAGGGGTAAGTGCACAAAGGGATTTTTGGCCCTCCAATTAATTGGGAGGAAGAGAAGTCTTGATCAAACTTCTGCGTCTCAGTAAGTGGGAACTGAGTACGCTAGGTGGTTGGATATATCAGATGGTGATCTGGTGGGGGAAAAGGGAAGTTGGGAGGTAGTGTGTGGTGAAGTATCTAGCGCATTGTATGTGTGAGAAAGTACAGAGCAATCTGTAGCTGACCTGAGTGTGGAGTGGGTAGTACTTCGGTTCCCAGTGAGGCGACTCCATCTGGGCAAGGAAACCCACGAAGCGTGTGTGTGAGTGACTGAGTGGATACTTCACAGGGCCATACAATGGGAGTTGGGGGTTCAAAAGGGGAAAATACACCTCTTGAATGTATGTTAAATAATTTTAAGAAAGCCTTCTCAGGGGCATATGGAGTCAAAATGACGCCAGAGCGCCTGAGAACGTTATGTGAATTAGAGTGGCCGAAGCAAAATACTGGATGGCCATCTCAGGGAACTTTTGATATAAATTTAGTAAGCAAACTTTGGTCTAACATCGCCAAAGAAATTGGAGGGTGCCCAGAACAATTTTCATATATAGATTCCTGGCTGAGCACATTAAATAAAAATCCTCCATGGATAAGGGAATGCAAAGTCCAACGATGCAAATTATTGGCTGTAAAAGCCGAAGCTAGGAAAGGAATCTTGCCAAATAAACTCAAACCCATTTTTGAGGGACCAGAGGAAGAGCTGCTTCCACCTCCACCTTATGCTCCACATCGAAGGGAGCCTAATCCAAACCCTCCACCAGTTGTAACCCCAAGGCAAGAAAGTGGAATGAATAATGGGGCTGGAGTCACAGAACTTGATTCCTTGATAGATTATGATAAATATCTTCAGGAGGCATTGGAGGCCTATAATAAAGCCCAAGCAGAAGTGGTTATTCCATCTGTGAGTCCCAGTAGAACTCCATCTACAGTCTCTTTTAGTGAAACAACTGATTGCCTACCCCAAACTCCTGTACATCCAAATCCTAGAGAATTATTACAGAAGTTACAGGGAGACCTTAATCGGTCAGCAAGCAATACAGCCAGGCGTATAAAGCTGCTAAAAGAACGCCTTGGGACAAATACCATCCCCTATGATTTAAGGCCCCTAGAGCAAAGCGAAGAGAAAGATCACGTAGTAGCCCCTCTCAGAAGAGTATTTGATGCACTTGAGGAGCCTGTGCTGGTTAACGGGCTACCTGGACCAAGGCCACCTCGAACGTCGACCCTCCAGTACATTCCATTCACAACTACGGATCTGATGAATTGGAAAACACACACCCCATCTTTCGCAGAAAAACCTCAGGCTATGATGGACTTGGTGACTTCAATAATAAATACTCATAGTCCTACTTGGACAGATTGCCGCCAGCTCCTGAATACTCTGTTCACCACTGAGGAAAGGAGAGACATAATTGAAAAGGCACAGATATATTTGCGTGAGCAGGCCAGAGTGGGAAATATTTTTAATATTGACCGTCATCTCCAAGACAACTTTCCCTTGGAAGATCCTAATTGGGATCCAAACAATGTAATTCACCTGGCCAGGCTTACCACCTATCGCCAGACGCTTGTGCAAGGTATCCGCAGGGCATGCCAGAAGCCCACTAACATGTCTAAAGTCTCAGAAGTAGAACAGAAACCAAATGAGAGTCCAGGAGACTTTTTAGAGAGGCTGCAAGAAGCCTATCGTATATGGACTCCTTTTGACCCTGAAGCCCCTGAAAACAGCAGAATGATTACTGCTACATTTGTGGCCCAGTGCGCTTCTGACATTCGTAAGAAAATTCAGAAATCAGAAGGATGGGAAGGGATGCTGATGAGCCAAATTATGGCCATTGCACGCCGAGTTTATCGGAATAGGGATGAGGCTGAGAAACAAGAGAAGAAGAAGTGGCAGAAGGAAAAGATGGTAATGCTAGCCACAGCAGTGAAGCAAGACTACCGCCCCTTAAATGGAGGAAGAGGGCGGGGAAGGAATCCACCACTGGGAAGGAATCAATGTGCAAATTGCAAGAAGGAGGGTCATTGGAAGCGGGAGTGTCCTGAACCCCTGAGGTTGGAAGAAGTACGCCCAGGCCCAGGCCCAGGCCCAGGCCCAGGCTCCGGCCCAAGAAACCAGGGACGGGGACGGGGAATGATCCGAGATGGAAGATATCAGAGACCTGGACAAGGACGGAGTAGGGACAATGTCATTGGACTGGCAGAGGAGGATTTTACCCAAGACTAGGAACGACCGGACTCCATAAAGTTAGGCTTCCAGGAGCCCACGGTCACGATTCAATTAGGAAGCCATTTAATAGACTTTATGATTGATACTGGGGCTGAATACTCAGTACTCCCAGAACTATTGCAGAAAAAGGCATCCAAAAGTGTAGTCATTAAAAGTGCCACTGGTCAGTCAGCTAAGAGGTCTTTCCTCCAACCTTTGGAATGCCAGATTGGGGGACATCGTTTAACCCATCAGTTTTTGTATATACCTGAGTGTCCAATACCTCTCTTAGGTAGAGATATGCTGTCCAAATTGCAGGCCCAAATCACCTTCACTCCTCGAGGTCCAGAAATGAAACTGCCATCAAAGGCAGCAGGAATAATTTCCCTCTCCGTACCTAAGGAACAATCATGGCGCCTAATGTCAGCCCTGCAAGTCCAACCCACATTGGATACAGAGTTAAACAAGCTCCTCCGAACTCTACAGGTGCCACCAGGAGTATGGGCCGAAAATAGCCCACCAGGAATGGCCAAGAATATAGCTCCAATTGTAGTAACCTTAAAACCTATGGCTACCCCTGTATCTGTAAAGCAATATCCTTTACCCCGGCGAGCAGCAGAGGGCATCCAGAAACATTTGGACCGCCTATTAAAATATGGTCTGCTTAAGCCCTGCCAATCAGAGTGGAACACACCCCTTTTGCCTGTTCGAAAACCTGGGACAGATGAATACAGGCCAGTGCAGGACTTGAGGCTCGTAAACCAGGCTATCGAGACCTTGCACCCAAATGTACCAAACCCATACACCCTGCTGAGTTTGATCCCACCAGAAGCAACATTTTTTACTGTATTGGACTTGAAAGATGCATTCTTCTGTTGCCGGCTGGCACCACAGAGCCAACCTATATTTGCCTTCCAGTGGGAAGACCCTTTAACAGGAACAAAAGGCCAGCTAACTTGGACGAGATTGCCCCAGGGATTCAAAAATTCCCCAACTTGATTTGGCACTGCCTTGGCGAAGGATCTAACAAGTTACCCCTCAATACCTGGAGAAAAGGTGGTTCTGCAATATGTAGATGACCTTATACTAGCAGCAAAGGATTTTGATACCTGTAAAGAAGGTACAGAGGAACTGCTCCACTTGCTCTGGCAAGCTGGCTACCGAGTTTCCCAGAAAAAGGCACAGTTATGTTTAGAAAAGGTCAAATATTTGGGCTTTGACATCTCACACCAACAACGAGCATTGAGGCCAGAGAGGAAAGAAGCTATTTGCCTTATCAAGGAACCTACCACAAGGAAACAACTCAGAGGATTCCTGGGAACAGCAGGGTTTTGTAGACTATGGATACCTGATTTCAGCAGTCTGGCCAAGCCCTTACATGAAAGCACTCGAGGTGCAGAAAAGGACCCATTCGTATGGGGACCTGAGCAGCAACAAGCCTTTTTAGTTATCAAACAACGACTTATGGAGGCCCCAGCCCTTGGACTGCCTAATTCGGAAAAACCCTTTCAGCTGTATGTACATGAACAGAATGGGATTGCAGCGGCAGTCCTGACCCAGAGATTAGGAAGTTGGAATCGTCCAGTAGCTTATTTGTCAAAACAATTGGACTCAGTAGCAAAAGGATGGCCTCCATGCCTAAGGGCAGTAGCGGCCACTGCAAGCCTTGTCAAAGAAGCTGATAAATTTACCTTCGGCCAGACAATGTATGTGAATGTACCTCATGCTGTTCTGACACTCATGGAATATAAGGGTAGTTATTGGCTAACGAACCCAAGGATGGCTAGGTACCAAGGCCTATTGTGTGAAAATCCCAGGATTCATCTACGAGTAGTGAATATGCTCAATCCAGCGACTTTGCTGCCCCTACCAGAGGTAGATGATGAAGAATCACATGATTGTCTCCAAATAATGGATGAAGTTTATTCCAGTAGACCCGATCTGAAAGATGAACCATTGAAAAATCCAGATGTTGTATATTATACTGATGGTAGCAGCTACCTGCATGAAGGTGCCAGACGAGCAGGATATGCTGTGGTCACCAATGAGGAAGTTGTGGAAGCTGAAGCTTTGCCTGCTGGCACCTCAGCACAAAAAGCTGAACTTATAGGTTTAACTAGAGCTCTGCAATTGGCAGCCGGATGTAAGGCAAACATCTATACTGATTCTAAATATGCCTTCTTAACCCTGCATGCACATGGTGCTCTATGGAAAGAAAGAGGTCTAATAGGAGCCCACGGGAAGGCCTTGAAATATGGACCTGAAGTAGAAATCCTGTTAGAAGCAGTATGGGCTCCAGAACAGATTGCTGTAATGCACTGCAAAGGTCATGGACGAGGAAGGGATCCAATAACCAGAGGAAATCATGCTGCTGACAAAGCAGCCCGAGAGGCAGCCCAAAAGCCTGTGGGAGGATTTATAGCAGCCCTCATACCAGAGGTAGTTCCAGAAGAAGTTAAACCTCACTATACCCCAGAAGAGAGGAAGTGGGCTGAACAGGAAGGAGCAGTTGTGAAGGACGGTTGGATGATCCTGCCAGACAATAGGATTTATGTACCTCATCATCTAGCAGGCACAATTGTAAGAAATTATCATGAATCTACTCACCTTGGCGGTACTGCAACCAGAGAGAGTCTCAGTCGGAAGTTGTATATTATTAACCTATCACAATTAGCAACTTGCATTTCACAGAAATGTGTTCTTTGTGCTAAAAACAATCCCAGGCAGGGACCGGTACAACCTCCTGGAATCCAACATGTGGGATATGTCCCCATGGAAAGCCTAATTGTGGACTTCACAGAGCTGGTCCCTTCTAAGGGATTCAAGTATCTCCTTGTGTTTGTAGACACTCTTACCGGATGGGTTGAAGCTTTTCCCACCCGAACTGAAAAGGCACAAGAGGTAACTAAGAGACTCCTCACTGAATTGATCCCGAGGTTTGGATTACCTAGATGCATTGGAAGTGACAATGGGCCAGCGTTCATTGATCAAGTAGTACAAGAAGTATGTCGAGTCTTACAAGTGAAATGGAGACTGCATGCAGCCTATAGGCCTCAGAGTTCAGGGAAAACTGAAAGAATGAATCGGACTCTGAAAACCCAATTGGCAAAATTAACCCAGGAAACGGGATTGGGATGGGTAGATGTGTTACCCATAACACTGTTTCGTGTTCGGTGTGCACCCACAAAAAGACTTAAGTTGTCACCTTTTGAGCTCCTGTATGGGAGACCGCCCTCCTTTGTTCAGGATATTCCAGCTGATCTTAAACAAATAGGAGACCATGTGACACAGGGACAAGTGCAATCTCTCTCCCGTGTTTTTGTTTCTCTTAACAGGTGGGTCCTCGAGCGCACGCCGTGCAGCATTGCCGAGCCGATTCATCAGTTCCAGGCTGGCGATAGCGTATGGGTGAAAGAGTGGAAACGTGATCCACTTGCACCTAAGTGGCGTGGACCTTACACCGTCTTGCTCTCTACTCCAACAGCGGTGAAGGTAGCTGAGGTGACCCCCTGGATTCATCACTCCCGTTTGAAGAAGTCCGAAGGCAGTTGGACGTGCAAAGGTGACCCCTCTAATCCTCTTAAACTGACTCTCTCCAAAAACCCCTGTATCTAGCCCTACCGGGAACGGGCTAGGTCACGGGCAACATTAGACGACCGGCCTGCTGCAGCCACAACCTGGAAGCTGGCTGACCTGCGCACGCCTGAAGCTTGAGGAGCATCTGAACCAGCGATTGTGAAAGGACAGATTCTCTTATACAATTAATTGACTGCCCACCCCTTTGTGGAACAATTATCAGAGATATTACTCATTGGGGATCCTCGGGATATATGTTTTGGTCTTGGTGGTTCCCCATTTCTGTCACTGGGGGAATTATATTGGGACTAATATTTATTTGCTATCACAATAAGGTAATCTTTTGTGGAAGGAATGCATATGCTAGACATCAACATGATTCTATTATTAATCCTGATCCCTTGGGAAGGGGAAGGGTCCTTGAATCTGGCCAAATTGACTAAATATGGATTCCACCATGACCACAATATGTGGGTAGGGTTAGCTGAAATGGTAGCCAATGTTGCAAATAGGACCAATTGCCTTGTTTGCTCTCTCGGGCCAGATGATTCAGAGGGAGGTATGCCCTTATTACCGATACCATTAGATGCCATTGGTATGGTAAGCGAAATACCACACCAGACAGAAGTACAGAATTTCCCCGGATGGAACTCAACTAAACCATTACGAGTTATACCTGTACAAGGGGAATTCTGTGTACATAAATCATCAGATGCAGCTGATTCTACCATGATAGGCTCTTCTCATTGTCACTATACTTGGGATAATATTAAGAATACCTGGGCACACGATACTACCTATCGAACTCGGGATGCCTTGCCCTGTGCACCTCCTTTTATTCATGCATGGAAAGTGGTATGGAACATAACTGTGACAGAAAAAGGCAATCTAACATACTGCACTGTGAACTCTCTACCTCTTTTGCTATTTCGCCTTCTGTACTCCACGTACCAAAGACCTCAGACACGATGGTTGTGGTGGATATGTGGAGAATGGGCATACAAGAAACTCCCCTCCAAATGGAGTGGGACTTGTTTCCTGGGATGGGTATTACCACCAATGTGGATTATGCCTACTAATTTGGCCAAGCGTACACGAAGAAACGCTGATATTTCTCATATAGCAGGAGGAAGTACCCAAAGTTGGAGCGGTACTGATGATTGGCCACCAGAGCGCATTATAGCCTATTATGATCCTGCCTCCTGGAATCCTGGTGAGCTCATACAAGGGGCACGGGATCCTATTTATAATCTAAACAGAATAATTCGATTGCTAGCAGTAGTGGAACTTGTAACCAATGCAACGGCCCGGAGTTTGAGACTTATTGCACAACTGTTGGATGAAAGTAGAGCCGCCATTTTGCAGCTGAAAATGGGAATGGATTATGTACTTGCCAAGCAGGGAGGCCTATGTGGAGTCTTGAACTTGACAGGGAATGCCTGTTGCTTTAACATTTCAGATAATGGTGAGGCAATCCGTGTGTTGGCCACAAAGATGGAGAATATAGCACATGTCCCAGTACAAACATGGGAAGGATGGGATATGGGATGGCTCACCAATTGGTTACCTAATGTCACAGGACTCAAAGGGATACTATTGTCTTGCTTGTTTTTCTTGACAGTAGTGGTAATGGTTTTATGTATGATGCCATGTATCATTTCATGTTTTAGAAGTACAATTAGCAAGATGGTTTCAAATGAAACTCTACCTCATATCATGGCCCTATACAGAGCTTTACCTCAGGAATATGATGAAGGTCAAGCTATCAAGGACACTTGGGATGAAGGTCCTTGAGCTTGAAAGGGGGGAATGAGGCATCAGGCATAAGCCTGCATTTTATTAATGTTTGATCAGGACTTGTATATTAAAGAGGGCTTAGATTTTCAAAAGTAGATTTTCAAAAGTATTCATGCCAGGCAAGAAGGCTAGCTGCTTAAGAAAACACTGATAGTGTTTTCTTCCTCTTAGACAAGGGGCCCCTTTTGATTGATAGCAGAAAGCAATTCTCAAAGTCGTAAAAGCTGAAATTACAGACTAAAAGCAGGACATTGACCCTACATGTTACAGAAGATAAAAAAGCAGAGATAAACATAATTAGGAATGGGCAAATAGTAAAATGATACCATGGGCCTCTTTTAAACCTTGAGCTGTATTTTCTAAGGCCAGAGGCAAATGGGAGAAAAAAAGCATCTAGCTGGGAAGTCTTTTTAAAGCATCTAGCTGGGAAGTCTTTTTAAAGCATCTAGCTGGGAAGTCTTTTTAAAGCTGTTTCTTCCTTAAACAGATAATGGGAAAAGCAGCTTGCTGAAGGGGGGGGATGTAAACTGAGGAGCCTTCTTCTGAAACTGTTTTAAACTGAGTTCTTTTTTTTTTTTCTCTTTCTCTCTCTACTTTAAAAAGGCCTTATTCCTTTTAAAAGGTTACCTATGATAATGTATGAAATATATTAGCTTAAATATATTGGCTTAAATGTAATTATGCAAAGGATTTAACAAATGCTAGAAGAGTTGTATTTATCCTGGAATTAAGTCAGCCACCAGTCCAGCCCCCTGCCAGACAAGAAGACGCCATCAAATGCTGTCCTGATATATTAGCTGTCAGACATTTGTTTAGAAACCTTCAAATGAAGGATATCTTTCAATGTTGATGTGAAACTCAAGATCCTTGACATATGTTTAAGATAAAAATTTAAGATTAACCATTTGTTTTAGAAGGCAATAGGGCAGGGAGGGCAAGAGGTGAGCTGGTAATTAAGATTCCTTGTTGAGACACATGTAAGATATATTACTACTTATTTGTCATTTATAGATGTAACAATATATAGCTGTTTGTGTTCCTTATAAGGACAGAAGGATATGGGTGTATCTTTTTGTGATTGGTTATAGCAATCAGCCAATAGGAAATCCAACCAGGCTGATTGGACAGAGGCAGCCCAAGGAGGAGCAAAGGGGGCTGGATTAAGGGAATATAAGTGCTGGCCATAATGGCAGGAGGCCAGGCCAGAGCTTGGTAACCATATACCACTGTGCCTCTCATTTATTTGTCTGACAAATAAATAATTATTTTAATTTCTCTATTGCTGCGTTGAATATTTCATTCCAGCTAAGCGTTAACCACAAGCAGGGTGCTACAATGAAAGGGAGCGCTGAGTAGAGCCTGGGTTGCGTATAGGCTCTGCTCAGCGCTCCCTTTAAAGAATATTTTTTTTCTTGCATTCCCCCTCTAAAAACTAGGTGTGTCTTATGGTGAAGTGCATCTTATGGATCGAAAAATACGGTATCCATTTCCAAGAAAGGTCATAGCTGGCTTTCAAGCCATAACTGCTAATGTACTGTAGCTGTGGACTGCACAGCTTGTTGACGATGCCAAGGGACAAATGGAAGTGGAGGAGAATGGGGTTGAACTTGCTAACAGCAAAGGTCTGGGCATGTTGAATGGGAATGCCCTCAACTTTAGCCATCAAGTGTCATTGTGACATTGAGTGAAGGACGCCTCTTGGCATCTAGGCCGGATAAATATTGTTGACCTTGCAGGCTGAAGCACTAGCCACTGGGAAGTTATTTTTCAGTAGATGTTCAGGCCTTTTGTTCATTTCCCTCCTCTCCTTTAAAACCATAAACATAGGGTGTTTACATTAAGTCTTGTGGATGTAACACGTCCAAAGTGGAAGCCCAAAGTATAAAGGAGACTATTACATGGCCACAGAATGGCTGCAAACCCTTCAAAACCTGATGACGGCAAAGGATTTTTTGATATGTTACTTTCGCCTCTGTTTATGCTGCTAACTAGTGTGTTTTTTCTCAGGGCAAATCACATAGCCGCAGAGGGCACACAGAAGCTGTGTACCAGCTCGCTTTCAATCTGCATCATCCATCACACCGTCCTTTTTGTCACCCCAACAGCTTTTTATATAACCTGTTACCTTTCTCAGTTAAAAGTTATATCACCTCTGCAAGAAAGTGCAAAGACTCTTCTTATCCTTGGGCTCGAACAGTTAAGCTGCGCACAATGGAGCTGCCACATAATCCACGCTGATTCTGTGAAATGTTATTGTTTAACTTCGGCTTGCAAAAGTTCGCCAGCTTCAGCGAGACAAGGAGCAGTGTTTGTTTTTACTGGCATGGATGCCAGCTTTGTGGTTAAGCAGCTTAATTGATACATAGGGGTTCTCTGTGCCTGACTTTGCCAAAGACTTTTGCACAATATAACCTACTGGTAATTATAAGTGCTGTCTAAAGATGATACAGCCAACATATCATTTGTCTGGGCTTTGAGGCCACCCAAGCCCAAAGGCCACATAACCTAAAACAGGGGTGGGCTTGCATCTCCTTTTTTCATTTATTTACTAGAAACCTGATGTCCACCAACCAGAGCCATAGTCTGTGTTCACCCAGGTGAGTCTCTAAGATGAAGGAACTAGATGCGGCTGAGTTCAGGAGTTTGTGGTCAGCCCCAAATGTGCAAGTCACAGTGCTAATCCACTGTGCCCATTGAGACTTGTAGGGCAGAAGGCGGAGAGAGCAATACAGATGGAGTCAGAGGCAGTGACAGGCAGTGGCAACTAATTCTAGCTTTGCTTCCATCCTCCTCCCTGCTGTGTTCTATCAAGGTGTCACTGGAGCTAAGGGGAGGGGGTGTTGACAGCCAGGGATATGGATGTAAGAAAGAAGGCAGGCAGGTGGGTGTTGGCTTTATTGTTTTATTGCTGACCTCTGCTTGACTCTAGCTCCTGACAGCTGGCATGGATTAATTGGAAACAGTGGAGGTTGCAACATTAGAACAAGCGGGGCACTGCCCTGCCAGCTTAGTGCGCCATCAGCCACTTCCTACCTGCCTGCTGTCTTCCAAGCAACCAGGGGTGCTGTTATATACTGAGTTGAATAGGATCCAAAAGGCAGCAGTCTAATTGGTCCTAGAACAATAGGATTCAGAATGCAGCAGTCTGATTGGTCCTAGAACAATAGGGTCCAGAATGCAGCAGTCTGATTGGTCCACAGGAGCCACCCAATCAAGCTCCAGGTGGAAGTGAATCCGTAACCTGATTGGCCTACAGGTGAATCCCAGAACTAGCCAATCACATGGGGCCCATTGTGTAAATAATGTATATATAAAGCAGACATTCTGGGGGAACTTCCATTCCTCCTCACCACTATGAGCTGAATAAAGAGCATGAAATCCACTCTCAACTCCGAGTATATTTCAGGTGCTTTTGCCTAGCATTGGCTCTGCTGGCCTCCTTGCTTTCACCTTTCCTGTGCCAATGGGCACCAGCCACCACTGAGTGCCAGGAGATAATGTTTTTATTATTATTAAAAGCACTGAGGCCCAGGCAAGTTTTGTTGTGAAACATGGAGTGGGAGCTCAATAAATAGGACATTTGGAGGAGCCAAA
Organism: Podarcis liolepis; assembly: GCF_965112155.1. Classification (NCBI taxonomy): domain Eukaryota; kingdom Metazoa; phylum Chordata; class Lepidosauria; order Squamata; family Lacertidae; genus Podarcis; species Podarcis liolepis. The sequence continues at coordinate 41,359,740 of NC_139569.1, forward strand.
ACTTTGAGATCAATGCGGCAGCTTTCTTGTCATAACAACACTGTGGGGCTTCCTTCAGCACTGCAATGCCATATAGTATTCATTAGATGTAATAATTCAGAGGGGCTTCTTACATTGCAACTGAGGGTCATTATATCAGATATAGCTCAAGTGGGTATCGGTGCTCAGAAAACGAGAGCTCTGAAAGACAATGCCAGATACTGCAAAAAAGACTCCGAGGCAGTAGACTGAAAAAAAAAAAAAAGCATATCTCTGCCAACATTTCCTTCCAATCTGACCTCAAGGAGAACTTCTGATGAACTAAATCTATTTCCAAAAACTAATAATCTGACTAATATTCTTGCCAGCGAGACAAGGTCATTAAAGCTGTGCCGGCTCATCTCCACAGTTCCCCACCCACCCCTCGATATTTTTTTTAGGAAAGGATTTGCTGACGCTAGCCAGGATAACAGGAATCTCTTTATTCTTACTCCTTATTAATGAAGGAAGCAACAACAGATTTTGCTGAGCCTCAAGAGCTTGTCCTACCCCTGATGCTGCAGACCATACCTTCCATTCTAATCTTCTGAATATGACATCCCAGCTGGTGGCCTCTGCAGATGATTATGGCATCTCCAACAGAGCAGTGTCCTGAGCAGATGAGCTTTCCTAAGGCAATGGCTTTGTCTGGAAATAAATGTTGATATTAAAAGACTGGAAGGGTGTGTGTGTGTGTGCAAAAGAACAACACAATACCCCCCGCCTCAAAACACAAAACTACAGGGGGGAAGAAACATGCTGGTTAAATTGTTTGCAAACAGCTCCCTCTTCCCCAGTTTGCCTGAAGGGTTTGTGGTGATTTTAAAATAATCTATACCCAATTCTTTCGCCTTCCATGCAGGACCCTAGCCAAGCCGGAAGGACTCCTTGGTGTCCCATAGGAACTGAGTATCAGGAGCAGGGATGGAAGAATGTATTGTTTTGCATTCTGCCCTGCATTCACTACACACAGCACTGTTCCTGTTCCACTGCAGTTCATCTTTCACCAGAAGCGTTATCTGTCTCACTGTGGGGTATGGCAAAATTGGCCTTGTGCTGTCCGGCCATCATCGTCCAAAAATTTCAATCTGCCTTCGAATCTGCTCTTTAGCTGGCTTAAAAATCCCTCCTGTGTACCAAGCTGTCCCACTCTGACTTGGGGAGCAACTTAGAACATTGCTAGCTTGAACTGACAGCATCTTAAGAAGCAGAGACATCACCTTGCCAACAAAGGTCCGTATAGTTAAAGCTATGGTTTTCCCAATAGTGATGTATAGAAGTGAGAGCTGGACCATAAAGAAGGCTGATCGGCGAAGAATTGATGCTTTTGAATTATGGTGCTGGAGGAGACTCTTGAGAGTCCCACGGACTGCAAGAAGATCAAACCTCTCCATTCTGAAGGAAATCAGCCCTGAGTGCTCACTGGAAGGACAGATCCTGAAGCTGAGAGACTCCAATACTTTGGCCACCTCATGAGAAGAGAAGACTCCCTGGAAAAGACCCTGATGTTGGAAGGGGACGACAGAGGATGAGATGGCTGGATAGTGTTCTTGAAGCTACCAGCATGAGTTTGACTAAACTGCGGGAGGCAGTGGAAGACAGGAGTGCCTGGCGTGCTCTGGTCCATGGGGTCACGAAGAGTTGGACACGACTAAACAACAACAACAAACCTTGAACTGGTGTTTTCTGTGTGCACATCTTTTAATTTGGAAAATATCAGGATGTTGCTACTGAGATGTTGAGCTCACCATTTTTGCTTGACCTGTATTTTGATTGCATTGTGCACCAGTTAACCCCTCTGGGCCCAGTAGCTTTCCTCACTGTTCCACGGCATTGCCCTGCAAAAACCCAATGCTTTGCTTTGAAGCATAGAGAACAACTGCTCTGTGTTCTGCCCATGTGTCTTCTTCAGAGTGACCGTAGGAGCCCATCTTCCATAGCTGGCTCGCCGCCTTTCCCTCGGATTGTCCCTAATCAGCACCGAGGGTATGAAGACTTCTCAGTGGTTAAAAAGCTCGATTTCCATGTGATTGTGAATCTCTAGGATGCTGGAGAAGGGACACTGCTGGGATGCTGCTGCAGGAATAATAACAGGTTTTCGACCCCAGATCGCTACACCTCTGTCCATAAGACGTGGCAGTGATAGCAACTGGCTTAGATGATTTTTTTTAAAGGGGTTCAGACAAATTTGTATGTTTATAATCAGCTGTTGGCTATGATAGCTTAACAGAATGTTCAATTGTTAGAGGCTGTAGGTATCTGAAGAACAGCTCCTGACAGGTGAACTTCTTAGCCTTATCTGTGTGGACTTCTTAGGAAGCATCTGACTGGCCGCTCTGATAAGCTGTTTGCTGGAATAGATCAGCCTTTGGTCTGATCCAGCAGAGCTCTTATATTCCTATGCATTGGTCTGGGGAAAATATCACTTTTGGGCTTTTTCTATGAACTGGATCTGAACTGAAGAATGCTTTGTTTCTAAGGGCAAAAAATCTATCTGGAAATTCCACCCTTCAGTGTGGAAGAATTTCCACCTAATCCCCGAAGGAGACTCTTAATAACTTAGTTATTAAATTTTGAGGAAGGGGTGGAAATCCCCTGTTCCTGGTTTACCTATGTGTTTTGAAAGGTGGGCCCAGTCTACCTAGTTGTTGTTGTTATGTGATTTCAGCATTTAAACATTTACTTGGGTTTTTTCTTCTCCTTTAGTTAATTTAACTAACTAGCTTTTTCTAACTAGCTTTCTAATTGCAATACATGGATATAAAGCAATAGAAATATTAAGGAAATTACATTTTGGCTTATTTGTATTTTATTTCAGTCAAAAACAACCCACCCACCATTTAATAGACTGCAGCAGACTCTAAAATGCCTCGCAATTTTGTTACAAATTTTATCCTCTTGGGGAAAAAAGCAAAACATTTCAGTACCGTTTTCAGCTGAGCGCTATATTGCAAAATCTGGAGAAGTGCTAAACCCAAATATTAATTGCGTTCCGGTCTGCACATTACCCCGGGAGCTGTGGATGTGGTCAGTTCACATCAGAAGCAACAGGAATTGAATTTCTCAAGCATGCAAACCCCTGATAATACTGCTTGCTGACCAGAGGGGCCTAACCATTGCTCTAGGAATAAGAGCATGCTCTAGATACGGCCTGAAAAGTCATTATCAATGAGATTACATGGAGAAGACAGAGGTTTTTCATGGAAGTGTGTCAGCCATGCAAAGCAAGAAAAAGGCTTCCCTCTTGCCTGCCTGTCGAAAGTAGCTTCTATGGAGAATGCCGAGAGACCACCCGGGTAGCAAAATGCCACAAAGGATTCCGCCTGTTTAGCAGCGCTGCTCCGAGGTCAATGAAATCTGTTCTCCATTCTCCCACATGGAAACTTGTAATTGACAGCTTGCTAGGTAGAGATATCAACTTCACCCTAGCAAATCTATTTCAGCATTTGGCCATGCTCTTTGCTGATATACCTCAGCGTTTTCTGTATCCTGGGGAAAACGAGTTTGTGCGTATGAAATGACAGCTGAGGCTCCCGGAGGCCTCGTTCTTCAAACCCGGGACTCAGCTATACAGCTGCAAGTAAAAGGTTTTGAATTGTGCAATGTACAATTCTGACACTAGAAGGCGATGGTGAGCTATAGCAAATTCAATGCATTTTTCAAAACTTTTTTTTTAAGCAGTTTCACAACATTTGTGCAGATTCCACCCCAGCATCCTGCTCCCATACTCAGGTGACAACGGCCATTGCGAGTGTTGATTTTTGGCACCCAGAGATGTATCCAATGCCGGTTACGTTTTCAGAAGAGATGTAAGTGGGGACAGTAGCCAGAATAAATGTATGAGCTAAACAACAATGAAGGTTTTTATTGTAAGTCTCTTTATATCACCCTTCAGCCATATTCCCAGTCCTTTGGTTTTCTACAAAAAGAAAACAATGCAAACACACAGTGGCGTAGCGTGGGGGGTGCAAGGGGGGCCGGCCGCATCGGGCGCAACATCTGGGGGGGGGCGCGCTCGCTGCCTCCGGAGTCGCCGAAGAGCCTCAGGCGCAGGCTGTAGCAGAGCCGCATGTCTCGCGGAACCGACGAGCTGTGCGCGCGTCCAGGCTGAAGGCGTCCGGCAGGCAGTGGCTCTCAGCGCTCGCCGTGGTCCCCGCGCGTCAGGGCCGCGGAAGACGCGCCAGGCAGCCCCTCCTCACAGCCCCGCCTCTGCCGCTGCTGCTGCAGCTGCTGGGCCATGTTGCATTTTCCTCGCCTCTCTGCCCCCCTCCTCCTCCGGGCAAGCAGCGTCGTTTGGGCGGCAGCGCCAGCGGCAACTCGCCTCAGATCACCTGACACGGCAGGTTAGGGGTTGGGGGGTGTGCAAATTACTTGCCTTGCCCCGGGTGCTGACAACTCACGCTACGCCGCTGCAAACACACACACAAGCTAAAAGGCAATCACATACCCTCCAACATTTCTCTGATGAAAATCTGGATGTCCTGTTCCTTACCACTAATAATAATTTTATTCTTTATGTTCCACGCATCTGACTGGCCAGCTAGTGAGCTGGGCTGTGAGCCCTGACCAGTTTCAGCCTCCTAGAGCATCCCTCCTGCTGCTTCTTACACCCCAGAGCCTGCCATGTTCATGGGGACAGGGTCCCCTCTGGCTCTGGTGATAGGTCCCACTGCTCTGGTTCCTGTGCATTGACCTCCATTTCCTTGCCATGCTCTGTCTCCCTGTGAGTACTTCCTTATGCATCCTCTGAACCTCTTGGGCTTGCTAATCAGAAAGTCGGTGGTTCGAATCCCCGCGACGGGGTGAGCTCCCGTTGCTCGGTCCCAGCTCCTGCCAACCTAGCAGTTCAAAAGCACGCCAGTGCAAGTAGATAAATAGGCACCGCTGCGGCGGGAAGGTAAACAGCATTTCCATGCGCTCTGGTTTCCGTCACAGTGTTCTGTTGTGTCAGAAGCAGTTTAGTCCTGCTGGCCACATGACCCAGAAAGCTCTCTGTGGAGAAACGCCGGCTCCCTCGGCCTGAAAGCGAGATGAGCGCCGCAACCCCATACTTGCCTTTGACTGGACTTAACTATCCAGGGGTCCTTTACCTTTTACCTTTACAGTGGTACCTCGGGTTAAGTACTTAATTCGTTCCGGAGGTTCGTTCTTAACCATGAAACTGTTCTTAACCTGAAGCACCACTTTAGCTAATGGGGCCTCCCGCTGCCACTGTGCCCTCGGAGCATGATTTCTTGTTCTCATCCTGAAGCAAAGTTCTTAACCCAAGGTACTACTTATGGGTTAGCAGAGTCTGAAACCTGAAGTGTATGTAACCTGAAGCGTATGTAACCCGAGGTACCACTGTACCTAGTTCTCCCTCCTCTTCCTCCTCCCTGTTGTCCTGCCTGTTCATGACAGGCGGAAGCAGAAGAATCGGTTCAGGCAAGGGATGGAACAGTAGATTCCCCACCTTCTCCCAACTCACTGTCTCCTAGAATCAGGAGGGGCATGAAAAGGGAAGAGCAGAGTTGACTTACATGCAGGAGAAGTCTCAGGTTACGGGCCTGCAACCCGTCACAGGAGAGTACCATATTTTTTGCTCTAAAAGATGCACCAGACCACCAGACGCACCTAGCTTTTGGAGGAGGAAAACAAGAAAAAAATATTCTGAATCTCAGAAGCCAGAACAGCAAGAGGGATTGCTGCACAATGAAAGCAGCAATCCCTCTTGCTGTTCTGGCTTCTGGGATAGCTGCGCAGCCTGCATTCGCTCCATAAGACGCACGCACATTTCCCCTTACTTTTTAGGAGGTAAAAAGTGAGTCTTATAGAGCAAAAAATGCGGTATATAAGTTGGCGGAGGGGAGGGCCCTCCACCTGTTGCTGCCATTGCTCCGTAGAGCTCAGACCTGTAGACAGCTGTCTGGAGGTTAGAAGCGTGTGTATCCTGGGCACTGTGGAAGCTGCTGCAAGTGTTTCTGTTGCCAGCGGCAAGTTAACTATCAGACATGTCACAGGCCATTCCGGATAAGGAAGGCACATTAGCCCACCTTGCAAGGTGGTCACTGTGGGACAAAGAGATGTGCGGTCCAGTTAGCGGCATGCTTCTTTGTGAGGTGCCGGACAGTGGCACACGGCTGCCCGATATTCTGAAAGCAGCAGTAATGAATAAAGTAGCTCATTAAATACATTTTTAAGATGGCTCTCCAGCACAGCACATGGTATCAGATGGGATTCTAGCGCATCACATCAAATGTCCGCACAGAGAGACCTGACGTGACATCTGCGCGCATAAGGCAACGCCACGCCATACATGTCACCCACTAAATGCTAATCCGATAAATGATTGGCTCTTTGCTATGACCTTTTGATTGGAGCAGGACTAAAATAAAAGGATCATTAGCTGCAGCAGGCATGTCTAGCCAGAAGCTCCCGGGGTGGGTTGCTTGTTTAAGGTCATTTCAACACCATACCTTTAAAGCACATGGCTTTCCCAAGAAAATCCTGGAAACCGTAGTTTCTTCCGAACTACAATTCCCAGCACCTTTAACAAACTACGCTGTCCCAGGATTCTTTGTGGGAAGCCATGTGCTTTAACTGTGCCTTGAAGGTGCTTCAAATGTATGAAGCTTTTTTAAAAAAAATTATTGAAGATTTTATTGTGTTACCAAACAAACAAATTAGCGGAGAAAAGTATGATTGGGGGTAAAGATAGGAGTTATTGGTGGGTGTGTTGTTCTTTCATATTTTGCCTGGTGTTAGTGTAGGGGATTGTGTCAGAATGACTTGGATAGGTCCTTTGAAGTTTTAAGAGGATATTTTATCTACAGTCATACCTTGGTTTTCAAACAGCTTAGTTCTTGAACGTTTTGGCCCCTGAACGCCGCAAACCTGAAAGTGACTGTTCCAGTTTGCGAACTACTTTTGGAAGCCGAACATCCAGCGGGGCTTCCACAGCTTCTGATTGGCTGCAGGAGCTTCCTGTAGCCAATCAGAAGCCGCGCTTTGGTTTCTGACAGTTTTGGAAGTCGAACGGACTTTCGGAACAGATTCCGTTCAACTTCCAAGATACGACTGTAATTGCTTTGTGCTGCTTTGGAAATGCAGGGGGTTTTTTTTTATTAAAAATGTGAACTTTTTGTTATTTATTTATTATCAGAGATTCCCTTGAAATATGGTAAAAGGTAAAGGTAAAGGTACCCCTGCCCGTACAAGCCAGTCGTGTCCGACTCTAGGGTTGTGTGCCCATCTCACTTAAGAGGCCGGGGGCCAGCGCTGTCCGCAGACACTTCCGGGTCACATGGCCAGCGTGTCAAGCTGCATCTGGCGAGCCAGCGCAGCACACAGAAACGCCGTTTACCTTCCCGCTAGTAAGCGGTCCCTATTTATCTACTTGCACCCGGGCGTGCTTTCGAACTGCTAGGTTGGCAGGCACTGGGACCGAGCAACGGGAGCTCACCCCGCCACGGGGATTCGAACCGCCGACCTGACGATTGGGAAGTCCTAGGTGCTGAGGTTTTACCCACAGCGCCACCCGCGTCCCTCCTATATGGAGCAGTATATAAATTTCTTTTTTTTTCTTTTTTAAAAAATCCACTCCCTAAAAGTTGGAGGTGCCAAGGACTGAGCAAACGCATGCCTCTCCCTTGCCTTCTTTCATTCCTGGGTCTCATAGAATCATAGAGTTGGAAGAGACCACAAGGGCCATCGCGTCCAACCCCCTGCCAAGCAGGTGGAGGCCTGAACATTCCCAGTCATGCCACCTGAGAGCTTTTAACTGGAGGTGCCTGGTCTGGGGCTTCCCGCTAGCAGAGCCTGCGCTGACCCCTCCCTGATTGAACAGTAACCTTAACTGAGGAGTAACCATAAAAGATAGCAGGGAGGCTAAGTGAGAGCAGATATGTCCTCCCTATCCGTGCTAATATCTTAATTGGCAGAGTGAGAAGGAACCCCATGTGGTTTCTGACTCTCTTGCTCTCTCTCTTTCGCCCCAGTCGGCTGCAGCTGTGTTCCAAGCCCTCCCACTTCCGAGCAAGTTTAACTCCATCAGAGGGCTTGAGTGGAAAATAGCTTTGATGATTTGAGAGGCTTGCTGCAGGTTATCCAGGGCTGGGGCAGGCTGCAAAAAAAGCCAGAGGAGAAAGCAAGCGAATGCTTGTATACCCACACGCTGTGGAACGAGGCTGCGGACATGTTGTGTTCATTACTTCTGACAGGAGATTGGATAAAGCTGGAGAACGAGAGAGAGAGAGAGAGAGAGCCATTGCCGTGGAAATTGAAGCTTATTTCATCTTGCAATTTGGTCAAATAGCATCTCCTTTCCTCCTACTCCCTCCCAATCCCATTTAGGCAAAAAAGAAAAGACCCAAGCAACAATATTAATCTGCGATGCAACTTTTGAACGGTTACCAGCGGACGCAAAGATAGCCTTCGAAGCATCGAGAGGGGAGACAAATAAGAACACTGGGGAAAGTATACTTAACCTAAACAACGGCACCGAGGAGAAGGAAATATTCTGAAGCACACACCAAACATTGTCAGTCATGCGGTTTTATGGCACGAGAATTCAGTCAGTGCTGCCGAGATGTTAACTTTGATCACCAGGGGTTCCATTATAGTTGTGCAGGAGCAATCCCCCTCCAGTTAACATTTTCAAAAATGCCTAGTTTTCTCACAGCACAAAATTGTAAGCTGAACAGGTTTCCACACACTTACTTAGCTGCAGTGTGATTGTCTTTTGATGTAATACAGTCTGGGGTGCAGGGTGTGGAATTTCAATTTCATTTTTTTTTTTTTGCCAGTTCTAGAATGGTGGGGTGCGTGGGAGGGAAGAAGGTGTGATTGAGAAAAGATTGGATGCTGTCAGTAGTAGGAATGTTAGGACATTATTTTCTGTTCCTCCTTGTATTTTATTTGGTTATTGTCTTCCACCCAAAAAGCAAAACAAAACATTATTCATCTCACTGTCTGAGAAATTGCATAGCTGAAGTTGTTAAGTTACTTAACTCACACAATTAATTAAATGGCATTGTCTTTACATTACAGCATCTCCCTTTTTACAGTGGACAGGTAAAGGACCGTTAGGTCCAGTCGCAGATGACTCTGGGGTTGTGGCGCTCATCTCACTTTACTGGCCAAGGGAGCCGGCGTACAGCTTCCAGGTCATGTGGCCAGCATGACTAAGCTGCTTCTGGCGAACCAGAGCAGCGCACAGTAACGCCGTTTACCTTCCCACCAGAGTGGTACCTATTTATCTACTTGCACTTTAACGTGCTTTCAAACTGCGCTGCCAGCAGGTAGTTCCTAAGCCCTACTGTAACATCAGCCCGTAGATTAGGTTTCAGCAAATAAAGCAACAGCGAATTGCCTCCCTGTTTGCCTTTGCTTTCCTTCTCTTCTTGTGTTGTTGCCCCCGGGTCAAATTGTAGGTTGCAAGGCTTTCCCCGATCCTATGAAAGGATAAATAAGCAACATCCTTTACTGTGACATGCAGTCAACATCTACCCCAGGTTAATGCCACAAAATCGCAATGTACACACAATCCCTTTGATTTGGCTCAAATCAAAGGGATTGTTTTCTTGAAGGCTTTGCTCGAGACACACACCACCATCTCATCATCATCTCAGTCTCTACCTGGAACTCAACCTTGCTTCTGCCAGCTCAGAATAGCTTCTGACTGGTGATGATTTATCTCACCGGTCAGAGGTTACTGTACACAGAAATGCAATTTCTTTCTTATGCTTGCTCTGTTCTCCTTGGCCAACCCCAGCTGCCATTAGCAATCCCCAGCATGTCTGAGCAAACATTTCCTTTAGTCATGTTTTTGCATGCTGCCACTTTCGCTGAGTGTTGCTATCAAGGAAGAATTGGATGGCATGGTTGTCCGCAGAAGGTTTCCCTTGAATATCCAGAACCTTTAATGTGCCTTAGTTGCAGTTTGGGAATTATTCAAGAGCAGAAACTGGCTTTTTAAAACTTTCCAGAGCCTGCGGTCTCATCAAACTACTACTCATATCTCTAGTTTATAAATTTACACTGAAAATTAACATTACAGATTTTCTGGAATCACAAAGTAGTAATTATTATTCTGTGTATCAAAAGACAGTGTCAATCACTCATAGACTGGGCATCAAAATTGCCCCCCCCATAATATTTATTAAATTTCATACAAATACAACACATACTATACAATCAATGAAACAAAAAGAAAAGAAAATGAAAAAAGAAATAAAACAGATATAGCAAATGATAACCACCAACACATAGACAATAAAAGTTAATTAATTAATTAACTTCCAACTTCATAAGCACATTACTTGACTTCTTCTAATCTCTTCCATCTGAATTTCCTTGTAACTGAATATAGCAGTTTTCCAATATCATTATTCAAAAAACAATATTCCGATTATAATCAAATTTCTTAACTTTTCTTAACGTTCTCTGTCACATTTATTTATTTAGTCCTAATTTAGTCCTAGGCCTATCTAGTACCTTCAAGTAACTACTAATCTTTAATATTACAATATTTATTCAAATAATCTTTAAATTTCTTCCAGTCTTCTTGATATCCCTCTTCTTTCTGGTCACAGATTCTCCCAGTAAGATCAGCCAGCTCCATAAAACCCATCACCTTTGGGCATCAAAATTGTTAGGGCGCTTCAGCGACAAAGAGAAAACTGAAATTTGGTGTGCCTCATTTGGTTTTTCAACCACAGCAGACGTACAAATAAATGGGGAAAACTCTGATAAAAGCTTCCTGTAAAACAGAAGCACAATTTGCCTTTTCCCTCTATATTATCCATGGTCCCCAGGGGCATGTGTGGAAAGCCAGGCATTCTCCACTCCACAAACATCACAGCATTCTGAGTCAATCCTCCTCACCCTGCACATGTCCAAAGAACACAATACCCCTTCAAAACTCTGAGCACACCAACTTGTCTCTGCCACCCCTTCACTTAAAAAATGTGAAAAACCCTCCAATGATGAACAAAAGGAGAAGACCCTCCTACCTGTAGGTCCCACCTCTCACTATCTTCATCATCCTCCTGGCCACGGAATGCAGCTTTAATTGGTAATGACCTTTAAAGCCCCATGCGGTCTAGGACCCTCAGACCTACAGGACCGCCTCTCCTGGTATGCCCCATGGAGGACCTTAAGGTCCATAAATAACAACACTTTGGAGGTCCTGAGCCTCAAGGAGGTTAGATTGGTCTCAACTAGGGCCAGGGCCTTTTCAGCCCTGGCCCCGACTTGGTGGAACGCTCTGTCACAAGAGACCAGGGCCCTGCAGGATTTGACATCTTTCCGCAGGGTCTGCAAGACGGAGCTGTTCTGCCTGGCCTTCGGCTTAGACTCACTATGACCCCTTATATGGGATTTTCTCTTGGCTTTTTTGCTGGCCCATGTAGGACCAGCATGGATAGCTGGCTCGGGTGAATATCTGATGTTTCCCCCCTTTATGGTTTTGATTTATGGGCTACTACTAAAAGGGACACGGGTGGCACTGTGGGTTAAACCACAGAGCCTAGGACTTGCCGATCAGAAGGTCAGCGGTTCGAATCCCCACGACGGGGTGAGCGCCCGTTGCTCGGTCCCTGCTCCTGCCAACCTAGCAGTTCAAAAGCACGTCAAAGTGCAAGTAGATAAATAGGTACCGCTCCGGCAGGAAGGTAAACAGCATTTCTGTGTGCTGCTCTGGTTCGCCAGAAGCGGCTTAGTCATGCTGGCCACATGACCCGGAAACTGTATGCCGGCTCCCTCAGCCAATAAAGTGAGATGAGCGCCACAACCCCAGAGTCGGTCACAACTGGACCTAATGGTCAGGGGTCCATTTACCTTTACCTTTACTAAAATGAGGCTGCATTTCAAGCTGTATTTCAATTAACTTTTTTTGTTTTTTTCTATTACGTTTTATTGTAATTTATATTTGGTGTTAGCCACCCTGAGCCCGGCCCCTTGCCAGGGAGGGCAGGGTATAATTTTAATAATAATAATAATAATAATAATAATAATAATAATAATAATAATAATAATAATAATAATTTAATTTGCTTTGAGAAGTAGCCTGGTCTATTAGGAGTTGATCTTCGACTTGGTGTAGAGGCTAGAGTACAGGAAGACCACAGGAGAGTACAGGAAAATCAAAGTTGGCAGCTCATTTGTGTACTTCTATCCCACTGTGCCAAGGTGGGCTGTTGAAGCACTGCCGACTTTGATTTTTGCTTATCGCTGATTTAAAATAGATCAGTCATAGTTTCTGGTCCTTCTGATCTGATGGCGTATGTGGTTCCTAACACAGCCTTCCGCATTTAGCAGAGAAGTGACCCTGGGCCTGAAACTTCCTTAGTGCTGCCCCCATCACCTAGGTGCTGCCTGTGTGACCTCCTAGGAACCTCACCCAGAGGTCTAGGTTCCAACAGCCTCCACTAGATCTGTCTGCTATGCGGACAGTTTAAAGTGGTATATTAGTGCTTTAAATGGAAGGTGTCAAAATAGCCTCTTTCCTTCTCTGTCACTTTTGCAGTTCAAAATTTCCCTGCTTTTTCCATCTGTGAGTTGAGGGAATATATCTGCACACACACACACACACACACACACACACAGAGAGAGAGAGAGAGAGAGAGAGAGAGAGAGAGAGAGAGAGAGAGAGAGAGAGAGAGAGAGAAGTTAATTATGGGCAGAACTGCCCATGTCTCAATTCCTAAACATAATTTGAGAATTTCTACATTTTCTCTCAGTATGCTAGAGGAGCTGTTTGCAAGGCAGGGCCAACCCACGGAAAGGAAAATGGAGCAGAACTGGGGAAATCCATTCACCAACATTACCCGTTTTGTTCTCTCTTTAAATAAAAAATAAAAATAAAACTGATCTGTTATTTTGGAACTCGTGGAGGTGTAGTTAATTGGCTGACTGCAATTGGCAAACGTCTTAAATGAGCTGAGTGGGCAGGCAGCAATTATGCTGCAATACATTTTTCTGTCCTGGTGCCATTATAAAAGCAAATTGCACTTGCCAATATGAAAAACGGGCCAGTTCGCTTTGACTATATAGGGCTGTGATGGGATATCTGATGGTGCTTGTCTCTCCTAATTCAGTTAATCTCCCCCTCAACTCTTGTCTTCTTTTGCACAATAATTTCTTTACCATAATTTTTCTCCCTTCCTGTTGTTGTTTTTTTAAAAAATATAATTGTACTAAGTACAGAAATATTTGCCCGCTTCTCTTTTTGATGGCTTTTCCTGTGCTAAACTGGCAAACCATGGTTTGTGCTTGCCTTGCAAATCAGGATCACAAATCAACCCTCAGTGGGATCAAGAAACTAATGCAGAAGAAAATCTCATTGGTTGCTGTTTTTCTGGCAGGAAGAGATTCACTATGGTGAATGGCAGGACAAAATGGGCATTGGTCTTAGGACAAAGTAGTCAGGGTTGTAAGTGACGAAGGAGGAAGGGCTGCTTTGCCTCCTTCAACATTTCATTCATCTCCTCCATCTCAGAAACCATCATGCCGAATGGTAATGATATCTTCAGAGGTGTCCAAGTAAAATTTGGAATGGCTTCAACCACCACCTTACAAAATGACATTGAACAGTCTTCAAACTTTCATCAAAACCCTCTCCTCAATCACAGGCTAGCAATCAGCCGTCGGAAACAGTGTCCTGGTGGAAGTCGCTTTAATGTCTGGGAAAATCTGGACGTATGGCAACCCATGTTGACAGTGTCGTTTTTGGTGATTCCCCTTAAAAATAGCTTTAAAACTTGTTGGGGTTTTTTGAGATTTTTTTTTGGGGGGGGAAGCTCAACAACTTTTCACTTTTTGAAATATGGCATCCCTAGGTGATGATACCTTCTGTCCAAATTAGTGCCATTTGGAATACAGTTTGGCACCTTGGAAACTTTCTAAGATGTATAAAGGTATCCTAGGTGATTGCTGGAGCTGTGGAGAAAAATCAGGCACTTTTTACCATATGTGGTGGCAATACAAGAAAATTGAGGTGTTTTGGGAGGGCATCCATTTAGAATTGCAAAAACTGTTAAAAATCTTTTTCAATAAAAAACCAGAAGCTTATCTTGTGGGAATTATGGACTTGAACATTCCTTAAAAAAAAGGATATACGCTTTAATACGCTACAGTGGCAGCAAGAGTCCTAATTGCTGCAAATTAGAAATCTGATAAACTTCCATCTATGCAGGAATGGGTTCAAAGATTGACTGAATAGGCGGAACTAGACAGTTTGTCTGAAAAAATAAAGAAAAAACCAAAGCAGGTATTAGGTATTTGTGTCCAAATGGAAAGTCTTCAAAACATATTGAAAAATAATTACAGTAGCTTAAACTCTGTCACAGCATTTTGTTAACTTCAGTAGTAGCTTTAAGAATGATGTGAGACCTAAGGTAAATTATGTTGTTGTTAGTTGTTTAGTTGTGTCCGACTCTTCGTCCGCCAGGCCCTCCTATCTTCCACTGCCTCCTGCAGTTTGGTCAAACTCATGTTGGTAGCTTCAGCTTCGAGAACACTGCCCAACCATCTCTTCCTCTGCCGTCCCCTTCTCCTTGTGCCCTCCATCTTTCCCAACATCAGGGTCTTTTCCAGGGAGTCTTCTCTTCTCATGAGGTGGCCAAAGTATTGGAGCCTCAGCTTCACGATCTGTCTTTCCAGTGAGCACTCAGGGCTGATTTCCTTAAGAATCGATAGGTTTGATCTTCTTGCAGTCCATGGGACTCTCAAGAGTCTCCTCCAGCACCATCATTCAAAAGCATCAATTCTTCGGCGATCAGCCTTCTTTATGGTCCAGCTCTCACTTCCATACATCACTAATATATATGGACAGTGTTCTCGAAGCTACCAGCATGAGTTTGACCAAACTGCGGGAGGCAGTGGAAGACAGGAGTGCCTGGCGTGCTCTGGTCCATGGGGTCACGAAGAGTCGGACACGACTAAACGACTAAACAACAACAGCAACATATATATATATATGGAATGCAGTTTGGAATGCTGTCCACCATTGTGATTCAAAATAATGTCCACCTGTTTCTAAACATAGGCCAAAATCTGATGCTCCGTCCCAGGATCCGCTATGGCAAACTGGGTGATGATACATTATATTTGAAGGTGTCCAAACCAGTGCAGTTAATGATACGTTGCCAATGTTGGTCTGAAATGCCACCCGGTAGCTTTCAAATGCAGATAAATAAAACTGGCTCTTCCATCTCAAGAGCTGTTGTGTCAAATTGGGTGATGATATCTCAAGAGGCATCCAGACGGATGGGCGGACAGGCAGAAAAACCATTTCCCAAAATATATAGTGGGGAAAATACGTCTTCCATTGGTGAAGTGCTGTTTTAAGTCACTGACAATCTTTTGCAGCTTATGGTCCGGCACTAAGCTCTTTCATTTCTCTCAGATTTGCTCCAAAGAAGCCCAGTGAAGGCCAGCTATAAATCTCTTGAGTTTTGTATAATACAGGGAGCATATCCAATGATGGCACATGCCCAGCTTAGTAGGACAGTTCTTAGAGTAAGGTGGAAATCCCAATTTCTCCTAAACCCCAGCTTCCCCTTGCAAGCTGTAATAGCTGGGTCGCTTGTCATAAATCATTGTGACTGCACAGAAAATCCAGGTGCCTGGACGGATTTGCACTAGAATTCAGAGTAGCACTTGGAAGCGTTATTTAAAGCTTTGCAACAGCTGTAACTTGTTAGCTATCAGAAAACCTTCTAGTGAGAAAGGCAAAACACAATGTGGGCTGCGTGTGCTTGTAATAACAATCGCTGCAATTCCAAAGAGTCGTTTGAGCGTCTTCTCCAGGTAGAATTTAAGCTGACACTTTCCAAATCTGCGACTTGCTCAAAAATGGATTAGAATTCCACAGAAGAAAGCGAGAGCTTGCAAAACAAAAAAGTGGGGGGCAATGTGGAAAGGCTTATTGTACATTTTCAGGTCTAAGGCCTTGCTGGTCAGCCTGATCAGCTTGTTGTTGTTTTCGTTGTTTAGTCGGGTCCGACTCTTCGTGACCCCATAGACCAGAGCACGCCAGTCATTCCTGTCTTCCACTGCCTCCCGCAGTTTGGTCAAACTCATGCTGGTAGCTTCAAGAACACTGTCCAACCATCTCGTCCTCTGTCATCCCCTTCTCCTTGTGCCCTCCATCTTTCCCAACATCAGGGTCATTTCCAGGGTGTCTTCTCTTCTCATGAGGTGGCCAAAGTACTGGAGCCTCAGCTTCAGGATCTGACCTTCCAGTGAGCACTCAGGGCTGATTTCCTTAAGAATGGATAGGTTGGATCTTCTTGCAGTCCATGGGACTCTCAAGAGTCTCCTCCAACACCATAATTCAAAAGCATCAATTCTTTGGCGATCAGCCTTCTTTATGGTCCAGCTCTAACTTCCATTTATCACTACTGGGAAAACCATAGCTTTTACTATACGGACCTTTGTTGGCAAGGTGATCAGCTTAGGAATAATAGAATCATAGAATTGTAGTTTTGGAAGAGACCTTGAGAGTTATTTAGTCCAACCCCCTGCAATGCAGGAATCTCAACTAAAGCGTCCATGACAGATGGTCGTCAAACCTGTTCTTAAAAACCTTCAAGGAAGGAGAGTCCACATGGCAGATGAAGATGTTGGACTTCTTGGAGCTGGCTGACCTGACTGGAAGAATCCACAATCAGAAAGAAGAGAAACATCAAGAAGACTGGAAGAAATTCAAGGAATATTTAGCTAAATATTATAATATAATATAAGTGGAAATACTTGCAAGTATTAAATTGGTTTAGGATTAAATTATGTTGAATGGTATAATACTATGGATTGAGATTATGATGAAAAGAAAGGAAGTTAATAATTTGAACTAGTTAATTTTATTAGAAAGTGGATATTGGAAAATTGCTAAAATGTGATTCGATGAAAATTAGTTAAGAAGGATTCGAGGAAGTCATTTAATAATGGAAATTAATTTGGATCTTTAATGGAAAGAAATTTTATATGTTTGTTTGTTTTTCTGTTTATATGTTTTGTTACTTTGTGTTGTATTATATTTGTTATAAACTTGGAAAATTAATCTTAAAAAATGGAAGAAAAGAAAGGAGAGTCCGTAACCTCCCAAGGGAGACCGTTCCACTGTCAAACTTTCTTGCTGCCAGAAAGTTCTTTCTGCTTTTAGTCGCAATCTCCTTTCTTGTAACTTGAAGCCATGGGTTCGAGTCCTACCTTCCAGCAGAAGAAAACATATTTGCTCCATCCTCTATGTAACAGTCCTTTAGACATTTGAAGATGACCATCACTTCTTAGTCTCCTCTTTTCCAGGCTAAACAGACCCAGCTTCTTTAACCATTCCTCCTAAGGTTTGGTTTCCAGACCCTTGGTCATCTTGGAGAGCCAGTGTGGTGTAGTGGTTAAGAGCGGTAGACTCGTAATCTGGTGAACTTGGTTCACGTCTCTGCTCCTCCACATGCAGCTGCTGGGTGACCTTGGGCCAGTCACACTTCTCTGAAGTCTCTCGGCTTCACTCACCTCACAGAGTGTTTGTTGTGGGGGAGAAAGGGGAAGGAGAATGTTAGCCGCTTTGAGACTCCTTTGGGTAGTGATAAAGCGGGATATCAAATCCAAACTCTTCTTCTCCTCTTCACACATTCCAGCTTGTCAATATCCTTCTTAAACGGTGGTACCCAGAACTGGACACAGTATTCCAGGTGTGGTCTGACCAAGGCAGGATAGAGAACTATTACTTCCCTTGATCAGGGTACTGTATTGTCAGAGAATGGGTGAATACTTTGACAAGCCGTGCCATAACCATTTAAAATGATATTTTTTTTGGTAACACAGCTTAATATGTGCACAAAATACTCCCAAGTGATTGCAGCTCAACAGCCCTAGTTAAAACTTTCTGATAACCATCTCTTTTATCTTTACCATGTAGTCATGCTTGGATCTTTCTATCAGCTCTTTCTTATCCCTTTCTCCTAATGCTCTTGGCTGGCAAAGCACACAATGACATCCTTTAGCTCAAAATCCACTTAACTTGTGTTCACCCCCCCCCCATTAATACAGCTGCGTATAATCATGTTATTCTTTTGGTGCATCTCATACATCCTTTTTTTAAAGAAAAACAAAACCGTACAAATCAAATGATATTATTTCAAAAATGCTGCAGGTAAAAGTTAAAAAAGGAAAGAACTCTAAGCTTCTAAAATATGTTAATAAGGCACTTGATGGGTTTTTAAAGGGGAGATTTTCTCTCTTTAAGCACTTGCTCAATGAAGTAGGTTTTTCTTTTTTCCAGGACTACAGCTGAGGTCATCTGGTCAGTGGATTTTAGTATCACTTGGCTTTGGTATTCCACGATGCCCTAAGGCGCAAATTTAAACTGTCACATAGAGTACGCCTCCCACTAGCATTTCTTTCTTTTTCATTTTTAAAAAACATACTAGTGCAAGATAATACAGGGATTGTGCAAAATAATAAAATAGCACCCTGTCCCTCCCTAGCTATGAAACACTGTCTCTTGGTTTCAGTATGCAGCCCTGCTTCTTTCTTAATGGTGGCGGCTACTCTGGGCAAAAAACAAAACACAAAACCCTCCACTCAACTTGATTCACTATGGGGAGAACAATGTCCAGTACTGTAGTGAACGATAATGCCGTCAGTTTATCCCACTATAAGAAGGCAAAGACTGATGTAGAGTCTGGAATGACACATAAGAAACACAAGGCTGCCGCCGAAAGAACAATCCCACGTCATATCAGCCTGGATAGCTCAGTTGGTTAGAGCGTGGTGCTGATAATACTAAGGTTGCAGGTTTAATCCCCGTATGGGACAGCTGCATATTCCTGCCTTGCAGGGGGTTGGATTAAATGACCCTTAGGGTCCCTTCCAGCTCTAGGATTCTTTGCTCTAAGTGTTAGTTTCTGTTTACCACTGAGCAGCTGCTTAGAGTCACAGGACTCTGTTTACATTCCAGAGACCTTCCAGACTGTTGGAAGTCTCACGGGAGATGGGATATGACGTTAGTGGTTTCCTGTCTCCTTTGTTCCTTTATTTCAGTTGCTCTCTGCTTTCACAGAGAGAGGATGTATTTTTCCTTGCTGTCTGAGTAGCTTAGTAATAAAGCATAGCATGTAGCCATAAATCTCATCACTTCTGCTGCTTTGATTCTCTGCTGAATGGGGGAACGTGCCTTGGAGCTTCATCAAAGGCTCAGGTCGTTAATTATTCGTCGGGAGGCGATTCGGAAGGCTCGGCTGGAGGAAGATGATCCTTATCAGCTTGGCCAAACGGAGGTCCCGACATTAAGTGCCCCTCCCTCACTCCGTAACAATGTAGAGGAGGAGGCAGGTGCAACCTCTGGCCACGCAGAAGTCATTATTAGGTTCTTAACTCCCATGAGTCCCACCTAGCCTGGTTAAGGGTGATGGTAATTGTTGTCTAGTGATTTCTGCAGGGCCACAGGTTCCCTGGCCCTAAAGCCACTGGCATAGGAAGAGGGGTGCGGTGGGTGCAGTCTGCCCCGGGTGTCATCCCTGAGAGGGGGTGACATCGCCCCCTGGGACACTCACCATGCCCCTGTGGGTGGCTAGCCCCACCCCCAAGTCACAATGGGAGAAAACAACAGCTGAGAAGTGAAACAGACAACACCATATATTGACAGAAGGAATCTCTATGGACATAACAGTTTTCACACACAGGACAGAATCAAGATAATAGTTTGAGTTCCTCACTTGAAGCTTTATAAATTTATGTATTATAACATCACAAATGGAAAGCATTCATCATGTAGCTGTTGACTACGGGATTATTATTATAACTGAAATGTAACTAACATTAATTAAGATCATGGAACACAGTGATATAAGATCAGAAATGAACCCAAACCACCATGCGGGGAGCCACTTTAACTAAAATGTATTAATTGGAAGTTGATTAGCATTTTGATAATTGTATAATTTGGGAATTAATCGTTATTGTTATAATTTGGCTATTATTGGAGGGTATATTGGAAAACTAATTTTAAAAGTATAAAAACACACACAAGTGAGTTACGTAGATAGCTGTGTGAGGAGCCGATAATTGCCACCCATTTATTCGTTTAATTTACTATAGCATCAGTCAGCGATATATTTCTAGAAAAAGAGGTGCCAGACAGAGGTCACCATGAACTTCTCCCTTGTTCTCTTAGAATGGCAATGATGCCCACCTGAGAGGTGCAAGTGAGCTTCAGCTGAAAAAAAAGCCTTGGTATCAGTTGAACTGATTACAAGGACATAGCAAAGGCATATACCGGTATGTTGAGAGCTACATCCCACTGAGGTAGATCCCATAGAAACATATAGCTCAGGAGCCAAATTCTACAGGTCCTATAGAAACTGTTTTTCAGCTCTGCCCTAGCAGAGAAGCATTGAGGAGCCATAACCAGAAGACTACATAAAATTCAATTTTTGGAGAGGGTATAAAGCCACGCCCAAGAATACATAGTTACACAGAATGCATACATAAGGCTTATCCATACTTCCTCTTGTCCTGTTGGTTTCCCCCAGGGAAAACCACTCTTTGGCACTCAATGGTGCAAATGATAATTTGGGTTTTCTCTAGATTGATGTTTGCTCTGATTTAGCGCTAAAGAGCAGGTTTTCTCTGGGAAAGGGGGAAACAACTCGGACCTGTGCCTAGGAAGTGTGGGTCAAGATGAAAACTGCTCGGACCCGTGCTTTTTTAGGCATGGGGCCAGTGGAAGTGTTGACAAGCCCTTTGTTGTTGTTTAGTCATTTAGTCGTGTCCGACTCTTCGTGACCCCATGGACCAGAGCACGTCAGGCACTCCTGTCTTCCACTTCCTCCCGCAGTTTGGTCAAACTCATGCTGGTAGCATCGAGAACACTATCCAGCCATCTCATCCTCTGTTGTCCCCTTCTCCTTGTGCCCTCCATCTTTCCCAACATCAGGGTCTTTTCCAGGGAGTCTTCTCTTCTCATGAGGTGGCCAAAGTATTAGAGCGTCAGCTTCGGGATCTGTCCTTCCACTGAGCACTCAGGGCTGATTTCCTTAAGAATGGATAGGTTTGATCTTCCTGCAGTCCATTGGACTCTCAAGAGCCTCCTCCAGCACCATCATTCAAAAACACCAAGCCCTTAGTGATGGGGAAAGTCCACTTTTAGCTCAGGCTCAGTCTTGGCTTCAGCGCAGCCTATTAATTAAAAAGTAAGGGAGACCTGAGTCCAATTTCAAAGTTTCAGATTTCAGTTTCAGAACTAGTTTCAGTTTTTAACACAAGAAATGAGACAAGGAGTCCTTTGCCTTCCCTAGTAGGGCTCAACTGCTCACACTCTCCACCCTACCAGCACTTAAATTATCACACCGGACAAAAATCCCACATTGTCCTTGAAATCAGCATCCATTGTCTGACTCCCGTAAATGGCCACCAACTTGGATGCTTTAAAAGGAGTTTAAAGGATATCGCTATTGATGGCTATTAGTCATGATGGCAGTATGCCACCTGCAGTGCTGGAGGCAGCAAGATGCTAAATACCAGTTGCTGGGGAGCAGAAATGGGGAGAGTTTCTAGCTGTTTCCATATATGTTGTGGTGTCCCTATGCGGAAGAATACCTCTGGATTGAGGCGCACAGCTATCTCAAGGCAATCCACTGGGTATGGTTATATTCCTTTTAAAAATAATTTTAAAAATTGGTTTCCCCCTATAATTTTATACATTTTAACATAACCATTTCAAACACTAAAGTACATTCGGACCTCCTTTCTTCCCTCCATGAGTTCCATGTTTAAGATTAAATTTGCTGCATCTTTTGCGTGTTCAGACCCAGAAACCTCCCCCCCAAATAAATTCACACAAGACTCAAATTTTGGTTCTGGTTTTTGGCAGAATTTAGGCCACAACTTTATTGATTACAGAAAGTGACTTGTTGCATAGGCTCAGGTTCGACTAGTTCCCTGCCATGCAGGTAGCGCTGACCCAGGGCACCAGCATAGGTCAGCCAAGGGTGAACACCTGGATAAGCGGAAAGCCGGGAATGGGCTAACTCCGCCACCCAAATGTCCCCCTGGACTCAGGCACGGGCACAACCCCCTCTCAGGGGTTGACCAAACCATCGAGTCCCTGGATTCCTTTAACGGAATACCCTTCGCATAAGGATGGCGAGAACGTTCTCCCATCCCTATCACCTGAACCAGAGCCTATCCGCAACCTTACAAGTTGTGATGATTTGCGACGCGGCAGGTGAAACCCAAATGGCAACAGCCAATCAGCCAAGTGGGGGAAATTCCTGCCGTGCCCCTGTCCCAATGACAGACAACACACGACATATTGTGGGGCCTGCCTGGTGTTTTTACATGAGTAGAATGTGTCCTTTTATTTAAAATGCATCTCTGGGTTATTTGTGGGGCATAGGAATTTGTTCATATTTATTTTTCAAAATATAGCCCGGACCCCCACATGGTCTGAGGGACAGTGGGCTGGCCCACGGCTGAAAAAGGTTGCTGACCCCTGGCTTAGGGGGTGCAACAGGTCAGGGCACACAGAGCTCTTCCTTCCAACTGCTCACCAGCATCTGCCGCTTGAGGCAACCACTTTCTTCGGCCTAATGAAAGGGCCGGCCCCGCTCAAGCCACTGTGCCACGATGACTTTGCATTAGGGAAAAAAGATTTTGACTTTGAAACAGAGCCTTGCAGTCCCAAATGGACAGCAGGAGAATAATCTCAGTACTGGTTAACCCACAAATGAGCCGTTATGCCCACAAAGAGCACTTGCAATGAAACTGATTCCAGAAGTCGCAAAGCGCTTTAGAATAGCCTTTCTGTAAGAGCAACCTTCCCTCCCCTTCGCGCAGCAATGCGGCATCTCAAAGTGGTTGTGAAGCTGTTTGAAGAAAGTCAAAGTTCCTCTGGACTCATACAAACCTCTTTAGCAGTTCTTTGAGTGCACTGACTTACATGCCACACTTAGTTCTCAATAGCAAGGGAAGAAAAGATTCCAAACTCTCCACAAGAAACATATTAATAAAAGTTCTGTTCTAAGAATTGAAGCAGAAATTACTTTTCCTTCTGCCGTATGCTTTCTTCTTCTTCTTCTTCTTCTTCTTCTTCTTCTTCTTCTTCTTCTTCTTCTTCTTCTTCTTCTTAAAAGAACATGTAGCTTCAAGGAACATGAAACGAAGAAAATGATTAATTAAATTCATTTTTTTCCCTTTGGCGCAATTGGCTTCCCTGTGATTCTTTCTTTTAAGAAGTCACAACAGACACCCAAAATTTAGAATAGATCATTTTAATAAATAATTTTGGGAACAGTCAGTGTTTCTGGCTTTTGTTTGTCAGGAGGGGGGGAGAAGGGCTTTGTTTTGTTGTTGTTTTTAAAGAAAAGCTTCCCTGCTATCACGCCTTTGATTTTATTTTTGTTTCCTCTCCCCAATACTAGATTCCTGACATATGTGGTGTTAATTATACTGTCGTGATTTCCTTTCATTTATGCTGCAAATTACTTCAGTAATTATGCCTTTATTCGCAGAATATATTTTTGAGAGCTGACCTTGGGCTCAGCATGGAATGCAAAATAAGAGAGAGAAGCATTAAAAAGTTCAAGCTGACACTTGAAATATTCCCTGGGAGTTTGCACTGCTTTGCTGAGTTTTTGAATTTTAAATTGGGAGACATCAACACACACACACACACACACACACACACACACACACACACACACACAAGATAGACTGGCTCCACCAAGAATATTACTTTGACAGAAGTCACTGAGTTCCACAATTAATTCTTGCCTGTAGATCAATGGATTTCAGAAACTGCAAGTTGGCCTGTCGAGATGAAACAAATATAATCGTTAGCGAAATCCTGATTATCTGGAACAATAGGCTGTGAAAGTAGGTCACTTTAGAGCTGCTTTGAAAGATTCCACCCCCCCCTCCTTCCGTAGTATTTCACACTCGATTAATTTCCGTGATGCACTTGACATCTTTGGTAATTGATCACATGCCAATTAGAACTTATCTTTGCACGGACGCATGCAGATCCCACAAAGAGATGCTTTCATGGTGTAAACGGCAAGAGGCAGCAAAATGTTAAGAGAGGGATCTCAAACAGATCTCTTGTGAAGCAACATCTTTTGAGGATGAGGAACGCCCGCTTTCTGCGTGTTCTGACAATGCGGCAATGTTTACAATCCTAGGCGTGTAGGTAAAGTTAAGTCTTCAAGATGAACAGCTCATTGCCTTCTGCCTGTCCCGGTGAATGTTTTATTTGGCTTCACGGTACATGTGATTTTGAGGAAGTGAGCAGCTATGCCTGCAGCCCTGCATGGCAAAATTGTACCCCAGTCACGCAAAATTCAGTTACTGTGTGAGAGAGAGATAATCAGGGGGTAGATAATCTGCTTTGCATGCAGTGGGTTCCTGGATCAACCCCTTTCATCTCCAGGTAGGGCTGGGAGACACTCCCTCTCTGAAGTCCCACAGGGCTGCTGTGGGTCAGTGCAGACAGTACTAGATGGACCAATAGTTCGACTTGTGATAAGGCACCTTTCTCTGTTCCTGCACAGGAATGGAGGGGAGAGAGGCACTGAATCTTCCCTCCTACAGGGGTTGGAAATGTCAGGCCAGGGGGCCAAATGTGGCCCTGAAACCCCCCTATTTGGCCCTCAGGACTCTCCCCACACCATATTCCTCACCCAGCTGCACCATCGCTCTCGAGGCTGCAGTACCCACTGGCTGTGTGCTTGGCATCCCAAGTGCTTTTCCCTGTCTGGAATGCACTACTCTGGTCCCCCCCCCACTCTCTTCTAACTAAAGCTCAGTTAACCAACCCCCCATTAATCATCGGACAGCAGGAATTTTTCACTTTCAAAAAGCAAATCTCGCTCGGAAAATTAGTCATCAATAATTTAAGTTCTGATGCTTAGCTCCCAGTTGTTCTCCTGTGGAACACAATGAGATCTAAAAAATGTCTCCTTTGGGAATACAGCATGAAATATAAAAATCTGACTCAAGCGGACTTTGTTTCCATCAGTGGTCATTACTATATGTACTCAGCCTGAATTGTGCTCTTCAGCTAAGCAGTAACATTTCTTTTCTTTAACAGGTGGGGGGGGGGGGAGATGAGGAAACTGTATCTGAGCACATTTTTGTTTGTTTGTTGAATGTGTGCTTAGACCTGGATTCTGTCTTTAGAAAAGGAAATGATGCCTGTGTGTGTGTGGGGGGGGGGTGTTTGTGTGTGTGTGTGTGTGTGTGTGGGGTGATCTAGATTAGGACTATAGCACAGGGAGTTTGCTGTAATTCCTGGATCAACACAGCATTTTGTTGTTGTTGTTTAGTCGTTTAGTCATGTCCGACTCTTTGTGACCCCATGGACCAGAGCACACCAGGCACTCCTGTCTTCCCCTGCCTCCCGCAGTTTGGTCAAACTCATGCTGGTAGCTTCAAGAACACTGTACAAACATCTGGTCCTCTGTCATCCCCTTCTCCTTGTGCCCTCCACCTTTCCCAACATCAGGGTCTTTTCCAGGGAGTCTTCTCTTCTCATGAGGTGGCCAAAGTATTGGCGTCTCAACTTCAGGATCTGTCCTTCCAGTGAGCACTCAGGGCTGATTCCCTTAAGGATTGATAGGTTTGATCTTCTTGCAGTCCATGGGACTCTCAAGAGTCTCCTCCAGCACCATAATTCAAAAGCATCAATTCTTCAGCGATCAGCCTTCTTTATGGTCCAGCTCTCACTTCCATACATCACTACTGGGAAAACCATAGCTTTAACTATACGGACCTTTGTTGGCAAGATGATGTCTCTGCTTTTTAAGATGCTGTCTAGGTTTGTCATTGCTTTTCTCCCATAGAATTGTAGAGTTGCAAGGGACCCCAAGGCTCATCTAGTCCAAACCCCTGAAAGGCAAGAATCTCAACTAAAGCATCCTAACTAGATGGCCATTCAACCTCTGATTAAAAACCTCCAAGTAAGGAGAGTTCACAGCCTCTCAAGGGAGACCAGTTACAACTGTTGCTCCACCTCCATAGCCTTGAAGGCTGATCCATGAGGGCAAATGGGACACTGCCCCATCAACCTCATTCTTCCCTCAGTCAGCCCCATAGGCTAATTTTCTTCCTTATAACCAGCCCAGGCATTGCCTTGTCAACTTTGTTCTCCGGTGTTGCTGGTTGTAAGACAAAACTTGACCCGTCATTGACTCTCTGGCTCTTCCTACCGTTGGTCTCCCTTGTCTGCTGCTCCCTATCTTCTGCCCTACCAGCCACCACTGCTTAGAAATGTAGGAAGCTGATAGCAGAGACGAGGGTGTGTATAAGCAGGCCAGCAGATCTAAAATGGCAGTTCACCACAATGGCACTGCCAGGCTAGGACTCGGGGCAGAAGTTCACGGCTTCACTCAGTGGAATGAGCAGGTCGATCCCCAAACACAACAGGGCTGGCTTACTACATTTTGAAGTGATACTCATTCCTAACTCAAGAGCTCCCATCCCCGTAAGTCTATGAAAATTACTTAGCTCACCCCTGGTTTGCTTGCAGAATCTTTGGATGCTCAAACCACAGCTTGGGCTCTAAACAGTGGTTGGCACAAACCATGGTTTGAATTGAAACAGATTCCTGGAAGCCTGAAGCAGGACTACAGGTTTAGTAAAGTTTTCCTTCTTAGCTGTTCCCAGCTCATCACAGTCAAGTGGCTCTCTCTCTCAGCTGCCCCACATGCCAATCCACATGGGAGCATCTTACGTCTTTGGTAAGTTAAATACTCCCAACTGTGAATGAGGTAGATCACATGAGTCTTTCTCACCCAGAAGGCATCCCGCCAGTAGAGAGATACAGATCATCCTTGCGGGTGGTGCTGTGGTCTAAACTACTGAGCCTCTTGGGCTTGCCGATCAGAAGATTGGCGGTTCGAATCCCCATGACGGTTCGAGCTCCCGTTGCTCTGTCCCAGCTCCTGCCAACCTAGCAGTTCGAAAGGATGCCAGTGCAAGTAGATAAATAGGTACTGCTGTGGCGGGAAGGTAAATGGCATTTCCGTGCACTCTGGTTTCTGTCATGGTGCCCCATTATGCCAGAAGCAGTTTAGTCCTGCTGGCCACATGACCTGGAAAGCTGTCTGTGGACAAACGCCGGCTCCCTCGGCCTGAAAGCGAGATGAGCGTCCTTTACCTTTTACATTATACATAACTTGGACTGGTCAAGAGGATTGCCTATGTATGGAAGAGAAGCAGCCCTAGGACTCTCCCCATTGGTGAAAATGCAGTTGACAAGGAGCCAGCCCTTCCACTTTCCCCATTGGTAGGGTTGCCATATTTCAAAAAGTGACAATCGGGGGGGCAAAGTTGTTGAGCTTCTTTTGCAAAATCTCCAAAAAAGAAGACGTTTTTGAGCTTTTTATAAAAAAGGGAATTTGCCAAAAAATCAGCACTTCCAACATGAGTTGCCATACGTCCATGTTTTCCTGGGCATTTTAACCAATTTTCAAAAATTCCGCCCAGATGCTATTTCCGACGGATGAATCCCGGATATGTCCGGGAAATCCCACACGTATGGCAGCCTTACCCACTGGTGAAAAGGATAGAGAAAAGGAGTTGCGATGTAGTGGAGGCAGGAACACATCACTACCTAAAAAGTCATTTAGTAAAATATAAATTAGAAGGAAGTTGGTCCAGTTTGGAAATTTTATTTTATTCCCTCGTCCTTTTCCTCTGCACGGTCCCTTTATCACACCCATTCCTCTGTTCTGGACATACTCCATCTGTGACATGCATTTCCAAATCTGTGATAAGGAATGTGTTGAATACAGATCAGAGATGCTGTAAATGAGTACCCCCATTCTTCCCCGCCCAGTATTTCCACCAGCAGCCTGAGTGCCCTACACTGGAGAGAAGGGAAAGCACAAAGGCCTTTGAAATCTGAGCTATCTTCTTAGGAAAGCCCAGTTGCTGCTGCCCCAAGCTTAACTCTGCCTAATAGGCAATGATTGGGGGTGGGAAGGAGCCAGAACTTATGATGAGATGTCTGTGGAGGATTTTCTCTTGGCTCAGCCAAAGAAAGAAAAATGAACATGTTAATAAAAGGGAACTTGTCTAGTTCAAATGAAGACTCTATTAATGAACCCTTTTATTCCCGGTGTTTTTTTCTTCTTTTTTCTTTTTGGAGTGTGTTGGATGTTTTTGCTCTCTAAAAAACAAAACAAAACAATGCTATCTTCTTGCTGGATTCAGCTGGGTTTCCTGGTCACTTTTATCTCTTTGTGTGCATGTGAGCTTCTAATTATACACAAGAGCGAGTGATCTATCCTGTAATTAATAATGAGGCTTGCTTTCACTTGCTCCATCTGCACTGGGTTTTCCCTTTCATTGTATTCTCTTCTTACACAGTATCATGCTTATTTAATCTTCTTATAGGTATTTCTTCAGATCTTCCCCCTCTTTTCTGTCAACCTCCCTCATATGTTTCAGTGTAAGTATGATATCTGGGGTGATGGTCCCATTTCATTGCTTTCTCCCCTGCCCCCGCCTTTTGATCTTCTCTCTCTGCACACTAGCTTTTGAAAGTCTGAGGATGTGTTTATAGCAAAAGTTCCCATGCAAAATTATTGATGCAGAGTTGAATGAAGAGTCCAGAGACCGTACGGTGGTGTTTAAATGCAGGAATCATTTTGTCCAATGCGGGGCTCAAACCCGTGACCCTGAGATGAAGCGTCTCGGCACCCCAGCACACAGAAATAGTCAAAACTTCCCCACAAACTGCCACTGTAACAGCAACAGTTTTACCTGCTTAACATTTTGTATGTCGGGAAAAACGGCAGCTAATGACTGTTAAGCCAATGACAATATTCCATGCCAGAGGTGGGGAAGCTCAGACTCTGGGGTCAAATGTGTCCCCTTGCTCCCAACATCTCTATGTGGTCCTCAGGAGACTCTCCCCAGGTCACAGTTACTGATGCTGCTTCACATCCTCCCTGAATGCTTCTGCTTGTCTGGATGGAAGGCAGAGATGGATGTGAAAGTCCAACTACCGGTACTTTTGCCTCCAACTCCTGTAGCCAAGCTGGTGCCAAAAGTCTTGTGTTCCTTTCCTTAGGACCACATCAGTCTTGTTGTCTGGAGAGCCCAGGACCTCCATACACATTGCCCAGCCTTGCACCCCAGGGAAGTCACTTTGGTGCTGCTATTGCTGCAAAAAGAATGTGGGAGGTAGCAATTACATGTTACTGGCCTCCGCAGCCACAGCAGGTGCTGTGATTCTCCAGCAGCTTGACTCCACCCCTGGAGACGCACTCCATTGGCTCTTGAGACACTCGGATGCCAACAATATACTTTTGTCTTTGGCCCTGCCCACCAATGGCCCACAGAAAGTTGCCTAGAAGAGCCTACATCCCTTAGGCTGAAACAGGTTCCCCATCTCTGCTCTGTAGGGGGAAAGCTGCTGTTTTCAAGAAATTGATCGTGACAGCCAGAACGTGTGAAGAATATTAGAGAGGGATAAATAACTGTTCATTATACATATTGTTGCCCTTCCCAACTACCTGGAGTATTTGAAAGCCAGTACAACAACATAATAACAGTAAATTTGCACAGACCATTTTGTTGTTGTTGTTAGAAAGAGTCCCTGATTCATATAGTTTTAAAGGTCCCATTAACCTATTTGCCTGATATTGTCCAAAAGCTTGATTTCAGAGATAGTTGCAGTGCAGAAAAACGAGATGTACCAAAGACTCCTTAAAATAAGTAGAACCAGGTCATGTGAATTGGGAAACCTGTCTCTGGGCTGCACCATTTCAGGCTGCATATGACATAATGCTCTGCAATTTATTTATTTATTTTTTAAAAAATCACATAGAAAACTAGACCATTAAATGCTAGGTTTCTACATGTGACGATTACCCAACTGTTTTTATTTAAAACAAACAGACAAACAGGTTGCAGGGTGGGTGGGAGAGTTATAATCACTATGGTGAATTATGGGTGGGGGAGAAAGTGAACCTGGATGCCCACCCCCCACCCCCAATGAATCAGACAGTCTACAATATGCCACAGACCCAGGCACGCTGTTTCCTGAAGTGCAAAATTGGGACATCTGAAATCCCATAGCAGGTTCTGAACCTAAATCTTGAGATCACTGGACACCCATACCTGAAACCCACTGCTTTGTATGCAAACTAGTTAGGTGTAGTGATTCAGTTACAATAAACACGAAGAATGGAAGAAATTTAATGATTATTTAGTTAAATTTGTTAAGCTAAACTAATTGGAAATATCTTCCAGATATTTAATGGGCTTAGGATTGTATTTAGGTTAACTGATAAAATAATGTGTTTAATACTATAAGGATAAGATTTAAAGATGTTAATGTTCAATTTAAAGTGTATAAAAATTGGGTTTTGAAAAACCGTTATAAGGATTTGCAATGAAATTCAACTAAGGGGAAACGAGGAAGTCGCTTTACAAAGTTAATAACTGTCATTTTCAATAAGGTTATTGTCAGAGCTGCTTCCAGATCCTAGCTCACAGAGGATCACGCTAGCCAGCGGTCACTTGTAAAAGTCTTTTATTGAGTTACAGTTTCCATTCTCAAGCTGCTGCGCGCAACTCTACGTCTTAAGGGTTAGACCGGCGAAGCTCCGTCTGAGTCTCCGCCCCCTGTACACCAACTTAATACCCTAGCCTTACTCCACCTTTTCCGCCTGACTGTTCTTCTCTGGGTCCCTCTGCCCCCCGGGGTCTCTTCCTTCCGGGATTCTTCTGACGCTGACCCCCCGGACCCTCCTGTCTCCTTGCGCCGGGCTTTAGGACCTGGCTCCCTTTCCGGGCTGCTTACTGCGCCACCTTCCTGTGCATTTGAACTTGGCGCGCGCGCCCAACCTTCCACTTTCTGTCTGACCGTTTCTTCGCTCCCCGATGGAGGTGTGGCCACTCCTGACTCGTGCCCTCCCTCCTGTTGTGAGCTTCCAGCGCTTGATCCCTGGCGCCCTTCCTCTCCCCTGCTCTCTGTTGGTGACGCTGGTCCCGATTTCCAACTGCTCCCCTCTGAGCCCCCTCTGGCCCTTTCTTCCTGGGGTGTCCCCCTAGACTCCCCCCTTGCCCTGGCCACTGGTGCTCCTTTCTGTGAATCTTCTGATTCACTGGAAAGACTCGGAGATCTCGGGTCGTCGTCATCACTCATCTTTTCTTCTGCCTCCTCCCCCTCGCTCTCTGTTTCCTCCCTTGCCCTTGCCTCTGCTCCTGAACCCCTGACAGTTATGATTTATTTATGTTTGTTATGTTTGTTTGTTTTGTGTTTTTGTTTGTCGTTAATATTGTAAAAATCAATAAAAAATTTTGGGGGGAAAAATACAATATGCTACAGACCCAGGCAGGCTGTTTCCTGAAGTGCAAAACTGGGACATCTGAAGTCCCAAAGCAGGTTCTGAACCTAAATCTTGTGATCACTGGACACCCGTACCTGAAACCCACTGCTTTGTATGCAAACTAGTTAAGTGTAGTGATTCAGTTACAATAAACATTGGTTAAAGCTTTTCATTTTAAGTGGAATTAAAGGTGGCAAAGATCAAATTGGGCCTTTGCTCTCTCTCTCTCTCTGCATTTCAACTGGGTATTTGAATGGATCTTCAGATGCAAAAAAACCAACCCATCTTTGAAACCTCCCTTACAAAGTAAAAAAGGCAGAGATCTGAGCCTGGGCATCTGTGTGAGAAAACGTGTTTGATTATAGCATTAGCATTCAGTCTGTCACAATGAGTCTTTGGGTTCAACATCCCATTAAGATGAATAGGTGATGTTCATACCTTGGGGCTGTAGATTCAACCAAGGCAGTGCTCTGTTATTTACATACTGTGTATATAGAGACAGAGCCAGAGAGAGCCAGAAGACCTGTGGATTTCAGGGTGTGTGTGTGTATGTTTTCCCCCCTGAAGGGAAAAGCTTTGTGTTTCAAGAGAACAGAGCAGAGTTTGCAAAAAGGCCCCAGATCAGCAGTGCTGATGGATTTGGAGAGCCGCCAGCTATTACTTGAAACAGCAAGAGATCAAATAAGCTTTCACCACCTGGGTTCAGATCCGAGCCTGGGTCAGATCTGCAGGTGTTGGTTTGCTCCAGGAATTCAAGCTGTTCCCCCTTCCCTGCAAAAAAATCATTTATCTACCCACTTCCCTTCAAGGAAACATGATGCTGTTATGCAACCCGTTCTGACCTTAACGATGTGCATTAAATCTGGGCACCCCCCACTTTTCCATCTCCATCCCATTGTACTCTTTTAAAAAGGGTTCCATCCTTCATCCTGATTTGCTCTACATCATTTTTTAATTTTTTTTATTGCACCTTCCTCTGAGATTTGACACATCTTTTTTAATTGTATTCATGACATCGTTTTTTTCTTTCCAGTCCTCTTGGGCAAGAGCTGTGGCTTAGCTGTAGAGCCTTGCTTTGCACACAAAAGGTCCTGTTTTCAATCTCCAGGTAGGGCTGGCGCTGCCTGGAAACCTGGAGACAGCTGCCAGTCAGTGTAGACAATATTAAGCAGGATGGACCAGGTGTCTGATTCCATATAAGGCAGCTGCCTATGTTCCTAGCCAACACTGGGGTCTTGGAATGCCACATTGCTGTTGCTGTGAACCCAGGAAAAAGGAGTCGCGAGGCCATTCACCTCTGGTGCAAACCCTCTTTCTGAGTTTTGCAAAAAATAATAATGTTCAGCTCAACCTTTTTTGAATTTTCCAGGAGCACTGTAAATCTCAGGAAGTGGCAGCATGTCCATCATTAGAATGGGTGGAGTGTGTCTGTGAGGAGTCTAAGCCTTTCTCCAGTGCACACTTCGCCTGCTTTAACGATGGCCATGCTGCTAGCTCCTGAGATTTACAACTCCCATGAACCTTCAGAGAGATGAAGCAGGGGAAATGTGCAAACCCAGAAAGAGGTTTTCATGGAAGGGGGTGCATTGCTAGGAGATGGCAAGAAAGACCCACATCAGGGTGTGTTTTTTTCCCCCTTCCATTTTGCATTCATTCAAAGATAAGTCAGTTCTGTCCTCTTTCCATGGTGGGGGGAAAATCTGCATGGATTTAGTAATTTTTAAAAAAATGTTAATTTACTTAAAGGTTGATTAAAGGATGATTTCCTTCCTTCCTTCCTTCCTTCCTTCCTTCCTTCCTTCCTTCCTTCCTTCCTTCCTTCCTTCCTTCCTTCCCTCCTTCCTTCCTTCCTTCCTTCCTTTCTCTGTTCCTGCCACACAGGTTGTAAATCCCACGGAGGCAGCCATGTTTTTCCCATATGGACTCTGTTAAGTTGTGGGTGAACATATCAGACGACACAGCGATTCTTCAAACAGCTCTTGTTTATTCACAGGCCAGGACAGAACTGAACTGAAGGGTTCAGCCAGCCTGCTTATATAGAGCTCCCGTACAACGCAACTGTAACCACTTTCTGTTACTATCCAATCACTGAACGTCACTTTCAACCCCTTATTTGCATATGTGGACGTGAGTGAAAACTATCTACAGTATCCCCCTGCTGGCCCAGGGTGAGAAATAACAGGCTCCTTCCAGACTTTCGCTGGTTTCCACAACCAAAGTGGATTCAATCACTTTTTTAAAAAGATGCTTTTTGCAAGAGAGTGACAGTGAATAGCACTGGAAAGTGTGGGATGAATAAATGGTCAATGGGAGGAGGTCTCAACACCCCACAAGCAAACCAAAATGAATGCTTTAAAAAGACAGGATGTAGTCTAACCGCTGTGTAAGCTCTCTGCCAGTAGGTCGGGATGAATGCTCAATATACAGCAATCATAAAAGAGGTAAAAGGTGAAGGTAAAGAGACCCCTGACCATTAGGTCCAGTCGTGACCGACTCTGGGGTTGCAGCGCTTATCTCACTTTATTGGCTGAGGGAGCCGGCATACAGCTTCCGGGTCATGTGGCCAGCATAACTAAGCCGCTTCTGGTGAACCAGAGCAGCACACGGAAACACCGCTTACCTTCCCGCCGGAGTGGTACCTATTTATCTACTTGCACTTTGATGTGCTTTCGAACTGCTAGGTTGGCAGGAGCTGGGACCGAGCAACGGGAACTCACCCCATCACGGGGATTCGAACTGCTGACCTTCTGATCGGCAAGTCCTAGGTTCTGTGATTTAACCCACAGTGCCACCCGCATCCCCATAAAAGAGGACAGCTATGTAAAAACCTTCTGAAACAGTCTGGGGTTTAATAACTACCTAACACTGTACAGTTTTTGGTATTTATTAACAGCTCACCATTGCACTTCTGTGATCAACCTGGCTCTTGCCACAGCTCCCAAAAGCATATGAACCAGTTCTGGATAAAACTCCTGGCTTATAGGTTTTATTTTCCGTATCACTGGCTCTCGTATTCTGCACACATTGGCTTCCCAGGCTGGAGAACTCCAGCCGTCTCAGCAAACGGTGATACAATTTCTACCAATTTGTCGCTGACAAAGAAGTCTTTTCAAAATTGAGTTGGCTTCCTTTTTGTTCGAAGCACTAGTAAACACAATTAGCCTCATTAACCCCGGCTTCTGATTCACAACAGAAAATTAGCCTACAATCACTGAGTGGCTGGAAAGCGCTCTTGTAATTAGTCCTCTGCAGTCTGCAAAGAGAAATCCATTCTGTGAGATATTAGCAAGCATATGACTTCAATCAAGGGCTTTGCTGGAAACAACAACAGCAACCGGAAACAAAGGACACAAACCCTTGATCTAGTCTATGGCTGCTGTTTTCTATTGGTGCAAACCTCTTTGGGCGGAATGTGAACCCTACTCCTAATAAGAGAAATTTATTTCCATTGCCATCCATTGGGAGAGGATTTCATTCTATAATTCCTAATGTATGCTGATATAACTGCGTTGAAATGGGTGGCTGACTTGCAGTCTCTGATTAGCAAGAGGAAGGGGAAGAAGGACTCCACCAGATATCTAGGTCCAAGGAGCAAACTTCAAATGATTTTATGCATGTTTTATTTATTTGATTAATTCACCTCAGTTTTCACCTTAGTTTTCAGCCAGGGTGAATTATATTAGATCAATTAAAAACAAGAAGAAGCAATAGAGTCCTTGCCTGCACAGACACAGCATGAAAGGAAAAAGACTACAAAATGTGCATGTTAAGGAAAGTTCAGGTAAAAATGTAAAATTCATGAAAATAACATGGGAAGTGCCTCATATCTTAGCCAAAACTACATGCAAAACTGCATCCATTAGGAGATATGCAGATGAAAACATGTACAAATTTCCATGTGGGCTTTAAAAAAAAAGACAAAAAGACAACTAGCTAACCAGTGCAGAAGCTGGCCCAAGAGATGGGAATAACTAGAAATCGAGAGAAACCAAAATGAACAGATTCACCCATCATGGGAATAGTACAGCTTAATGAGACGAAGTTTGTTATGCCCGATTTGATTTGACTATAAAATGTCACTATCCAAGGGACATTTTCTCAGGGAAGAAATTTTCTGGGGATAGGTTGGAACTGAGGAAGAATGTGTTTTTTAGATTGAACCGACTGGTGTGCAGAAGGTGATTGCTTTGTAATTGGTAGAGGTGTTTATGACTTATTCCAATATCTAGATTTTTCAGTAATTTCCCTAGCTTATTAGATTTCCCTGTCATCATATTATATCCCTCATTAAGGCAAAAGGCAAAATGGTCTTTTCTTCAACTCTCCCTCCTCAGGGGGAAAAAGAAGTGGAGCCACAAAATCTCTATTTGCTCATTTCCTCCAACACATTCCAGTTACATGACAGGGCTGAGGTGAGGAGTGAGGACATGCTCATTGGTCTTAGCCCCACTATTGCATTCCATATTGCCCATTCCTGCTGCTCTTTGTGTGTTTCAGCTGAACTTTGGCAACAGGGAATCTACTGTCCTTGAGTAGGCTCCTGGAACAAGGACACTTTTAGCTTGGTATTGTCTACACTCACAGGTGGTGGGTCTCCACAGGTCTGTCCTAGCATTACCTGGAGATACCAGGGATTGAACCTGAGAACTTCTGTAGGAAAAGCAGATGCTCTGCAACTGAGTTTTAGCTCCTTCACAAATAATAATGATGATGATGTTGTTGTTGTTGTTGTTGTTGTTGTTGTTGTTGAGTTGTTTAATCGTGTCCGACTCTTCGTGACCCCCTGGACCAGAGCACACCAGGCACTCCTGTCTTCCACTGCCTCCCGCAGTTTGGTCAAACTCATGCTGGTAGCTTCGAGAACACTATCCAACCATCTCATCCTCTGTTGTCCCCTTCTCCTTGTGCCCTCCATCTTTCCCAACATCAGGGTCTTTTCCAGGGAGTCTTCTCTTCTCATGAGGTGGCCAAAGTATTGAAGCCTCAGCTTCAGGATCTGTCCTTCCAGTGAGCACTCAGGGCTGATTCCCTTCAGAATGGAGAGGTTTGATCTTCTTGCAGTCCATGGGACTCTCAAGAGTCTCCTCCAGCACCATAATTCAAAAGCATCAATTCTTCAGCGATCAGCCTTCGTTATGGTCCAGCTCTCACTTCCATACATCACTACTAGGAAAACCATAGCTTTAACTATACGGACCTTTGTTGGCAAGATGATGTCTCTGCTTTTTAAGATGCTGTCTAGGTTTGTCATTGCTTTCCTTACAAGAAATGATGATGATGATGATGATGATGATGATAATAATAATAATAAATTATTTATAGCCCGCCCATCTGGCTGGGTTTCCCCAGCCACTCTGGGCAGCTCCCAACAGAATATTAAACAGAATAAATCTTCAAACATTGAAAACTTCCCTAATCAGGGCTGCCTTCAGATGTCTTCTCAAAGTTGGGTAGTTGTTTATCGCCTTGACATCTGAGGGGGCGTTCCACAGGGTGTCTGCCACTACAGAGAAGGCCCTCTGCCTAGTTCTCAGTAATCTCACTTTTCGCAGTGAGGAAACCTCCAGAAGGTCCTCAGCGCTGGACCTCAGTGTCCGGGCTGAATGATGGGGTGGAGACGCTCCTTCAGGTATTCTGGGCCAAGGCCATTTAGGGCTTTAAAGGTCAACACCAACACTTTGAATTGTGCTCGGAAATGTACTGGGAGCCAAGGTAGGTCTTTCAGGACCAGTGTTATGTGGTCTCAGTGGCCAGTCCCCAGTCTAGCTGCCACATTCTGGATTTGTTGCAGTTTCCAGGTCACCTTCAAAGGTAGCCAGGTTCTAAACTGCAGAAGGAACTTAAACAAGACTTCCCACTGCATGGGTTCAGCCTGAATTTGTAGGGGTCCAGAGATGCAACAGAGAAGACGGCCAAAACAAGTGCATTGGAATTCAAGTGACTGAATTTACGTACGTGAGAATGACTGGAACGGGGGTCATATATTAAGGTATCTGGGGATGCATACAGCATACATGTTTACATTCTAAGCTGAATATGTTGGGAAGATCCCAAATGCTTTGCACATTCTTGATATAAAGGAATTACTCTATTAAACGTCCCTCTCATTTCCAGTTGTGCCCTGCAAAGTGCAGATGGGCCCCCTGGGAAGCATATCCATTTGAACCAAGTTGATTGGCCCATGTGAAATGGAACTCCAACTGTTCCATCCCAACTAAACTGCAAATGAGAAGTCTTTATAACTCAAGGAAGGAGTTCATCCAGTCCACTTTGTATGTTTATTGCAAAGCACTAAAGTAACTGAAGAGTAACTAAATGGAGGGAGCCTAATTTTATTTATTAGATGCCTCAAGCACTTATGATAGAAATGGAACAATGTTAGTGAAATGAATATTGCATGCTCATTTCGGAGCAGGGTTGGGGGGAGAACGCTTGCAAGACTGTGGACGAGCGAAGCCTCCAAACCCCAGCCGTGCCCATTCATGCGAAAGGCACCCTTGTGTTCAAAATGATGGTTCTAGGAATGTCAGCCAATCAAGCAGTCTAATTGGAAGAAGTATTTAAGTGTCTCAACATGGAGGTGGCTGATTTTTAACCTTTTAACTCCACTTAGTTCGCCCAAGTCATGGCTGTAAAGATGCCGCCTTCTTTTCCATTGTTCACCACCAGGCTGCACAGTTGTGGTTTTAAAAGTGCCATTGATTTGAGCAAAGGATGAGCAATAGCTCCGAGGCAGGGCATCTGTTCTGCATACAGAAGGTCCAAGGTTCCCCAAGTAGGGCTAGGGAAGACTTCTGGATGGAAAACTTGGAGAGCCTCTGCCTTTGTAGATGATACTGGGCTAGATAGACCAATGGTCCAATTTGATATAAGTCAACTTCCTACTGTATATTCCTGTGACTGTTGGTCTAGGAGTAGAGAGTTCCAGGTTCAGATCCTCACTCAGCCACGAATCTCGCTGGATGATCTTGGGCCAATCCCTATCTTTCTCTGCATAACCTGCTTCACAGGGTTGTTGAGAGGGTAAACGTAGGTAGAACCACTGAGCTTCTTAGAGGGCTGTAGGACTAGGCTGTCAAGAATGTGATGGAATGGGGAGGAGCCAGACAAGTGCGTTCCTGCCCCCATCTTTAAAACATCTTTGGAACTTGGTAGGGCTGTAAGCAAGTGGCTGCTTTATTTGTGGGTTATTACAGAGGGGACCATTTTACTAAATGTTGGGAGGATAAATTATCCAACAGTTGCTTGGGGTTGGGGCTCACCAAAGACAGCAACATAACTTTTTTGCTTCCCACCACTTAAGGTTTTTTTTAAAAAAAAAATCTTTTTGCCACCACAAGTGGCAGCAGTTGTAGCTGTGATGATGGCATACCTCCCCACCAAAAAAAGGACATTCGTCCAAAAGTTTCTCCAACCATTATTTTAATGCTGTTCCCTTTGTTTTTGCATTTTGATGGCTTCCATGTTATTATGAGGTTATGTTTTCTAAGCTGCGTGGAGTTTACTTGTTGAAAAAAGATGGGGTTTCATCATTCAGCTCACGGGTGGCCAACGTGGTGCTTCCCAGATGTTGATGGACTCCAGTTCCCATCAGTCCCAGCCAACAAGGCCAATGGAAGGGAATAATAGGAGTTGTAGTCCAGCAACAGTCAGAGGGCACCACACTGGCTACTCCTGATTTGAGCAGTCAAGTTGTGGGCAAGATTCTTGCAGGCTTTCTCCTCGATTTAGCAGGCTTAGAATCATAGAATCATAGAGTTGGAAAAGACCACAAGGGCCATCGAGTCCAACCCCCTGCCAAGCAGGAAACACCATCAGAGCACTCCTGACATATGGTTGCCAAGCCTCTGCTTAAAGACCTCCAAAGGAGACTCTACCACACTCCTTGGCAGCAAATTCCACTGTCGAACAGCTCTTACTGTTCAGGAAGTTCTTCCTAATGTTTAGGTGGAATCTTCTTTCTTGTAGTTTGGATCCATTGCTCCGTGTCTGCTTCTCTGGAGCAGCAGAAAACAACCTTTCTCCCTCTTCTATGTGACATCCTTTTATATATTTGAACATGGCTATCATATCACCCCTTAACCTCCTCTTCTCCAGGCTAAACATGCCCAGCTCCCTTAGCCGTTCCTCATAAGGCATCGTTTCCAGGCCTTTGACCATTTTGGTTGCCCTCCTCTGGACACGTTCCAGTTTGTCAGTGTCCTTCTTGAACTGTGGTGCCCAGAACTGGACACAGTACTCCAGGTGAGGTCTGACCAGAGCAGAATACAGTGGCACTATTACTTCCCTTGATCTAGATGCTATACTCCTTGCAGAAACTGATGTTGATGCAGATTCACACTGGCATCCACTTTGCATTGAACTGGCTGCGTGCATCTCTGTTATGGTTGTGGAATATGCACCTCTGTGAGAATCCTTTAGTTATTGTGCATGACTAGATGCAAGTAATTAGTGCTGGATCAGTGCCAAATGGTGTGTATATTTTGAACAGTGGTCCCACTTCTGCTACATTTTCTTCTTCTTCTTGCCTGTTTGTACTTTTATTTCTAAGTAGCAATGCCCCAAATAGCACCAAAGTGTGTTTTGAATGGCTCATTTCTAACAGCAGCAACAACCGGAATACAGAAAAGGGCCATTTTTAGCATTAATTTTCTGGGAGTTGTGGCCGGGTAATTATGCACAAGAAAGGTCACCTTGTACACTAGTCTCAGACATGGGAAGCTGGCTAAGAGGGGCTTCATGGTAAACAAAATAGTCAATCAGAGAGGCAAACATCTCCATTTTGACTTCCTTGTCATCTTCTTTCCCCAAGATGCTAAAATATATCGATTCTTTTATTATGCTCATGCATTTTGTTTTACTCGCTCTGAATGAACAGCAAATAGCACCATTGGGAGCTGTGTGGGAATCAAAGTGTGTGTGTGTGTGTGTGTTTTAAGCACTGCCCTGTTCAGTTTCCAAAAAGAGAGATCTAATTACTTCTTTGCCTGGAGCATTTTAGTGCCTGGGAAATGCAGAGCGCCGGTCCAGTCATTCAATAACCACTGCTCATCATCTGCGACATGCAGGGCAGAGACAGACTAAGCATATTCCTTGTTAATTGAGCAATTGAGTTACAGTCATACCTTGGTTGCTGAACGCCTTGGTACTTGTACGTTTCGGCTCCCAAACGACCGAAAACTGGAAGTGAGTGATCCAGTTTTTGAACGATTTTCAGAAGCCGAATGTCCTGCGCGGCTTCTGATTGGCTGCAGGATGCTTCTGTTGATAGGGAAGGCAAGCTTCATCCCACATGTTAGATTCCCCAAAGAGAAATGATAGTATATTAATATTTCCATCCGAAACATATTCAAAAAAATTCATCCGGTCCAAAATACAGCAACCAGATTCCTGGTTGGACTTCCATTTAGAACTCGTGCAACTGTGGCTTTTAAAAATGGTTCTGGTTTTCGGGTTGTTTCCAGACCCGATTCAGGGTATTTACATTAATGTTTAAAGATTCAAATGACCTAAGGTAAAGGTAAAGGGACCCCTGACCATTAGGTCCAGTTGTGACCGACTCTGGGGTTGTGCGCTCATCTCGCTCTATAGGCCGAGGGAGCCGGCGTTTGTCCACAGAAGCTTCCGGGTCATGTGGCCAGCATGACTAAGCCGCTTCTGGTGAACCAGAGCAGCACATGGAAACACCCTTTACCTTGCCGCCGGAGCGGTACCTATTTATCTACTTGCACTTTGATGTGCTTTCGAACTGCTAGGTTGGCAGGAGCAGGGACTGAGCAACGGGAGCTCACCCCGTCGTGGGGATTCGAACCATTCGAAGTCCTAGGCTCTGTGGTTTAACCCACAGCGCCACCCACACCCCTCAAATGACCTAGGTAGGCGCAAAATAACAGACACAATTTTAGGGTGCTACCACTGGTGTAGTCACACCGGGTGCAGCACTGCAGGGAGCACCAAATTAATGCTGCAGAACAGAGTGCCAAATTTTAGCATCGCACAGGGCGCCGTTGAAATTTGAGAGCCCGAACTTCGCCATGGATCTAAACAATCTCCTCCAGTGATGTTTGCTCTTTTTCCGTTCCACAGACCTCTCATGTCCCAAATCTCAGCCCTTCATCTTCTATCAGCTGTGAACGTCAGTGGTACCAAGAATGGCCACACCCTCAACACCCATTTTTGTGGCTTTCCCTCAATAGTCCTGCTCCCTGGAGGCATCTTACAATCTTCCCTCTCGCCTTGAGAAGCCAGTCCAATAATGCCTGCACAATTCCTCCTGCGTTCCAGTGAGAGGCGGCGATAAACTGTAGACCTTTAAAGCCCTATACAGCCTAGGACCCTCGTACCTACGGGACCGCCTCTCCTGGTATGTCCCACAGAGGACCTTACGGTCCTCAAACAAAAACATCTTGGAGGTCCCGAGCCACAGAGAGGTTAGGCTGGCCTCAACCAGAGCCAGGGCTTTTTCGGCTGTGGCTCTGATCTGGTGGAACGCTTTGTCACAAGAGACTAGGGCCCTGCGGGACTTGACATCTTTCCGCAGGGCCTGCAAGACAGAGCTGTTCCACCAGGCCTTTGGCCAGGGCACAGCCTGACCCCCTCCTTTGGCAATCCTCACAGAATGTTGTATCATTTTAATGTTGTTAGCCGCTCTGAGCCCGGCTTCGGCTGGGGAGGACGGGATATAAATAAAAATTTATTTTTATTATTCTTATTACTTGAGGAGCAACTACATGACCCCAGCTATTCCTCTCTCTTTCCCCAGTTTTGTTTAATTTCCAGCAGGATGAAGGGTTATGGGGATCTGAAAGCTGGCTTGCTATTTTGTGACATTTTACTTGATGACGGTATTGCCTTAACGCAATCCCTCACACCCCGTTTAATTGGCCAACATGGCTTCCTAGGCTTTTTGACCACCAACAAGGACTCCATGGAAGGATTTGATATGAATGGATTCTTCTCTTTGCCTGTTTTTCTTTAACCCTTTTCAGCATCACAGTCAAGGATCCTCTTGGCTGCTTTATAATTCTATGAAAGGGGCTTATCTCTACTTGGCACAGCTGCAGTCACTGGGGAATTCTTTATTTCCTGCTCTCATGTGACTCCCCGGGTCCCTTTAGTATTTTATTATTCACTCTGGTGGAAAATGTAATTCCTTCTCCAAAATTCTCCCTCCACTGCCCCTCACAACTCAGGCGCCATTCTTTCTCAGAGACACTCGGGGAAAAGAATTTATTTCAATTATCTGCAATCTCTCCTTTTTCCCTCCCTTTCGTCACAAAATACCCTTGAAATCCAACCGCAGCTTGGCTGACCTTTTGATACTTGTATGCTTGGGGTGGTGGTAGTGGAGTGAAGATTCATCTTGATTTTGTTCTCTGCGCAATTTCCCCTTCATTCTTTGTGCCATTTTCACGTCCTTCAATTTTGACACTTCATGCTTTTATTCTCCACTTCCCCATCTAGCTCAACTCTGACACTTTCCCTTTCTTTCCATTGTTCTTTGACACTGGATGGTCTTAGTGATCTGTACCCCCATAAGTAGGGACCAGCGGATCTGTCAATTTCGGGTTCGCTCATATGTCCCATCTTAAATTCAGTTCTTCACATTTCCACATCAGTTTGCTAAAATAATAATAATAATAAATAAAATCCTTGTGAAAATTCATCAGCTTTTTAGTGCAATTTTCCCCTGATATAAATATGTTTGTATGCAATTCCCCCTAACATGATGCATTTACAAAAGCCAACCTTGGTTCTGATCCCAGAATGTCCTACTTTTCCTTAGGATGCCACTATTTTCATTGGAGAAATGTGAGAGGGTTTGGTAGGACATCCCTATTTTCATCGGATAAATGTTAGAGGGTATGGAGTTATCTGACCCCCAAGCCATTTGAAGGCAGCCCTGTATAGGGAAGGTTTTTTTTTAGTGCTTAATGTTTTGTTGTGTTTTTTAATATGTTGGAAGCTGCCTGGAGTGGCTGGGGCAACCCAGACAGATGGGTGGGGTATTAATAATGATGATGATGATGGTGGAACAGGTAAAGGGACCCCTGACCATTAGGTCCAGTTGTGGCCGACTCTGGGGTTGAGGCGCTCATCTCGCTTTATTGGCTGAGGGAGCCGGCGTACAGCTTCCGGGTCATGTGGCCAGCATGACTAAGCCACTTCTGGTGAACCAGAGCAGCGCACGGAAACGCCATTTACCTTCCCGCCGGAGCGGTACCTATTTATCTACTTGCACTTTGATGTGCTTTCAAACTGCTAGGTGGGCAGGACTAGGACTAGGATGGTGGAATAGGACGTTCCTATTTTCATCGGAGAAATGTCGGGGGGTATGCACTTGCCCTGTTTTGGGAAGGAGACAGGAGGACTCTAGGACCCTGTCAGAGCCTTCATGCCTTCTTCTCGATGCCAGGCAAGCGCTTACCAGGTTTTGAGAAGGCACGCTCCTCGGCTGCATACCCAGTGTGACCACACTGCTAGACTGCCCTAAATCCACCTCTGCCTGGACTAGCTTTGCTGGTTCCTGCTGGGCAAGAAGACCTTCCTGTGCCAGCTGAGCATTGCTTGAGAAACATGGTCTGGCTTGTTCCTGTGTCCTTGGCTGTTAGTCAAAGGCAGCATCGTATGTCAGAGCCTTATTGAAACTTCTCTCTTTTTAAAACGTTTCTGCGCTTTCCCTTAAAACATAGCAGATTGCATGTGAATAACTGTAGTGCTTTTAAAAATAAAGGTGGCAAGCCCATCTGATGCAGAGGCAAAGTATCAAATTGAATCAAAATTCAATCCACTGGGCTGCAAACATATCAAAAGCAATGTTAAGGGAAGCCAAACTCAAGCTGGGGGGTGGGGTGGGAGAGAGACAGCAAGTCTTGAATTGAATGCATGTTCATAAACAGCTTTAGTTTTGCCCCAGGAGGGGCTGGAACCATGTGCTGTGCTATGAGCCTCTAAAGATTTGTGCAATCATAGAGTTGGAAGGGACCTGCAGGGACTTGTGGTCCAGCCCCCTGCAATGTTAGAATTGACAAGCATGGCTAGTGGGCCAAAGATTCCCAACTTCTGATCTAAAAGATAGCAGAGAGTCCCTGGGTGCAGCATCCAGGCCCTGTATTGCTACCCTGTGTGGGAACGCCTAAAACTATTTCCTATACAGTGGTACCTCTGGTTAAGAACTTAATTCGTTCTGGAGGTCCGTTCTCAACCTGAAACTGTTCTTAACCTGAGGTACCACTTTAGCTAATGGGGCCTCCCGCTGCCGCCACGCCACCACCATGCGATTTCTGTTCTCATCCTGAAGCAAAGTTCTTAACCCGAGGTACTATTTCTGGGCTAGTGGAGTTTGTAACCTGAAGCGTCTGTAACCCGAGGTACCACTGCATAAGTGATTGAGATGCAACTGTAGTTGCTAATAGTGTAAAGAAAGCAACAAACA
This sequence comes from Podarcis liolepis, assembly GCF_965112155.1. NCBI lineage: Eukaryota > Metazoa > Chordata > Lepidosauria > Squamata > Lacertidae > Podarcis > Podarcis liolepis. Next base: position 41,404,515 of record NC_139569.1, read on the forward strand.
AAAAGAAAAAGAAAAGAAAAGCTCAAAAACTGGAGCAGTTTATCTGCAAATAGAGTCACAGCCTCTGGCTCCTTCTTTATTGATCTAGATTTGAAATCATCGCAGCTGGTATTAGGCAGGCATCTCCACTGTACGCTTTTTGACACCTTGCTAAAAACCCTTTTGTTTAAGGCAAGCCTACCCAGACACGTCATTTAATATGTATATATGCACTTGATCCTATCTATATCTGATACATTTAATTATGAGTACTTTGTCAGTATTTTAATTGATATTTTATATTATTTTTATATAGTTAGGTTTTTCTGACTAAGTGGTATATAATTCTTGATGAGAGATAGATAAAGCAAAGCAAAGCAAAGCACAACAACAACAACAACAACAACAACAACAACAACAACTTATTTATACCCCGCCCATCTGGCTGGGTTTCCCCAGCCACTCTGGGCAGTTCCCAACAGAACATTAAAAATATGATAAAAGATCAAACATTAAAAACTTCCCTAAACAGGGCTGCCATCAGATGTCTTCTCAAAGTCAGTTAGTTGTTTATATCCTTGACATCTGATGGGAGGGCATTCCACAGGCTGGGCACCACCACCGAGAAGGCCCTCTGCCTGGTTCCCTGTAACCTCACTTCTTGCAGTGAAGGAACCTCAAGAAGGCCCTTGGAGCTGGACCTCAGAGCTGGATGATGGGGGTGGAGACGCTCCTTCAGGTATACACATCTGTCATGACCTGTTGTCACTCACAAGTAGCCCAAGACATTTTGGCACCTGCGGTGAACCACCCACCAGGGAAGAAGAGGTGAATGAAGAGCTATATTGGAACACGGAGGAAATATCTACATGAAGAACAAGGGTGGGAGGAGACCAGCAGGCAAGAAGCTGTTGTAGAGGTGGCATGGAGTGGGGGGCTCCAGAGGAGGCAGAAGATCTAGCCTCCAAGGAGTGTGCTACAGCCGTCACTGACCCTATAGCAGTGGCACCACCACCACCACCACCACCAGCAGCAGGCAATGGATTCTTTGGAGGCCTGATTTGCCCTTGTGGATTGTGCCACCTGAGGCAGTCACCTCACTTTGCCTCATGAGTGGGCTGGCGCTGCTTAGAATTGCCTGATTAAGGCCATGATGGGGCCTTGGCTGGCGGACTGCATGGGGCCCCCTATTCCACCCCAAATTCTGAACTCATGCACACAAACTCACACACATGCATAGCCTCAGAAAATGATGTTGTATGCACCAACAATGGGGAGGTGGGAGCCAAAAGCTCCTCTGTCCTGTTCACACGTTACATGTATGTACACCTCATGCTGAAGTAGGAGCGAGGCTCTCAGTGTGTAATGCATGAAAAGGGCTTCATTCAGGGCGCATACTTTGTCAAGTCTGTTTCCTACGTCTCTTCTGGGTATGCAGGGATGTGATGTGAGCGATGCCGTGGAGACTGGGCTAAATTTGATGCAACACTTTGCAAGCCCAGTGCATTTTTCACAGAACCAGCAGAGTCACATGACCACCTCCCATCCATCACCCGCTACAGAAATGGTGCTCATTTGTCTGCCTTGAAATACCAACAAACCCAACCGAGGAGAGATGGTGGCGGGAGAGCGAGGAGAATGCAGCGGCAACAACAACAACAACAAAAAAATGTTTGACATCTATTGTTGATTGTCAGGGTTTCGTTCTGACAGCCGAGCAAATCACTTTTCAGAGACAATGACTTGTTTACTGTTCAATGAAACCCGAGCCAGAGATATTTCACACAACAATTGGAGCAAATTTGCCAGATGTTTGACTCCCTTTGTGTTCTTCTGGCGGCGGAGCTGGACTACGAACGCGGCTAGTAAATCAATCTGAACAAGAGAGGCTGAGGGATATAGCGCTTCATTGGCCTGTGTGACCACATAAGGATAGACCTATTCCCATTCATGGTTTGGCTAGCCTTATGTTTCCTGTGTTTTCTTTAGAGGTTGATTTCAAATGCACGTGGTGTGTATGTGTGTTGGGGAGGGGGTTGTAGGGAGAGGGAGCCGCGTTCTTTTGTTATACCCCTAAAGTGAGAAGGTTTTCTGAGAGGCTCTTTCCGTGCTTGTGCTGGAGATCACGTTCATAGCAATACGAAACAAAACAGAAAGATAGAGAAATAAGATTTCTTGAGTCAAGCAGTGCTCTCTCCAGCTGGGAAAATGTGAGAAATCCGAACATGCGGCACTTTTTCAAAGGCTGAATGTGACCCACTAGAAGCAGGATGTAGCACTAGAGAAAGATTAACAACCCTCCCTTTGCCTTTCTCATTTTCTCCGTCTTTCGCAGAGGCTGGGAGTATCAAGTAGATCTTGACTGTTTTTGCTCATTATGTGTCTAAGGAGCAGCACTGCTTTTTTAAAAAAAAAAGAAGAAGCAATAATATATGATGGTTTGCTTCTTCTTTTGGTTTATTGGAAAACCAATGATTTTTATTCTTATTATTTTAAACACACACACATACACATTTCAGATGCGTTTTAACTAACTCATATACCTCAAAAGACTTTGGTATGAGTGACTAGAGGGGGATATAGCTGGAATTTGCTTGAAGCAAAGTCATGTAGCTACAGGCCTGGTCTCCAGCAGAGTTTGCTTCCCATCTGTCCTCAGCCTGTCCTTAAGAGCTGGTCGTCCCAGGAGTTGGCCTCATTGCTGACTTCCCCTTAGCAATGCCTGTTAACTGATATCAAGAATGTCATTCTGCATAGCCTCTCTGTACCACACCACAAATCTTTCCAAATCCTTGACTTCTTCTCAAATTTTTGTAGAAGGCCATAGCTCAGTGGTAGAGCATCTGCTTTGGATGGCAAAGGTTGCAGGTTGAATCCCTGAATCTGTGGGTAGGACCAAAGGAACTCCATCTGAAACCTGGGAGCTGCTTTCAACCAATGTAGACAATACTCCGCTCCATGGACTGATGGTTTGACTTGGTAGAAGGCAGCTTCCTTTGTTACTCCTGGCTGCCTAATTTACACCCACTTTCACCTGCCAGATTTTGCAATCCATTTACATTGCCATGTGGCGTTGGAACTGGAACTGCTGGAGTCGGCTGTCTCCTGAAAGATATGCACATGCAGAATATTCCCACTGAAGCCAGCTTGTGCAACCTGCTTACCCACAAAAGTCTGCAGTGGTCAGAAATGAAGATTTATTGGGATCTGGTAGACAGATGGAATGTGGCTTGGTGCGGCCAAGGGTTATTTCAAACAAGGAGTTGTTCCAGTGGATGGTTGGGTGCCAGATTGAAACAAATTGGTACACTGATTCGGCTTATGCTTTCCTAACCCAGATCTGCCAACCCTGGCTGTGTTCAGTAGGACAGTATCTATATTAATGGCAATTTTACTTTCCCCTTGTTGCTTAGGAACATAGGAAGCTACCAATACAAGGTCAAACCATTGGTCCACAAAGCTCAGTACAAGGATATCTTCCAGCCCTACCTGGAGAATGAATCCAGGATGTTTGGCATGCAAAGCTCCACCATATTGCTATGGCTCTTTCCCTAATTTGTTGTTGAAATAATACCCTATAATCATCCCCATCAATTGGGTTGATAACCCTTCAGTTGTTTGAAAATAATTTTTATTTGATTTTACAAGCGTAAAGTTATATTCAACTGCATGTTATTTCATGATTTATATTTTGAATCTCTCCATATTGTCCATAATGATTGTTACATTACAAGTGTTATTAAAATCCTGTTAATGTTTTCATCTGCTTACAGTGGTCTCTGAAATAAATTATAAAAATTTCCCATTCTTTCTTGAAGTTTTTGTCTTCTCGGTTCCTGAGCTTTCCAGTCAATTTTGCCATTTTGGCATAGCCCATCAGCTTGGTTTGCCATTCCTCTCTGGCAGGGACTTTGTCTTTTTTTCATCTCTGGGCTAGTAGCATCTGTGTGGCTGTTGTCGCATACATAAAAAGTCTTTTCTGCTCCTTTGGGATATCAGTACCTACTACAGAGGTACCTCGGGTTAAGAACTTAATTCGTTCTGGAGGTCTTTTCTTAACCTGAGGTACCACTTTAGCAGTGGGCCTCTCACTGCCACCATGCCGCCACTGCACGATTTTTGTTCTCATCCTGAAGCAAAGTTCATAACCGGAGGTACTATTTCTGGGTTAGCAGAGCCTGTAACCTGAAGCGTCTGTAACCCGAGGTACCACGGTATTCATACTACTGTTTTCTGGGAATCCAGAAAATGCTACCATACCTTATTATTTGGAACAGTCTTCCCTGAATTGGTGCCCTCGAGATGCTGTTGAATTCTAACTCCCGTCGGCCCCTGCATGGCCAATGACTGAGAATTATGAGACCTGGTGGTTTTAAGGTTGGGGGAGACTGATTTAGAGGAGTAGACCGTGTGGTACAAATGTTTCAAAAATGAAATCCAGAACACAGAAAAGCCAGTGTTGGCTCTCAACTTGACCATTGAGCTGGGTGGGCTTGGATCTGTCACAATTGTTCTCTTCCTCACAGGGTTGTGAGAATGGGGGGGGGGGGAGGACAGTGAGGAACCAAGCACACCACCCTGACCTCCTTAGAAGAAGGGTGAGATGAAAATTGTAATGAATAAATATTATGCCAAGATTAAACCATAGAGCTTCATTAAGAGGTTGACGTTGGTCCACAAGACGTGGAGCAACTCAAGTGTCTCATGGGAAGTATTTCCCCGTAACAAGGTCTAAGTGACCTTTGAATCTGTAGGGATAAAAGTTGACTTTGACTAGATTCCACACGGGCTGACTTAAGGCATAAATTGCAAGGTCAGGCGGTCATCGGCAGGCAAGTGTAGACAGGGCTTGCAGTGGGAGTTTATCGTAGGCAGGGGATAATTAAAATTGGAAGCATGCCGGGAAAACACTGCAAGAGTGTTTATGTGGGTTGTAGAGGCTCTTGCACAGACAAAGCCTCGCCTCAAATGCCTCTTGCTAAACTAACTAACCAGAGCTATTGCCAACATTCTGGAAACAACCATTGCTCAACATGCTTCTGGGAAGATTAAAAAAAAAAGCGCTTCAAGGTACAATTATATTTTAAGCTGTAAACATTTTGGATAGTGTTTTAAAGGTTTTGTGTAAGGGTTTTTCTTTTTGGATCTGAAACCTTAAAAAAGAAAATGCGGACTGGTGGGAGAAAGCTGAGCCCTGAATTTTTCAGCTAATACAAGGATGGGCAACCATGAGCCCTGCCTACAGTCCTCAGCAGAGACGCCATCTTGCCCCCAAGATTCGGGGCCCCAGTGTGTAGAGTGTGTGATGTTGCACCTGCGATGTATGCATGACAGAGGAGGCCAAGCACTCTGGAGGAGCCAGTGTTGCACAGTGCACATTGCACATGTGGCGTCACTTGCGCACTATGCGCACAGGGCTACTTCAAGATTAATAATAATAATAATTTATTATTTATACCCCGCCCATCTGGCTGGGTTTCCCCAGCCACTCTGGGTGGCTTCCAACCGAACATTAAAAACAATACAGCGTCAGACTTTTTTTTTTTTTTTTTTTTGCATTTTAAAATTTTATTGGTTTCCAACCAATTATACATTTTATCCATGTTACAACATTTTTATCCATTTTTGACTTCCTTCAGCGTTACTAACAATCATTCGTAGCGTCAGACATTAAAAACTTCCCTAAACAGGGCCTTGTTCCATTGTCTTTTAAAAGTAAAATAGTTGTTTATTGCCTTGACATCTGGTGGGAGGGCGTTCCACAGGGCAGGTGCCACTACCAAGAAGGCCCTCTGCCTGGTTCCCTGTAACCTCACGTCTTGCAGCGAGGGAACTGCCAGAAGGCCCTCAGCGCTGGACCTCAGTGTCCGGACTGGATGATGGGGGTGGAGACACTCCTTCAGGTATACTGGACCGAGGCCATTTAGGGCTTTAAAAGTCAGCACCAACCCTTTGAATTGTGCTCGGAAATGTACTGGGAGCCAATGAAGTTCTTTCAGGACCGGTGTTATATGGTTCCAGCGGCCACTCCCAGTCACCAGTCTAGCTGCCGCATTCTGGATTAATTAAGGGGCCCTGGTCTCCTGAAAACAAATATTGAGGGACCAGAGTACCTCTGGCCCCCTAGAGTTAGTACTCCTAGCCCTCAGTGTAATTTTATGTCCTTGGCCTATGTCCATGTTGGGTGGCCAGGGGGGAAATGAAGCAGGGAAAGGTTGGCATGGAAAAAAGGGTGAGAGGGAGGAAGGAGCAGTGGCGTAGTGTGGGTTGTCAGCACCCGGGGCAAGGCAAGTAATTTGCGCCCCCTAACCCCTAACCTGCCGCCGCTGCCAGCTTCTTCTTGCTGCTGCCTGGGCTGGGCTGGTGTGGTTCTCTCCCGCACTCAGCGCTGCGCTGGGCGGCCGCTGCACTGTCCCTCCCCCAGATAGTCCCTCACTCTCTCTCCTCACCGCACGCCTGGCACCCCCCCCTCCACAGTGGGCGGCGACCCGGCGGCTCGGATCGGATTCGCACAGCCAGCACTGCAGTGAGAGAGAGTGAGTGAGCCAGGTAGGGGCAGAGAGCTGAGAGTGTGAGCGCCCCCCCCAGATGTTGCGCCCGGTGCGGCCGGCACCCCCTGCACCCCCCACACTACGCCACTGGGAAGGAGTGGCAGAAAGAGAGAGGAATTGGGGTGTCCCCACCCACATGTGGCTTTGCTCCAACAACTGGCAGTCCCTGAAATATTACCTCCGAGGGAAGATGACCCTAGACAGGAAAAAGTTTGCCCACCCCTAGAGGTTGGAGAGAAATTGGGACTCACTTTGCATTTGAAGGCAATCTTGACCGATTCACATGTTCTGAAGCAACACCCAAGCCAATATCTAGCCATCCTTCAATTTTTCCACTTTTCTGCATTTTGTAATGCAGTTCTCTAGCAGCTGACGCAAAGATGCAAACACTGGGCTAAAGTGTAGGGATGCATATGTTAGTGAGTATCACGTACAGAACTGTATTACATCAGAGAAAATAGCTTTGAAGGAGTGCTTGTGTTAGGTGTATGAAAATGTGTTTGTGTACTACGAAGAATTCACACTGAAATTGTCTTTGATTTCTGTGAGGATTTTAAAAAGTGACGTAGAAGTGTAGAGAACAGAGCTTAAGGCTGGAAGAATGAGAACCTGTGAGAAATCAAAACTGCATATCTGCTGAAATTAGGGACGTTCTATTCCATAATAATAATCATAGTTTTCTTATCTATACCAGGCCCAACTGACTGGGTTGCCCCAGCCATTCTGGGCAGCTTCCAACATATATAAAAACATAGTAAAACATTAAACTTTTTTTTAAAAACTTCCCTATACAGGGCTGTCTTTAGGTGTCTTCTAAAGATTGTATAGTTACTTATTGTATAGTAATAAAATAGTATTGTATAGTAATAACAATTTTATTATTTACATCCCACCCACTTGACTGGGTTGCCCCAGCCACTCTGAGCAGCTTCCAACTTACATAAAAACTTAGTAAAACATTAAACATTTTTTAAATGGCTTCCCTATACAGGGCTGCCTTCAGATGTCTGCTAAAGGTTGTATAGTTACTTATCTCCTTGGCTCGGGGGTTGCATAACTCTTTACCCTCTGACATTTCTCTGATGAAAATAGGGACGTCCTAAAGAAAAACAGGACATTGTGGGATCTAATCAGAAACTGGGATGGCTTCTGTAAATCTGGGACTGCCCTTGGAAAATAGGGACACTTGGAGGGTCTGAAATTGTCATATTTCTGCACCAATTACTGAATACCAAATCCTGCCATCCCCTGCCCATCGTGCCTCGCATATAATCCTGAACAATAGTGCCTATAGGTTAAAGGTAAAGGTAAAGGACCCCTGGATGGTTAAGTCCAGTCAAAGGTGACTATGGGGTTGCGGCGCTCATCTCGCTTTCAGTCTGAGGGAGCCAGCGTTTGTCCACAGACAGCTTTCCAGGTCGTGGGGCCAGCAGGACAAAACTGCTTCTGCCACAACGGAACACCGTGACAGAAACCAGAGTGCATGTAAATGCCATTTACCTTCCTGCCTCAGTGGAACCTATTTATCTACTTGCACTGGTATGTTTTCCAACTGCTAGGTTGGCAGGAGCTGGGACAGAGCAAGGGGACCTCCCCCTTTGCACGGATTTGAACCGCCAACCTTCTGATCGGCAAGCTCAAGAGGCTCAGTGGTTTAGACCACAGTGCCACCCACGTCCCATTGCTATAGTGCCTATAGGAATGGCTAGAAGCTTATTGTCAGGTGTGCCATAGGCAACACCAGAAGGAAGACTTCCCCCCTCACAAGAAGTAACTGGAGCCTTGTGGTAGTTTGAAGAAAATACAGTGGTACCTCGGGTTACAGACGCTTCAGGTTACAGATTCCGCTAACCCAGAAATAGTACCTCAGGTTAATAAGTTTGCTTCAGGATGAGAACAGAAATCACGTGGCAGCAGCAGGAGGCCCCATTAGCTAAAGTGGTACCTCAGGTTAAGAACAGTTTCAGGTTAAGAACGGACCTCCAGAACGATTTAAGTTCTTAACCCAAGGTACCACTGTACAATTTTCACAAAGAGTGCTTTCCTTTCCTTTCACCATTCAATACTGGAGTAGAAATGTATGCTTAGTTTTTAAAAACAGTATATACCGCCCCTCATCAGAGCTTCCCCTGTGGTTTACAAAAGTGCATAAATAAAATATTATAAACAACATGTTAAAGGGTGGGTGGGTGAGAAATACAACACCAAATAATAAATAAAAAGAATTCTATGAGGCTGGGAATGTTTGCATTGAAAAATTCTGAACATGTTTTGGATGCCCAGTGCCTATTCAGTGATGACAGGGATGTGCTAATCCTAAAGTAGGAATTTATTCGCGGGTTTTCTAGTTTAAAGGCAGCCCAGTTTGCTGTTCTTACTCACCTGTGCTTCACCTATGATGTGTTTTGTTGCATTATTCCAGTTTGGTGCTTCTTCCCCTAATATTTATTTCTCCTGCCACAACTGCTGAGGGCAGCGTTGTGAAGTCATCAGTTTTCAGCTAGTGGCAGGCTCGTGTGTGCCTGGCAATCTTTTTTCCTTATGATTGTGTGTGGCTACTTGGCTCTGAAAATAACTCTCCAGAACTGCAAGGGTTATTTATCTTGGAACAAATAAGGAAAAGTTGACTGCCCTTTGGGACAGCCTCTTCTCCTCTTCCCCTCCTGAAAAGAAAACCCCCTCTAGTATTTTCAAAACCAGCCCTGCAGCCTGATGAGTGAGACCAAAAAATTGGCCTGGTTCCCGCTGCAGCTGCTCTTTAAAGATGAACAAGAGGCCAGGAAAAAAAGGATCTTAAAAGAACTGTTTTCTCCCCCTCTTAACAGCTGCTTTTCTCACAGACTTAACTATAACAATGCTATAGTTACGGCTGAAATGACACCGCTTTGCTCAGCTCCATATATCAAAATAACCATATTTTTAAATATACATTTATAGACACTCAACTTCCCACCTCAAGGGCCTAAACAGACTTGACACAGGGGATCTGTGATCGGATATCTTAACCTTTCTTTTTCCTTTTGGTTAAACTGTAAAGCAGCCATTTAAAGAAGAAATGTTTCTATTTTTTTATTGGAGCGGCAGTATTTGGGAAAGGGGTGTTTATTATTCATTCAGAGCTTTTAAATAATTTGTGATCTTAAAAATCAGGGCTCTTAATGTTTGACATGTAATTGGTTTTTCTTCTTCTTTTCTCTGTGGGTTAAACATATTCCCCTGTTGCTATTTATTTGTTTTGCTCTTGTATTTTAATATTGGATTGGATTCTTCTTATTTTTTTGTACAAACGACCTAGTGCACATTTGTTTCAGGGCTAGAGTTGCTTACTCTGACTGACAGCTATCCTGCCAGGTCTACAGCTCAGTAGGAGAGCAGAACGTCCCAGGTTCAGTCCCTGGGAAAGATGAAGCTGAAAATTTCATTTTTTTCTGTTTATCATTTATCTTAAATTCAGTTTTCCACATTTTGCAGCAATTTCTGATTTTTTTTAAAAAACCAATTAGCATTTTGGTGAAAATTTCTCCCAATAAACACATTTAATATGCTGTTTTTGATGAACATGTGCGTTTTTTCAAAATGTATTTTCCATAAAAGTTGCATTTTCCCCTAATGCACTGCATTTGTGTATGTAATTTTTGCCAATATCATTCAATCCCCAATTTCCCGTAATATGTGCATTTCTGTAAACATTGTTTGGAGAACTGCATTGCAAAATTCAGATAAGAGCGAATTTCAAAGGGCAGCTGTGTTTCTGTTTTGTAAAATGTGAATTTGATAGATTCGGATTTAAATGTGTACTGAGTCAGATTTGTCCCCCATCCCTAACACATAGCATCTTCACGTTGGGCTGTGGGAGGTTGTGGTCTGAAATGTGGGGTGTGTGTGTGTGTGTGTGTGTGTGTGTGTGTGTGTCACTGCCAATCAACATAGACAATATTTTAATTATAAGCAGATTTTTTTTTTACATCAGAGCAGTGTAGACAACATTGAGCTTGGGTGAAGGACCAATGGTTTCCTCTAACCCTACATACCTGCAAAATACAAAGCAGCTCCTCTGCCACGGAGCTTTGAGACAGGGTTGCGCACAAACATCACTCTGATATTTATCATTATCATTATTTATCAAATTTGTATACTGCTCTTCCTCCGAAGATACTGGACCAGTTCACAACAGAAAAATGGGAATACAAAATACAAAACCAAACCAAACTAATAACACCCCCATCCCACAAAGCACCTTTAAAAAGCCATAGAATGTTAATCTGTCTAAAGATATGTAAGGAAGGTGCCAGGCAAGCCTCACTGAAGAGAGCATTTCACAAATGGGTAGACACCACAGAAAAGGCCTGTTCTTGTGTTGCCACCCTCCAGACCTCTTGTGGAGGAGTCCCAGGACGAAGGGCTTAAGACTACTTCTGCCAAGTGAGCAGAGCAGATGAGAGGGAGGCTCTCAGATGATTATCTCAGGGTCTGAGTCAGTTCATATTTAACCTCTAGAGGTACAGGAGAAAGCATCAAAGTTTTACAATTTGCCATGCCTGTGTGTCCACACTAAGGATCCTCTGGGCAGTATTGCTGTGAATCACATTAGTGTGAAACTCCTACCCCCAAGATTCAAAGCGGAGGCTAGCTGATGACCCTGAGATTTAAATCTGCTGCCCTGATGCCTTGAAAGTAAACCCCAAACCCTTTATCTCAGGGTCAAATCTGGAGACTGGGGAAACACCATAATCCTTGTTGTTGTTTAGTCGTGTCCGACTCTTTGTGACCCCATGGACCAGAGCACGCCAGGCACTCCTGTCTTCCACTGCCTCCCGCAGTTTGGTCAAACTCATGCTGGTAGCTTCGAGAACACTGTCCAACCATCTTGTCCTCTATCGTCCCCTTCTCCTTGTGCCCTCCATCTTTCCCAACATCAGGGTCTTTTCCAGGGAGTCTTCTCTTCTCATGAGGTGGCCAAAGTATTGGAGTCTCAGCTTCCAGTGAGCACTCAGGGCTGATTTCCTTCAGAATGGAGAGGTTTGATCTTCTTGTAGTCCATGGGACTCTCAAGAGTCTCCTCCAGCACCATCATTCAAAAGCATCAATTCTTCGGCGATCAGCCTTCTTTATGGTCCAGCTCTCACTTCCATTCATACCCTTCATGGATCACTGCCTTGCCATGGCAAAGGGGCTTGAATTACTCAGAGAAGCTATGAACAATGCCATGCAGGGCACCCAAGATGGACAGGTCATAGTGGAGAGTTTTGACCAAATGTGATCCACCTGGAGCAGGAACCGGCAAGCCACTCCAGTATTCCTGCCAAGTAAACTCCATGGACAAAAACACCATAGTCCTTAGTGAGAGGGGAAAAATGCACAGAATTGTATCTATTATTATTATTATTATTATTATTATTATTATTATTATTATTATTATTATTATTAATTTTAAATGGGTCTTAACAAGCAAGCCACAGTATCCATAAAGTGTGGCAGTTAACATTTCTTACTAGGTTATATGATTTTTGATGGTGTAGAAATGAAAATGTGCATCTATCTTCCAAATGAAAATGAATTAAAGCCTAGACTGTAAAACCTGTAGATTTCTAGGAGTTTCTGTTCCCTAAGCTTATCCTACATTAGTTAGGAATGAACATAATTTCATGCAAATCAGACTTCATGTCTTGGTGTTTTTATTTCCCCAGTTAAAAAAGAAGAAGTGAAATAACAGATGATGAAAAGAACAAAGATTTTTTTCCCCTGTCACCCCATGTGTGGTGCATTCATTTTTAGAAGTGGGAAGAAGAGAGTGAACATGATTCTGGGCAATAGCATCACCAATGAACCAAAAATATTTCTTGAGGTGACCAGAACTATTTCCTTGAATATAAATGAGCCTCAAAAAGAAATTTTCTATTAAGAGCAAATGCACTCACGACGAAAAAGAATGATACTGCCAAAATGGAAAATGTTCATGGGGATTAAAGCTTCGTGAATGGTACACAGGGTTAAGTGAACAGAGAAAAATATAATCTTGCATTCACGTAGGCGAAGAGTCTTTCTTCCGTCTCCATTCTAGGGGAAAAGAACTCATTTATAAGGATTTCTAAGTGAATTTCTGTATCTCAGATAATGTTACCATTTCAAAGAAGAATAACTTGTTTGCAAACTACGCATGGATTGTTGTTCATTAATTTGGAGAGCTGGCGCCATGTGGCAGCTAGGGATTGAGCTGGGGAATGTAAGTGGTTCAGATCCAACCTCAAGTTGTCCTTCCATGTGCTCAAGGACGTAAGGATAATACTAATACTAATAATAATAATAATAATAATAATAATAATAATAATAATAATAAATAATTTATTATTTATACCCCGCCCATCTGGCTGAGTTTCCCCAGCCACTCTGGGCGGCTTGCAATCAAGTGTTAAAAACAGGACAACATTAAATATTAAAAACTTCCCTAAACAGGGCTGCCTTCAGATGTCTTTTAAAGAAAAGGATAGCTGCTTATTTCCTTCACATCTGAAGGGAGGGTGTTCCACAGGGTAGGCACCACTACTGAGAAGGCCCTCTGTCTGGTTCCCTGTAACCTCACTTCTTGCAATGAGGGAGCCGCCAGAAGGCCCTCGGCGCTGGATCTCAGTTTCCGGGCTGAGCGATGGGGGTGGAGATGCTCCTTCAGGTATACTGGACCGAGGCCGTTTAGGGCTTTAAAGGTCAGCACCAACACTTTGATCTCTCAGGACCAGTGTTATGTGGTCCCAGCGGGCCACTCCCAGTCACCAGTTTGGCTGCCACATTCTGGTTTTATTGCAGTTTCTGAGTCACCTTCAAAGGTAACCCCACGTAGAGCGCATTGCAGTAGTCCAAGCGGGAGATAACTAGAGCATGCACCACTCTGGTGAGACAGTCTGCAGGCAGGTAGGGTCTTAGCCTGTGTAACAGGTGGAGCTGGTAGACAGCTGCCCTGGACACAGAATTAACCTGCACCTCCATGGACAGCTGTGAGTCCAAAATGACTCCCAGGCTGCACACCTGGTCCTTCAGGGGCACAGTTACCCCATTCAGGACCAGGGAATCCTCCACACCCGCCCGCTCCCTGTCACCCAAAAACAGTACTTCTCTGTTAGCCGCTATCCATCCTCCAACCGTCTCCAGGCACTCACACAAGACCTTCACCGCCTTCACTGGTTCTGATTTAAAGGAGAGGTAGAGCTGGGTGTCATCTGCCTACTGATGAACACCCAGCCCAAACCCCCTGATGATCTCTCCCGGCGGCTTCATATAGATATTAAAAAGCAAGGGGGAGAGGACAGAACCCTGAGGCACCCCAGGATATAATGCAGAAATGGGGAACCTCTTTATTTGGCCCTCAAAACTCTCTACATGCCACATGCCATCCCTAGACCAAATCTCTCACCAGTTCTACTTTGAGTGCTTTTGCCTGGCTGGAATGTGGTCTTGAATTTTGATAATCCCCATTCCTCATATCGCCTTTGTGGCCCAGCCAGGTGGTTGTGTGTGTGTGGAGAACAGCCAGTATTTCTGGCCCCAGTGCTCTGAGGGTGGCAGCCTCCATGCTTTGTGAGGAGGTGAGGAATACTCTCAAATCCTCAGGAGCCAATTGGCAATAGAGAAGGGCTCTTGAGAGGAGTGGATCTGGGATAATAATAATAATAATAATAATAATAATAATAATAATAATAATAATAATAATTTATTATTTATGCCCCACCCATCTGGCTGAGCTTCCCCAGCCACTCTGGGTGGCTTCCAACAAAATATTAAAAATACAGTAAAACATCAAATATTAATAACTTCCCTAAACAGGGCTGCCTTCACCTATCTTCTATAAGTCAGATAGTTGTTTATTTCCTTGACATCTGATGGGAGGGCGTTCCACAGGGCGGGCGCCACCACCGAGAAGGCCCTCTGTCTGGTTCCCTGTAACCTCACTTCTTGTAGTGAGGGAACTTCCAGAAGGCCCTCAGAGGAGGACCTCAGTGTCCAGGCTGAATGATGAGGGTGGAGATGCTTCTTCAGGTATACTGGGCCGAGGCTGTTTAGAGCTTTAAAGACTTTGAATTGTGCTCAGAAACATACTGGGAGCCAATGTAGGTCTTTCAGGACCGGTGTGATATGGTCTCGGTGGCCACTCCCAGACACCAGCCTAGCTGCCACATTCTGGATTAGTTGTAGTTTTCAGGTCACCTTCAAAGGTAGCCCCATGTAGTGCACATGGCAGTAGTCCAAGTGGGAGATAACCAGAGCATGCACCACTGTGGTAAGACAGTCTGTGGGTAGGTGGGGTCTCAGACTGCGTACCAGATGGAGCTGGTAGACAGCTGCCCTGGACACAGAATTGACCTGCACCTCCATGGACAGCTGTGAGTCCAAAATGACTCCCAGGCTGCGCACCTGGTCATTCAGGGGCACAGTTACCCCATTCAGGACCAGGGAGTCCCCCATATAAATGAAACATGGCATGCAGAAGGTACAGTGCAATCCCTGGTATGCCCAATTCAAAGGATCTCTGGTTGCATACGTGCAGAACTACGTCTAGTCCAGAGTGGACAGTACTGAGCCCAGTATAAGGGAGTTCCATTATGTTCAAAGCGTTCATGCACATACAGTGGTACCTCTGGTTACAAACTTTTTTCGTACCGAAGGTCTTAACCATTCTTAACCTGAGCTACCACTTTAGCTAATGGGGCTTCCTGCTGCCACTGTGCCGTCGGCACATTATTTTTGTTCTCATCCTGAGGTAAAGTTCCTAACCTGAGGTACCACTTCTGGGTTAGCGGAGTCTGTAACCTGAAATGTTTGTAAGCCGAGGTACCACTGTTCTTAACCTGAGATACCACTTTAGCTAATGGGGCCTACCGCTGCTGCTGAGCAGTCGCCGCACGATTTTTGTTCTCATCCTGAAGCAAAGTTCTTAACCTGAGGTACTATTTCTGGGTTAGCAGAGTCTGTAACCTGAAGCGTCTGTTACCCAAAGTAAAGGGAAGGGGACCCCTGACCATTAGGTCCAGTCGTGGCCAACTCTGGGGTTGCGGTGCTCATCTCGCTTTATTGGCCGAGGGAGCCGGTGTACAGCTTCCAGGTCATGTGGCCAGCATGACTAAGCCGCTTCTGGCGAACCAGAGCAGCGCACGGAAACACCGTTTACTTTCCAGTTGGAGCGGTACCTATTTATCTACTTGCACTTTGATGTGCTTTCGAACTGCTAGGTTGGCAGGAGCCGGGACCGAGCAATGAGAGCTCACCCTATCATGGGGATCCGACCTTCTGATCGGCAAGTCCTATGCTCTGTGGTTTAACCCACAGCGCCACCCACATCCCGGTTGCCCGAGGTACTTATTAGATGAGATCCTATTGCTTAATGCTAGAACATATGTTTTGCATGCATTCATCCCAGACATCTCCAGCCCAAAAGGGAAAGGTGGCAGGATGAGAGGAACTGCTGCCTGTGTCCTCCAGCCCGGCTGCCAAAAAAAGCTTCTGTCTGTCACAGCAGTCAACACTTGGGCAAGATGAACCAGCTGCTTATGTTCACGATTTATCTGCTCGTGGCAGATGGCTGATGGTAACTGCTTCTGGATTGGGTCTCTTACTGAGAGACGTGCTTTGCATTTAGTCTATGCCACCTGATCCTGTGAGCTCATATGCCTGCATGGTATCTCATAGGATTTCGCCATCCAGTTTTAAGATTTTGTAGCTGTTGTTTGGTACAGCAAGTAGCCGTACATCATCATTATAATCATAATCAGTGCTATTTTTCTAGAAAAAGAGGTGCCGAAATCCACTATGAATGCCTCCCTTATCATGGCAATGGCGCCCACTTGAGATAAGAAGAGTTTGGATTTGATATCCCGCTTTATCACTACCCGAAGGAGTCTCAAAGCAGATAACATTCTCCTTTCCCTTCCTCCCCCACAACAAACACTCTGTGAGGTGAGTGGGGCTGAGAGACATCAAAGAAGTGTGACTAGCCCAAGGTCATCCAGCAGCTGCATGTGGAGGAGCGGAGACGCGAACCCAGTTCCCCAGATTACGAGACTACCGCTCTTAACCACTACACCACACTGGCTCTCCAGAGGTACCAGAATTGAGTTCCAGTGATTTCTGCCTGAAAAAAACATTTGATCATCATAATCTAATATGTTACCCATTGCATTGATGTCAATGCGTTAGGAAATAATGTTCAATGCTGGGTCTAAGCACAAAGGGACGCGGGTGGCGCTGTGGTCTAAACCACTGAGCCTCTTGGGCTTGCCAATCAGAAGGTTGGCGGTTCAAATCCCCGCAACAGGGTGAGCTCCTGTTGTTCGGTCCCAGCTCCTGCCCACCTAACAGTTCAAAAGCACATCAAGTGCAAGTAGACAAATAGGTACCACTCCGGTGGGAAGGTAAACGGCATTTCTGTGCACTGCTCTGGTTTGCCAGAAGCGGCTTTGTCATGCTGGCCACATGACCCAGAAAAACTGTCTGCGGACAAACACCGGCTCCCTCTGCCTATAGAGTGAGATGAGCATGCAACCCCAGAGTCGTCTGTGACGGGACCTAACGGTCAGGTGTACCTTTACCTTTAAGCACAAAGACTTAGAAGAAACCTTCTTTATGAGTAGCTGCTCAGCTTTGCCCTGACCTTAACATTTTTTATATAGAGCATCCCCAATAAGTTGGTATCACTAAAACATTCCTTCAGATGAAGATCCGGTTGCCAGTAAATTTGACCTTGGGCTGCTTTTTCTCCATTCTGGGAGTGTTTTTGGACAGTTACACGTAGAAGGAGAGAAAGAGAAAGAGGGAAGTAATGCGTCACTCTTCCGACTTTGATACGCTCAGCTGTAATATGGTAGAAAGTGGCCAAGAAAACCTACCTCTCTGATTTGCCTCCTACCAGCAAATAAAGACTTCTGATCCCCTGCAGATTGCTTGGCTCCAACCAGTCATGGATCCTTGTTCCCCTCCTATTGCTTGTTACAAAAAAAGCAAAGCAATAAAAATTGCGTAGCTGGATCTGACCGAAGTGCATGTAACTCCACGTTCTGTTTCTGACAGCAGCCAACCAAATGCCTCTTTTTTTTATTAGCAATCAACAATAACAATCAACAATAACTAACCCAACCATTCACCATTCACTACAGTCAACTGTCCTTAGTAGCAATACATAACATTACAAAACGTCGCAACAACTAAATCAGCATTCCATAATCCTTTATCCGTATCTGCTTTACACCACAAAAAGGGGGGGGGGGAGGGGAAAGGAAAAGAGAAAGAAAAGAAAAGAAAAAAGGGAAAGAAAAGAAAATGAAAATGAAAAGAAACAAAAAAGAGAAGAAAAAACCGAGAGAGAAATAAATTTGACTTCCGATTAGACTCATTGTACTGTTGTTCCTATTATTGTTTTACGCAATTAGCATTTTGTTCTTATCAAAGAAAGAGAGTGAGAGAGTTGATATATATACTCTTTATTTTACAAGAATCATTCAAGTTCTGCCAGATTTTTGTTGTTACAATAATTTTTCAAATACTCTTAAAAAAATTTCCATTCTTTCTGTACCTTCTGTATTGGATACCCTCTAACTCTCCCTGTCATCATAGCCAGCTGCAGATATTCTATCATTTGGACCTGCCACTCATTTACCTGCCTCTGAAAGCACACAATTGTAAAAAAAAAAAAAAAACAAAAACATAATGTCCTTGGGGCAGGGCTACAATTTGCTTATGCTACAACTGCATCATACACACTTAACGTGCAAGTGAACTATGCATGCATGTCATCAATACGTAATGTACTTGCCTTGCTGGAGCTCGGTAGATTTGGGTCTGGCCGCTTCCTGGAGAGCAGACCCCATGATGGTGGGGGGAAAGACATATTTTAAATGTACCAAAGTGAGGGGAAACAAAATTCTCTAGACTCAAAGCAGAGCTTGATGTGAGTAGATTTAATTGCACTCATAATTCCCAATTTGCAACCACTCTGAATAGGTTTGTCCCACTCAACACCTTTATCCTAATTCTGTCCACTCGGTCTTCAATCCTATTGAATTCAGTGGGGTTTGCTCCCAGAGAACTGTGGTCAGGAGTGCAGCCTTTGCCTCTAAACTGTATGCAGCAAGGTTAAAAGAAAAGACAATGAGATAAAACTAAGCATGAAATCAGAAAACTTCAAATACCTGCTGAAATCTAAAGGTCTTAAGGTATGTTCCCACGCACGGTGGTTTAACTAATACACTGTCGTGTTGGAAAGATAAGCTCTGGTTGAATTTAACTACAGTGAAACATGAACTGTGCTCCCTGCTGCCTGCCTCCCCACGTTCTCCCTTTGCTCTTTTAATCCATGTCAGAAAATAAGAAGGTACTGCCTTTGCCCAGTGAGAAAGTGATTCCCCACTATTTCCTGCAGATATTTCTGCTGAGGTGGGCTGGCAAGAAAGACATCCTAATTCCTTTATGTTGTATAACCATGCTATTTTCTTTGGAACGTTTAGCTCATGCGGCCTAGAAAATAGCTTCTTTCTTCCCAGTATGTGCTCTCCTATCGGAGAAGTAAGCTAAACCTGTCTCTTGAGTCTCAGATGCTGCAAAGCTGAGGAATAAGCCTCCTTGAACTCAGCAGGACTTACTTCTGAGTAGAAGCAGAGTAGCAGAGGGCCTGGTATGCAGGGACAGGCAAATCTGTCCATTTCAGTTTCTCATTTTCCCCATTTTCATTTCTCTACCTCTTTCTACATCAGCTGGCAGTTTAAGTCCTCATAAAAATTCATCACCATCTGAGTATGAACCTCTCCTAATATACACACGTTTGTATGCAATTTTGCCCAATACAGTGGTACCTCGGGTTACATACACTTCAGGTTACATATGCTTCAGGTTACAGACTCCGCTAACCCAGAAATAGTACCTCGGGTTAAGAACTTTGCTTCAGGATGAGAACAGAAATCGTGCTCCAGCGGTGCAGTGGCAGCGGCAGGCCCCCATTAGCTAAAGCGATGCTTCAGGTTAAGAACAGTTTCAGGTTAAGAACGGACCTCCGGAACGAAATAAGTACATAACCAGAGGTACCACTGCATACTTTTTTTTGCAAAGCAATTTCCCACCACAATATATTGCATTTTTAAGGTTATTTTGCATAATATGTGCATTTTTTTGTTAACATTGCTTGGGCGGAGTACTGCATTGAGGGATGCATGGATTTTGAAGAATAAGTGTCTTCTGGTTTTCATATTGTTTTGGGAAGTGCAAATTACGTAGATTTGCATTTACCGCATTTTTCACACCATAGGGCACACCGGACCATAGGGCGCACTCAGTTTTTAGGGGGGGAAATCAAGGAAAAAAATATTTCCCCCCCCCAGCCCCAAAGAGCAGCGAACAGGCTGCACACAACCTCTCCCTGCCAGAGGGGTTGTGCGCAGCTATGGAAGAAGGCAAGGCAGCGAGCGGGATGGATCCCGCTCGCTGTTTTGGCTTCCCCTTTAGCCCCGTGCAGCCTCTCCTTGCCGGGGGAGGCTGCGTGGGGCTAAAGAAGCCATAGCCCCACGCAGCCTCTCCTTGCGGAGGGGTTGGCCACAGCTATGGAAGAAGGCAAGGCAGCGAGCGGGATCTATCCCGCTCCCTGTTTTGGCTTCCCCTTTAGCCCCGTGCAGCCTCTCCTTGCCGGAGGGGTTGCGCGCGGCTATGGCACAAGCCTGCATTCGCTCTATAGGACGCACACACATTTCCCCTCAATTTTTGGAGAGGAAAAACTGCGTCCAATAGAGCGAAAAATACGGTAAGCGCAAACTGAATTAAGATTCTCCCTCATCCTTCCGTGTATGCCATCTAGCCCAATCCAGAGATAGAGCATTCCTATAAGATGACTGACAGGTGCACTTCCTATTGGGACCAGGGGCGTAGCGTGGGTAGGGCCAGGGGGGTGACAATAGCCCCATGTGCATGTTTTTGAGGGGGCTCCTGGCTCATGCCCCCCACAGAGATCCCCACCCTGCCTGCTGCCAGGGGTCTCTGGGCCCCAGAAGATGGCCTTGCCTTGCCGCTGTGCCCCCAGTCCCCTTGCTAAATGGCTGCCCAGCCAGGGTTGGGAGCATGTGCCCAACAAGAGCCATGTCAGCTGGCCAGGCTCCCCCCCGTATGGGCAGGTGGTATGTCATAGAACAACATGGCTGCATGAATTATCTGTGCCCTGTGCCCACCTGTCAGTGGCGAGGGGTAAACCTGGCACTGTGAGTTCTGTTCACCCTCTGTGCCCAGCCCCTGGTCCTGCGTGGTGCCCTGGTGCCAGGGAAGGACACGGTGCTGCTAATTGGGACCAAACTGTTACTGAGCTAAATCATGGCTGCAGATTTGCATTCGTGTTGACGGTGATCCCTGAAGATGCTTGTGGCATGGAAGAGAAGGAAAGCCACTTCCCCCTTAAGGAGGAGGTGGGGTTGCGGGCTTCATGGCCCCTCCACGTGTGCAGGGGGTGGGAGGCCAGCCCTGTGTGACTGGGGGGTTCCTGGCTGCGTCACTCCTCTAGCCGGCCAATCGGGTTGGTCCAGGGGTGTGGCCTGCCCCGTAAAGGCATGACACAGCTTGGATCTCCCTCTTTTCCGCCTTCTAGCTGCTCCGGTTTTCCCACCCTCCTGCCCTTTAAGGTTTTCTTCTTTGACCTTGCTATGGACTTTGGTTGGTCGCCGTTGAGGGGCCTGGTAGGAATTTTTCCACTTGGCAAATTGGCACCAGCCACTTGGTTTTCGCCTACCTCGTAGCAAAATCGTCACAAATTTCTGGGTATTGGCGGTTAGGCATTGGAATAGTTTTGTAGATGGAAAAATGGGAGGTAGCGCCATCACCTGCCCTGCATATTGAAGGGTAGTCCATTAAAGGATTCCGGGGGGTGTGGCCCTGTCCGAAGCCTAGGAAGGTTAGGGCATAAGGCATGCCCCCTATCAGTGACCTCGGGGGAGCTCCTAGTCAATGTGCATCGGCAGGACTCCCCCTAACGGTGGTTGACCCCTCCCGGACTTCCAGCAGACGGGCTGGAGTCAGAAATAGTCGGTTAGATCCAATGTCTAAGCCAATACCGCTTATCCCCTGTAATCAATAAAGTTGTAGCCTTGTTTAGCCCATTAACCTTAAATAGTTGTGTCATGTGTCGCTATTCCCACCGGGGGGGTGGGGGTGGGGGGTCGGGAACTCGCCACGCAAAGGTTGAGTCATGATTAAAGTAGACCTGAATGTCTGTCCTGAAAGCAGAAATATCATCCCTCCCCCGTCTGGAGTGTGAGAAGCAGAAATGCTGTCAAAGCCTTAGTCGAGCTAAGACAATAACCAATCTGAAAAAGATATAAGAACTGTTACTCTGTGTTGCTAGTAGGGCTGGGAGACCTTCATGCATCTGTATCCTGATAAGACTTGAGATGATGCCAACTCCCCAAACAATGAAAAGTTGTTTCTTGCAAGTGTTTTATCCTGTGCTTTGTCATTTACCAATACAGAACTGAAACAGGGGTGGTGGGGTGAGATAGGTAAAGGGTAAGGGGACCCCTGACCATTAGGTCCAGTCATGGCCGACTCTGGGGTTGCAGCGCTCATCTCGCTTTATTGGCCGAGGGAGCTGGCGTACAACTTCCGGGTCATGTGGCCAGCCTGACTGAGTCGCTTCTGGCAAACCAGAGCAGCGCACGGAAACGCCGTTTACCTTCCCGCCGCAGCGCTACCTATTTATCTACTTGCACTTTGAGGTGCTTTCGAACTGCTAGGTTGGCAGGAGCTGGGACCAAGCAACGGGAGCTCACCCCGTTGCGGGGATTCGAACCACCGACCTTCTGATTGGCAAGTCCTAGGCTCTGTGGTTTAACCCACAGCGCCACCCGCATCCCTGGTGGGGTGAGATAGATCGGATCAAAAAAGTGGGGTGAGACAAATCAGAATGATGAAGTTTGGGGATCAAAAAGAGTCTGCACTCTTCCTTGTTTGGCTTTATTTTTGCATAGCTGCAAGTGTTCCTAATAGATTGCTGCTTCTTCAAAGGCGCTTGGGACCCAGTTTGCCTTCATGCCTTCATGCTCCTTCTTCAGTTTTTGAAGCCGCTCTTGACTACTTTCTCTGAGTCAGCCCTTTTGGGGCCTGGATATTTGGCTCATGAACAGTTTTGAATAACTGCAGTTTGTACAGGCTTTTTAAATTTTACTTTACTCCCTTGTGAGGCTCAGACTTCACCATTCTAGTTTTAAATATTTCACTCATGTTTTTACCTGAACTTATTTCCCATTGGAGCAATTCTGGACCTTATACAATACACCATATCCCATGTTCAAGTTTCTCAATCCCCCCCCTAAATCCACAGAAGCCTGTCCCTTGGGTCCCTGCTTGGATTGGCAGCTGTAACTTCCTGCCTACGAATCTTTAGGTGAAACTGCTATAATTCAACAAGCCTTTAACTAGTTGATCTCATGAAATACTTTCTCTCAAGTCTTCATCCCATTATGCTCCAAAAGGTTTCAGTGGATCAGAGTAAAGAGCAGAGGTCTGAGTAAAGCAGGGATGGAGGGAATCTTGAGAAGGGAACTGTGATTATTTTAAACCATAGCAGAAGTTTTAAAAGAGTGAGCAGGAGTGACACTGAGGGAACAAAAGTGGCAATTTAAAACAATGTTTTGAGTACAGTGAGAAGGAAGTTGGGTAAGGATCTGTTGAGTTAGCATCTTAGTTTTAGCTTCTGTGTTGTACGCATCTCTGTTATTTATCCTTGATAGAATTGGTTCAAAAAACAACAACCCGACAACCTCTCAACGTCCCTCCATCCCTTCTTTACTTCAACCTCTGCCATTGTACACAACTACCATTTCTGTCTGTTTTCTTCCACCACAATGTACTCAAATGTCTGCCATTGTTTGAATACAGCAAGAATGGAGGAAGACGGAAAGGAAAACAGGGGTTGCTTTAAGGAGGTATGGGAATACAGTGGTACCTAGGGTTACAGACACTTCAGGTTACAGATGCTTCAGGTTACAGACTCCGATAACCCAGAAATAGTACCTTGGGTTAAGAACTTTCCTTCAGGATGAGAACAGAAATTGGGTGGTGGCGGCGCAACGGCAGCAGGAGGCCCCATTAGCTAAAGTGGTGCTTCAAGAGCAGTTTCAGGTTAAGAACGGACCTCTGGAACAAATTAAGTTCTTAACCCGAGGTACCACTGTAGAGAACAAAGTAAGGGCATGCAAGGGAGGGGATGGTGGCTTCATAATTGGGTGAGAAGGGTGTTTAGCAGCTGCAATGTGTGGCAGGGGAAGGATGCAGCAGGTTACCAAGGGGGTGGCCTGCATAAAAGAGTGGTTGTAAAAATGATGAAGGAGGAGGCATAGCTGGGTGTGAAAGTGAAAACAGGGAGGCCAAAGTAGGGCTGCAGAAACAGGTTTGGGAAGGTGAAAAGGGAGCTTAGAAATTGCATGAGGTGGGAAGGGGAGGCATTAGGGGTTAATGTAGGGGGAGTTGCAGGGGGGTTGTGAGCAGAGGAAACCGGGGTGCATCCACCAGTTTGCATACTGTTATGAGCTGGGGGGGGGTAAGCTGTCTGCTGAGACCCTTCTCATGCCTGGGCTCCCTTCTAATTCCTGGAATAGGCAGCCTAGCTTCCTGGGGAGGTGATAGTCTATTCCATTAAAGGAATAAAGGAAGTGGAGTTGTATACTGAGACCCTGTGTGCAGCTGCAGAGACTGTTTTGGGACTGGAGTGTGGCTTCGGAGCCTCTGATCTGCAACCAGAGGGGAGGCCAAAGAGAAATCAATGGGCCCTACAAAGACTGGACCTGTCACTTGTCCTGAATTAGCTGTTGATCTACTAGAATTAAGAACTTTGGGAAACCACAGGACAAAGAGCCATGCTGGCAACTGAGTAAGGACAGAAGCACTCTCCTAGGGGATGAGGTCCCTTTGGCCCCCCAATGAAATATTTGAGGGGGCCAAGGCCCCCAAAGTTGATGGGCATTGCCATTCAAATGGTGTGCACATGCCGTGTCTTGTGATCGGTTATGTGAGGGTGAGGCTTACCTGGGCCCCCCAATATTTTATTCAGATTGGCACCCTGGAACCCCTGGAACCTTGCACCGCTTGGAGATTGGAGTGTTGTGCAACAATACTTCTTGTTTTCATTGAGCTGCACCACAAAAGTGTGAATTTCAAAGGAGAGCTGTGTTGCTGTTTGCGTGTCGTTTTGGGAGGTGAGAATTAGGCAGGTTCATATCTAAATGCATACCAAACTACATTTCTCCCCCACCCCTGTGTTGGGGGCATTAAAACAACAAAATGCCCACCTGTCTATAATGAAGGCATGCAAATGTTTTCAATTAATAAAACAACAGAAACAAAATGGCGGTGTTGTTGTTGTTATTACTTGAAGAACTATTTTTTCCTTGGAGAGGCAATTCCTCACCTCAGGCCCATTCCTGTCATACTTTAATTCTCTCATTCTCTGCACAATTGTGGCTGTTTGGGCTGCCACTCATTGCACTGGGAGCCTTTTTCGAGCTGAAGGCTTATTCAGAAAGGCTTCCAATTTATCCACACGTATAAAAGGCTAATCGACCATTTAACTACCTGCACGGTGCTCTTGCAACAGGAACCACACATGTGTATATATATATTCATCCTGTTTGGTCATTAAGAGCTGTGAAGTTTTCTGACAGTATTTTTAAATTTTCGGTCCTTCAACTTCTAAGTAGCACAGGGGACAGCAGTGCAGGGAAATGAATGGAGTGTTTGGTATGGGAGCTCTTGAGAGAGGCGGAGAGATGTTTATTATCAGCATGGTGCTATTTTTTTAAAAAAAGGAAAGAAAACTCCAGGATACTTCTGAATTTCCAACTCCTTTCTGGAGATCACTTGCTTAAACTGAGCACCTTTGAACTCCGCATGATCCAGATTCTTCTTGGTGTATAACTAGCCGCCTTAGGTTCCTTTCTGATGAGCCTCCCTTATGGATCCAGCGGAATAGAGAGCAAGCACATCTTCAAAGTGTTTCCAGAGAAACGCAGCCATTCGCTGCCCCCTTGGCTTTAATGCAAGCCCTGAGGTTAATTCTCCATGTGGCAAATGTAACCTTCAATATCCGATGGAGGGATTTAGAGACTGGACTAAGGCCATGTTGAATGTGTCGTTTGATGTTGCATTTCTCACTGTTTAGAAACACAAACAACAGTCCTGTAGACAGCAGCTTCTGGGGAGCTTGATTAGAATCAGGACACAGGGAGAGGGGAAGAGATTTAGCTCAGTGATATATTAGAGGTTACCATCCACACACCTTCACTGCGCAGATACTGGTAAAACCTCTTTTAAACTGTTTTAGCAAAGCTTAGCTTCTTTCTCTCTCATGTGCGGAAGTGGTGAACAATGACAAAGTTGTTTTAAAGATGACTCACCAAGCTGTAAAGTCTCGGTCAAGAGATTTTATTCCCAGACCGGGTACAAGCATTACAGTTGCAAAAGAAATCTTTAAATTGTTAACATAAACAGCAGTTAACGGTACAGTATCAAACAAAAGTCTCATCTCCAGCATGTTGCAAATCACAGCAACAGTCCTTCAACAGAATTCACAGGCAACACTTTTCGGACAGACTTTTGCTATCAGGCACCTGCAAAAATGAAGCCGAGTAGGCTTCTTCTTATTCACCCTTCGAGCTGGTGCCAATTAAGCTCAGAGTGCCACTCCCAAATTTAAAGGAAAAACTCTGGAACCTTCTAGAAACTTTCTACTTTTTTCAAAGTTTTGCAGAATGGTTCCCTAACATGATACAATCAGGGGTCAGCAAACTTACCTTGGGCTGCAATCTCCAGCGCCGATCATGCGGCGGGCCAGAGGTCGGGGGAGCGCATGCCCATACGCGTGCACACACGCTATTTCCAGTGCACTTCCGGGCCGGAGGAGCACTGGAAATAGCTTGTGTGCATGTGCATGGGCCTCCTCCGACCCGGATGTGCTCCGGAAATAACACATGTGCATGCAAAATAAAAAAATTCCTTCCAGTAGCACCTTAAAGACCAACTAAGTTAGTTCTTGGTATGAGCTTTCGTGTGCATGCACACTTCTTAAGATACACATGTGCATGCGCAAATAACGCTTGTGCATGCGCACAAGCTATTTCCGGTGCTCCCCCAACCCGGAAGCGGGCAGCCGCGCAGCGCAGCGCTGGTAAGAGTGAACGGCGTCAGCAGGCAGCGGGGGTCACAACGGGCCAGATAAACGAGTCCCTTGGGCCTTATCTGCCCGCGGGCCTTAGCTTGGGGACCCCTGTGATACAGTATCTGCTCTGCATGCAGAAGGTGTCAGGTTCAATCCTGGACATCTCCAGGTAAGGATGATGCAAGGTTCCTGTCTGAAACCCTGAACAGTTGCTGCCAGCCAGTGTGGACAATACTGAGCTAGATGACACCAGTAGTCCTGTTGTGCTCCCCTGTGCTGCTGCTGCTCCACCACACCACTGTGCAGGACTTATTACTCCATCCTGGTTGGTAGCTCTTCTCTGCAACATCCCACAACGATGCCTTTCACAGACCTGCCAGCTTTAACTGGAAAGGCCCAGGGCTGAGCATTTCCATATGCGAAGAACGTGTTGCTGGACTCCCAACTCCCGTCAGCCCCAGCCAGCACAGCCAGTGGTTAGGAATGAAAGGATCCGTAGTCCAACAACATCTGGAGGGCACCAGGTTTGGCAAGCCTAGCCTAGAGCATCTTCCACGGAGGTCCTGCTTGGCAGGATCAGAGGATGAGCTTGTTAGATCAATGCTCCACCTGCAGCATGCCACTCTGTCTCCCTGTGGCAGAGGATTGTATCCAACTAGGTTTCACTCACAGTAGACCTATTGAAATTAATGGGCATAAGTTAGACATGTCCACTGATATCAGTGGGTCTGCTTTGACTAACACTGGAACCGTGGAGACTGGACTGGATCCAATCTGTTTCTGAAACAAGGGCTGTCCAGCTCTTCCTCTCATTTTTGAGCCCTTCTCATCTCCCATTAATAATACAGTCGAACCTCGGAAGTCAAACAGGATCCATTCCAGAAGTCTGTTTGACTTTGAAAGCGTAGCTTCTGATTGGCTGCAGGAAGCTCCTGCAACCAGTCGGAAGTCGCGGGAGCCCCGTTGGATATTGGCTTCCAAAATAATGTTTGAAAACCAGAACACTCACTTCTGGTTTTCGATCGTTTGGGAGCCGAAACATTCGACTCCCAAGGCATTCGGGAGCCGAGGGACGACTGTACAGTGGTACCTCGGGTTACATATGCTTCAGGTTACATACGCTTCAGGTTACAGACTCCGCTAACCCAGAAATAGTACCTCGGGTTAAGAACTTTGCTTCAGGATGAGAACAGAAATCGTGCTCCAGAGGCACGGCGGCAGCAGGAGGCCCCATTAGCTAAAGTGGTGCTTCAGGTTAAGAACAGTTTCAGGTTAAGAACGGACCCTCGGAACGAATTAAGTACTTAACCCGAGGTACCACTGTACTTGAAACCATTGAGAGATACTTCAAGTGAATATCAGATCCTTGTTTCCCTTATCTCCCTTTTCTAACTGGTAAGAATTAGAAAGATGTGGGTTTAGTTTCCACAGGGTGCATGAGTTCCCTGTGGGGAGAGACTGTGGCTTTGTGGTAAGCACCTAAAGGTTCAGTTCTGTGTATCTAAGATAGCTGGGCTAGGACTACAGAGCTGCTGCCAGTCAGAGGAGACTGCATTGGAATAGACAGCCTAATAGTCTGACTTGGTCAGAAACACCTTCATGGGTTCATTTGGATGAGACTGTGACTTCTGAATACAGCAAAACTTTGCGGCACTCTCCAGATATTTGAGAGAGAATATTTCAAACACATATTTTTGTGCAAAAGTCTCTCTTGTTTTCACCTGAGACACCATAGCAACTAGTTTACAGGCATCGTAATGTCTTGCTATATTAGGAATGCATAGCCCACAATTTGTCTCTTTGAAAAGTAGATTGATTGGGGGGGGGCATTGTTTTCTCCAAAGAGAACTTCTGTCAGTTTCTGCTAACAAAATCTGAAACATAAAAGCATTCAGGGGAGGTGGAGAACGGGTAGCAGATAACAGTTGTGAATATACAGTTGGTTTTCTGGACTGGCTGCTGCTATAGTGGTAGTTCTGCCTCCATTGCTGGAGACCGTATGTATCTGAATACCAGTTGATGCAAACTACAGATGTGGAGACTTGCTTGTGGGCTTCCCATAGACATCTGGCTACCCACTATGAGACTATATGCACCACTGGCTAGGCTGTTCTTAGGGAAAATACTTAAGGATAGAACTGAAAAAGAATGACGTTCTCAAGAGTCATGGGCCAGGAGTCAGCTTTGCCTGCTGAACAGCAGCCTGAAGGGGGAGAAAGCCGCTTCCGACCTCGGGAGGAGGTGGTGGTGTGGGCTTCACGCCCCCAACACGTGCGCGGAGGCTGGCTCCGAGTCTCCGCGCGATCTGGGGAATCCGCGGGCCACGCCATCCCCTGGCCAGCCAATCGGCAGGCTCAGGGGGTGTGGTTTGCCCCATTTAAGACAAGCGCGGCCAGGGATCTCCCTCTTTGGCCGCTCCCTGCTTCGGTTTCCCACCCGCCCGCCCTTCAAGGTTCCCCTTCTGACCTTGCTATGGACCTCGGTTGGTCGCCGTTAAGGTAGGATTTTTTTCCACTTGGCAAATTGGCACCGGCCATTTGGTTTTTCGCCTACCTCATAGCAAATCGTCACAGCTTTCTTGGTTTTGGCGGTTAGTCATTGGTATGGGTATTGTTATGTAGATGTGGGGGGGGGGGAGGAGCGCCATCACCTCCCCCAAATATTGAAGGGTAGTCTGATAAAGGATTCTGGGGAGTGTGGCCTCGTCCCAAGCCTATGGAGGTCAGGGCTTAAAGTCCACCCCCGAGCGGTGACCCCGGGGGAGTTCCTAGTTGATGTGCATCAGCAGGGCTCCCCCTGCTGGTGTTAACCCTTCCCGGTCTTCAAGCAAACAGGCTGAAGCCAGATAGTCGGAAAGGACCAATGCCTAAGCCAATACTGCTCATCACCTGTAACCAATAAAGTTGTGGCCAATTTTAGCCCATTAACCTAAAATAACGGTGTCATGTGTCTTTATTCCTACTGGTGGGAGGCGGGAACTCACCACGCAAGTGATTCCACCTGCAGCTGATCAGCCTTCAAGGGCACAGAGGAGAAGGTGATGATGAGAACCAGCTGGCTTCTTAAGCAGAGCTTCCTGCAGCAGTCAGACACTTGGTAACAACACTTGCTGCTTCCTGCTTGTCTTGATTGTTGCCCTCATGATCACCAGATTCCCTGATCCCTGGACTGTCTGACCATGTAGATTGCTGTTCACCTGACCCTGGGACTGGACCTGACTTTGGATGCTGACTCTATACCCAGGCAAGTGCACCTCAGAGACGCTTCTCGTTGTCTGGTCTCCCGCTCTACGGAGCTCTGCACGTTGTTGCTCAGCAATGGGACCATGGCATCAGGTGTGCTTTAAATGCTTGGAAGGGTACACAAAAGCAAGGCCAAAGCCGCTGGTTAGGCAACTCATTTCAAGCAAAATAAAAAAATTCCTTCCAGTAGCACCTTAAAGACCAACTAAGTTAGTTCTTGGTATGAGCTTTCGTGTGCATGCACACTTCTTCAGATACACTGAAACAGAAGTTGCCAGATCCTTCTATATAGTGAGAAGGTGGGGAGGGGTATTACTCAGAAGGGTGGTGGGAATGGGAGATTGGCAGATAGCTGAGATGAGCCTGTTGACGACTCTTAACGACTGTAATAGGTCTTACAGGAAAAGGCAAGGGGTGAAAAGGTGAGAAATGGCTTAGTCATGTATAATGGGTCTCTCCATGGTTTTAAGTTTGGTAATGAGTTGCAATTCAGCAGCTTCTCTTTCCAGTCTATTTCTGAAATTCCTTTGTAGTAAAACAGCTACTTTGAGATCTTGTATAGAATGTCCTGGGAGATTGAAGTGTTCTCCTACTGGTTTCTCTGTTTTGTGATTCTTGATGTCAGATTTATGTCCATTTATTCTTTGGTGTAAGGTTTGGCCTGTTTGTCCAATATAGAGAGCTGAAGGACACTGTTGGCATTTGATGGCGTACACAATGTTGGACGATGAGCAATTGTATAGTTCATTTCAAGCAAGTCTGTGTTGTGCCTGGTGGGCTTCCTGTAAGCATCTGGTTGTCCACTTTGAGAAGACAATGCCATACTGGATGGCCCATAGGCCTGATCCAGAAGGCGCTTCTTATGCTTTTAATGTTCATGGAAGAGGAGAGACAACACTCCCTTCCTTCCACCATGCACATTAGGTTATATGTGAAGTGAGTGTTTATCACACAACCCTGTCTGTGATGACCTACCGTAGTTGCATGACTCTAGTTTTTTAAAAAGAGGGGGGTTGTTATTTCCCCTGGTTTGCATACCACTTCCACCACAATAACTGGAGCTGTGGCCCAATGGGTATGTAAACCAGGTGGTCTAAGGCCTACAGCAAGCATAGGCAAACTCGGCCTTCCAGATGTTTTGGGATTATAACTCCCATGATCCCATGATCCCTAGCTAACTTCCATGATCCCTAGCTAACAGGACCAGTGGTCAGGAAAGGCCTACAGCATCCCAGGGCCTCTCCAGGGGAATATAGTGTTTAATGATAATGCATTTCAGTAGTCTAACTAATTGGTTACCAGGCCATAGGAACACATGCAATAGAACAAGTGGTAGAATGGACACTAAAGCTGCCATTTTGAGTGCACTCCTATTTTTCTTTAACCCCCCAATTTCAAGTTTAAAAACAAAACTCGATCACATGAGAGAGTGACACCCTAGTTTTCTATTTATTTGTTGTTGTTTAGTCGTGTCCGACTCTTCGTGACTCCATGGACCAGAGCACACCAGGCACTCCTGTCTTCCACTGCCTCCCGCAGTTTGGTCAAACTCATGCTGGTAGCTTCGAGAACACTATCCAACCACCTCGTCCTCTGTTGTCCCCTTCTCCTTGTGCCCTCCATCTTTCCCAAAATCAGGGTCTTTTCCAGGGAGTCTTCTCTTCTCATGAAGTGGCCAAAGTATTGGAGTCTCAGCTTCAGGATCTGTCCTTCCAGTGAGCACTCAGGGCTGATTTCCTTCAGAATGGAGAGGTTTGATCTTCTTGCAGTCCATGGGACTCTCAAGAGTCTCCTCCAGCACCATTTCTAGCCATTTACCCAGAGCAGCATTCAACAATAGCATTCCCCAGCCAATACAGTCCGTTCTACCACACCACAAAATTCTGCCACCTCATTGCTGCATGTGTAGATCAATCTCTGGAGGATGGGGGTCTCACAGCTTCGGAACAACTTCTGAGAATGCGTCTAACTGTGTCATTTGAAGCGGTGACAGTGCTGTTGCTTCTCTTAGCTGTATTGTATTTGCTGGGTAAAAGTGCACCATTCCCACTCTACAAATGAGGACTTGAGCATGAATGAATGGCAGCACCTGTGCAAGACTGTTTAGCTAGGCCAGTGATGGCCAAACTTGGCCCTCTAGCTGTTTTGGGACTACAATTCCCATCATCCCTAGGTTAGCTAGGGATGATGGGCATTGTAGTCCAAAAACAGCTGAAGGGCCAAGTTTAGCCATCACTGGGCTAGGCCGTGGCTTGCATTTTCCTTCAAAACTGGAATGCTCTCCATGTTTGGCTGCCCCCCTTGATATGAGTGACCAGAGCAGTTGTCCTTTTGCATTCCCCCACTCCTGGTGCTGTTTAAGCACTTAATGATCATCTATCCAGATTACCAGAAGCCCATGGGTCTAAATCACTTGTTAAGGGTTTAAGCTGTCATTTAGTAAGTATGTTAATTGATATTGCAAGGGATATCTCCAGGTATCTTCCTAAATGCCAATTATCTGGTTCAACATTCTGGCAATTTGAGTTTGTTAGTAAGAATCTAATTACACTAGTTTACTGCTGATGGAATTACACAAGAAGATTTCTCTCTTACATACTTATTAGGGCACCATAAGTGATCCTTAGCAGTCTGTTGCTATTCAATTAACAAGTAATAACTTTCTTAATGAACCTAATTGAAATGCTTATATGAGTCAGGCACCTTACAAATAAATAAATAAATCAGTCTCCCCCCCCCCTTGGAGTGCTCTTCAGATACACTATTCCTGTTTACTTGAGCAAGAACCAGTAAGAGCTATGGTTAGTTGGGTAGTTCCTGCTTGATCTGTCACCATTTAAATTAGGTTGCTGTGTTGTGTTTCAGCACAATCAATGTCCATAGGTCCCACATGTCCTAAATCGAGTCTATGCTAATCTCCTCCCTCCCTGCAAACTTGTCTATAGGGGCTGAGCCACACAACCACTATTCCCTCACCAATTATTCCCAACTGAAAAAGGAGCGTTGAAGCCAGCCTTAGGTTGTGATACCTATAAACTTATTCATTTATTTATTCACGATCTGTTTACCTACTTACTTCAACAATGCATATGCTGTTTCCAAGCAGTGCCCACAACAGGTTTGCAACAGGATGAAAATCAGTTGAAATTAGCCATAAAACCAGAAACAATTACTTAAAATGCTCCCTGAAATTTTAAAAAGGTCTTCGCCAAGCACTTTATATAATAAAAACCCCCAAGTGCTTTGCACAAGAGCAACAAACTAGAAATAGTAACATTAAATAAAACCTCCTTAAAACAGAAGAAAACAATTTATCATAGCTTTGAGCAGTGTATAGAGAATAAAACTATGGCTGCCATACGTTCGGACTTTCCTGGACACAACAGAGATGCAGGCGGATTTTTGCTGAATTAGCAAAATGCGCAGGAAAACCCAGACGTGTGGCAAGGGGGGTAATTTTTTAAAAACCAAATCCATAAAAATTACAAAAAAAGCCCCAGAACTATTTTTCCTTTGGGAGAAAAGTTCAACAACTTGGGGAGGGGGGAGGTTCACTTTTGGGAATATGGCAAACCTAATAAAACGAGTTAGAGTTCAGGAAAGCTTGGGTAAACATATAAGTTTTTAAGAGGCGTTTAGAGGCAGTTGTTGTCTCCCAAGTTACCTGGAGTAGGGTATTCTGAAAAGCAGCTGTGATCACTGAGAAGGCCCACTTCTGAATTGTCAACAAATGATAATCCACTGCTTTTGGAGAACCCTTAAGGGTTTCCTTACAATATATTTAAGCTCAGTTTGGTTTGTACTCGAGGAGGTGGTCTGCTAGGTACCCGTATTTTTCACTCTATAAGATGCACCAGACCATAAGACGCACCTAGTTTTTGGAGGAGGAAAACAAGAAAAAAAATATTCTGAATCTGAGAAGCCAGAACAACAAGAGCGATCGCTGTGCAGCGAAAGCAGTGATCCCTCTTGCTGTTCTGGCTTCTGGGATAGCTGCGCAGCCTGCATTTGCCCCATAACACACACACACATTTCCCCTTACTTTTTAGGAGGGGAAAAGTGAGTCTTATAGAGCAAAAAATACGGTATGTTGGCCCTAAGTAGTTTAGGGCTTTAAATCTCAGCAACAAAACCTTGAACTCTGCTTAGTAGCTAATAAGCGCCCAACACAGATCTTTCGGCATTGAAATACATAATTTGTTGTTTTTTTTCACATGGAGAGAAATTATCTCTTTGCTACCTGTGGACTTTATCTGCTCTCCTCAGTTAAAGTTGAACCCTCTTCATCAAAGTGGGGAGGAGGAACCATCTGGATTTGATTACTCTTTTTAAAAAATTATCCATCCATTCCCTAAATCAGATGTGGGGAATCTTTGTCCCTCCAGATATTGCTAAACTACAGCTTGCATAATCCCTGGCCACTGGCCTTGCCTGCTATAGCTGATGGGAATTCTAGTTAACATATGAAGGGCTAAAGGTTTCCCACTCCTTCTATAAATCTTTAGTGGTCTTGCTCCACTTCCAGACCAATCCAAATTGCTTTCCTCCCCCTCTTTTTTGTTGACTTGTTGTTGTTTAGTCACTTAGTCGTGTTGTTGTTTAGTCATTTAGTCGTGTCCGACTCTTCGTGACCCCATGGACCAGAGCACGCCACGCACTCCTGTCTTCCACTGCCTCCTGCAGTTTGGTCAAACTCATGCTGGTAGCTTTGAGAACACTGTCCAACCATCTTGTCCGTCTCCTTGTGCCCTCCATCTTTTCCAACATTAGGGTCTTTTCCAGGGAGTCTTCTCTTCTCATGAGGTGGCTAAAGTATTGGAGCCTCAGCTTCAGGATCTGTCCTTCCGGTGAGCACTCAGGGCTGATTTCCTTCAGAATGGATGGGTTTGATCTTATTGCAGTCCATGGGACTCGCAAGAGTCTCCTCCGGCACCATAATTCAAAAGCATCCATTCTTCGGCGATCAGCCTTCTTTATGGTCCAGCTCTCACTTCCATACATCACTACTGGGGAAAACCATGGCTTTTACCTTTGTTGGCAAGGTGATGTCTCTGCTTTTTAACATGCTGTCTAAGATGCTCCACTTCCAGACCAATCCAAATTGCTTTCCTCCCCCTCTTTTTTGTTGACTTAGTATGCCATTTAACTTGCCTCCCCTTTCTTTTTTGCTGGAGACAGCCTATACACACTTAATCGCCTTTGTACTGTGACTTTAAAAACCAATGGAACACTTAATTCATTGTTGTTCTTTGCCACATGTCAAGAATATATTGGTGCAAAAAGGGATTTCAAACTATCAAACACAAAGCCATTGGACAGCAGTATGTCTGACATTGTCTGATGACTATTTTAAGTTCCAGTATTGGCTTTATTCTGTGGGTGGTAGTGGATCATACGTGCATTTGGCAACGGATGCCGCAGTTCTGCATCAAGACTTCACGAAGCTCGGGTGAACCAGTGCAAAATTTCAATGTCACCTGGGAGTCGCTTCTCAAACAGTAGTTTTCGGACCAGACAGTTGGTTGAAATATTGCGAAGCACATACATATCTGTTGGATTAGCCCAGGGGTCAGCAAACTTTTTCAGCAGTCCACTGTCCCTCTGACCTTGTGGGGGGGGGGGATGAGACTATATTGGGGGGGGGATGAACGAATTCCTAT
This sequence comes from Podarcis liolepis, assembly GCF_965112155.1. Classification (NCBI taxonomy): domain Eukaryota; kingdom Metazoa; phylum Chordata; class Lepidosauria; order Squamata; family Lacertidae; genus Podarcis; species Podarcis liolepis. The sequence goes on from NC_139569.1 coordinate 41,440,105, forward strand.
GCCCCACAAATAACCCAGAGGTGCATTTTAAATAAAAGCACACATTCTACTCATGTAAAAACACCAGGCAGGCCCCACAAATAACCCAGAGATGCATTTTAAATAAAAGGACACATTCTTCTCATGTAAAAAGCGCTGATTCCTGGACCGTCCGTGGACTGGATTTAGAAGGCGATTGGGCCGGATCCGGCCCCCGGGCCTTAGTTTGCCTGCCCATGGATTAGCCCTCTGATACTTTTTTGTTGTACAAAATACAAACTAAATATAGTGAATGGTTCAGGAGGTAAGGAGGGAGTGGTGGTTGTGAGAGATATATGGAACAGTTTGTTTTTAAACTGGCATTAAACAGGCAGTTGATCGTGGTGGACTGATGCCAGCTGCCATTGGTGCCAAACACCCATTTTATTCCTTTTGGAAGAGTTACTGTGTGGGCTGCAACCTTTGCTTAAATTTTCCAGTTACCTGGATTTAGTGTCACAATAACAGGATAGAGAGTAATAGCTTTTGTCGTCTATCATGTCGTTTGCCTGTATATTAATGAGTCCCTTAGTACTCATTGCGTTGAAAGGCCTTAATGGCCCCTTCACAGCCAGCCAGCAGTAGTAGTTATAGGGTCAAATATACATATGTATACTCTGGCTGAAACAGAGTGAGTAATTGTGCATTAAAATATATTTCACCTCTTACAAATGTCTGTGAACAATTTAACCGAAGCAGTGCGAAATTGCTACTAATGGCCTAGCGGAAACATTACAAATAAGAGAAATGGCGGAGGTCAGGCTGTCAGTTCTCATGCTGGTTACAGAAACAATGCTAGCATGGGACGAGAACACTATATAATCAGTAAGCAAGACCTGTCCTCCTTTTAGCTAAATAAAGCAAAACTAAATGAAACTAAGCCCATTACAATTATAGGGTCAAGGACACGTAGTGGTTTTAGGCAACAATTGCTTGATTTGCATGCGGGTTCCGTCCCGTCCCCCCCCTTTTCCTTTATAAGAATAGTAAATAAATAAACTACAAGCATTATTTTGTTATTATCTTCAATTAGAACAATAAAAGTGCAGTAAACAGGGCTAAATGTTCTAAACAATGAAAACCATTAGCAGCTGGGAAAAATGAGAAAATGTCTTCGCTTGGCACAAAAAATGATTTAAAAAGTAGTGCCAGGTAAACTTGCATGGGGACAAAAGTGCATGGATGGGGTGGCACAACTGAGAGCGCCTTCTTGCCAGCTGCCATCCACCTCACTGCAGAAGTTAGCAAACATATGGAAGAGCCTCTGCTAATGATCCTTCTCCACAGGAGTTTTTGGAGGCATCAAAACATTATTTTATTGATTCTGACACTGTTCACACTGTTATTCCCCCTCCACCCATCTCTGTGCTTCAGTCGTCAGCCTTGCCTTGCCTGCTTTTAAATACTTGCAGCTAAGACTTGCATCCTAGAATCATAGAACTGTAGAGCTGGAAGGAACCGCTGGGATAGTCCAATCCAACCCCCTACACAAGGCAGGAATGTGGGGCTTGAACCCACAGCCCTGGGATGAAGAGTCTCGTGCTCTACCAGCTGAGATGTTCCCATGGCCTGCCCCACATGCAGATTTAGAAATAATTACAGTGGTACCTCAGGTTACATACACTTCAGGTTACATAGGCTTCAGGTTACAGACTCCGTTACCCAGAAATAGTACCTCAGGTTAAGAACTTTGCTTCAGGATGAGAACAGAAATCGTGCTCTGGTGGCGCGGCAGCAGTGGGAGGCCCCGTTAGCTAAAGTGGTGCTTCAGGTGAAGAACGGTTTCAGGTTAAGAACGGACCTCCGGAACGAATTAAGAACGTAACCAGAGGTACCACTGTACTCCTTTAGCGGAGAAGATTGGGACCAGCCAATGTGTGTCCCTTCTCAGTCCACTGTGCAACTGCTAACTGCTGGTGCCTGCGCCCCCTTCTTACAATTATTTCTTATTGAATGGCCCTTCATCATCATCATCATCATAATTTATTTATACCCCGTCCATCTGGCTGGGTTTCCCTAGCCACTCTGGATGGCTTCCAACAGAATATTAAAAACAATATGGCATCAGACATAAAAAACTTACCTAAAGAGGGCCGCCTTCAGTTGTCTTTTAAAAGTAAAATAGTTGTTTATTGCCTTGACATCTGGAGGGAGGGCGTTCCACAGGGCGGGTGCCACTACCGATAAGGCCCTCTGCCTGGTTTCCTGTAACCTCACTTCTCGCAGCGAGGGAACCGCCAGAAGGCGCTCGGCGCTGGACCTCAGTGTCCAGGATGGATGATGGGGGTGGAGACGCTCCTTCAGGTATACAGGACCTTCAAACGTAGGACTCCTTCAAATGGAGGGCTGTCAGCCCTTCAAAAAGAGAACTGTCTATACTAGTGCTTGTGGTCACCCTGCACCCATTACCATGGCAATAGGTGTTTCAGATTCCAATTCTAGATGTAATTACATACTCACTGCTACTGAATTCAGGCCCCATGTGCACTGTACATCTGAAGTAGTAGCATACCACTTTGAACCGCCATGGCTTCCCTCAAAGAATCCTGGAATCTGTAGTTTGTTAAGGGTTCTGAGAGTTGTTAGGGGACCCCCTGCCGTTCCCTGGGAAGAAGGATTGACTGTTAAACTACTCCTAGAACCGTAGCTCTGTGAGGGGAATTCTAGGAGGAAAGAACAGAGTATGCATGCAATCAATAAAAATTTCCTGAAATGTCCCCTCTAATATTTGTCTTGCTTGGAGTACGTTATGCCTCTATCAGACAAGATGATGAAGGCCTTCACATATCAGGGACGGGAGGCTCTCAAAATTGCCAGACGAGCTGAAGCAAGTGCTGAAAAGAAGCAAAACTCAAGGCTCTGTTTCCCGTCTCTGACATTGGGCAAGGTCGGAATCTGACAAAAAGCATCGCTAGGGCCCTATTATCACCCTGACCTTAAGCTGCAGGATCTTTATGTAATCATCTCAGTGGAGAGCAAGACTGCGAGCATTGGGCTAAGTGGGGTATTCTGTGACCCAATGTTTCCAATCAGGATGCATATTGCACACTTGGTTAGATCCCAGAAGGAGTTTGAGCCTCTTTCTCCCCTTCAGATATTTCCTCTCTCAGGGTTGTTGTGAGAGGAGAAGTGGAATAAGCCCATGCTCCTTGTTTTTTTTTGAGGGAGAGGACCAAATGTGATGGATAAGGACTCCATCGCCACACATGAACGAACCCAGACACTGTGCTCTAAACTACACTAAATCTGCCATTGAATTTCCCCCTCTGTTTGCTGCTCTGTTAGTCTTTGGGTTGAGACCCTAAAGGTCAAATAACTTACCTTTTTTAAAAGTGTGTTTCTGTGCAGATTTTCTCTGGTCCAAAATTAATTTTGCAAGAGTGGCAGAGTTTGGTTTCTGGAACAGGGATTAAAATCACAAGGACAGGACTAAGGGCCAAATCAGATGATGCATGTAGTGAAGTCCCACGTTGCTGCTGCTTGAGATTAAATTTGCTAGTGGCAGTGGAGAATCAGAATGGGAACTATGCTGTGTGTGTGAAGGATGGGTGAACCTCCTTTCCCACCATGATGCTGTGTTTACAAAAAGTACCCAACTGAAGCTGCTATTTCCCCAAGAGGATAGCCCTCATTATTTTGCATTTTTTTAAAAAAAGCAATAGATGAACTACAACTAGAGTTTTGAGGGGAATAATTAAGTTTGACCCTGATGTTGGTGTGAAACTGGCAATGCTTATGTGCTTCGTATCATGCTTCTTTGATACAGACGTGGGTGGCACTATGTTCTAAACCACTGAGTCTCTTGGGCTTGCCGGTTGGAAGGTCGGCAGTTCGAATCCCCGCGACGGGGTGAGCTCCCATTGCTCTGGCCCAGCTCCTGCCAACCTAGCAGTTCGAAAGCACGTCAGTGCAAGTAGATAAATAGGTACCACTGTGGCGGGAAGGTCAACGGCATTTCCATGCGCTCTGGCTTCCATCACAGTGTTCCGTTGCTCCAGAAGTGGTTTAGTCATGCTGGCCACACGATCCAGAAAGCTGTCTGTGGACAAACATTGGCTCCCTCAGCCTGAAAGCGAGATGAGCGCTGCAAACCCAGTCACCTTTGACGGGACTTAACTGTCCAGGGCTTTTTTTACTTCTTTGAGATCTACCATCTTTAAATACACTACATGCTACCAACTTTTGGGGGTCAGGGGGCACATATGTAAATTTGAGAAAGTGTGTGGGCACAAAAATGGGTGTGTGGCATAACACAACATGGCTGCCACATCTAAACAAGGCAGGACTACAAAATGGTGTAGACATTGTTCACCATACTCACAGAAAGCAGCTCTTTGCACAACTCTGTCTCAGATGGGTGGGTGGGCAGGTACCCAATCTGTACATTTACTGAAATATGGACATGTTTGATAAGCCATGCTTAATGTAGAAGAGAAAACAAGGTCTCATGCTTTGTGGATTTTTGCAAGCATATTTGCTTTTGGGAGTGCAATCTTGGTGACTTCTGAAATAAATAAATCAGTGCAAAGACACCGTAAATATTCAGCTGTCTCTTCTGTAAACGGAAACTCACGTTTTCTGCTCAGATTGTGTATGTATGAACAGAACAGTATTATGAACTTAATTTTAAGCACATGCACATCTCTTGGCCCGTAAAAAGTTGTAGGTTAAGCTTCCATGTATTTACATTTCATACTCAGCCCACCTCCTCAGGTTAGCATCCCTTCTTCTTTCTTCTCCCCCCATGAAAGTATGCAGTGCTTGTTGTCAAAGGAGCCAGGAAATTTGATCCCTTTGGTAGATTTACCTTTGCTTCTTTCTCTAGAAGAATTATACCAGTAAAATTCAGCACCACTGAAGAAACTGGATGAAATGGGTGGCACAGCAGTTGTCAAAAGCTGGCCAAGAGACCCCTGGGAGGTGGTAGTGGGAATTTGTGTTCACTGCTTGTACAAATTATGTGCCTCCCACAACAAATGTGGGTGCCCGTGGGATCAAATGCATGCTTGTTCTACAAGTCATTGAGATTGTGGCAGCTCAGCGTACATTAATAAAATCAGGACTCTCCACGAATTTTATTTAAGGCTCAGTATAGACATTCCACTCACACAGTCAGGATTTGTTAGCATTTCAGATTCAGGGAACACTGTGCAACTGGTGCTACAAAACCCCCTTTTAAGCCTTAAGCAGCAGAACGAGGCCAGGAGAATTCAGAGGTGGGAGAATAGACTGTGCCACTTCACACCGCATGCAGATGGCGGAACACATTTATGAATGCTCCCTTATGTGAGCAACTCAATGCAAACAGAAAGTTAGCACAGCAGGGGACAGACTGGGCTGCAGACCCTTGTTCCCCAATGGGCTAATTCTTTTATTTTTTTTTTTTTAAAAAACTTTCATAAAGGTTTTTGTGTATGTGTGTGGGTGAGTGTTCAAAAATAATTATTTTCCATACATAGATAGATAATCTGGAGTGGGGGAATGGATCCACAGACAAATGGATTGGATGATGCAGGAAAAGGTAAAGGTAAAGGGACCCCTGACCATTAAGACCAGTCGCAGACGACTCTGGGTTGCGGCGCTCATCTCACTTTACTGGCCAAGGGAGCTGGTATTTGTCTGCAGACAGCTTCCGGGTCATGTGGCCAGCATGACTAAGCCGCTTCTGGTGAATCAGAGCAGCACATGGAAACGCCGTTTACCTTCCTGTCAGAGTGGTACCTATTTATCTACTTGCACTTTGACGTGCTTTCGAACTGCTAGGTTGGCAGGAGCTGGGATTCAGCAACAGGAGCTCATCTCATCGCGGGGATTCAAACTGCCGACCTTCTGATCGGCAAGCCCAAGGCTCAGTGGTTTAGACCACAGCGCCACAGATAGAGGGTGGCTAATCTCTGAATGACTCCAACTGATTACTGTGGACAGGACTGGCTCCATGTTTGAAGGAGACTTCGATGGGTGCTCTCCTGTGTAGATGGATTACCTGTAGCATAGCAGAGTGGTAGGCTGTTTTCTTTAACTGTAAGAAGATGCCAGCTGTCATTCATCATTCCCATGACGATCCAGACAGCATGTTTATTTTGGGGCATCAAGGGGAAAACAAAATGGCAGCTGGGACTCGATATTGGTGGTGACAATGAGGACTGGCACACACACTGTCAGGGTGATGTGGCTCTAGCAGCTGCCCAAGGATGCCACGGGCCAAATATGGACCAATGCCTGTAATCTGGAGGACCATTGGGCCAGGGTGTCATAATATGCCCAGTATCCCTGCCTATTCTATGCATCAGGTATGAACAGTGAAAAGACACAGAGGTAAATGCAGTTGCCCATCTTGAAACTTCAGAAACAGGGTTAAAAGACTAGCATGTGTAGGTTGTATGTGCAAGTCCTAGGAAAATAACAGCAAGCTGCACTAAAAGACGTAATGCCACCAATTCAGTGGGTTCTTGGAGAGGGCAGGTGCTATGTTGTATGAAATGAACTCCTCCTCCCAGCATGGATGGCTTTACTTGCTTCAATAGATGGGTCCTGACCAGAGGGCATTGGCAATGGGCTTCAGCTACCTATGTGCAGTTTCCCATTCATTCCCAAAAGCTTAGCATAGGGATTGGGTTATGCTCACTGCTTCTAAACGTATAATCAAGTGAGATGCTTGCTACTTTTGAATAGTTTATTTTGACTTTACATGCGGTGTTAAAAACCCAAAAGGACGTATTATTTACACATCCACAATACAAGTTTACAAGATATCTATACATGTTAAAGTACTCTATAGACCATATAGAGCAGCTTTCATTTTTTTAGGGTTACTTTTATAAGCTGTACCATTAAAAAAGATACAATCTGCATTTACCTTTGCACAAATGGATAAAGCATGTTTTTTTATTTATTTTTTAATTAAAAAAAAACAAACCCCAACCCAAAGCCCAACAAAAATTATAAATTAACAGAATAAAGACTATGTTGAATGTTAAAAAGATTTCAACATAAATACTGAGCGAACTCACATTACCATCTAACAAGGCAGCACAATGTTACAGAAAGTTATTTGGGTTCACATAACATTTATGTTTCCGTTTCACACAAGTATGTATTATTCATTACTATTTGTAAAGTGAAGTCAATTCTTTTTTTTGTCATTTGATTCTCATTTTAAAATTATTAGTTGCAAGAGTGAAAATATTTTTAGGTGGGGGGAAAACGATCCTAAGTATTTTTGGAGGGGGAAGTAAAGGTCTTCAATGGTCAACATACAAAATGGAAAAGGGAGAATAATTCTATATATTCAGGAACAAGGATCCCTTTTATTTGAGACAGAGAGAGATGGAGATATTTTCTTTCCCCCCTTAACATGAAATAGAAGCCAGTGTTTTGGATGGAAGGTACTTGTCCTATCAGCTCACGACTATCCCCCTGTGTGGGCTATACGCTGATGGCAACGTTCAGCAAACAAGTACTAGGGCATCATTTGCAAGCTAAGATCACCATCTGTGATGAACATCAGCTGCAAACACGTACCACAGCAGCCCAGTAAGAAGCGTGCTCAGCTTTAGCAGGTGTTCCATTACCCCAGAAACCTCATATGATTTCACATTATAACTGTTTGATCCTTAAGCTAGTTAGGGGTGGGATGTTTAGCGCGAAAAAGGTTGATTTAATGCTGCTGTCTCCTCAGCTTAGAGGTTGCCTTTTCATTGTTAATTAATTGTTCTTGTGGGGATATCCCCCCCCCCTCTTTCTTTCATCTTTTCGGATACTGTTGAGAGAACTTACAGCTGGCATGTGGGGAATTGTGATGTGCTGTTACCGAGAACACTTGACAGGGGTTTAGTGTAGGGTTTTCTTTTTAAAAAAGGAAAGAAAATCATTTTCATGAATAAGGCACAAAATGCACAGATCCAGGTAAACACACAGAATATTTACAGAATATTGTCATTACCGGCATGACTATGGAGAAACCACAAGCTAAACAAATTGATTGCACTACTGTCAATTTTTTCTTGGGCGGATCCTGCCAAGCCTTACTGATTTATCTTCATTTCTGTTGGAAAGGGCTAGAAAATAATATTAATAATGTGAACATCTTATTCCACATTTCTCTTCTGTCTTTTCTTTTGTAGAAAAGGGACATGGCTCACATATGCCTCACAAGTAAACATTTCAGAGTGAGGAGGGCCACGCTATGATGGTGTAAACCAGCCTTCCTCCACCTGGTGCTCTCCAGATGTTCTGGTCTGCAAGTCCCATCAGCCCCAGCCAGCACGGCTGTGTTGTCCTCCAAAACATCCAGAGGACACCAGCGTAGGAGAGGCTGGTGTAAGCACTTGCCATGGATGTAGGCAGTAGTAGTTCCTCTTATCTCACATTGGGCTAAGCAAATATACATGCCATAGGTTTGCTCCTCAATTCCTTGTTCGCTAAATACAGGTGGGTACATGAACTTGTTGGGGGCCAATGAAGCAATTCTTTGCATCTGGAAAATATTTCCTTTTTTCTCTTAGGGTCTTTTCTACTTGGGAATGTCGCGTTTCCCCCTTTCGTTGCCCTTCTCATTCCCCCTGCCTTTCTTTATTTTGTCTCGGTTTGGGGGAAGGCGGTGTTTAAAAACAAACAAATGAACTGCTTTTTGAACCAGGGAGTCTGACCATAATGGAAACTTTGTTCTGGATGAAGAACAGTTAGAAGTTCTAAAGTTTGCATTCAGGTTGGGAAGTCAGGTGGACTGAAAGACCAGCTGAGCACTGGAGATGGGGGAGAAACCAATTTGGTTCACATTTTCATGTTAACCTACCTTAATTTGTGCTTCCCGAAGCACCATGCAAGCCCTTTGGAATTTGCATTTCGCTGAAGTAAAAATTTCCAAACTGCTGCAGAAATTGGGCAAACTGAATATCAGAAAAACGAGAAACCAAAATGGACTGATCTAACCATCCTTACTGCCGTGGACCTCTATTAATGCTACACTTGGAATTTAGACATCTGACTCTATAGCAGCATAATTTAGAATGAGCACATTTGCACCATTTCACATAGTAACCAGTTCTGCCCAGGGCAGAAATCTGACAGCACAAAGCTTCCCACATGAGATCCGCTGTACACCTCATGCAATCCAAAATAATCTGAACCAGAGCCATCTGTCTGTTTAGTCAAACTCAAATGTAAACGTTTCTGTAACTTAAAAGATGCAATGAGATTGAATACCTCCTAGCTTTGTGCGCACACTCACACCCTCACACACAAACACCTTTATTCTCATCATAAACAAAAATGTCATCCTTTGGAGGAAAAGAAAAATGCTACAGTTGGACGAGAGACCAAAGTTCAGCAAGTTGCTTATTAACCAACATACTTGTTGAGACATTATCATTTGCTGACATTTGTGCAAGAGGCAAGGCAAATGCATACATATTAAAATGTTCACATTTCATGGGAAGACCACACATTATGGCAGTCTAAAAATGAACCCCATTTTATTGTTATCGTTATTATTATTATTATTATCTTCAAGTATTTTTGCTCGCAGATCTTTTCCCCCTCCCCCTTTCCTCCCCAAGTACTTTCGCTCAGGTAGTTCCCCCTCCCATTGTGCTACATTTCTCCTCTGCTCCAAACAAAAGAAACGTGAAGGGCCAGCACCTTCCTTTGTTATAATCTGTTGAGCAAGCTGAGCCTTGCTTTAAGCCAGGTGTGTGGCAAAAGCCCAGATGTTGCTGGAGTAAGAACAGGTTCTTTGGCGGCTTGTTCATTCTCTCTCTCTCTCCGTGTGTGTGTGTTTCTCATGACAAGCGAGTCACTGTCTTATCGTCTGTCCTGCAACATCATGCCACACCTCTTGACAGAATACGCAAGTCTCAGTAGCTGTATTTGTTCAGTGGTCTGACTGAAGGCGTCTGGGGAGCGAACGAGGGTTTGGGCGGCACGTCTGGTTTGAGGGAGGGCGTCCTCTTTATCCCTGTCCGAGGGAGCGTTCCATTGCTCGTGTAACTGCTTTGCCTAGACAAGGAAGGCTGTAGATGGACACTCACTGGTGCCCCTTGCATGTAGTCCATCTTGGAGCCTCCTCCGGGAGGTATGTATCCCCCGCGGTTAATACTAGGCTGCCGCGACAGCAGCACGCCATTGGGCGAGTTTAAGTTTTTAGGGAGGGCTGATATAGAATGCCGCTGCGATGAATTTTTGTGGTAGCCCCTCTGTCTTTCCAAAGAGGTCATGGGTACTGCCGGCGTGGTAGGGACGTCCACCCGTTTTGTCGGACTGTTTCGCGGAAGGGTGGATGGAGGAGAATACAAAGAGGCTTCCCTGTTGGGAACTTTAGGCGGGATCTCAGTCATGTTTCCCATGGGATCCAGCATTAAAGTTTGGTGAGCCACCTGGAGGTCTCCCATAATGGCTTTGGGGTTGCTAGGCATTTCGTTCAAATGTTTCAGGAAATCGTTCAAGGTGTTCCTGGAATCCACAGACCTCCTGTGGTCTCTCTTGCCCGATGACTTTGAGTGCGGGTGCTCCATGTTCTGCATCTTCTTGTCTGCTTTGTGTGCGTTGGAATTTGAGAAGGACATGTTGTAGTCATGGGTGGCATTTGGAAGAACAATAGCGCTGGGGATGTGTCCGTGACTTAGAGGAGAATGAGGTGGAGGACTGGACGGGAAAAACTGAGGGCTCTTCAGAGGAGTTTCTTTTCTAGAAGCACTGAGGTTGTTCTGTGCTTTGTCCATCTGACTTTTCATAGACTGCAAAGTCTTTTGCTGCAGCACCGGCGTGGATTCTGGTGTTGGAAGAGCTGCCAGTTCTGGCGGTTGTCCTCTATGGTCCACCATCATCATGGACTTTGTGTCGGCCGTTGGCGGCATCTCTTTTCTGCTTGTTAACAAGTTTGAATACAGCTTGGGAGAATCGATATTCTGTTGATACTCCTTGACTGGGCTATCGAAGAGGCCGTTCAGCTTGGCAAAACTCCCGCTCGAGTCCGTACAGGACTGAGCTGACTCTGCGTCTTTGTGTATCTTCCTGGACTTTCTCACAAACATATCCCGGTAACAGTAAACAGCCACGCCTGCAATAAAGGCTCCCAGCAGAAAGGCGGCAAAGACGCATGTGATCAGGACATTCATGTGCACCATTTGGTTAGAATCTCCTGACTGGACTTCCCACCTGACACCTACAACAAACACATGTGGTATGGAGAGATTAGAGCGTGTTTTATTCTGCATGACCGTAAAACAAAGCTTGCTTATCTTAAGCTGCAGTACTAACCAGACATAACAGAAACCTAGCACCACTGCACTTGAGAGAGAGAGATTTGCACAGTAGGGGTAGGAATCACGTCTTCTGACATGGATATCCTCCTCAGGGAGTCATTAGTGGTGTATATATACATATACCAACAGATGTTTTTAAGTGCTAAGTGGTTTCTGATGTATTTAATTCAGGTGGAGACTAAAAACATAGCGGGCACAATCCAGCACAATTTCTATTTATTTTAATGGGAGAAAGTTGAAGCACGTTCATAACTCTCACATTAACCCTAACCTTAACCCCTAATCCTAACCTGAAATTGTTTGAAGTTGGCAATGATTGCACCCCATGTACGAAACAGTCCTCACTGAAATCTGAACATGTTTAGAGTTGGTGTCAGGGGCTGCCTCAGGTCTCAGCTCACAAAAGACCAACGCCAAGCTCTTCTTATATACAGGGATGTTTATTGCAGTTCATTATAGATTCCACAACCGAGGCGTGCAGCCCCGTGTCTTTAACGTCAGACGTTTGAAGTCCCCTCTGACTCGCTCCCTCCCCTGCACCAACTTAAGAGGCTTGTGCTAGACCACCTCTTCCTGTCTTTCCTTTTCCGCAGGGTCTTTCTGCCCCCCTGGGTTCCTTCCCTCCTGCTCTCTCCTGAAGCGGATTCCTGAGATGCCTGTTCCCCCCTCCTTCGTGCTTTGGGGCTGGGCTCCTCCTCCGGGCTTTCTTCATTTCCGCGCGCCTCCACATTTGAACTTGGCGCGCGCTCGCTACCCCTGACCTTCCTTTTGACACTGACACTACTCCCTGTACTACTCTCCCCCTCTTCCGGCAGGACGTTCTCCCCAGATCTCCTTCCCCTGTCTCTTTCCTGCTCCGCTCCGTGTGTCACACTGGGAACCCCCCTCTCTTCCCTTCGTTCCTGCTGGGAAGTCGGCCCCGATCTCCCACTCCCGCTCGGGGTTTCCCTGCTGCTTCCCTGCTCCTGGCAGGTCCCCCCTGTGACCCCCCTTGTCCTGACTAGGGGCGCCCCCTCCTGAGAATCCTCCGATTCACTTGAGAGACTCATGGAAGATCTCAAGTCATTGTCCTCCTCTTCCTCACTGTCCTGGGATTCTTCCTCGTCGCTCTCCGTCTCCTCCCTCACCTGTGTCTCTGTCTCTGAACCCCTGACATCCATCCCCCCCTCGAAGCCCCCCCTTCCCCCCTCCCGCTGCTCGGGCGCAGGTTCCGGGGGCTCCGTCGTTGCGGAGGTCGCTGCCGGACACAGGTCGTCGACGTCGATCTCCTCTGCTTCCAGTTCATTGTTTGTGTACTCGAACCCATTGTCCTCTCCCAACATGTTCACGTCCTCCCCTCCCCCTGTTGCCTGGGTGGGGTCTGCTTGCCAAGGACCCACCCGCCACCTCATGCGCCAGTCCTCTTCTGGTTGATCGTCCCACCAGTAAGAAGGGTCGGTGTCCACCCCCGAACACGATCCCCTTGGAGGGCTCGACTCTGGCGTCGTCTCCTCTGCGGAGGAGAACCCTCGGAAGGTGCTGGCGGAAAGTGTGGGCGTAAAAAGCCAATCGTCGAAAAACTGTGCTGGCATGGGCCTGTGTGGGAAAAGGGCATGGAACTCGTCCTTGAGGAGGGGTTCGTCCAAAGCGTAGTCTGGCACCCAACTGTTGGTGCTGGCCGGGGCGCCCTCCCTGGCGAGAAAATATTCTACTCCCTCTTCCCCCCATCTCGAGTCCAGAATCTCTGTGACCTCGTTGACTGGTTCGTCCTTAGGTGACCTCCCCCTCTTGGGCGACTCCCTGCTTGGTTCTGGTGCCGTCCCTGACTCCTGAAATCTGTGTGGGGCCTTGTAGGGGGTGAGCATCGACCTATGAAAGACCGGGTGCATTCTGGAACCCTCGGGGAGGGTCAATCGAAACGCTACGGGATTGATCCTGGCCTCAACTTGGTACGGCCCTAGTTGCCTGTGTCCTAGCTTCTTTTTAGCTAACGACTTGGCCGGCACCGCTTGGGCCGCTAACCATACCCAGTCTCCCACCTGGATGTCTTCCCCCTCCCTCCTGTGTTTGTCGGCCTGCACCTTATAGGCTTGTTTAGCTAGCTCTAAATGTCTCCGTAGCTCGTCGTGCACCTCTTGCAATTCTGCTGCGAAATGGTCGGCTTCCTGTGGCTCCCCCTCCCCCGTCGTTACGAGCCCCGGGAAGGTTCTGGGATGCCTTCCATTGTTAGCAAAGAACGGCGTCACCCCTGTAGACGCGTGCTTCGTGTTGTTGTAGGCAAACTCAGCCATCGGCAGGTAATCCACCCAAGCCGCGGGTCGCTGATTGGCGTAACATCTCAGGTACTGCTGCATGATCGCGTTGACCCTCTCTGCTTGGCCGTTGGTCTGCGGATGTCTCGCCGACGACAGGTTGATTTTGACGTGCAGGATCCCTAGGAGCTTCCGCCAGAAACTGGACACAAACTGGCGCCCCCTGTCAGACAGAATGGACCGTGGCAAGCCATGCACCTTGAACACGTGGTCGATGAACAGTTTGGCTGTCTGCTCCGCTGTCGCCACCTTCGCACAAGGAATGAAATGCGCCATCTTGGTGAACAGGTCTACAACCACAAGCACCGCCGTCTTGCCTCGCGAACTGGGCAGATCAGTGACAAAGTCCAGCGCCACCCTCTCCCACGGTTGCAGTGGCGTTTCCAGTGGTTCCAGCAGTCCCGCTGGCTTCTGGTGCACTGGCTTGGACCTCTGGCACGTGTCACACCTGGCGACGTACTCCGCGACCTCCCCTCGCATCTGGGGCCACCAAAAGTCTCTGGCCACTAATTCTGTCGTCTTTTCCTTGCCGAAGTGGCCAGCGCTGGGTGCGTCGTGCAACTGCTGCAGAACTTTCGCGCGGAGATCGTCTCCCGGAATGTAGAGAGCACCTTTACGGGTCAGCAGGCCGTCGCGTATCTGGAACTCGTCGTCCTTCGCTGTGCCCCTCCGCACCTCTTCCATCTTGGACTGTGCGAATGGATCCGCCTGCAACGCGTGACGCACCGCCTCCAGGTCCACGGCGGCTGAAGCGCACGCCCACGCCTGCGGTGCAAAAATGTGCTTGGCTGCCACCGGTGCCGCTGCCTCGAGATACTGCGGTTTCCTGGAGAGCGCATCTGCTATGACATTGTTGTCGCCTGGGATGTACTCTATCCTGAAATCGAAATCCGCAAAGAACTCTGCCCAGCGTATGTGCCTCTGGCTCTGTAGCTTCGCCGTGCGCCAGTACTCTAGGTTCTTGTGGTCCGTGCGGACCTGCACGGTGTGCTTGGCTCCGATGAGAAAGTGCCTCCACGCCTTGAAAGCTGCGTGGATGGCCAGCAACTCCCTGTCCCAAATGGTGTAGTTCTGCTCCGACTTGCTGAGCTTCCGGGAGTAGAAAGCACAGGGCCTCCAGTTTCCCTGCGGGTCTTCCTGTAAGAGGACGGCCCCCACCGCTCTGTCAGATGCGTCAGTCTCCACCCTCATGGGCCTGCCAGGATTCACGTGTAGCAGCTGTCCTTCGGACGCGAAGAGACTCTTAAGTCTCCTGAAGGACTGCTCCGCTTGGTCCGTCCAGGTGAACTTCTTCTTCTTGGAGCTGAGAGTGTCCGTGATAGCTGCCGTCTCCTTGGCGAAACCCTTGATGAACTTGCGGTAAAAGTTGGCGAAGCCGACGAACCTCTGGACCTCTTTCCTATTTCGCGGGCTCTTCCAGTCCAACACCGCGCGGACCTTGGCACTGTCCATGGCTAGTCCCCTGTCGGACAGCCTATAGCCCAGAAAATCCACCTCCGTCACGTCGAATTGGCACTTCTCCAACTTGGCGTAGAGCCTGTGCTCCCGTAGCCTCTGCAGGACCTCCTTCACGTCGCTCTCGTGAGCCTCCGGCGATTCTGAGAAGATCAGAATGTCGTCGAGGAAACATACGCACTTCTTGTAGAGGAGTCCCGCCAGCACATGATGCATAAAAGCTTGGAAAAAGTGGGAGCCATTTTGGAGACCAAACGGCATAACTCTGTATTCGTAGGTGCCCAACGGCGTGAACATGGCCGTCTTCCACTCATCACCCTCTCGCACACGTATGAGATTGTAAGCTCCGCGGAGATCCAACTTGGTGAAGATCTTCCCTTTCCGCACCGTCGCGAGCAGGTCGTCGATCTTGGGCATGGGAAAGGCCGCGGGCTTTGTTTTTGAGTTTATGAATCTGAAGTCTACGATGAGCCTCTTTTGGGGCGTGTCCTTCTTCTTCACAAAAAACACAGGACTGCCCCCTACAGCCTTCGATTCTCGGATGAATCCCCGCTGCAGATTGTGGTCTATGAATTCCCGGAGCTCCTGCAGCTCCTCCTCGGACATGGAATACAGCTTCACAGGCGGCAGTGTTGTCCCTGGCAAGAGGTCAATAGCGCAATCGTAGGGCCGGTGAGGTGGCAATTGGTCAGCCTCCTTTTCGCAGAAAACCTCCAAAAACCCCTTGTACTTGAGGGGTACTGCTTGCGCCATGCTGAGACGTAGCTGCTGCCCCTCCTCTTGGCCCTCCTCCTCCTGACCGGTCTGGATGCAATGCTGCGCGCAATAGGACGAGCCGAAGGTGAGCTGCCGCTGGTACCACGCCATGGTCGGGCTGTGCCTATCCAGCCAACTCATGCCTAACACTATAGGCGTGTCTGACAGGCGGGTGACGTTGAAACTGATGACTTCTCGGTGATTGCCAATCTGCATCACCATGGGCGGCGTCTGTTGTACCACTTGCCCCCCCAGCAGTTTCCTGCCATCCACTGTGACGACGTTCAATGGCAGCGTGGCTGGCAGAAGCTCTATGCGATGCTGCTTGACGAACTGCACCCCCACGAAGTCTGCGTTGCTCCCACTGTCAATTGTGATGGGGACCTCCAGGGTGCGTCCATTAGGTAGCTGGAGGGTTGCAGTGAGCTGCACTACAGGTTTGGGTGGCAGGGGGTCTGTAGGCTGCAAAAGCGCTGGGGACTGCTCTACTGACTTGCCTGGCTGTGCCCCAACATTGCTGATTCCAGCCAGGCATTGTCGTTTCCCTGAAACAGCTCTTCATGCTGTGCTGCTGCATTTACTGTTGCCAAGGCTGCAGTGTGCTGCCGGAGCCTCTGGGGACACTCTTTCGCCATGTGCGTTGCACAGTCACAGATGTAACACTTTCTGTTCCCTCTAGGAGGCTTCTTCTTGACTGTTCCAGACGCTGGGGCTCCGGCCACTGACTGAGCCTTAGCACTCCCCAGTTCCATAGGCTCCTCCCCTGGCTGCAGCTGAGGGGAGAGACGCGGACGTCCTGGATCTCTGGGAAAGAAAGGAGGCACTCTGGGCGGTGCGTGAAGCTGGCTACCCCCCTCATTGCGCCAAGGGCGTTCTTCCTGGCGCACTCCAATGGCAAGCGCTCGCTGCACCACGTCTGCCAGGGTTTTAGGTCTGTCCCCCCTAGCCAACTCGTCCTTCACAGGGCCAGATAGCCCCTCCCAAAATAAGTCTCTGACAGCCAAAGAATCCTTCTCCCAGCGCAGCACATTCAGCAAGGCGAAGAAGCGAGCATGATACTGACGTACGGAAGCCTTGCCCTGCCTTAAACCATGGATTTGATGGCGTGCCACATCCACATCCACACTAGACTGGAAGCAAGCGTCCATGCATTTGATAAATTCATCAGAGTCCCTTCGAGCAGGACAATCCTCACGCCACAGATTGCGCAACCAAGCCCTCGCTTCCCCATGCAAGTGGGACACAATGAACCCCACTTTCTCTTCCTCATCTTTAAAGTCGTCGCGAAGCAAGTGCAACGCATATTCTACGTCTGCTTTAAAACTGGGGTATTGCTGCAGGTTCCCATCGAAGTGGGCTACCAAGTTGCCCCCTCTTCTGCCCAGTGCTACTCCAGCCGCTTTGGTCCCCGGGAACCCCACCTGGCATGCATGATCCCACCTGGCTTGCAGATCTTGGCACCGCTTTTCTGCCTCTTCCCCCTTCTTCTGGGAGACCACTACCTCAGTGGTAAGCCGGGAGACTGCGTTGCGTAGCTCAGCTATCTGCTGCTCCATACTCAGGGCTGCCAAACTTCGTGAGCTTTGCAAAAAAAAATTTTGCGTAGTTTTGGAGGGGACTTACTGTCAGGGGCTGCCTCAGGTCTCAGCTCACAAAAGACCAACGCCAAGCTCTTCTTATATACAGGGATGTTTATTGCAGTTCATTATAGATTCCACAACCGAGGCGTGCAGCCCCGTGTCTTTAACGTCAGACGTTTGAAGTCCCCTCTGACTCGCTCCCTCCCCTGCACCAACTTAAGAGGCTTGTGCTAGACCACCTCTTCCTGTCTTTCCTTTTCCGCAGGGTCTTTCTGCCCCCCTGGGTTCCTTCCCTCCTGCTCTCTCCTGAAGCGGATTCCTGAGATGCCTGTTCCCCCCTCCTTCGTGCTTTGGGGCTGGGCTCCTCCTCCGGGCTTTCTTCATTTCCGCGCGCCTCCACATTTGAACTTGGCGCGCGCTCGCTACCCCTGACCTTCCTTTTGACACTGACACTACTCCCTGTACTACTCTCCCCCTCTTCCGGCAGGACGTTCTCCCCAGATCTCCTTCCCCTGTCTCTTTCCTGCTCCGCTCCGTGTGTCACACTGGGAACCCCCCTCTCTTCCCTTCGTTCCTGCTGGGAAGTCGGCCCCGATCTCCCACTCCCGCTCGGGGTTTCCCTGCTGCTTCCCTGCTCCTGGCAGGTCCCCCCTGTGACCCCCCTTGTCCTGACTAGGGGCGCCCCCTCCTGAGAATCCTCCGATTCACTTGAGAGACTCATGGAAGATCTCAAGTCATTGTCCTCCTCTTCCTCACTGTCCTGGGATTCTTCCTCGTCGCTCTCCGTCTCCTCCCTCACCTGTGTCTCTGTCTCTGAACCCCTGACAGTTGGTCTCCACCATAATTTATCCTACATTTGATGTGTTATATTTTCCCCAATTTACACCACCAGCATCATGCATATACATTAATATGCAACATCTCTGTGATAATATGGATGTCTAATCCATTTGTCCATCATTTCAATCCAATGAAAGCGCTCCAGTTGTCCAGTTTGGTGGAGCAACCCCACAACACCAATACAGCCCCCCCCCCAATTTTGGAGATTTCCCCCTTCATTCTTAATGCAGGTTTTGCCCCCTGTGCCAAGATAAATATTTCTGCTGGGCTGTCTGATCAGAAGGATGTGAAATGATGGCATGGGCTTGCTGTAGCACTGTGCTGCAGTTTGGTCTTTCCACTCATCCTTTCTGGGCCCCTTGCTCTTAGCTAACTTATCAAAGCTGACCACAGGCATCAAGCAGGGCATGGCTGTTGGAGGAACCTTGCTGACCAGTTCACGTTGCCCTCTTAATAGGGGTATTGTTCTACAGTTGCACCCCTCTCTGACACCCGCTTGGCTCTTGGGATCAGGGGCCCTCTAGATGTTGTTGGACTCCCAACTATCATCAGCCCCAGCCAGCATGGTCAACAAACTGGAATGATGGGAGTTGTAGTCCAACATCTGGAGGGCTACATGGTCTCCACCTCTGCTCTGGATCTTATAGCTATTACAGGCACCTGCAGAGACCTGGTCGAGCTCTTACTTAGGTCTATCTATACTTCTGATAGGAGAGAGTGCACTGATATTGCCTACTCGTCCTTATAGCAGTGCCATGCTTTTCCTTGCTCCAGAAACCAAGGAAACTACAATATCAACAGCTGTTTGCCTTCCTTGTTCTGTCTGGCAGCTGGTTTTTATTTTATTTATGAAAGTATTCACGACCTGCCCTCTATCAAATTGATCTCAGGGCAGAGTATAAGAAGATATTTTAAACCACTGTTCAGTTAATAAGACAAAACAATGAACAATAAGCTTTAAAAAAAACCTCACAGGGTGGCTTATTGTTACACAGCAGAGTTAACAATTCCTAAATGACTGAGAAAATAGCCAACCTCTCTGCTACGCTGCCTTCCCAACTGCAGGCAAGAAGAGCCACCACAAGAGAGAAAAAGGAATGCTACCAGTTTGGAGAGGTCATTTTCTTTTGCAAATGGAAGCAAATCATAGTTATGGGGGTGAGCAGACAGCAGAACTACCTCTCTGCATGCCAGGAAGGCTCTTTTTCCATGGCTGCCTTTAATGGCTGTCCGTTCTAGATGCCATCACAAGCATAAGGAGACTTCCCTTGACAGGATGGCAATCTCTGACCTGCACCTCTGTGTCTATTAATCTGGAGAACTGGACTATATGAGTAGCATTACTACACTCTGCCAATCCAAATGCACACACTTTGTCCTGAAATATCCTTTTAAGACTCACAAATAGTAGCTGGTGTGGTATTAACATTAACGATTTCTGCTAGAAAATTGAGGTTAGAAGGTGCTACACTGCCAAGCTGCAATTAATAACTCGTGGAAGGATTTCTCTTTCAATTTCCTGCCCGACTCATGAATCAGAATCAAAAGCGAGATAGGATTATGCAAATATTGTGCAAAACTCTATAATGTGCAGATTTGCATTGTTAGAACTATGCTAATATTTTTACTCCCCCCTCCAAAATGAACGCTTTCTCACTTTGCTATTTTGCAAGTGGTATTCTCTGCAGCTTAAAAAAAGAAGTCAAGATTACCCACCCATTTTAAGGCCTAGACTTCAGTGAGTAATGAACTTTTGGAACAGAGCATCATTTAAAAACCATCCGGCTAATGAGAGGTATTAGTAGTTTTCATAATATAGAATGCATTAAATTTTGTACTAGAAGATCAAACAATAGTATTAAAAAAGGAAAAGAAAATCAAACTTGCACGTTAATATCAGAGCTTGCAGGTTTTTGTTTTTATTTAAAGCAACCACAGACATTGCACCGTTAAGAAGATGTTAGTTTGGCAGAATGCACCTAATTGTGTTATTCGGCACAGTGGGAAAGTTAAAACAAAGAAGAGTGTTATGTGTGGTTTGTGTGTGTGTTAAGAGGCAAGGCCTTTGAAGAGAGTTGAAAGGTTCAGGGTTATTGGTTTTAATGGCATTGTGCAGAAGAGGGGAAAGGAGGGGAAAGGCTGAGAAAGGCTTACTACAGAAAACGCTACCGAGCGTGACTGAGAGAGCGCGTGAGCAAATCCTGGCAAAAGCAGACTCGTTTTAAAGGACAACCAAGCGATAAGAAACACCTGAAGCAAATTACGAATGCGCTGCCACAATGGCCAAAAGGAAACCTGATACGTTTCGCTGAATACTTGAATGTGAAAGGTTTGCTTGAGAACTTATGACTTATTTTTTCTTTTTTTGAGAAAAGGATCATGCAGATATGTGCCATTTACTATGAGGTGTCCAGTTTGGGTATCCAGATAACAGAGGACGAGCCAGTTTGGATGAGAAGATGAGGGGCCTGTTCAGATGTGAAGCTCACTGGTGACCCAGGGCCCCCCACACTCTCTCATTTATTTTTCAGTTGTGAGGATGAAATGGGCTATTCCATTTTTATCTTCACAACAATCCTATGTGCTGGATTAGGCAGAGAGAGAGAGAGAGAGAGCGAACATCACTCAAAGGACTCAATAGTACAGCGTCCTTTTAATGGAGGCCTCTCCAATCTGTGTCCAACTGACACCTCATAATGCGGAAGCTGCTATTTGCAGGGATTTCCCCCTCCCCAACTTCCTCATGGATACACAGATCAAACAGACACAGTATATGAACCACTGCCTGATCTATGTACCTACGGTCAACCATGCAGTACCACACTGCCCTTTATGGAGTACATGATTCTTCTTACAGGGTGATGTTAACATGTGGAGTTGTTCTTAGCGGGAGAGATTTAGGAAACTCAAACTCCCACAGTTTTGAGGTGTATCTCACAGAAAGACACCTTAGCGCCGATAAAGGATGCAGCAGTTGGAAGGAAGCTGGTGCTGCAAGAGTTTTTGAGGGCCTTTTGTTAAAAGCCAGAATGCTCTCATTTCTGCTGTGGTGGATTAATGTGATTACTTTTGCAAAGCTGTGCTGCGGCGAGCCTTATGCGAGAGAGTAAAACTTCGACATTGTGGGCTAGCCAAAAGGAATATCGCAGACCCATAACAAAGTACACAAAAGGCAGTGTGGTGCAGGAGGACGCTTTTCCGGGAGTAAGCCCCATTGAACTCAATGGGATTTGATGCTCGGCTGACATGCGCTGTTGAGCATGCAATAAATGCGTATGCAAAACAAAATGCGTATGCCAACAAAATTTGGCTGGGGGTGAGAATAACAGGATGAGCAGGAGTTTTCAACAAAGTGTTCAACACAGTGATGCAAACTCTGTTTTGCTGCTCATCTTGTCTCCCCAATCCGCCCCCCTCCTCCCTGCTCCGTTGGCCAAAATGACACCTTTTTTATTACATACAAAGGATGATATTGCATGCACATTTTGATAAGAACAAGCGTTTGAATTTGAAACTGCTGAAGCTATCAGGTTTCCTTTCAACCGTAATAAAACCCCTGATTAGGCCTTACCCTTCGGGACCCCTGATAATGAATCAGAGTAATCAGAGGTGTTTGGGTCATCTTGGGCTACAAATTTCCGGGAGCCAGTCACTTTAGGTTTCCAGGAACCAATCACTTTGGGTGAGAAAACTGGGATACTTTCCACTGTGGTAACAGAAGTTGAGGGTAACGCCATGTCTGTGGTGGCAAACAGATTTTGCTTTTATTAATGTGCATTGCAGTCAGGTTCCTGCCCCCCACTCTATGGTGTGTGTGTGTCTTTTTTTATATGAAACCCTCAACAGTTAGTGACTTTGCACGATGACTGCTAAATTGTATTTGGAGAATAGGCTTAATAGGAGTTGCACGAGGAACAACGGCATTATACTGTGACTTGCTCTTTAAAATCAGATTTAAAGTCAGGGACAGGAAATGTATTGCGAATTATTGCCATTATTCAATGACTGTGGTGCTTAAATAAAATCAATAAGGAAGATGGAAAATGGAGGAGGGTGGGAAGGAGAATTTAGGAATGGAGGAAGCTGCCTTATTCTGTGTCAGGCTGGGTTTCTGATTCCCCCCCCCCTGTCAATTTATTATTATTACATTTATATACTGCCTTTCATCCGAAGATCAGAGGGCAGGTTACAGTATAAAAACACGTAACATAATAAAAAATAAAATCATAACCTCCCACTGCCCCCCCCAAGTTTAAAAGGTCATTGATTGTTTCGTTAGCCAAATGCCTGGGTAAAAAGGAATTTTTTTATCTTCATTACATATCTTTAGGCACCAGACAAGCCTCCCTGGGGAGAGCATTCCACATTTGGGGAGCCACCACAGAAAAGGCATTTGAAGAGCTAATCCCCATTACCTAACACATTTATGATGGGGGGGAGTCATTCTAAACTGAGTGTCTTGCTTTGCATCCAGCTACTGGAATCAATTTAGCAATTTGACATAGATTTATATACTATGCACACAATCCTCTGGGTGCAGAATTGAGACAAGACAGTACGGAATGCTTGTAATACATTTATTGTGACTTTATTTCCCATACTTCTCTCTGTGTGTGTTTAAGACACTTTGACTAGAAGCAATATACCGTATTTTTCGCTCTATAGGACGCACATTTTCCCCTCCCAAAATTAAGGGGAAATGTGTGTGCGTCCTATAGAGCGAATGCAGGCTGCGCCGCTAAGCCCAAAGCCAGAACAGGAAGACAGAGCACTGCAGAGTGCTCTGTCTCGCTGCTCTAGCTTGGGGACGGCTGCGCGCAAACCTCTGCAGGGCAGCGGGGTGAAGGCACCCCGCTGTCCTGCAGAAGCTAGCAAGGCTGTTCCCAAGCCAGAACAGCACGACGGAGGGCTCCGTCTCGCTGCTCTAGCTTGGGGACGGCTGCGCGCAAACCTCTGCAGGGCAGCGGGGTGAAGGCACCCCACTGTCCTGCAGAAGCTAGCAAGGCTGTTCCCAAGCCAGAACAGTGAGACGGAGGGCTCCGTCTCGCTGCTCTAGCTTGGGGACGGATGCGCGCAAACCTCTGCAGGGCAGCAGGGCGCTGCGCTCCAAAGGCTTCAGGGATCTTTGAGGTTGGCGGTGGGGGAAAGCAGCGCTTCCCCCCACCGCCAGCCCCACAAACTCTGGTGAATGTACATTGAACACACCTTGTTTTAGAGGGGGAGAACAAGAAAATCCCCCCCCCCCTGTTCTCCCCCTCCTTCGGTCCGGTGCGTCCTATGGTCCGGTGCGTCCAATGGAGCGAAAAATACGGTATGTATAGAGAGGTAAGGAGCTCACAGACTTAAGAGTCCTCCTGACTGAGCAAAGGTCTCACTGAGATCTCCTCCCAGACCTTCTAGCGTGTGTAACATTTAGTGTTATGGCATCAATGAGGTCTAGCCTCTTGCAGTGCCAACAGGGCCTCTTCTAATGGGCCTTGGGAAGAATATGGCAGGTGTGGATGTTCTGGATATCTCACTTTCACTTGCAAAAAGGAAAAGGGAAAAAGGATTGTGCCTTGAGCTACAGCAATACCAGCTACTGTATAGCTACGGTGGATTCATAGCATTGGGTGTGAGCCTTTATCAGAAATAGCAAGGAAGCTTTCAGGCAATTGGTCTGTAATCATGAGGGCCAGGAGCTTGCTATAACTGGACAAAAGCAAAACTTGGTATTCGTAGCATTCTATAGCTCATATGCCACAATTCATGTTGACATCAGGGGTGGTGTCAATTTCTAAACCTCCTGTGCATATCTGCAGTGGAAAGCTTTGGGTGAACATGACTACAAATCCCTATTAATCGACAGTGTGGGAATCAAGTGCATCATGTCAACATTTAAAAGTAAACCTGATTTTTTTCTTCATCCATTCATGCACAGGCAGAAAGGGCACATTTTTCACACAAGGGAACTGCGACTTTCCTTCCTCCCCACCAGAATTAGTTTTTGGACAAACAAAATCCATCAAACACCATTCTTGTTTCATTACAGAAGTGCAAATAGCATCAAAGAATCGTCTGCTGTCAAACTTCCAGAAGCATTAAAAAGCATGTGGGAAAAAATTGTAATTGGCAGATAGAATTAAGGAAACATCAGAGGAGCGTACTCTGTACTGGATTGTGCTCTCATTGAAGTCCAACATGGAATTTTGCCTTTTGAAATAAAGAAAAAAGCAGCAGTCTAACCATTTAGGAGGAATTTGGGATGGAAATGCTAAAAAAAAACCCCGCCACCAGAAGGGAACTGATGCCCCTGTTACAAACAGGGCTTCAAAGCTTCTATTGGGAGATTCGACACAGATAAAAGAAAGTACAGTGGTACCTCTGGTTACATACGCTTCAGTTTACAGACTCCGCTAACCCAGAAATAGTACCTCGGGTTAAGAACTTTGCTTCAGGATGAGAACAGAAATCATGTTCCGGCACTACGGCAGCAGCGGGAGGCCCCATTAGCTAAAGTGGTGCCTAAGGTTAAGAACAGTTTCAGCTTAAGAACGGACCTCCAGAACGAATTAAGTACTTAACCTGAGGTACCACTGTACTGCTTCACACAGCACAAAGTTGAACTGTGGAACTCCCTCCCACAGGAGGCAGAGATTGCCTCCATCTTGGATGGCTTTAAAAGAGGATTAAACGAGTTCACGATTAGGTTATCAATGGCTATGCTTGACTTCACAGCTGGATGCAGTAATACTTCCGATTGTCAGTTGCTGGAAACTGCAGGAGGGGAAAGTGTGCTTGGGCTCTGCTTTCAGGTTTGCCACAAAGACCTTGTTGGCCACTGGTCTGATCCAGCAGACCCTTCTTAGGTTCATGTTCTGACACCTGCCTCCTTGATCATTTGCCTCCTGTGCTGCTCAGGAATTCTGGGAAACCAAAGCACTGGGAGGCTCTGAAAGGTTCAGTCTGCCATCTTGATTCAAAATGGTGTCCCATTGTATCCAAACATGGACAAGACCCCTGCTCCCAGGAACCTTTCAAATCACAGAATTGTAGAGTTGGAAGGGGACTCTGGTGATCATCTGGTTCCAACCCCCTGCAAGGCTTGCCCTGCAGACCAACCCCTTGAAACAGTCTGCCTTTTAAATTATCAAATTATCCAAAGCAAGTTGCATAATTTGGTTACAAGGTCTTAAGTCCAAATGCATAGTGAACAGACATGCCAACAACCCTTCAAACCTATATAACCCACTAATTGTAAGGGCCGGTCTTGCTTGAGAATTCTCAGAAACAAATTATTATTATTATTATTATTATTATTATTATTATTATTATTATTATTATTATTATTAATTATTATTATTACAGTGGTATATCGGGTTAAGTACTTAATTAGTTCAGGAGGTCCGTTCTTAACCTGATACTGTTCTTAACCTGAAGCACCACTTTAGCTAATGGGGCCTCCTGCTGCCACCGCGCCGCCAGAGCCCGATTTCTGTTCTTATCCTGAAGCAAAGTTCTTAACCTGAAGCACTATTTCTGGGTTAGCGGAGTGTGTAACCTGAAGCGTATGTAACCCGAGGTACCACTGTATTATGAATAATACTGAGATTATAAATGGGTAATGCACTCTGTCAGTTTCTAGGGCTGCCCCAACCCAGGCAACGATAAACCAGAATCTGGCCTTGGGAGCTGTGCTAATTAAGGCTTTTAAAGTCCAACATAGTTGGGAGCAGCAAGGCAAGGCTTCTCCTTCTGGGAACAAGAAGACACAGTCAAAGCACAGGGCAGGGCTGTTTGAAAGCTCTTTTACAAACAGTCCTGCCACTGCTTTTTGCATCTCAGGCACCATCATGCAAAATCTGGTGACCTTATCTTAAGATGCGTCCAAAATGTTGCAGTCCAGCATCTTGATGTAAAGCGGTGTCACAACAGTAGCCAAACATAGATGGGAAACCAGCTCCTCTCTCTTGGGAATCATTGTGTTAAGTTTGGCAGCGATATCTCAAGAGGTGTCTGAATGCATAGCGAGTGGACAGACAGACAGGTGGACAGACAAACCACAACTCAGCTATGTCAGGTATAAGAGCTAATGGTGATGATAATACAGAATACCTCCACATACAGAGACAGTGGGCAGCTAGCTAACCTTGGTGGGAAACTGAATGCTGGACTAAAAAGTAAGAGTCCCTCCTGGATCAGACCAAACACTGTTCCCATAGTGGCCAGTCAGATGTCTATGAGAAGCCAAAGTAGGAAAAGTGCTGTTCCTCTACCACTTGTGTCCTCCAACAACTTCTATTCAGAGATGTACTGCCTCTAATCCATACGATATAGCCATTATGATTAGTAGCCATTAATCCTCTCAGCCTCCATGGATTTGTTTAATTTGCTTTTAGAGCTGCCCAAGATGGCAACTATGTGGTGTGAAGAAATGTTCTGAGTATTCTACCACACCATTGGATGGTATTGAGTTCTACTATTTATTTGTCATAGTTTTACATATATCGCTCTATGTATACCTCAAAGTGGTCTCCATTAAAATATTGACTTTATTATTAATGTATAACACATATATTATAATATTTTGAGAGCGGAAGAAAAACTTCCCCTTCTACATTTTCTCCATAGTCTGGTCATATTACCCCTCTTACTCAGTGTAAGTTGCAACCTTTCTTTCCGCCCCCAAATGATAATCTGGACTGCACCTTTCCCAGATTTACAATATCCTACCTGAGATGTGGCAACTAGAACTGAACCAAAACATTTAAAGCCCTAAACGGCCTCGGTCCAGTATACCTGAAGGAGCGCCTCCACCTCCATCGTTCTGCCCGGACACTGAGGTCCAGCGCTGAGGGCCTTCTGGCGGTTCCCTCATTGCGAGAAGCAAAGCTACAGGGAACCAGGCAGAGGGCCTTCTCGGTAGTGGCACCCGCCCGGTGGAACGCCCTCCCACCAAATGTCAAAGAGAAAAATAACTACCAAACATCTGAAGGCAGCCCTGTTTAGGGAAGGCTTTCAATGTTTAATAGGTTATTGTATTTTAGTGTTCTGTTGGAAGCCACCCAGACTAGTTGGGGAAATGCAGCCAGATGGGTGGGGTATTATTATTATTATTATTATTATTATTATTAAATTGTGGCCACACCATAGTAAATTACAATGTGTAAAAGGCATTGTAATATTAGCAGTTTTATCTTTGATCCCTTTCCTAATGATCCAGGCAAGGAAATTATTTTTGTATTCAGTTTTTAATTCTAAGTTTACATATCTAACTGTGCGGTATATTACAACCACTTTCCTTACTGTTGTTACTTTCCCTACTCAGGTAAGATGCTGAGATTTCAGTAACAACACACAAAATCCCAGACCACCGATTTTTGGAACTGAACTCTATGTTTCAGTACCTAAACCAAGACACCTCTTGGAAAGCTATTGTGTAATTTCTCTTGCCGCATGAGAGCTGAGGGATCAGAGTTTAGGAGGGGGGAAATCCATATGTAGGCAATTGAAATAGTATTGCAGACATGAAAAGCCTATTGTAAGTTTGCCTGTTGTTTGGAGAATGGTTGGGTTTCCTCCGTAAAGGAAGCACAAAGACAAGTCCTGTGATGCAAGCGAGTGGGAGGGGGAAACCCCCCCCCCATCCTTCTCACTCTTACCAACAGCTTATTAAAGGCAAAGCCGTCCCCTCATTTGCTCTGTAATTTTTCTGGAAGAAGCACAAAAAACTTGAAGCGATCTGATGCTAAATGCCACCTATTAGTGGATATGATGCTATTAGCACAAATGCATTTCTGAAAACCTTTGAAGATATCAACACATTTCCAACATTTCAGAAATACACATTTTTTGGGGGGGGGGAAATGTGCATTTGCTTTTTATAAATAGCCGGGACGACACAGGAGGAGGAGGAAAGGGAGGAGATGAAGTGGACCAGGCATCTAACTGCTAGGGTAGCATTCATGAAGACATGGTTGAGTGGAGGGGGAAAGAGTAGAAGCTTAGTGGAAATTTCGTGCAGTGAGAATGTCATCTATGTTAATCAGGCTCTTTCACTTAATAAAAGATGTGTCTCAGTTAACAATGAGCTCTTAAGCATGCAGATACACAAGGTGAAAAGTGCTAAGTGAGAGAAAGACTTGGCTGTTCCTTGACCATCAGAAGAGAGATGAGTAAAAGCAGAAAAGCAAAAAATATGGAGGTCTTGCCAACTGCACCAAAGGAAAGAAAAAGGGAGGAGGAAAAGAAAAGTAAAAAAGAAAAGGGGGACGAGGCTGTCTGAAAATGCTGAACTGAAGGAAAGAAAAGTTCCATTAACTGGGGGGGAGGAGAAAAAAATGATTGAAAAAAACTAACCAGATGTTGGATCGCCAAATATTTTGTAATCTGGTGTAGTTGTAGTAGGCAAAATTTCTAAAAGAATTAAAGGAACACGTAATCAGTGAAAAGTAACCGAAAGGAAAAGCAAAATAGATTTCCAAAGCTGAAAATCAGAAAACAAAACACAATAGGTTCACCCAAAAGGAAGAAAAAAAAAAGGAAAAGGGGAGGGGAATACCTGTTTTAATAAGTTGACATCTAGACCTTCATGAACAATACATGAAGGCTGGGAGAAAAATGGCCAAGGGGGGGGGGGGTTCCACCACCCAAGATCAAGTGGCTTAGGTTTGTGCTAAATGGTTTACAAGGGGGCGGGGTGCTCCGTGCCATTTTTGTGTGACATCTACACCGACTAGAGTGTGGCCCGCAAACCAAACCATGCCACATTTTCAAGTTGGCCCTGGGACTTGTGCTTACCGTGGCAATCCCCGAGTTGTGCGGTGTTGCCATATTCCACATCTTGCTCATATCCTCCAACGCTGTGGTTGTATGAAACAAACAAAGATAACCTGCAATTAACAGCATTAGTTGGGGAAGAAACCAATGGCCACCGTCATTCTCAAAAGAAACACAAAAGCCGCAAAACATGTTCATTCAGCATTTGCTAAGCAGCAGTTCTCAACCTGTGGGTCCCCAGATGTTGTTGGACTACAACTCCCATCATCCCTGAGCTCTGGCCTTGCTAGCTAGGGGTGATGGGAGTTGTAGTCCAACAACATCTGGGAACCCACAGGTTGAGAAAGGCTGCTGCTAAGGGGAGCTGGGCGCTGGATATACAATGAAGGGAAGAGATTTCGTCTTCAGTGACCTCTACTTGGAATCTCAACCATTTAATGGCTATGCCTTCTTCACAATAATCCTTGCAACTTCAAGCCGGTTAAATAGCCACGGCCAAATAATACCCAACCCACAGGGAAGATTTCCTACACAGGCCCCAATGAAATGAACGGGAAGCAGAGATTACTACGACCACGTGGTGTTGTATCTGCTTACAACAGGCATAGGCAAACTCGGCCCTCCAGATGTATGGGACTACAATTCCCATCATCCCTGACCACTGGTCCTGTTAGCTAGGGATGATGGGAGTTGTAGTCCCAAAACATCTGGAGGGCCGAGTTTGCCTACTTCTATTCATCCCAAAGGGTCTTGCTCAGGAGAACTTACCACTATGCCTCCCAAATTATCTAACGACAGAGCTGTCCAACACAATCTGACCCATAGTTCCCTGCCCTGTTTTCCCTGGCAACAAGGCACCATAAAACCTTTTATACTTTTACTAGCTCCTCTGATCACTGTATTGGGGAGTGGAAATGTAGGCCACGTTGGACAAATATCATGTCCAGATTCAGAGGCAGTATGGCTATGAATTATCAGTTGCTGGGTTATTGCAATGTGAGGTCTATTGCCACCACCCTTCCACTCATGTCCTGCTTCTGGAGACATTAGGTTGGCTTCTATGTCAAACGGGATACTGGTAACCCTTTGGTCTCATCTAGCAGGGCTCTCCTAATGTTCCTACGCTCACACAACCCTGATCCCATGCTGGGACTTCCCCAGGGAGAAATGTCCACAACTGTGCTGTCATCACTGAGATGGTCTTGTATCTCGTACCAACTGATCAGATATTAGTTAATGATGGGCCACAGAGCAAAGTTAAATTTTATTTGTCCAGCTGGTTCATATGGGTGAAAACGGCCCTTCAGACAACCTGGTCCCAGATGGTTTAAAGCTTCACAAGATTATTAACCCCTCTATAAATTGAGCCCAGAAACGACCATATTTTTCGCTCTATAAGACGCACCAGACCACAAGACGCACCTAGTTTTTGAAGGAGGAAAACAAGGAAAAAAAAATTCTGAATCTCAGGAGCCAGAACAGCAAGATGGATCACTGTGCAGTGAAAGCAGCAATCCCTCTTGCTGTTCTGGCTCCTGGGATAGCTGCTCAGCCTGCATTCACTCCATAAGATGCACACACATTTCCCCTTACTTTTTAGGAGGGAAAAAGTGAGTCTTATAGAGCAAAAAATACAGCAGTTGGTAGTTAAGATGATTTTATGAGGTCCATTCTGCACATCTCAACCAATGACTTTCTGTTTCAAGAACACCTGACCCATGCTGCATATTAAAACCTATTTAAAGGTGCTGGCGTTGACTAACACAATGCCGTTTATTTATTAAAAATCCTGCTACTTACAACATGCTTGATTTCACTCTTCCGCAGGTCCCATGGTTCAGCCAGCCACAGTAAGGATCTCGAGACGCAATGCAAGACCTGTGGCGAGAGGAAATTAACCTTTTTTACTGCCTCCTAACCTTGGTGCACTCCATTGTATAGACATGTTTGGACAGAGAGGGCTTACTTTTTGCATGACCCGTGACGCTCACAACGGCTGAGTGGAATTCTAATGACACAGCTGGAGAATGCAACAAATAAGGCATGGTGCTCTTTGTCCAGTTGCAGGGAGATGACCTTCTTGTCCTCTTCACCATCCCCATTACACCTGTTCAATTACACAATTACACGCTGTTATTTCTTTTGACCCCCTTTAAATAATAATAATAATAATAATAATAATAATAATAATAATAATAATAATAAATTTATTTATACCCCGCCCATCTGGCTGGGTTTCCCCAGCCACTTTGGGTGGCTTCCAACAAAACACTAAAATACAATAACTTATTAAACATTAAAAGCTTCCCTAAACAGGACTGCCTTTAGATGTCTTCTAAAAGTTTGGTAGTTATTTTTCTCTTTGACATCTGGTGGGAGGGCGTTCTACAGGGCGGGTGCCACTACTGAGAAGGCCCTCTGCCTGGTTCCCTGTAACTTGGCTAAACTTTAATCCAGTTTATCACTTCTGAATTTACTATGAGGTGGGTTACATCCATCTATGAAAAAGCTGCATGCCAGGAATAAGAAAAGCCCAATTTCCTCGGAGCTTTTAGGAAGACATATGGGTTGATCTCAATAGAATTAAGGGTGGGAGAGAAAATATGGCAAACTGCTGTTTTATGAAGCTAGAACAGATTCCTAAATTAATAGAGGGTGGAGGGAGCCCGTGGCAAGGTGGTGCTTGGTGGGTCCTTTGCCACTATAAAAGCAAAGGGTAAAGGGGCCCCTGACCATTAGGTCCAGTCGCGGACGACTCTGGGGTTGCAGCGCTCATTACGCTTTACTGGCTGAGGGAGCCAGTGTACAGCTTCCGGGTCATGTGGCCAGAATGACTAAGCCGCTTCTGGTGAACCAGAGCAACACACGGAAACGCTGTTTACCTTCCCGCCGGAGCGGTACCTATTTATCTACTTGCACTTTGTGCTTTCCAACTGCTAGGTGGGCAGGAGCAGGGACCGAACAATGGGAGCTCACCCCGTCGCGGGGATTCAAACCGCCGACCTTCTGATCGGCAAGCCCTAGGCTCTGTGGTTTAACCCACAGCACCACCTGCGTCCCTTTGCCACTATATAGATTACTTATTTTGTATTACATACATACATTATTATCATCAGTACCATGTTTATATCCCACCCCTCCTCCATAAGAAGCCCAGTAAAAAAGGCTTTTATCCGCATAAAAATCTTTGCTCTGATATTCCTTGTTATCCCTTGGAATGATTACCAACTGCAATTTGGACAAACCCTACAATTTCCACAGGGAAACTGTCCCTCAATTGTTTTCTGATTGAATGTTCTGGTGGACCCCGTACTCTTTCTTTCATTCTAGTACGTATCAACCAACGTGTTTTGTGTGTGTTCATCAGCAAACAAGGGACTTGCTCCTACACCGGGGAATAGGGCAGTTTTTTCTGTCTTCAGAGTGGCATGCACAGGGAATTAGAATGCAAGGCGAGCTCACAAATATTTTCAGATGCTGCTCAAATAAACATTCCCCTAAGCGCTGGGAAAGCATCAGACAAGGGGGTGAGGTGGGAAACACATTTAAATTAGGTGGCAAAGCAGCAAGTGACTCAAACGAGACAGACGCTGTACAATGTCACCGAGCAGTTCTTGTAAAAGTATACCTACTTTGCATGATTGTATGCATCAATCTCTTCCAGTAACACGCTGTCATTCAAAGAAGAAGGTTTGGTCTTTGCCAAGATTTTAAGTACCATTCCAGCTTCAGAGCCAACAAAGATGACTGTGTAGTTTTGATACGGGCCGGCAGAGTGGTCCACTGCGATCGCTGTCAACCGATACCTGTCAAGACCAAGATCTCCTGTATAATAATTCCTCTACATTAGAGACCCCAAAAACTTGTTCCTCCTAGGTGCTGAATATGGAAGTACCACTGCTTTTGCCTGGTTTGGGGAGGCAGCAGCTAACACCACCAAATTATACACTCATCTCTATTTATGCTGTTTTCAATCAACACTTTGGGGGATGCTTTTAGCTCCCAATGGCCCTATGGCTGGGAATGTAGGGAGTTGCAGTCCTTAGACATCTGGTGGGGCAAAGGCTCCCCATCCTTGCACTAAGGAATGAGAGGGAAGGAATGCTATGTTTAACAAGCCAAGTGTTGTGAACAGTTGAGTAACAACCGGAATAGTCACTGTCTGGAAACACAGCTGAGTGACAGTCAAAGACTCGGACTCATCCTCCAAAGTGGTTTTGGAGAACCATTTATGGTTTTGGCAACTGTAATCAAATCCCACTCATGCTAGCTCATGCTTCCATAGACATCCCCCACAGCTTGGTGGCCAATTTGCTAGTGTGTCAATGACAAGAAACCTGATACCCATTCAAGGGGGACTAGAATAAGTGATCTGCTGATGTGGCAATCCTTGAACTCAGTGGAACTTGCCTCTGAGTAGGCATATCGAGGGTTGCGCTGTGTTTCCTTTCTCCACCAAAGCCAGTGGGTTGTGGTTGGAATGATTCACTCAGAAAGTCTGCAGGACAATTTGAGCCAGTGTGGAGCTAGTGGTTCAAGGGTTTAAGCCCCTACTCAGCCACGAAGCTCACTAGGAGACCTTGGGCCAGTCCCTGTCAATCAACCTAACTTCCATCATAGGGTTGTGAGGATGATATGAAGAGGTGGAGAACCTCGTAGCTATGTTGCTGTTTATAGCATGTTGTACCATCCTAGATGGAGGTGGGTGAAGAGCCGAGTGTAAATCACGCTTAATGCTGCCAGGCATTTTTTTCTAGACCAGATGTTTGCTTTGCAACAAATATTTGGCTGGGGATTGGCTGTGTTATCTGCATGGTTCCTGGGAATGCTTAAGAGTGAGGTTTGCATGTGGAACATTTTCAAGAATGTACTTGGGAGAGGTTACTGGAGTGGAGGGGCAGAGCTGCCTCTTATTTTGTTCAGTTGCTAATGATGCTCTCTGATGGAATTTTATGGCATTTTTGTATAGAAAATCTAACAAAGCCAATTCTGTAACAATGCTTATTTTGTTTTCCTGTTAATCATGCCATCTTAAATGTCTATTCTCCATTATTTGACCTTCATTTGTAAGGGTGGGGTTTTTTTTGTTTTTTGTTTTGGTATTTTGCAATGTTATGTCAGATGCTTGGAGCTGGGTTGCAAAACACATTGAGATTTTTATTTCTTTGGAAATACAAAGCCGTATAGAAGAAACGGTAAATAAGATAAAGATCCCACGTCTGACAACATTGCATTTTGCATCTCCCTGCCCTCCCACCGCAACCCTGGGCTTCACATCACTGGCCACAGGGGCAGGAAAGCAGAGCACAACATTATGCCAGACATGTACACTCTGCCCTGCGCATGGCCAGCCATGGGTTGCTATCACACATAGTCCTGCTCTTTGTGACACCTGCGAGAACCAGCTCTCCCATACTGCACAACCTCTGGTTAGATCCAAAGAAGTGTGTAGTTGTTTAAATCAGAGAAGAGCTTCCCCCTTTGGGGCAAGTTTTTGCAGGCGGCACATACCAGTGGTGGGGACAGAGGCAAAAAAGGCTGGAACATGATGTAGGGTTGCCATATTTTGAAGAGCAAAAAAGAGGACACATTTGAAGACTTCTACTTTTAAATGTAAGGGTGGTGCTGTGGCTTAAACCACAGAGCCTAGGACTTGCTGATCAGAAGGTCGGCGGTTCGAATCCCCGTGATGGGGTGAGCTTCCGTTGCTCAGTCCCAGCTCCTGCCAACCTAGCAGTTCGAAAGCACGTCAAAGTGCAAGTAGATAAATAGGTACCACTCCGGCAGGAAGGTAAACGGTGTTTCCGTGCGCTGCTCTGGTTCGCCAGAAGCGGCTTAGTCATGCTGGCCACATGACCCGGAAGCTGTACGCCGGCTCCCTCGGCCACTAAAGCGAGATGAGCGCCGCAACCCCAGAGTCGGTCACAACTGGACCTAATGGTCAGGGGTCCCTTTACCTTACTTTTAATTATGGATCACTGTGACGATTCTACCCGTGAAAAAGAGGACATGTACTGGAGAAAAAAGAGGGCACATGGAAACCCTCAACAACAGATCTACGAATTGCAGAGTTCCCTGGGAAGGGGGACTGACTGTTAAACCACTGTGAAAACAGCAGCTCTGTAGGGGGACAGGGTGTCTCCTAACAACTGTCAGCAGTCTTAACAAACTACAGTTCCCAGGATTCTTTGAGGAAGCTGTGACTGTGGCATAGCACTGCTTTAAATGTATAGCGCAGATGAGGCCTTAATCAGTCCCGTGTAGGAAAACCTGATTTCCCCAAAGTCCTGCCCGGTGTGGCTGGCATAGTATTACGTTTCAGATGTGCAGCGGCTGAGCCTCATGTCGCAACAAGGCCTCCTTCCTTACCTGACCCTTGTCTTTGTAAACCAAGGCTCCTCAATGACGGAGGGAACGGCGGAATCCATCAAAGGGTGGGATTTGATGAAAGAGAGGGTTTCATCTGGGAAATCAATGGAGGTTTTGTAAGCCTCTGCTAGGCCGTGTTTTGCACAGCACCCAGGTCTGAAAGGAAAGCAACATTTTTTTCCCATTTTTTTTTTTTTTTTAAGTGAAGGGAAGGGGCAGAATTCTGAAGGAGCAGCGCGAACAGCCAAGGCAAACTGAATTTGGAGCCCAAACGAAAACTGCTACTTTGGGACCATTTGAGACAATCGCTCAGCACAAGGCTGGCCAATTGCTTTGTTATTTCAGGTTCATGATGAGGGAGTCATCTGAATTTCTGTCTAGATTTTGGGATTTTGCACATTTTTAGGAAGGTTTACTTGCAGCATGCTGACGTGCCAAGCCTTTGATTCCCCACTCCTGGCTCATTCTCAACATCTGGACAGGTGGGGGAAATGTTCTTCCATTAAATATCAGACAGGTGCAATCTCTATCATCTTCTCATTGCCTACTGAAGAACTTTCTACTCCAACAAGTCTTTCAAAAATCTCTGTATTTGTACTTTACTTAGTGCATGTATCACTTTCCACACGCGTCTCAGTGCTTGCCTTTTATATATATTGAGCCATTTTCTACTTTCTAAGCTTGGGTTTCAGCTGTTTTGCCTTTGCCCCCAGAAAACCTGCTCTTTTGCACTAAATCAGAATAAATGGCAATCTGCTATCAGAAAACCCGGTAGCTGTTTGCTCTGATTCAGCACTAAACTGCGGGTTTTCCAGGAGGAAAATGGCAGGCATAACAAATTCTTTAGTTGAGCCATTTGTCATCGGAATATAAGAACACAAGAAGCTGTCTTACCCCAAGTCAGACCATTGGGTCATCTATCTCAGCACTGTCCACCCTAACTGGCTGCTGTTTCCCAAGGTTTCAGGCAAGGGTCCCTTCCAGCCCTAACTGGAGATTTCAGTGATTGAACCTAGGTATTTCTGCATGCAAGACAGAGGCCTTGCTCCCTTGCCATGTGCAAGGTGCAGTTTGAAATTAAACATAAACACTGATTTGATCTGTTATTTGTATGCTGCTTTTCCATCAACCAATTTGAGCTCAAAGCAGCTCACAATTCCCAGCCAGAGACACATGGATGGACCAACGTGTTCTTCACTGATTCCAAAACAGCTGTACAGATGGGGCCATGACAACAACATCCTAATAACAGATTATCATCCATTTATTTCCTTTACCTCGGCCTTGGTACTTTGTCTTCAGGTACAGCTGTCCAAACAGAATCTGGAGTCTTTTGTTCCTTAAATCTTCCTTTGAAGACTTTCTCAATGTCCTCCATGCTAAAGGCACACACTGCGGAGCCGGGGATGCTGTAAAAAGACACACGGGAGAAGACGTTGCAGAGAAGCCAAACAACAAAGCGGCGACGGATTAAGCGTCGGCAGTGAACCGGAGAACTTCCCTCTCTCTTTTTGACGCCGGGTCGCTCATCTCTTACCTGTTAAGCTGCGTAGTGAATACGCCGACAACAGTAGGGGCTCCGTTGATTTCTATTATGTCTGTGATCGACTGGAGCACGTCAAAGTAGAAAAACGAATCCCCGGGGACGGAACAGTTGAGACGCGCTTTCAGGAATGACGTCCAGTGCTTCTCCAGCACCCTCTGAGAGCCACCCATGTCGTTTTTGCATATGCGAGCTACACGGGAGTACACAGCCTTGCGTGGGGGACAATAGGAAAGGAGGAAAGTCAGGCTGGCAACTAATCCATCTGGAAAACCACCACTGTTATAACAGCAACTTTGGTAAAAGGAAAGCAACTTCTTGTAGGTTCCCTACGCCAACTCCATTGGCAGGGGTGGGGAACCTTTCTCAATGTATTTATTATTTATCCATTATTTTTGTTAGTCGCTTTTCTCACCAAGTGACCCAAAGCAACTTATATTAAAATGAATCAAGATTAAAATGTTGACAATAGGACCCATAGAGGGGATTGGGAGGGGGGAGTCCCGAGATTCAGAGTGATCTCTTTACATGGATGTCTATTTGGTATAGTTATAAATTCATATTTGTAAATAAAAATAACAGGGTGGGGGGGAATCAAGAACATCCATGTAAGGACACACAATTATACAAATAAAAGGCAGGACTTAGGCAATGGACCACAATGCCACCCATCAAATTAAGGTCCAAAAGCCTAGCTAAAGAGAAAAGTACAGTGGTGCCCCGCAAGACGAATGCCTCGCAAGACAAAAAACTCGCTAGACGAAAGGTTTTTCCGTTCGCGATTTGCCTCGCAAGACGAATTTTTCGTATGGGCTTGCTTCGCAAGACGAAAACGTCTCGCGACTTTTTTTTCTTTGACTAAAAACAAAGACATGTTTTGTTTATAAAGTTAATTTATTTTCCCTTAAATTTTTTAACTGCTCTTTACAGTATGTGTGACTTTAAAGAGCAGTTAATAAACTGTTGTTGTACCAAATTTGGCTTTGTTTGGACTTTTTTTGACCATAGGAACGCATTAATTGATTTTCAATGCATTCCTATGGGATTTCGTGCTTCGCAAGACGAAAAATTCGCTAGACAACAAAAATTGCGGAACGAATTAATTTCGTCTTGCGGGGCACCACTGTATTTGCTTGGCATCTAAAAATGGATAAAGATGGCACTAGAAGTGCCTCCCTGAGGGGGCATTACAGAAGTGGGGGGGGGGAGGAAGAGGCAACCACTGAAAAAGCTTGATCTCATGTCCCCCCCCCCCGAACCTCCTATGGAAGGGACACATGAAGAAGGGCCTCAGATGATGATTGCAAAGCCCAGGTCAGTTCATGTGGGGAGAGGTGGACCTTGAGGTACTGGAGTCTTGAACTGTACAAGGCTTTGTTGGTCAAAACCTGGGGAAAAATTGATAGGCGGTTGTGCCAGAGCTGGCATTGTATGTTCAGACTGCCCTGCTCTGGTCAGCAATTTGGCTGTTGAATTCTGCACCAGCTGCGGTTTCCAAATGGTCTCTAAAGGCAGCCCAATTTATAATGCATGCCTGTTGTCCAACCTGGAGGTTTACTTTCAATATTTATATAATGTCATGCAAGCTTCTCCAGACTTTCCTGCTTTTCTTAACCATTGTACAATAGGCTAGTTTCTACACACATTTTCTATCCTCCATCCTGGCAAACAAGAGGAATTATCAGAGTTCAAGGTTACATTCCAGCGAGGTGAAAACACTCATGGAAGGGGTGAAGCAGTCTCGCTAAAGGGTGCCGTGTGGGTTAGGAGTGGGCTTCGGAGTCTTGAGGGCCAGAGACAGATGCCACCGGAGCTAAGATTTCTCATTCCCGCCACAGAAAAAGGAAGTCATGTTTTGATTAGGGCTCAGCAACTATGAAAACCTTGGGTCAAACCTAGCCCCATACTACCTATCTCTCCAATTGCCCAGCTCAGAAATGGGGTGTAGATGAGCCCCAGGTCTTTTTTGAGGGAAGGGAGTCAAATTAGTCCTCCAGCAAATCTAGTTGCCGACCAGTTTATAGAGACAACCAATTATAAATCCTGGTCTTGTCTACATCTGTGTTGCAGCACTAAAATAAGAGCAGGAGGTTCATTTGATTCACAGGTGAATTTTCCAAGCGATTGTGTTCCAAGTGTTTGGGTAGGGAGGAGGCCAATTTGGATTTTCACTGACAGGGTGAACCTCTTTACAGATGGAGTCCAGCTCTAGAGAACAAAGCTGTGAGACTGGGTGTTGGGTTGGGTTGGGTTGGGGGGACACAAATTCCACCACCTCCTTCAGCAATTAGAAGTATGAGAAGTGCCAGCTTATTATTTTCAAAACCAGTCGTTGAACAGAAACGACTGCGAGCCACTCCATAGCAAGCATATTTTCAGCCCGCTACAAATCACCCAGAGACTTTGTAGCTTATCATAACAAACAGCTGTATTTACTCTTACCTTGCCTAAGTTATTATGCTCCACGGCAATCTCTCGAAAGAAGAAATACACAAAGTTCCCGTATTCAATGGCATGAAGGAAATGGGGCTCTGCAAGATTCAAGGAAGAGGAGATCTATGTTGGGAGGATTTTGCTTGGTTAAAAAAGGAGGCACCTTGCTACATCTGGGTTAACAGCCCAATATGGCATGAGAAAGAGGCATGGGGTTGCAGCCAACCAAGTATTACTCAGAGTAAACCCAATGGCATGACTATCTTAGGTCCATTCATTTCAATGAGTCCACTCTGAGTGAAAGTTGCTTGGAAACTTTGTAATGGCCACTATGCTAGCACAGGGGTGAGCAACCTAAGGCCCATGGGCCAGAAATGGCCCATGGAGGTTATTTAACTGGCCCACAAGCCGCCCCTGAACCGAGCTGCCTGCCCGCGCACTGCGCTAAACTGCGGTGCTGAAAATTGCGTCTGCGCAGACACCAAAAATCGCGGGCACGCACACGCGATCCAGCCCACAGAGGGATCCTGCGGGACCGATCCGGCCCAGGTAAGATAAACCTTGCCGACCCCTGTCTAGCACAACATCACAACAGTGAATTTTAGGCAAACGATGAAGCATTACTGACACTGTGCAGGTGCGGCTCGGGAAAGCATTAGAAAACCCCATGTAAGAATAAGAGATCATCATTTTTTTTTAAAGGAAGCTCTTCCAAGAGCTGCTGGCACATCACAGAAGTTCAGAGTTATTCTGTCAGAAACAAATCACCACCATAGGATCTCAATGGAAGAGGAATGCATAAAGTTGTCTCATACCATGTTTAAGGGGAAGGACTGGAGCTCAGCAGTACTGGAACACATCCTTTGCATGTAAAAGGTCACAGGGTCAATCCCAGGCACCTCCGCGGAGGACTGGAAATGAGCCTTCTCTGTACACCAGGAAAGTTGCTGGCAATGCAGATCAGGAGTAGCAAACATTGTGCCTTCCAGATGTTGTTGGACTCCAAATCCCATCAGCCCCAGCCAATGTGGGATGATATTAGCTGTAGTCCAAAAATATTTGTAAGGCACCACACTAGCTATGCCTGGTGTAGACAACTCTGAATTAGATGGACCAATGGTCTGAATTGGAGTAGTTTTCTATGTTGGAGTTAGACCATTGGTTCATCTAGCCCAGTGATGGCCAGCTGTAACTGGCACCAACTCTCCAGAATTCCCAGGCAGGGACTTCTCTCAAAACTTGGTACCCAAAGTCCTTTTTAATTGGAGGTGCATAAGAATGAAAGGTAGTATTACAGAGATGAGGAACCCATGACTTCTCTATATGATTTCAATCACCCAATTCCCATCAGCTCCAGCCAACATGGCCCAGTGGTCAGGGATGATGGGAACTGCGGTCCAGGAACATCTGGAATACCAATGTCCCCCATCCCTGCAGTATTGGCTCTGCCAACATTTATGCTACTGCAGAGGAAGGAAAACGGCATTCAAATAAACCTGGCACATACTAGGTTATTACTTCCTTTTTGCAATGAAGGGGGGTGGGGGTGCATTTCCTTCAGAGTAAAGAATGTCTGCATACACCCAAAAGAGGGACAAACCTATCAGATCGAGCGTATGATACTGTGGTTAGAGTCTTGGACCAAGAATTGGACAGCCCATATTCAAGTCCCAGATCAGCCATGAAGCACACACAGTGGTATGATTTCAGTTAATTTATCAATTGCCTTCTCAACCACCATCTCAAGGGGATTTACACATCAAAGACATTTTAAAGATGTTCAAAACAGTTAAAATCTGTAATCTTGGGCCAGTCACTACCTTTTGGCTTAATTGACTAGGGAACCCTAGAGTTCCTTAGATGAAAGGTAGGGTATATAAAGGGAAGAGTCAATGGGTCCAGCCTGTTCCATGTGCCTCTCACAAGATGCTCTCTTGCAGCAGCTCACTAGAAAGCTCTCTTAAGGTTACAGGCATTACAGTCTTCATTAGTGTTACAAACAGGCTGCTGTTGCAGCTGCTATGCAGATCTGGTGCCTACGGATGCCAAAGTGTATCCTGTAGTTACAAAGTGAAATCCACTATTCAAGGCACTTTAGGACATCCAAGTACAGATGAAGTTGAGCTTCAATGAATGTGCAGACTTTAATGTCGGCTAATGGACTGTAAAAAGGCCTCCGAGGAATTGTATTGCAGCTCCGGCCTTTTGTTACTACAGCTTCATTCATTAACTTATTGCGGATTGGGGGGTGGGGGTGGGTGGGAAAGGGTTTCATTCCTGGGCCAGATCTTTTGCTGGATGAAGACAAAAAGAAGAAGTGGGCTTTGGGTTGTGCTCCACTGAAAGGAGAATATATGCTCACAGCCATGGAGCTTGCCCCGATTCTTTTTCACACACCCACAAACTG
Organism: Podarcis liolepis; assembly: GCF_965112155.1. Lineage (NCBI taxonomy): Eukaryota > Metazoa > Chordata > Lepidosauria > Squamata > Lacertidae > Podarcis > Podarcis liolepis. The sequence goes on from NC_139569.1 coordinate 41,481,816, forward strand.
CAGCTGGTTACATATAATATCAGATCCTTCATGCCACGTATCAGGACGTGGGTGGTTGTAGCTCTTTCATTTAAAAGAACTTACAGAAGAAAAAGATGCAATTTTAATTTTGTGGGCAACTGTATATAGAACTATATCAAATTTTGATATGACTAATGCAGAGCAATCTTATACATGGCTACTCAGAAGTAAGGCCCACTGAAATCAATGGTACTTTCCCCTAGGATTGGAGTCTTAAGGGGCTAAATAAGTTATTCCCAGACTGCGTACTGGGACACAGATTAGAGAATTTACCACTATGCCTATTTTAGATTCACTTCAGTTAAACGCTATGTTTGAACCTGCACAAACTGTGTTTAGTTTTAGCTATGGTTTGTTTGAAGCAAGACAACTTCAAACCATAGTTTACAAAGCAAAGTCTGTGCTTCAACCCATTGAAGTTTTCATTAACCATGGTATAGGTGGTTCGGATGCAGTGCGGAACTGTGGGTGATTGAAATCTGCAGTGAAAGCTGTGTCAGAAGAGGGAGGGAACGAGGAGCAAGGTCCCAAGGCTTGTGCACGTAACCATAAACAATGGTTAGGTTCAAACAAATCAGTGAAAAAAATCAAACAAGTATACTCTTACAAGTGTACCTCCAATTTTTATTTTTAAATGTGCCTCAGTCCTCAAAGAGTGAGCTAAAGATTTGAACACTGAGAAAGTCTAGTCATCAGCAAAAAGAGTGATTGCTTTGTAATTATTGGGTTAAACGAAATGGAGAATATCACCACTCCACAATGCACACAATCTCCAGCTAGGGGCCTACAAAGACATTACAAGCTGCAATTATTAGTATTTCACTATAAGTACCTTTAATCCACTTGGAGTCGTATTTTATTGTTCTCAATGCTGACCCGTCCCCCATGCTTCGGTAAATTACCGCATCACTTGCCAGAAAATCTGCAACCGTTGCAGAATAGAGTTTGCCATCTGAAACAATAGAACAGATGAGGCATTTAGTATCCATTTTAATTCTGAGTAACCTCTTATCATTTTTGTATTCTTTGGGCCACGGGGGTTATGCAGACACCACAGGCTGGAACAATCTAGCTCCCTCTTGGGTGGTTAGGCTCTGAAAGTTGGCATCCCTTCGTTGAAACGGTTTCACAGACATGGAACCCATCTGCTTGGACTGCATGATGCAGCCTCCCCCAAACTGGTGCCCACCATATGTTTTGGCTTACGTAAGAGTGCACAAACGAGTCCCAAAATATGAAAACAGTACTGTATTGAACTCTAATGTATATATTTTTAAAAAATGCTACACTGAAACAACAGGGGATGAAAAATATATTAGAAGACAAAGCACTGGTTGAAAGTCTGTTTCAACTAATTAGTCCTTTTCCATCCTGTCCGTTTAAATATGGTATCCTCGAGATCACAGTTCGCTCTATAGGACGCATCAGAGCATAAGACACACCTAGTTTTTGGAGGAGGAAAACAAGAAAAAAATAATTTTGAATCACAGAAGCCAGAACAGCAAGAGGGATCTGGCTTCTGGGATAGCCTCTTGCTGTTCTGGCTTCTGGGACAGCTGAGTGAAGCCTCTTCAAGGCAGTGGGATGAAGGCTGCCCCTGCTCTCAAGATGCTTCGTGCAGCGAAGCCAGGACAGCAAGAGGGATCGCTGCACAGTGATCCCTTTTGCTGTCCTGGCGTATGGGATAGCTGCGTGCAGCCTCTCCCGGGCAGCGGGATGAAGGCTCCCCCTTCTGAAGGCAGCCCTTTTCCCTTCTCGGGGAAAAGCCCCCAAGAGCCGCACACACGCTCCATGTGGCTCTTTAAAGAGAGTGCTGAGCAGAGCCTCCCGCCTGCATTCGCTCCATAAGACGCACACACATTTCCTCTTACTTTTTAGGAGGGGAAAAGTGCGTCTTATAGAGTGAAAAATACGGTATACGTCGTTTTGGTCCATTATCATACAGGCTCCCTCATTGTTTGAACATTATCCTTGGTTTACAGAAGAAGAGCCCTTCTGGATCAGGCCAATGGCTCACGAGTCCAGCATCCTGGTAAACTAGGTAATTGTGGGAAGCAGTGCTGTGCGGTCAGTGGTCTAGGGGGACAAGGCTAGGAGAACGTTCCCTATACGTTCCTGGAAAATCAGAGTATTATCTACGTGGGGCTGCCCTTGAGACTGACCCAGAAACTCCAGCGGGTGCAGAATGCCGCGGCGAGACTCCTTATGGGGTCTTCGCTGTGAGATCACATTCATCCGGTACTATACCAGCTGCACTGGCTCCCGGTGGAGTACAGGATCAGGTTTAAGGTGCTGGTTTTAACCTTTAAAGCCCTATACGGCCTAGGACCCTCGTACCTATGGGACCGCCTCTCCCGGTATGCCCCACAGAGAAACCTACGGTCTGCAAATAATAACACCCTCAAGGTCCCAGGCCTCAGAGAGGTTAGGCTGGCCTCAACTAGAGCCAGGGCCTTCTCGGCTGCGGCTCCAATCTGGTGGAATGCTCTGTCACAAGAGACTAGGGCCCTGCGGGACCTGACATCTTTCCGCAGGGCCTGCAAGACAGAGTTATTCCGCCAGGCCTTTGGTCAGGGCGCAGCCTGACTCCCTCCTCTGGCAACCTGCACAAAATTTTGCTTAACGGTTGCCATCAATTTGATTTAATTAATTTTTATAATGAAATATTTTTAGATTGTTTGACTATTTGACTGTTTGATTATTTGATTGTTGTTAGCCGCCCTGAGCCCGGCTTCGGCTGGGGAGGGCGGAATATAAATAAAATTTATTATTATTATAAAGCCTGATGCCTCCTTCTCAAAGCCAAGGAAGCTTCTGCCCAGCTTAGGGAGAGAGGCTCAATGCTCACACATGTGACGTTGCCCTCACAAACAGGTGCCTCTGGCCCTAACCGTTCCCCTGCGAAAAATTTCAGCACATGCCACTGATTCGGAGGCATACTAACTCCAACACTGTGGGTAGAATGAAGCCATTGCAGCTAGTATTGATCAGTTCCAGCCAGCATAGCTGATGGTCCGGGGTAATGGGAGCTGTGGTCCAATGGTATCTGGAGGGCACTAGGTTCAGGCCATTGGTCAGAGGGCAACATCTGGTGGGACTTCTCTGGGTCAAATTAGTCAAATGAAACCTTACGTTCAATCTTATGATAATTTTATTGAAAAACAGTGCATTTAAAATGTACTGGTGTCATAAAGTACAGGGAAATGTAAATTCACACATTTTATTAGGTATGTTATAATGGATCCTTGTATAATTATACAGAGACTTTATGCAGATCAAGAAAGTAATACATATTAGAAGCTTCCATTAACATACTTTTCATTAACATACTTTTCTGTGTATCTGAAGAAGTGTGCATGCACACGAAAGCTCATACCAAGAACTAACTTAGTTGGTCTTTAAGGTGCTACTGGAAGGAATTTTTTTATTTATACTTTTCATTACTTCACTTTTGTTCTCTTGGATTAATATTGCCTATTGTATATATGTGAAATAATAAACAACATCTCATGACCAATGAAGAAAGGTGCCTTCGATTAAAATAGGTTTCTCTCTCTCTTTCTCCATGGACAGACAGACAGACAGAATGCAGCAACACAGAAAAAAGATACAGAGGGCAACCACCATCTTAGAAGAAGCATTCTCTCCTGTACTAAAAAGGTATGCATCTTTTAAGATAATGCCTACTGTCTCATTTAGCCAAACCTAGGGACACAGGTGGTGCTGTGGGCTAAACCACAGAGCCTAGGACAGAAGGTTGGTGGTTCGAATCCCCACGACGGGGTGAGCTCCCATTGCTCGGTCCCTGCTCCTGCCAACCTAGCAGTTCGAAAGCACGTCAAAGTGCAAATAAATAAATAGGTACCGCTCTGGCGGGAAGGTAAACGGCATTTCCATGCGCTGCTCTGGTTTTGCCAGAAGCGGTTTAGTCCTGCTGGCCACATGACCCGGAAAAACTGTCTGCAGACAAATGCCGGCTCCCTTGGCCAGTAAAGCGAGATGAGCGCCGCAACCCCAGAGTCATCCATGACTGGACCTAACGGTCAGGGGTCCCTTTACCTTTAAGCATACAAAACTGTAGCATCCTCACAACGTAACAATGACTGATTGATTGATTGATTGATTGATTGATAGATAAATAGATAGATAGATAGATAGATAAATAAATAAATAAATGTATATGTGCCTCATCTAAAAACAAACGGTTGTCTCCAATTTAGCACCAAGTCAAGGTCACTTAGTGGCATACTTGTGCTGGCGAAATGTTTGTTATTGTGCAAGAAAACGTCTAAGCAGGTTTGCTGGCAACTTTGTTGCACAATAGACCGTGCAGTGAGTTTTTGCTAGTGCAATTTTCCCAAAACGAGAACTCGCCTGTCTGCCCGCTCCAGATCCCTTGCGCTAGTGGATGGAGAATGTTGGATGCAACCCAAGGAATCAGAGCCACACAGTCCACCAGCCCTTGGGAATTCCAGAGCTAGAACATACAGTGGTACCTCGGGTTAAGAACTTAATTTGTTCCGGAGGTCCGTTCTTAGCCTGAAACTGTTCTTAACCTGAAGCACCACTTTTGCTAATGGGGCCTTCTGCTGCCGCCTCACCGCTGCCGCACGATTTCTGTTCTCATCCTGAAGCAAAGTTCTTAACCCGAGGTACTATTTCTGGGTTAGCGGAGTCTGTAACCTGAAGTGTCTGTAACCTGAAGTGTCTGTAACCTGATGTTCAACAGATGACTGCCCAGCCTCTGCTTGAAGACACACACTAAGGAGAACTTCTACCACTCCTTTTCTAATTAGAAATGCTACCCCGCCCCGCCCCCCCCGCAAGTGTGCAAATCTGTGCAGAGTCAATTGATTCATGAACCAATTAACAGTGCAGTTCTATTCAGACGTATGCCCCATTTAAGCTATAGGATTGCAGTGTAAAATTTCTTCAAGTCTGTTGAAAGCCCTACTTACAAATGGAAGTGCAAACAGGATTCTCTCCTCCACCCCAGTCATAACTTAATTAAAAGTTGATGGAACCACCAGGGCTACAGAAAAAGAAACTACTTTGGGGCCCAGAATGTTCCAGGACAGGGGTGTGTGTCATTTAGTCATCTCAACCTAAACCAGTTGACAATGTGATTACTAATTTCCCAAAAAGATGTATTAGACTTTAAAGAAAAAACCCCTCTGCAGAGGCACATTGATGTGATACAATTTCTTTAAGCTTTCTCTGTATCATTTTTCACCAGGATTCATGAGAGAAAATGTTCCTACCAGCAAAGAGGGCGACGTTGGTTTGCCTGGCGTCGAACGGGCACCTGGCTAAGCCGCTGAATTCTTCTCCATCGTACTCCAAGGTATTCAGCTGTGGAAGAAAAATAAATTGTTTGGCGGTGTCACATCAAGCTCTGCAGGAAGCGTGATTTTTTGGGGGGGGGCAATGCTGCTTTGCATACACCATCATTCACTCTGTCAGACTTGATCTAATCTTCCATTTAATGCTTAAGAACTGGTTCTCAAGGAGCTGTGCAAAGGACGATAGCTTTTACATCCACAAGGCTATGCGTCATGGTGTCTATATGTGACCTCCAGGTTCAGGGAGGCAGAATGCCACTAAATTATCAGTGCTGGGGAACAACAGCGGGAGAAAATTTCATTCAGTCCACATTTTTAAGCAAACTAACCTAATTCACATTTTCCCCTCCAAATATCTGGGACTGGAACGTAATAATCCTTGGGATTTTGCATCCCTCCAAATTTTGTGGTACAGGGTTGTTTCCGATGCTACTCAGAGCGGACCCATTGAAATTAATGAACCTAAATTAGTATGACCATTAACTTCAATGGGTCTACTCTGAGGAGGACTAGCACTGGATCAACCCCCAGTTCTCAGCTCGACACCAAATGAAGATCACGTTTTTATTGCTACAGTCAATGACCAGCACTAAGGAAACAAAATACGAAGCACGTAACACACATTAACTGAATGTGTATAACAGAGTAAAAGAGAATAAAATTAGGTAAGGCAGACAAAAAATAACACAGAGTAAAATAAAATGGGCATCATAATCCTCTCATCAACTCCAAGCGTCTGGGATCAGTTCCTGGCTGTCTGCCGCAACACAGCCCTTGGTCAAACTGGGATGCAAGTTGATTCGAAAGAAGGACATAAAATGCATCTGATCATCCTGGAAAATTTGATGAAGATTTTTACACTAGTCACTGTAAAAGGAGCAGTACAGGAGATTGGAGGGTTTAGATCCTACCTTTCAAGGAAACGATTCTCAAATGCAGATCACAACAGGCTGCAATAACACAAAACGTAAATCCTCACCCCTGGAGCCTTTAGTCCTCAGACCTGGTGCCAGAGGTCAGAACAGCTTTCTCGCCATTGGTTCTGCAACCAGCATGGAACAGAGCTTTCTGCAGTGATGAGCCACTAGGTAAAGGGACCCCTGACCATTAGGTCCAGTCGTGGCCGACTCTGGGGTTGTGGTGCTCATCTCGCTTTATTGGCCGAGGGAGCCGGCGTACAGCTTCCGGGTCATGTGGCCAGTATGACTAAGCTGCTTCTGGCGAACCAGAGCAGCTCACGGAAACGCTGTTTACCTTCTCACCGGAGCGGTACCTATTTATCTACTTGCACTTTGATGTGCTTTCGAACTGCTAGGTTGGCAGGAGCAGGGACCGAGCAACGGGAGCTCACCCCGTTACGGGGATTCGAACCACCGATCTTCTAATCGGCAAGTCCTAGGCTCTGTGGTTTACCCCACAGCGCCACTCGCGTCCCTTGATGAGCCACTAGTCATGGCTAAAAAACAACTGCCAGCCCTGCTTGCTGATGTGCTCCCTGGTTCACATCACGTCCAGCCAGATCAGCAGGGCTTTGGCTGAGGATTGCTCATAAAAGTGAACCAGTGTGGCTAGAATGCAACCTTGGGACACTAAGGTTGAATTCCCCACTTAGGCTATCTCTGTTCACTGGGTGAACAGAGATAGCCTAACAGATGCTGATGGACTCCAACTCTCATCAACCCCAGCTGGTTTCGGACTACCACTCCCATCATCCCTGGTTATGGACCATGCTAGCTAGGGTTGATGAGGTACACTGGCTAAATCTGGGCTGGTTCCTATCAAGTCAGCCTCATATATCTCACAAGAGGGAAGAGAACCATGAACACCACCCTCATCTCCTTGGAGGCGATGATGAGGAAGATACCCACAAGAGCAACATGTAGAGAAGCTTCTGTCTTAGTGCGCTGAGGTCCTTACCCTAAGGTAGCGGCACATGGGGTTAAATGCATTGGTTCCACAGACAAACACCATCTCATCATTCCTGGGGACAAAGACTTTAATAAAATTATGGCATTCGTCCTGGAAAAGAAGAAGAGAGACTGGTTTATGTTACCATTTACTCACAAATATGGTTTGTTTATTAGAGAAGTGGAATGTCGAGATGACAAATTTTGAGTGACACAAGAACAAAACTAAAAGAGATAAAAATTCAAAAGATCCTGACATTTATATTGCAACATCCCTGTTTCTGATTGTGTTTTATTATGAATACACACACACACACACATTTTATATACCACTTAATCAGAAGAACCTGTAAGCCGCTTACATAAAAATATAAAGTGGTTGTCGCTTTGACAACAAGTACAACATAATAAAAGTGAATGAATATTGATAAAATCAACAGTTTTAAAACAAATATGCACAATAAAATTACATGTCTAGGTAGGTTTGCATAAGCAAAAGAGATTTTAGGAGATGTCATAAACAGTACAGTTTATGCCTGATATCCATTGGCAGGGAGTTCCAAAGTGAAAGCACTGCCATACTAAAAGATTTGATTTCTTGCATGTTGGCTGACACTTGTAAAAATGCCAGTTCTATATATGAAGGGGTTGAGTGAGCACATAGGGGATAAGGCCTTCAAGAAAACCGAGCCAAAACTGTTAAGGGGTTCATATACTAACAGTAACACCTCGAATTGTAACCTGTTAGAACTTGGACTTTTAACAGATCAGCAGGCTGTGTGCAGATCTTTGAGCACAGCACTGGAGAAATCTCACTCCTGCCAGGAATCGTGCTGCAATAACTGCACTTTCTGCACTGAGCGTAAGAGAAGGTGCACATGGTGTGTATTGCTGTAACCTAGTCTTGGGAGTTGGTTATGCCTGGAGTACTGAGGAAAAAGCTACCAAGGGGCAGGAGCAGACACAGTTATCATATCAGCTGAAGCAGACAACAGATGTTCCTATATACTGAGGCTATCTGAGCATTTAGGGGCAGTTGCATAAAATGCAAATTCTTGTGTCTGTAAGTAGAATCCAAGTCCCATCTCCACGATACATTTAAAGCAGTATCATATCACTTGAAACAGGCAAAAAATCCTAGGAACTGTATGTACAGTGGTGCCTCGCAAGATGAAAAGAATCCGTTCTGCGATTCTCTTCGTCTAGCAGTTTTTTCATCTTACGAAGCAAGCCCATTGACGGATTAGCGGATTAGCGCTATTAGCGGCTTTTAGCGGCTTTTAGCGGCTTATCTGCTGATCGGATCAGCTGATAAACGGCTAGAAAAAGGGGGGGAGGGGAAAAAACCAGCAGGAACTCGCAAGACATTGTCATCTTGCGAAGCAAGCCCATAGGAAATTCGTTTTGCGAAGCACCTCCAAAACGGAAAACTCTTTCATCTAGCGAGTTTTCCGTCTTGCGAGGCATTCGTCTTGCGGGGCACCACTGTATGTATTTTTTTATTCACTAATACGGCTTGATTGTAAGGGGAAAAAACCCAGTGCAGTTGTTTGTTATGGGTGCAAAGAGTTGTTAGGAAACCTCTATTCTCCTCATAGAGCAGAGGTTCCCAGAGTGGTTTAACACATTCAATCTCTCTTTCCGCGGGTCTCTAGGAATTGTAGTTCTGTGAGGGGAATAAGCACCGTTCATAAACTACAGTTCTCAGGATTCTTTGGGGGCAGCAATGACAGTTTAAAAATGACATGATACTGCTTTAAACGTACTGTTCAGATGGGGCCTCGTTCATTATCAGTTGTACATTGGCTTCAAGCCCAACTTTTAAAAACATAAACAAGGATTTAAATATTTTTCTGCTTAAAAAAAAGGTGTATGGGGGAGGGGAACGACAAAACGTACTTTGTGTTTTCCCTTCATGGCGCAGTTCTCTCTGTCCTGTTGCCTTGACCGCCATGTTAATTTCTGTTCCAATAAAATGAAGAAATGAAAATAAGAACATTCTAATGTTTAATGTAGAATTATTATTATTGTTTCTTTTTTAAAACAACAACAACCACCCCCAAATTAAGCTGTTATTCCAATACCTTGCTTGGAGCAACTTCTCCCTTTGGAATGTCGTTCAAGTTCACAGTGTAAACTTGATCCCTGTAAGAGCAGAGGAAAAATAGGAATAAGACACTATCAAATCCCCTCAACTCACTGAGAATGAACATTCAAATAGGAAACGAACATTAACTCTCAACACACCAGGTCTGAGAGCGTTTATGAAGGACTACACACATGAAATGGACTTTATATTGATGTAAATTACAGAGGTCAGCTGTGAGAATGGACTAACATCAAGAGAAGGATGAAGAGGAGATTAAAGAAGAATGAAGTAATTCTTCATCAGGAAGTAGAGAACATATGTTTGCAACAGGAGTGGGAAACCTATTTTTTAAAAAAGAAATTGTATTAAATTTAAATAATTTGGACTGATTTGTATTAATTTGGAAAACCAATAAATAATAATATTTATATAAAAGAGAATGAATATCCAAATAGCACCCGCCTAGTTCTGTTAAATGGGGATACTGTGCCACTGGGATTATGAAGGAGGACTTCGTAATGGCACCAAAGCTCTCTTACTGGGGTGACTATCTTGCAGAAGGACCCTCTCTGCTATGCCACAGAGAAGGCCCATAGTGAAGAATAAGTGCAGAACAACAGTCACACATTTATTTTAAAGTCAAATAGTTTTCTCAAAGTTACAAAGAATCAAGTTAAATACTAGTTAAATTTTAAAAAATCCAGTTATCCCAGGGCACCAAATGGGCAGAATAGCAGAAGGCAAGTCTGCATTTACTACTGATGAAGCAATTGCGTAAACTACTGTCAACTGGGTAAAATAATGTCTGTATGAGCTTGCTTACTTTTCCATAAGTTAATGGCACAGAGAACAAAAATGGGGGGAAACGAAAACAAACAATTCAGATAGCGGCCAGGAATACCCCCCAAAGGAGTTTGACCACACAACTCCATCTCCCTGCAGCTACAGTTCTGGAACAGATCCATAAAACCTCCACACCATATAGCTGGATCATACTACACTGGGAGGAGAAGCATTTGGGTATCAACTAGGGATGGAAGAATATGTCAATCTGGCTTCTGTCAGTTTCTCATTTCATTACAGTTCTCCACATTTGTGCCGTGATTCATGCAGCGATTTGACACTTTTCAAAAAATACATTTTTTGAAAAATTGTCAGCATTTTAGTGCTAATTTCCCCGAATAAACACAATTTCTGACCATTTTTCACATTTTCTCAAGCCATTAAATAATGCACTTTAGCATGTTATTTTCAACCAATACATACATTTTTATGCATGCTTTACCATAATCTAAGGGGTTTGGGGGCACATTACTTGCATCTCTATAAATTTGGAAAAGTGCACATTTTGGAGGCATCCCAGTTCGTTTATTGTTTCAGAAAGTGAGAATTAGGCAAGTTCCCCTTTAATTGCCAACTTAATTGCATTTCTCCTTCTTCCCTAGTACCAAGGACACCTACTCAAGGGAGGCAGTTGGCAGTGCTGCCAGAAACCAGGGACTGATAGACTTGCACATACCTGGTTTCCAGTCTAGAAATGTGTGTCTCATACATGCATTACCATTTAACCCTACCAGGCTTCTTGGGGGTATCTGTATAAGCCCTGTTCAAAAGAGGTGGCTGGATTAGATGGTCTGATCTAGCAGGGCTTCTCTTCTGTAATATATTGTGTCCCTCTCCCTCTGTGCATTCATTTTCCCCTTCCAATTCTATTTCCCGATCCCATTCTCTACAGATTACTTTTAAACAAGGTGCACAGATTAAATGCAAAACCAACCAGGGCAGGGGTGGGTAGGAGGGAGGGAGAGAGAATTTTAATTTAATCAACTGACTGCGGGAAAATTACCTGCCAGCAATATAAAGTGTGTCTCGAATTTTCAACATCAGTTGAAAGTCCAGCCTATGCTGGGATTCATTGCCTGAAGGGCGTCCTTTAAATACTGGATATTGCCTTGAATCTGCAAGTAAAAATGGGTTACGCCATCACTCAGGATTATAGAGCTAAAGAATCAATAGACAACATTGATTAGCTGTATATACTGGGAGCAGAAGGCTTAAACTAAATTCCTTGCATAATGCGCTGAATATAAATGAATAAATGGCAGGAACTCTGCAAACACGCTTTAAAACAAACAAACTTGAACTTACTGCACACTTTTGAATGCTATTATTATTATTATTATTATTATTATTATTATTATTAATGATGGAATTGCCTAATAAGTGAAAAGCCAAGTCAATCTCAGAAGGAACAACTGCTTTCCCTCAACAACAACAAAAAATAAATGGCAAGTTTGTTCCCACCAGTTACTCACAGTGGTAGTCGACAACATTAATAGGGTCGTCGTCTTCTGGGAAGCTGACGGCAGCACTTTGGGAGGCGGTCAATAGCATCACGCAAGCAGAAAGCAGCAAGAGCCTCATGACTGGTGTGTACGGAGGGTGTAGAATGAGCCACTTGGTAATACTATTTACCTGCAGGGTTTTAAAAAACAAAAAAACCCTCTCAAAATAACAATAAAAGACACAGAGGGAGGTTGATTCTACTTCAATGCCCGGAGCCAATGAGCGACTCCTTAATTCACACTTTATGCTAGTGAAGATTGTGTAAATTATGTTGCATGAAAGGTCTCTTTGTGTTTGTCGACAGAAAAACTGCTATGTGACAGCCCTGATTAAAACTTTTCTGCGACATATTGACATTTGCTAATTTTTGAGCTAAATTTACAAGTGGGTTTCTTTTCTGGAGGGAGCTGACGAATGTCACCCCGGCTGAATCACAAGGATTGCAAACAGAACATGCAGCCTTGCTGACTTGGCAGGAAGATTGTTAACGTTGGGATTAGAATATTAATTAAACTGCAATCTCTTTCCCTTCTCCAACTAATTGCCACATGGTACCCAATAAAGCCTTTGCCTGTAAGTTAACCAAAGCTCCTTTACAAAATTCAAGGCACATCCAATCCATGTAAACTCCAAGCCAAGTTTTTATTTTTACCTGGGGGGTGGGGGTGATTCTCTGTAAGAGTATTTTCTTGTTCCAAATTATCATTTGAATACTTAATATCCCAGGCTGGCTAACAAAACTGAGCTAGATGACCAAACTTGTGCGTTTCACAAATCAACCACCTCAGTTTATGATAAAGCTGCAACAATTGTTGTTTTGCCCCACAAAACATAAGGAATATAGGAAGCCGCCATAAAACAGGTCAGATTATGCAACTTGCTAGACCAATACTGTCTACTCTGACCAGCAGAGGCTGTCCAGGCTCTGAGGCTGAAATCTTTCCCATTATCTGCTTCCAGATCCTTTTATGGCGCAGCATTTTCAGAAGACATTTGGAGGAGAAGAGGCCTGTTGCTATTAGTAACTGGCAGCAATTGATGCTATTGTGCATTTTTATGGATTTTATGGATTCTTATCTACCTGTTGTGACTTAGGCCTGTGCACAGGGCAGTATATAAATCATCTAGATAAATAACTAGAAAGGGCATGGATTGAACCTGGAACATTATGAACACAGAAAGCTGCCCTGTACAGAGCTGGACAATTGGTCCATGTAATAATAATGAAGATGATAAATTATTATATGCCGCCGAACTGACTGGGCTGCTCCAGCCACTCTGGGATGCTTCCAACAAACTAAAACATCAAACCCAGTAAAAGATTTAAAATTTCCCTACAGGGGGCCTTCAGATGTCTTCTAAAATAGTACCTTATTTCCTTGATATCTGATGGGAGGGCGTTCCACAAGGCGGGTGCCACTACCAAGAAGGCTCTCTGCCTGGTTCCCTATAGCTTTACTTCTCACAGTGAGAAAACCTCCAGAAAGCCCTTGGAGATGGATCTCAGTGTCAGGTCTGAACGATGGGGAAGGAAATGGCTTTGGCCCAGGTATCCTGGGCCAAAGCCGCTTAGGTCTTTAAAGGTCAGCACCAACATTTTGAATTGTGCTCGGAAATGTACTGGGAACCAACGCAGATCAATGTTACATGGTCCCGGCAGCTGTTCCCAGTCACCAGTCTTGCAGCCACATTCTGGATTAGTTGTACTTTCTGGGTCACCTTCAAAGGTAGCCCCACACAAAACAGGGCTAGTTCAGTATTGACTGGCAGTGGCTCTCCAGGGTATGATCCACAAGGCCTCCTTGAAAGGTCTGAGAATTTTACCAAGGGTATAATGGGGGAAATGTTCTGCTAGGCAACCTGGTCTCAAGCTGTTTAGGGCTTTTATGTGATAAAACCTTGATTGCAGCTCAGTACCTAACAGGCAGGCAAGTGCAGATCTTTCACCACGGGTGTAATACGTGTACAGCCTTGAGCATGCTAGCTGCTGCATTCTGCACTGGCTACAGATTATTAAACAAGTGCAGCCCTATACACAGTATATTACAGTAGCGTTACCATGGGGCTACCAATGCGTTAACCAAAGTAGCCTGATTATTCCTATCCAGGAATGGGCATCAAAACCCAAAACTGGTAGTGGGTGCTCCATGCCACCAAGGCCACTTGGGCATCCAGTGGCAGAGCTGACTCCAGGCACACTGTGTACCTGCTCACAGGTGTGCAACCCCATCCAAAACAGGCAATACCTGGATCCAGAGATCCCCCCACTCTCAGAGTCTCTGTCTTGTTAGGATTGTCTCAGTTAATTAGCCCTCATTCAGCCAGCCATCAGAGAGTTCAGCAACATCTGGAAAACCACTGGTTCACTATTCCTGTGTTGGTCCATTTGTGCCTTCAAACCCAGCGTCTAAGCTACTGTGTGGACAGGCAAGGTACACAGCCTTTAATGAAATTCTTAAGCCCGACTCCTAGATCCCCTGCTCAGTTTTAGCTGAATCACAAACCTCTTATAGTCTTCTAAAAATGGTAGCTAAGGAGAGATGGTCTGTGATCTGAGCAGTGTGTAAAAATGCAGAGGGGAAAAGGGGTCAACATTTGTAAAGCGTACAATTGGAAAACTTTCGTAATCCCTTTTTTTTTTGCCCCAGATGAGCACTGGTTTACAAGAGTATTCACGGGAATGCAGGATGTGATTCTAGACCTGGCTACCATTGCAAGCTTGAGCTCATCCCAGTCCTTAATTGATTTCTGGGCCGGCTTGCTTGAATGAGGTCATTTTGGAATCAGCCCGGATGGGGGTACTACTTGGCAAAGCAAATTGCGAGGGAGTTCTTAGCCATTAAGAGCTGACCCGAAAAAGATGCAATTTCTAACTGTTAATGATGTTTCTGCATCACAGGTCCACCAGTCCAGAACTGATGGGCTGCCCTCTTTGCCAAGATTGATGAGCAGCGGTGGCTAACAGACACTAATGATTCCTGGCATTTTCCCTCTGCTCTTCCCCGTCCCGACAGCCTCCCATGATGAAGCATCTAACATTAAATTGCTAATGAATAAACGTAAACAAACCAGAAGGACTAAGCTGGAAGGAGAAAGAAACAGCACAACCCAAATGCAACCAAACACAAGGTATTTTGTAACACAACCGTTTCAGAGCGGGAGGCAATAAAGCACGTAAGAAGGACTCTGCTGTCCTTCTCTGGGGTGGAGGGACATTTTTGATCCAAGGGTCACATTTTCTTCCAGGGGCCACAAGCCAGTGATGGATGCGGCCAGAGTCAAAAGTGGGCAGAGCAATTGATGTGGTCTTAGCTTTGCATGTGCAAAATTCCAGTAATGCAAAAACCACACACACACACACACACACACACACACACTTTTCTATCCTCCATGAGGAATGATCACAGTTCAAAGACACATGTCAGTCATGTCAGCAAAACACTCAAGAAGGCTGTGGAGGGGACCAAGTGTGGGGAGAACCTGGGGAGAAAGAATGGTCTACTAAGAGTCCTGGGGGTTGGACAGATAGGCCTGGAGAGCTTTTCTGTGCATCAGCTGAGCAGCCTCAACAAGCCTCTGGCTTGTGAGGAGACCCTCCTCAGAGCCTGAAGAAGATGTCCTCTTTGGAATCCGAGAAGGGTCTCTGCATGAGCTGGAGGGGTGACAGGGCTTCCTCAGCTGACATGCAGGGCAGTGGCTGTTGCTACTGCTGCGCCACCCCACATGCCAGCTGTTGTGTGGGGAGGCTGAGCACCCTCAGCAAAGCCCCACTGGCCCACCAGCTCATGAGGAGACCCTCCGCAGAGCCCTAAGAGGTCCTCTTTGGGCTCCAGGGTGGGTCTCCGCAGGAGCCAGGAGGGTTCTCTTGGGTCCACCCCATTTTACGGAACTTTGCGCATGGGCACAGGGGTTCGGAACATGACCCCCAGAATAAATGGAGACTAATCTGTACAGGAAATCTAAAAAGGCAACTGCCTACCTGATGAAATTTTGAAGAGCTTTGCTCTGTGGCTAAAACAACAACACTATAAAATTTATATACCACTTGACTTAAAAAACAAAAACAAATCTTGGTGGTTTAAAACCCTCTCAAATAACAACGACCTGTTCTTCAACAGAAGGTCCTAGGATGGGTTACAGCATTATAGAATACAGCATTAAAAAGTTGAAAGCAAATCACAATCTCAACTAGAGTCGGTCCTAATATTGTGTGTGTGTGTTTAGTGCCAACGGGGAAACGACTTCCCCCATTTTGCGGGAAATGGACGAAATATTCCACACTCCATTTCACAGCTGCAGCCCTGGATAGTAATATTGATAGACCTCAAAGAGTTGTTCTGAGATTTACTGAGAATAATGTATCACTTGGAAGGACAGCATAAATATCATCCTGGTTGCCTAAAGAGAACAACAAGGCCTTGTGAAATTCTCATCGAGGCAGTTACCTGCATCAGCACAAAACCCGCAGGTCAGTTTCTCTTTGCAAGTGCGCTCAGGGGACAACCGAAGTGCAATCCATACTGAAGGCAGGGGTGTAGCCTGCACAATGAATCAGGGAGTGGTATTTGTGCAGGCCTGGGCTGTCACCCACCAAACTGCTCTTGATTCACGAGGCACACTATGTACTCTAACACCAGCTATGACGAATGGACTGTCTAGACATGAATTTGCAACCAAATCTAGGAGGTCGCTTAGTATAAGGAGTTAAAAAATACAACAACCACCACCCCACCTCTGACACACCTTCCCTCTCAGCCTCCAGGATCAAACCCAAACAATCCCTCAGCTCACCCACAAAAAAATCTAACACTGAGAAAAGTTCCTGGAAAAAGCGGGCATTGCCTTAGTCTTTCTCACTAGACTTGCTTTTTATGGGGAGGCCCAAGATGGGTGGTACTTCTTCTGGCTGCCCAATGCTGTTTCCCATTCAACTGCACTCTCCACACTCAGTTCCGGGTACAGCAAGTTTGTTGGTCCTACAGATTCCCATCCCTCCACTCACAGCTCTTTCTTTAAATAATAATTTTTATTGGTTTTTACAAATATTTTCAAACATAATAACATTTTCACATAACAATATAATAAAATTTTGGCTATATAAGCCTGAGACTTCCCTCCTCCCCGGCTGATGGTTTTCAAACTTATTCTCTATTATTGCATTTTCTTATATTTTTATTACTATTAAATCACGATCTTATATAAATGATTTCTAAGTTGCACTTAATAATAAATGGCAATTTTAACCTCACAAAGCTTCTTGTAGCCCTACTAGCGATGCCAGTTTACAGTTGTCTTTCAAATATAACATAAATTTATTCCAGTCTTTCAGGAATGTCTGGTCCTGTTGGTTCCAAATTTTCCCTGTCAATTTGGCATAGTCCAGTAATTTCATCTGCCGCTCTTCTTTCATTGGTAATCACAGCTCGTTCTTCATCATCTCCTCCTCCTCCTCCAGCTGCTGTCCAAGGTTTATCTTGTTCCTCTAGTAGCCTCATTTGAGGAGTTAATTTTTCAGCCACAGCTATCTTCCATGGTGTTATTATGACCTTGAGCAGGCCACTGCCTCTCTGCCTAACCAACCACACAGAGCTGCTGTGTGGATAAAATGCAGATGTAAAGAACCAGGTATTCCACCTTGGGGTTTCTTGGGGGAAAGACAGGATATCAACAACTACAACAACAACAACTGATGGGTTGTGATTTTCCCAGGAATATCTGGGTGTACTAGACTAAATGGACTTCTCATCTGATCCCTCCTGGAAGATCTTTTTGAGGTTCAAATCCTTGAAGGTCATTAGATAGTTATGATCAAACTGCTGTACCACTGACAAACCTACCAATAAGGTAATTCGGTTAAGAATTCCAAACCGCCATCCAAAAGAGTAACCTTTCAAGTTAAGTCCTGGAGTCATTTGTTTCGAATAAACAGAAAATCAGCAGACATCAGAGAAGAACCAATTGATCTTCTCTGAGTTAACCACACTTATGGATTGTGAGTTGCTCTTCTTGCCCTTGGAGAGCTGTATAAATTGGTTGACTGACATTGGAACAGTTGGTGGCGCGCACTTCTGTACACTGCGGCCAGAGAGTCAGATGGTAAAGTTACACGGAATGATTTCATGCCTGCATGTGCCAGGTTCTTATCACTGCAATTGGACAGCGCTCCATTGCTGCCATCAAGGAGGTTGGGACAACAGACTCACGAAAACATTTCGTACACATTCGGTCACCATTTTGCGCATGTTCTGATTGCAATGGCTAAATTATCAAGTCAGAGAAAAAGACCCCTGCAAAACAGGTTTGACAGAAGCCAAGTGAGTCCAAATGATGCCATTTTATTACAGCATTTGACATAATGACTGAACCCAGGGAGGTTTACAGGAAAATAAAAACTGGGATTTGAGGGCAAATATGGTGTACTGTATATTACATGAATGTTCCCTTTCCTATGAGCAGAGGTAAAGGTAAAGGTACCCCTGACCATTAGGCCCACTCTGGGGTTGCGGTGCTCATTTCACTTTATTGGCTGAGGGAGCCGGCGTACAGCTCCCGGGTCATGTGGCCAGCATGACTAAGCCGCTTCTGGCGAACCAGAGCAGCGCACGGAAATGCCGTTTACCTTCCCACCAGAGTGGTACCTATTTATCTACTTGCACTCTGACGTGCTTTCGAACTACTAGGTTGGCAGGAGCAGGGACTGAGCAACGGGAGCTCACCCCGTCGCGGGGATTTGAACCGCCAACCTTCTGATCGGCAAGCCCTAGGCTCTGTGGTTTAACCCACAGCGCCACCAGAGCAGTGGTAGATGTATGCAATACCAGGAGCACAGTCAAGTTGCCATTGCATGAACTGACCATTGATCCCAATGAAATCTTAAGACATGTATAGGATTGCATCCTAAGTGCATACAAGTTGTAGGTAGGAAAAACACTGATGCCCTTGAGCTCCGCTTGTGGGCTTCACCTAGGCATCTGATTAGCCACTGTAAGAACAAGGTGTGGAACATGATGGGATTATGGCCTGATTCTGTGGGGCTTTTCTTATGTTCTGTCAGCTTGAATGAAAAGAGATGCAGAGGCTCAGACTTTGGCAAGTCTCTGGGAAAGAAAACTAAGAATGCAGCCACTGAGAATCTCTCTCTCTCTCTCTCTCTCTCTGCCTGCTGTTGCAATTCTGACTTGGTGAATAGATGGAATACTTCACAATTCCGCTGAGCAAAACATTGAGTCGCCCAGAGTCCCTTCTTGAGGCCCAGCAGCTCCTTGAACCCCTTTTAGATACTATTTTCATTGCAAGAATACTTTCAATTTCCCAGAATCATGTGGCCCTCTTTGAAAAGCGATGCAGCCTTAAGTTGTTAAATCTCTAAGAGAATTGCTCGGAGAACATGTTTGTCTCTGAGCTCACTACTGGTAAGGACCTGACCTCGGAGAACACATCCTGGCACACTCTCATTAAAGACCTCCTGAGTGGAAGAAAAACCTGCAACAAAGGCAAAAAAAATTCATGGGAACATGAAGGTGAGATCTTTTTATTCCTGGTAATCCCTTTTAAATAACTCTCACCTTTTGCTCCCTCATTCTGTCAAGGAAAGTGCCTATAACTGCAGAGAAGAAAGATCTTGCCCAGTGCAGGAGATGAAAAAGTCTGATCTGAGCCAGATTAAGTCTGCAAACCCTGTCCTGTAATTTATGTTAGCTTTTTTGGGTTGGGGGGCGGCGGGATAAGGCACGAAAATGAACAGGAATAAATCTGCTCAGAGTCTATCCAGATTAGCCTAGTTGATCTGTTAAGTAACAAGCTTGTCCACCCTCGAATTGGAGCAAATTGTTGCTGAGGCACTAGAGAAGAGGGCCACCATGCTTTTTGGGTCTGTGTGCACATTTACAAAGGGGAGAAACTGTTGTAGGCACCCCACTTTCTACATTGGTTGCAGAAGAATGCTTCTTTCAAGCCTAATTTCAGTAGGGGGGGGGGAGTGGGACAGATACCCTGCAGGCATGAAAGAACATCTCTGCAGGCCCAAGTGTGCCCACAGGCATGGCACTGCCAACCCCTGCACTAGAGAGTGTAGGTTACATTTTTTGGAAGTGCAACAGCACGGATCATTCCGTTTGTAGCTTAAGGGTTAATTAAGTAATTTTTGAAGTAAACTAGCCAGGAATGGGATGGGGGAGGTGTGGCTTAGCAATGAGAAACTGCCAATAAAACAAAACTTTAAAATTAAGTAGACATTAAAACATGTATCAAATATAGACAGACAGAATAAAATTGACAAATGTACATCATAAAGTTTGTCTGGGTATGGTTGCCTAAACAAATAAGTTTTAGCATGCATTGAAAACAGTACAGCAAAGGTGCCTGGTTAATAATAGTAATAACCACGATTATAATACAATATTTCTGCCCTGGATATCTGATGGAAACCTTCGCTAGTATGTTTCCACTGGCAATTGAAGACTTTTAAAAATTTATACAAGCATTTCCAGACTATTGATCACCAACTTGCTCATCTGTATCTTTCTTTAGCTTATTTGCAATATGGTTGAGCAGTCTGTTTCAATCGTTTCATAGAAGTAATGCTTAAGACAAGGATGAAGAACTTCAGACCTGGGGGTGGGGTCACATGCAACAGCTACCTGTCCCTTTAAGATCCCCTGAGGCCACACCTCCTTTGCTAGGCCACACCCCTCAATGGACCTGCTAGGACCTGCTTACCCTGAGCATTTTTGCCTGGAGGGAATGAGTCCTTGAACTCCGATTATGCCTCTTGCTTGCCTGGATGAAGGATATAGAGACATGTTTATGTGCACAGTGGTGTACTGTGCTAATGTAAAATTTACATTCTGTGCTCTCCTCCAAGTCATGACTTCAAAGAACTAGGAAAACTTGCTAAAGCAACTGAGGCATTGGAGTCTCTTCCCTCCCTTCTCAAATGTCAAGGTTGACAGGGTCTATTTTGTTCTACCTAGTCTTTTATCAAGCCCATCATTTTGTCCGTCTGTCTCTGAAGTAGGTCATCTGGGCCGTAACTTACTATTCCTGTGTAGTTCTGTGTGGCTTCAGAGCACCTCTACCAATGTGAACCTACGAGGACCCTTCAATTTTCATCTGAGGCTCTTTCCAGGGTGCTCTTTCAGAGGGTGGTGGAAATGAAGAGAGCTTTTCAGTGGCGAATCCTCGCTTGTGGCAGGCTCTCTCCAGTGAGGTCTGCCTGGTGCCATCATTAATATCCTTTCAGTTCTAGCTAAAAACTTATCTCTTCTCCCAGACATCTGATGGATTATGAAGATTTTGCTGTCTACTGATGATTAGTTTTGCTGTTTAAGTTTCAGCTGCTTTTATTGTAACACATTTTTCTTTTTCTGATTTCAGGGCATGCTTCAAATTATTTTGCAAATAATATGCGCAAATAATATTTATGTGAAACAGTAGTACAGTGGTACCTTGGTTTACAAACTTAATCCATTCCGGAAGTCCGTTCTTAAACCAAGGTGTTCATAAACTAAGGCGTGCTTTCCCATAGCAGCGGGGGACTCAATTTACAAATGGAACACACTCAACAGGAAGCGGAACATGTTCTTAATCCAAGGCAAAGTTCACAAACCAAAAGACCTACTTCCGGGTTTGCAGCGTTCTTAATGCAAGTTGCTTATAAACTAAGCTGTTCTTAAACCAAGGTACCACCGTAGTAGTATAAATAATGAATTGCAACTCCATCATTTTCAAGACTGATTCCAATATACTTGTGGCCATTCCAATATTATCGTATTTCAATTAATTTGTTTATGTAACACTTATATGAATCAACATTAGTTATTGCCACAATTCTGCCTTTTCCTATTTTGCAATTATTGCGCATCTGCAAAAGTATTTTTCTTTTCTTTTCTTTCTTTTGCACAAATCCACCAAAGTTTTTGTGGAATATTGGTCACATTGAAAACCAGCTTCTTTACACAAAAAGCTATGAAGAATACTGGGTCAACCAACCTGGAAACTTATATCATAGTCTTAAACAGAAATTGTACTGTGACACCAACGATGGTTCTCATCTATGGGTGAAACACCCATGAGGCCAGGGGAACTCATGCTATTGAAGGAACAGCAACAACTTTTGCCTAAGACTGCAAAACCAATGTTGCAATGCAACACTGAACGAAATACACATATGATCAGGACCTTTCACTGAAGCAAACGACTCACATTATTGAAGGAACTGCAACAAGTCCTATTTAATGCTACAAAACCACCAATGATGCAACCCAACTATGAGTAAAACAGATGTACAACAGGGACTTTCAGCTGAAGCAAGCAACTAGTAATTTTGAAGGAATGACAATCTCAAGGATCTGGCCAAAATTTGAACAAGCAGATGTTTGGGGCTAGGACAATGGAACTGGGTTTCACACATATTGAGCTCCACAAATCCCTCTGCATATCACTGGAGTTGAATGAACCCTAACTAATGGTGGGTTGTAAGACATGATCTACTTATATCAGATCATTCCCATTAATTTTAGTAGGACTGTTCTGAAGAACATGTTTTTAATCACGGCCACTGGTCTGTTACATCCAAATTAACTAAACACATTTATATCCCACCTTTCCTCCAAGAAGATCATGGTGGTGCAACATGACTCCTCCCTTCCCCATTTTATCCTCACAACAAAGCAGATTGGGCTGAGAGACTGTGACTGCCCCAAATGTCACCCAGCTTTGTGGCCAAGTGAGGATTCAAACCTTGGTCTCCTACTCTAACCACAACACCACTCTGTGAATGGTCTGGACATCAACAAAAATGCATAATTTACAACAGTGAGGAAGGTCCATACTTGTCATACAAAAACGAAGTGGACTAATCATTCAAACTAGCTATTATTCACAACAGGGTACAGATCCCCTGGGTCAACTGGTTGGGGAAATCTATAAACAAGACAATGACTCACACCATTAGCTGCAGGGCTATTGCGATTACCGTCGATCAATCTTGGATTACAGCACAACATTAGTTGGGCAGAGGCTACAGAATACCATCCTTCATTCTTCATTAGGCAGCCTATGGACCAAATACAACCTGCCAGACTTCTCAGATTGACCCTTAGAGATGATGTCTTTTCTTCCCCTCAGCTCCCTGATACTAGAGCTGGGAGTCCAAAACATTTGGAAGGCCACAGATTCCTCATTCCTAACCTGGTAAATGCTAAATCCTCAAGGGCCCTCAGGAAGAGGAACTGATACACAAATATCGCCTAGCTCTTAAGTTTTTGTTTGTTAATAGATCCTGGCAGGGTCGGAGTGAAACAGGAATAGCGACGTTCCCAAAAAGGGGACTCAGGAGTGAGGGGAAAGAGAGGGAGGAAAATAAAGCACATGGGCCTTTGTTTAATTTGCAGTGCCTTTCAAATTAGTTATGAAGTATGAAATAGCTGAGTAGTGGTTTGAGGAGTAGCAGCAACACTCACAAGTTTAGTGAATAAATTCAACTTCTAGACAGCTATGGAAAATGATCCTGTATACGTAGCAAGAAGTTATATGCACGACAGAAATATCCTGTATGTTCCGGTTTGTGTGTGGGGGGGGGGAAGGCAATATAAAAAGCCCAGAACACCCCCCTCCACATTTGGCTCCCCCCAAAATTGCTAGGGATTCTTCACAGGGATAAAGGTAAAGGGTAAAGGGACCCCTGACCATTAGGTCCAGTCATGACCGACTCTGGGGTTGCAGCACTCATCTTGCTTTATTGGCCGAGGGAGCCGGCGTACAGCTTCCGGGTCATGTGGCCGGCGTACAGCTTCCGGGTCATGTGGTGAACCAGAGCAGCACATGGAAATGCCATTTACCTTCCCGCTGGAGCGGTACTTATTTATCTACTTGCACTTTGACGTGCTTTCGAACTGCTAGGTTGGCAGGAGCTGGGACCGAGCAATGGGAGCTCACCCCGTCGCAGGGATTCGAACCGCCGACCTTCTGATTGGCAAGTCCTAGGCTCTGTGGTTTAACCCACAGCGCCACCTGCGTCCCTAATCTTCACAGGGATACCACCTATGTATTTGGAGCTGGCTCAAATGTGGGTGGAAGTGGCTATTGTTGCTTAGGAATCACAGTCTTCTTCCCTCTCCTATTGCAAAAGGTTGTAGTCAAATCAGTGGTTTCCACAGAGCATCTTGGAGAATGCTGAGATCATGTGAACATGTTGTGATCGTGTTCAAGCCTCCCTGAAAGATCACTTGCCCACCGCTATCGAGAATTCCCAATGACATGCAGAATGGAATTGAGCACTGGGTGTTTTCCAAGGCTCACAGTCTGTGCACGACTACTGTGAGGACCAATGGCAAGAGGGGTGCTTCCTGCCTTGGCAGATATAGACCTGGCCTGAGTGGCCATCCATGCCCATTGCACGTTAAGAATGGCAAAAGCTTCACAACAAATATTCGGGAGCTCCTTTTCCTGCAAGTGGAAATGGAAAGTTCCCCCTGGAGGCTTGCAACTCACCAGGCGAAAAACCACACCTTCCAATTTCTTTCTTTTTTTGCCAAGGCAGAGGTGGCAACTCTGTAAGGTCCGATAAATTATTGTACCGCCTTAAGTTGGCCTCCCTACTAACAAATGTACATTTTGCATGTAAATGAAAGCTTTTAATCCACTAGCTCCTAAATTACTCAGAACATGGGTTGTTGTTGTTTTTTTAAATCCGACAATTCCGTGGGGAGGAAGGGGGAACTCTGCGCATGATAAGGAGCAAATAAGCAATCTGTTGCTTTAAGATACTGCAAAAGCTTTAAAGAATAACAAAAAAGAGCTATGTATTAACACCTCTTGATCTGTTTCAAAGTTGTTGTGGTTTCATTTATTATTATTTTTTTTAAAAAAGGTTTATAATGAAACTACTACTGAATATCACAGCTTTGATCTTAATTGGCTTCAGTTATTTGCAAGCTTTTAACTTTTCTGGGAGAGCACCACATCGCTCTCTCTCTCCCCCCACCCCCTAATCCCTCCTACAAGCTGACAGAACGCTTGGAAGCGGATAGGGTGACTTTTAATGATGCAAATACTCACTGCTTGATTAGACACACTTTGAGGACAAGAAGTCTCTTGTGGTAAAATAAATAAATAAAAATACTCCGCTCCAGCTGGAAAGGAAACCAAGGCACCATCCTAAACCATAAGTGATGGCTTCAATTAAATTGATTTAAAATTCATTTTTTGACAGGTCCATTTTGCTCCGTTTTCCCATCCCGTTCCTACCACCGCCACCCCCCTCCTTCTTTCGCTGGGGCGAAGTGAAAAATCTTCCAGCCGAAAGCAGCCTTTTGTTTCCACGGATAAATCTACTGTCAAAAGTCCTCTCTGTTTTATATCACTCCTGCGGGACAAAGCTGCTCTTGACAGTTTGCCAGGGTCTCCGCTCTCGCTGGGTTTCTAGGACAAAGTGCAAGGTACCGTTGTTTATGCAGGCTTCTGATTAACTATCCTGACAGCTCTATATACTGTTAATTTAAACTGACTGCCTCACACTGCGCCCCTCAGATCATTATGTCATCTTATTTTTTTTTTGCATCAGAGGCACCCCATGAGCTCCAGATGAACACAATGGAAGTTCAAGCCTATGTATGCTGCGTTTTCACAAGCCTCGCCCCTCACTCCACTCCAGAAGACATAATGACAACTCCTGGGGGGTCTGGGGGGCCTTGCATTTAATCACACAACGGGTGCTGCCCAGATAACAGTGGGTGACATGTCTACATGAGCCCTGAAACTGAACTGGATCAGAGCAACAATGGAAGGTTGCATGCAGAAGTTCCTGTGTTCAGTCCCTGGCTCCTCCTGTTAGAAGAAGAAGAAGAAGAAGAAGAAGAAGAAGAAGAAGAAGAAGAAGAAGAAGAAGAAGAAGAAGAAGCAGCAGCAGCAGCAGCAGCATTTGGATTTGATATCCCGCTTTATCCCTACCCGAAGGAGTCTCAAAGCGGCTAACATTCTCCTTTCCCTTCCTCCCCCACAACAAACACTCTGTGAGGTGAGTGGGGCTGAGAGACTTCAAAGAAATGTGACTGGCCCAAGGTCACCCAGCAGCTGCATGTGGAGGAGAGGGGAAGTGAACCCGGTTCACCAGATTACGAGTCTACCGCTCTTAACCACTACACCACCCTGGCTCTTAGAAGGCTCAGAAAACAGATGGTAAGAAGCACCGACTTGTAAGACCCTGGAGAGCTTCTGCTCAGGAGACAATGCTTGGAACAGGAATAAGACCATGCTGTGGGTTAAACCACAGAGCCTAGGGCTTGCCGATCAGAAGGTCGACGGTTCAAATCCCTGTGACGGGGTGAGCTCCCATTTCTCGGTCCCTGCTCCTGCCAACCTAGCAGTTCGAAAGCACGTCAAGTGCAAGTAGACAAATAGGTACCGCTCTGGTGGGAAGCTAAACGGCGTTTCCGTGCGCTGCTCTGGTTCGCCAGAAGCGGCTTAGTCATGCTGGCCACATGACCCGGAAGCTGTACGCTGGCTCCCTCAGCCAGTAAAGCGAGATGAGCGCCACAACCCCAGGGTCGTCCACAACTGGACCTAACGGTCAGGGGTCCCTTTACCTTTAGCCGCAGTAAACAACTAGGGGAAGGACCCTCGGCACCAGCTGTCCCATTACTTCCAGGGATTAGAAAAGGAATGGGGAGCCTGTAGCCCTCCAGATCCTGCTGGACTCCAACTCCCATCACCCCTGGTCAGTATGGCCAATGGTCAAGGGGCGATGGGAGTAGCAGTCTAGGAAGCATCTGAAGCGCCACTGGTTCTGAGGCCTAGATTAGAAGGAACTTTGATCTCAACCAAACTCTTCCAGGAGATGTGTTAATGCAGTTGTGGGGAACCTAAGGCATGGGGTGTTGTGCCGATGAATGTGGTTTTCAGGCTTCTCTGTCTAACTGTTGTGAATCTCTTGAGGCTATAAAATGGATCAGACAAATGTACGGAGAATAACAGTGCAATCCCGTATGTGCAGATGTTAGAGAGAACTTCCTGGTGGTACAAGTTGTTTGAGAGGCTGCCTCAGAAGGTATTCATGATTAAGCAAAGGGTGGGTGCACATCTATCAAGTAGGGCTGGGTGGTATCTGGTTTTCAACATCATGATATATCACCAGCTAAATATTGAAATATACTAATATATCACAATGTCTGAAATGTATCTTGGCTGCTTTTTCCACTCCACCTTATTTCCTTCTCCCTCCTTAAGGATGAAATAAGGTAGGAAACCAGGCAGAGGGTCTTCTCAGTAGTGGCACCCGCGCCATGGAACGCCCTCCCATCAGATGTCAAAGAAATAAACAACCATCTGACTTCTAGAACAGTGTTTCCCAACCTTTTTTGGGCAAAGGCACACTTGTTTCATGAAAAAAATCTCGAGGCACACCACCATTAGAAAATGTTTAAAAAATTAACTCTGTGCCTATATTGACTATATATATATATATATATATATATATATATATATATATATATATATATAGTATATATAAAGACTATATATAAAGTATATATAAAGACTACGGATTTGTGTCACTGCCCATTTCCATGAAAGATTTATTCATGCATTTTGCACAATGCCACAATCCCACATGCAACTTTTAAAAAGGATGGGAAACACTGGGCTATGCAGCTGAGGGTGCACCGCTTATTGCCAGCAGTGCAAAATAGCTCTGCTTTGCTAATACCTGTTTAGCTGAGTAGGAAGGAGTTACAGTCCAGCAGCGTAGTCCTGTGTTATCCTAGTGCATTGGCCTTTTCAGGAAATTGGAGTCAGCGGGCACAGTTGTGAAAGCAGGGGACAGATTGGAGGTTTCAGCCTTGGGTATCTGGATGCCTGGCCTACCCAAAGATGGAAAGCAAGGGCAGAGGAGCAGACCTGGTTGCTGTCTGACTGTATGCTTAGAGCAGGGCTGGAGAAGGGGCGTGGGGCGGGGCTGACGTTGTCGGTCATCTGGAGGCTGCCCCGGAGAGACGGAGGCACGCACTCCCCTGGACCACCTTGACGCGCATGTCGTAACCCGGGTCACCTCAGTCGTGCGAATGCGCGTCCAGCCAGGCCTCCCCCGCCGCGCTTCCCATTGCTGGGATTTGCCCGGCTTTCAATCTCAAGGGAGGGAGGGAGGCTGCTCAAGACGCGAGTCGGAGGGGCGGCCTTCCGGCGGCTACGAGGGAGGATTTCGCCCCGCCGCCTCCACAACCAGGCGCCCCATCCCTCCACCTTTTGCACGCGCCTCCTTCCCGCACGCTTATGCACCCGTTCTTACGTGCAAAAGGCGGCGGCAACTGCAGCTCCTCCTCCTCTAGAGACGAGGCGGGCACTTGCTGCTGCTGCCACTCGCTGGAAGCTCACGATGGCTCTCCGTCAGCGAAGGCTTAATGGTTCCTCCCCTCCTCCTCCCCCCCCCCCGCTTCCAGGACGAATGGTACAGCCGGAGAAAGAGCGACACTCGAACTCCCGTGAGGAGGAGGAGCCTCCGACTCCCCTTAACACCTTCCGCGCCAGCTGCGGCTCTCCCTCTCTTACAACAGCCCTTCACATTTCAAGCGGTATCTCCTACCACTTTAAAGAGCGGCGACTTACCCCCCCCAAGGAATCCTGGGAACTGTATTTTGTTAAGGGTGCTGAGAACCGTTAGACTCCCACGGCACACCAGGCAACATCTCGTGGCACACTAGTGTGCCGCGGAACACCGGTTGGGAAACACTGTTCTAGAAGACACCTGAGGGGAACCATGTATCGGGAAATTTTTAATGTTTAATGTTTTACAATTTTTTATGTGCTGTAAGCTGCCCAGAGTGGCTGGGGGAACCCAGCCAGATGGGTGGGGCATAAATAACAAAATTATTATGATGATGATGATGATGATGATGATGGAAGAAACAGCCGAGATATGTTACCCACCCCCCCAGCTGAGCAAGCCCACTTGCCACACTGGCTTGCAGAACACTCCTGGCGCTGGAGGGAGTTTCAGACGCAATATATTACCTGCTCAGAAATTCTGAAACTGTTATCACGCTCTGAACTTCAAACCAGTTTCAGGCGATACATTGACATACCGCCCAGCCCTGCTATCAAGGATACCACAGTAGTGGGCTTCTTGCATCATCAATCTAAGGGCCACATTCCTTTTGCGGCAATCTTCCAGGGGCCACATGTTAGTGTCGGGAGAGAGCGACATAAATGGGCGGAGCAACAAATGCAAAAATTATCTGTGTGCCAGTTTTTAAACACATTCCTCCCCATCCAGGCCAGGAAGCAGCAATATCAGGCTGCAATGATACATGCTAGCTAGGCAGCGCTAGTGAGGCCTGGGGAGAGGAATATGGTCTAAGGAGAGTCCTGTGGACCAGATGAGGTCCTGAGAGCCTGTGGTTCTCTACTCTTGGAACTTTGGGGCTTTCTTCAGCTTTAGGATCCCAATATTTTCAGTGTTGGTGCTCAACTTTAAAGCTCTAAGCAGCCTTGTTCCAGTATACCTGAAGGAACCTCTCCACCCCCATTGTTCTGCCCGGACACTGAGGTCCAGCTTCGAGGGCCTTCTGGCGGTACCCTCCCTGCGAGAAGCCAAGTTACAGGGAACCAGGCAGAGGGCCTTCTCGGTAGTGGCACCCGCCCTGTGGAACGCCCTCCCACCAGATGTCAAAGAGAAAAACACCTACAGTGGTACCTCTGGTTACGTACTTAATTTGTTCTGGAGGTCCATTTAACCTGAAACTGTTCTTAACCTGAAGCACCACTTTAGCTAATGGGGCCTCCTGCTGCCGCCGCGCCGCTGCCACGTGATTTCTCTTCTCATCCTGAAGCAAAGTTCTTTACCTGAAGCACTATTTCTGGCTTAGCGGAGTCTGTAACCTGAAGCGTATGTTACCTGAAGCATATGTAACCCGAGGTACCACTGTACCAGACTTTTAGAAGACATCTCAAGGCAGCCCTGTTTAGAGAAGCTTTTAATGTTTAATAGACTATTGTATTTTAATATTCTGTTGGAAGCCACCCAGAGTGGCTGGAGAAACCCAGCCAGATGGGCGGGGTATAAATATTATTATTATTATTATTATTATTATTATTCAGCTTACTGCCAGGTAAGAGTAAATATGGCAAGACCCTATCAGTAGCTATTCAATGTGACAATGAAAAAGTGGAATGCCAGTATACCTCTGTAAATCAGACGATGGGGATGAGGAATATTTTCACCATTGCGCTCTGACTTCCAGTAAAATCTGGCTGGTTGCTAAATGGGAACCAGCCACCTTCTCAAATTTAATTAACAATAGCTGTGACGAGTTATTTTGGCTCTCTGGTTGAGAAAGCACCCTCTCCCACAATATATTGATTGGTGTAGAATACACATGCTCTCAGCCGCTATAACGTTAACTCCATTTAATCCCGAGAGCCAGTATGGAAACAAAAACCTGGAAGGACTCCATAAATCTCATGGGGTGATGCTGGGCAAGTCTGTTTTATCTCTTAGCCCAGGAATGTAGAACCTGGGGTCCTCGGGACGTTGTCGGACTCTGACCATTAGTCATGCTGGCTGGAGCTGATAGGAGTTGAGAAGCTACCTCGCAGCGTTGTTGTGGGGATAAAATCTTCTGGGAGCAAGGAAGAAGCACTTCCATCCTGGCCAAGGACCATTCTTCTATTACATGATTTTGCTAACAATTCCATCTAGTTTCCATATTAAAGGTAAAGGGACCCTTGACCATTAGGTCCAGTCGTGGACAACTCTGGGGTTGCGGCGCTCATCTCGCTTTATTGGCCAAGGAAGCCGGCGTACAGCTTCCAGGTCACGTGGCCAGCATGACTAAGCCGCTTCTGGTGAACCAGAGCAGCGCACGGAAACGCCATTTACCTTCCCGCCAGAGCGGTACCTATTTATCTACTTGCACTTTGTGCTTTCGAACTGCTAGGCTGGCAGGAGCTGGGACCGAGCAACGGGAGCTCACCCCGTCGAGGGAATTTGAACCACCGACCTTCTGATTGGCAAGCCCTAGGCTCTGTGGTTTAACCCACAGCACCACCCGTGTCCCATATAGTTTCCATATTAATCTCTATCAATATGTAGATATGTGTTTTGAAATGTTTAAACTACTGAGAACAGAATCACAACATTCGAATCAGCGTGAAATCCAATGGAGAGACTTTCCTGAGAAGGACTGGTTGTTAAAACTACTCTGGGAACTGAAGCTCTCTGAGGAGAATAGGGGTCTCCTAAGAACTCTCAGCACCTTTAAAGGTAAAGGTAAAGGGACCCCTGACCATTAGGTCCAGTTGTGTCCGACTCTGGGGTTGTGGCGCTCATCTCGCTTTATTTGCCGAGGGAGCCGGCGTACAGCTTCCGGGTCATGTGGCCAGCATGACTAAGCCGCTTCTGGCGAACCAGAGCAGCACACGGAAACACCATTTACCTTCCCGCCAGAGTGGCACCTATTTATCTACTTGCACTTTTGACGTGCTTTCGAACTGCTAGGTTGGCAGGAGCAGGGACTGAGCAACGGGAGCTCACCCCGTCGCGGGGATTCGAACCGCCGACCTTCTGATCAGCAAGTCCAAGGCTCTGTGGTTTAACCCACAGCACCACCCGCGTCCCCTTCAGCACCTTTAGCAAACTTCAGTTTCCAGGTTTCTTTGGGTGAAGCCATGTCCATTTAAAGTGGTTCAATACTGTTTTAATTGTATGGTATGGATGTGACCAGAATCATATCTGAATCAACAACATTGTGGCATAAGCTGGTCTCATGGGGTCAGGGTACCAGATTCAAATTTAACACACTGTATTGCTTTTAATTGTGACATGAAACAATTAGCTAATGTGCTGTAATAACGGATCTGTAAATGCTTCTTTCGTGCTGGAAAACAGCTTCTGCTGCGAACGTTTCACGGTCTCTCCTTGCTCAAAGAAGATTAAAACTTTAGAAGCATTTGTTTGCACCGTCACTCTTATTTACTGTTTTACATCAAAAGGCATTAATCTGCCATGTGGACATCTCATATTTCTCATCTGAGACAAAGTGCAATAAAAACATGGAAGTCAGGGAAAGGCAAAACCAATTTTACAACACAGACTGAGCAATTGTTTTGCAGCATAGCCCTCAAATGTAAAGACTCTTACATTTTCTTTTTTTTAAAAAAAATGCCTAATCAAATGCAGACGCTGTTCCAGTCACGCTAAATTTTCACATAATGGCAGGAGAACATTTCTTTCTAGCCGAGCGTCGGGCATTTGGATCACATTATTACATTTGCTACTGTGTGGTTTTTGTTTTTTCTTTAACTTTGGGAATGTGCATTTGCAAACACATTTTGTACTGGTGTGAATGCCTTGCTCACACAATTGCTACAGCGGGAAATGTTTGCTCCACTCTGTTGTTGTTGTTGTTGTTGTTGTTGTTATTATTATTATTATTATTATTATTATTATTATTATTATTATGTCTGCAAAGGTGGGATTGCTACAATGCATCCACACCATACATTTAAAGCATTATTATACCATTTTAACCAGTCATGGCTTTTCCTGAAAGAATCCTGGGAACTTTAGTTCAAGAGTGCAGAGACTTGTTAGCTGAGAGCTACAATTCCCTGAGTTCCCTGGAAAGAGTGACTGACTGTTAAACCTCTCGTGGTTTGACAAAACAGAACGTTGCTGGCCTGCTTTCTTTCCATCCCGGATGAATTCACAAGCCCTGTTGTCTGAGGTTATAAGGTCATGATGATATCTGCATCCTATTAACTTTTCCATTATTTTGCTTTGGATTTAATCCCAAGGTCTTCCCCTCCGCAAGTCATTTCCCCCTGGTCTCTGGTTCCCCGTTTCTGTCTCTCCAGTTACATCATAAAAGCACTACAGCATCATAGGAACATGTCCCATGATGCAACAGTCTTATTATTTTAACGAGGGGAAATGCTAGGAATAAACCCTTCCTCCTTGTTTGCAACCTTCAAGGTCATTTTGCGCCACCAGTAGGATCAAATGGTAAAGGTTTTTCCTGGATTGCTTCTGGGTTGTTGTAGAAAACGGTGTGTTAATTAGGCTGAAACCAACTCGCTAACATGCCAGTTTTCCATGTACAGAGGGGTGGCGATGTGCCCTACTTTACAGAGGAGGGTAGTCTTCTATTTTAGGGGTGGGGAGCCTTGAGCCCGTGGACCAAATATGGCCCTCTGAGCCAGAAGCTCCATGCAGACAAAACCCTCCCTTCAGAGTTTTTGCCTGGCTGCAATGTGTGAAGAACTGTGAGTGGAGAGACTTTGTGCTGGCCACCAGGCAATGGCTTTCCCCACCTGCTTTGCCCCACCCTCCAGACCGAGGAGTCTTTCCCCTGACCATGCCTTTAAGAATAGCAAAAGCAGTTGGGAAGAGAGAAGAGGTGTTCAGAAAACAGTTGTTGTGAGTCTTTGTTTCTCAATTTTGATCCTTTTACATGGTCTTGTATGTAATTATGCATTGAGACTTGCTGTTTTTTTAACTGTTCATAGTTTGTTTGTTTATTTATTATATTATTATTTATTGCCATTGTTAAGTATAAACTGCTTCCTTATTATTTGATGACGTTTAATTTTACTGTTTACCATTATATTCTAATGGCTTATTGAGTATTGCTTTATCTGATATGTTTGTTTCAAAGTTTTGTTTATATTACAACTTTTTGTATTGGGTCAGATTGTTATGAATTGTGTGATATCTGCTGTTTTTTATTATTATTTTGGGGGGTTTCTTCAGCTTGTAAACCGCCTTGCGTATGGTAATATGGAAAGGCAGTATGAATACAAATTAAAAGTGAACTGAACTGAACTCTTGCCTAGCTGGAAGCTGATGGGGTTTATTTAGATGCTAGCCTACTGTACATAGGCTAACAACTAAAATATGTGGTTGTTGCCTCACCCACTTTTGCCTGTGGCCCCATCCTCAATGGCATGTGGCCCCCAGCAGCTTGCAAAGAAGGGAATGCGTCCCTCTGGCTGAAAAAGGTTCCCTACACTTGCTCTGTTGAAGACATCTGTTTGTAGAGCACCCAGTGTAAATCTGCTTTAAAGCTGAATAATTGTAACAAGGGAGGTGAGAGGCCTCAAGGTGTCTCTCAGTAGTTAGCACCTGAACAGCAGCAATGCATAGGTAGCAGCCTTGTATAGGACCAGTAGGGCCCAGGAAAGGTTTCTTCTTATTCTCTGTTTTTTTTTTAAAAAAATAATGTTTATTAAAATTTCACAAACATAAGAGAACCTTCAAAAATAAAAAATACAACGACAAAACACATAACAAATACACAATAAAATAGAAAAAAAGAAACAGTTAACAAAAGAAAAGAAGGGAAAAAACCAAAAAAAACTGAAAAGCAAAACAGATAATAAATTAGTATTTTCATATCTTAAACTTCATTCACTACTTTCTTGACCTCCTCACACCTCCCTTTTTGTATTCCAGTTCAAAATATTTAATTCAGCAAGTCCTTACCCTCTAGCATTTATCCTCACTCAAGATATTAACCTATTATCAATATCAATTATCCAATTGTCGATCCCTATTTACATTATCTTAGAAATCTTTTTACCAATACCACTTATTTTCCATCAGACATTGTTTTAACATTCCTTAATTTTACAGTATTTTTTTTACCCAGGATAAAGACCAGATCAGAGAATAAGAAGAAATTAAGGTTTCTTCTTATTCTCTGATCTGGTCTTTATCCTGGGTAAGTTCTCATTCACTCTGATGCAATGCAAAAAAACAAAACAAAAAACTTTCTAAAAAGCAGCACAGGCTTTAAAAGGTCTAGACTTGACAATGGAAGCAGACGAAGCAGGCTTAGAATGGTTTGCTCAATCACTGTAAAAGCAACTCATAAAAGACACATTAGAAACAAGCTCTGCTTCGTCTGTTACTCAAAAAAAATAAAACAAAAAATTCCATAAACTAAGAGGTGATGCAATCGGGTCGTTCATGGCCACGACTGCAAGATTTTGTGCTCCTGGATGGGGAAAATGAAACACTTTTCAGCGACACATCTTTGAAATCGCCATCTTTAAAAAAGAAGGGAAAAAAGCAAGCATCAAAACCTTTCAGCTTGACCCCTGCTGGAAATATAATTAAGCTGCAAAATGTGTCATTTGATCAGCGTTGTCCAAGATTACCAAAAGTCATGTGGTTAAAATATCTGCAAGTCACCTCCTATTATTAAGCCACGTTCTACACATGCGGAGCCTGGATAGCTCAGTTGGTTAGAGCGTGGTGCTGATGATGCCAAGGTTGCCGGTTTGATCCCCTTATGGGACAGCTGAATATTCCTGTATTGCTGCAGATTAGAGTAGATGCTCCATGGGGTCTCTTGCAACTCTACAATTCCATGATTCTGTGTAGCAAAATGAGGTGGTGTAATGGACTGTACCACTTCTGGCTTCAGTTGGACACTTCTAATTGCTACATTATTCTTGTTTACCCTCCCCACCAAAGACCCTTAAAGAAATACAGTGGTACCCCACAAGATGAATGCCTCGCAAGATGGAAAACCCGCTAGATGAAAGGGTTTTCCGTTTTTGAGCTGCTTCGCAAGACGAATTTCCCTATGGGCTTGCTTTGCAAGACGAAAACGTCTTGCAAGTGCTCCAATTTTTTTCCCGCTCCCCCCCTTTTTCTAAGCCGCTAAGCCGCTAATAGCCTTTTAGCCGCTAATCCGCTAAGCCTTTAATAGCCGCTGTCAGGGGTTCAGGGACGGAGGCACAGCGGAGACAGGAGATGGAGAGCGAATAGGAAGAATCTGAGAACAGCGGGGAGGAGAATGACAGTGATCAGAGGGATTCCATGAGCCTCTCCAGCGAATCAGAGGATTCCCAGAAGGGGGCGCCGGTGGTCAGGAAAAGGGGGGTCCTGGGGGGGACGCACCAGAAACAAGGGGCCAGTGGGGATTCCCAGAGCGGCAGCTGGAGATCAGGACCAGCTTCTCCACCAGAGCATAGCGGGGGGGGGGAAGGTTCCTGTGTGTCAGGGGCAGCGTCCCCTCCAGCAGGGAGAGGGGATGAGTCAGGGCTGACCGCGCCTCCATCGGAGAAAGGGGGAATGGAGGGGAGGTCAGAACCAGCCATCCTCCCGGAAGGGAGGGGAAGCAGTGACGGGAGTAGTGTAACGATCAGAAGAAAGGTTGGGAGCTGGGCGCGCGCGCCAAGTTCAAATGTACAGGCGCGCGGGACAGCAGAGCCCCCGGATTGGGAACCAGGTCCTAAAGCCCGCCGGAGGGAGGGGGAACAATCCGGGGATTCATCAGCGTCGGAAGAGTCTAGGAAGAGCAAAACCCCAGGGGGCAGGAGGACCCAGCGGAAGAGGGAACGAAGGAGGAGGTGGAGCAAGGCAAGGATCTTAAACTGGTGTCGGGACGGGACCGACTCAGAGGGAGCTTCAACGGTCTAGGGTTACAGACGTAGGGCTGCGCGCCGCTATTGTCAAACCGCAAATGGACTTCAATAAAGACCTTTGTATATAAAGAGAAACTGGCGTTGGTCCTTTGTGAGCTGGGACCTGAGGCAGCCCTGACAGCCGCTAAGCCTTTAATAGCCGCTAAACCGCTAATAGCGCTAATCCGCTAATAGGGTTGCTTCGCAAGACGAAAAAACCGCTAGACAAAGAGACTCGCGGAACAGATTAATTTCATCTTGCGAGGCACCACTGTAATAATCTAGTACATACATCAAGGAGAAAGGTCTGCCTAGTCTGTGACCTGCGTGCTCATTTTCCACTTGCAAGGAGCTGATTTTTTAAACAAACAAACACAAAAGCAATTTAAAAAAACCCCTATGAAACGGGAACAGCTCGTTCTGCCGCATGTGTGCACCAGCCCGCCATTAACAAAGAATTAAGAAATGTCTCATTTTTCATTTCTGATATGCACACATATCGGAGCCAAGAAATTACCGCCCAGCAGCTGATCTCTCTGCAACCTGAAGAAAACCATTAGAGTCTGAGAGGCAGAAGATTTTTTATTGTTCCTTTTATGGATCACCTGAAACTGGGCTCTTTTTTTCCCTTGACAGATTTTTCCACTGTTTTCACACACCCCCACCTCCTCCTCCCACAGATCTCTTTCTTCAGGTGGAAAAATAACAGAGACCAGCTACCTCTGCGTCCCGTGCCAAAGCTGGCAGTCAACCAGCAGTGGAAAGCGAGCCTCTGCTGGCTTGCTGATTATCCAGTCCTAGGGAGTGAATGTGCCACTTAAGAACAATGCCAAGCCTGTTCTCTCTTGGGTCTCTGTGTGTCCAAGCTGTTATTATTTCAGTGCTGTTATAAATGTGAAGGCAGGTACAGTAAATTATATTCTTGCCTTAATTTTTAACCCAGCTTTAACTCTTAATGAACAGAGGGGAAACAAGATATTTTATTGGGTCCCTAACACTATTAACTGTCTTCATTATAGGATTCTCTTTTAAGATGTGCAATTTTCCAGAGTCTAGCATTTTCCCTCGCCTCCTAATGATCCACTGCTCTTAAACCTTCTCTTGTTCCCCAACTGAATCTCTGGTTTCACTGCAATCTCTAAACCCTTCCCTTGCCTTAAGGTCATAAAGCATGGGTTGGACTCCAAATCCCATCAGTCCCCAGCCAGTATAACCAATGGTCTGGGACAGGCATCCCCAACCTGCGGCCTTCCAGATGTTTTGGCCTACAACTCCCATGGTCCCTAGCTAACAGGACCAGTGGTCAGGGATGATGGGAATCCAAAACATCTGGAGGGCTGAAGGTTGGGGATGCCTGGTCTGGGATGTTGTGAGCAGTAATGTGAAACATTTGGAGGCCCCCAGGTTGGGAACAGCTGACCTACATACCGTATTTTTCGCTCTATAAGACGCACCAGACCACAAGACGCACCTAGTTTTTGGATGAGGAAAACAAGAAAAAAAATATTCTGAATCTCAGAAGCCAGAACAGCAAGAGGGATCGCTGCGCAGTGAAAGCAACAATCACTCTTGCTCTTCTGGCCTCTGGGGTAGCTGCGCAGCCTGCATTCGCTCCATAAGACGCACACACATTTCCCCTTACTTTTTAGGAGAGAAAAAGTGAGTCTTATAGAGCAAAAAATACGGTACTTTTGCTAAAGTCCAGATGAGTGATGAGCAGGTGGACCTCTCACCTCCTTCAAACACTGTTTAACCCATAGTTATGGTCATTTCAGCACCAATCATATGCCCCCTTGCAGTAGGGTTTTACTTCTGAGTAAAAATGCAAACGATTGCACTAATACAATTGTACTAAGATGATTGCACTAATGCTAATGTATATATATACACATACACACACATTTGTAACGAGCATTTGTTGTTGCTTTAATAATTTTACTCAACATTTTTGAAACCACACTGTGTGCTTCTTGCAACAGATAAACTGCTTATAAAATAATAAATGGCTATTCTTGCTAGGCAACCATGAAGAACTTGACTTCCACAAGCCTTAACATTAAGAGTTTAGCGGGTGCAGAAGGGAAGGTGATCGTACAACAAGCTCACAACCCTTAGTTGTCGAGGGAGGAACTCGGAAGCATCGCAACAGCCCATTCAAGGCAGAAGGCCTCCTCGCGATATTCAGAACCCACCCGTTCTAAAACTTGGCTTCATCCCAATGACTTCAGGGAATAATCTTGAGGTTTAAAACTCTTGGGAACCTCACTGCCAACCCAAGCTCTACATGAGACAGTTTGGCTCAAAATGGGTGAGCGGTCACTTAGCATGACCCCACCGCACAAAAGAGGAAATACATCACAAAAGAAGACAACAAAGCGGCAAGACATAAAATTTGCACGTGCTAACTTCTATGCATGAATGCAAACTTGAGAATTAATTACTAGAATTCAAACAGAAATGCAAGACATCTCACCATAGTGGGAAGTCTGTTGGCCAGGTGACTGGTGTGCCTGCCTAGTCCTGTGTTCAGGAGTTAAACTGTTGATGGGCAACTTCCAAGGCACCTCTTGCTTCCCTTCTTCGGGCATCTTTCAACTAGACTGTCATCCAACAGAGGGCCGGCATCTCTGAAGTAGGTTGTTTGGCCACATAAGGGTCTGCTGGATCAGGTTGATGGCTCATCCATTCCAGTATCCTCACAGTGGCCAATCAGGTGCCTGCGGTAAAGCTACAAGCAGGGCCTGAGCACAAGAGCACTTGTCCCTCCTGCAGCTTTCAGCAGCTGGTATGCAGAAGCATTAATGCCTCTGACTGCCCCATCTGTATCCCCAAGCGCAACTATTTATCCAGGCCAGGTCATGGCATAAATGATGCTGATGTGTTCTCTGCCCTGTGGTAATGCAGTGGTATTTCTGGTTGCGAACGGGATCCATTCCGGAGCACCGTTCACAACCTGAAAGGAATGCAACCCGCATCTGCACACGCGCGGGTTGCGATTCGCCGCTTCTGTGCATGCACATGACATCAATTTTTTTTTCCTGCGAGTGTGTGAGGCAAAGCCCAGAAGTAACCCTTTCCAGTAGTTCCAGGTCGCCGTGGGATGCAACCTGAAAAGACGTAACCTGAACCGAACGTAACAGGTACAGTGGTACCCTGGGTTACATACGCTTCAGGTTACAGACTCCACTAACCCAGAAATAGTACTTTGGGTTAAGAACTTTGCTTCAGGATGCGAACAGAAATCACACGGTGGCAGCAGCGGGAGGCCCCGTTAGCTAAAGTGGTGCTTCAGGTTAAGAACAGTTTCAGGTTAAGAACAGACCTCCGGAACGAATTAAGTACTTAACCCAAGCTACCACTGTACTGAAGTTCATACATTAGTGACATTCCCTAAAGGTTGGGAATTTGTGGACATGGCCTAATGGCCACACTGGGTTGTTGGAATAGAGCACTGTTTCCCAAACTTTGGTCTCCATCTGTTTTTGGACTACAACTCCCATCAGCCCTAGCTAGCAGGAGCAGTGGTCAGGGATGATGGGAGTTGTAGTCCAAAAAAACAACAACAACAAACCAGCTGGAGACCCAAATTTGGGAAACACTGACCTGCATAGTGTGAGCAATATTGCAGCTGTTAAGTCTGCATTCTTCACGTTATTCATTGGTTCCACTTTACTGAGAAGAGAGGAGAGCTGGATTTTGCTAGTTTCCCCTCAGGGATAAGGTGGAAAGGGTCTGCTGGGGATCTTTCAAGTGCCAAGGTGACAGAAAGGAGTGCCTGATATCGCCCATGTGCAGAGGTCCTTTTGGCAAATGTGTTAAGGACCATTTGCTTCACAGGCTTACCAGACAGAGGACCTGGAATCTGTTCCAGGACATTATTGCTTGGGGAAACGCAGCAGGACCAGCTGACAAAATTATTCCTTTCGAAGAAAAGAAATGAGTGGCATGACTTCGACGTTTTTTTAAAAAGAAAAACAAATGGAGAGAGAAAAGGCATCCTACTGCAGTGTGGTCCATTATTTGCATCAAAGCTGATTTAGTTCCACGGCCTTTGAGCCAGCTTAATTCTAAGTACCTACTGCTTAACTGGACTCTGGATCTGATTGATAATAATAAAAATAATGCAAACAGCGGGAGAGAGGGAAGAGCTCATCCTTCAGCCACTAGCCACTGACCGAGGGGGTTTTTATGCAGGCAAATATGATGCATTAATATTGCCAAGGTCAAAAAGTCTGAGGGTAATTGTGCTGTGTTAAATGTATTAATCAAAGCTTCCGAGGGGCCAATTTAATCTGTAAACATTTGGGCACAATCCAAATGTCACCTGCCTGTTTGGGTTGTTTCCAGTGTCATTAATTTGGATTTTTGCATTGTTCTTATGGATAATAATCCTTCGCTCCCATGGCAACATGACAAGAACAATATAATGAATTGTTTTGATTGTTAAAAAAGAAATACATATTTATTTTTTGTTTTATTTTTAAGTTGCCCAGCCTCTCAACAAGTTGACTGCAGGAATGGAGGGAACTATTCACACTCTACAGCCATAACTCAGTGGTTGAGTCTATGCTTTGCATGCAAAAGGTCTCAGGTTCAATCTCAGGTGTCTCTGGGTGGAGCTGGAAAAGACCTCTGCTTAGAGAGACACTACTGGTCAAGGATACGTAATACTGAGCTAGATGGACTAATGCTCTGATGGATATAAGGCAGCTTCTAGGGCTGGGCGATATCTAGGCTGGATCTACATTGACCGGTTAAACGTTATTAAACATACAATTATATAATGTTCAATGCATTTTCCCATTGATGCTGGCTAGCTGCTGTGCAGCGCCTTCTGGTGTCTCATGTTAATAACACCTATTTAACGTTAAAAACCACGATTGCAACAACAACAACAACAACAATAATAATAATAATATAATAATAATAATTTATTATTTATACCCCACACATCTGGCTGGGCTTCCCCAGCCACTCTGGGTGGCTTCCAACAAAATATTACATCTGCCTTCAGATGTCTTCTAAAAGTCTGGTAGTTGTTCTATTTGACATCTGGTGGGAGGGCGTTCCACAGGACGGTGCCACTACCGAGAAGGCCCTCTGCCTGGTTCCCTGTAACTTGGCTTCTTGCAGTGAGGGAACTGCCAGAAGGCCCTGGGAGCTGGACCTCAGTGTCCACCCCTGGTTTTCAGCATTTTGATAAATCACCAGCTAAACATCACGATATGCTAATATATAACAATGTCTGAAATAAGGATGGAGCAATGTAGAGATATTGACTGGCTGGAGGTCCCAGGCCTCAAGGAGGTTAAACTGGCCTCAACCACGGCCAAGGCCTTTTCGGCTTTGGCCCCAGCCTGGTGGAATGCTCTATTGCAGGAGTCCAGGGCCCTGCGGGACTTGACATCCTTCTGCAGGGCCTGCAAGACTATGGTTGTAATTCGTGGGCAGTCATTTAATTTTATCCTGATTCTAATTTTTAAGCTATATTTTAATCAATTGTTTGATTGTGTTTTAATGTATTTGATATTTGATGTTAGCCGCCCTGAGCCCGGTCTTGGCCAGGGAGGGCGGGGTATAAATAAAAATTTACTTACTTACTTACTTATCCCACATTGTGTTTTTTGTGTAGCGCGCGCGTGTGTGCGCACACACACACACACACACACACACACATCATGATTCACAATAAATTGCCAGATCAAAAATGATGAAAATGATTATTACAATAAGGACTTCAGACGGGTTCTGGACAATACTGTTCAGTTTCTGTTAATTGGTTCTCGTGGGAAACTTGCAGATTCTAGCTTCACCAATTAACTCAAGCTGGTGTCAATTTACTCTTGGCAGAAAGCCCAGGTCTGCTTGACCTAGAAACTACTCACTCTGATTGGTTAACGAGCAGCACTCAACTCTGTTATCAAGGGATTGTTAGCTCAGTTTGGTGTGAGGTGTGTTAGGAGTTAGAAGTGCTGTGTATGGTTTTGGTTGAGAGAAAGAGAGAGAAAGAGAGGATTTATTTTGCTTTTGTTTTATATGCAGAAACTCTGCTGGTTTTATTTTTTCCTTTTAATAAATCCTGTAAATAGTTATTCTGAGTCTAGCTGACTAGTCATTACCGCCTCAACTAGCTTCTTTGCTGTGCAGGAAAACTCTGCTACGTTTGGGCTAAAGCCAGTAGGGCTATGCCTGACACTTCAAAGTTCCATGAGGTTATGGGCATTGTGCTGCCAGCCTGAGTTGCGGTGGTGTCAGCATCAACGGCGTTGGTTCCAGTAGTTCCAGAAGTTGTTGTTCCTGTTGGTGCAGCAGATGGACACTGGCTGGTTCCTGACTGTTGTGAGCTGGTGACGCAGTGGACACAAGGACAACAGCTGCAGCGTGTGAGTGCTGGGTGCTGTGGTTCCTGTTTTCTCTCTCGGTGGTCGTGAGTAGCTGGTTCCGGGTTCCAGGGACATCGCTCTCAAGATGGCCTCACAACCAGTTCAGATGGCTTTTGAGCGTCTGAATGACTCCAATTACTTGCTGTGGTCGGAACGCATGCAGGCAGTGCTGCAGAGGGATCGTCTCTGGCAAGTGGTGAGTAAGTTTCCTACGAAGCCTGATGATGAAGACCTCGATAAA
The DNA here is from genome assembly GCF_965112155.1 of Podarcis liolepis. Lineage (NCBI taxonomy): Eukaryota > Metazoa > Chordata > Lepidosauria > Squamata > Lacertidae > Podarcis > Podarcis liolepis. The sequence continues at coordinate 41,524,550 of NC_139569.1, forward strand.
GACCAAAGAGCAAGGGCCACAATTGTCTTGGGGCTGGAAGATTCCCAGTTGCCATATGTGAGGGGAATCAAGACAGCTAGAGGTGTGTGGCAAGCACTTAAAGAACTCCATGTGCGTGAGACAGCGGTTTCCAAGCTGTTCATTCGCAAGGCATTGTACAAGGCAATGTTACAGCCTGGGGTTACAATGCAAGAACACCTACACAGTTTACAGTTAAAGTTTTCTGCACTACAGGAAAGAGACTGTGCGTTAGACCAGCAGGAGAAGGTGGCTATTATTTTGAGTTCTCTCCCGGAAAGCTGGGATAATTTAGTTTTGTCTCTAGAAGGCATACAGGAGCGTGATTTATCAGTCAGTTACGTTACTGGGCGTTTGATTGAAGAATGGCAGAAGAGGCAAGAAAGGTTGTTGGCTGCAGAGGCTTCTACAGGTGGACGGTTTGGAAGGAGTTCTCATGCCGTGCCAGAGGTGAAGCAAGAGCAGCGTACCGGTGAGGAGTCAGCGTTTGCTGTTAGGCGTTGTTTCCGATGTGGGTCTTCAGCGCATCTAAAACGACAATGTCCGGAGTTGGTCAAGTCTCAGTTGCCGGTGCAGGAGCAGAGACGAGATCAGCAGCAGCAGCAGCGTAAAAAGAAATTCTTCAAACGAAAACAGTCGGCTCAGCTGGTGACCGGCGAGGTCAAGAGTGCTGATGAGAAACAAGCGGTCTGGGTGGTCGATTCGGGAGCATCTCGCCACATCGTGAATTCAGATGAATTGTTTGTTTCCAAGAACTCAGCACAGCGCAGCCAGGTGGCTCTAGCAGACGGAAGTACTTCCGAAGTGATTTCGGGGGGCGCAGTTTTTGTTCCTTGTCTTCGTGAATGCCTGCAAAATGTACTTTGTGTGCCGTCATTAAGGAGCAATCTGATGTCTGTAGATTGTTTGCTGAAAGCTGGGTTCAAAGTGTATTTTGAAGGAGACAGTTGCATTATTAAGAAGGCTGGTGAGATTTTAGGCACTGCTAAGTCAGAGGGAGGCTTGTTTTGGCTTAAAGCAGGATCTCAAGTTGCAGCAGTAGTCAGTAAATCTCAGCCTGCAGTGAATAACAAAGCTATACATGACAACTGTGTGCACTTATTGCATAGGAAAATGGGGCATGCTTGCTGGAAAAGTGTACTAAAAATGTCTGAATTGGCTGATGGGGGTAATTTAAAGAGTTGTAACAAGTACCTTGATTGTAATGTGTGTAAAAAGGTTAAAACCCACAGAGTCTCTTACCCCAGAAGTGACAGAGTTAGTGAGTCACCGCTACAGCTGGTTCACATGGACGTAATTGGTCCATTTGCTGTAAGCAGGGGTGGATCGCGCTTTTCACTAACAATTGTGGATGACGCCACGCGTTACTCTTGGGTTTTTCCCATGAAAAATAAGGGTGACGTGTTCACTAAGTTTAAAGGCTGGGTGGCATCTGTGGAAAGATTTCTGTCCGTTAAACTCAAAAGGATTCAGACGGACAGAGGTGGCGAATTTATGTCAAATGCCTTTAGAGATTGGTTACAAAAGCGTGGCATTGGGCATAGAAAAACGAACGTTTTTTCCCCAGAGGAGAATGGCGTTGCAGAGCGAAAAAATAGATCTTTACAAGGTATGATGTTTGCCATGCTTGAGGATGCTGATTTGCCCATGTCTTATTGGGGGGAGAGCATGCTCACCGCGTGTTATCTCCAAAATAGGCTCTTTCATCAAACAATAGGTACAACCCCATACTTTAAATTGTTTCAGAAAAAACCCAAAATTGACCATTTGCATGTGTTTGGATCAAAAGCCTGGGTATTAATTCCAAAACAAATGAGAAAGAAGGGAGATCCTAAGACCAAACAGTTAGTGTTTGTGGGTTACCAGGAGCTGGGAAAAGGCTTCCGCTTTGCTGAAGGGACAAATGGCATTGTGATCTCCAGGAATGCCAGTTTTTGTGAACATAGTGGCTGGGAGAGACTACATGCCAATACTGAGGTTTGGTTTGAACCTTCCCAGGAGCTTCATGACTCTGAAGGTAGACACAGAGAGTCAGAGTCTGAGGGGGAGGAAAGTTCAGATAAGAGTTCTCAAGAAAGTGGAGTTAGCCAAAGACCAGTTGCTAAGCAACAAAAGAGAGGTCGTAGTTCTGAGGAGGAAAGTGGGTCAGAAGAAAAATTTTCTCCCAGAAGATCTAAAAGACAAAACAAAGGAGTGCCTCCGGTGCGTTTTTCCCCAGATACTGCAAATGTGTTTAGTGTAAGTGCAGAACCCAAGAGTTTTCAGGAGGTGTTAAAGTTACCAAAAGAGGAGGCAGAGCGCTGGAAACAGGCAATGGAGGAAGAGATGTCCTCTCTGAATGAGCATAAGGTTTTTACACCAGTGGCAGCGCCTGAGGGGGCAAAGATTGTAGGCTGCAGGTGGGTGTACAAACTTAAACCTCTGGTGACAGGAGAGTACAAATACAAAGCTCGTTTAGTGGCTCAAGGATACTCTCAGAGGCCTGGAAAAGATTATGACGAGACTTTTTCCCCTACTGCTAAGGGGGACAGTGTAAGGTTGATTCTAACGCTTGGAGCAAAGAGAAAACTCCTGTTAAACCATTTTGATATCCAGACTGCATATTTACATGCATCAATATCAGAAGACCTGTATCTAGCCGAACCGCCTGGTTATGAGACAGGTTCAAATAGAGTGTTGAAATTAAACAAAGCTCTATATGGTCTCAAACAGGCTGCAAGATCTTGGAACAAATGTTTCCATGAGGCTTTAGTGTCATTTGGTTTCAAGCAGAGTACAGCTGACAATTGTGTTTATGTACGTGGTACAGGCAGTAATCAAGAGTTTTGTCTGATTTATGTAGATGATGTATTGTATGCCTGTAAAACAGATAAACAAACTAAAAGGTTTGCCAAGCAATTGTCCAGTAAGTTCAAAGTGAAGGACTTAGGCCCGGTTAGGACATATCTAGGGTTGGAAGTGTGCTGGGCCCAAGATGGCAGCTGCCTAATTAGTCAGCAGAACAAAGTTAAACAACTACTGATTACATACAGGATGCAGGATTGCAGAGGGGCAGCGGTGCCTATGGATCCAGGTTTCATAAAAACACTTCACATAGATGAGAGTCCTGAATTTGAACATCCTGATGTATATCACTCTGTAATTGGAAGTTTATTGTATCTAGCACAGTGGTCCAGACCTGATATTAGCTATGCAGTAGGCATATTAAGTAGATTGGTCTCAAAACCCACACTAAATGCCTGGAAAGGGGTAAAACAAGTTCTGAGGTATCTCAAACAGACAATTGGCTATATGTTACAATTAAATTCTTCAGAGGATGAAATGTTGAGTTGCTACTGTGATAGTGACTGGGGAAATTTGCCAGATAGAAAATCTGTCACAGGACTAGTTATAATGGTCGGTGGAGCTTTAATCAGCTGGCGGTCACGCAAGCAAGACGTTGTAAGTGTGTCATCAACGGAATCAGAGTACGCCGCATTGAGTGAATTGTGCAACGAGGTGATTTATTTCAAGCATTTGTTAACAGATTTAAATGTAAATTGTGGAGAACCAGTACAAGTTTACATTGATAATCAGGCTTGTATAACCTTAAGTAAAACAGAGGGTTTCAAATCGCGTTCCAAACATATCTCTGTAAAATACCAAAATGTACGTTGCTGTGTACAAGACAATGTAATCACCTGTACTTATGTGTCAAGTGAAGAAAATGTAGCAGATGTGTTAACTAAACCATTGGCAAAGATAAAGAACAAGCGAATGTGCAAGGGTTTAGGTTTGCTGGAAAAATAATCTCCTACATAGGTGTATTTGGTGTTAATTGTTCAGCAGAATCTGTGAGGGGGTGTTCAGTTTCTGTTAATTGGTTCTCGTGGGAAACTTGCAGATTCTAGCTTCACCAATTAACTCAAGCTGGTGTCAATTTACTCTTGGCAGAAAGCCCAGGTCTGCTTGACCTAGAAACTACTCACTCTGATTGGTTAACGAGCAGCACTCAACTCTGTTATCAAGGGATTGTTAGCTCAGTTTGGTGTGAGGTGTGTTAGGAGTTAGAAGTGCTGTGTATGGTTTTGGTTGAGAGAAAGAGAGAGAAAGAGAGGATTTATTTTGCTTTTGTTTTATATGCAGAAACTCTGCTGGTTTTATTTTTTCCTTTTAATAAATCCTGTAAATAGTTATTCTGAGTCTAGCTGACTAGTCATTACCGCCTCAACTAGCTTCTTTGCTGTGCAGGAAAACTCTGCTACGTTTGGGCTAAAGCCAGTAGGGCTATGCCTGACACTTCAAAGTTCCATGAAATACAGTCATACCTCGAGTTGAACGTGCTTCTGGTTGAACGCGTTTGAGTCATGCTCCGTGGCAACCCGGAAGTAACGGAGCGCGTTACTTCCAGGTTTCGCCGCTTGCGCATGCGCAGATGCTCAAAATGATGTCATGCGCATGTGCTGAAGCGGCGAAATGCGACACGCAGACACGCTGTCGCGTCTTGCATTCCGTTTGGGATGCGAACGGGGCTCCGGAATGGATCCCGTTCGGATCCCGAGGTACCACTGTATATTGATATATCGCCCAGCCCTAGAAACTTCCCTTGTTCTTAACTCAAGGAACTAGATTAGGACCAGAGGTAAGGAACCTGCGGCATTTCAGATGTTGTCAGATATATAGCTCCCATCACTTCCAGCCAGCATGACCAGTGGTCAGGGGTAATGGAAGTTGTAGTTTAACATCATCTGGAGAATCAAAGGTTTTCTCATCCCTAACTGCCTTAGAGCCAAAGCAAGCGCCTCTTAGGAGGTCTGTAAATCTCTCTAGTTCAGTACTGGCAGTAGCTCTGCAGGGTCTGAGGCAGGGTCCTCACCTGCCAACAAGACCCTTTAGAGCAGAGATGGGGCACTTGTGGTTCTCCAGACGTTCCTGGATTTCAGCTCAGCATCCTTGACCCATAGCCAGGTTGGCAAGAGGAGTTGGAGTCTAGCAACATCTGGAGGGTGAAACAACAACACTTGGAGTGCCAGAGACTGGAACTGGGACTTTTCTGCATGCAGTGCATCTGCTCTGCAACCCAACTACCTTCCTTCCAAAAATAAATGCATATGCAATACAGTGAAATGGCCACATAGGAACTGCAACACATCACAGCTTCTCGGAGCTTACACAGGTGGTGTTTGTTGGGGGAATGCAATCATCTGAGGTTCTGTAGGACCTACATTAAATCTTGACCTGGAAACTCATGAAGCAGCTCTTAGAAGCAGCGATCCAGTGGCAGCAGTTTGTTCATTTCCAATTCAGTTAAATAAACCAGTTAAGACCTCACGGCTTGGTTGTAAACGGATCGATTCATTTTAAAGATTTATTTCCTGACCTGTTTACTTTCATTTCCCCAAACTTCTTCCCTTGTTCCCTTTGTCTAACAAAGGCTTCGAGCCCCTCTGAACAGGGAAGTTTCCAGAATTTGTAGAGCACTTGGGATACTGTCGGTGCAAAATAAATGTTGGGTAACATGAAGGAGCCACTTCATGGCTGAGTAGGGGTTTTTTGAATTTGGGGCTTCTACCTCTAAGCACAAACACCAGATCCATTGCAGCATACCAGTTATTTGTTTGGTTAAGTTTATGGCTTAATTCAATGGGCCTACGCTAGTTTAGACCCAATTTTACAATGGATCGGGCTTATGAATGGTATATTGAAAAACTAAATGCAGTAATTAACTTTTTTACTTTTTTCATATAGGACACTCAACGTCCTAAATCCAGAAACAGTAAAACCAATGTTCTCAGGTTTAATTTGGTTTCTTCCAACATACACCTTAATTCCAAGTACTAATTTTCCTAAAGCCACTTCCGGCTTGCCCAGGAGGTGGGGTTGCGGGCTTCACACCCACCCCACCTGAGCAGGGGCTGGTCGCAGCCCCCGCGAGAGCAGGGAAATCCTGGCCGGGCCTGCCCCCCCCCAGCCAGACAATCAGCTGGCTGGGGGGCGTGGCCTGTCCTATTTAGGGCCGGCGGAGAGGGGGCTCGCCCTCTTTTCGCCAGCGGTGACCCGGGGGAGCTCCTAGTCGACGTGCCTCGGCAGGAGACTCCCCCGATATAGTGTTAACCCTTCCCTGTGTCTCCAGCAAATGGGCTGGAGCCGGATAGTCGTTAGGACCAATGCCTAAGCCAATGCCTCTCATTCCTGAATTCAATAAAGTTGTGGCCTAATTCGCCCAATTAACCTTACATTATGGTGTCTCGTGTCTTTATTTATCCTGGTGGGGGGCGGGAACTCGCCACGCAAAGTGCTTTACAACTTGTGTTGTTAAAAGGGGAAGCCAAAGCAGATTGTGGGGAACCCAAAGCAGACTGATTCAGATTAGTTCACTTCCAACTAACTCAGAGAAATTAATTCACTGGTTCAAATATCTCTGGATTACACCTGAAAGTATATTTTTCTATAATTTCTGAATGAACTGAACATGAATTAAGTTCCTTTTCAGTGGAACTTTGGCTGATTTCTAATTCAATTCAATAATTTATAAATCGAGAGTCTTCATCATGCTTAACTCTGTGTCTGATTATGACCCTTGCATTTACAATTTTTACCAACCTGACAAGTAATGCTGATGATTAAGCTTAAATATTGTAATATGGGGGGGATGGATATAAAACGGTTGCTCACATTACACCATGGGTGTGTTTTGGTGCCTCCTTAATCTTCTGAAGTATAGCAGAGCAGCTTGAAAAATTCAAAGAGCTGAAAAAATTGCTGTGGACCACATTAATGAATTGGGAATCAAATCGAACTGGAATAAAATTAGTTCCCTTTTGGAGGGCAGGACAGGGACTTGAACTGGAACGAATATCTTTTTGAAGAGGATAAACTGGAACTGAAGCTAATTCTTTTTTTACATGAACTCCCCAAGGACTGAATCAGACAGAAAGCTAAACTGAAGTTCAGTAATACATGAAGAAGCCTTTGGGAACATCCTCAAGGAGACTGAAAGCATCTGCTTCTGGTTTCAACTAACCACAGTTTGTGGTTGTGTCTGAAGCAGAATGAAACAACTTATCCAAACAGGCCAACTTTAAAATGCTGGTTATGATCTTGGCTTGTTTGGATAAACCGGAATTAAAACTAACTATTGGTCTGGGTTTAGACAAAACAACCAACTGTGGTTAGTTTAAAATGGATGCTGATGCTTATCAGCTCTTCATGGCCTTACCAAAGGAGAGGGGAGCAGGGACCGGACTCATGCACTGCTAAACTATGGCTTGGTAATACATACATCCCCAGAGTGCCTCACTGGAATGGGGCAGGGATGCTATGCTAGCTTCTTAGCAGGTGGATCACTGCTGGTTACTGTAAGGGTTAGGAGTAAATTGGCAGGGAGATTGATGTGCTGCAAATGCACCAGATTGGCTTTGCTGGCGAGTTTGCACTGAGCCAATCTCCACACCCTATTGGTAAGTAAAAGCGAGCCGCCTACTGGAAGTCATAGGTGCCAACTCATTGGGGCCCTGGGTGACTGAGCACCCACAAAATTCCCCACGAAGGGGCCGGGCACCCACAAATTTTGGTGCCAGGGCCATGCACGCTGCATGGCACCAATGTGCCAGGAACCCACAGTTGCAGGGCTAAGCTGGCTCTCCTGCTGGAAGTTCAGCTTATTGACTCTGATACACCCAAATCAGAAAAAGAATATCTGACGTGCAGCAGGGAGAGATGATATCAGGGACTCCTAGATTTGTGTGCAACTGCCCTATGTGGTGAAATAATGAACTGCAGCTGAACACCCAGTGCTATACCAGCTGCACTGGCTCCTGGTGGAGTACAGGATCAGGTTTAAGGTGCTGGTTTTAACCTTTAAAGCCCTATACGGCCTAGGACCCTCGTACCTACGGGACCGCCTCTCCTGGTATGCCCCACAGAGGACCTTACGGTCTTCAAACAAAAACATTTTGGAGGTCCCGGGCCACAGGGAGGTTAGGCTGGCCTCAACCAGAGCCAGGGCTTTTTCAGCCATGGCCCCAATCTGGTGGAACGCTCTGTGACAAGAGACTAGGGCCCTGCGGGACTTGACATCTTTCCGCAGGGCCAGCAAGACAGAGCTGTTCCACCAGGCCTTTGGCCAAGGCACAGCCTGACCCCCTCCTTTGGTAATCCTCACAGAACTCTAGCCCAATGGTTGACATTAATTTGATTTGAAAGCCTCTCCTGCCACTTTCACCAATCATGGATAATCATGGGAACGGTAGTTTTTTAAAGGGTGCTGAGAACTGTAGCTTTGTGAGACCAGCACCCTTGACCAACTACAGTTCCCCAGACGCTTTGGGGAAAGCCACAACTGTTGAAGTGGTTACAAGGGTGCTTTAAATGGATGGTGTGGGTGTGGCCTTCCTCTTTCCCCCTTCCGCTTGGCAGGTGTGCCTGCTATGCTGCGTTGGGGCAGGCCTAGAAGTACCCAGCACAAAAGAAACTGCCCGTTATGGATGTTAACTTTAGTTACCATAGCCAGACAATGCTGCCAGTGGTGTGGAAGAAAAAATGGCTGTTGCCAGCTGTGTTGTTCACAGTCGGATGGTTTCTTCAAATGGTTATAGAGCCAGTAGCCTGGTGTGGCCAAAGACAGGATGATGGATGAGCAACACAGAGTGTCCAAGTCAAAAGAATGGCAGAAGTTCACTTCAGGGTTGTTAAAATGCAAATCTAGTTTAGTTAACCAAAGCGTGACGGGCATAGAAAAAAATTAAGGAAAGAAGCACACCTCAATATCTTATTATGCACACGCAAATATTTATATATGCAAGTTTAAGTGGAGTTAATATTAGCCCCAGTGAATGTGAATAGCTGGAGAATGTGCAGAATAACCAATATGCGTGCATATTAACATGATATGCTAGAGAGTATGCCTACACTGGGTGACAATCCTACATGCACCTACTTCAGAGTAGGCATGAATAGAATTGAATAGAATTGTGCTGTTAATAGCACAAATAGCAATTTCCTCCATTGTGGGAGAAATGAAACACATTTTTTGGATAATGCACACGTTCACTGACGCGTAGAACTCCACACAACAACTATATTCCTGATAGAATTTGTTTTAATTTTATCTTTGTCTTAAACTGCAGTTAACTGCAATTAATTATGTGTCTAAATTTATGCACATTTCCCAAATCCTCCTGGTTAATGTGCAACAATTACCAGATACTGTGTGTGTTCTCTGGCTTTCCCAATTAATGTTCTTAAATTTACTGTAACAAATCCACACTGAACCCTCAGATTTAATCTTTGTTGTTATATAAACACTGACATTTGGAACGGAAGCATCGTCTCCTCTCTTTTAATATTTTTTTCACAATAAATGAGCCAACAGCTGCTTTAAGGCATGACCAGGAAAAGAAAACAGACATCTCTCTCTCTCTCTCTCTCTCTCTCTCTCTCTCTCTCTCTCTCACACACACACACACACACACACACACACACCCCTATTGAAAAACAGTTTGATAAAGCTAGTAATGTGATTTTTCACTGAACTGTTCTTCCATGTGACATGGGAACAAATCTGAACATACTTTCTTTTCAGCCTGAAGTTGGCAGCTATTCACTGAGCAGAGTAACAACTTAATAAAACGGCTTAGATGGATTTTAATGGCAACTGCTGCAGCTTATCGAAGGCATAAAGAGAGATCATCTGTCCTCCCAGTAGTTTTGATGAAAGCAACATTTGGGCTGTTTTAATTAGATTCAGGATTTTTCAGACTGAAATTAACACCACACTCCACCACAGTAAACATTCTCCTGTCCTTTTTCTCCTTAGCTGCTCTTGGGGTAAATTATTAATTTCTGCAGCCATGAGATGTGTGTTGACTTTCTGGACTAGAATTATAGGTATGTTTAATAAGTAAATATGCAGCCGCCTTCTCGTTTTCTCTTTACCTTGCCAAAAAGAAAAGTACTTTACAACCCAACAAAGCTGAAAATGTCAGTTAAGAAAGAATGCAAGAAATAGACAGACTACAATGTAAATGTTTCCCATATTTTATGGGACAAGTGCTAGGCTGGAAGCCTTCTCTTGCTGAGTACGGGAAGGAATGGAATGAGAATTCCCAAAGCTCTTGTCTTAAATCTAAGAATCCTAAGGGAGAAGGGAAGTGATTGAACAGAGGTGTTTTTTCATCTTAATGTTGGCTTTTCTGTGAAATCGACAACAGAACAGAAACATTGTTTTCTCCCTTCCAGGATAATTGGGCTTACCCAGCAAAGTTTATTATTGGTGACAGAGACAGGAGTACAAACAAAAAGAAGCAACGTGTCACAACCAGCTTATGGAACTCACAGCCACAAGGTTGTGGTTGTGGCCAGTACCACAGATAGCTTATATAGTGGTTCTCAACCTGTGGGTCCCCAGATGTTGTTGGACTACAACTCCCATCATCCCTAAGTTCTGGCCTTGCTAGGGGTGATGGGAGTTGTAGTCCAACAACATCTGGGAACCCACAGGTTGAGAAAGACTGGCTTAGAACATGGGTAGGCAAACTAAGGCCTGGGGGCTGGATCTGGCCCAATCGCCTTCTAAATCCGGTCTGCGGATGGTCTGGGAATCAGTGCGTTTTTACATGAGTAGAATGTGTCCTTTTATTTAAAATACATCTATGGGTTATTTGTGGGGCATAGGGATTGGTTCATTAGATAGATAGATAGATAGATAGATAGATAGATAGATAGATAGATAGATGATAGATAGATAGACAGATAGATAGATAGATAGAGTCTGGCCCCCCACAAGTTCTGAGGGACAGTGGACTGGCCCCCTGCTGAAAAGTTTGCTGACCCCTGGCTTAGAATCAGGGAATCATAGAGTTGGAAGGGACCCCGAGTATTATCTGGTCCAGCCCCTTGCAATTGCAGGAATACGCAGCTGTCCCATACAGGGATTGAACCTGCAACCTTAGCATTATCAGCACTGCGCTCTAATCAACAGAGCTATCCAGACTCTTTTTTTAAAAAAGATAGGATTGGGCAGGTTCATGCAGGAGAGGTCAATCAATGGCTATCATTGACAGCATCAGCTAAATTGTGGAATAGCAGATGTTGGAGACCATCGATGCAGGTGAGCAGTGGAACTTCCCATCCAGACTGTGAGCTTTCCACAAGCATCTGGCTGGCTGGCTGCCTACTTATGGAAGCAATTTTTAAAAGCATCCCACCTTGGAAACCAAGGTATTAAATTGTGATTCATTACAGAATAAATCCAGATGTTCTAAGCCATGGGTTGGGTTGACTGTAACCAACACAGGTATGGTGACATTGATTTTTTAAAAAAAATATATTAAAAAGCTGGAAGAGGTGTTGTCCGCCCCACCCCACCACTACTCTTTTGCTGCACTGTATTCCTTTTAACCAAATACAGTAGCTCAGTTTTGCACAAATGGATGGGACGTGTTCAGACTGGCTGTTTTCAGGAAAATGCAAGAACGCAGCACACGGGACCCGCTGCTGTAACAAACTGCTGAGATCAAGCTGCCAAACAAACAAGCAAAGGCTGTGTACATGCTGTACCTTTAAGGACCCCCCCCCCCAAAAAAAGGAATATTGGAAACTGTAGTTTAAGGGTGCCAAAATTGCAGCCCTGTGGAGGGTAAACTACAATTCCCAGGATTATTGGGAGGGGGTGCGTAGGTTGAATGTACTTTAAATATTTGGTGTTTGAGCAGCCTAAACTGAACTAAAAATGTTCAGATGGACCACTATAAAGCGCTCTGGTGTTTTGGAAAAAACCCCAATGCATTCAGATAGCTGGCTAGCACAACAGGGGCTGAGGCTGTCACTGGATTCCTGGCAGAGATGGCTGCATCACACAAAGCAGGTTTTGAAGATGATGTCCTGGCCTAAAGAGCACAGGTAGTGACAGACTGCAGAGTTAAGAGGAGAAGGCTAGGGAAGTGTTTGGTGTAACTAAGGATGCCAATGAAATCAAGCAGATGCTTAAACAGCCTCTGGCTTATACTTTTGGCTCTGCTTTTGAACATAAATTTAAAATTTCTACATGTTAATGGATTTCAAATGGAACAGCTTTTTTTTTTTAAGCAGCTGAGTTTTCGATTAGATACTACAAAACACATTTAAGGTTTACGATTGAAAATGGGGGGGGGGGGTTACAAAACTCATCTAGAAATTTCTGCTTTTTTGAGCCAGAGTAAATGTTTATGAGATATCTGCCAACCAAACAGAATATGCCTGCCATTCAGCCCATTATACATGGTTATGCACAGCTTCATTTACTGAGTCAGATATGCAACGCTACAGGGTGCTGAGGTTTTCAAAACTCCCCCTAGCAGAACTTAAAAACAGCTAACCCTCTTTCACAACAAAAGTAATATTGCAGCAGTTTGGTGAAGAGACCTTTCTTCCATATAGCAAATGCTCTCTGAAAGAGCTTTGCCGAAGAAAAGTGTTTTCAGAAGATTATTTTTTTATTCATTTCATCGGTATGGGAGCAATCCCACACAACAGCAATGTAATTTTTAAAATAAAAACATGAACATCAACAACAACAACCTTCTTTTCTAGCACTAAAGCTTCAGTCCTATGCACCTTTATCTGGGAGTAAGCCCAATTGGGCTTGCATCTGAGTAGACATGCATAGGGTTGCTTGGTAAGAACTTTCAGTGCGGATCTCAAGTCAGCAAAGCATCTCAAAATCTGTTAAAGACAATGTTTATAGCCGTTCACAGTGTGAGTCATTTTGGTAAGTGAGCATTTGCTGTGGCTGCTCTTAGTATAAAGGATGCATCTATTTAAACCAGCAGTCCTAATTGCACAGTACACAGAAACTACGGTCTTAATTGCATACTATATCTATATCTATATATCACATTCAGCCAGTGACCAGTCAGTCACATTACTGCTGATGTATGCAAAAACGAATAAAAATGCCTACCCCAGTCTATTCCCGCTACATCTCTCGCCCCTATCTCTCCTAACAGAGATGGGGTTTTGTGTGTGTGTTTGTGTGCATAAGAAGAAGAACACTATTAATATATGTTCAACAGAAATCATAGTATGGCAAATGCAGCTTTATCAACCGTATCAGGCAATTCGGAGACCAGGAAACTTGTGCTATTCTGGAACTGCACTGTTAATGGGACTAAGCAGGAGAGCAGCTACAAACTGCAGCATAGTGACTCAGTAGCATCCTCTGCCTGCAAGCTACCCCCAACCAAAGCCTGCTCACTTGCAAGTGAGTACCTCCAGTTTCAGGGTAGCATTTCCAGGGGGCAACCCATTCAGCTGCTTTGTTCCAAACATATTCATCTTTGTTCCGAATTATTTGCAGTTTTCTTGCAACCACCCAAATCAAATAAAGGAGCTCCCTTTAAGGACGATGAAACATTTTCCACTTCAGAGGAGCTGGTGGAGTCAGAATTTCTATGCAAGATTTACAAATTACGAAATGGGGGGTGGACTGTGAAGGAGTAGGGGGAAAGCTTCTTGAACCCTTTTCCTAATTACTCTGTTAAGGCAGCTAGATCAGATGTGGCTGTTCTAGAAATATATAAAGCAAATAGGTGTTGGGGGGGTGGAAATGAAAGGAGAAGTTTCACTTCTTTCCATTTCAACAGGAGACTGAGATGGAAGGGAGGAGGAAATAGCAGTCCTTGCCACTACGCGGGGCTAATTCAGAACTGACTCCCTTATTTGTTACTATCCATAATTGATGGGTAGCTTGTAATAGAGCTCCCTCTATCTCCCAGAGCTTGGCTACTAAGGAGCACGGGAAGCAGCAGACTGCTTCCACCAAGGCTAGCCACTAAATCATTCAGAGTTTGGCTTGCACTTAGCAGGTGGGCTGGAGAGAGTAGGGGAGACACACATACAGACAGAGAAACAGGGGTCCAAGCCTGTGTTTTCCTGCATGCAAACTAATCCAAGCAACTTATGCACAGCTCCAAAACAGAGGAGAGGAGAGCTGTACCAGCAGCATCCCTGGCAATGTCATTGACAATGATGCTCATGGAGGCGGTGTGTGTGATGCTCTCAGACAAATACAGCCGTTCCCAAGTGACCCAGGTAGTTGCTAGTGTCATGGGGACAGACCTTTTCATTTGATTTATTCATGTGTGTGTGTGTGTCCCTGCCTCTCCAGTCGACAAAGTTCCCAGATACAAAGATCTACAGAAGAGGAGAGCAACAGAGAACGGTGATCCAGGGACCTCCAGGATCCCTGCAACCAATCTGCAAAGCGATGCCTACATGGGAGTTTTACAAACCACCCCCTTTTCCCCATGTCCCAAATACTCACACTCGCACAACCATCTCATGGCAGTGTGGGTCAGCACCTTTTTCTGCCCAGATTGCCAGCCCCTCCAGGAGGATAAGAAGACCCTGGGCTGAGCAGAAACCGACAGGTGGGCACATCACCCCTCTCAAGGTTTGCCAGGTCTGCACCACCGGAACCTATTTGCAATGCCAACGCTAAAGCCTTGGAGTGCTAAGCAGTTTCTGAGCGTTTGCAAAGCCTCAATGCTCCCGTGCCCCTAAAAAAAACCCAGCAGCCAGATGCATCACAGCCTTGTGACTCACCCATCCTGGGGTGGAGAGGACCTGCTTCCTAGAGGTAAGGGTTGCAGCTCAGTGGTGAAGAAGGTCCCTGGTTCAATCCCCAAGTAGGGCTGGAGAGACCCCTTTCTGAAACTCTGGAGAGCTGCTACCAGCCAGTGTGGACAGTACTGAGCGTGATGGGCCAAAGGTCTGAGTTCCTGTGCTCCTAGGCTCTCCAAGCAATCGCAAGCCTGAGTTTTCAGGAATCCCGAACCAAGCTGGCCAGCCAATGCTCTGCGGACCTCCGATGTTTTACCTGCTGGTGCTGCTCAGATCTGACACACCAGCACAAAACCAGGTGCCAGTTGCTGCTCTCCGTTCCCTACCGGTCCATGAACGATTTCCAGCCCTTCTCCTCCTCTAATCCTCTGTACCGCCAGAGGGGTAAAAACAAGCACTCCCAACCCTACCCCTGGTGCAAAACCGTCTTGCGACCAAAGCCCCCCAGCTGTCCGCAGGGCTCTTGGCTCCTTCATCCTCCTCCTGTTCCTTCTCTCCTGCTCGGCTGGCCCTTCAAGAGAGCAGCATCTCTCTCCGCCTCCTTGTCGCCCAGCACCCCTCCCTCCGCAGCCGCCGCTTTCTTCCCAAAGCGCAGCCAGCCCTTGCGAAGGGAACCGCTCCGAATCCAAACTTGGCTGGTTCGCTCTCCCAGCCCTAAACCCCGCACGTTTGCTTTCTCGCCTGCAGCCGAGAACGCGATCTTCTCGGTCCGATTCCTCCAAACCGAATAACTCACAACGAAATAAGCGTAAAGAAAGAAAGAAAAAAACACCTACGCACAGAAAAACGGGGAAGGCAAAAAAAAGAAAAGAAAAGCGCAAGAGCGCATCCGACACTGGCAGACCTTGCAACTTTTCAAACGACCATCTAACACGCAGGTCGTCGCCTCCGAAACGCTTTTCGGCAGCTCTCACCTCCCCACAAGCGGCAGCGCCTGCAAGCAACGAATCAAAAAGAAAATAACCCAGGGACCGGGGGGGGGGGCGCGGATATCCGCACGTCTCTGCTCAGAAGCCCCATTGACTCCAATGCGACTGACTCCCGGGAAAGTATTGTTGCAGGATTGCGCCTTAACCAACACCCGGTTTCGTCTCGGGACTCTTCCCGTCCTGCCTCCCCGTGCACGCATAGACCTATATATAAACACCCAACACCATTTTCCTGCCCCAGCGAAGCTCCGCCGCGACGCGCGTTGCAAGACGATCAGCTGTCCTGCGTGTGTACGCCATTCAGACAATAACTAGCCAGCCGTGAGATGCTGAGACGCGCTGTCGCAGCTCGGCTTCTGCCAAGCAAACCGGGGGAGGAGGAAGCGGGGGGGGGGAATGGCTTTTGCGATCGGCTTGTGTGTGTTTGTGGAAACGTAGCTCTCCTTACCTCATCCACGGGCTTGGTGGAGGGGAGATGGAGAAGGAAGCCGCCGCGGGAATACCAAGAGCGAAGGGTGGAGAACGAATGGTAGTAATAATAATAATAATATCTGCGATCAAAATATCAGAATCGAATCAAGAGTCGAGCTCCAGCTCGGCGCTTCCCCGCGAGCGTCGCGTCTAGCCGTCCTCATCCTCGCAAACCTCCTCCTGCAAAAACTCGCGGCGGCAGCAGCAGCAGCAGCAGCGCCGGGACGCGCCGGCAGCAAAACAAACCCGAGCGAGGCAAATGGTGTAATACGATCCATCTCCAGTCACTCCGGCAAAAGGAGCCCAGAGGGGGGAGGCAGCTGCCGCCGCCGCCGCCGCCGCCGCCGCTTCCCTCCCAACCATCAGGCGGCTGGAGAGCTCAGGGTCCCACCCCCTACAGGCTGGGATAAGGCGAGCAGATTTGGGCAGCTCGCCCTCACTGGCTGCGGCGAGGCCCCCATCTCTCCCTCCGCCCCTCCATCGCTCCCTCCTTCGCTGTCTCTTTCCCTCTGACCCTTCAGTGGCCTCCCCACCACCACCCCCGCTTCCAAGGAGCTGCTACAACTCCAAACACCTCCGTTACACTGGCAAAGCTCGCGCAGTGGTCATGAAGGAGCCGTCTTTCTCTCTCTCGTTTTCCCCTCCCTCTCCTCTCTCCTCTCCTCTCCTCTTTTATTATTCAAGCCTTATTTCAGACATCCTGAGGACAAACAATAGCTGCCAACAGGCTCTGAATGCACACAGCCCTCCAGGAAAGTTAAGAAAGTTAAGACCCAATTCTTTTCCCCCCTTCTCAAATCATTCGCTTTGTCTTTGTCCCCAATCTTCCCTGCAATCCCTTCCTTCCTTCTCTTTTTCTCTGCGCAACACCTCTTCAATGGTACTTAAAATGCTGTTGCTAATAATACGTTGGTTACCTGCCCTCCTCCTGAGGTTCCAGGACAGGTTACAACAATTTAAACACAATGTTAAAAACACAACGTGAAATCACAGAAACAAGGTGGGCTCTAAAAACCAACTTTCTTTCTTTCTTTCTTTCTTTCTTTCTTTCTTTCTTTCTTTCTTTGCTTCCTTCCTCCCTCTCTTTCTGTCTCTAAGCTTCTCCCCTCAACACGGTTTTTTTCTCGTCCTTCACCAGCGAGCCCACAACTATTCTCCAATCACACAACTTTATAAACATGTATAAGTTATCAGAAGTCAGACAGGTGGGGGAAAGAACTCCCATCAAACCACACACACACACACACACACACACACACACACGAACACGTTTCCTTTTTCTCAAAGATTGCTTGCTCAAAATTTCTCATTCCTACTTTAAATGACAGTCCTTCAGTACACTGTAATTTGGCAGGATAATGAGAGTCCATTTTCACAGACAAGGTAAAAAAAAGGGAAAGGAGGGGTGTGGGAGATCTGAAATGTCTTCAATAAAATAGGGGAGTAATATATAGGGTTTTTTGGTTTTTTTAAGTACCATGGGTTCAATCTTGGAAATAAATGCCAAGAATTGACGATGATTTATTAATTTTTCTGCTGAAACATGAATCATTGAAGGCATAGAACGGTAGGGAAAAAATGCACCACTTGGAAAATTGGGGAGGGGGATGTTTCTCTGAGCTTTATTATTTGAGCTTGGAGGGAAAGCAGAATTTCATTTCAAAAAACATATTGCAGCAAAAACTGATTTTCTCTATCAAGTCCAAGGCTGAAAACCTGCTAAGTAAAATCACCGGGAGTTTGGCCACAGGAGCAGCAAGGCACCCCAAGGCTTCAATATATTACTCCCCGTGGTTATTCACTAACTCTGCAAAGTTGTTAAATTGCACTTGTAACTTTGCCTTAAAAGGCGCTTGGTTCCTCCTTTCACAGACCTGGTCAAGATCTCATATTTACTTGCAAGAAATATTTGTGGCACAATTCTCCCCGTGCAAAAAGCAGAAGCTGACAAAAACTCCTTTTATTTCGATGGGAGTTTTGCTTAGAGAGTTAACAACTGATGTGATTGTGGGGTAGAGGAAGAGAGAGAGGTTTAAAGGTTTGGCCCACAGTACATTCTCTTCAGTGACTGCCAACAAAGTTTCCCAGCCATGGGAATGGGCCATTTTTGGCAGGCAAACCTTTGGATATTTCACTCTGATGTTTTCGGGTGGTGACAGACTGAAGACTACATCACTGCGGCCTTCTGTACAGCTGACATTCAACAGACCCATTTTCTGACACCAGAAGCTTTTGCCTCTTTAGAAGCATAAGGGTATTCTTCACGTCTCTCTTTCCAAGAGAGTAACCCAAATGATGCGGGTGTCAAAATCTGCACACTCAGTGTAGAAACTAGGGTGGTAACCACATATGTCATCTAAGAATCAAACTGCAAACCAGAAGGAGATATATAGATATATATGGAGATGCAATGTGTGGGTATCAAGGGGAAAGTCTGTGAGAGGCTTGAAATGTTTTGAGGCAGATCCAAGATGGCATGAGCATTGCAAAACCCGGACAGCCACAAAGCCATGCCCACAAATACACCCCACTGGTTTTCCTAAAGCAGTGTCGCCTAGAAAGTAATGAGGAGGAGATAATTTAGCGGCAGTACGATAGCCACCATGAAATATTGGAAGGGCTGCCCCATAAATGATGGAACAAATCTGTTTCTTGTTGCTCCAGAGGGCAGGATCCAAACCAATATGTTCAAATGACAAGAAAAGTGGATTTGGACAAAACATTAGGAAGAGCTGACAGTATAAATGGTTTGACAGTGTGACAGAGCGTCTCAGACGGTGGGGTCCTCTACGTTTAAACTGGCATCGTGCCACTTTCAACAATCTCCCAAAGAACCCTGGGAAGTGTAGTTTATTAAGAGTGCTGAGTGTTGCTAGGAGACCCCTTGATCCCTTGCGGAGCTACATTTCCCAGTTTCCTGGGAAGATGGGTTCATTGTTAAAGCACTCAGAGAATTGTGGCTTTGAAGCTTCAAAGCAGCCGATGCAAGGGGACAGCAGCCCTTGCAGAGAGCTCTCGGCACTAAGCAGGATTGCTTTCCCCCATTGGCAGAGGGCAAGATCCTTCTTAGTGCTGGGCTTACAAGAGTGATCAGGGACGTGGATGGCACTGTGGGTTAAACCACAGAGCCTAGGACTTGCCAATCAGAAGGTCGGCGGTTCGAATCCTCACGACGGGGTGAGCTCCCGTTGCTCGGTCCCAGCTCCTGCCAACCTAGCAGTTCAAAAGCATGTCAAAGTGCAAGTAAATAAATAGGTACCACTCCGGCGGGAAGGTAAACGGCGTTTCCGTGCGCTGCTCTGGTTTGCCACATGACCCAGAAGCTGTACGCTGGCTCCCTCGGCCAATAAAGCGAGATGAGCGTCGCAACCCCAGAGTCGGCCATGACTGGACCTAATGGTCGGGGGTCCCTTTACCTTTACAAGAGTGATCAGGCATCCCAACTCTTGGGTGTGCCCAAACTCAGTACTCGAAAGGAAGTATGGAGAAGTCTCTTCCCTTCTCTTTTAAGCCTGATCTAGCTGTAATCTTAAAGATGGCGATGGAGACTCCCAATCGCTTCTCCCCCCCTTCCCTGAAGCTACCAAATCCTCTTTTAAATCTAAATCTAGGAAGCTGCCTTATACTCAGACCATTCGTCCCCCTTGCTCCCTATTGTCCAAATGGACTGAAAAAGCAGGGGGGTGGGTTGAACTTGGTACCTTCTGCAGGCAAAGCAGATGCTCGACCACTGAACGATAACTAACCATCAACACTTCTTCCTATACACATAAGAATGTAACATGTCACGCTCTGCAGTTTGCCTGGCTGCCAGAGACATCATGAGGAATGGCAGGCCAACTGTTTAATGTGGGGGACAACGCTTTGTGCGGGGCCACTGTTATTATTTTTACATTTAGGTTTTAAAGTACTTATCACAGTTGTATTTCATAGAATTGTAGAGTTGGAAGGGACCCTACAGTCCAGCCCTCTGCAGTGCAGGAATATGCAGCTGTCCCATTCAGGGATCAAATCAACACCATTATCAACACCATGTTCCACCCAACTGAGCTATCAACTTCATTTCCCTCTGATCTCACTACAGTGGTGCCTCGCAAGACGAAAAGAATCCGTTCTGTGATTTTCTTCGTCTAGCGGTCTTTTCGTCTTGCGAAGCAAGCCCATTGACGGATTAGCGGATTAGCGGATTAGCGCTATTAGCGTTATTAGCGCTATTAGCGGCTTTTAGTGGCTTATCTGCTGATCAGATCAGCTGATAAGCAGCTTAGCGGCTTAGAAAAAGGGGGGGGGAGGAAAAAAAACCAGCAGGAACTTGCAATACATTGTCGTCTTGCGAAGCAAGCCCATAGGAAATTCGTTTTGCGAAGCACCTCCAAAACGGAAAACTCTTTCGTCTAGCGAGTTTTCCGTCTTGCAAGGCAATCGTCTTGCGGGGCACCACTGTACTAACATTTCCCCCCTCTCTCTACACACACCTGACAGATTTTAATATTTATATTTTTCATTTTTTTGTTTTTATTTACAGTGGTACCTTGGTTTACGAACTTAATCCGTTCCTGAAGTCCGTTCTTAAACCCAAACCATTCTTAAACCGAGGTGCGCTTTCCCTAATGAGGCCTCTCGCCGCCGGTGCCCTTCCACCGTTCGGATTCCATTCTTAGACCAAAGTAAAGTTCTCAAACCAAGACACTATTTCTGGTTTTGCAGAGTTTGTAAACCAAATCATTCTTAAACTGGACTGTTCTTAAACCGAGGTACCACTGTATATGCATATATACCATTTAGCTGTCCCACAATCTGATAATAATTGGCTCGTGGTGACATGGCCTTTTTACTGGTGGCACCCATGTTATGGAACGTGCTCCCTGGTGAGACAGGAGAGGCCCCCATCTGAATTGAATTCTGCTGACTTCTGAAGCTGTACCTGCTTACACAGACACCCCTGTGACTTCTCAGCCCGAGTCTCCTGTTTTAATTACTGTGTTATTCTAATGGGATTGTTTTATTGGATCTTTTAATTATGAATGTTTATATTTAAATGTTTTAATGGGATTGTTTCACCGTGTATTTTAACTGTGTACTTTAATTATGGATGCTTATACTTTAATGCTCCTGTAATTGGTTTTTCTACTTGTAAACCACTTAGAAGCCCTCCCCCCCTTTTTGGATAAATAAACAAACAACGCCATGTGTCTGATGAAGTTGACTCTGGACCACTAAAGCTCATGCCATAATCAATGCGGCAGTCTTTAAGACTCTGCAAAGACTCTTTGCTATTTTGGCTGCAATGGTAGGTGTCTCCAGAAGAAAGTCTCACTGGGTTTTAGTCCTACAGAAGTGTGACTAAGATTACAGCCTAAATTGGCTGCCCCTTTGGAAAGGAAGACAATCTAGTTTGCACTTGGAGACTTGAGCAAAAATTTGTATTGTTTGAGTTGAGATGCCGTCAACATACCCTTTGAGGGTGGAGCAGAGGGGAGGAACAGGAGAGCAGACCTTTTCAGTGGTGGCTCCCCTCATATGGGAGGCAATCCTTAGGGAGGCACACATGACACATCACTTTCTAGTTTAAGACACCAGGGGGAAATGTTTCTTTGTAACCAGGATTTTGGCCCTGGAGGGTTGTAGATGTTTGTGGCCTCTCTTAGTGGGATAGGCCTTTTCTCTCTATATATATATATTATTAATTGTATTTATTAGTCACTTCTTCACCAAAGCAACCCAAAGTGATTTATAAAAATGGTACAAACATTAAAACCAATAATAAAAAATGAAGCAAAATGTGAGCCTCATAATCTTGAAAACATTGAAAAAGGCCCCCCCCCCTCTCTCTGTGTGTAGGCACAAATTCTGCACAACAATTGCTTGTAAATTCAGGCCTCTATTGACATGATAAACCATCAGCTACATGGGGAGGAAAGCTCCTTAAATCCTGCAGACATAATATGCCAGCATTGTGTCAATAGCAAGCAGATTAAAGAGCACATTGTGAAGCTATTTAGCCTTATCTTTGAATTATCCTGGAAGTTGTTCCTCACTGCAACTCTTAACCCGACCCCCATTCTGACAACTTTTGGGAAGGAATGTTTTAAGAAAATTAGAAGCAGAGGGCTATTGAATGCTTGTTTATCTTGGAATAGATTCTTTTTAAAAAGGCACACACTTCAACACATTTGTGATGCAGGTGGGGGTGGGCCTGTCTCTTTTAATTTGACAGCTTGGACCGAGTAAGAGTGGAAGTGGATGCTAGCTAAGTAAATAAACACACCTAGCAAACCAGGATGTGGACAGGAGAAGAGCCCTGCTGGATTAAGCTGCAGGGTCATCCAGTCCATCACACACTATGACCAAGCAGATACATATGGGAAGCCAACAAGAGCGCTCTCCCAACTTGCGATTCCCAGCCACTGGTATACAGAGACTCACATCCTTCAAATATATAAAAGGATGTCATATAGAGGAGGGAGAAAGGTTGTTTTCTGCTGCTCCAGAGAAGCGGACACGGAGCAATGGATCCAAATTACAAGAAAGAAGATTCCACCTAAACATTAGGAAGAACTTCCTGACAGTAAGAGCTGTTCGACAGTGGAATTTGCTGCCAAGGAGTGTGGTGGAGTCTCCTTCTTTGGAGGTCTTTAAGCAGAGGCTTGACAACCATATGTCAGGAGTGCTCTGATGGTGTTTCCTGCTTGGCAGAGGGTTGGACTCGATGGCCCTTGTGGTCTCTTTCAACTCTATGATTCTGTGACAGTGGAGGGAGAACATGGCCATTGTGCTTGGGAGCTGCTTATAGTGTCATCCTCCATGACTTTGTCTATACCTCTTTTACAGCTATCCGGGTTGGTGCCCATCACTACCTTTTATAGTAGCAAATTCCATCATTTTAAGTACAGTGGTACCTCGGGTTACAGACGCTTCAGGTTACAAATGCTTCAGGTTACAGACTCTGCTAACCCAGAAATAGTACCTCAGGTTAAGTACTTTGCTTCAGGATGAGAACAGAAATCGTGCTCCAGTGGCATGGTGGCAGCAGGAGGCCCCATTAGCTAAAGTGGTACCTCAGGTTAAGAACAGTTTCAGGTTAAGAATGGACCTCCAGAACAAATTAAGTTCTTAACCCAAGGTACCACTGTACCTGCAGTGTGAAAAAGAACTTTTCTTGCCTGCCCTGAATCTTCTCATATTCACTTTCATTGGATGGCATTATGCGATTGATAGTTGTACTTTCAGTCCCTCCCTAATGATC
Source organism: Podarcis liolepis (assembly GCF_965112155.1). Classification (NCBI taxonomy): domain Eukaryota; kingdom Metazoa; phylum Chordata; class Lepidosauria; order Squamata; family Lacertidae; genus Podarcis; species Podarcis liolepis. The sequence goes on from NC_139569.1 coordinate 41,547,794, forward strand.
CCTGATACGGAATTTGCCTTTCTTACAGCTACCACACACTGGATTCACATCTTCACCAAGCTGCCCATTACAACCTCAAGGCCTTGTTGCTGGTCATTCGCGGCCAGTTCACATGCCATTAGGCAGAAACCTTCCTTTCTAACCAGGCCTTTGGTTGATTTGATTGGCATCCTATGCCCTTTTAAAATGTGGTTCTTTTTTGTAGTGGGGGTGTTATTGGGTTGTTGTTTTTGTTTCGATTGTATATGCCAAGCGTCAGCAACCTTTTTCAGCCATGGGCCGGTCCACTGTCCCTCAGACCATGTGGTGGGCCAGACTATATTTTTTTTTGGGGGGGGAAATGAACAAATTCTTTTGCCCCACAAATAACCCAGAGATGCATTTCAAATAAAAGGACACATTCTACTCGTGTAAAAACACCAAGCAGGCCCCACAAATAACCCAGCCTGGGAGTCATTTTGGACTCACAGCTGTCCATGGAGGCGCAGGTTAATTCTGTGTCCAGGGCAGCTGTCTACCAGCTCCACCTGGTACACAGGCTAAGACCCTACCTGCCCGCGGACTGTCTTGCCAGAGTGGTGCATGCTCTAGTTATCTCCCGCTTGGACTACTGCAACGCGCTCTACGTGGGGCTACCTTTGAAGGTGACCCGGAAACTGCAATTAATCCAGAATGCGGCAGCTAGACTGGTGACTGGGAGTGGCCACCGGGACCACATAACACCGGTTCTGAGAGATCTGCATTGGCTCCCAGTACGTTTCCGAGCACAATTCAAAGTGTTGGTGCTGACCTTTAAAGCCCTAAATGGACTCGGTCCAGTATACCTGAAGGAGCGTCTCCATCCCCATCGTTCAGCCCGGACACTGAGATCCAGCACCGAGGGCCTTCTGGCGGTTCCCTCACTGTGAGAAGTAAGGTTACAGGGAACCAGGCAGAGGGCCTTCTCGGTAGTGGCGCCTGCCCTGTGGAACGCCCTCCCAGCAGATGTCAAAGCAATAAACAACTATTTTACTTTTAAAAGTCATCTGAAGGCAGCCCTCTTTAGGGAAGTTTTTAATGTCTGAAGCTGTACTGTTTTTAATATTCAGTTGGAAGCCGCCCAGAGTGGCTGGGGAAACCCAGCCAGATGGGCGGGGTATAAATAATAAATTATTATTATTATTATTATTATTTTAAATAAAAGGACACATTCTACTCATGTAAAAACGCGCTGATTCCCAGACCGTCTGCGGGACGGATTGAGAAGGCGATTGGGCTGGATCCGGCCCCTGGGCCTTAGGTTGCCTGATATATGCTGTGGTTTTGTATTCTGATTTTGTTCTGTGAACCGCCCTGAGACCTCTGGGTGTAGGGCGGTGTATAAATTCAATAAATAACTAAACGAAGTCCCAGTGTCTCGCCAGCATTATGATGGTGAGATGGTGACAAAATCTCCGCAATACGATGATGTGGTTGGAAATTCTGGGTCTGCTGATTCATTGAGCAGCAGCATGTCCCTGTCTGTCAGCACTGACTCAGCATCTCAGAAATGCTGACAGACATCTCCTAAGCCTTGGCGGTGAGTCATGTCCTGATCACTGGTGAGGCAAAGTAGGCTGAGGCTGAGGAGAGCAGCAGCTGCTGGAAAGGGTGCTTAGTGCAACCACCCAACAGGTGCTGGTGGCTCTAGCTGTAGAATCAGAGAATCACAGATTTGTGGAGTTGGAAGGGACCCCAAGGGGGGGTGTAGTAGTTAAGAGCAGTAGACTCGTAATCTGGTGAACTGGCTTCTTGTCTCCGCTCCTCCACATGCAGCTGCTGGGTGACCTTGGGCTAGTCACACTTCTTTGAAGTCTCTCAGCCCCACTCACCTCACAGAGTGTTTGTTGTGGGGGAGGAAGGGAAAAGGAGATTGTTAGCTGCTTTGAGACTCCTTAGGGTAGTGATAAAGCGGAATATCAAATCCAAACTCCTCCTCCTCCTCCTCCTCCTCCTCCTCCTCCTCTTCTTCTTCTTCTTCTTCTTCTTCTTCTTCTTCTTCTTCTTCTTCTTCTTATTCCCAACTGAAAGTTATCCTTGGTAATGGAGAGCTGCTCTACCTCCATGTATCTCTATGTGGCCCTCTGCTTATTGGCAGCCCGCACACCTGGTGGCATCCAGTTGGTGACCAGCCAACAGCAATGGGGTCCCATTGATAGATAGCCCTAGTCCCCCTTCCTCCCATTTTAAGATCTTAGTAGTCTAAATTATCAGAATGAGCAGTTGGGAATAATGTGGTCTGTATAATATTCCGTGCTGATAAAATTACATTGACCCATTTAGAGTGGTCTTCAATGGTAGCCCTACTCAGATTTGACCCACTGAAGTCAACGAGCATTGCTAGTTTTGCTTCATTAATTTCAGCAGGTATACTCTGAATAGGACTTAATTGGCTACAAACCTTAGATGAAGAATGGGCAACATGATTGGCAACAACTGTCCAGTTTTTTGGACCGGGTTCTATCCTAGCCCTTCCTGGAGATGCTGGTTGGACCTGGAACTCACGGAGTTATGGCCAATTCCCACCAAGTTCATCTAGCCCAGCCAATGGTCAGGGATATTAGGAATTGTAATTCAACAATATCTAGAAGGCCACAGGTTCCCCAACCCTGATCTGGATATAATCAAGGATGGAGACAAAGCACCACACACAGTATGGATCTTCCGAGCAATTGAGGTGATAGCAGACCTTCGCTCATCATCATTCACCGAGATACGAGAGCAGCCTTAACATCACAGAGCTGTATATTTCATTGCACACTTGTAATCCTTCAGCACAAGGATAAAATAACTTAACCGCATCTACATACTGCAAGGAAACAGGGCAGGTTTTACGGATCCACTGATACCATTTGATACCTGATGTCCATTTGGTATAAGAACAATACTGTCCATCTTGGTTACTCTGCAAAAGTACTCAGCATTTTCACATGTCAGTTTCATTCTGCTCAGCGCTGTTCATACGTACAAAGTTTGTGTGGCATCGGATCATAAAAATCAAATAAAATCCAGGCCATATTGCTTTCCCATTTAAACCAGATTTATCGTTTCTGCAGAGAATCCAATAAACAAATAAATAAAAGCCCTGCATAAATGTTAAGTCCGGATTAAACAGGAGGCAAACGATGAATTGGCATTTTGATGAGGATACAGTGGTACCTCGGGCTACAAACACCTCCGGTTACAAACACTTCGGGTTACAGACTCTGCTAACCCGGAAGTAGTACCTCAGGTTGAGAACTTTACCTCAGGATGAGAACAGAAATCGCGTGGCAGTAGCGGGAGGCCCCATCAGCTAAAGGGGTACCTCAGGTTAAGAATGGTTTCAGGTTAAGAACAGACCTCCGGAACGAATTAAGTTTGTAACCAGAGGTACCACTGTACTGTGGTGTGGATGCTACCAAACTTCTATTCGTGAGCAGCCCTGAGTTCAGAATAAACTGCCACGTGGAACTGCCCTTTTATATAGCTGCCAATTGGTTGCCTTTATGGAAAGAAAATGGCCCTGTTTCTCCCTTATTTTTCTTCCCATAAAGCACTGCTTCTGTCCCAGTGCATTTTGGTGCTGTTGGAAATCTTTTCACGCTATTTTCTCCCCAAGTATACACAATTCAAATGTAAATTGGTATGTAACTAATTACTGTGTAGCTTTAATACTTGTTTATCACAGTAACGGCTTTGGAGTCACACTTGCAAAACGGCGCACGAAGAGTCTTGCCATGAACTATGGTAATTATAACAATGAAATAGGATGTAATTATTAAGGCTGCATATAATTAGGGCTAAAAATTAGCATTCAAACTGGTATTTAGAGACTAATTTGCAACCCACAAGCGGAGTTACTGGTAAATATCAATCCTTAACTGATAATATTAGTTTAGTGTGGACTGCTAACCTTCAATCAGGATAATCATAGAGAGCTTGGTTTCCTTCGCCCCTGGTGGGTCTGATGTGGTGAAGAAATGCTGAGAGGTGGAACAGAGAGTTAGTGAGTATGGAGCGGGGGAATATTTACTGGGAAATGTCCCTTTATCTTCGTTGATTTATTAAACAAACAAACCGGTTCTACTCTCTTCTACTTAAGAAAGTGGAATCCTAACAAAGAGAAGCTCAGACAAGACCAGGGGTCCTCAAACTTTTTCAGCAGGGGGCTGGTCCACTGTCCCTCAGACCTTGTGGAGGGCCAGACTATATTTTGTGGGGGGAAATGGATGATGAGCGGCACATGAAAGAGCTCCAGAGAGCGGCTGGCACCAACAAAGCCCAGCCCCTTTCCTCCTCTAGGCAGGGCAGGGAGAAGCCAGGAGGAGGGAGGGAGGCGCCGCCGCCGCCGCCGCCGCCGTGTGAGGGAGGGGGAGGGAGAGGGAAAAAACGTATGCACTGGTGATCCACATGGCAATTCCTGGACTGTCCACGGGCCGGATTTAGAAGGCTATTGGGCCTGATCTGGCCCATGGACCTTAGATTGCCGACCCATGGACAAGACCCCATGAAGGGATCTTGTGTTAAACAGGTAATCTAGACCAGGGTTTCCCAAATTTGGGTCTCCAGCTATTTTTGGACTACAGTTCCCATCACCCCTGACCACTGGTCCTGCTAGCTAGGGATGATGGGAGTTGTAGTCCAAAAACAGCTGGAGACCTAAGTTTGATAAACTCTGATCTGGACTATTGTGTGAAAAACACAACACATTGTCAACTGTCCCAATTTTCCCAGGACATGCCGGAATTACAGAAGCTTCTGATTGGATCCTGGAATGTCCCTATTCCCTGCTCCAGCACTGCTGCTACTGAACTTGGGAAGAAGGATAAGCCGGCGCTTGCAGCTGGCGCTTGCAGTGGTGCTGCGCTCTCTGGCACCAGAAGATGTGTCCCTTTTGGTGCCACACTCTCACACGAGTCAGCTGGCTTGCACAGGCGCGTGCCACCGAAATACCTGAATCCTAATTTTTGCCATTTAGCAATGACAAACATAGACAGCATCTTAAAAAGCAGAGACATCACCTTGCCAACAAAGGTCCATATAGTTAAAGCTATGGTTTTCCCAGTAGTGATGTATGGAAGTGAGAGCTGGACCATAAAGAAGGCTGATCGCTGAAGAATGGATGCTTTTGGATTATAGTGCTGGAGGAGACTCTTGAGAGTCCCATGGGCTGCAAGAAGATCAAACCTATCCATTCTGAAGGAAATCAGCCCTGAGTCCTCACTGGAAGGACAGATCGTGAAGCTGAGGCTCCAATACTTTGGCCACCTCATGAGAAGAGAAGACTCCCTGGAAAAGACCCTGATGTTGGGAAAGATTAAGGGCACAAGGAGAAGAGATGACAGAGGACAAGATGGTTGGACAGTGTCCTCAAAGCTACCAGCATGAGTTTGACCAAATTGCGGGAGGCAGTGGAAGACAGGAGTGCCTGGCGTGCTCTGGTCCATGGGGTCATGAAGAGTCGGACACGACTAAACAACAACTTTTTTTGCCAGGGGAATGTTGGAGAGCATGGGATGGGTCCAGGGGTATGACCTGATAGCAAATGAGGCTGGTGGATGAAGTTCAGCAGGTCTAAGTTTGGTCAGTGCCTAGATGGAGGGGCTACCTGGGAAATACATGCAATGCTGCCTTGGACTTCATGATAGAAGAAAGATGGGATAGAGATGTAAGAACATAATAATAATAAACCTATACTGTGGAACTTGTTTCCTCCAGGATCACATCCACACCTGGCATTTTAGGCACTGTTATGCCACCTTAACAAGTCACGGAGGATCCTGGAAACTGTAGTTTGTTAAAGGTGCTGACCTTGCAGAGCTGCAATTAGCAGCACCCATAACAGACTACAGTTCCCAGGATTCTCCATGACTTGTTAAGGTGGCATCAAAGTGCTTTGGTGCTATGGCGTGGATGTGACCCAGTAGTCATTCTTTGCTTTGAAAACCTTTCCCCTCTGCTTTTCGCCACTCTTCCTTTGCCTACTTTTTGAGCTTGCAATCCTGAGACCAGGGCTTCATGGTCTCATTAACTGATGTGAGCTGTTTTGCGCGACAACACTTATCTGAAAAGCTTTTTAAAAAATCTTTTAATCTGCTGTTAGATTGGTTAATGCTGCTGACTGCCACTGTGAGATGTGGAGGGTCGGGTGTCCTTTTTTTTTTAGTTACTGCATTGTAATTTGTCATCTTCTGATTGTTTTACTTATAATTGTGAGCCACCCTGGCGTCGTAATTGAACTGAAGGGCGGGATACGATATTGTAATAAACAAACCAACCAGCCAACCATCAGACCCATGCAATTATTTGTTTGGCTTTCTCTTCAGGGGAGCAGGAGCTTTGATACTCCTGTGGAAAAGGAGTTTGGGTGTGGTGGGATGTCATGGTGGGAAAGATTCTTGGGCTGTGTACGCACTGCACATTTTAAACACATGGCTTCCCCCATATAGAAAGGTTTATTGTTTTGTGTACATTCAAATGTAAGATAAAATATATGCAAAGGGACTTGACAGGAAGTCAAAGTTGAAGAAAAGATTTTGGAAGATAACAGGGGAAAAAAATATTTACTTTAATTATTACCATTTTGTGTGCAGGTGTGGGTGTCTGCACATATGTGTGTTGTTGTATGCAATGTTTTGGAGAAAATAAGACGGTAAATAACAAATAACAAACTAAATATCGATGTATGTAATTTTTATTTCTTAATTATATTTAGTGGTAGTATGGCTGTATTGTTTTTTGTAACACAAAATCATTCAATAAAAATTATTTTTTTTAAAAAATTAAACACATGGCTTCCCCCAATGAATCCTGGGAACTGCTGTTGACCCTGCACAGAACTGCAATTCCCAGCACCCTTAACAAGGTACAACTGCTAATACAGTGGTACCTCAGGTTAAGAACTTAATTCGTTCTGGAGGTCCGTTCTTAACCTGAAACTGTTCTTAACCTGAGGTACCACTTTAGCTAATGGGGCCTCCCACTGCCGCCACATGATTTCTGTTCTCATTCTGAAGCAAAGTTCTTAACCTGAGGTACTACTTCTGGGTTAGCGCAGTCTGTAACTTGAAGCGCCTGTAACCTGAGGTACCACTGTATATACCTTGGGGGGAATTATGTGCTCTTTAGATGGCAAGACCAAAGTCCTTTTCGGGGGCCTAATCTGGCCCCTGTGGCATTTTATTTCCTGGGGTAAAATCTTGAAAAAACCTTTTTTTTAGGATTGAAGTTGTTGAGGTTAACAACTTTGGTCGGCCCTCACGGCCCTTCACTTGATCAAATCTGGCCCTCTTTGAAAAAAGTTTGGACACCACTGAATGGCGTATATGCAGACTAAAATACCATATTGGTCTGAATATAAGCCTCACCTTTCCCCCAAATTCCTACCTTGTAAGGTGTAGCTTATATTTGGGTGCAGCTTATATTCGGGCCAATACGGTAAGATCAAATGCAGGAGTTGAAACCCATGTCCCAATGGTGCAGCTGCCCACCTTCTCTACTGACGTCACAGCCTGTTTATTGGCAATTATGTCAAATTCCCCTTGGAAGCAATAAGCCTGATCTTTAATCTGCCATAAGGGACTTGATCCAAGCTTCCTGTTCATTGTTCCTAATCCCTGCCACTTGGGAGAATGGGAAAGTGAGGCAGTGGGGCTGTGTCTGTTGCTGAATTATGGGCAGGCCATTGCAACCAAGGTAGCCACCCGAGCCCCGTATTCACAAAAGCATGTAATCCCCACACCAGACATCCCACTTTGTACTTGAAGACATCCCTGAAAGCAGGCACAGGACTAAGGATCATCAGGGTAAATAGCCAGTATCTCATGTAAACACTCTGCTAAATCCAGTAGAACAATCTCTTTAGTGTTGTTGTTTTTTCAGTGGAGAAAAATGCTTGAAAGAATGCTTAGGGGACGGAAGCTCACGGGCCCTTTTCTGGCATCTGGCTGCGCATCTCATCCATGACCTCTTGGGTTTCTCTCCATATTGGCCCGTCTACATTCAGACTTTATGCTACTCCAGCCTTCCCTGACCTGGTATGCTCCAGATGTTGCTAGCTGGACTCCCAGGTTCTACCAGCTCTACCTAGCATAGCCAATGGCCACGGTTTATGGGAAGGGTGGTCCATCTGGAGTGTACAGTGGATGCTCAGGTTGCGAACGTGATCCGTGCGGGATGCATATTCGCAACCCGCAGCATTCTGTGCACACGTGGGTTATGATTCAGTGCTTCTGCACATGCGCAAAGCACAATTTAGCGCTTCTGCGCATGCGCAACCACCAAAACCTGGAAGTAACCCGTTCCAGTACTTCCAGGTTTTGGCTGTCCATAACCCGAAAAAACGCAACCTGAAGCGGCTGTAACCCGAGGTATGAGTGTACCAGGTTGAAGGAGGCTTCTCTACTCCATCTGTCCCAAGGGTCCAGCTACTCAAGCGAGCTCTACAGGGATCAATCTGAATGGTTTGCTGCAAGGTGGAGGTCCAAACTTAGGGAGAGTGGAAAACTGAATCCAGTAGAAATTCTGACTATTAACTGGTATATAAAATATACGGAATTCAACTCCTGGGGCTAGAACTTCTGCTAGACTGATGTAAGTAGGATTAGCAGAGAAAGGAATGTAAAGGGCACATGTGTTAGCACTTGGTACCCACTTATCATGCATGCAATGACTCAGAATGGGGCAATGAAGCTTATGGGTTCTCTAAAAGCATCCTGGTATCCTCTTCTGCTAAAGCTGTTGTGGTCAAAGTGGCGCGGTGGGTTAAACCACAGAGCCTAGGGCTTACCGATCGGAAGGTCGGCGGTTCGAATCCCCGTGACGGGGTGAGCGCCCGTTGCTCGGTCCCTGCTCCTGCCAACCTAGCAGTTCGAAAGCATGCAGTGCAAGTAGATAAATAGGTACCACTCCGGTGGGAAGGTAAACGGCGTTTCCGTGCGCTGCTCTGGTTTGCCAGAAGCGACTTAGTCATGCTGGCCACATGACCCGGAAGCTGTACACCGGTTCCCTCGGCCAGTAAAGTGAAACGAGCGCCACAACCCCAGAGACATCTGCGACTGGACCTAATGGTAAGGGACCTTTACCTTTATCCTCTTCTGGACCGTTACCTTTATCCTCTTCTGCTAAAGCTGTTGTGGTCAAAGTGCCCTGTGGTATCTGCCCACAACAGTTCCCCAAACAGTTCCCCCCCTTTTACTGTGTAGCCCCTGTATCGTTATAATTTTGGTGTGCATTGTGTTCTGTAGCTTGACCTGTATTTTGGAAAAACTATTCTATTTTAAAATGTATTTATTAATTAAAAATGGGTCGTTTGGAGACCAGACTAATCTGAAAGAAGGGCATTAATGCCATATTTGAAAACAATTAAAACATCTACTCTCACAGCCAATAAAATCAGGGACAGGTATTTCAGCCATTAGAGGTAGCCAAGATGAATGCCCCAGTGAATGCAGGAGGGCTCATTTCAAAGTAGACATATATAAGATTCTACTGATTAAACACTTTGGGTATTATCTGGGTTTATTTACCAAGGCATATGGCATGCATAGGTGGAGGGGTGCAAGCTTGATGTTCCTGCCAGCAGAAAATCCACTGGCTCACATTAGATGGCCAGAGATGCAGCCCAGGCAGCCCGCCAGCTACCTGCCAGAGCTCAATGCTCCCTCCCTTCGCTCTGTCTCAGTTTCAAAATGATTTCACACATTGCATCATCCTTAGCTGAGCAGGGAGCAGGGAGGTGTCTCCAGCTATTTCAATTTCTGGGGGCATTTACTTGCAATTTCTTTGACAACAGAAGTGGTAGGCATGCCTGGTCACTGACTATCAAGGAGCTTTCTAGTGCAATCCTGTACAGGTGTGCTCAGAGGTCAGGCTGAAATCTAAACAACCTTCCTGCTTTGGTGGAGCTGGGATTGGATTGAGCCTCAGCCCACAGAGCAAGGCAAGCATCACTCCACCAGCGGACAACTCCCTGTTCCACCTGCTGAATGGGTGAGCGCAGGTGGAATACTAGTGGCAGGATCCCTGCTGCTGGCAACCCGCCGAAAGCTTCAAAGCTGGGCACTGCAGGAGTGGGAAGGGGCTGAAGAAGCCTGGAATCTATTGGCCCTACTGCCGGCAGAACCGCTCTCACTTACAGGAATGGACAAATCTGTCAACTTCAATTCTCCAGGTTTCTTGTTCTTCCAATCGCATACTCAGTTCTCCCCATTTCTGTAAGAAGCTGTGATTTTTATTATAATTTTTATAAAGCCCTCATGAAAATTCATCAGCATTTTAGTGCAACCTTCTACTAAACATATTTTTTGGATTGTCTATAGTGTGCATCTTTGCCAAACAATTTATTCTACTATAATGCATTGTTGTTCAATATTGTCACCAACATATGCATTTTGATGCACCCCTTTCCCCTAGTAAAAGCATTTTGTACACCCTACTTGGCTAGAGAACTTCATTGCAAAATTCAGAGAACTGTGAATTTTCGAAGGCTGGCCGTGTTTCACTTCACATACTGTTGTGAAATGTGCAAAGCTGGCAGGTTTGCTTTTAAATGTGAACTGAATTGAATGGCTCTCCCATCCTTCATTACATCAGGCCTGGTCTGGACATAACCACCAGCTTCAAGGTAGATGGAAGGGTGATTTGCTTGACCCTGCCTTCTGCCCTAAATGGCCTGAGCAATGGGTTTGTGGTTGTGGTGGTGACTCCCACAATCATTCACACCCTGCCTCTGTGTGCCTGAGGTCTGGAGCTCATTCTGTCCCCTGCCAGCCATCTCTTATCTGTACCCAGACTCTCTCACAGCAATCAGACCACAATCCTATAACTATACACATTGGGCGTTCTTCAGCATTTGAGTTTGATTTGTTGTTCCTTGGCTAAGTACAGCAATGGACTGAATGCCATGCTATCAAAACATACATATCAACGGCAAAGATTTTCCAGAGTACACTCGATGCCAGTTTACTGCTGCCAAACCAGAGTGACAGCACAAGTGCCACAGGTGTCGGCAGAAACCTACTGCCGTATCACTGAGACGGCAGACGCGTCACTTGCACTTTCTGCAAATCTAAAGATGGGAGAATGGCTGGGAAAACAAGAAACAGGGAGAGGTGTTGTTTTCCAAATGATAGCTTGACAGTTTGAAGCACTAAAAAAGCCAACAACACAACAACACCTAAGAATTGACAGCGCAGCAGAAGAAAACGATGAAGAAATTTTTAACAATGTTTCAGGACTACTCATCAGAGGAGGCTGCTTTATACTGAGTCAGACTGTTGATTGATCTAGCTCAGAATTGTCTGTATCGGGATAGGGAACTTGTGGCCCCCTTAAGGTTGCTGAACGGCAGCTCCCATCAGCATGTCCAATGATCAGGAGCTATGGGAGTTGTCGTTTAGCAGCAACTGAAAAGCCATCAAAGTTTCCCCATCCTTGATCCACATTGGCCGGCACTGGCCAGAGACGATCCTAGCCCTACTTGGAGATGTGGGACTTTCTGCACACAAAGAATGGAACTTTCTAGTGATGGCTGGAGACTGATAGAGCAGAAGATAGTGAGCCAAACAGTATATAGAGGCAGAGGTAATGACAGGCATAAGGTAAAGGTAAAGGGACCCCTGACCATTAGGTCCAGCCGTGACCGACTCTGGGGTTGCGGTGCTCATCTTGCTTTATCGGCCGAGGAAGCCAGCATACAGCTTCCGGGTCATGTGGCGAGCATGACTAAGCCACTTCTGGTGAACCAGAGCAGCTCACGGAAACGCCATTTACCTTCCCACCAGAGCGGTACCTATTTATCTGCTTGCACTTTGATGTGCTTTCGAACTGCTAGGTTGGCAGGAGCAGGGACCGAGCAACGGGAGCTCACCCCGTCGCAGGGATTTGAACTGTGACCTTCTGATTGGTAAGTCCTAGGCCCTGTGGTTTAACCCACAGCACCACCTGCGTCCCTTACATGACAGGCAGAACCATCTAATTTTGTCTTTATTGTCCTCCCTGATGACTTCTAAAGGGCCACACTGAGATGAAGAAGGAGGAAGCAGATAGCCAGGCCACCCTCTGGACTGGTTAGGTGTAAGAAACAAGGTGGGCCTGGAGGAATCACAACTGAGGTTGGTGGGGCTGCTCTAACACTGAGCAATGACCCTTCCTCTACTTTTGTGGTTCTCCGAGCAGTGAAAAGAATGCTTTAGACAAGTTTTCCCAGGTATTTATAAAGAGACACACACAAAAGAAAGACTCTGGGGGAATGCATCTTATCACCCTTTGGAGCACTGTGCCCGTGTGTTTTCCCTGTTTTAGAACGCAAACATTTTTGGCTCAGCATGAACACCCCAGCCACAGGGCCATGAAGAATGTGATGGCGATAAACATTATGTAACCCACCCCCAACATCAGTAAACAGAGCTGCTGTATAAAGGGACGAGTGTGAGGGGATGTATAGTGTCTGGCAGAGAAAGGGCTCCCTCGTTCTGAGAGGGAAGGGCGCCAGCTGCATGGTTTCAGTAGGAGGACTGTCCACGACACACTGGAACAAACAGAGGCCGCAGCCCAGCTGTGGTGAATTAACTCATTCTCTCGGGACTTGATCCTGAAATGGTTTAAATCAGCAGGAAAAGCCTCCGTTAATTTCAGAACTCATTGTATCCAATAAACAAGGGTGGTCAACCTCTACAGCCAAGGCAGGAATCCTTAAATCCATCAAGATGAGAGAGAGAGAGAACTCACACTTGTTTTATAATAAGTGAACAAAGGGTTTACAGTAAGGAGAAAGCTACTTCCTTGAGTTCTCCTGGTGATGTGCCTGGTTAATTTTTTTAAATTATTATTTTTATACACTGCCATAAAAAACCCCCACACATACACAAAACTTTCAGACCAACAGTTTATATAGAGGAAACTGTACACTGGTTGATTCTTATTCCCTTGTTTTACGAAATTTGCCAAATGAATCCCCAAATCTGTTTTTTTTTTTTTTTTTTTTTTTATAAAATTTTTATTGGTTTTACAACATTTTTAAGAAAAACAAACAAACATTAAAAATGACAAACATACACGTATAGTTTCAAACATATTTTCATAAACCTCTTTTCTTGGACTTCCCCATACCCCCCCTCTCTGCATCCCAATGTCCGTAGTTCAACTAGCAACTCCCAATTGTTGCTTTCCAATCTCTATCCTCTTAGTCCTCTTTTATAATCTAACCTTATATCCCTGTACCCCTTTGTTTCTGGAAACCACGGCATTTTAGCATTCATTAAGTTTGTAGTAGTCCTTAAGATAACTTTTAAATTTTCTCCATTCTTCTTCCACCGTCTCTTTTCGTTGGTCACGGATTCTGCCTGTCATCTCGGCCAGTGTCATATAGTCCATCACTTTCATCTGCCATTCTTCCAAAGTGGGTAAATCTTGTGTCTTCCAATACTTTGCGATGAGTATTCTTGCTGCTGTTGTGGCATACATGAAAAAAGCTCTATCTTTCTTTGTCACCAATTGGCCGACAATGCCCAAGAGAAAGGCCTCTGGTTTTTTAGGGAAGGTACATTTAAGTACCTTTTTCATTTCATTATAGATCATCTCCCAGAAGGCCTTAATCTTCGGGCATGTCCACCAAAGGTGATAAAAGGTACCTTCAGTCTCTTTACACTTCCAACATTTGTTATCGGGCAAATGATAGATTTTTGCCAGCTTGACTGGGGTCATGTACCACCTGTATACCATTTTCATAATGTTTTCCTTTAAGGCATTACATGCCGTAAATTTTATACCGGTGTTCCATAACCATTCCCAGTCAGCTGACATAATATTGTGTCCAACATCCTGAGCCCACTTAATCATTGCCGATTTAACTGTTTCATCCTGTGTATTCCATTTCAACAACAAGTTGTACATTCTAGATAAATTCTTAGTGTTGGGTTCTAACAGTTCAGTTTCTAATTTTGATTTTTCCACCTGGAAACCGACTTTCCTGTCCTGTTTAAAAAATTCCATTATTTGGCGGTATTGGAACCAATTTTCTACTTTATGCTTCAATTTCTCCTGACTTTGTAGTTTGAACTTATCTCCATCCTGTTCTAAAATTTCCCAATACTTCGGCCATCCGACCTCCATATTGAGTTTCTTCACTGCTTTAGCCTCCACTGGCGACACCCATCTAGGGGTTTTGTTTTCCAATAGATCTTTATATCTTATCCAAACATTAAACAATGCTTTTCTGACAATGTGATTTTTAAAGGCACTGTTAACTTTACCATACCAAAGATATGCATGCCAACCAAAAGCGTTATTGAAACCTTCCAGATCCAAGATATCCGTGTTCTCGAGGAGCATCCATTCTTTGAGCCAGCAAAAAGCTGCTGCCTCATAGTACAATTTTAGGTCCGGCAGGGCAAAACCCCCTCTTTCCTTAACATCTGTCAATATTTTAAATTTAATTCGGGGCTTTTTGCCCTGCCAGACAAATTTCGAGATATCTTTGTGCCACCTCTTAAAACATTCCATCTTATCAATAATCTGCAAGGTCTGAAACAAAAATAACATTCTAGGCAATACATTCATTTTAATTACTGCAATTCGGCCTAACATTGACAGTTTCAAATTTGACCATATTTCTAAATCTTTTTTAATTTCTGACCAGCATTTTTCATAGTTGTCCTTATACAAATTCTGATTCTTAGATGTTAAATAAACCCCTAGGTATTTAACCTTCTTGACCACAGTCAAACCTGTTTCCTCTTGAAATTTCTCCTTTTCCATATCTGTTAGGTTTTTCCCTAAAACTTTGGTTTTTTGCTTGTTCAACTTAAATCCAGCTACCTGGCCAAACTGTTGTATTATTTCTAAAACCCTTTTCGTACTAGTGTTTGGCTCTTGCAAAGTCAATACTAGGTCATCTGCGAACGCTCTTAACTTATAATGTTTAGCTCCGACCTGCACACCTTTGACCTGCTGGTCATTTCTTATCATATTCAGCAACACCTCCAGAACTGAAATAAAAAGTAATGGGGAAATCGGGCACCCCTGTCGTGTTCCTTTTTCTATCTTAAGTTCCTCAGTCACAACATTGTTTACAATCAGTTTAGCTTTTTGTTCAGAGTATATTGCAGCCATACCATTCTCAAAGCCCTGACCTACCCCCATCCCATGAAGATTCTTCCTCATAAAACTCCAAGAGATATTATCAAAGGCCTGAATCCCCAAATCTGATTGCACTCTGGCAGAATTCAATTCCCAGGCACTGCTTTGTCAAGATCTTTATGGGAGTCTCACCAAGAAAATTCCTTCCCTGCTCTTGGAATTTGGTGTGCACCAAGAAGGCGTTCTGCTATGGCCTTGAAAGACTGTAACAGGGAGCATATCCTCAGATCAGATTACCTTTGCACAGTAGGCCATTTCCTTTACACTTGCACAATCCTCTCTACCTTCACTGGCGATGGCTGTGGCTTGGGAGAGGGTGTGGCCAGGGTCAGATCAAGAGGCCTGGAGGACCACATTTGGCCCTTGGGACTGCGGTTCTGCATTCCTGATATGTAACTAACAAGCTGCTGTTTTGAAAATTTGCAGCACGGCCCCAGCTTCCTGTTGTGAGAGAGGGCAGAAATTATCCTTCTCATGTAGTTCATGGAACATGATTTATAAGAGTATGTGCTATGTCCAAACTGTCCATCATTATAACAAGCAGAGGTGGTTGAAAGGGTCCTTTTTCATTCTACAGCATAATGCCGTCTCGTACCCAGCACACATGAACACACAAATATTCTCCATTCAGAATATCAGCTTAAACTTGGATGATGTTTCTCTCTTGCCTGGATGGAGGATCTGGAGGGGTACGTGACAAAGTGAGTAGAAACTGATGGCTATGTTCTCCTTCCACGGTCAGAGGCAATATGCTTCTGAATACCAGTAGCTGCAAGCTGCAAGAGGGGAGAGGGTTGCTGTTGTGCTCAGGTACTGCTTGGGGTCTTCCCATGGGTTTCTGGTTGGCCACGGTGGGAACACAATGCTGGAATAGATGGGCCATCCAGCAGGTGCTTCCTATGTAATTATTATTATTATTATTATTATTATTATTATTATTATTATTATTATTATTATATTTTTTATACCTCACCCATCTGGCTGGGTTTCCCCAGCCACTCTGGGCAGCTGTTATGTTGTTGTCACATTCTAATATTGTTTATTATGTTGTTGTTATGTTCCATTATTATTTGTTAAAATGTATACTGTGCTCTCCATAGATTGTAGAGTTGTAATGGACCATTGGATCAACTGATCAAACCATCTGCAATGCAGGAAAGATGCAGCTGCCCCATAGGTCAAGGTAAAGGTACCCCTGACTGTTAGGTCCAGTCGTGGATTACTCTGGGGTTGCGCACTCATCTCGCTCTATAGGCCGAAGGAGCCGGCGTTTGTCCGCAGACAGCTTCCGGGTCATGTGGCCAGCATGACTAAGCTGCTTCTGGCGAACCAGAGCAGCGCATGGAAACGCCGTTTACCTTCCCGACAGAGTGGTACCTATTTATCTACTTGCACTTTGACGTGCTTTCAAACTGCTAGGTGGGCAGGAGCTGGGACTGAACAACAGGAGCTCACCCCGTCACGGGGATTCGAACCGCTGACCTTCCGACTGGCAAGCCCTAGTCTCAGTGGTTTAGACCACAGAACCACTCACGTCCCTCAGCTATCCCATACAGGGATCCAATTATCAGCACCATGCTCTAACCATCTGAGTTATCCATGTCCTCCAGAAGGAACTCAGGGTTTGAAACTACAAACAATAAAATGGATAATACAATAACAACTTAAAAACAATTCCAATATAGGTGCAGACTGGGAAAGCTCCCCTCTTGGCTGAGAGAATGGATGCTTCTTGAAAACACGGATGTGTTGGATTTGGAAAGTTTCAACAATGTATTTGGTTGGCATGCATACCTGTGGTATGATAAGGTTAAAGCACACAAAGCGTTTAAAAACCATATTGTTAGAAAAGCATTGTTTAATGTCTGGATAAGATATAAGGATTTGTTAGAAAATAAAACCCCAAGATGGTTGTCACCAATGGAAGCAAAGGCTCAGAAAAAACTCAATATGGAGGCCAAATGGCCGAAGTATTGGGAAATTCTGGAACAAGAGGGAGATAGATTAAAATTGCAGAGTTTTGAAAAATTAAAAAACAGAGTGCGAGACTGGCTCCATTATTATCAAATAATGGAGGCATATAATTTGGACAAAAAACTAGGCTTCCAGGTGGAAAAATCAAAATTGGAAACAGAATTGTTAGATCCCAAAGTTAAGAATCTGTGAAGAATGTATAACTTGCTGTTGAAATGGAATACTCAGGATGAAATGGTGAAATCTGCTATGATAAAATGGGCACAAGATGGTGGACATAATATTATGATGGCTGACTGGGAACAGTTATGGACCACTGGTGTGAAATTTACGGCATGTAATGTCTTAAAAGAGAACTTAATGAAAATGGTCTATAGGTGGTACATAACACCAGTCAAGCTTGCAAAAAATTACCATTTGCCTGATAATAAATGTTGCAAATGTAAGGAGACTGAAGGTACTTTCTTTCACCTTTGGTGGACATGCCCAAAGATTAAGGCATTCTGTGAGATGATCTATAATGAAATGAAAAAGGTATTCAAATATACCTTTCTGAAGAAACCAGAGGCCTTGCTTTTGGGCATGGTTGGCCAATTGGTGCCAAGGAAAGATAGAACTTTTTTATGTATGCCACAACAGCAGCAAGAATACTTATTGCAAAATACTGGAAGACGCAAGATCTACCCACCAGGGAAGAATGGCAGATGAAACTGATGGACTACATGGAAATGGCGGAAATGACTGGCAGAATCTGAGACCAGGGAGAAGAGTCGGTGGAAGAAGAATGGAAAATTTTTAAAGTATATTTACAAAAACATTGTAAAATTAATGAATGTTAGAAAGATGCTGGAATGAATTGCATGGTTTTAGCAGAAAGGTTATAAAGAATTGAGTAAAAATAGATTGTTAATGGGTCAAAGTATAAAATTTAAGGTTAAATTGTGTCAAGATAAACTATGGAACAAAGTTGGAGAAAGAGGGAAAGGACTTGCTGAAACAACTAATTGAATTAGAATACAAAAAGGGAGGTGTGAGGAAGTCAAGGAAACAAGTAAATGAAAGATAAAGATATGAAAATACTGGATGTTAGTGTTTTTAAATGTTTTTGTTTTTTCACTCTTATTGCTTTGTTGTACTGTTTTTGGGTTTTATTTTTTTCCCTTTTCTCTTTTTTCTTAGTATCGTATTTTTCTTTTATTTTTGAAGTATTGTAATCTTTTTTCTTTTTTATCACTGCCTGCTTTTCTTTTTTTTGTAATTGTTAAACTTTAATAAATATCATTTAAAAAAAGAAAAGAAGGGAAAGCTCCTCTCTTAAAACACTTGTTGAAAGAGGAAGGTATTCAGTAGGTGCTGGAAAGACAATGTCTGTCCAATATTCAAGGGGAGGGAATTCCCTCAGGACACTTAAGGCCTGATTCCTACCTTGTGCAGAATGGAGCTCCTGATATGATGGTACCTGCAGGAGTCCTCAGAACATGGTGATCAACTGGGTATATAAGGAGTATGGAGCGTAGCAGGCAGGCTAGGTGCTTCCTCACACACGTAGTACGCCATCCCTGACTCTACAACCTTGCCTGTACATGCAGGAATGGATATGTGCAAGTAAATTGCCTATGCATGTTGAATTGTAGACACACAGGAAACATTAAGAAACAATAGGGTTTTCCCCTTGAAGAAGTCAGTGGCACAGCTGTCAGAAACAGCAGGAAACAGCTCCAACAATGAGTAGGAAACCCAGCATTTTTCTGCAACCATCTCACACTCAAACCTGTGGTTAGTAGGACAGGCGATTACTCACTGCATATAAATACCACAAGATACATTTATCTGTAGATTAGCATCACATTACTCTGGTTACATTACACAATTCAACATGAATAATCTTGGTTGGAAAGCTCGGATTTCAAGCGTTGCACAAAAGCCACAAAAGGGATAACAAGCGATGTCTCAGGTCTCCCTCCATTCTTTTCTATCTTTCAGCAAACTTTTAAAAAGAATACACTCCACTCCCCCACCCAACAGATTAGGCACTTAGGCTGCGGTTTCATTTTTCAAACTGAACCATAGTCTAAAACATTTACAATAGGGAGGAGCACCATTTTGGCTGCCCCATCCAAGGAAAGGTAATACAGAGTCAGGGGATTTAAAACTAGTTTAAAAAGAATGAAAAGACATCGTATCTAAAACCAACAATTAAAATACAATTTGCCCTGACACCTGCCCAGTGATCAGCATCATCTGCACCTTGGTTTCCAAAAGCCTCTCTCAACAGGAAGGTCTTATCCTGCCAGCAGAAAGACAACAAAGACAGAACCAATCTAACCTCTTTGGGGAGGAAATTCTATAATATGGGAGCAGTCACAGAAAAGGCTCTGTCTTGCATCACTACCAACTGCGTTTCTGATATTGATGGGACCATGAGGAGGTGCTCACCTGAGGATCTTAGCACCTGGGCATCTATGGGGAGATATAATGTTTCAGGTAGTCTGGGCCCAATACAGAAAGCAAAATATATCTACCACCAATTCACTCTGTGTCAATAGCATACCCACAATAAAACATTAGTCTGGATGGGCCCAAGTATTGTGTGCATGTTTGTGAGGAAGGGGGAAATGTAGATGTTCGGAAAAGTGAAGATAGAGGGTTTCTATCACCCTTCTATATTATTATTATTATTATTATTATTATTAGCCTTTTAGCTGTCTCAAAGACTTATAAACATACAATAAAAACAGCCTAAGACAGTTTTCAAAACAGTAGAAACAACAACTGAAGTTAGGTTTAAAAAACAATTCAAAATGGACACCTAAGGCAGAAAGACCTTTTCAATCATCTGGAAATGTTTGCCATAATGAAAATGTCTTCGATTGTTTCCAGAAGGTACACACAGTGAGCACCTGCCATTTCTCAACAGACAGGAACAGCTACACTGAAATTCCTGTTCCGACTCTTACTGTGGGGTGGGCTTCTGGGATTTTAGGAACTTCAAGGAGAAACATGAATGCAGGGACCTACCAGTTATATAAGGGGGGAAAAGGGTCTCTAAAGAAACCTGGTCCTGAGCTGTATGCTGAGAACTTGGAATCACCCAGTGGGATAAACACAGAAGTTATGAAAGAATAATTCTGTCACACCAAGCCCAGTTAACGCCTAGCACAAAGGATGGTGGTGCCAAACGCTGGCAGGCAATTGGAAGGAAGTGCAGAATGAGCAGGCAGACCCACCAAATGAAGAGGAGAGGGGGTTACTGCATTCGTTAGTAGCTTCCATATAAAGAGTCCCACAAAGAACATCATTAGAACCAAGGGAGGTCTTCATAAACCTCTGGACAAGGTTACCTAAAAGAGAGTCTTCTCCACTGCCCGGTAAGGGCATTAAGATCAGCAGATGGAATCCAGCTTGTTTTGGCATGGGCTGATGGTGATCAGCTTGTAGTAACAGAGAGATGAGCTTTTTCAGTGGTAGCACCTGTGATGTGGAATGCTCTCCCAAACCTATTTGACTGAACTGAGCTTTGTCCAGACCACAGCATCTTCATAACGGATTGAGTATCATTGGAACTGGAGGGGGAGAGTAAAGGAGGTATCTCAAAGAAGATGGACAAACTGGAGTTTGTGTGTCATGTGTAATGTGACCACATCCATGCCATATCTGCAAAGCACCTTTATACCACATAAATCCGTCATGAAATCCCAAGAATCCCGAGAACTGTAGCTTCCAAGTGGTCTCCCAACAGCTCTCAGCACCCTTAATAAGCTACAATCCCCACGATTCTTCCAGGGGATGCTATGATTGTGAAAGTGGTATAAGATTGCTTTAAAAGTATGGTGAGGCGGATTGGGGTGGATTGAACCTTAATGAGTCCATTCATCCCTCTCTCATGCATGAAAGGGGTAAAGGGACCCCTGACCATTAGGTCCAGTCGTGGCCGGCTCTGGGGTTACGGCGCTCGTCTCATTTTATTGGCCGAGGGAGCCAGTGTACAGCTTCCGGGTCATGTGGCCAGCATGACTAAGCCACTTCTGGCGAACCAGAGCAGCGCACGGAAACGCCGTTTACCTTCCCGCCGGAGCGGTCCCTATTTATCTACTTGCACTTTGACATGCGTTCAAACTGCTAGGTTGGCAGGAGCAGGGACCGAGCAACGGGAGCTCACCCCGTCATGGGGATTCAAACCGCCGACCTTCTGATTGGCAAGTCCTAGGCTCTGTGGTTTAACCCACAGCACCACCCGCATCCCACCATAAGGATCCAAGAATTAGTTTACTACTGGTATGTAGTAGGAATGGAGAACTGGCCATCTGGATGTTGTTGGGCTACACCTCCCATCATCTTGGACTGATGGCCTTGCCAGATGTGGTTGATAGGAGCTGGAATCCAACAACATCTGGAACACCCTGAGATCCCCACTTGGTATGCGTGACATACAAAGATATGCTAAGATACATACAGTGACTTCTGCAACCTCCCTGGCAAATAAACATAGAGCCCTGGGAACATAGAAAGCTGACTTATACCCAGGCATATTTTGGGCTCATCTAGTTCAGTCTTGTCTGCCCAGAGTCTGACAAGAGGTTCTCCAGGACTTCAAACAGGGTTCTCTCCCAGCCCTACCTGAAGATGGTAGAGACTGGACCTTTTGCATACAGAGTAGACGCTCCAT
Organism: Podarcis liolepis; assembly: GCF_965112155.1. NCBI lineage: Eukaryota > Metazoa > Chordata > Lepidosauria > Squamata > Lacertidae > Podarcis > Podarcis liolepis. The sequence goes on from NC_139569.1 coordinate 41,569,572, forward strand.
TACTGAGCTATGGCCCTTCCCCTTTCAGGGTTCAAGAGGAGAAGTGTGCATTTGAGTTTCACATGCCTAGAAAGTTTGGTATTTTGAAGGAAACCATTGAAGGACTTTTCCCGAGGCAAATGGTTGGCAGGCAGATGAGACGGGCGAGGCATTTGGATAAGACCCTGAATGTTCTGGGACAGCGTTTTTGGGAAATCATTCCACAGCTGAACTGAAAGAAGGGCTTTGAAGGTTTCTATTTGGGAGATATAGTATGTTTTGTGTTCTGTCTGTCACATTTTTCATGATTTTGTGATTGGGTTTTAGTTCTTTCTGTTACTAACTCCCCCCAGCCCCAGACTGGATTTCTTCACAACGATGAAAGGACCCTTCTTCTCTCACTGAAAGAATTTATTATAGAATGAAGCTGAGAGAAAGACCGGACTATAAAGGAGGAGATGATTGCCTCCAGCATATATGCACTAATTTAATTATTTTGCATTTGCTTTACAGTTAAATGCATTATTGACTTGCCAATAAATGGTGTCCAGGTTTTATAACGAACGTATCTCTATGCTATGTGGAGCATCCTCTATTCTAATACCAAAGTCCTTCTCCAAGTGTGGCCCCTTACACAGCAAATGGCACAATCCATTCACAAAGGGATTCACAGCCACAAGGAAAGCCCATATTTTGCAAAAGACGACGACAACAACAACAACAACAACAACAACAACAACAACAACAACAACAACAACAGTATCATCTTTAGAGAGAGAAAAAATTCCCTTCAAAATGGCCCAGTGAGAATTGAGCATACTTAGAAGATGCAGAATGATGACTGAGGGCCTTTCTGCACTTACCATTTAGATTTGGCACACTGGATTTTCGATAAGGCATTTTTAAGAGTGAAATTGCAGCTGACTGTCTACAGCTTTAGCCACGTGTCACTGTTATGATCGAGTGAGTGTGGCAGATTTTCCTCCCCCCCCCCCCTAATGACGGGCTATGCCTGAACTGAAAAAAGTTCTGTGGCTTTACACCCCTTCCTGTTCCTCCTGCCAATAAATGTCAGGCTTATATGCATGCACATGGGGGCAGCTGTTTTGTGGCTTTTGTTTGTTTATCTTATGCCTAGGATTTCAGAATTCTTTTTTTTAAAAAAATATTTTTTATTGATTTTTCCATGTACAGTGGACGCTCGGGTTGCGAACATGATCCGTGTGGGATGCATGTTCGCAACCTGCACCAGCGCGTCTGCGCACACGTGGGTTGTGCTTTGGCCTTCTGCGCATGCGCAAAGCGCAATTTAGCACATCTGTGCACGTGCGACTGCCGAAACCCGGAAGTAACCCAATCCGGTACTTCCGGGTTTCGGCGGGTCCGTAACCCGAAAAAACACAACCTGAAGTGTCTGCAGCCCGAGCTATGACTGTATACTTCTTCTAACAATATATCTTTAACAATTTTTCATATTTCCACCCTCCTCCCCTGGACTTCCCTCATACTCCCATTTTTTTTATTTCCATATTGTTCACCCTGCGTATTGTTTACCCAACATTTCCCCAATACGTATAGTCCTATTTTTTGTTGTATACAGGTGTGATTGTTTACTCAAACCCCGCCAATGAGTCCATTTCTTTATGTTGCCTCTTCATATATGTTGTAAATGGTTCCCATTCTCTTTTAAAGTCTTTGTTGTCCTTTTCATGTATTTTTTTCCTGTTAGTTTTGCCAGTTCTGCATATTCCATAAGTTTTCCTTGCCATTGTTCTTTCATTGGTATTTCTTCTGCCTTCCAAGTTTGTGCTAATATGATTCTTGCAGCTGTTGTTGCATACATAAATAATTTCCAATCTTCTTCTTTTTTTTTTACACCTTGGTCTAAAATCCCTGGGAGGAATGCTTCCGGTTTCTTAACAGAAGTTTCAGAATTCTAATCTTGTGGGGGCATGAGTGATGAGAAGAGGAGTTACATGTCTGCCTGAGTTACGGCGAACCTGGTTATTGTGGTGAGACTTTGTCAACAGCTGAAGACTGCTGGGCAGCCCTTTGACTCAGTACCATTGGCTCTTATCTACCACCTATCTCTTCTGAACTGAGCTCAGAAACTGACAGCTCACACTGGTTAGAGGGCAGGGGCACAAAACAGGTGCCTCCTGAAACATGGCCAAGCACACAAAAACTGGGGCAATGCCGCACAAATGAAAATATTGAGGATTCACTTCACACAAAGTGGGATCTGTGCACTAAGGTGGAATGCCTGGGGATGAACAAAGCTGGCGAAAGTTCCTCTTTGGGAATGTGCCCATTTGAACAGTCCCAGTAAGTAATAATTTGGCTTGCCATGACATAGGGCAAATCGGTCAGTTTCAGTTTCCCCGTTTTTCATTTCCACAATCTTCAATTCTCCACATTTCCATATTATTGTTAACAAGCACTAAAAGCATGGTATGGTTGTCTTCCTTTTAAAAAGCTCCTTGTTAAAATCCAACAGGATTTTAGGGCAGATTTCTCCCAATACATGCATTTTGGGTAGAGTTTTGGAATTTAATTTTGAGGGAAAGGATAAATATTACTAAAGAAACTACTGGTTGTTGTCCGAAATTAATGCTACTGAATAGTTTTGGTGATACAAATGTAAATGTAATGTTCAAAAGAATTGGTATTCTATATGATCTTGGGAGCAGGAACAGTATTTCCCCCCATTTTTTGAAATAAATTTTATTTGATTTTAAAAGTATAAAATTATAACAATACAACCATACACACCCGCAATTCAACTCAATGGAAAACAGCCCCAAATCTTACACTTGCCACTTGGTAGTGCTCACTCTGGAATATCACTATAATGGAGAATATCATACAAAAATTTTGACAAGGACTTGAACCTCTGGACACTTTTTATATGATTTGGCATTCCTTTATAACATATACAGCGAAACCATCAATTTCAAGACAATCCTTGTCACAAGCCTGGTAAATTTGAAACTATGCTCAATAAAGCTGATAGTTTTTACTTGGACTTTGTTCAGGGGAGCGGGTGGAGCTGTGGTCTAAACCACTGAGCCTCTTGGGCTTGCCAATGAGAAGGTTGGCGGTTCGAATCCCCACGACGGGGTGAGCTCCCGTTGCTCTGTCCCAGCTCCTGCCAACCCAGCAGTTCAAAAGCATACCAGTGCAAGTAGATAAATAGGTACCACTGTGGCGGGAAGGTAAACGGTGTTTCCATGCGCTCTGGTTTCTGTCATGGTGTTCTGTTGCACCAGAAGTGGTTTAGTCCTGCTGACCACATGACCCGGAAAGCTGTCTGTGGACAAACACCAGCTCCCTTGGCCTCAAAGTTAGATGAGGCCCACAATCCCATAGTCTCCTTTGACTGGACTTAACCGTCCAAGGGTCCTTTTCCTTTGTTTTATGTTTACTTGGACTTATTTTTAATCATGTGCATCTCTCATTCTTTTGGTTTTTTATCTTTTAATCTTTGTCTGTTGTTATAATTGTTCTCTCTGTTTTATACACATTATAAAATGGAATAATGATGCATTTTGAAATGTTACTTTCCCTGATACATGCATCAACTTGAAGATTTTACTCAAGCATGTATACTTTTGTACACGTTACCTGGCTGGAGAATTGCGTTGCAGAATTTGGAAAAGTGCAAATTTCAAAGGACTGCTGGGTTTCAGTTTGTGTGCTGTTCATTAAGTGCCCATAAGGTAAGTTCGACTCTAAATAGGAATTCAATCCAATTTCACCCCCAATTTCTGCCATGACGTGTGAAGGAGGGCCAATGACTGCATGGTTGGAGAGGCTGGCTGAACAAGCTGCAAGAGCAAAGACAGGGTCAGCAGCGAAGCCTCTGCTTTAGCATGAACACTGGCATATTCCCAACAATGCTGACTCCTGGCGCCTGCCTCGGAAGGAAGGATGGCTCCCCAGGATATATTTGCCAAGGCCACAGGGGCTGTGTGCAAAAGTACCCTAAATCCCTATTAAGCAGACTTCGGTTGCAGAGAGAATCTCAGTGTGGCTGAAATTTAGAGCCGCCTGCATCCTCCTGAGCCTCATTTATTGCCATTTGATTTTCATAAGCAAAGACAGGGCAAGCTGTTTGGGCTTTTTGTTTAAGTTACCAAAACATATTTCAGAGACAAGAAGTTGTTGTTTTTAACTGCTCCTGACCTCAGTTACAGCAAAGTATGATGTTGATGAATAGGAAGGTGGGATTTTAATTTCAATTTTAATGCCGTTGAGCTGCAGAGGATTTCAAAGATAAAACATAATGAAACACATCCCATGTGGAAGTCAACGTACATGTTATGTTTTGGGAGAAATGGTTGCTTATGATCAAGGACAAGAGAAAAATAAAACACCTGGTAGCTTCTATATTAAGAAAGAGAATTTTGCCTGGGCTTTCTCATGGCAGTCTTAACCAAGCAAATGCGAACATTTGTCTAAACTCCTTCAATCAAATGCAGATAAATGAGATGAAATGGATTTCCTTAAACTCCTGCAATGCATAATACAGCCCACAGTACGTGCGTAATCTGTGATGACATATAGGTTTTCGCCCTTGGCGATACGCAGTGGGTTGTCCACATAGAACGATGCCTACTTTGGTGTCAATAGGAAAGTTTTACCCTCCAGAGTCTGATTCTGTGGGACACTGGTAGGTCCCTCTAATTAGCTGTCAACAGTGCTAACCTTATCAGAAATGACAGTTTGTTTGGAAAATTATTCCTGGTTGTTTTGGGTTTTTGTTTTTTGGTAGGGAAATAATATTTTGCTTCCCGTTCTATATTTTACCACTGCCCCAAAGAAACAATTCCATAGTATAGTCACATTAAAAAATCTATAGGTAGCATGATGATTTTTCAGTTGCCAAGAGCTAATGTGCAGAGCCATTCTATGAGCAAACATGCATTCAGCCTTCATTCCATCCTAACGAAAGGATAGGCTGTAGGGTTGTCACCATGAAAAATTGAGATTCAGCCAGCCATCACTCAACCTGTCTTAGGAATGTCACCACCTGTATAAGTGGGATCCAGGTTGGGCGCAGGAGAAAGGCATGCACAGCGTTTCGTTGTGAGCATGAAAATACCTCTTCCAATGTACAATTTTCAAGAGCATAGGCACTACTTAAGTTACTGCAGAGAGCTGGAGATATAATAATAATAATAATAATAATAATAATAATAATAATAATAATAATAATAATAATAATAATAATAATAATAATTTATTATTTATACCCTGCCCATCTGGCTGAGTTTCCCCAACCACTCTGGGCGGCTTCCAATCAAGTGTTAAAAACAATGCAGCATTAAATATTTAAAACTTCCCTAAACAGGACTGCCTTCAGATGTCTTTTAAAGAGAAGATAGCTGTTTATTTCCTTCACATCTGAAGGGAGGGCGTTCCACAGGGTGGGCGCCACTACCGAGAAGGCCCTCTGTCTGGTTCCCTGTAACCTCACTTCTCGCAATGAGGGAACCGCCAGAAGGCCCTCGGTGCTGGATCTCAATGTCCAGGCTGAACGATGGGGGTGGAGACGCTCCTTCAGGTATACAGGACCGAGGCCGTTTAGGGCTTTAAAGGTCAGCACCAACACTTTGAATTGTGCTCGGAAACGTACTGGGAGCCAATGTATGAGGTCCCAGCGGCCACTCCCAGTCACCAGTCTAGCTGCTGCATTCTGGATTAATTGAAGTTTCCGGGTCACCTTCAAAGGTAGCCCCACGTAGAGCGCATTGCAGTAGTCCAAGTGGGAGATAACTAGAGCATGCACCACTCTGGCAAGACAGTCCGCAGGCAGGTAGAGTCTCAGCCTGTGTACCAGATGGAGCTGGTAGACAGCCGCCCTGGACACAGAATTAACCTGCGCCTCCATGGACAGCTGTGAGTCCAAAATGACTCCCAGGCTGCGCACCTGGTCCTTCAGGGGCACAGTTACCCCATTCAGGACCAGGGAGTTCCCCACACCCTGTCAGGATTCCAGCCGAGGTCACGGGTGACTGGCCTCACTCGAGGCGTCCGGCTGGGATCCTTGCTGACCTTCCATCTGCGTCTCCCGGCAGGCAAGGTCATAAATCGGCGATTCCCCTCAGACGTGAGGAGAACACACCCTCCTCCTTCTCTCCCTCCCTGCATTCCCCCCAGGGAGGGGAGGAAAGACAGACAGGAGTCCTATTTACATGTTTTATTCCTGTCACTCAGCAGTACAGAGAAAACGTGTCTGTACCCTCCAGACTCCAGCAGAAGAATCACAACTCCACCCCTGTACTTCCAGCACAGGTCAGATGACACTCTGAGCTAACATCCGGTGCTCAGAACAGAGAAAGGACTGCCCCCTTTCTCCACTAGTACAGTTGCAGACCACAACATCCTGTTTTGCATTCCAGCCACCTGCAGCTGACTTTTGCATTGCTGCTTTTTCCTGACACACCCACCCGCCCCGTCCCCCAAAAACAGTACTTCTGTCTTGTCAGGATTCAACCTCAATCTGTTAGCCGCCATCCATCACAAGTGCATCTTATCTTCCAGGTTATGCCACTTTGCCCATACAACAACCAGTGGAGCACTTAGGCTGCATCCACCCCATACATATGAAGCACGTTTAGAACACTTCCCAAAGCGTGTTGTAGCCTACCCCTCACAGAGTTCCAACTCAGAGAACCTTTAACAAAGGACTGGGTAATTTAAAGCCTTTGACTTAATGTTCTGGTGTGTGCTCCTTTACATAGCTCAAAATGGAATATAGAAAGCTTCCTTCTACTGAGTCAGATTTTAAACCCTTGAGGCAGAGGTTATGGGATATTGCATACAGCCATCTTCACTCTTGATCATATGTAACCTGAGGACTGTTCGTGTCCGGAATTCAGTTTGGGCATGATTTTCAATTACCTTCGTATCTTACGAATTTGTCAGTGCCCAATTATCGCCGACTGTTTACCAAAGCCAGATTAAATGTATTTCCATCTGAAGTTCTAAACCATAGACTGACTGGTATGCCTCATCAGAACAGACACTGCTTATGTTCTCAGGCTGTCGATTGTATGAAGCATAGAAACATAGACTCCATTACAGTATTAGGAAAAACTGCTTGAAAAAAAATGTGTGCATCAGGCAAAATTGCATTAAAAATATGAATATTAAGAGTAATCTGCATATAAGCAATTTTCATGTGGACTTCCTCAAATTGCCCAGCTCATGCAGAAATGCAGAGAACTGAACATAAGACTTGGAAAAGGAGAAACAGGGAGAAACTAAAACTGAATGGTTCAAACCAAACTTTGAAATTCATCAGCAGACTTGTTTCAATGGCTGTGGCTGATCTTTCACCATTTTGGACCAACCACTATGCAACACAGCTTGCCTCTAGATAAATTACCAGACTGCTCTGGTTTATCCCCAGCCCTTACAAAAGCACTAGCATCAGGGCACTCCAAACAGTTTTGTGGTTCTGTTGCTCACATTTGCTTACTGATCTTTTCTTTTTTTAATTTCCAAAAAGCGAAGCCCCTAGGGATGTCAGGGTGTGCTATGAGAAGAACATGACAGCACTTCAAGAAAGTGGGAATGCACACATGCTGCTGGGTGTGATCTGGTTTTGGGAAAAGCCAAAGGAAATCAAGGGGTTGGCAGTTCATGTTGGCAGCACATCGCCAAGGGCATCCGGCCTTAACTTAGAAAATCTGCTCACATTCGCAGAATGCGCTGGGATTATTAGCATAGCAAATTGTACAATAAGCAACTGAACCATGCTGAAGTAATTACAAAGTCTGCCAAACAGTGTTTAGTTGGGGGAGAAAGGTCAAGGTAATAGACCTAATATCTAATGTGATGGAGAGAGAGAGAGAGAAATAGGGAGGGAGGGAGGGAGGGAGGGAGGGAGGGAGAAAGAAAGAAAGAAAGAAAGAAAGAAAGAGAGAGAGAGAGAGAAAGAAAGAAAGAAAGAGAGAGAGAGAGAGAGAGAGAGAGAGAGAGAGAGAGAGAGAGAGAGAGAGAAAGTGAGGCAAAATCAGGCTGAACAGCTCTGTATTTGGCAAAGGATACAGAACTCTCCCTCTTTGTATTTTCCCCCTCATGGGAAGTGCAATCTCAAGGCTACATCACACTTCAAACATGCATCCAAGATATTGACCAACATATCCACAGGGTAAACAGTGTAAGAGCCAGGGGTACCAACTCTAAGGTGCCTAGATCCCTTGGGGGGGGAGGTGCCCCCACAAACTGATGGACAATAAATAATAATAAATAAATAAAGACATGCAGAACACACCCAATGGCTCCACAGCTGTATAAATGCAATATATAAAATAAATAAGATAAATGTCCCTAGGATGCACTGCACTGTACTGTTTCTGAGCACAATTCAAAGTGTTGGTGCTGACCTTTAAAGTCCTAAACGGCCTCGGTCCTGTATACCTGAAGGAGCGTCTCCACCCCCATCGTTCAGCCCGGACACTGAGATCCAGCTCCGAGGGCCTTCTGGCGGTTCCCTCATTGCGAGAAGTGAGGTTACATGGAACCAGGCAGAGGGCCTTCTCAGTAGTGGCACCCACCCTGTGGAACGCCCTCCCACCAGATGTCAAAGAAAACAACAATGACCAGACTTTTACAAGACATCTGAAGGCAGCCCTGTTTAGAGAAGCTTTTAATATTTGATGCATTACTATATTTTAATATTTTGTTAGAAGCCGCCCAGAGTGGGTGGGCGGGGTATAAATATATTATTATTATTATTATTATTATTAACCTTCTGGTGGTTCCCTTGCTGCGAGAAACCAAGTTATAGGGAACCAGGCAGAGGGCCTTCTCAGTAGTAGTGCCCGCCCTGTGGAACACCCTCCCATCAGATGTCAAGGAAATAAACAACTACCTGACATTCAGAAGACATCTTAAGGCAGCCCTGTTCAGGGAAGTTTTTAATGTGTGACATCTTAGTGTATTTTTGGTCTTTGTGGAAGCCACCCAGAGTGGCTGGGGAAGCCCAGCCAGATGGGCGGGGTATAAATTATTATTATTATTATTATTATTATTATTATTATTATTATTATTACTACAATTACAAAGGTGAAATTTGTATTCATTGATCTGCAGTGGCGGCTAGTGCCCACTGACACTGTAGGGCAGAAGGCAAGGAGGCCAACAGAAGGGATAGCCAGAGTCAACAACAGGCAGAACCAACTAATTCTAGCGCTCTTCTCACTCTCCTCCTCCCTGCTGAGTTCTACAAAGACAGCACTAAGACTAAGGAAGAGGAAACTGCCACAGGCAACGCTACTCTTGGGCTGCTTGTAAGTCAGATGGCAACCAGGTGGGATTTTGCTGAGGGCAGATTGATGACTGGTAGGGCAGTGCCCAGATCTCCTTAATAGGGCAGCCTCTGCTGTTGCTTTGCCCAGTTTGCCTCTGGCTCCGCCCACCATGGACATGTGGCCCTCAGAAGGTTGTGCAGAAGAGAATGTGGCCCTCGGGATAGAAAAAGAGGTTGCACTGTCCCTAAGAAGCTCAACGAACAAGCAACAAAAGAAAGAGGAAACCAAAACAACGTTGCCAATCCAGACAGAGAATGCAAAAAAAGTGCGGATGCTGATTTGTGTTCATTTGCATTTGTTACTTCATTTAAATACATGCACAATGAAAACGTCCCCATGTCTAGATATCCCAACAGATGGGTTGCTTGAGAATGGCTCACGCAGCAACCTTACAAACAAAGGGATGAATGATACTAATTGTGGGGCTTATTTGGGTACCGTTCTGCTTGCCAGGGACTATCAGGTTTCCAGCTATTAGGTGCCAACCCTAAAGTCACCCAGCTTGCCTAAGGAAATGCCCCCTGCCCAACAAGTATGACTGATATATCCAAATACAGGCATAGTTGGCTCTGTTTGACTCAGCCAATAATTCTCCCCCCATCAGAACAGAGTTCCCCCTGTCCTGGGACTTTCGCAGTCAACTTTCTCACTGTGTTGTGCACTGGCAAGCGTGACGGCCGCTATCCAAAAGGCAACCTACTAAAGGAAGACGAGACGAGCTTCCTGAATTCATTGCTAAGGAGCATCCCTTTCCACATCAAAACAGGCATGTCACCACAGTGGGCAAAACGCCACTCCGACAGATGGACAGGCAGAGAGAGCCATGCCAAAGACCCAGTCGGTACATCAACCCTGAGTAATAGGGAGCTGGAGCCCGGGCCAAGAATGTCAAAATGTCTGGTGGCAAAATTGCTGCCATGGCCAACGGCTTAGCAGGCGAGGCACTGCTGTTGCTGCTCCAAGTGGCTCTCGGAGCTGGGGAAAGCGAAGCCTCTCATCCCCGCTCTGCGAGAGGAGGGGCAGAATATCATGCAGACCCCTCTACCTTCTCCACATCTAGTAGGAATGGCCCCAGATCATTGGATGAAAGGCTGCCTTTGCAAGGCAATATTTGTGACACAGAAAGGGCGGAAGAATAGGCCAGTTTCGCTTTCTCTCTGTTTTCTGTTTCTCCAATTCTTAAGCATGGTTCTCCACATTTCCACAGCAGTTTGCATTCATTGTTATTTTTCAAAACCCTCATGAAAATTTTACTGTGAATCTCTCCTATTAAGCACAGACCTTTATATGCAGTTTTGACTAATGCACACGTTTCTCCATGCAATGTACTTTATTTTCACTAATATGTGGAATGTCGTCCTTAGTGAAGTGTACCTGTCTCCATCATTACTAACCTTCAGGAGGAATCTGAAAGCATTCCTGTTTACCCAGGCCTTTGGTGGCTGGAGAATACTGTTCCTGGCAACCTCGAGATCACTGGATAGAAGCATGTTTGTAATTGCAATTGCTTTTCGACTGTTTTTAACTGTAACAGCTTTTAGATGTTTTTCATTGTATTTTGTTGTTAGAATGTTTTAATCTCTTTTAGAATGCCTTTGCTTTGTTTTCCTTTGTAAATTGTATATCTGTTTGCTACCCAGGGCCCCTTTATAAATTATAAGTTCAACAAACAAACAAACAAACAAACAACCTCACCCAATATGCAAACATAGGTCACACCTACAACATACATCTAAAGCACATTTAAAGCACATAGCTTCCTCCAATGAACACTGGGAGCTGTAGTTTACCTCTCACAGGGCCACAGCACCCAGCACCCTTAACAAACTACAGTTCCCATGATTTTTTTTGGGAAAGCCATATTCTTTAAACACGTGTTAAATGTACGGTATGGATGTGACCACAATTTAGGAGGAGAATTGCAGTATGTAGCACGTGGTTCAGTTAACATCTCAGCAATCTATCATTCCCTCTATTTCTGATGTTCAGGACATGTGTGCTGCTGCTTATGTACCCAAAAAGACACCACCCATTGCATGAGAAGGAGGTATCAGCAGGTCTGTGGGAACCCCAAGGTTTACAGAACCCCCAACAACCCGATGAACCATGAAACGAGAACTGAGCATCCTCAACGGCCACAGAATGCTGGCTGGCTGTTGGAGGGGAAAGGAAAATGAGTGGAGAGGGGGAAATACAACAGAGCATGGTCCATGTGGGCAAATGGGGCACCAATCTCAGCCAGTCTGCACCTGCCTGACTTCTGACTTATAACCAGTCCAGAGGGCGGCCCTGGCTGTCTGAATCCTCCTCCTTACTCTCAGTGTTGCTCTTGTAGAACTCAGGGGGAGTGAGAGCAAGGGGACAAAAGTAGAGTGAGTTGCCTCTGCCAGTTGTTGGCTCTGGCGCCACCTACTGAGGGCCTCCCCGTCTTCCCCCCCACCAGCCCCATTGGACACTAGCCACCACTGGGGAAATGGAAGAGTGTGCCATGGAAGGTGTCATGGCTGGCTAGCTGGCAGAGTGAATAGGGGCACTCCATGCCACAGCATTTTGTAGATGTTGTGGAAGTCCCATTGGTTTTAATAAATTGGCTAACGGGTTCTCAGAGTAGTGCCCCCCCCCCACAGGCCTGTCACCTTCTGCATATCCTTCTATAGCACCTGGTTCCGCCACCACCACCAGGAATTAACATTTAAAAAGGGCCCCTAAATGCATATTGCTAGGAGGAAACAACATTAGTTACACATTACCAGAACAAAAACTAAATTAAGCAGCAGCTCATTTCCTTTGTGCCATCAATATTTTACTCAACCGTAGCTGGGATGCTTACAGTCACCAACAAGAATTAATCATTCATGTGCTAATGTACATCCATTTTTATTTTTTTTAAATCATCACTTAAGTAATCATTTTCTGCCTATGCTGAGATGTGTGATGCTGGCTTATAAAAGTGCAGGGGGGGAAAATATCAATACAAATTAAATAAAATTTAAAGGTTGATATCTGTGAAACAGATGCAAGGGGAAAAGTCATCTGTGCAATAAAATGGCAATTATCTTCAAACACAATCTCCTCCTCGCCCCACCAGTCTTAGTGAAAAATAATCTGCAACAGCCTCTGAGGTTTAATTTTGCTGCTGCGGTTCATACCCCAAATAATTCCATGTATCGCACTGTGGCCCATCCAGATCCTTCAAAGCGGCCGTCTACTGCCCTTCTCTGAAGAAAGCACACAGACACAACTGTTTTAACTGCTACTTATATTGTTTGGCTTCCCCACAGAGATTATTTACAGAGAGATGCACTGCTCTTATAATGGTATCATCCCACATTTATACAACCCCTTTCATTTCCCAAACTAAACATTAAATGCCTTACTGTAATGCTACAGCATCTAGAGATAAACCCACACTGGCTGGGCCCGATGTGCAGCACAAGAGAGTTGGGGTGAGGGAGGGAGAATGCTTTTTGTTCCTACATCAGCCTTTCTCAACCTGGTGCCCATTGGAGGTTTCCGACCACAGCTGGCAGCATGTCAGCAGTGGCTGATTGGAACTGTGGTCCAAAACAGCTGGAGGGCACAAAATTGGGGAAGGCTGATCTATGGAGCAGGAGCAAGAGAGCCAAAATAGATAAAGGTAAAGGGACCCCTGACCATTAGGTCCAGCCGTGACCGACTCTGGGGTTGCGGCGCTCATCTCGCTTTATTGGCCAAGGGAGCCGGCGTACAGCTTCCGGGTCATGTGGCCAGCATGACTAAACCACTTCTGGCGAACCAGAGCAGCGCACGGAAACGCTGTTTACCTTCCCGCTGGAGCAGTACCTATTTATCTACTTGCACTCTGACATTCTTTCGAACTGCTAGGTTGGCAGGAGCAGGAACCGAGCAACAGGAGCTCACCCCGTCGTGGGGATTCAAACTGCGACCTTCTGATCGGCAAGACCTAGGCTCTGTGGTTTAACCCACAGCACCACCCGCCAAAATATAAGGACATGATTTGCCCCTGTGCGCCTGGTTTTTGTTTATTTCTGCATTTCGTATCATCTGCAGAGAGACCGTTGTGAAAGCAATTAATTGTAGACTCTGGATTTCATGCTCTTATAGGGCCCCCGCCTCCAGCAGCCTGCTTTCCACCTGAGCCAAAGAACTGCAGTGACTCTTCCTCCTCCATCCACACTCAGATCACGGCTTGTGCAAAGGGTGGTATATAAAACATTTAAATCAGGGTGGGAAACTCTGGGAGGTAAAGATAACACTGTGGTCCTCTCTGATCAACCCTCAGGGCTGTCCTCAGGCCAGATCCAGCTGCTCAGGCCATATCTCTCCCACAAGAACTACTTCCCTGAGACTTTTTCAAGTGCATTTGTCCAGCTAGACTGTTTTCTTGAAGTTTGAGAAGGCCCTTTACTTGTCTGGATGGAGGATGGAGAGAGAAGCATGTATAACTGTGGGTGTAGAAAATCCTGGTTTGTTTTCTTGGTGGTTGGAAAAATGACCTATTGTGCAAAGATAAAAGTTGTGGCAATTGTTCCTCCCGCTGTTTGACCTATGGATGTGCCCAGTCTTGCTTCTGGCCTTGCTCACGACCAGGATGTGGTCACTGAAAGATTCCCTAGGATGGAATGTGACCCCTGGACTGAAAAAGATTCCCCATCCCTGATTCAACTGAATATAGAAATCTGCAGACTTTTGGGCTTCACCACCATAAAAAACTCCCCTCCCTTCCCCGGAAAACCCGACAGCTTGCCCACTAAGGGTAAATGTAAAGGGACCCCTGACCATTAGGTCCAGTCATGGCCGACTCTGGGGTTGCGGCGCTCATCTTGCTTTACTGGCTGAGGGAGCCAGCATACAGCTTCCAGGTCATGTGGCCAACATGACTAAGCCGCTTCTGGTGAACCAGAGCAGCACACGGAAACATTGTTTACCTTCCCACCGGAGCGGTACCTATTTATCTACTTGCACTTTGATGTGCTTTCGAACTGCTAGGTTGGCAGGAGCAGGGACTGAGCAACAGGAGCTCACCCCGTCACGGGGATTCGAACTGTCAACCTTCTGATCGGCAAGCCCTAGGCTCTGTGGTTTAACCCACAGCGCCACCTGTGTTTTGGGATATTTTAATCCGTCCCACTAAAGCCACTGCACTTCTGTGATTTTCTCTTCCTCTTTTTTGCACCTGATGGTCTAGCATGGATACCCAAGATCTTTGGATCCTGTTGAGCCTTTCCTCTCATGCAAATAAATTGAAACAATCTAAGCAAGCACATCTTTGGGAGAAGCCACAACCTCATCTGGTAGTCTGGACACAACCATCAGAATGTAACTTTATGTAGGACAACTTCTGCCGAATAGCTACTAAAATCCAGCATGCCACTGCCGATTCTGAAACTCTTGTCACATGCCAGCACTCGCTCGGAGAACTCTACTTTATTTCAGCATCATTAAATGATAATGTAAGGTCACCAGTAGCATGTGAAGCAATAAATGGCTGCTAGATGACGTGTCCACCAGACCTGAAAACCATTAATGATGAAAACTGCACTTATGATCATACATTAGGCAGAAAAATAATTACACATGAGCACAGACTTTTAAAAAGGGCATCTTAACTACCCTCTTGATGTATTGTTAGTAACAGAGAATCAGCCAGACTTAATGGCAGGAGAACCTGTTGATCAGGTTGGCTGCTGCACAAAGGTAAGACTTCTACCTACCTGCCAACTCTACATAGATGTACAGATGTGTGTGTGTGTATCTGTTTCTCTTTTACTTGGGAGCAGAGCATGTCTCCTCTTCAGGGTGTGACATCTGCCATTGCATATCACGAAAGGGCAACAAATTACTAGATATTTAATTTATTGTTATTGAAGTTTTACTGCCAGGGAGGGGGAAGAGCTGGTGCAATTTTCTGCTTCAGGTTCCCTATGATCCTATCGTGGAGGGCTCTGTTCCACACACATCTCACTGTCATCTTTGGTGCAGAGCTTTTCCAGGGGTTCTGCAGTGCTTCAAAAATCTACAAAAAACTTGTTTGACACACAACAAGGCCCCAATAGATATGGCAGCTTCAGGCTCTCAAGGCCGGAATGCTCTGCACCGTACTTCATCATTAGCCGTAATGTTTACTACACCGAAGGATGCATTACTTTTTATAGAGCGCCTAAGAAAAGATTTGATGGATTTAATATCGCATGACAGTCCATTGTCTTGCTGAGAGTTTATAACCTGCTACTGCAGCTTTAACCCCAGCAACAAACACCCAGCTTTTACTCATCGCAAAAACAAGCGGTGATCTCCCTGCCCCCCACTGCCAGTGGTCTATGCCTAATGGCTCCAGTCAATGTAAAAAGGAAAAAAAAAAAAGACAGGGAAAGAGATGATGTGCTGGATGATGGGACATCTGAAGGACACCAGGTTGGCTAATGCTATCAAACAGGTTCATGACCAGAACTAGTTGTGGAGGTCAGAGTCAGGAAGATTTCCAAAGCTGGAGACTAATGAACAAAACAGGGAACTGTGAACCCATCAAAGAGCAGTTGGAGACACTTATGGTGTCTTCACATTACCACCTTAGAGTGCAGTGAAGTTTTTGTATTTTTCTGGTGTTTCACAGGTCTTTCCCTGCTAGCTGTTTGCATCAGGTTTGTTTCTGTGTGTCTACACACAAGAGGGTGTTGACGTGTAGGAATGTTTTTACCCTATGCAATGATGTTCACACCACAGTTAGAGACAATCTAGGAATGGCTTAGCGACTCCAGCTGGTGCGATGCTGATTTGAGAAGCAATGCATCAAATGGTGGTAACAAATTAGAGGATACATGTGCATTTTGGGAAATGTCATGTCAACACAGATTGAAGACCCAGCACTGGAAACACTGTAGTAAATGGGAGTGTGAACACAGCCTTCTAGAGTCAGATCCTCCTCTACCTGGTCATCTGCCGAAACACTGCTTGCAGTTGGATCTTCTTCCTTCGAAGTAGATCCCTCCTTCCAACCAGAGTAGACCCCTGGTGTGAGTGACTCTGGGCTTCCTGTTGCCATCTTCCACCTTAAGGACCAGAGGATGATGAGGGAGAATCATGCTGTGATGGCCTGGGAATCGGATTCTGATGCTGAACCTGAGGAATCCCAGCCTGCACAGGATTCCCCACCTCCAGAACCAGCTGAGCCGGGGCTGGGGCATGAGCCTGAAGGGTCCTCACCTGTGCTGGATCCTCAGGTGCAGGCACCAGCTGAGTCTGCTCTGGCTCCTGAGGGGATGGAGGACCCATTGCCTGCAGGTGCTCCACTCTCAGCCCCATCAGGGGAAGCTGAGGTTGCCTCTCCTGAAGCTACAGAGGCTTAGGGCAGAGAGGCAGAGGGAACTAAGTTCCCGCAGGAGGAGTGCTTGCCTCCAGGCCAGGAGAGGCGAATCACCTGAGGATCGGAGCCGCCCTATGCCTCAGGGGAGATAAAAGCCAGCCAGCCCCAGTCCCAAGTTGCGGGAGCAACATTGTTGGTTGTCAGTTCCAGCCTGATCCCTGTCCTGCTTCCCTGCCAGAACTCCTGACCTCACCTGACGCCCTGCCTTGCACCCAGCTTCAACTTCTGCGGACTGCCTTCATTTTGCACCATCGACCTCGGACTGGACTCGGACCTCGCCTCTCGGTTAGCCCCCAGGACCAGCACACATGCTATGTAACCCCACATAATTATACGACAGACTTTCTTGCTGTACAGGTGGTCATTGCATTGGAAGGGAGGGAGATATTTGCTCTGACTTGGCAGAAAACAACCTTTGCTTTGTCGTATTCAGCAGGGTCATCTCCTAGCCCAATGTAAAGAATGGGGAAAGGTTGTGGCTCAGCAGCAGAGCATCTGCTTTGCATGCAGAAGGTCCCAGGTTCAATCCCCAGGTAGGGCTGGGAGTGATGGCTGTCTGCAATTCTGAGGAGCTTCTATCAGCCAGTGCAAACTATATTAAGCAAGGTGGGTCTGCGTCAGCACAAGGAAGTTTCCTATGTTCCTAATGCTAATCAGACACATTTGGACCATATCAGCAAACACTGACTCTTCAAGCCAATGGCATCAATCCATGCATTTGACACATTTGTAAGAAAGCTATCAGTTAATATCCCTGCCCTGGCACAAGGACATGGGAGTCATGAAATCTTTAAGTAGCTGTTAGGAGTTGAACTGCAGGCTGAGGCAGAGTTTGCGCGTCCCTTAATAAAAGCAGGGCAACTTATCTTGGGTCTGCCACCACCTCCCTTTAACGCCAACGAAAACTTCTCAGCGAGTGTGGGACCATCTCTGCTATTCTTCTGCTTACTTCCAGGAAATCATTTGACCTTGTAAAATTGCAAGTATGTTTTTCGTTTTTTAAAAAGGCGTTATCGGTAATGTTGTCAGCTACCGTGGAAGGAAAAGCACATTTTGTTATTGCAAGATGAAGGCCATTTTCAAGTGTAAGGAAACAAAAGAGATTCTGCTGTAATGAAGTTGCTGGAACGAGAGCACACGGTTGGAAGCTGGTGACTTGATGAAATAATGATTTATGGATTCTTTGTTTCCGATGAGCAGTTGTAATATTTTAATACATTTCCCCACCAAAGTGTTTTTCCTGTCCCTCTCTTGTATTTGTATATGGAGATCCTCTGCTGAGATAGCTCCACCGGAGACAGCTTGAAAGAAGATTCTCAGAGGAGAAAAAGCACATCTGGCCGAGTTCTCGCCAACTTCTGTTTCTGGGGTTGCAACCCTGAGCAAACACCTCCTTGGATTGCAGCTTTGGCTCTGCAGTCGTTTCTCGGCTCCAGATGTACACTTCTGCTATCAAAGTTTGGCTGACTTGCTGCAACAGTGCCTTTGTTGTGTTGTGGAGCAAAGGAAGTTATTGGGAAAAGAGAATGTAATTGAAACAAGCAACTCTATGCTCAAAAAGGGCAATCCTAGCCCTACACATTCCACCTGCTGTAACTTTTATCCCTTGCCAATGTATTGCACTGATTTGACCACTTAAGCTTTGGCAAAAACCAAAACCCAAGACTGAGCTCTTCATCCAGCAAGAGCCAGGACATGGGCCAAGGTCTACAATGAAATCCAGAACCTCCCAGTGTCCCTGTTTACTAGGGACAGTATTGGATTCACAGAAGCCATCCCAGTTTCTGAGTTGATACCAGAATGTCCAACTTTTTCTTTGGATGTCCTTATTTTCATCAGAGAAATGTTAGAAATGTTGGAGGGTATGGTAGGATGTCCCTATTTTCATTGGAGGGTAAGGAGTCATGTGACTCCTGAATCAAGGGGATACGTTAACTATACAACCTTTGGAAGACATCTGAAGGCAGCCCTGTATAGGGAAGTTTTTAAACATTTAATGTTTTATTATGTTTTTATATATGTTGGAAGCTGCCCAGAACAGCTGGGGCAGCCCAGTCAGATGGGCGGGGTATAAATAATAAAATTATTATTGTTACGGAATAGGACATCCCTGTTTTCATTGAAGAAATGTTGGTGAGTATGAAAAGGGCTTGCAACCATGTCATTTTCTTGGCCTACTCAGAGTAGACTCATTGAATCTAATGAGCACAACTTAGGCCCATTAATTTCAGTGGGCCCACTCTGAGTGAGACTTAGCCAGATGCAGTCCTTCTACATTTTCTGCTATTTGTGAGATTTGGCAGGGTCGCCTCCTGATCCAGGATAAAGAATTGGCCATAGCTCAATTCCCTGCACCTCCAGGGAGGGACCCCTGTCTGAAATCCTGGAGACTTGCTATCAGCCGGTACAGAAAATACTGAGCTAGATGGACTTCAAGCAAATGTTGTATATGCACAATGGGGCTACTCACATCTTCTGCCAGGCTGGTGGATGAACAAGGCTCAGTCGGTGTGGCCAAAGCACAATCCTTCTCCCACTCTACCTGTTC
This sequence comes from Podarcis liolepis, assembly GCF_965112155.1. Classification (NCBI taxonomy): domain Eukaryota; kingdom Metazoa; phylum Chordata; class Lepidosauria; order Squamata; family Lacertidae; genus Podarcis; species Podarcis liolepis. The sequence goes on from NC_139569.1 coordinate 41,588,785, forward strand.
AGCACATGGCCCATTTAAAGGTAAAGGTAAAGGACCCGTGACAATTAAGTCCAGTCATGGACGACTCTGGGGTTACGGTGCTCATCTCGCTTTACTGTCCGAGGGAGCAGGCATACAGCTTCCGGGTCATGTGGCCAGCATGACCAAGCCGCTTATGGCGTACCAGAGTAGCGCACAGAAACACCATTTACCTTCCCGCCAGAGCGGTACCTATTGATCTATTCGCACTTTGATGTGCTTTTGAACTGCTAGGTTGGCAGGAGCAGGGACCAAGCAATGGGAGCTCACCCCATCACGGGGATTCGAACCGCTGACCTTCCGATCAGCAAGCCCGGAGGCTCAGTGGTTTACACCACAACGCCGCCTGTGTTAGAAGGTGTAAAAAAAGACATTTCTGTATCAATGGCAAAGCTAACATAAAACTCCAGGGCCATTAGATCTTCAACGCAGACAGGCGCATGAGCAAACTTTTTGGGAGATGATACACAATGAAATGAAAAAAATGTTTAAAATAACCTTTGTTAAGAAGCCAAAAGCTTTCTTATTAGGAATTACAGATACTGACATTCCAAAGGAGCAGAAAAGGCTTTTCATGTATGGAACAACAGCTGCCGAGATGTTACTAGCCCAGAGATGGAAAGAAGACAGGGTCTCTACCAGAGAGGAATGGTAAACCAAGCTGATGGATTATGCCAAAATGGCAAAACTGACTGGAAAACTCAGAAACCAAGAGGATAAAAACTTTATAAAGAAGGGGGGGGGGATTTAAGTTGTTTAGGAGACCACTGTAAGGAGATGGAAACATGGGCAGGATTTTGATCTCCCTTGTACTGTAACAATTGGCATGGATAATATGGATTGATATAAAAGTTAGAGTATGGAAGAATGCAGTTTTAATGTTCAAAATAAGACCCCCATAGAAGACCGTTAGAGATTGGGAGGAATCTCTGTATATGGATATATATTTGGATTTTTATAACTTTGCATTTGTAAAACCAAATAAAAATGATTTAAAAAAAAGGGGGGGGGGAGAAATAAAGACTCATCACAAGGAAAAAAAGAGAGACCCTGGCCTCTAGATAGCTTTCTTCCAGATGCCAAATCCAGCCAAGTGGAACCGAGTTCAAGCAAACAAAATTAGCACATTGAGAAAGTGGGTCGGCTAGAGCTGTGCAGAGTTCAGTATCTGGAGAAAGAATATAAGAGCCTAAGAACAGCCCGGCTAGATTGGGCAAAAGGCTCATCTAGTCCAGCAATCTGTTCTCACGGCAGGGAGCACCACGCTGAAGACCTGAATGCAGGAAGACTCTCCTCACTTGAGATCTTCGGCAAATGGGTATTCAGAGGCACATTGCCTCCAGCAGTGGAGGCAGGATACAAACACCACGGCTAGTAGCTATTGATAGCCTTATCCTTCATGAATTTGTCCACCAGCTCAATTCAGTTCTCCACCCTCTCATTTATGTAAGCCTGAGTTCTTATATTTCATTCCTTAAAGCTCTGTGAGCAAAACTTTATTTTGTGCGTCTTTTAACTTACAGCGGATATTTAGAAAGCCAGCACCAAATAACTGCACCCATTATATTTTCTAGAACAGGGGTGGGATCCTTTATCTCTCCAGATATTCCTGGCCTAAAGGTAAAGGGACCCCCGACCGTTAGGTCCAGTTGTGGCCGACTCTGGGGTTGCGGCGCTCATCTCGCTTTATTGGCTGAGGGAGCTGGCGTACAGCTTCCGGGTCATGTGGCCAGCATGACTAAGCCACTTCTGGCGAACCAGAGCAGCGCGCGGAAACACCGTTTACCTTCCCACCGGAGCGGTACCTATTTATCTACTTGCACTTTGACGTGCTTTCGAACTGCTAGGTGGGCAGGAGCCGGGACCGAGCAACGGGAGCTCACCCCGTCGTGGGGATTTGAACCGCCAACCTTCTGATCGGCAAGTCCTAGGCTCTGTGGTTCAACCCACAGCACCACCCGCATCCCTACAACTCCTACAACTCCCATAATCTTTGATCATTGGCTATGCTGTCTGGAGCTGATGGGAACCAAAATTCCACAGTATTTGAAGGACCAGAGGTTCCCCATCATCTTCAGGTGAGGCGGGGAATGTCCCTCCTTCTCTGGAGAGCTGATGCCAGTCGGTGTAGACAATGTCTAGATGAGTTAGATGGGCCAACAGTCTGACTGAATATTAGGCAGCTTCCCATGTTCCCCATCCCTGCTCTAGATGGAAACGTATCTGGCCTCTATTCTGGTTCATTATAAGTAATTTGTCTTGTCCGACAACCATCTTTGCTTTCCAGAGTCTGAATAGCAGTGAGTTGTTGAGAAAGCCATTCCATCACCTGACTGTTATTACTATTATTATTATTTTACCACAGGGCCTATTGAGGCAGAATTCAGTGTGCCCTTTTGTCACACTTTTATTTCTTCTAAATTAGCTCTGAGTAATACATGATTAATTTAGCAACAGCTCTGGCGCTCTGTGGAGACCTCCTCGCCATTTGCCCTCATTACCTTTCGGGCCAACAAATAGGGAGACCACATGAAATGGCAGCCCCATTGAGCTCACCAATTCACAGTGTTCAGCAGGTACCCATCCCCACAGTTCTTCCTGTTTGCACACCTTGCTTTTTAAACTTACTATGAACAAACCAAGCAGAATCCGCCAGCTGTACATACCTGGCCATCATAAATATATCTATTGATCATCTTGTGGAAAAGGCTTTCTCTAAATCATGTAAGTTTGTAATTAAAACTCAGACTTCCAAAAACTTTCCCGCTCCTAACACGTGAACCTTTCCCCCCACTTTCTTTCACAAAAATTTGCTCTCTGGTTTTTAATTTTTAAGTCACCACAGCCATATTTCCATTTTTTTTATATGAACTCGGAGCTATCTGAGCTTGTTCAAAACAACTACCAGACTTTTAGAAGACATCTGAAGGCAGCTCTGTTTAGGGAAGCTTTTAATGTTTGATGCATTACTGTATTTTAATATTTTGTTGGAAGCCACCCAGAGTGGCTGGGGAAACCCAGCCAGATGGGTGGGGTATAAATAATAAATTATTATTATTATATGCACCACCAGTGCTCTTTTTCTAGAAAAAGATGTGCTGGAATTCACCACTTGTTCTTTTGGAATGGCAATGACACCCACCTGGGAGGTGCTGGAACTCAGTTCCAGCTGAAACCCCCCCGTACACCATGTTTAAAACAGCCATATCTATTCTTCTTTGTAAATGTATTCCATTATTTCAAACAGCAAATACAGACAGAACTCAACGGTCCAATGCAAGCAAATCATAGAAAGCCACAATTTTCACAAATACACAGAAATAAATTTGTGCCTCAAATTACTACTAATACTCTTGTCTTCCTTAACAGAGAACCTTTGCAACCCTGTAATTTTGACAGCATGTATCAGCAGCTCCCACCATTGAGGTCACATCCACACCATACACTTAAAAGGGACATGGGTGGCACTGTGGTCTAAACCAGTGTTTCCCAAACGTTTTTGGGCAACGGCACACCTGTTTACCGGGAAAAAATCTCGCGGCACACCACCATTAAAGCCCCGCCCCGTGACGTCAGCGCGCAGCGTCACGCCGGGAGGGACGCACAAAAGTGAAAGTTTTTTCCCTTCCCCTTGCCGGGGTGGGAGGAGGCAGCAGAGCGAGGGATTGAGGGACGGCGGCAGCTGAGGCGGCGGCGGCTGTTGTGGTGGTGGCGGCGATAGCGGGCGGAGGAGGAGCCGTCGCCGGGAGTTGCTGCTGCTGCTGTTGCTGCTGCTGCCCGGACATGCCGGCCTCCTCCTCCTCCGCTGTCTCGCGCTCCTCCCTTTTGCGCGCGCTGCCCCGCCGCTCGGCACCAGCACCGCGGAGCCGCCCCCGGCTCGACGCGGATCCTCGCCGCCGCCTCTCGCCGCCCGACTCGCCCGCCTCCCTCCCACGGCACACCAGCCGGTGTCTCACGGCACACTAGTGTGCCGCGGAACACCGGTTGGGAAACACTGGTCTAAACCACTGAGCCTCTTGGGTTTGTGGATCAGAAGGTCAGCAGTTCGAATCCCCGCAACGGGATGAGCTCCCGTTGCTTCTGCCAACCTAGCAGTTCGAAAGCATGCCAGTGCAAGTAAATAAATAGGTACCGCTTTGGTGGGAAGGTAAACAGCATTTCCGTGAACTCTGGTTTCTGTCACGATGTCCCGTTGCACCAGAAGTGGTTTAGTCCTGGTGGCCACATGACCCGGAAAGCTGTCTGTAGACAAACACTGGATCCCTCAGCCTGAAAAGCGAGATGAGCACCACACCCCATAGTCACCTTTGGCTGGACTTAACTGTCCAGGAGTTCTTTACCTTTTACCTTTATACATTTAAAACGTATGGTTTCCCCTTAAGAATCACGGGAACAGTTGTTTTTTAAGGATGTTGAGAACTGTAGTGTGTGTGTGTGTGTGTGTGTGTGTGTGTGTGTGTGTGGTAAACTACAGTTCCCAGGCTTTTTTGAGGAAGTTGTGTGCTTTAAATGTATGGCATGGATATGACCTACGGCGCATAAGATGCCGGAAGAGTAATGGTCTGCAAATTCCTGTTCATGAAAGACACAAATGGGAGCCACACTTTTTCAAAGTGATCGTCATTTACCATGCTCCTTAGTACCTTGCTGTGTCAAATGACCCTCAAAATAACACACAGCAGCAGGCAGCGATATGAGAGGAAGCAAATAGATGCTATGGCAGCTGAGGCAGCTACCAACTATTTCAATTTCAAAACATTCTGAACCCAGGGCAAGAGTGGCAGTGGTCTCAGCATATCAGGCACCATCTTCAGGGTCTCATGGGATGAATAAGAGCAATGAAGGGGGGGGGCTGAGGGATCTTGGGCCACCCTCTCACTGCTCTGGCACTCTCATTAAAGGGGGACCCTATAAAACTATTAAATCCAAAAGTCTACCATTGAGTACCTTCACACCTTTGCAGATGATAGGAAACCTGGAGATAATCTAAGTTGGAGAAGCTAGTAGGTTCAGTGTGGAGAACCTGATCAATGCACAGAAAACCAGCTCACTAGATGTGATCCTGTCCCCCTTCTTTACATTTTGAATATCCCTGGACTTCATGTGTTGCAGGTGCAACCAATGGCTTGGACACAGTTCTGTTTCTTGATAGAAAGCACTATTGAAAGACTTGCCAGGGGCTTAAAGAGTTGAGCCGTGTGGCCTGAGATGATGATGATGATTTATTGAATTTATATACCACCTTATACCCGGGGGTCTCAGGGCGGTTCACAGAGTAAAATCAAGATATAAAACCACAAAACAAAAACAAAAACAATCCAATAGCCCCCCAATTATGCTGATTATCAAGCTACAATGTCTTCTTGAGTACTTCAAACAAGTTGTGTGGTTCTTTAGCTCCTTAAGACATACAGTGGTACTTTGGGTTACCGTACATACGCTTCAGGTTACATACGCTTCAGGTTACACACTCCGCTAACCCAGAAATAATGCTTCAGGTTAAGAACTTTGCTTCAGGATGAGAACAGAAATTGTGCTCTGGCGGTGCGGCAGCAGCAGGAGGCCCCATTAGCTAAAGTGGTGCTTCAGGTTAAGAACAGTTTCAGGTTAAGAACAGACCTCCGGAACGAATTAAGTACAGTGGTGCCTCGCAAGACGAAATTAATCCGTTCCGCGAGCCTCTTCGTCTAGCGGTTTCTTCGTCTTGCGAAGCAACCCTATTAGCGGCTTAGCGGATTAGCGGCTATTAAAGGCTTAGCGGCTATTAAAGGCTTAGCGGATTAGCGGCTAAAAGGCTATTAGCAGCTTAGCGGCTTAGAAAAGGGGGGGAAGCGGGGAAAAATCGGAACACTTGCAAGACCTTTTCATCTTGCAAAGCAAGCCCATAGGGAAAATCGTCTTGCGAAGCAGCTCAAAAATGGAAAACCCTTTCGTCTAGCGGGTTTTCCGTCTTGCGAGGCATTCGTCTTGCGGGGCACCACTGTACTTAACCCGAGGTACCACTGTACAGAATCATAGAATCATAGAGTTGGAAGAGACCACAAGGGCCAGTATAAGGCACTAACATTATTTTGGGATGATTCCTTTATGTGCTCAATGAATTGCATATAATTTCACAGGTGTAATTGTGTATGTGTGTTTAAAAAAATGCCCCTGTGAAATTCTACAATATCTGTTGAGCACATCCGCAAATGATGTGGATGCGATTCTTTTGCTCTGCGTTCTGACCCTATTCTAGTAATCGGTCTCTTTTGCCTGTTGTTTGGTTGTCTTAACTGTATCTTGTTTTGAAACTGTTTTGTGGGTCTATGGACTGCTATATATATATATATATATATATATATATATATATATATATAGACAAAGCACTCAAAGCAAACGAGTTGTTGACCAAGGATTTAAAAGTTCTCCTGATGGAGAGAGAGAGAGAATACCTAAGCAATACTCCACTCTTGCAAAGCACTTGTGCACATTCCAAAAATTATCAGGCGGCAGCTTGCTCTTTAAAAATGACCCAGTCATACTGCATGAGGATTTCCCCAACCAGTGTCTCTCCCCCCCCCCCATCTCCTGCAATTAGATCAACTTCTAACACACAAGAAATACACCTTGCTTGTTTTGCTGGGTGCACAGGCATGTTTTCTTGCATCAGAATGTACAGACATAACTGCTGGCAAACGATGAGAGACCTGAAGAAGTTTTATTATGCCTCTAAACACCAGGTGCTTTCTGTGTGTCTGCTGGGGTCCAGAGTGCCTGGAATATTGCTTCTGCACTCCCCTAAATTTAATTTTATTAGCTCTAACCTGGTGGACGGGTGTAAGTTTCAGCAAGGATATAATAATTATTAATGTAGCTCTTCAATGAGTCAAGGCAATTTGCACAGATTATTTCTTGCATTTTCAAGAAGGTGAGATTACGTACTTTGATCCTGCACAGGAGAGCACTGAAAATCACTTTGCATTGTCTGGGATTGCATTAAACTATGCTGGCTGTCTTCTGAGTACCTTGCAAGACAATGGATCACCTCTGCTAAGGGATGCATGTGAATGCTGTCCCAGAAGAAATCTTTCTGAGTCCTTTCTTGGGAACCTAGGGTCAAGGTTAGAAGGTGACCCCATTTTGAAGAGCTGAGATGGCTCTGATAATAAATTTACCACTCCTTCCTGTGAACACTAAGGAAGAGCATGCCAGTATTCTCAGTCATCGTTCCACTCTGTCTTGTGGTGGTCAATCTGCATTTTAGTATTCAGTTCAGAGGAGGAATGGGCAAATTTGTCAATTTCAGTTTTCTATGTTTCTCATTTTTTTAATCTTAAAGCTAAGATTTTTGCTGCAATTTCCAATTCCCTCCTGAAAAAAACCCCATGAAAACTTCTCAGCATTTTTGTATGGATTTCTCCCAATAAAGAGCTTTGTATGCAGTTATGACTAATAATTTTGTATTATGGTGCTGGAGGAGACTCTTGAGAGTCCCATGGACTGCAAGAAGATCAAACCTATCCATTCTGAAGGAAATCAGCCCTGGGTTCTCACTGGAAGGACAGATCCTGAAGCTGAGGCTCCAATACTTTGGCCACCTCATGAGAATAGAAGACTCCCTGGAAAAGACCCTGATGTTGGGAAAGATGGAGGGCACAAGGAGAAGGGGACGACAGAGGATGAGATGGTAGGGCAGTGTTCTCGAAGCTACCAGCATGAGTTTGACCAAACTGCTGGTGGCAGTGGAAGACAGGAGTGCCTGGTGTGCTCTGGTCCATGGGGTCACGAAGAGTCGGATATGTCTAAACAACTGAAAAACAAATGACTAATAAACAGATTTTTCAATCAAACTCCACCCCCCAATATTATGAGAGCCAGGGTGGTGTAGTGGTTAAGAGTGGTAGACTCGTAATCTGGTGAACCGGGTTTGCTTCCCCGCTCCTCCACATGCAGCTGCTGGGTGACCTTGGGCTAGTCACATTTCTTTGAAGTCTCTCAGCCCCACTCACCTCACAGAGTGTTTGTTGTGGGGGAGGAAGGGAGAGGAGAATGTTAGCCACTTTGAGACTCCTTTGGGTAGTGATAAAGCGGGATATCAAATCCAAACTCCTCCTCCTCTTCTTCTTCTCTTCTTATGCTCTTTTCCATGCCATTTTCACTAATATACGCATTTTGAGTCAAGAACAGAATCATAAAATTTGGAGAAATGCAAATTTCAAAGGATGGCTGAGTTTTGGTTCACATATTAATTTATTACGTCTATTACATACAGTTTTGGAAAGTGCAAAATAGGTTGTTTCTTATTAAAATGCAAACAAAGTAGAATTTCCCCTCCCACTCCTCGCTCTGGACACCACTACCTAAGCAGGATGTTGACAAATGAGAGATGACAGCAGAGTAGGGTGATGTCAGAGACCAGGCTGAGGAGTACAACTCTGATGAGGAATGGTGGGAGCCTCCGCCAACATGGCCACGATCCTCAAACTCCACAGGAGCAGTGTTGATTTGGAACAATGGCTCTCTGAGGGGCACAGTTCGGAAGGCAATAGCTGGACAGATCTGGGAGTTGAACAGCAAGAGGAAGAATGGGAAGAGAATGAGCTAGCCGACTCTCAGTCCTAAGGCTAGAAGATTAGATAAGGTGGCTGCACAAAAGACTCAATAGTTGAGACATCAGGTGGCTAGGAGACAAGAGGATGGAAGTGACTAGAGAGAAGTGGGAGGAACCTTAACTGGGGAGCACCTGCACTCCGAGAATGGTTGCTTGTTCTTTTGCTGGGTTTATTAAACATTTCTGGTACTGGTAGTAAGAGACTGCTTTCTCTTTGTACTGCTTATCTACGGACAAGGGGGGAGGAAGCTGAGCCCCCAAAGCCTGACAGTTGACTAGGACAGTGAGGAACCTGGAAACAAAGTCCTATGGATGAACTGTGAAAATAGCTGGGCATGTTAAGACTGAAGAAGAGAAGATGAATCTGAAACATCATAGAGGTATTCAAAAATTCCGAAGGCCTGGCATGCTGAAGATGGATCACTGCATAAACGATGGAACTTGCTCCCACAGCAGACAGTGATGGCTGCCAACTTAGATAAGCTTTAAAAGAAGATTAGGCAAATTCATGGAGGATTGGGCTACGAAAGGCTATTATTCTACTTCCACAGTGAATGCCAATTGGTGGGAATCACTAGTGTGATGCTGAGGACCCACTAAGCTTCCCATGGGCATCTGTTTGGCACAGGATGCCGGCCTAGATGAGCCTTTGGCCTGATCCAAAAGGGCTCTTCTCATGTTCCTATTCCTAATACGCTCTATACAGCTGACTGTGCCCCCAAATACCCCAGTAATAAGATCATTAAGTTTGCAGTTGATACAACGGTGGTTGGTTTAATCACGGCTGGAGAGGGGGAGGCGGCTTATAGTAAGGAAGTTGAGCAGTTGGGGGAGTGGTACAGGAAAAACAACTTACTCCTTTACTTAAAGAAAACAAAAGAGATTGTTGTGGACTTTAGGAAATGTAAATTGAATATTCAGCCACTCATTGTTGAGGGGAAGTGTGTGGAAAAGGTCTCGGTGTTTCGATTTCTGGGAATGGAGTTGAGAGGTGACCTAACCTGGGGGAAAAAACAGTAAAGACCTGATAAAGAGAGCACAGCAGAGGTTATATTTTCTGAGAATCCTCTGGAGAAATTATCTCTCAAAGGACCTGTTGATGGCATTTTACCATTGTACTGTTGAGAGTGTATTAATTTATGGTCTGTGTGTGTTGTTTGGGAGCTGCACGGTCAGGGGAAAAACAATGCTGTCCAGGGTTGTAAAGACTGCGGAGAGAATAATTGGGTGCACTCTTCCCACCTTGGATCAAATCTATGCTTCCAGGTGTCATAAGAAAGCTGCAGAGATAGTGCAGGATAGTGCGCACCCCGGAAATGATCTCTTTCAGCTTCTGCCTTCTGGAAGAAGGTACAGGGTTATAAAGACTAGGACTAGCCACCTGAGAAACAGTTTTTATCCAAATGCAATTTTGGTTTTAAACGCAGTGTAAGGTAGTCTCTGCGGGAGTATATTGTATTTAATTATGGGGTATCAGAGTTTTTAGGGGGTTAACCAGGCTGGGATAGCAGGCTTGTTTGGTTTTTGAATGTCTGATGTAGATTTTTTCAATTTCGTTGTTCTGTATGGGACAATGACAATAAAGATTATCGTAAAAAAATAATAATATCGTAATCACAGACTACTGCATGTAGCTGATGGGAGATGGAGTCCAACAAACTCTAGAGAGCCAGGTGTTCCTTAATCTTAATTTAGAGCAAGACTGACCAGGTGCCAAGGGAAACAGGCCTCCTAGCTGTTTAAGCTGCAACACATCTTTGACTGAGCAGCTGACTATACACATACAATTAACCAACAGAAACAGCAAACATACACACCCATTTGCCTGTGAGTAAAGTCACTGAGGTAAATGGGGCTATGTAAAAAAATTAAACCTTTTTGGGATGATGTCTATTTAGAACTTAAAAAATTGTTAGGGGCCTCTTTAACAAAAAACCAAAACTAAAACCCAGTGGCCTTCTTACTGGGAATCACAAGATTGGATACTCCTCCGAAGGTGAAATATATCTTTCTACACGGTACCATTGCCATGAGAATTTTAATTGCGAGTAACTGGAAAAGTGATAAAACCCCTTCGAGGTCAGAATGGCTACAGAAATTAGTCGGATATGCAGAGTTAGCCAAATTAACTGAAAGAATGAAAGATAAGTCCAAACAAGTATTTATTACAAAATGGGAACCTCTGAAAAGATATCTTAAAAACAACTGTGGAAGTCTGAACTCGGTTGCTGCTTTTGAATAACCTCTGTGGTTGTACCAAGTAAGAAATAAGGATACAGGAGAAGTAATATTTTACTGTAAAATGAATAGATAGGTTTATGCAAAAACTTAGTTAATTAGAAATGAAGTATGGAGAAGACGGGAAGTCAATGAACTACAAGGAGATTTATTGTCAATTATATAAATTTATCCTTTTTGGTGAATGGTGTAATTTGTAACAAGTGACGTAAATACTTTCTTTTTTTGCATTTTGTTGGTGCGTAAGCAAAAATAAATAAATAAATAAATAAATAAATAATAAGTAGTAAATGGGGCTTGCTGTAAAGTATACCTGTATAGGATTGCACTGTTAGCTGTGTACAAGCATGCTAGCTTGCCACTGCAATTGAATGCTGATGTGACTCACGCATGCTGCACAACATGATGTGTCGCATGCATGCTGCGTGGGTTGGGCGTGTGACATCAGCATGACGTGTGGCATGCACAATGGATGTGCACATGGTTGCCACAGAATATTGAGGGGTCCTGGCCCCCTCCTTGAGAATTTTGGGGAGGGGACTTGGCCCCCCAGCCCCCCTAGATGATGCCCCTGGTTGTGTAGAAAGGGAACTTTCTGCAAGGCGTGTTCTCATTAATAGAGAGCACGTGTTGCAGTTGGGGCCAGGCAAGACACCTGTCAGGGAACTGCCATCGGAGCATCAGGTGGTGGAGGGGCTCAGGGAGGAAGAAAGAGACTCAACAGCTGAAGCAGGGACCAGCAGGGGGAGGAGTGGGTCTCTGAGGGAATGCGAGCAGGAGGGAGGGCTCAGGGACGCTTCCAGCGAGAACAGTGGGGAGGTATCTGAGTCTCCCATAGGGAGACCCACACCTCGCCGGAAACTGTCACGCCGTGAGTCCAGGAGACGCGTTTCCGTTAAGGAGCTCCTTTGCTGGAAACGCTTCCGCAGACAGCCACTGTCGGACTCTACTAGTGACTAGAGCAGACATGTCTGAGGAGCTCCGTCACACACGGAGGTTTGTGGGGTCGCACAAACTCTGAGGGAGCACATTTTACACACAAGCAGCTAATCAATCCCTAACAGCAGTCCGACAGTCTCTGTACGCTGCCTGTGCAAGAGAAAGCATCATGAGCGAACCAACCGGAACCGGAGGAGCGGGGGCTGGAGCTGGTCCAAGCTTGGAAGATAGATACCGAGCGTTGGAGGTCCAACTGGCGCTGCAGACGGCGAGGCTGGAGGAGAGAAGGGCTCAGGATGCAGACAAGAAGGGGAGAGCCACTCAGTTCCCCAGAAAGGTACCAGGATTGGTGCAGAAATTTGGGGGGGACCCCAAGGATAACCATGCCTTTAGGACAGAGATGCAATATGCCATTAATGTGCAGTTCGATGAGTTCCCTGATGAGGAATCGCGAGTTGCTTTCGTAATTGGGCATCTTGAGAAAGGGGCGAGAGACTGGGTTCGACCCCTAATGGCAACGCACAATGACGTACTAAAGGACACGATGAAGTTCTTTCGTGCAATGGATATCATGTTTTCCAGCGATATTGAGGAAGGGGTGGTGCGCAGACAGCTAATGGCTTGCAAGCAGGGAAGTCGATCTGTCCGTGAGTACTGGACTGAGTTTACCATGCTGATTCACAGACTGGGTTGGGATTTATCGGCGCCACCCATTCAGATGCTATTTGAAGAAGGTCTTTCTTCGGCGGTGAAAGACGAGCTGTCACGGAGCCCCAGGGCGGGGTCTATGGATCAGCTGACCAAATCTGCGCTGACCATAGGAGCGCGGCAGGAGGCAAGAGCCTTGGAGAGGCGGGAAGGGAGAGGGGAACGTTGGAAGGAGTTCCGCATTCCAGACATTCCTGAGCCAGCTTTCCCGCCGGCAGAGCCGATGGAAATCGGAACAGCGCGCACGCGCGCATTTTCAAAAACCAGCGAGGGGGCTAAGAAGGAGGGAAAGGGCGCCCGGAAATGCTATCTCTGCCAACAGCCAGGCCACTTTGCCAGAGTCTGCCCCCAGAGGAAGGAATGGCAAGGGATGGTGGGAGCTGTTGAGGGGGGAGAACAGGGGGGAACGGAGCAGGTAAAAGCCAACGCCTGGTTGCCACAATCGGGGCACTGCAGCCAGGCCAAAGAGCAGTGAAAGTGCCCGTGCCAGAAGCTCCTCGACCTGCTCTAGTGATTGAAGTGTCGCTAGAGCTGCAAAATGGGCACCCCCTAAAAATAAAGGCGCTATTGGACTCAGGCAGCTCCTGCAATTTTATGAGCAAGGAGTTTGCTGCTGAACACCAGATACAGACCATCCCTTTAAGCAACCCCCTGCAGGTGACCACGATTGATGGCAGGGAGTTGTTGGGAGGAGGAGTCAGCTTGCAGACTGTCCCAATGATAATGAGGGTGGCAAGGCACACAGAACTGATAGCGTTTAATGTGGCCACCCTGGGAGGCGCTCCCATCATTTTGGGAATGAGCTGGCTAGCTCTACATGATCCGCTGGTTGGCTGGCATCAAAGAGTGGTGTCCTTTGGTTCAGCACATTGCTTAGAACACTGCAAAGGGGAAAAGGGTTCAGCAGGGGCCCAAGCCACCCTAGCAGGGACTGAAGTAATGGAGAAGGTGAAGGTACCACCACAGTATGCAGATCTCAGCGACGTGTTCAGCGAGAAGGAAGCTGACCAACTACCACCTCATAGGCCCTTTGATTGCCAGATCAATTTACTCCCTGGAGCACAGCTTCCCGTGGGCAAGTTGTATGCCATGTCAGACAGAGAAATGCAGGAGTTGCGAGGGTTTATTGACAAGAACCTGAAGAGAGGCTTCATCAGAGAGTCCAAAGCAGCAGGGGGTAGCCCAGTGTTTTTTGTGGACAAAAAAAACGCGGACAAGCCGAGACTTGTATGTGATTTTAGGAGGTTAAATGCAGTGACTGAACCAGTGGTTTTCCCTATGCCCAGGATTGATGATATTTTGACCAGGGTGAGGAAGGGAAAGATTTTTACAAAGCTGGATCTAAGGGGGGCGTACAACCTGATACGCATAAGGAAAGGGGATGAATGGAAAACCACCATGTTTACCCCTTTGGGGGCATTTGAATACCTCGTTATGCCATTTGGATTACAAGCAGGCTCAGCGTGTTTTCAATCTTTTATGAACCACGTACTGGGCCCTTTGCTCTACAAGAATTGCGTTGCTTTCCTAGATGATGTGTTGGTGTATTCGGAGAATGAGGAGCAACATGTGAGAGACGTCAGAGAAGTGTTGAGCAGACTGCAAGCCAACAGGCTGTGGGTGAAACTGGAGAAGTGTCGGTTCCATACCAAGGAGGTGGAATTCCTGGGGTACCGCCTGTCAGACAAGGGATTGGCCATGGATCCCGGCAAGGTACAGGCAGTGCTGGAATGGAAAACACCCAAAACCAAGAAGGATGTGCAGAGGTTCCTAGGGTTTGGAAACTTTTATCGTAAGTTCATCCGCAACTTCGCCCATCTGACGGCGCCCATCACTGACTGTCTCAGCAGTAAAAAGAAGTTTGTATGGACGGCGGAGGCGGAGCGAGCGTTTGAGGAGCTGAAAAGGGCCTTCGCCTCTGAAGAACAACTTCTGCATGTGGATTTACGAAAGAAGCTAAGGGTTGAAACAGACGCATCTGACAGAGCCATAGGGGCGGTGCTTCTTCTGCAGCCGGGGAAGGAGGAGTCAGAGTGGCGACCGTGTGCCTTCTTTTCGCGAAAGCTGAACAAATCCGAGAGGAACTACACGGTGTACGGCCGAGAACTTCTTGCTATTCATGAGGCGTTCCGGAGATGGAGGCATCTGCTAGTTGGTGCACAACATAAGGTGCAAGTGTGCACGGACCATAAAAATCTAGAGTACTGGAGAACTGCGCGAGTGCTCAACCAAAGGCAGTTGAGATGGGCCCAGGAGTTCTCCAAATTTAACTTTGAGATTTGTTACGTGCCAGGCCCAGAGAATGTTAGGGCGGACGCTCTCTCACGCAAACCTGAATATTTGGAGGGGGAGGGAGCACCCGAAGAAACCCATATCATTCCAGAGGACCGCTGGGTGTGTGGAGCGACTTTGGTGGGGCAAAGGGAATTGGTAGAGGGTACGGTGCATGATGCATACGCCCAGGACAAACTCAGGGGTCTCAGGAGGGAGGAAGACAAATCCGGTGGTTTTGAGGAGAGAAACGGGGCATTGTATTATAAGGGAGCGTTATATATACCTGAAGGGGAATTGAGGGAGAAGGTACTCAAGCAGCTGCACGATAGCCCCACAGCAGGGCATTTTGGGCAACACAAGACCATGTGGCTGGTTACCAGGGAATTTTGGTGGCCCAAGGTCAGGGAAGATGTGCGGGAGTATGTGAGAGGGTGTGAACAATGCCAAAGAGCCAAGGGGGAGAGGCGGGCGCCGGCTGGTTTATTAGAACCACTGCCCACACCTGAAAGACCGTGGGAAGCAGTGGCAATAGATTTCATGACTGATCTGCCAAGGTCTAGAGGGAAAACAGCCATCATGGTTGTAGTAGACCTGTTAACTAAAATGGCCCACTTCATAGCCTGCTCACATGCGGTTACAGCAGAAGAAACCGCCAAATTGTTTGTAGAGAATGTGTTTAGGTTGCATGGCGCCCCCTTGAGGGTGGTTTCAGACCGAGGGAAACAATTTACTTCCAGGTTCTGGAGGAAGCTCATGAGCTTACTGCATGTAGAGGTTAATTTTTCAACGGCCCGTCATCCAGAAACCAACGGGCAGGCGGAAAGAGCAAATGGGGTTCTCCAACAATATTTGCGGTGTTATGTTAATGACAGAGAGAATGATTGGGTGGAGAAGCTGGCGTTGGCAGAATTTGCCTACAACAATGCAGAGAACGTGTCCACGGGGATGAGCCCCTTTTTGGCTAATCACGGGTGCCATCCCAGAGCCTTCCCAGGGGGGGAGGGGGAGAACTGGAGCGTTCCAGCTGCAGAACAGTTCGTTGAAGAAATGGAAGCGATCCATCGCCAGCTCCAACTCAACTTAAACAGGGCTAAGGAGGAATATAAGAGGCAGGCAGACAAAAACAGAAGGGAAGGTGAAAGCATCAGGGTGGGGGACCAGGTGTGGCTGTCAACCCAAGGGTTGCCGTTCAAAGGAGGTTGTAAGAAATTAAGACCCAAAAGGCTGGGTCCGTTTGAAGTCATGCAGCAGGTCAATCCAGTGGCTTTCAGGCTCCGGTTACCGAACCACATGAAGCTGCACCCAGTTTTTCACAGGTCGTTGCTGTCACCGTATAGAGGAGACAGTGAAGGGAGGGTCACTAGGGGACCAGCAATGGAGGAGAAGGAACACAGCTACCATGTAGCGGAGATCCTCGATTCCAGGTGGAAGGGAGATCAAGTAGAGTATTTGGTAATGTGGGAAGGGGAACCGGAGTCGGAAAACACCTGGGTTAGGGCAGAGGATGTCAATGACGAAGTTTTAATAGAGACTTTTCATCAGAGGTTCCCACGTAAACCTCAGCCTGTAGCGAGGTTCCGAAGGGAATACTTTGCCACCACCGACGAGGAAGAGGAGTTGGAGGGGTTCCCAGATTCTGAAGAGGAAGAGGATTCAGCGAGCCAGGACGACGATCGATGGAGGGAATTGTTCGAGACGTCGGAAGATGAGGAAGATTCTTTTCGGGGTTTTAGCCCTTCACCTCCCAGGGGAGAGGAAATGGGAGGAGGTGAGGGGGGCCCTGGAGGGGAGGTGGATGTCAGGGAACTGCCATCGGAGCATCAGGTGGTGGAGGGGCTCAGGGAGGAAGAAAGAGACTCAACAGCTGAAGCAGGGACCAGCAGGGGGAGGAGTGGGTCTCTGAGGGAATGCGAGCAGGAGGGAGGGCTCAGGGACGCTTCCAGCGAGAACAGTGGGGAGGTATCTGAGTCTCCCATAGGGAGACCCACACCTCGCCGGAAACTGTCACGCCGTGAGTCCAGGAGACGCGTTTCCGTTAAGGAGCTCCTTTGCTGGAAACGCTTCCGCAGACAGCCACTGTCGGACTCTACTAGTGACTAGAGCAGACATGTCTGAGGAGCTCCGTCACACACGGAGGTTTGTGGGGTCGCACAAACTCTGAGGGAGCACGTTTTACGCACAAGCAGCTAATCAATCCCTAACAACACCCCACTGTTGCCGGGCAGTTTGGTTAAATGGGTCTGGCAAGGATTGGTTGCCCGAGTTGCTGAGGTAAAGTTGATGTTGCCAATTTGGGGGTGGGAACATAGTTTATTTAAGCCATGCTCACAGCGATCTGCTTTCTCTTTCGCTGTGGGCACCGGATCACCCGCCTGCCTTCCCTTGTTTGGGCTTGCACTTGACCTTGCTATGCCTGTCATGGGGTCGTCCGCCTTGGTGCGGGGGCCTGGTAGGAATTTGGTTCACATGGCTGATTGGCTGGTGCCATTTAGTTTTTGCCTACTGCGTAGCAAATCGTCACAACTTGTAAGGTTGGCAGTTAGGCATTGGTTAAAATTGGTTGGTGGAGGGGTAAGGAATTGGCTGGGCCTGCCCCTCCAATGCTGCTGCTGCAAGGGAGTTCCATTAAAGGAATTCAGGGGCTTATCATCCCTTTGTCCAAACCCCTGGAATCGGGTTTGGGCCGCGTAAGCCCCTGGGAGCATGAGGGGAAGAGCTGAGGGCCTGTGTCGCAGCTCCAGTTCTACCCAATATTGTTTCCCCTCACTGACTTTCGCTGGAATCCGGGAGTCAGTTCTGTTTCCAAGGCG
Organism: Podarcis liolepis; assembly: GCF_965112155.1. Lineage (NCBI taxonomy): Eukaryota > Metazoa > Chordata > Lepidosauria > Squamata > Lacertidae > Podarcis > Podarcis liolepis. The sequence goes on from NC_139569.1 coordinate 41,606,365, forward strand.
GAGGAACAGATAGTCATAACCAATGCCTAAGCAACCACTCACATCTATGTATATGTTATGTACTGAGTTGAATAGGATCCAAACTGCAGCAGTCTGATTGGTCCCAGAACAATAGGATCCAAATTGCAGCAGTCTGATTGGTCCTAGAACAATAGGATTCAGAATGCAGCAGTCTGATTGGTCCAAGAACAATGCAGCAGTATGATTGGTTGGCAGGAACCACCCAATCATGCTCCAGATATAAGTGAATCCACAACCTGATTGGCTTACAGTAGAATTCCAGAATTAACCAATAATGTGCAGCCCATTGTGTAAATAATGTATATAAAGCAGATACTTTGAGGGGACTTTTATTCATTCCTCCTCACCACTATGAGCTGAATAAAGAGCATGTGATGTGCGAGTTATTGGGGTCGGGGTGTTTTGGGGGACCTCAGTACGCAAGTACAGCGCTTTCACGCTACGCTGAAAAGCTATACCTGCCAACATGCCGTCTCCTGTGCAACAACAAAAAGTACAGGAGCCGACACTCTCCATTTTGTCTGGTCACACTCAGAGGAAGGTAGATAAAAGTAGGAAGTTGGCTGGGAATATTCAGAGCAAGAAAAAAAAGGGGGGGGGGAGTCCAGTGCTGCCGATTGTATTGAGAAGCAGTCCCTGAGTCTGAAAGGGCTGAGAAAGATTGCTTTTAATTAATGGCAAGTAATAAATTCATTTGGAAAACTGCGACGGACTCCCAGATCTTCAGGGAAGAAGGAAAGCATGTCCAGCTTGGTTGGATGAATTATTTATTGTGTATTATTCTTTTGGCTCCACTTGTCTTGCCCACCTCCGTGAATGGGGACACCCATTAGCTCAGCCTCCACACTACATGGAGGGGAGGGGATGTCAAATACTGCTGGTGCCAAACCGGCCTCATTCCTTCCATTCACCGAATGTCACTCAGTCAGTCTCTCTTTAACCTGCGGGCGGCCTTTGGGAGAATTAAGATGGAAGCAACTCACAGTCCTAGTCATGTAATCCTGTTAGCACAAAGCGATTCTCAATAGCTCTCGATGGTGCGTAGCAGAATTGGCTCGATGAATTAAAAACAAAACAATCCTGTTTTTTTATGTACAAATCAGCGCTTGTTGACATGCTATTAAATTGTTTTAATAGCCTGCACTTATGGAAGCATATATCTTTGTAGTTAAAATCCAATACCTTGTAAAGTGCCCTCTATACACAAAATATTAGGAGAGCTATAATCACAGAGTTTAGCTGTGTACTAATATAGGAAGAATAAATGGCGTGTCAGGTAGAAAGTGCTCCACAGATCTCTTTCGCCAGGCTGAATGGAATGTCGCCCAGTGGAGGTTATAGATAATGATAGCGCCCTCTAACCGCTGCCTGGTCCTTGCATAAGAGGTGCTTGAAGCACTACAGGGATCTAATTTTAGTTCATTAGCTGTACAAATTCACTGATAAAAAAATTGCATTCACAACCAACATTTCCGCACTCATTTCTGTGTCACCATTTGCATCATTGCCTAGAGGCAGGCATGTCTGTCAATTTCAGTTTCTCTCATTCTCTCTCCCCACCCCTCTGCCCCAATTTTGTTCAGTTCTTCACAGTTCTACATCAGTTTGTGATTTTTTAAAGAAAGTCCTTATGAAAATTCACCAGCATTTAAGTACGAATTTCACTTAATATACACAGTTTTGTATGCAAGTTTGTCCATTGTACACATTTTTGAAAGGCCACCTTCCCTAATACAACACAGTTTAATGATATTTTCACTAATACATGCTAATTTTATGCAAACTTCCACCCTGTCTGCATGTTACTTGGTTGGAGAACTGCAAAATTTGGATAAGTGCAAATTTCCAAGGATGCTTGGGTTTTGGTTCATCTAGCATCTTGGAAAATACAAATTAGGTTGGTTTGCCTTAATTGCAACCTGAATTACATTTCTTCCCCATCCCTAATTCTGCTCCCCCCACCATGATCTCAAGGTAGTATACATAAAAGTTGTTTCAATTTTTATTCTCTGTGTGACTGGATTTGGAGTTAGGTACCCCTGCCTGTATGGGCCAGTCGTGTCCGACTCTAGGGTTGTGCGCTCATCTCACTTAAGAGGCCGGGGGCCAGCGCTGACCAGAGACACTTCCGGGTCATGTGGCCAGCGTGACGAAGCTGCTCTGGCGAGCCGGCACCAGCGCAGCACACGGAAACGCCGTTTACCTTCCCGCTATAAAGCGGTACCTATTTATATACTTGCACTTAGGAGTGCTTTCGAACTGCTAGGTGGGCAGGAGCTGGGACCGAAAGACAGGCGCTCACCCCGCCGCGGGGATTGGAACCGCCGACCATACGATCGGCAAGTCCTATGGATTGGGAGTTAGCCTGGTCCAATTACACCACTATACCAAGCTGGCTTGCTCCTTATAGCTGAAGGCCATTTTACATTTGGACTTGGGTATACCCAAGGACAAAATACATAGTCCTCTTGTTGAAATATGAAGAGAGCATTCTTGTAAAAATTTGGGACTTGTCTGTTTAAAATGGCCCACTTGGCAAACATGAACCCAGAATCAGGTTGGAGAATTTGATCCAGCTGGGGGGCTGAATCCAGAACTAGCCCACCCTTTGCAGGCCATTTTTGATATTTGGGCAGAGCCAACCACCTGTCAAGTCAGTGCAGGCTTACCTGTGATCTTAGTCATGTAGTCCCACAGCACTAAGACTAGAGATAAGCATTTGCCTGCTTTTAGAGACTGGGTACGTGCTAATCTCACAGTGCTAAGACTGGATGCTGCCTTAGCATTCCATCCTCCCAAAGAAAACGTTCCTACTTGTATCAGCCCCCAAGCTACATGGAAGGTAGCTTGTGGGGGCTTGTGGGGTTCATTAAAAGAGTTGCACAGAGCTAAGGATCTAAGCAGCTTCAATTGGGACCTTAGGTAGCCTGGTCACCCAGACCCAGTTACAACTAGTAACCCCAACCTTTGAGGTTCCCTGTTTCTGAGAGGCTCTTTCCTGCCTAGGAGCCTGGTTCTTCTGGACCTTGTCATAGTCATTACTGAGCAGCAACATGCAGAGCTCAGTGGAGTGTGAGACCAGCCAACCAGAAGAGTTTCTGAGGTGTACTTGCCTGGGGATAGAGCCAGCATCCAAAGTCAGGTCCAGTCCTAGGGTCAGGCGAACAACAATCCACATGGTCAGACAGTCCAGGGGTCAAGGGTCATGGGGATGGGGTCAAGGGTCAAGACGAGCAGGAAGCAGCAAGGTAAGAGTAGGAACTCGAAGCATTGTTACCAGCAATGTCTTGGAAGCTCTGCCTCAGAAGGCTGAAGCCAGCTGGTTCTCATCAGCACCTTCTCCTCTGTGCCCTTGAAGGCTGATCAGCTGCAGGTGGAATCACTCTGCCTTCTCTCCCTTCAGCAGGTGAAGCTGACTCCTGGCCCATGGCAGACCTTGATATGCAGGCTTCATGAACAGGTTGCTGCCTGCACCTACACTTAATTATGCCAACATCCTTAGGGTTGGTAGGAGTTCAACCTTCTGTTTCTGTAAGGAAGGCAGGAGCATTGTCCACAAGTCCTTCTGGGTCCTTTGCTGCAGAGGGGCTTGGCAATGCTTCTTCTGAGGTGCTGGAAGTGTCTGGGATAGAGCTGGAGGCAGGAGGCCCCATAAATTCACGACATGTAGGTCTTCATCTGATGGGGATGCATCTGAGAAAGCCACTTCCGAACTCCACATGCGTGGAGGCTGGCTGTCAGCCTCTGCGTGATTAAGGGGATCCCTGGCTTCGTCATCCCCTAGCCAGCCAATCAGCTGGCTTGGGGGGCGTGGTTTGCCCTATATCACGCTGGCGTGGCTGGGGATCTCCCTCTTTTGCCGCCTCAGCTCAATGGGTTTCCCACCCTCCCGCCCTTTAGGTTTCTCCATGGACCTTGCTATGGACCTCGGTTGGTCGTCGTTAAGGGGCCTGGTAGGAATTTTTTCCACTTGGCAAATTGGCACCAGCCACTTGGTTTTTTGCCTACCTCGTAGCAAACCGTCACAACTTCCTCGGCATTGGTGGTTAGGCATTGGTAGGGGTATTGTTATGTAGATGAAGGGGGGAGGAAGCGCCATAGCCTCCCCTGCATATTGAAGGGTAGTCTGGTAAAGGATTCGGGGGGCGTGGCCCTGTCTGAAGCCTATGGAGGTGAGGGCCTAAGGCACGCCCCCGAGCGGTGCCCCCGGGGGAATTCCTAGTTGATGTGCATCAGCAGGACTCCCCCTACTGGTGGTTAACCCTTCCCGGACTTCAAGCGAACAGGCTGAAGCCGGATAGTCGGTTAGGACCAATGCCTAAGCCAATACCACTCATCACCTGTAACCAATAAAGGTGTGGCCATTTTTAGCCCATTAACCTTAAAGAACCGTATCCTGTGTCTTTAATTCCAATGGGGGGAGGCGGGAACTCAACACGCAACAGGACTAGCTCAGCCATTACAAGACCTGGCTCAACACTGGGCATCCTTGGGCCATTGCCAGAGCCCCATGACTTGACGGGACCTTCTGTCGACAACTGCACTATGCCCTGCTTAACCATTTCCTTCCTGGACCAGAGCCCCAACTAGCACCAGGCAACTGGGTTTGGCCGCCATTTTGATTTCCCACAATGCCCTCAGAGAACATTGCGCTGCAGCATTATGGGAAATGGAAATAACAGCAAGATGCAGTTATTGGGGGTTATTTAGAGCACTGACATTGCCTGCTACTGCAGAAGGACCTATCGATAGAGCAGGGGGCAGACCTGGATCCCCCTCAAAGCTGGCTCAGTCCCGCACTGCCTTTTTTAAAAAAAAACTCTTCCAGTGTCTGTTAGCCTTGAGAGACAAAACATTTCCTGCCCAGAGCAAAGCTGTCAAAATGGTTCATTGCTGTTCATTGTCAAATGGAGATCTTTCTCAAAAGTCAAATGTTCCAAAGGGTCACTGTGCCATTGTGGGGCTGAGTAGCCCTCAAATGGTCACCACGAGCCTCGGGATGGTTTTCCAGAAGGTCAGAGAATGGCTTCTATTTGCATCTAAAAAGAGGCGGCCTGGCTTTCTTAGTTGCTTTGCTGCTTTCTCCAAACAGAGCCCCATATGTAGAATTTCCCCTGCAGATGGCATGACAGAGCATGCATGGGAATGTCTCCAAAAAGCTGCAGCCCCTTTCGTTTGTTCCGCGCACAACAGATTATCCCTGGTGTCCTATAATTCTCTTGTTAAGTGTCACCGAATGTCTTAAATGTAGCAAAGACATCTGGTTCGCCAGCCAAAGGCTTTCAGGAAATCCAACTTCCAAGCCGTAAAGCCAGTTTTATTGAGACGTCGGTTTCTGGATGCATATTGTAGGGCTGCGTAAACTAGTGTTTACATTCAAAGAAATTCATGCTTCCACTGGGAGCAGTTCTGGCCTCTAAGAGGAGTCTTCTTTTGGCAAGGAAGAAAGCATGTCCAATCAATAGACCTGCTAGAGGACAGGCGGATATGCAGAGACAGACGGCTGTCGACAGAGAAGACGGTCACTAGCGGAGAATCGGATGTCCAGTCCGCTGACTTGGAGTCCAGTCAAATGTTGGACCCATCTGCCAATGTGACTTTTGAGTTGCTTTGGCAGGACTGAATTCATTTGTGAAATTTCAAGAGAGACAAAGGAAGCAGCACGGGGTGTGTGGGGGGGGGAGCAGCGAGGGGAGGAGAGATGTGCAAAACAACTTCCACAGCCTGACATGTTCCACCCTAAATTAGAAGCTAAAGAAAGCAGGCTGTATTTAAGGCATTTTAATATAAATTAAGTCAATGGTGACATCTTTAAAATAGCGCACTCAGAATGAGTCTGTAATAACAGACTAACAGATGTTGGCACTTTTATTATTAATTATACATTTCATTATCATGTGATTATTGTCAAACATTGTTTGATAGCAAAAGCCGCATCCATGAATCACAGCATTTGCTATCAAAGCCGCTGCCCGTGCCTGCATTTTTAATGCGCCGACTTTAAGAAATTAATGCAGTGTGGTTAAAAAAAGAAAGGAAAGAAAAGAAGATATTGGCAGCCTCCAATCAAGCGTATTCAAATGACTGCATAACGCGAGAGCACGCCATCTAAATAAATAAGGAGAGCTTTTGTTATTCTGCTGCCCCCTTCCCTCCACCAGCCAAAGAAACAGTGGCTGACACTTTCAAAGGGAAGGTCCATTGCTCATTGGCAGAGTTGCGCTTTGCCAATAGTCTCAGGCTCAATTACCAGCATTTCCAGTTAAAGGACCTCAGACAGAAGGAACTCTGCAAGTCAGTGCAAACCATGACGGCTAGGCAGAACAATGGACCGACCTAGTACAGTCATACCTCATGTTACGTCCGCTTCATGTTACATTCTTTCAGGATATGGCCCGCGGCAACCTGGACGTACCGGAAAGGGTTACTTCCAGGTTTCGCCGCTCGTGCATGCGCAGACGCACAAAATGATGTCACGCGCATGCGCAGAAGCGGTGAATCGCAACCCACACATGCGCAGACATGCAGACGCTGGTTGCGTTCTTTTCATGTTGCGAACAGGCCTCCGGAATGGATCCCGTTCACAACCAGAGGTACCACTGTATCCTTGAAAATTTGCACTTCTCCAAATTTTGCAGTGCGGTTCTCCAACCAAAAACGTGAACGCAAAGGAACACCAAGAAGAGCCGGCAGGGGGCTGGAGTAGATTACCCTCAATTCTATGATCCCATGATCAGGCCAGTGGCCCATCTGGTCCAGCATTCTGTCCTCACAGCAGCCATGGGAAGCCCCCAAGAAGGATCTGAGTGCAAGAACCCTCTCCTGCCGATCCTGCAACTAGTACTGAGGCATATTGCCTCCGACAGTGGAGCAAGAAAACAGCAATCGTTGCTGGCAGCCATTGGTAGCCTTGTCCTCCAACTTGTTCTATATTAGGAGAAGGTGTGCATAAAAATGTACATATTCGTGGAGCAAAATGCCCCCAAAATGCATTAGATCAGGCAAATTTGCATGCTATTAGGATACATGCGTACAGTCCTTCCTTGGGTTACAGACACTTCAGGTTGCGTTTTTTCGGGTTACGAGCTGCTGAAACCCAGAAGTACCGGAACGGATTATTTCCGGGTTTCTGTGGTCATGCATCCACAGAAGTGCTAAATCGCGCTTTGTGCATGCTCAGAAGCATTGAATCGCAACCTGCACGTGCACAGTTGCAAATGCTGCGGGTTGTGAACGTGCATCCTGCACGGATCATGTTCGCAACCCAAGCGTCCACTGTACTAAAATACTGATGAGTTTTGGTGGTGATTTTTTGGAGAAATTTGGAGAATGGAAGCGTTGCCAGATTTGCCCATTTCGGCAGAAGGCTAAATACTAATATCCATATTTCACAAGAAACATCATAATTCAAATGGTGATGGGACAAGTGAACAGGTACTTGATTCTACCACTGCATCAAAAATAACATTCAAGGGTACAATATAATAATAATAATAATAATAATAATAATAATAATAATAATAATAATTTATTTATCTGGTAGAGTTTCCCCAGCCACTCTGGGCGGCTTCCAATCAAGTGTTAAAAACAATACAGCATTAAATATTTAAAATTTCCCTAAACAGGGCTGCCTTCAGATGTCTTTTAAAGAGAAGATAGCTGCTTATTTCCTTCACATCTGAAGGGAGGGCATTCCACAGGGCGGGCGCCACTACCGAGAAGGCCCTCTGTCTGGTTCCCTGTAACCTCACTTCTCGCAATGAGGGAACCGCCAGAAGGCCCTCGGCGCTGGACCTCAGTGTCCGGGCTGAACGATGGGGGTGGAGATGCTCCTTCAGGTATACAGGACCGAGGCCGTTTAGGGCTTTAAAGGTCAGTACCAACACTTTGAATTGTGCTCAGAAACGTATTGTGAAATATATCTAGAGGGTGACTAAATTCCATATATGTTTGCCTCTCCCTCTGCCTTACGTCCATTTAAAGAACCATCCTGAAGCGCTGAGTCTCTGTAAGTGTCTTCGAATCACATTACATGTAGCCTTAAAACTGCAGCATCAGCAATTACTACTGTAAATAGAATAAATATCTCCAAAAGAACACTCTGGAGGCAGGACTCAATTTACCCGGTGTGCCACATTGAGTAGATCAGGGCTCTCCTGATCAGTAGAAAGACCTAACATCTGAGACTGGGCGGGTGGGCAAGTTTGCTTCATATCTGCAAGGCCAGCAAAAACCACCATCATTCAATAAATGGTAAAATGCCACAAAACAAGTTAGTTCCAAACATCTTCTCATTTAAAAATAGTCAAGCGGCACAAGACCAAAGTGAATTTATTGTGAACTTTTTTTTTAATAAAAAAGAATGGATTGCAAGAGAGGGTTAAAGAGTATTTGCTAAAACAAGCCATAACTATCCTTGTCAAACTCCATCATCCCGCAATGCATGACTGACACACTTTTTCGCTTCTGCAGGGCAGGAAAGAACTCAAGGACGTGAATGGTAATAACCGTGCTGCCTTCCTGTTCCTCACGTGCTTGATCTCAGGATCAAGCCCTTTCCCCAACGAGGCCCTTGCTTCATTTTCACTGCCGGCACCCAACCGTTACAGTTTCTCTGCAGCCATCGCTCACGAGAAAGCCATTTTAATGCCATTTTTTTCCTGGGCTTATGTTCTTTAAAGTGCTTATAATCTATGACTGGAAAATATCCATTACCCAAGAGCTGTGATTGTAACAGCAGATTACTCTTGGCTGACTCACAGAAAATTGTATAGTTCAAAAAGGGGGGGAATGAAAAAAAGATGCAGGGCTTTTAGACAAGAACTTTTTTTAAAAAAAACAACAACAACTCAACACAGGAGAAACACTGATTATCCAAATATCAGTTTCCCATAAGGAAAGTAAAATTAAGATTAAAAAAAGTTTTGCTGGGTCCTCCCATGCTACTGTAGCCCTATTGTTGAACACTAAAGATTTATTTATTTTAGTTGTTTGTGAGCCAGTTACTTTAAATAATCTCCAACGCTCTAAACCTAACCTCATTTTCAACCTCACTGAGTGTTTCCTCCCTCAGCCATCCAATGAAACAGACAGGAAGTTTAGTGCAGACAACAGGAAGTACATCACACAGTATATAATGCATTTATGGAATCAGGTGTCAGAAGACATTGTGGTGGCAGCATGAACAGTGGTCAGGGGTGATGGGAAGTGTAGTCCAATGACACCTGGAGGTCACCACATTGGCCATATTATGGGATTAGACAAATTCAAGTAGAAAGGTCCATCAATGGCTACAAACAGTGACAGAAGAAGGCAGAGAGTTCTGTTCCTATTTGTCTTTGTTGCAACCAGTGCTGTTTCCATTCTGCTGCAGTTCGGTTTCTGCCAAATACTATTCATCTTGCTAGTGTCATTTATGTTAATTATTTATGTGAGTTAAGAATTCAACATAATCAATTTTGTAATTATTTCTATGTCATTATTTTCAGTGCTAGGACATTTAAGTGAAAAACAAAACACCATCAATTACCCATCAATTGGGGACCCTTCCTCAACCAGCAAATAGTGATTGGTGCTTGATGAACTGATTTCCATTCTGAACATGGAACAAATAGGTGAAAGCCGACAACTTCCACTTCTGTTTCTGTTGGAAATCTCCAACATCCCTAGCTGCAAGTCAGAGGGAGAATGCTTCACAGTACCATTTGTTAAGGGAAAACAAGGGGCTCATGTCACCTATGTGGTTGTGGGAGATGGGATAGGATGTTGGATTATTATTGTATTTATTTGTTTGATTTTTATCCCACCTTTTTCTCCAAGGAGTGCAAAGTGGTGTACATGTCTCTGCCCCCCTCCTTTAATCCCCACAACAAGCCTGTGAGGTATGTTAGGCTGAGAGGCAGTGATTGGCGCAAGGTCAACCACTGAGCTTCATGGCTGAGTGGGGTTTGAACCCTGGTCTCCCATCTCCTAGATTGACACTCTAACCACTACACCACACTGGCTTTCCAGATAGGCCTTTGGTCTAGTCCAGGAGGACTCCTCTTAGGTTCAGTCCAAAGCACCAACACCAGCTGATATTTCGAGAGGCGAAAAAAGAGGGAAAAACTGGGACATCCCTGTAAAATCCAAGGTTTATTTGCCGAAATTATACCTCTACTAATTGTGAATAATGAATGAATCAAAACAAGTAATAAACTCCTCGCAAATAAATGGAGAGGAAAGGAAACCACATTAGTAGAGTCAATAAGTTTTGCTGATAGTTTGTCTGGTGCCTGATGTTGAATTACACAAGAGAATTGGACTGAGGCCAAGAATTGGTGGACGGAGTCTAGTCATCCAAGATCTGTTATCTCAGGTGTTTCTCCGAGTTCATGATGGAAATTCACCTGGAAGGAAAGAGGGCCATGCCTTATCTGCCAGCAGTTCAAATACTGCATGTAAGCAATTTAGGTCAAAATGGCAAATCACTCAAATCTATGCTAGTGGCAGGCAAAGCCTGAGGCAAATGTTGGGAGAGTAACAAATGAGAATTTCACCTTCTTACAATGGGTTACTTTTTACATGGTCAGGGTTCAAGCACACATTCCAGCCAGGCAGAAAACTCTCAAGGATAGTGCAGAGCTATGGTGAGGGTTATGGTGAGGGGAGATTCCCAAGGGTCAGGCAAAGACACTTGGAGGGCAACATTTGACTTCTGGCCTCAAGGTTTTCTATCCCTGTCCTAGACCCTACAGTACCACTGCCAATCAGAGTAAACAATACTAGCAGAGGTAGATCAGCAGACTGACTCAGTGTAAGGTGATGTCATGTGTTAATTCATACAGTGGTACCTCGGGTTAAGAACTTAATTCATTCCGGAGGTCCGTTCTTAACCTGAAACTGTTCTTAACCTAAGCTACCACTTTAGCAAATGGGGCCTCCCACTGCTGCCGCACCGCTGCCGCACGATTTCTGTTCTCATCCTGAAGCAAAGTTCTCAACAAAGCCTTTCCCTACTCTAAATAAAATTTCTGGAGCAGAGGTTCTCTTAAAGATCTTGACTGAAGGATGCTCCAAGAGGAGATGGCAGAAGTGTTCCATCAGATAATCCAGACTGCAGCCATTTTGGGCTCTAAAGATGGGGAACTCAGGTTCCCTGAGTCACTTGCTTGCAATGCTTCTGAGCTGTGGCCCTGCAGCAGCTGTTGGACTCCATCTCCCATCACTCCTGACCATTGGCTATGCTGGCTGGGGTTGATGGCATTTGGAGGGCCACAAGTATTTTCCACGTATTGAGAATTTTCGGAATCAGTTCTCTTGACCAGAGTTGGGCATATAGACATGGTTGAGTTGGGAAAGAGAGTAATTGAAGTTTATCTATCACACATAAATTGTGAAAGAACTGCTGTGACCTGAGCATGACCCAGGGCTTCTGCAGACCAAGTATGCTGATGACTGCCTTCAAGAATCTTCACCTGGGTGGGCCTTCTGGGAGTTCCTGCAATGCTTCCCCTGAGCACAAGCCGCTGAAGACATCATTTAAGAATGCAAAAGGTCTTGATGGTCCCTTTGATATGAGCATTACTGTAACGTGCACTGGGACAGGCTCCTTCTTGAAGAAGGTGGGTTTTTCATACCTCCTCCACATGTGCCTATTTCCCCCCATATAGTGATGTGTTCCATACAGCAGATTACCTACCAATTGTATTTGTTAAAGGTAAAGGTACCCCTGACCGTTAGGTCCAGTCACAGACGACTCTGGGGTTGCGGCGCTCATCTTGCTTTACTGGCCGAGGGAGCCAGCGTTTGTCCATAGACAGCTTCTGGGTCATGTGGCCAGCATGACTAAGTCACTTCTGGTGAACCAGAGCAGTGCACGGAAATGCTGTTTACCTTCCCGCCGGAGAAGTACCCATTTATCTACTTGCACTTGACATGCTTTTGAACTGCTAGGTGGTCAGGAGCAGAGACCGAACACCCTGTCGCAGGGATTCGAACTGCCGACCTTCTGATCGGCAAGCCCTAGGCTCAGTGGTTTAGACCACAGCGCCACCCACATCCCTTACAATTGTACAGTGGTGCCTCGCAAGACAAAATTAATCCGTTCCGCGAGTCTCTTCGTCTTGCGGTTTTTTCGTCTTGCGAAGAACGGCTATTAGCGGCTTAGCAGCTATTAACGGCTTAGCGGCTATTAATGGCTTAGCGGCTTTAAGAAAAAGGAAACAAACTCGCAAGACGTTTTGTCTTGCGAAGCAAGCCCATAGGGAAATTCGTCTTGTGGAACGACTCAAAAAACGGAAAACTCTTTCGTCTTGTGCGTTTTCCATCTTGCGAGGCATTCGTCTTGCGAAGTACCACTGTATTTGTTAGGGGTATGCAAAAGATGCAGATGAATCCCAAATCAGGAACCGAAGTGGGGCTGCTTTGGACAGATATGGAACCTTGCAAACTTGAAGCAGAATCTCTCTTCTTGGGAACTCTGAAGGATTTTGGGGTGCCTCAGATATTCAGATGCTAAAAAAATACAAACAGTGCTGCAGACCCTATTGGCTGCTCCTCACTCCTGCACTGAAAAACAAGGGAGTAAGGAGTAGGGCCACAGTGAGCACAATGACATTGTGAACATCTCCTCTCAAGTTTGTGCATATGGTGTGAATGTCTGTAATGAAGGGCCTCTGTTGCCTATACAGGCAACTCCCCATTTATGTGACCCAGCAGGGCTCTTCTTCTGTCTTCTGTCTTACAGTGTTTTTATCATTAAGCCAGACTTGGACCAGTCAGTCCTTCTAACAGGGAGAACATGTCCCTCCAGATGTTGCATCATCCCTGACAACTGACATGGTCAGACCACACCTGGAATACCATGTCCAATCCTGGGCACCACAGTTTAAGATACAGGACCGTCTGTATACCTGAAGGAGCGTCTCCACCCCCATAGTTCAGCCCGGACACTGAGGTCCAGTGCCAAGGGCCTTCTGGCGGTTCCCTTGCTGCGAGAAGTGAGGTTGAAGGAACCAGGCAGATTGCTTTCTCGGTAGTGGCACCTGCCTTGTGGAACGCCCTCCCACCAGATGTCAAGGCAATAAACAACTATTTTACTTTTAAAAGACAACTGAAGGCGGCCCTGTTTAAGGAAGTTTTTAATGTCTGGTGCTGTATTGTTTTTAATATTCAGTTGGAAGCTGCCCCAGAGTGGCTGGGGAAGCCCAGCCAGGTGGGGAGGGTATAAATAATATATTATTATTATTATTATTATTATTATTATTATTATTATTATTATTATTATTATTATTTCCCCTCAAACCTTATGAAGAAAGGTTGAAGGAACTGGCTATGTTTATCCTGGAAAAGAGGAGAGTGAGAGGAGATATGATAGCCATCTTCAAATACCTCAAGGGAACAAGCTTGTTTTCTCCTGCTCTGGAGGGTAGGATTCGAACCAATGACTTCAAGTTACAAGAAAGGAGATTCAGACTAAACACCAGGAAGAACTTTCTGACATTGAAAGCTGCTCAACAGTGGAACGGACTCCCACAAGAGGTGGTGATCTCTCCTTCTTTGGAGGTTTTTAAGCAGAGGGTGGATTGCCATCTGTCATGGATGCTTTAGTTGAGATTCCTGCATTGCGTGGGTTGGACTAAATGACCCCTGGGTTTCCTTCCAACTCTATGATTCTATGACTTTGCTGGCTATAGTTGATGGGAGTTGGAGTCCAAAAGCATTCAGAAGGCTGCAGGTTCCCCATGCCTGATATAGAGGATTCATTAAAACAGAGGACTTTCCCCTGCAAAGTAGGCCACTTTAGGGCAATGGGCTCCCCCAAGAATCTAATGTTATGCACCAGGTTTTGGAATCCTTGGATGATTTGTCTTTCAGCAGTTAGTGAGAGTATGTGCAGCAATAAAACATCACAGAGAGCCTTGTGGCACCTTAAAGACTAACAGATTTATTGTGGCAGAAGCTTTCGTGGCCTAGACCTCACTTCATCAGATGAATGAACTGTTAAGAAATACAGCCTGTGGCATTTCTCTGCAAAGCAAGGGCGAGACATTCTCTCCACTCCCTTCCTTCATTTTTCTGTGAGATCATCCTGCTCTAAATTTCATCTTTCCTTTTATTTCCAATGTTCCGGCTGTGAACGCCGTTGCTCATGTTGTGGCTAGTACCCACTGGGACTGGATAGAGCCAATCACAGGCAGAACCAATTAATTCCACTTTTGTCCCCATCCTGCTCTCTGCTGAGTTCTACAAAGGCACTCATAGTTAAACTTGCTTGCAGAGGAGGCAGTGATGCCCACCATATTGTGCGGATGTACAGAGGAACTGGACAACTTCATGGCTGCTAGCTCTGATGGCTATACTCTGCCCCATGTTCAAAGGCAGCAGTGCTTATGAATACCCATTGCTGAAGTCAGGATAGCTCCACTGGTTAGAGCATGGTGCTGATAACATCAAGGTTGCAGACTTGATCCCCATATGAGACAGCTGCATATTCCTGCATTGCAGGGTATTGGACTAGATGATCCTTAGGGTCTCTTCCAACTCTATGAGTCTATTGGCCTCATCCTGCAGCCTCTTCTTATGTTCTTCACAGGTACAGGCACTATTTTTCTCAAATTTTGTGTGTGAAAAATTAGCTTGCTTCCCCCTTCCTTCAGTATACCTGAAGGAGCGTCTCCACCCCCGTCGTTTACCCCGGACACTGAGGTCCAGCTACAAGGGCTTTCTGGCGGTTCCCTCCCTGCAAGAAGCAAAGTTACATGGAACCAGGCAGAGGGCCTTCTCGGTGGTGGCATCAGCCCTGTGGAACGCCCTCCCATCAGATGTCAAGGAAATAAACAACTATCTGACTTTTAGAAGACATCTGAAGGCAGCCCTGCTTAGGGAAGTTTTTAATGTTTGATGTTTTATTGTGTTTTTAATATTCTGGTGGGAGCCGCCCAGAGTGGCTGGGGAGACCCGGTCAGATGGGAGGGGTATAAATAATAAATAAAAATAAAAATAAAAACAAAAATAAAAACATAAACTTGCTCCCCTGAATAACAAACAAGGATCCTCATGGTCCAAACATTACATTCAACAAGTGTGCAATCTGTGTACGCACTCATGCTGTTATTCATACAGAGCATTCAATGAACACACAGTCTGGGTACCTGGGTACACGATTGCAGAGTTACACATACCATCAAGCGTGCATTCTTTCGCACAAACACTTACACATATGTAGAGACAGCTTGCACCTTTGTCTGGTGCAGCATGTGAGCAATGCTTCACTCTCCTTGTTTGCTGATGAACTCTTTGTCCCAGTCTGATGTTATGCAGGCGCATTTGGGGCTATGCCCTGCTGATCTCAGGGGGATTTTCAGATTACCCGTCGGTGTGCACAGAACTGCAGCCTTAGTGTGTCTTATTTCCCTTTGCCAAATGTTTAGAGGGTCTGTGTTTAGGGCTGATCCACCTCCGAGGCAAAGCTTCAGCTGGTGAGTTTTGTAACTCAAGAAGCTTCCCCAGACCAAGTCATATTAAAAGACCATCCCAATTAATGAAGCAGCTGTGGGAAGGATTACTGAATCAACCCCAGATTTCGAGTGAGCTTGTCTAGCTATAAACCGGCCATTAGCCATGCAAGGGTTTTCACCTCCAGTCACACCATGTCCTCCTAGACTACTTAGGGTGAACACGGTTTAGTTTTATGAAGTTCAGCTAAATTAGTCTGTGACCTTTTCAAGATTAGCACATGTGGTGAATTTTCTTCATCGCCTCTCCCCGCCCCCAGATCTCCAGCAGGAGTGCTTATGGACTGCATTTCACAGAACCGAAGAAATGAAAAATATATATAGAGGAAGGGTCTTTATTCACATTATGCAAGGCTGTGCATTATTTGCACAACAGAATATGAGAACAGCAAAGGAACACACCAGTGAATGATAAAGAACTAAAAGTGGTCATAGTGCTTTTCCATCCAGGTCCTATGGCTAAAATTAAGGGGGTGGAGGGAGGAAGAAAAATAATAATAGAATTTCCACTAGATCTGATTCTCCACTTTTTGATAAGGACACCACTTTCCACTTTGTGGAAAGAGGGGGGCAGATAGGGGGAAACTGCAAGGTGGAGAGGCTAATAGTCACTTAGTTTGGGGCCTGCTTCCAGCCTCACTATCAGATAGATGCCCTGCCTTCTTTAGAGATAGAGAATGGCTTTTTCTGGAGAGCTGGTGCAGCGTGCTGGCTAACAGACCATGCTATCAAAATGCAAGTGCCAAAGACACATGAAGACAGAGGCAGCACACAAGTGTTTATAAGCCAAGGCTAGAAGGCTCCAAGCATAGATGGGTGAAATGGAGTGTTTGGTTTTGTAGGACAGCATTGATATAGTGGGCATAACAGAAACCTGGCAGAATGGAGAGAACCAGGAGGGAAGGATTTACCAGAGGTGGCATTGATCTGTACATCAAAGACAGCAATGAGCCCAGCAAGTTAGAAATCTCAAAAGGGAACTGTCACGGGAAATGGGGTTGCTTGTGTGTAAATCTCCAGCCTTTCCAAACTGCTTAGGGGTGGTTGTGTTTTCCCTGACTGAGCAGCCCTTTGCGCTGCTGCTCAGTCGCTAGCAGAATCCGTGAGTGGGCGTCTCCTAAATTTCCTCCAGCATAAGAATTCCTTAACGGACAACCTTTGCCTCGCCTCTCTGCGCGGAAGCCTTCTGCGCAGAGTGGGCGTGCCGAGTGGTGGTGGTCCACCCTCCCCACTGACTTCACTGGAAGAGTCTCGGAGCCTCCCCTCCGAACTGCTCTCTGCCTCTCCCTTCTTCCTGGTGTCACCTGGACTTCTTTCCCCAGAGGACGTTCTCTCTCTTCCCTTACTAGTCCCCTCTCCTGCAGAATCTGGGAGCCTCGCCTCTCCACTATGCTCTGATGTCAGTTCCCTGACAGGAACATACAATTTGAAGACTGGGAAAAGCTGTGGAAAACAGACTTAAAATTCACAGATTGCTCTCTTCTGAAAGAAAATTACATGAAAATGATGTATAGATGGTATATAACACCAGTACAGATTGCAAAAATGTATAAAACTGGGTCAAACAGATGCTGGAAATGTAAAGAAAAGGAAGAGACCTTTTACCATATGTGGTGGGAATGCAGAGAAATTAAAAAATTCTGGGAAATGATATATAATGAGCTGAAGAAGATGTTCAAAATAACATTTATTAAAAAACCGGAGGCTTTTCTGTTAGGGATTGTAGGACAAGTCCTGCCAAGGAAAAGAAAGAATTTATTTATGTATGCAACAACAGCGGCAAGAGTCTTGATAGCACAAGGATGGAAGAATGAGGAAACCCCGACAAAAGAACAGTGGCAAGAGAAATTAATGAACTATGCAGAACTGGTGAAATTGACATGCAAACTATGAAACAAGGACAACTGTGACTTTAAAGAAGAATGGGGACCTTTTATAAATTATTTAAAAAGACAACAAAATGAATTGGACTCCTTGGCAGGTTTTGAATAAACATACACAAATTTATTGAGGGTTAATATAGTAGACAGATAATATAAGGATGTATACAATTTTATAATATGCATAAGATAAACTTGGTTGAGAAATCAGAGAGAGGAGCTGAGGGAAGTCATAGAGGGGAGGGAGGGAGGGATTGTTGGGGAGGTGGAAGAAAAAATGGAGGGGGAATAATGAAGATGATTTGTTTGAATAATTTGTTACGTGAAAATTGTTAATAAAAAACTTTTTTTTTAAAAAAAGAAATCTCACAAGGGACAGACTGCTCCACAGAATCACTGTGGGTGGTGGTGGTGGTGATAATTTTATTATTTACATGCCATCCATCTGACTGGGTTGCCCTGGATCCGGCCCCCCAGGCCTTATTTTGCCTACCCATGTGTTAGATGGTGAGATACTGGTGGCATTTTGCCTTTTCCAATATACTAGTGCCATGTGGTTTCTGCCTTATGCAGATATGATGTTTCAGTTAAACAGTCTTGCATATGCTTTTAACATTAGAGTTGAACACTGCCATCCCCCTTTTTTTTTAACCTGCCTCTTTGCCTGCAAGTGGCTTTCTCTGTTGTTAAAGTAGAAAAAGCAAGCAGTTAATTTATATCTACATTAATAAAGAGAGAAAGAAATCACAGAGTGGTACTTGGCCTGTACAACCGTGCACGCTGCAGTTATTCAAAATGTGATCACAGTCATCACATAACACTGCTTGGAGCTTTTGCTTCACAGTGATTCTCTAACTATGTTTCCCTCCCATCAAGCTGTACCTATCAATAGGAGGAAAGTTTACACGCCATCAGATTGTTGCCATGGGAATGGGTTAACTAGTTCTGAGAATTAGGGGAGGGAGAAGTTTGTGTCTCTATCATATCTGTCCTTGACTCTCATTGGGCATCCTGTTTCACACCTAAAGAACTATGGATCTCAAAAGTTTAACACTGCTGTTTGTTGCAAGGGAGTTAAAAGGGTTTTTTTTTTTTTGTAAATAAAATTGCAAAATTATTCCAGCCTCTCTTGAGCTACTTGCGTACTAAGGCTCTTATTTTGGAGGGGGAAATCCACATATTTCTGTTTGTCACAACTATATAAGGCTGCGTAGACCAGGGGTCAGCAAACCTTCTCAGCAGGGGGCCAGTCCACTGTCCTTCAGACCTTGTGGGGGGACCGGACTATTTTTTTGGGGGGGGGGGAATGAACGCATTCCTATGCCCCACAAATAACCCAGAGATGCATTTTAAACAAAAACACATATTCTACTCATGTAAAAACATGCTGATTCCAAGACCATCTGAGGGCTGGATTTAGAAGGCGATTGGGCTGGATCTGGCCCCCGGGCCTTTGTTTGCCTACCCATGGCATGGACACTCATGTTTCTTCACTCCAACTGATTTGGGAAGCAGTGTAGACACAATGTAAGCCATATCTGTTCTGTCATTTCTTAGGAAAGAGTGTGCATTGATAAGTTTCTCCCCCCAAACCAGAATCAGTCCAAATTGAGGAAAAGACAAACCTAGATGCATTGTTCATTACCGATCAGTCAATGGTCTGTATTTTCTTCTTATACACCCGACTCCCCTTGATTTTACGGTGAGCCTAGAGTACCATCACGCTACAGATGGGAATATTTTTGTATCAGGCATGATAGTACATATGGCTCCATAGTGATGGCGTCCAAAGGTCTTCCACCTTCATTGGCACTATAAACACTACCGTGAGGAAACATAGTACATAAAGTAACTCAGTCCCTCTGGTAAGGCGTGAAGGATGCCAAGGATATGGGTTGTTTGGACTCATTCAATTTACAGTCTTGTGAATAAAGGAGCTCATATTCCAAAATGGGCCATGTGTTTGTCTGTCTTTGGATAGGTAAATTTATCCACTATCAAAGCTTCCCATATGGTTCCTTTGTGGGCCATCTGGTGTCTGAAGGGGGAAGGGGAGGAGGTAGAGAATCTTTGCCACTTTGCGGCGATGATGGTTGGGGCTGCTAACAGGCGGGGATTTCAACAAGGACAGCTGCATCCTTGCTGGACGTCCTCCCCCCCCCCCACCTGCACCAAAACACTCTTTCCTGAGCTCATTCATTCTTTATGTGAACAAAATCACTCCCCAGCCATTTAGCAGGTTTAAAAAAGAGCAGGTCACTTTGCAAGGCCTTCCACGTACAAAGGGGAAAAAAGACGGGTGACAAATTTATCTATTACCAATTTGGAACATTTTTAAAAATAAAAAACCAAGGTGGACAGGTGGTCAGCCGGTGATTGATCCTGAACCATAAACATTCAGGGGTGCTTGTAAGTGAAACCTACACCTTTGTGTAAGAGAGCCAATATGATATACTGTGGTACCTTGGGTTACATACGCTTCAGGTTACATACGCTTCAGGTTACAGACTCCACTAATCCAGAAATAGTACCTCGGGTTAAGAACTTTGCTTCAGGGTGAGAACAGAAATCATGCTCCGGCAGTGCAGCGGCAGCAGGAGGCCCCATTAGCTAAAGTAGTGCTTCAGGTTAAGAACGGACCTCCGGAATGAATTAAGTACTTAATCCAAGGTACCACTGTACTGGTTAAGAGCATGAGACTAGGACATGGAGCACCAGTGTTGAAATCCCCACTCAGCTAGGAAGCTCACTGGCATAGGGGCCGACTCCTGGGGGGCCAAGGCAGTTTCGGTCCCCCCATTTTTTTTAATGAGGGGGCCGGGCCCTGCCAATATTCAAAGGCATTGAGTGCATCAGCCCACCCGATCCTCTGAAGAAGCTGGCACCTCTGATTACTGGGTGACCTTGGACCGGTTTCTCAGTTCAACCCACCTCACAGGGTTGTTGTGTGGACTAACTGAGGAGTGGGAGACCCAAGTACATCACCACGAGCTCCTTTTTTTTACTTTTTATTATGTATTTTGTGTTTGTATTTTGTGATTTTATGTTGTAACCGCCCTGAGACTTGCGGGTATAGGGCAGTATACAAATTTAATTAAATTATTATTACTATTATTATTCTTATTTAGCGAAAAAGTGGGATATAAATGCAACAAACGAATAAAATAAATAAGTTAGCAAAGGTCATTTGGGCATCTAGAGATTCCATTGCTATAAAGTTCATTATGTTTTGTTTATTTCATTTACTGTAGAAGATTTATATTCTGCTTTTTTACTAGAAGCAACAACAAAGTGGCTAACAGCACATATGAACTGAAAGATACATCAAGAAGCACTCAAAACACCCCAAACACAACAACCAGCCCCACAAAGTCAGGAGCTGACACCACAGTTCCTTCCTAAAGGGCAGCTGCTATAACTTAGGAGCATAGGAATATAGGAAGCTGTCTTACAACAAATCAGAGCATTGGTCCACCTAGCTCAGGGGTCTGCAACCTTTAAGACAAAAAGAGCCACTTGGACCCGTTTCCGAAGAAAAAAAAACTGGGAGCCGCAAAACCATTGCAACATTTAAAACAAATATAACACTGCATATATTGTTTCTTACCTTAATGTCCGATCTGACAGCGGGCGGGAAGGTGACGTCAGGAAAGTGCGTGACTAACGCATGCACCGCCCCCATGCGACGTCACAGCCAGTACAGTGCCCGCCACAGTGGGGAGTGTCGGGGCGCACAATGCGCCTCCTCCCCTCGCTAGTATCCGCCCCGGAGTCGCGGCAAAGGTGTAAAAGAGCCACATGCGCCTCCAGAGCCGCGGGTTGCAGACCCCTGACCTAGCTCAGTCTTATCTACACAGACTGGCAGTGACGCTCCAGGGTTCTGGGTAGGGTTTTCTCCCAGCCCTATTTGGAGGTGCTGAGGATTGAACCTGGGACCTTCCGAAATTCAGGGGGAGGGGCACGGTATATCCTGTGGTGCTGTTGGTTAGAGTGTGATGCTGATAACGCCAAGGTTGCAGGTTCGATTCCCATTTGGGACAGCTGCATAGCCCTGAATCGCAAGGGGTTGGACTTAATGATCCTCAGGGTCCCTTCCAACTTTATGATTCTACTATTCGATGATGATCATCATCAGCAACATGTATTTTATGCTGTGTTTGGGATTTGAAATGCTTTTTATTTATTTATTTATTTAAAAAAATATTTATTAGAATTTCAAAGAAGTTACAAAAAAAGGAAAAAGAAAAGGAAAAAAAAGGAGAGCAGAAAATACAAAATACAAGAAAGTATAAACAATTAAAAACAATTCCATCTTTACATGTCTTATCTTTCATTTACTTGTTTCCCTGACCTCCTCGCACCTCCCTTTTTTGTATTCTAGTTCAATTAAGTATTTCAGCAAATCCTTTCCGCTTGGTTTTTATCCTAATAATTTATCTTAATGTACTATAATTTTACATTCTCGTTTCACCACTTAAAAAATCAATTTTTACCTAATCTTTTATATCATTTCTACTAAAACCACATTGGTTCATTCCAACATCCTTCTAGCATTCCTGGATCTTGCAATGTTTCTGTAAATAAATTTTATTTTTTTTCCAATCTTCTTCCACCAACTCTTCACCTTGGTCTCGGATTTGAAATGCTTCAATCATTCTGCATTTTAATTTTGTGCACATCACTTTAAGACATATTGAAAAAGTGATGAATACACACACACACACACAGAGAGAGAGAGAGAGAGAGAGAGAGAGAGAGAGAGAGAGAAATACCTCCGCGAATGTCTGCCTTGCCTAGAGTCCATTCCGGTGAATGTCTGCGGCAAACCCGGAAGTACCAGAATGGGTTACTTCCGGGTTTGCCGCTCATGCATGCGCAGAAGCGCAAACTGCTCCGCGCATGTGCGCAGATGTGGTGCTTTGTCCTGCATCCTTTTTCGCTAGCGGCTGGGGCTCCGGAACAGATCCCGGCTGCAAAACGAGGTACGACTGTATACACACACACACAAATATATGCATGGTTCCCACCACCACACACAATAAGGTGGTACCAGCAGGTTGGGGAGAAAACCCTGAGCCTGCCAGTCTCTTCTCTTTAAAGAAGGGGGGGACCCCTCTAAAACCATCCAATGATAACTGAAAATACTCAGTGCTTACAGAATGTTGAGCATCTCCAGATAGCACTTGGAGAGACATTTTGTGGCGATCACGCACAAAATCACCACTGTGATTGCTTCTGCGCTGCCACCAACCCATTTCTCTCGGGTACACACGGAGTCCAGACAGTTGTCAACATTAAATCAAATAAGCAAGTTTATTTTATAAGCATTAACAAGGTTATGGTTTCAGATCATTTTTCTTGTCAGTTTCTTAATCTTAGTTTCTTTACCGGCCTATACCTTCCTAATAACTTCTAACTGATTATCCCAACTGTCTATCTGACTCCTCCTAACAGTTCCTCTCGCTCTCTCACATCAAAACTCGACAAACCCACTGCCTATTCCTCCCTCGTCCATCTCCAACTCCCAACTGACTTCCCAACAACTCCAACCCTAACTCTAACTCCTCCCCTTGGGTTCTCACTGGCCAATCACTTTGCACTCATTTAACCTTTTCCGTATGACCCACCTAGGAGGCAAACGCCACACTGTCTCAAAAGCTTGAGAGGTGCTATCAGCCAGTGTAAACGATATCAAGCTAGAAGAAGCAATGGCTCTGAAGATTCCTATTTGGGAAGGGGATGTGGCTCAGTGTCAAATTATGTCAGGGGATGGAATGAGGAGGAATGGTTGGGACCGCCCCCCGAATCTTCCTGAGAATGGGAGGACAGTATAGATTTGCAACAGTGATTTGAAACAGTAGAATCATAGAATAGAATCATAGAGTTGGAAGAGACCACAAGGGCCATCGAGTCCAACCCCCTGCCATGCAGGAAACACCATCAGAGCACTCCTGACATATGGTTGTCAAGCCTCTGCTTAAAGACCTCCAAAGTAGGAGACTCCACCACACTCCTTGGCAGCAAATTCCACTGTCGAACAGCTCTTACTGTCAGGAAGTTCTTCCTAATGTTTAGGTGGAATCTTCTTTCTTGTAGTTTGGATCCATTGCTCCGTGTCCGCTTCTCTGGAGCAGCAGAAAACAACCTTTCTCCCTCCTCTATATGACATCCTTTTATATATTTGAACATGGCTATCATATCACCCCTTAACCTTCTCTTCTCCAGGCTAAACATGCCCAGCTCCCTTAGCCGTTCCTCATAAGGCATCGTTTCCAGGCCTTTGACCATTTTGGTTGCCCTCCTCTGGACACGTTCCAGTTTGTCAGTGTCCTTCTTGAATTGTGGTGCCCAGAACTGGACACAGTACTCCAGGTGAGGTCTGACACTATTACTTCCCTAGTTCAGAGGCTGCAAAGGGGAGAAGCTGGGAAATATTGAGAGAGGAGCAGCAAGAAGAAGAAGAACCAGGGGGGAGACAGCTGACAGACTCAGTGTCTTTGGAAAGCATTCCTGACACACACACACTCTCAGGACCCGGCGTGCATGGAGAGTAGGAGAACAGAAAGCTCAGAGGCAGAAAGCTCAGATCAGCCGACACAGGGATGACGTAGAATAGGAGAGAGGGGTCGGGACTTTACTTGGAGCAATGCCATTTTCTAAGACATTGCTTTGTCTCTCACTGTGAATATTGAATAAAGTACTTGGTAAGAATTTATCTGCTTCTTGGCTGCCACCAGGAGAGGGACAGGATTCCCTGAAGCCTCACAAAGCATTTGCTTTGTTTGCCATTACAGTGGTACCTCGGGTTACATGCGCTTCAGGTTACAGACTCTGCTAACCCAGAAATAGTACCTCAGGTTAAGAACTTTGCTTCAGGATGAGAACAGAAATCGTGCGGCAGCAGCGGGAGGCCCCATTAGCTAAATTGGTGCTTCAGGTTAAGAACGGACCTCCGGAATGAATTAAGTACATAACCAGAGGTATCACTGTACATGTAGCACAACATCATCATACCGACTCCGCTATATTTTCTGTGGCAGCCATGCAAACAGAAGTAGAGGCAGAAACCTGACAAGGGGGCATAATAAACCTGCCTTACAGCTAAGACAGGCATGGCTTAGACTCAGCTGGGAGAGCTAGAGTACAGTGATGCTGAGGCTGAAGGAAAGGAACAAACAAAAAAACAATTTAGTAGCAATATTTCCCCCCTGTAAAGTCTCGAAATGATTGGAGCCATTTTTATAGGGGATTTGCTGTAATAAATTTCGCTACCAATGAGGTCAATAAGAGAGCAGAGTGACTCCAGGGTTTTTATCTACTGTGCACGGGTTATATTGCCGAAGGAACTAAAGAAAAAAGAGCTGGTATGAGGCCTTGCATTTTCAAGCCTCGGTTGCTGTAGTTTCCCTTATTTATAGCTATATCAACACAGAGGAGGGAATGCCGAAAGATACATATGGTGCTGCACTTCATAAAGGCACAGCAAAGTAACAAAAGATGAAAGGACAACTTGCCCCAACTATTTGAGGAAGTGTCAAAGCTTTTGTGGCAGAACACCCATTCTTTAATAGAGCATTTTTCTTGGACTCCCAGAAGGGCAATGTTTCCTTTGGGTCTGGGGCCCTGAGCTGGAGGATACTTGTTGCAAAACGCACACCAATGCGCCAAGACATATGCTGCAATGTTAGTGTTTTCATGATGACAAGGATTCTGAGGGTGCCCCCTATTGGTTGCTCCCCCAAAGTGAGGCCTTTGTGAAACTTGTGCATTCATCTTACAGCGTGCACCGTGAGCTTTCAAATTCAACATTAGCAAACAAAGCAGTCTACTTGTGTGGACGCTTGTGTACCCTCAACAGGTCTTCTTTTCATTCCTTGTCCCACAAAGAACACGTGCGTCGACACAAATGGCATCCATCACGTGCCCTGCTACAAATAGCTTTTAAAGTCCCTTCTAGTTTTAAAAAGCAGATTGGGTGGGAGGTTGCTTGCTCTTGATGGGCTTATGCTTCTTCTGAAGGACAGGTTCATAGCTTGGGGGTTCTCCTGGATCTTTTGTTGTAGCTCAAGACCCAGGTGGCTTCAGTGCCCTGGAGTGCCTTCCATCAGCTTTGGCTGGTGTTCCAGCTATGCTCCTCTCTGGACAGGAATAGCCTAACTACTGTTGTCTATGCTCTGGTAACCTCAAGGTTAGATTACTGCAATGCGATATATGTAGGGCTGCCTCTGAAGACGGTTTGGAAACATCAACTAGTGCAGAATTCAGCGGTCAGGTTGCTCACCGGAGCAAGACGGTTTGAGCACATTACACCAATCCTGGTCCAACTGCAGTGGCTCCCAATTAGTTTCCGGGCCCAATTCAAAGTGCTGGTTTTGACCTATAAAGCCTTAAATAGCTCAGGACCACCAAACCTCAAGGACCGCCTCTTTCCATAGGAACCTACCCCAGACCCTGATATCATCTTCTGAGGCCCTCCTTCGTGTGCCTCCTCCTCGAGAGGTCCAGAGGGTGGCAACACAAGAACGGGGCCTTCTCTGCAGTGGCTCCCCGTCTGTGAAATGCTCTCCCCAGGGAAGTTTGCTTGGCACTTTCATTACACACCTTTAGGCGCCAGGCAAAAACGTTACTTTTTAACCAGGCCTTTGGTTGATTTGACTGACATCCTATGCCCTTTTAAAGTGTGTGTGGGGGGTGTGTGTTATTGGAATTTTTTAAAGTTTTGATTATGTATTTTGTTGTTTTATATTCTGATTTTATCTTGTGAACTGCCCTGAGACCTGTGGGTATGGGGCAGTATATAAATACTAATACAGTGGTACTTAATTCGTTCCAGAGGTCCGTTCTTAACCTGAAACTGTTCTTAACCTGAAGCACCACTTTAGCTAATGGGGCCTCCTGCTGCCGCCGTGCCGCCGGAGCACTATTTCTGTTCTCACCCTGAAGCAAAGTTATTAACCCGAGGTAATATTTCTGGGTTAGCGGAGTCTGTAACCTGAAGCATATGTGTCAGGGAACTGACATCAGAGCGAGAGGCGAAGGGGAGGCTCCCAGATTCTGCAGGCGAAGGACCCAGCACCAGGGGGAGAAGCAGCTCGGTAGAGGAGGAAGGAAATCAGCGCAACACCAGGGATAAAGGGGGGCAAATGGGGGAAGCGGAGGGAGAGCTCCGGGATTCTTCTCTGGACATCAGTGAGGAGAGCACAGGTCCTCCACTACCCACGCCCTCCCTGCGCAGAAGACTCCCGCGCAGTGAGAGGAGGAGGCAACTGGGAGTCAGACAGTTTCTATGCTGGAAAAGGTTTAAGAAACGCCCACAGACAGATTCTGCTAGCGACTGAGGCAGCCACGCTGAGATGGGCTGTGCAGTCAGAACGGTTTAACCAAGGCAATTAAGCCTAGAACGGCGGCAGTTTACGCACGAGTAACTCAAACCCATTACAGTATGTAACCTGAGGTACCACTGTACTAATAATGAAGGAAGTTGGCAGGCAATGCTATTGAACTCCCTGGACTGGTTGTAAGTTAGAAGATCGGTGGGTAGGGATTGGCTGAGGGCAAACAGGGGTTGGTAGGGTACTGTCACATATGCCATAACTGATCAGCCTCCACTGACCTGTGGGCAGCATTGGGGGGGGCAACCTGGGGGAGAGGGTAGCATTAGCAGAATGAGTCTCTGGGGTTCCACTCTCCTTCCTAGAACAATTAATGCGGCCTTTTTTGAATTCCCATGCAGGGCTAGCGAGTTGATGCAAAAGGGGTTGCAGTTCTTTCCGGCTTGGTATATACCACATTTTCCGCTCTATAAGACTCACCAGACCACAATACGCACCTAGTTTTTGGAGGAGAAAAACAAGAAAAACAATATTCTGAATCTCAGAAGCCAGAACAGCAAGAGGGATCGCTGCGCAGTGAAAGCAGCAATCTTGCTGTTCTGGCTTTTGGGATAGCTGCACAGCCTGCATTCGCTCCATAAGACACACACACATTTCCCCTTACTGTTTAGGAGGGAAAAAGTGAGTCTTATAGAGCAAAAAATACGGTAAACAATAGTGCTTGTGTGGGGTGTGCAATGATGTACACAGTAGGCCTAGACAGTCTCTCACCCCCCCCCCCAATATGTCATTATGGCGCACTCTATTTAAAATGAACGTAGCTAAAAATATAACAGGAAATCAATGAGTAGCAGATGGAGACGGGTCGGGGGAAGGAGGGGGATGGGAAAGCCTGTCAACTGGGCCAGCTTTGTCATTGCCTTGGGTAAACATGGAAGATTGCAGGACAGCAGATTAGACCAGACTGAAAGCAAGATGAAGGCTTCTCCTTCAAATGAAATGGGCTAGCTTTTGGAATGTTTTCTGAAGGATGCAAACAAATGAACGATTTCTGGCAAGACAGATCCATCATCCGTGGGACTTGGCCATGGATTGCATTTGACAAGTTGTGTGGCCGACAGGTGAATTAATTATCTTTACATGTCTGCTGTCAGGACCTGGTTCCCAACACTCCTCTGACAACCATGTACTCAGAGTAGACCTATAGGAATTAAATGATCTGAGTTAGTTGTGTCCATTAATTGGAACAGATCCACTCTGAGCGGGAGTAATATTTGATACAACCCACAGTGTATGGACAATGCTTCTATGACTTAATTTAAAACTCCTCATGGACTGTGTAATTTGAATTCTAAGATCTCACTTCCCTGGCCCAAGGCTGCCTAGACTCTCTGTGATGTCAGAGAAGATCAACCAATGGCAACTAGAGAGGAGGGCTAGTCAGAGAGACAGAATGAGAAGCCCAAAAAAAGGCCCATCATTGTGGAGCCGGGGGGCGGGATGTGATTTCTCTTCAAAAACTTCCATTATCCTCTCACTTTAAACTATTTTGGGAAACTGTAAAATCTCGATGAATACCCTCCCTCTACAACAAAACCCCTTACAAAGCAATCTGGATTTAGCAGCAAAGCTTTGATGACTACAGTCCATTGAGTTAGTTATCCTGGTTAATTGGATTGATGGTGACAACTGTAATTACCAGAGATGAGACCGCTTCTCTTGTAATTACTTGTCAATCTTCGGAGTGAGTTTGACTTTAAGGATATGTACAGTAGATTCTCCCAATTACAAGCAGGTTAAGGAGAGCATGATATATTGGAACTAATCATGTTTGTTATTGTGTAGAAGAAGTAAAGAAAAGGCAGCAGCAGCCAAGAGAATGTCTAATCAGAAGCAACTTTCCAGATTCAAAGGCATTAATCCACAAAGCTTTACCGCTACGTGGCTTAGCAAGATAAACACACTACTGAGGAATTGAAAGGATTTTTTTTTTAACCTAAAGAATTACAAATTACTCAAGAGCATTGCAATGCCAGCAGTCACATTTTTTGTTATTACGTTGTTTAAAGAATAAATGACTTTTTATTTCCAAAATACACATTAAAGATGGGAATAGTTTGAAATACTGTAATGAGCTTTTGCGTGTAGGTATAGGTCCCAACATTTAAATATTTGCTACCCGTACAAAACCTCTGCAGAACAGAAACTCATGCCTTACCAATAACTGTGATTCAGAATTTGCTTAATGCTCACAAGTCAATTGTTATTTTAATTGAAACGACACAGGAGGGCAATAAGGGAATTCGGATTATACTCATCTGTACCTGGAATGTGTTTATACCAGAACTGCTCCAACCTTTACAGACTGTAGTCCAAATCCAGAGATGCACAAGGATAGATCACCTCCATCAACATTATAACCCTGGTCTAGGGCTGAGCGATATCAGCTTTTCAACATTGCGGTATATTACCAGCCAAACATCGCGGTCTGGAGATATACAGTCATACCTTGGGTTGAAGTAGATTTGGGATGAGTATTTTCGGGTTGCGCAGTAGCGGTGAATCGCGACCTGCGCAGACGCGGGTTGCGTTCGCTTCAGGATGCGAACGGGGCTCCGGAACAAATCCCATTCGCATCCAGAGGTACCACTGTACCGCAATGTTGAAAAAACAAGCTGCGTTGGCCTCAGCCTGCGAGGCGCCAGGTGAAATTGCCACAGCTTTCACCGTGGGAGCTGAGGCAATTTCACCCCAGCGCTTAGAGGGCTGGGACAAGGCAGCTTGTTTGCATGGCTCAGCTGGGAAGAAGAAGAAGAAGAAGAAGAAGAAGAAGAAGAAGAAGAAGAGGAGGAGGAGGAGGAGGAGGAGGAGGAATTTGGATTTGATATCCCGCTTTATCACTACCCGAAGGAGTCTCAAAACGGCTAACATTCTCCTTTTCCTTCCTCCCCCACAACAAACACTCTGTGAGGTGAGTGGGGCTGAGAGACTTCAGAGAAGTGAGACTGGCCCAAGGTCACCAGCAGCTGCATGTGGAGGAGCAGGGAAGCGAACCTTGTTCACCAGATTACGAGACTACCGCTCTTAACCACTACACCACACTGGCTCATCCCTAGTGCCCCGCCCCCTGCTTGCGTGGGAGCCAGTGCTGGGCTGGGGGAATCCTTTAACCGCTCGGCTGAGGGGAGCAGCCACCGCGCACTCCTCAGCCGAGTAGTTTAAAGATGCAGAGGGAGGAACAAGCTGTATCAGTGCCTCACCAATGCAGCCTTTTTCTCCCTCTTCACAGTATGAGGGCAGAGGGGGCGGGCAGTTTCACACAGCGATATATCGCTGTTTAAACCGCCACCGCTCCTGAGTCCCTCTGCTAACAACACTCGCTGGAGGAAGTCGCTAGCAGAGGGACTCGGGAGCAGGGGTGGTTTTACCAACGATATATCGCTGAGCAGGGTGGATTTGATTTAAATTGATTTAAATCACGATTTAAATCACTAGTCAGTAAGATTTGATTTAAATCTTTTTTTTTAACAGAAAGACTCATTCTTGCTGGTATAATCTTAATATATCCAACCAGATGAAGGTTTCATTTTTAGAACAATCAATTTCCAAAGTAGTTTTTACAGTTATATCAAAAATTACTGATTTGGTTATACTATTAGAAATAGACAGATAATATTAGAAATAGACAGATAATTAGGAAATTATTGTGAGGTTTAATAAGTTAACTGTTTATATTTGGACAACTTTTCTGCTGTACTTTATTGGAAGGAGAAAAATAATCATTTCCTTCATAATAATGTAAACAATTTATTTAACTAAACCAATAACAATATAGCATATGTTTCCATGCTTGTTAACTGATGTTGTTAAATGGTTTGGTGTTTTGTTTTGTTTTTGAAACTTAGACTGAGTTTTAGCACACATGAAAAACTCAAAACAAATCCTTATTTCCTGATGAATAGCCTCTGGACTATAATGTAACTTAAATAGAAATCTCTTTAGAAGATTTTTCCTCCAGAAGCATTTTATTTTAAAAATCCAATTTAAATAAAAAGAATCTGATTTAAATAAAAAAAAGTTTTAAATAAAAAAAACCTGATGATGATGATTATTAATTATTTTTAAAATCATTGATTTTTATCCACCCTGTCACTGAGTGAAATCGACATATCGGTCTGCCCCTCCTACTGGTCCTGGGTGATATGTTGATATATCACCCAGGCCTACCCTGGTCACCCGCTTGACATGCTCTGAGAAAAAAATAAATTGCCAACTGATGTGGAAATGACAAGATCGGGAAAACAATAAGTTGAGAGGAAGCAAAATTCAAAGATTCATTTATACCTAGATACAAGTAGTATTTTATGGGATATGTTAATTATAACTGCTGGTACACAAATATGAATAGGCTTGTGATTTTATTTCCAGCATTTAAAAAAAAAACCAAATAAATACTAAGAGTGGTACATTTAAATATATTACAATTTATTTGATATTCACAATATAAATTATCCCTCCATTTCATTACATGAACAATATATGCCCAACTCATATTTGAGCGATGACCACAACCTGGGATTGGGCATGCAAAATTAGTTTTGAAATGTCTTGGAGGCCCAGGGCTGTCCAGTTCACTTCAGCCTTCAGCACAAATTTTTGGAAGAGTCTTAAAAAGGAATAGGATATTTTTCATGCTTTTTAAAAAGGCACAATGCCTAAACTCTTTCCAGAGCAGGCACATCATCCTGACGTCACCTGAGATTTTAATAACACAAGTGGTGCCCATTATATATGACCTCTTAAGTTGAGTAACAATGGAGCAAAGTGCCCTCCTTTTATGCTCTAATCTCCGAAAATGAGATCCAGACATTTCCAGCAATCCTTTGATTGATACTATTTGAAAGCTGAACAACTTGGTTAATTAGCAGTCCTGTAGGGGCACTCTCTGAAGTGCACTGAAAACTATAATTAAAATATTACATTACAGCAGTATGAGAAGGCAATCTACTTTTCTTTTCTCTCTCTCTCTCTCCTTCTTTTTTAAAAAATTCTAAGCCTAAAAACACTCTTTCCCAAAGGTGCTCTGCTATTCTCGTATAGACCTCTACAAAGGACCCATCCTTTGTGATCTAGCTTCAGAGGTTAGGCGCTTGTCCTTTTGTTATAAGAAAGAAAGATAAAACACCTCTCTTGTTAAGGATCTAAGCTCGAGCCGGTCACTTCCTGCTTGATCTCTGGATCTTTTAAATCCCAAACACAACTAAGGAATTGTGACTGTTCCAGTTTATAGAACCAATGCCATTGACAAAATATACTTAACTTAAAGATATATATATATATATATATATATATATATATATATATATGGGGGAGGGATCAACAGGAACAATACATGATTGACTACATTTGACCCTTTTCACTGTGTATATATGTTTCTTTTCTGATAACAGAGATGGGCGGGGTATAAATATATTATTATTATTATTATTATTATTATTATTATTATTATTACTCCCAGCCTATGAACCTGTTCCTTCAGAAGGAATGCAACCCTTCCCAGAAAAGATTGTACACAATCCACAGTACTTCTATCTTATCAGCATTCAGACTCAGTTCCATAGCCCCTATTCAATCCATCACTGCTTCCACACCTGTCCAGCACCTTAACAGCATCTCCCGGTTCCGATGGAATGGGTGTCACCAGCATGCAGCATTTATGATGCATCGCTAACGTTGACACTTCCTGGGAGTGTTCACAGAACCAAGCATTACAGAGGTCATTCGTGGGAGTTCTTTGCACACCAGGGGAAAGCGAAAGCCACGGAGGTACACTTGCAAATCTTCCTCTGTTAAAATTTGCATCCTGCCTTTCTACCAATGGTGAGCAAGGCAGCTGATGCCCATAACGTGAATACAATAAACTATAAGAAAATGCAATACGACAGCAATACAGTACAAAATAAATAACACGAAAATGAGTCTTGTAAAATGTCAATAAAAGCAACCCGCTGTCTTTTGCTTTTTGATAAAAACCCAATATCAATGTATTTACATTTATTTTGCCTTTCTAAGTAAGGATGTCACCTACAATGGAAGGTCATTAGAGATGGGGTTAGTTGGGCCTCCCTGGAGAAGGAGAGCAGTCACCAAGAAGGCTGCATCCATGCGAGGTTTCAGACAGATTAGGTGTGGGGAACTGTATTACTGGACATTCTACAGGTGTGTCCTCTATTACTATATAGCACACACACTCCCTCAGATGTGGGGAACCTGTGGCCCGCCAGATGTTGCTGGGTTCCATTCAGCATGGATGAGGGATGCCAGTGGCAGTGCCTGAAAGAGTTACTGCTGGTCAGAATAGATGATAAAAGGTAAAGGTAGAGGGATCCCTGATCATTAGGTCCAGTCGTGACCGACTCTGGGGTTGCAGCGCTCATCTCGCCTTATTGGCTGTGGGAGCCGGCGTACAGCTTCCGGGTCATGTGGCCAGCATGACAAAACTGCTTCTGGCGAACTAGAGCAGCACACAGAAACGTCGTTTACCTTCCCGCCGGAGTGGTACCTATTTATCTACTTGCACTTTGATGTGCTTTCGAACTACTAGGTGGGCAGGAGCAGGGACCGAGCAACGGGAGCTCACCCCATCGTGGGGATTCGAACCACCAACTTTTGATCGGCAAGTCCTAGGCTCTGTGGTTTAACCCACAGCGCCACCTGCGTCCCAGAATAGATGATACTGGGCTGCAAAGGGATGTCAGACTTGGCACAGGCACTCAGCACAGGCAGCTTTGCATGCACCTTGCCAGACGGAGTTTCTCTTGATTTAACATCTCTGGCCAATGTAGAAGAAGCACCACTTATATGCCATTTATTTAGGTAATACTGATCACAGAGCATTAGCACATCGCCACAGTGGAAACCTTTTCATTAGGCTGACTTTGAGAAACACATACATGCATGCTTAAAATGCTGGAAACAGTGGCTCATAAATCATTAAAGATGGACAGTACTTACCTCCTTCAGATGTTAAATGTTGAAACTAGAATGGAAAGAGAGAGAGAGGGAAGAAATGAAGCAATTCATACAATCTCATTCATGTGCTGTTATGATTTGTTCTACGCAGTTGCAGTTGCACCTACAACTAGAACTGAACTGACATAAAACTGACATAAACATAATCTGATTTATACAGTCTGCTTTATACAAATCAATGGGATTTCAGTTTTTGTTAGGATAACTTCCCCATTTAAATGAAATTGGAATGTTAACTAAAACACAGAAAGGCTGGTTTAGGATGCAATGCTAAGCTGAGCATGGATGCATGAGTGTGCAGATACCCACAGCAAAAAATAAATAAATCCATCTGTTCTGCCTCTTCCCTGTTCTTCTGGCTGCCATGCTATCAAACCATAGTTTGCCTTAGTAGTATGTTGAACCCTGGCTCATGGTTTGTTTTGCTCTAGACAAACCACATGCCCTAGCCCAGATTTGTCCTTGGATTGTTTCTTGTGGTTGGTCTGGTGGAGATGCTCCAATATATTGGTTCACATCAATGTCCTAAGTCTTTACTGATGCAAGCGAGTTCAGCAAAGCATGGCCCATTTGGGCTGATGGGGGCACTGATCTCAACCAGCCCCCACCTGCCTGCCTTCTTATTTATAACAGTTCCAGGGGGGTAGCCCTGGCTGCCAGCTTCCCCCTCAGTATCAGTACAGTGGTACCTTGGGTTAAGAACTTAATTCATTCTGGAGGTCCGTTCTTAACTTGAAACTGTTCTTAACCTGAAGACCACTTTAGCTAATGGGGCCTCCCGCTGCCGCCGCCACCGCAGCGTGATTTCTGTTCTCATCCTGAAGCACAGTTCTTAATCCAGTGTACTATTTCTGGGTTAGCGGAGTCTGTAACCTGAAGCGTCTGTAACCTGAAGCGTCTGTAACCCGAGGTACCACTGTAATGTCCTTGTAGAACTCAGGTGGGAGCAGGATGGGGATAAAATTAGAATTAGTTGATTCTGCCTGTCATTTGTTCTAGCGTCACCTACTGTTGGCCTCCTATGCCTTCTGCCCTACGTATCTTCATGTGCAGCAGCCACCAGTGGGAAGGGTCCAGCATGTAGGTGTATGCATGCTTCTGACATTAATTTAAGAGCCTCAAGGACAGAGTACCCAAAATGTTTGAGGATTGGCTCTCAAAAATCCACAGGTGTTGTGCAGTGGCATTTCAACTGTTGACACCTCTCTCTCAAAAGTGGACACAGAATCATAGAGTTGGAAGCGACCCTGAGAATCATTAAGTCCAGCTCCGTGCATTGCAGGAATATGCAGCTGTCCCATATGGGAATTGAACCTGCGACCTTGGCGTTATCAGCACCATGTTCTAACTAACTGAGCTATCCAGGCTGACAAATCGCAACAGCTTCAGAGGTAATGATGGGCACCATGAAAACAGCAGCATTTCTTGCAGGAGCCAGTCTCGGATGAAGTAACTTGTGCTTTGGGTAAGTTTTGCTCCGTAACTTTTATGCAAAGACAAATCTCCAAGACCAGCTGTTGGGAAAGCCCTTCCCTTGCAGATCTTATTCATCCCTGAATTTCAACGCATTTTGCAACAAAGCCTGCAGATGTATCAACTCCTTTGGCGCAATCAACTACACAGACCCAGATATATAAATACATATCCTTTTTATACTTTGTGACTAGATATAGAATCCTTTCATTTTAAATAGTTCAGGGATAATGAAGTATTTCAACCTTTTCTAAAAAAATTGCTGCAAGAATATACAAGCTGTTAAGTTTAGTTTAAAGCTCAGGGTCCTCTTTAGATTTAGTTTCCCTCTCCAAACCCTTAAAAGAAACAAATTATATTTCAACATGTAACAATGCCGACTAAATGTGATGATATCAATTAGCACACTTTTGTTTAGAGCATAATGTATCCAAGTACATGAATAATCCAAGAAGATTAACATCTTGCCATGGAACAAGCTTTAGCTGCCTGCTCACTCATACATTCCCAGGGGAGAGCTCCAGAGATGTATTAAACTGATTTACTGATTTTTGTTGTGTTTTATACTTGTTTTATGAAAGAAACGTTTTTGTTGATTTTATGCTGTGCACTGATATGATATCCCACCCCCAAAGTTGGTGCTATAGGTTTTGATTGGGTGTAAATTAATGAATGAATGCGAAGAGGTTGTAGTCCTCTTCGGACATTATCACCCTAAGATGGAAGACAAGTAGAGTGGCACTGTGGAGACATGCCCCAGGCACTGCAACTGTGTGATGAAACGAAACTTCTGCAGCAGGGAGATTTATGTATCCACAGAAGCTCTTCACTTGACTGAGGATCCTGGAAGATCAGGGTTCTCAGTCGCATGCAGAGTCATCATGGATCCAAAAGCTCCATGAGATACAGAAGTTTACTTTTATTGTGTGAGTGGTTCAGATAATTCGCATGACCTCACGAATGGGTCTAAATATGCATCCCAGTGGTCCTAAGACAATTCAGCTAAATGCACTTAAAATCTTCATAGTGATGGGCAAGAGATTTGATGGGGAAGCTGTGAACCAGAGCTTGCCCACCCTTCAAAATTCACCTTTCTCCAAATGTTGAAATCACTATTACATATAGCAAACAAGCCCCTATCACCGATAGTTGTTCAAAACATTTCCCCACCTATTTCTAACTCCTGTGCTTATATATCTCGAATTTCTGATAAGATGCCACATATTTTGGACAGTAACCACTTTTAAGATGTAGTGTTTCAAATTCAGCAGGTGGTCTGAGCAGATTCCGATTACCGTAATTTTCGCTCCATAACACACAGTTTTTTCCTCCTAGAAAGTAAGGGGAAATGTCTGTGCGTGTTATGGAGCGAATGCCTACGGATGGCAGGGGAATCTGCTGCAGTTGTGAGCAGTCCGTGGCTCGCTTTGAAACAGCAAAGCGGGTGTAAGCGGCTCCTGTCAGCGAGCCCAGCCAGGGAGGAGGGAGAGAAGCAGAGCGGGGTTGGCTGCTTTAAAACAACCCCGTGCTCTCTGTCCCTGCCTGCAGTTTTTTGCTGTCCGATTTTGGATTAGCCATTG
This sequence comes from Podarcis liolepis, assembly GCF_965112155.1. Taxonomy (NCBI): domain Eukaryota; kingdom Metazoa; phylum Chordata; class Lepidosauria; order Squamata; family Lacertidae; genus Podarcis; species Podarcis liolepis. The sequence goes on from NC_139569.1 coordinate 41,643,180, forward strand.
TGTGTCTGTGTGCTTGAGCTATCGTTCTCCTCCTCCTGCTTCCCGTTCACTCTCCCAGCGCCCCTGCGCTCTCCTGTGACTTTAGGATTGATACTCTGTGTGTGTGAGGCATCGTTCTCCTCCTCCTGCTTCCCGTTCACTCTCCCAGCGCCCCTGCGCTCTCCTGTGACTTTAGGATTGATACTCTGTGTGTGTGAGGCATCGTTCTCCTTCTCTTGCTTCCCGTTCACTCCCCCAGCGCCCCTGTGACTTTAGGATTGATACTCTGTGTGTCTCTCTGTGTGTGAGGCATCGTTCTCCTTCTCTTGCTTCCCGTTCACTCCCCCAGCGCCCCTGCGACTTTAGGATTGATACTCTGTGTGTCTCTGTGTGTGAGAGGCATCGTTCTCCTTCTCTTGCTTCCCGTTCACTTCCCCAGCGCCCCTGCAACTTCCAGCGCCCCTGCGACTTTAGGGCGACTTTAGCACATATCCACATGGATCCTCAGGATTTTTGCATTGGGCTACCCCAAACTCACCGTCAGATCACATGTCTGTGGCCACAGCATGAACGACAAAAATCATACATCCACTGTTTCGTTTAGAATATTTTTTTCTTGTTTTCCTCCTCTAAAAACTATGTGCGTGTTATGGTCTGGTGTGTGTTATAGAGCGAAAAATACGGTAGCCTAAATAGATACTAGACAGCCTTGAAGTTGTAGAAATAAAGAAAAAGGAAAGAAATGCATAACCCTGTTGAATCAACTCATCACACAAAGTAAAAGTATTGTCTGTAAATAAATCTTCAATTTTTCCTAGTTTTCCATTCTTTCTCTTATGATAAACCCTTGCTGGTCAAAATGTATTAGTTGCAAGTAATGGCATTCTATGAGATATTCCGAGAACCAATTTTCCCCTGAGTTTGTTCTAAATTTTATTTATTGCATCTCTGATTGATCATGTTCTAGACCAGGGATGGCAAACCTGGGGCCCTCCAGATGTGGTTGGATGGCAACTCCCATAAGACCCAGCCAGTTTGGCCAATGGCCAGGGATGATGGGAGCTGTAGTCCAACAAGGTCTGGTGGTTCAAGAGTTCACCATTCCTGATCTAGACTCTTGGACTTGCTCCTAGATCCATTCATTTAGCAGTAATGAATGAATTAAAAACTTTAGAGGGTACTTTTACAGGGAAACAGTATACAGTATTTGCTAGATAGAATGAATATCCTTGCTCACTTACACAATGAATTTTAATACCATCAATCCATTGTAGCATGGGCATTCCATAGCGGCAAATCTAACATCCGTAAGCTTCTTTGCTTAATATTTTGTGTTTTAGATAATCCTATTTAGATCTAATTAAAATTAAAACATTTCTTTGTTAACTGTACTGATCTTCCCTGCAAAAATTATTAAGAAGTATGCCAGAGGTGGTTTAAATGCTTTCTTTTTATTGTGCTTTAAGAGATGTGAGCAACAAGACAGTTTTGCAGCCTCAAGAATTTATCTGAAACTTTGGTAACTGTTTTCTCTAAAAGTAGGACTAAAAACAGAGTCCATCTGTGGCAAAATACATAGCTAATGTTCCATGGAAGATAACCCTCTCTGATATCCTGGAAAGCTACTTCCAGTCAGTGCAGACAATACTGTTTTCTATGTTCCCAGAAAGCCTGGGGATTAAGGCTTTCTGGGAGATGATTTATAATGAAATGAAAAGGGTATTTAAATATACCTTTCTGAAGAAACCAGAGGCCTTTCTCCTGGGCATGGTTGGCCAATTGGTGCTAAAGAAGAATCAAACTTTCTTTATGTATGCTACAACAGCAGCAAGAAAATTTATTGCAAAGTATTGGAAGACACAAGATTTACCCACTCTGGAAGAATGGCAGATGAAGGTGATGGACTATATGGAACTGGCGGAAATGACTGGCAGAATCCGAGACCAGGGAGAAGAGTCGGTGGAAGAAGATTGGAAGAAATTTAAAGACTATTTACAGAAATACTGCAAAATTAATGAATGTTAGAATGATGTTGGATTGAAGTTAAGTGGTTTTTAGCAGCAATGTTAAAAGGAATATGTAAAAATGGATTGTTAACAGGTGATAATTTAAAGTTATTATATTTTAAGATAAGAGATTAAGGTAAAATCAAAGAGGGAAAGGATTTGCTGAACTAACTAATTTGAACTGGAATACAAAAAGGGAGGTGTGAAGGGGTCGGGGAAACAAGCAAATGAAGGATAAGACATGGAAAGACTAATCTGTTTTTTAATTGTTTTTATCTTGTATTTTCATTTTTTATTTTTTTCTTTATTTCTTCTTTCTTTTTTTGCTTATTTTTGTAATATGTTGAAACTTTAATAAATATCTTTAAAAATAAAATACTGTTTTCTATGTTCCTACACAGCTCAGAGCATCTCCCACTGATTTTAATGGAACTTCCCATTTTTGAATATAGGAATCTTAAGGCATGATGATTAACTAGGGATGCCCTTTGATAATGCTCCAGCGGTTGTTTAAAACTGAGCTTTAAAATGTATCTTCTCTCAAATTTTCAGGGACGAGATTTTGAAATTAACCTTCCCTTAACAGTATGAATGAGGAACGTTCCCTCTGGCATGATATACAATGAGACTGAAATATCTTTAAAGTTTTGCTCTTTATGCACCGGAGAAGGAATGTGCTAGCCAATTCCTTTGATACTTTTAGTCAGAACATTTCAAAAGTTACTTTAGAAACAATCAAAACAAAAGAAATCCCAAATCTTTGGTTTACAGAATTACTAGATTGCATTTTTTTCTTCCTTTCTTTTTGGCCTGTGCGGAACAAAAGATTTGATGTAATTGGAATCAAGCCTGAACAGAAATGCGGGTATCCAGACTGCTTAGCTTAGCTCTTGGGTAGGTTAGTTAGAAGGACACTACAACCTTCGTGTGTTCTGGAAGGTTTGTAATCCATATTTTATTCATTGCATGGATGAGTTTGGGGAGATTAATGCTCATCACACCAACTTGTCACTAAATTGTCTAGACAAAATTTATTGCTACCTTGCTGCTGTTCCATTCAATCACAAAAACAAACATGGCAAATGACACATCATAGGGCGGCAGTCAATAAAAATGTATATGTGAAAAATCTAGGCACTGTATAATAAATAGAATACGCAGTGGGACACTCCCATATAGCAGTAAGCTAAGGCTAATTCAATTCATCACAAAGAAGGGAATCGTAAGGACTCACACAAGGCCTGTCAACATCACCAAAACCATTAATGTTACTAAAGTGTAAAATGGTTAAGGCCAGGCCAAGGCTGTGAGTAGCCATCCTTGAATGGAGACCTGGAGGCCATGGGTGCTATCCAGCTACACAGTTGTGACAACACAATGACTTTTAGCTATGCAATGTGACTTCCCCACCCTTTCCCCTCTCCCCTCTAAATCTGAGGGAGTTAGGAAGAAATCCCACAGCAGATTTGGGGAGGGGTGAGAAGGAAAATTGCATGGCACAGCTAAGAGTTACTGTACTATCCTAACTTTTTGTTGCTCCGTATTCCTAAACCCAGAGTCCCTAGGGCCCAGTGGCTGTGGTGGAGGAGGAAACTGAAATGCTGCGGTCAAACTTGTCTGAGGAAGTCTACACACCTGGTATTTTTGCAAGCAGGAAATTTCCTGTATTGGCATATGCAGGAGTAGATGACTTTTGAGTCACTTCCAACTCTGTGATTCTATATGGTATGTCAATGCTCCGTTCTTTTTTTGTGTGTGTGTCTGGGTGTCTGGACAGAGTTATGACACCTGAGTGTACAGCCCAAAGGCCACAATCTGATTCAAATCCCAGAATCCAGTGAAAAAATTAGTTGTCAGAAATCCTGGAGCCAGTCATTTTAGACCAGGGGTCAGCAAACTTTTTCAGCAGGGGGCCAGTCCACTGTCCCTCAGACCTTGTGGGGGGCCAGACTATATTTTTTTGGGTGGGGGGAAATGAACAAATTCCTATGTCCCACAAATAACCCAGAGATGCATTTTAAATAAAAGGACACATTCTACTCATGTAAAAACACGCTGATTCCCAAACCGTCTGCAGGCCGGATTTAGAAGGCGATTGGCTGGATTTGGCCCCCGGGCCTTAGTTTGCCTACCCATGTTGTAGACAATAGTGAGCTTCAGGGACCAACAATCTGACTTGGAATAAGTTGCAACTTGGTATCTAAATTGTTCTTTGTGTGCAGGTTTGTTTGTTTTTAAACCATCTCCTTATACATTGAGGATACGAGAATAAAGGCTATCTACAACAATGTGCTTAGCTAGAATATTTGGTGGCGCAAAGCCCAGGCACCCTACTCTCTCCCTGCAGCAAATCTGCACTTGTGCCTTCAAAAAGGGGCATGTTTAAAAGAATTAATGTGGTAACAGGTTCATTTTCAGGAAGCCAGAGATGTTATTTAGATAATTACCACCCAATTAAATCTAAGGGCACAGATGTCTTCCATTAACAGAGACAGGGAAACACACAGTTATGAAACATTAAAATTAATAGCTGAAACTACCGAAAGACCTAAGAGAAGGGAAGTTATCAAGAGTAAATTAAGAGCCTTTCCAGATACTTAGCGCTATCCTTGCACTATTCATTGACAGCAATACAAGACCTTGTGCTCAAATTGTTTAGGATATTTATATCCTGGTTTGTAGAACCAAGAGCTAATTTCTCTAACCTGGTGCTGTCCAGGCTTTTTGGAATCTAATATCCATGAACCCAACTGGTGTTGACAATGGTCATGGGTCATGGAAACTGAAGTCCAAAACATCTCAAGGGTTTACCCACTTGGAGAAGGCAGCTCAATGTGTTCTCAATGCTGCTTACAATGAATGATCAAAATACACCCAGATAAGCACATCCTTTTGTTTGTAAGCCAGCTTTCCATAGTTAAGCCCATGCTCAACATGAAAAAAACTACATACTTGCAAACATAACAAAAGCAGTCACAGACAATAAATAAGACATCAGAAAGCACACGACCAAATTGAAACCATTTCCACATAAATCATAATAAGATCTCAAACAAAGATACAAAAAATTAATATCAAGGATAGCAACAGTTGCCCTGTCCAAATCTAGCACAAGGAAGAGAAATCATTTGGTGCCATAGTTTGCCATCTGTTTGCTTTTTAGTTCATGGAAAAAATAGGAACAGGATTCGCCTTGCTCTTGGGTGGGGACGAGGGTAGAGGTTCAGACAACACAGTCCTTTAAAACATGGAATACAACTTCTTTTTAATTAACAGAGACAAATGTGGGTGGAACAATGAATATAAAATGTTACATTTGTACAGTAGGCTGTGTTTTACACATAGTCACACATCCCTCTGTAATTTAGGGAGGCAAGAGGCATTGTCAAAGTTCAAGGACTCCTTCCAGTTGGGCAAAAGTCCTGAAGAAAGACTGGTTATGGGCATGGATGAGGAGTTCTGGCCTGGGGAACGTCCTAAAGGCCAGGTAGAGAGATTTGGAGGGGTGCACCTGGCCCCTGGGCTTGAGGTCTCCCACCATGATTTAGGGATTTAGAGCATCATCAGGATGCAGAAGTCACTGAGTTGCATTTCTCATATTCATCAGGCTCCCTGCCCTGCCTCTTTGGCCTTGAGTGTCTTTTAAAAAAATATTGTAAGCCTGCAGGTAGGGGCTGTCCTGTTCTGATTGTTTGTAAGTTGATCTGGGATCCTTTCTGGCTGAAGATTGGGCTACAAATGCTCTAAATAAATACATAAATAAGCTCAGCAAGGCCATGCGGCCTCCAAACATAGCAGGCTTCCTGGCTTCACCTTTTCAAAGAGCCATTTTCTGTCCAATTAGAACATTGGCCTTTCTAATCTTGAACTGGAAACACGGTTCACACCCAGGACATCAAAAAAGATGTGGTTCCCTAGCTGGAGACACTAGGGACTCAACATGATGGCTGTGCTTTGCCTACATGGTTGGAGGCAGTATGCTTTGGAATACCAGTTGCTACATATTGTAAGAGGTGAGAGCACTCTTGTGCATTGGGTCTTGCTAGTGGGATTCCCATTGCTGGATTACATGGGCCCTTAGCCTCATCCAGCAGGGCCCTTCTTATATTCTGTGCAAAGCCCCTTCCCCTGTGCTGTTGCAACTTCTTTGCGGCATTCCAAATCCAAAATCCAAAGGAGAGCCAACAAAGAAGCTGAGCCGAAATCCCTAATCCCCATTCTTCGGTGGATAAAATGGATGATCTATTGGCATCAGAAGTGCAACCGCAACCCAGAAGAAAGTGCACATGATGAGCCCATAGCCCAGTACTCTTCTGGGCAAAGGATAGCACATTTCCATCCTCTGTCTCAGAAGTCCCTGAACAATCAGTGTCTTCCTCACTCCATCTGGTTAGCAGACTGCTGGAACAGGTTGGGCACCTATAATCGAATAAGCACTTTTCGGTAATGATGGGGCTAATAACAGAGATGGAGTGGCTACTCCTATCTCTATAAAGTACAGTTTGACTGGCAGAATCCGAGACCAGGGAAGAGAGACAGCGGAAGAAGACTGGAAGAAATTTAAGGACTATCTTAGGAAACATTGTAAAATTACTGAATGTTAGAATGACGTTGGTTTAGAAATTATGTGGTTTCTAGCTGTAATGATTAAGTAAAAAGAAAAGAAAGGCTAAAAATTTAAATGGACAATAAGGGAGAGGATTTGCTGAATTAATAATTGGAAAGTGGAATACAGAAAGGGGAGGTATGAGGAAGTCGGGGAAGTAAGTTGCAAGAAAATAAGGGATTGAAATTATACTTGTTTTTGTTTCTTTGTTTGTTTGTATTAATGTTTTGTCTTGTTATTATATAATCTGTGAAATTTTAATAAAAATCTTTTTTTAAAAAATATAAAGTACAGTTTGATTGTTGGTGAAGCATTATCAGAGCTTTGCTCTCCTATAGCTCAGCACTTGCAATAGAGCAGATTTCTGTGGGGTGGCGGTTGGGTGATCTTATTTTTACAAGGGTGCTGGGGGATCTCCCAATTTTAAAAGCCTTGTTGCAGATTGTAGATTCTCAAGGCACATTTCTTAGGTAAGAATGCCCATGGGAATGAAGCTACGCTGTGTCATTCCCATAGGTCTTCTCATGGGAAAAACATGCCAGAAAGTTTTCCAAAGAGACACCTCGACACTGCTACCTAGGGATGGATGAATCTGTCAATTTTGGTTGCTCTTGGTTTCTCAATTTTATGTCCAGGGTTCCATATTTCCAAATCTGATTGGGCCTTAAAAAAAAAAAAGTCTGCATGAATGCCCATCAACAAATTAATATGAATTTCTCCTGATATGCAAATTGTTTTATGCACCTTTGCCAAAATCTACACATTACCCCCAAAACATTTTTGTATGCTATTTCCATTAATATATGTTCAACACTTTACCCCAGTATATGCAGTTTTTTACCCATTACCAGACTGGAGAGCTGAATTCAGAGAAGTGAAAATTTCAAATGACGGCTGTTTCTGTTTACTTATTGTTCCGGAAAGTTTGAAACCTATAGGTTCACTTTTAAATACACACTGAAATGAACTTGTCCCCCATCCCGTAAGGCAAGCCAGCACCCCTTGAATATTTACATATTCCGCTGTTCCACATTTTGAGGGGCATTTCACTCCCCCACCCAAAACGCAAAGCAAAGAACTTGGATGAAAACTTCGACTCAGCGCTACTGAAGAAATGTCGGCAGGCCTTGGAAGAACAAAGCATAGAATCCTCAGGCATCCAGTAGCAGAGTGCATGGGGAGGACATGACCTGATTTATAGCTTCCACATTTATTACTAAGCATTTTTAAAGAAACCGCTGCGGCCATGTGCAGTTTCGATTTTAAGGTTAACCTGATCAAGAAGATTGACGTCTAGTTGGAAACGTCTGCATCTTCCTCAATGGAAAAAAAAGAAAGAATGTCTCTCAAGAAAATCCAATGCTAGATACCAAGCATTTTATTTACTACGGTCACTTCCAAGTTTCATAACAACTGCTACTCTGGAAAAATCCTTAGTTCTGTGATACAGATAAATTCTGTCTCTTCCTCTGGTCCTCCTCCAAAGTTGGACTCTGCAAATTTCTAATCTCCATTGCACTTTGCAGCAAGGCCCGACCCCAAATTCCTATGTTTTATGTGGGCCAAAGTTTTGTTATTGGCAATGAACTAGACTTGGACACCAATTAGTATCTGGGAAGATTATTAATTTCTTTTTGGAAAATTTCCCCCCTTAGTGATTGGATCATTTCAGCTATTAATATACACAACAGAATCTTCTCTTTGGTGACACTCTGTGTAAGGGATGCATGAATCTGTCAATTTTTGTTATCACTCTCTTTTTTCCTATTTTAAGTTCTGTGATTAAGACATGCAACAGGATCTTTGATCAGTTTCTTGCTTTTCCAAGCTTAAGTCTGGTATGTTACATTTCTGCACCCATTTCTGCTTTTTTAAAAAAGTCTTCACAAAAATTCACCAGCAATTTAGCGAATGTTTCTCCTAATACACTCATATTAATAGGCCTTATTAATATGCCTTCTTTAACCTGAAAGGAGATTCTGAGTAAACATCAGGAAGAACTTTCTGACAGTGAGAGATGTTTGACAGTGGAGAGGGTTTTTAAGCAGAGGTTGTCATGTATGATACTTGTCATGTATGATCTAGTTGAGATTCCTGCATTGCAGGGGGCTGGCCTGGATGACGCTTGGGTCCCTTCCAACTCTACAATTCTATGATACCATAAATGCATCCATTGGGGGAAAGTATACATAAAAAAAAAATGGGACGCGGGTGGCACTGCGGGTAAAACCTCAGCGCCTAGGACTTGCCGATCGCATGGTCAGCGATTCGAATCCCCGCGGCGGGGTGAGCTCCCGTCTTTCGGTCCCAGCTCCTGCCCACCTAGCAGTTCAAAAGCACCCTCGGGTGCAAGTAGATAAATAGGGACCGCTTACTAGTGGGAAGTTAAACGGCGTTTCCGTGTGCGGCTCTCTCTGGCTCGCCAGAGCAGCTTCGTCACGCTGGCCACGTAACCCGGAAGTGTCTCCGGACAGCGCTGGCCCTCGGCCTCTAGAGTGAGATGAGCGCACAACCCTAGAGTCTGTCAAGACTGGTCCGTACGGGCAGGGGTACCTTTACCTTTATACATAAAAATGCAAACTGTGGAGGTAACGCTCAAAACATGTATTACAGAAAATCACTTGCCAAAATGAGGCATATTAATATGACTTTATGAGGAGAAACATGTGAGATTAAGAGATTGTCCCAGAGGAAGCCATGGGCAGCTGGTGGCAAGGGGACAAGACTGTCCTTTCTGTTGTACTGAATGAACACGTACAATACTTCCATCTACTGTTGACATCTCTGTCTTCTTCCCTATCAGTCCTAATGCGCACCAGTCACCACTGGTATGTGTACAACCTAGATCAGAGCTATGGTGCCAGAGCAAGAGCCATATCTTGCCATTTTCTCAATATCATTCCCCAGACGTTGTAACTAGTCTTGTGGATTAAGCACATCAACATATTTTTCTTTGTAGGACCAGTAACAGCTTGGGAGAGGGTTGTTGATGACGTGATTTAATATTAGAGGACAAGCTGTCTTTTGAGGAGGTTTGTTCACTATCAGTGATTTGTTCACTGAGGAACCCCTGATGAACCCCCAAAGGACTCCTGCCCCCTCAGAACACACTTTGAAAGCAACCTCAGTGCTTCATAATGATAGTACAGAGTTTGAAAATGCTCTTCTCATCTCTGTTTCAGTAGCCTTCTGTTATTAAACTTCCCATTGCTCAGGGAATAAGGAAGGAAAGCCAAAACTCTGTTTTGGTGCTTGAGGCTAAAAAAATTATTAATGGGAAGCAGCAGTCTCTCCTCAGACTTGTCTGCAGAATTTTTGGTCTATGGCCATTCAATGGGAGCTAAGATTTTCATAAAAGCCAACATTCATTCCCCTGAATTTGACCGTTTCTGGAATTCTGTTGGGCACGCGAGCCTTCTTCATCAAAGTGTACCAGGTTGAAGAAACCTGATTTATGGAACAAACATGACAACATTGTGAGCTTTTATCAAAAGTATAAATCTTCAAGGGGAAATGTGCCAGCAGGGGGGGGGGGAATTGTTCCCCACAGCTGTGAACTGCAGCAAAACAATGGCTTAAAAGTGCAATCAATAACCTCCCATCATAACACACTCAAGTACAGCAGGGTCCCTTTCAAGGTGGTGTTGGAAGGCGACAACTCCACCTTTTATTTAGACCACAAAATGCACTCAAAGGATCACACCAGACACAGAAAGGTATGTGTCATAAAGCTCATGGCACCAAATTGCAGGGCTTTGATCTTGCTTTACTGTTGACTCTGTCCTCCTTCCCTTCATTCATTGGAGGAAACATTTCTGAATTATGTTGTGGGCTGGCCTTACTGAGAGCTGAGCTGAGAGGATGGAAGGGCAATTCTGTCAGTTTCTGGATAACACACCACTAGATTCAACCTGCAGTTCTGTACAGTGCCTTCTACTTGGGCCAGGTAGCTAAGCGTCTTGGACTGGCCAAGGCATGGTCTACACCAGGGTTTCCCAAACTTTGGTCTCCATCTGTTTTTGGACTACAGTTCCCCTCATCCTGGTCCTGCTAGCTAAGGATGATGGGAGCTGTAGTCCAACAACAGCTGGAGACCTAAGTTTGGGAAAAACTGATTTACACAGAGCCATGAGCATCCAGTTCTAGTCCCAGAATAGCATCACTTGGGTGGTCCATCTGGCCTGGACAAAGATAACACCCAACCCCCTAGAATTACCCAAATCTGATGCTGCTGCAGCTTATCAGCAACCCTTCCTTATGGGGAATTGTTTCTCCTAGTACTGCTTCAGGCTATGGAAGATTAGGAGCAGGGGCACCAGAGAGCTGGGGAGAGGAATGTACGCTAACATGCTCAGGGCACTGCCAGTGCATGACGGAGTCAATCCAGTGCTCCTACAGGTACTCTTATGCTACTTCTGAACAATCTCAGTACAGTGGTGCCCCGCAAGACGAATGCCTCGCAAGACGGAAAACTCGCCAGGCGAAAGAGTTTTCCGTTTTGGAGGTGCTTCGCAAAACAAATCTTCTATGGGCTTGCTTCGCAAGACGACAATGTCTTGCGAGTTCCTGCTGTTTTTCCCCCCTTCCCCCCTTTTTCTAAGCCACTAAGCCGCTTATCAGCTGATCCGAAAAGCCGCTAATAGCGCTAATAGCGCTAATAGCGCTAAGCCGTTTATCAGCTGATCCGATCAGCAGATAAGCCGCTAAAAGCCTCTAAAAGCCACTCATAGCACTAATCCGCTAATCCTTCAATGGGCTTGCTTTGCAAGACGAAAAAAACCGCTAGACGAAGAGAATCACAGAACGGATTCTTTTCGTCTTGCGAGGCACCACTGTACATGGCAGCGCTGTCAGGGCCAGGAAGCCAGGTCTTCAGTGGTGCCCCTTCCTGCTGACACCTACTGACAGTCCCAAACCTGATTCTCCCTCCCATAACTGCTTCTTAGATTAGGAAGCAAATCAGATGTGCTAAACGCGCACACATATTTAACACAGACATCTCTGACCTGCTGACCTCCAGAGGTTATTGGACACCCAACTCTCAACAGTCCCAGCCAGCATGGACAATAGTCAGGGATAGAACAACAACATCCGAAGTTGGAAAAGATTGTTTTGGATGAAGGACAAAAGAACTGAACAACTTTTAATTCCTTTTAATAATGGGGAAAATTTGTAACTTATCTTAAAAACCATTGTAAACAGTTAAAATCGTTAGTAGGATTGAAATATCACTTGTAGCTTAATGGTGAATTTTGGACACAATGGTGTTAACAGCTTTAGCAAAATACACATATATCTTATGGGGCAATAGGACAACTTTAAAAAATAAAATAAACCCAAACAATTACTGTATTTTTCCATGTATAAGATGCCCCCTATTTTGGGGGACTCAAAATTAAGAAAATGGGGGGAGATTGCCCCTGTGTATAAGACTACCCCCCCCTTAACATTATTTTTAGTAAAAAAAAACCTAGTCTTATACATGGAAAAGTATGGTAATTTCAAAGTGTGACAGCGTGTGGATATAATTACCAGCCTCATAATGGAATTTTTAAATGATCCCTCATCAACCAATTTGTGCTGAATACACTGGATACCTATTTATTCAGCCTCTCTCGTGCTCATCCCAAGGTCTTTTGCCTCCCACTCCCATCCGCTGCCCCTGTGGCATAAAACATTAACTTCAGACATTGAAGGGAAGTAAAACTACAGCAACAGATAAATACCAAAATCCCCCAAAGGTATGGTTTCTGGAGAAAATGGATATTTTAATTCAGTCACTTTGGCTTGCTGTGTTTCTGCTTAATTTGCAGTTCCTTCCCACAAGAGGGGCAGACAGTGCCGGGTTGGGGGGAACTGGGCATAGATTATGGCTCACCAAAGACACAAACTTTCGGACTGTTTGGCAGCCAGTCTATTGTTACTCCTGGGAGCGTTCCAGGTCTCTCACAGCATGTGGGAGCACAACATGGGCTCAGGACGCTTTCTCTAGGCTTTGTGATTTTTATCCCTGGAGACTGAGGCAGTGCAAACACCAGCAGAATGTGATGCATGTACATGAAAAATGGAGCTGCCTTGAATTGGAATTGAACAGGCCACTGGTCTGTCTAGCACCGCTTAGCGTGGTCTATTCTGAGTGGCAGGCTAGGCCTCAAGTCTTTCTAAGACCCAAATACTTCTTTTTTTTTTAACAATAATATTTATTAATTTTCAATAGACATAACAAAAAAGAGAATATGCAACAACACAACACCACAAAAACACAATAAATAAAAAATAAAAAAGAATAACAGACTTAACATACCTAAACAGAAAAAAGAAACTCAATTAATTAATTAAGATCCATTTCCATAAACATTTTAGTTGACTTCCTCTAATCTCCTCCATCTGAATTTCCTCTTAATTTGAATGTAGCAGTTTCCAATATCATTATTTCATAAATTTTTTTTGTTTCAAATACTTTTTTTTTATTCATTAAATTTGAGGTGGAAAGGACTGAACTTGATGCTCCATCATGCAAAGCAGGAGGAAACAGGAATAAAATATGCTCTTTTTCTCACAGACCTTCAGTGCCCCATATAGTCAGTGGAGGTTTGTGCCCACTGGGCAGAAGATGGGGAAGCCAACAACAAGTGCTGTGCACACCAAGGGCAGACAGAGCTAACTAAATCTGGCTTTGCCCCCATCCTCCTCCTCCTCCCCTCTGCTGAATTCTACAAGGACAACACTGAGTTCTAAGGAGGAAGAGGAGGAAGCTGAGAGGTAATGCCAGCCCCTAGACTGGTTGTAGGTAAGGAGATAAGCAGGTGAGAGCTGCCCGAGGCCAGACTGAGCTTGGTGGGGCAGTGCTTAAAGTACTAGCATCCACCTGTGGACAAGTGCGTCACTTTGGGTTTTTTTCTGTGCACATTTATTTGCAGGGCTGCATGTGATACTTCACCATTGGTCACCCCACAGATTATCCCATCAGCCGTGGTGTCAGCCATTGTGATTTTAAGCGTTTTAACTAGTGACTGTGTATAATCCGCTTTTGTCTTTTTACACTGCCCGGATATGTTTCACATGATAAGTGGCAAGGAAATACTTTTAGGTGTATAAAATAATTAAATTAATGGGATTCCTGCAACTAACAATGCACTAGGATCCTCTTGTTACAGTTCTGGGACTCCTGCAAATAACAAGGCAATAGCACCCTCTCTTACGGGTCTTCTTTACATTCAAGCATGCAACTGGACAAACAGACTCAAATTCTACTCAGCCATGAGGTCTGTTGAAAGTCCTTGAGTACATTTCCTATGGCCAAGGGCTCATCCACACTTTGTCTTGTCCTGTCGCTCCCCACCAGGAAAACCCACTCTTTGCCGCTCAATCGGAGCAAACGTCAATCGGGTTTTCAGCGGATTGAAGTTTGCTCTGATTCAGCAGTAAAGAGCAGGTTTTCCCAGGACAACTGGAAGGGGAAACAGAAAACTGCTCACACACATGCTTTCTAGGTCCAGGACAAGTGATCAAAGCATGTGATCAGTGTTTGGGAAGCTGCCAGTGACATGTATTCTGCATATTTGTCAAGAGGGCAGGGGGAAGAAGAGAGGTTTTATATATCTCAGGCAACTTGACCTTAGGAAAGATCCGTTTTTTGGTTTCTCAAAGTGTTACTTCCTTTGTTTTGCTCATCCATGGAGGACGAGCAACTGAAAATGGCAGGACTGTATTCCAGATAAGGAGGTTAGCAAGTCAGCTGCCCTGGGAAGCAAACTCCTGACCTTTTCAAGTGAAAGGTAAAAGCCAAGCTAGGAGGGGCTTGTGTACAGCCCTCTGCCAAGACAGAGCTGAGCAACATGCTCAGGAGAGCAGTAAAGCACACAGCCAGGCTAGCAGCCCAGGCTAATGCAAACATAATGTGCCATGCAAAAAGATATCCATCAAGGCTTTAAGATGACAAATCTAGCTGTGCGGCAACATAACACCACTGCAAAAATAAAAATATCAGACTGGTGTCAGATTTCGGATCTGGCCTCAATATAACCCCATACATATTCATTTCCTTTTCCATTTGTTGCCCTTAAAAATAAACCTGTGGTCTTGGTTCACATGCAATGCCAACCTGAGCTGTGCCCCTAAATAGAATGGTTGGAGGGTGGAGCAGCCTTTCCACTGCTCTGCCTCCAGAACCGCAGGATAATAGTGTGCAGAGCTCATGAGGGAAATATATTTCAAGTTCAGCCCACCTTGGATTTCCTTCTCAGAACCAAACACGGCACCCCACAGTGACCTCCTGAGACCTCTGTGAAGTCGTTCTACATGCTAGGCAGAACAAAGCAGTCACATTTTGGGCTGAGCTACTTCAGACTCCCCTCCCCTCCGATTTCCGAACTCTTCCCCACACAGAAACCCCTTGGCATGTAGTAAACACTGACATGTTCAGAGACTGGGCTACACTAATCCTCCCGATTGCGCCACTTTTCTAAATGCAAAAAGGTTTCTGTGTACAGTGGTACCTCGGGATAAGAACTTAATTCATTCTGGAGGTCTCTTCTTAACCTGAGGTACCACTTAGCTAATGGGGCCTCCCGCTGCCGCCATGCCACCGGAGCACGATTTTTGTTCTTACCCTGAAGCAAAGTTCTTAACCTGAGGTACTATTTCTGGGTTAGCCGAGTCTGTAACCTGAAGTGTCTGTAACCCGAGGTACCACTGTATAAATGCAGGGAGAATATTCAGAAATATGAACACCCTCACTGCTGCCCCCGACTGCAGCCTAAATGAGTACAGGGCAGAATTCTGCCGCCCAGTTCTGTGTCAGATGTTGAAGGGATGAGGAGAGAAGCCATTCATGCATGTATACTAGGGGGTGCTTCTATATTGTAAACTGCCCTGTGATCCTTGGATAAAAAGTGATATAGAAATTTGATAAATAGTTCTGTTCTATACTACCTAAAATGTATACAAACTTATTCATGTATGCATGAATATTACTTGCTCAAAACGGAATGGATAAAAAAACTTATGGAATATGCAGGAATGGCGAAACTTACCGGAAGAATAAGAAATCAAGATAGCAAACTTTTTATAAAAGAACGGAAATGGTTTGTTGAATATTTACAGATAAATTGTAAACAGATAAAAACATCGGCAGGATTATTGTAATAACCTGCAGTTTCATAAGTTTCATAAGAGCATATATTTAAAGAAGATGAATAAATGAACAAATTAAGGTTATTTGGATATGCAGAAGCTATTAAAAATAAATTTAAGGAACAGCAGAAAGTGAGGGAAGGAAGTCAAGTTTTGAAATGTCAAAATGATTGTAAAATCAGTGAAATGTTTAAATCTGAAAAGTATAAATATGTTTTAAAAGAAATTTGATAAATAAAACAAATAAGCATACAAAACCCTCAGGCCTGGGCTAATTGGGCTTTGAGAATTTCTTCAGACAGCATCCCTTCTTTAGGTTCATCCCTCCTCAAGTGCTTCTGCCTGGCTGAGATGTGGTCTTGAACTATAGTGGGAGAGGCATGTATAGAAACCGCTGACTTTTGGGATGTATCCTATTGCATGAAGGTAAGATTCAGACCTGTTACTCTACCCACTTTGCCTCCTGGAAGGCGACCCATAAGGCAAAGTGGCCTCAGGCTGAAAAGGTTTCCCTACTGCCCCCATTTGCATTTTATGTTTAGTTTGCTCCTTTCTATTAATTTTGGAAACGATTCAATCATTCCCTACAAACTTAGATGGCAGTTTGAGGCAGAGTGTGTTAAGAGAGAAGGTGGGGGAAGTAGGAGCATGTTTCACTTTGTACACTGGAAACATTATTATTATTATTATTATTATTATTATTATTATTATTATTATTATTATATTATATGGATACTACAGGTGTTTTATGTGGATTATGGTTACAGAAACAGACGAATACAGATACTGATTGGAGCAAAACCCTTTACAACCGACAATTATCTCACAAATTATATGCATTGTCTTGGTTTTCCCTTTTGCTGTGATGGTTTGGTATTTAAAATTCAATACAATTTAACATTTTAGAACTTCAATAAGCAGGTTGTCTACTTAGCAATTATCAAAGGAGTACAAGCAAAGTCACAGCACACCAAGAAACTACAATGAATCCTACAATATACCCAGGTAGATGTGTGTGTGTGTGTGTGTGTGTGTGCGCGCGCGCATGTGTCTCCGCAAAATAAAATCATATCACTGTTACTTCTGAAGCAGCTTTTAACAAGCGGCTGGTTAAACAAATTAATTGGCAGCCGGCAGCAGAGAGATGATACATTAAAGCAAATATTTGCATTCTCAGAAGCATAAAAGAAAGCCAGAAAGTACTATCATAGCTGTGATGGAAACTTAATAAATAGTCTTACTTACTACATCTGAATCTGAAGTATTTTCCACCTTCACATATTACCTGACCTTCCTCCCCATCCCCTTAACAACTTTTGATAAGGCTTGGGAAAGTGCATTGATGACTCTCCACCTCACATGCTCTTTCAGCGCATGACGAGTGGTTGTCTGAGCCCCTCAACCGAAAATATATAAAAAAGTGTGGGATGATTAGAGGTGTTAAGAAGGCATCAATTTCCTTTCGGAATTATAGAAATCGCATGCAGCAATGTTTTCGTTCCGCTGCATTTCAGTTTCTGAGAAAACTACATTGTTGTTCTGGTTCCTACAAGATGGTGCACTCAAGATCAAGAGGATGGCTTCGCCCCAAAAGCTTTACTGCTCAAGTCAGTGCAAGACTATGCAAAACTCTAGAGCCGGTGTGGTATAGTGGTTAAGAGTGGTAGTCTTGCAATCTGGGGAACCGGGTTCGCGTCTCCGCTCCTCCACACGCAGCTGCTGGGTGACCTTGGTCCAGTCACACTTCTCTGAAGTCTCTCAGCCCCACTCACCTCACAGAGTGTTTGTTGTGGGGGGGGGGGGGAAGAAAAGGAGAATGTTAGCCGCTTTGAGACTCCTTCGGGTAGTGATAAAGCGGGATATCAAATCCAAACTCTTCTTCTTCTGCTGCTATTCAAAGGCACAGCACCTAGCTACTCACAAGGCGCAGATACACAAAGGCACATCAGGTGATCTGGCTACTTAAGCAAAGGCACTGATCCAACAACACGTCCCTGCAATCCCCTTATAAAGGAATAGGACAGCCACAACTTAGCACGGCAAGTGGCTCTGTTCCTTAGCAGGCAATCTAGCACTTCGCCTGGAGGAGGGCAGAACCTGTTCCAGCTGTTTGTGCCTCCATTAGCGTCACTGGGACCTAGGTGATGGGGGAGATGCCCCTGCTTTCTGAGAGGTGGGTGGGGCACCCCATGCCACAGTAGCAGGGCTAGACAATTCCATAGGTAGAGTGGGTGGCATAACAGTCACAGAGGAAGCATCAGAGATGGCCTCTGACAGCCGCAGAGAGGGCAACAGGACTTGTGGCTCTTGTCACGGTAACTGGAGGGGTGTGAGAGCAGGTTGAAGGAAATCACACACACTTGGGTCCTCCCCAGGATCCACAGCATCGGACTCCCCTGAATCAGGCAGTCACCACCTCTTTGCATCATCCTGACTTGGTCAGTCCTCGCTCTCTCATTCTGGGCCTGTGACTATTGAACCAATTAATAGTCTAGCCGTCTGGGCTAACAACTATTTGTCTTGCTGCCCGCTATGACAAAACGTTGTGTAATTTATTATGTTATTCCACATCAATCATTTCAACATTAAGAAAAACCCCCAACTCAGACTGTTTCCAGACTGCTGACAACCACAACAGAAAATACTGATCACATTTGCAGAATATAAGCAAACATCAGCAATTCCCATTCCCATTCCCACTAGAATTCTCTGATGATACAATTGCTGATACCTATGTCATCCACAACCATCTTGCTGCTTCTTTTTGAACAGCTCTTGGAATTCACCCTACTCTACCGCTGTGGTTTGTGTGCATCCGGTGAGCATGCCTAATTCATGCAAACACCTCTGGAAACGCCCCAGTCCTCTATGTTCTTGACGTAGGAGGGAATCAGTGCACGGTTAATTCACTATGCCCAAATACTACTGACTTCTATTGGAGTGCGTATGGCTTGCAGAACTGCGCCTTTTACAGTCTTTTAACTCACCTTCCTCCCTGCCCCTGCCCCTACCCCATTCTGGAGGTGTTGCAAAACTGGATTCTGAACTCCTATTATTAAGGAAGATCCCAGGTCCTGACTTGTCAACGTGCCAACAAAGACTATTATGCTTGCCTGAACTGGTCTTTATTTCTGACTGAACCACGAAGGTCCTTTCAGAAAGACTGAAAGTATATGTGTGTTTGTGTTTGTGTGTGTGTTTGTGTGTGTATGGAATACAGTTATGCCAAAGAGCTTCCAACATCAACAATTCCTCTCCCGCTAGATTTCTACAGTCCAAATCTCTGGCAGCATTCAAATTTGGATATTACATGCACATTAGAAGTTGCTGTGAATATACGCAGAGAGCAAATTTATTTACAGTTAGCAAATCTTTTCCAGAACGATCTGTGCATTAATACAGTGCTCAAGAAAGGAGGCAGAAACATGATGGCAAGCTGTATTTTCTGGGGGAACACACATTTGAAACTGCATGGGAGAAACAGGGCAATGGGGAAGCAGCAATTTTGAGCGAAAAACTGACTTGTGGCTAAGAGTTAGGTACCCCTTTCCACCCTCAATGGGGCTGCTTCACACCCTCTTTGAGTAATTTTATCTGAATGGAATAAATAACTAACTGATAATGCATGTACAGTGGTACCTCGGATTACATATGCTTCAGGTTACATATGCTTCAGGTTACAAACTCCGCTAACCCAGAAATAGTACCTCGGGTTAAGAACTTTGCTTCAGGATGAGAACAGAAATCGTGCTCCGGCAGCGCAGCAGCAGCAGGAGACCCCATTAGCTAAAGTGGTGCTTCAGGTTAAGCACAGTTTCAGTTAAGAACGGACCTCCGGAATGAATTAAGTACTTAACCCGAGGTACCACTGTACATAGAGATTAGCTATAGTACGAAAGGAACATTTGCATTTGTCGCTCTGTCCACTTTTGCTTCTGGCCCTACCCATCACCAGCATGTGACTCCAGAATTTTGCCCAGAAATGCATGAAACCTTCAGGCTGAAAAAGGTTCCCCACTTCTGAAACAACTAGATCCAAAAGCCTTATGGGAGGCTATACATCCCCTTCTAGGGAGGGAACACCAATATTAAGTTACCTATGGACTACCTAGCTATGAATATGTTAAAAAGGCAAATCAATATCTATCCACATTATTCACAGTGTGATGGATAACGCAGCAAGACTGACTTGATTTACCTTAATTTGCAAATCAATTGGCTTCACACTTATGAAAAACTGCTAATCAATTTTAGATCAAAATTAATTGAAACACAGAGAGAGCAGCAAGCATAGTCAAAATGATCTTTCATAACCCGGACAGCATGGGTGAGTTATTTCATTTTCTATTTTATTTCGGAAGGTGTTTGTGGTCAGGACTTATTAAGCAGTATTTGAAGGAGAAAGTGTTTGCCCATTGTTCTGTGTACCTGTATATGTGTTTTAAGCTATCTGTGCCTTATAAAGCAAAAACTGAGGGTGACTCCAGGTGTCAATCCTGGGGGAACTTGACAAAACAAAAACAAAAACAAAATACAGTGGTACCTCGGGTTACAGACACTTCAGGTTACAGACGCTTCAGGTTACAGACTCTGCTAACCCAGAAATTTGGATAAATATGCACATGATGCAACAAACTCCGACCCATAACAGTTATACCACAATAAATCAGTGCCTCCTAGTTATCTGCTGTTTTTAGAAGAGTCTTGAGTATTAAAAACTAGCACATGATAGAAGCTTGTATGAGTAATAGTAGCTCCAGCAGCATCCTGTAAAGCACACTTTATAGGGCAATTTTATACCATATTGGCCTGAATAGAAGCCTCACTTTTTCCCAAATTCCGACTGTGGAAAGTTAAAGTGCGGCTTATATTTGTGACCTTACGATATGCAGCCTGGGGCGCGGGGCAAACTGCGACAGGAGACAACAAAGTCCCCTGTCCTCTCCCCCAAGGCCAGGAAGGGAGAGAGCGAGGAAGGGGAAAGGCCGTCGGCAACGCATTGTGGCTCCCCCTTCCCCAAGTATGCAGCCAGGAGCAGCAAGGAATGGAGCGGCTTATATCCAAGTATTTCTCTGTCTCTCTCTGTCTCTCTCTCTCTCTCTCTCTCTCTCTCTCTCTCTCTCTCTCTCTCCCCCTCCAAGTTTAAAGGTGCGGCTTATATTCAAGTGCGGCTTATATTCGGACCAATACGGTACATGCATAGCTATCAACTTACAGATTTGAAAATAAGGGACCAGCAGCCAAAATAAGGGATTTTTGAACACAGGTATGTTCCACTTCTGAGCCCCTCCGAGCCAAAGGCAGAAAGCCCAGCCAGCAGCCAAACGAAGCCTCAGGCAGTGGTTCCCACAGTGCAGCAACCCGGCAAAGGGGATGCAGCAAGGAAAACCACTGTCACCTCTCTGCTGGGAAGCTCTGAGCAAAGGTGAGTCCCCAGGGAACACAGCCGATTTGATTGGCACAAGGCATGCAAGCTCCACCCCCCAGTCGTTCTTTGACTCCTTATTGGGTGAGCAATGCAGCCAAGCAACACAGTTGGAGCCTCCCTCCTCCCTGGCCAGCAGGGAGGGAGGGAGGGAGAGAAGCTGCTTCCTTTGAAACCCGGGAAATTTAAGGGACATCATCAATAAGGGACAGCAGCGGGACACGGCACTGAGATAAGGGAGTTTCCTGCCAAATAAGGGACAGTTGACAGCTATGGGTACATGTCTTCTCAGAAGGAGAACAGCACAACTGGGAGGATTCTCATAAGTCCTCTTGTCCAGCCTCCTGCTGGTGTGGTTAGTAGGCTGCTACAGCATTCCTGATTGATGGCCATCCAACCTGGGCTTCAGGGGTGGGGTGCTGGATGTATTTGGCAGCCAAAGGGCCATATCCAGAACAAACCCACCCTCTGCTGACCATTTTGACTGGTTGGTGGCATACAAAGTGTTTGACAGTTCAAGATGTGGCTGCAAAAGAAGAATCTTCTTTTTTTATCCTGGTCTCTTCCTTTGTATCCCCAGCTTGAGTTTCAAGGGTCTTCTGGCCATCTCCCATCCAGGTGGTGGCAGGCAAATGGGGCTCTGCCCTGCCAATCAGTCTGCCCTCAGCCAGCCCCTACCTGCCGTCTTCATTACTTACAACCAGTCCAGCTCTCTGCACCTCCTATGTCTCAGTGTTGTCTTTGTAGAATTCAGCAGGGAGGAGGTCAAAACCATAATTAGTTGACTCCAACCAATCTTTGGCTTGGGCTCTTACCTTTCCTACAAGGAGCCCAAGGTTAGCCTCCCCACGTTATCCTCACAAGAACCATGTGAGGTAGTGGCTGGCCAGTATCACCCAGTAAGCTTCATGGCAGAGTGGGGATTTGAACTCTGGTCTCCGAGGTCCTAGTCCAATGCACTCACCACTATGCTACACTGGCTCCTTGCCTTCTGTCCTGTCAGTCCCAACAGGCACCAGACTCGCTCTGCTCCCATCCTGATAAAACTTCAGAAATACATCTGCATTGCGTGCATCCAGGCTGTTGACTGGACTCCCTTAGAAGATAATTCTTTTTCATTTTATCCTCACCTCTCAGAGGGTTAATAACAGTGCACAGCTGTAAAGGAGAAGAACAGTTCTGGCTTGAATAATAATACTGTTGAATTATAGGATCACAGATGCAAGATTTACCAATTTTAAGGCAGGAGAAGGCTCACCCCCCCACACCACTATTGCAATGACAGGCACTGCTTCTTCTGCCAATAACCAGCGACTGGAATTGCCTGACTCCCACTGCATCCACTGCAGTTATGCCTTTTGTTTTGCTAAAAAATATATCTCCTTTTGTTCTCCCTGCCTTTTCTCTACCTGATGCTTGGCTCCCAGCTCCTGGTGTCTATAGTAGTATCTGTTGCTAGACTGTACCGTTCCTGTGATGAAGTCCCGCCAGCAGAGGCAACAGAATAGGTGATGGATGGTGCAGATGATTCAAGGTCATCCGACTGGTCCCCTTCCCAAGCTTCAGGTGTCTTTACAGTACAACACTTGCCTGGTCTCATGGCAATGCTAACGTTCAGGTCATTATCTTGGTGTTCTTCTTGTTGTTGTTTTTTAAAAGATTGATCCAAGATACCAATCTGAAGCCAGTGAAAGGAAACCAGGCAAAGAAAGTCCATAATGGTGAGTTTAGTCACAGAGAATCTGGATTTCCTTCTACTGCTTTCATTTAGCACTTCCCAAGCAACCACGAAATTAAAAGAAGCCTGCTTCTTGGGAGAAAAGCAATGACAAACCTAGACAACATCTTAAAAAGCAGAGACATCACCTTGCCAACAAAAGTCCGTATACTTAAAGCTGTGGTTTTCCCAGTAGTGATGTATGGAAGTGAGAGCTGGACCATAAAGAAGGCTGATTGCCGAAGAATTGATGCTTTTGAATTATGGTGCTGGAGGAGACTCTTGATAGTCCCATGGACTGCAAGAAGATCAAACCTCTCCATTCTTCAGGAAATCAGCCCTGAGTGCTCACTGGAAGGACAGATCGTGAGGCTGAGGCTCCAGTACTTTGGCCACCTCATGAGAATAGAGGCTCCCTGGAAAAGACCCTGGTGTCGGGAAAGACTGAGGGCACAAGGAGAAGGGGACGACAGAGGACGAGATGGTTGGACAGTGTTCTCGAAGCTACCAGCATGAGTTTGACCAAACTGCGGGAGGCAGTGGAAGACAGGAGTGCCTGGTCCATGGGGTCACGAAGAGTCGGACACGACTAAACGACTAAACAACAACAACAAAGCAATCATGACTTGAAACTTTTTTTAAAAAAAGGAAGTGACTGTGTACATCAGGGGTCAGCCGTGGGCCAGTCCACTGTCCCCCAGACTATGTGGTGGGCCGGACTATATATTTTTTTTGGGGGGAATGAACGAATTCCTATGCCCCACAAATAACCCAGAGATGCATTTTAAATAAAAGGACACATTCTACTCATGTAAAAACATGCTGATTCCTGGACCGTCCACGGGCCAAATTTAGAAGGCGATTGGGCCGCATCCGGCCCCCAGGCCTTAGGTTGCCTACCCCTGGTGTACATCCTTCTCCAGCCTACATGACCCCCAGATGTAAGTCAACGGTATTGTACAGTTTAATTCATTGCTGTTTATCTGATACAGGTGAGGACCAGTTTCAAAACTGACCCCGCCTCCATCGCAAAGGATGCTGTGCTGGTTACCCCAGCTTGAGCAGACCCAGCCTACTTGTAGAATTGCTTGCTTGCCCAGACTTGTGGCTCCGCACTGCACAAATGACAGTGCCCACCCTCCTCTTGCGAAGGCGAGCTAAGGAGGTGTGCCAAGTGTTGGGATGCCGTCTTAGCTTACACCTAGCCATGAACTCCTGAGCTCTGTTTTAACCACTGATCCACACACCTCACAATGTGATGTTTGGGCATTGTAGTGAATTCTAGAATAAAGCATTTGGAAACAACTACACCAATAATCTCTGTATCGCTTCCATGAATGGTAGTCGGGACAGGAGAATTGTGAGGGTCAGTGGTGTAATGTGGGTTGCCAGTGCCCGGAGCCACGTGGCAGGGAGGGAAACGGATGGAGTATGCATGCACATTCAACGACATGATGGCATCTACGTCACCCAGGAAATCACATCCGAAGAGATAAGAAAAGAAAAGTCATTCTGTCGTCTGGAAAGTTCACATCCTGGTTTGCATGGAGAAGTGGTTTTCAATGGAGCCCAATGATGGAAGTGGGTGTTGAAATTTTGTACCCCCTAACAATTTTGTGCCCAGGGCATCTGCCTCTGTGGCCCCCCATGCTACACCACTGCTGGGGGATTATCCCAAGGTCAGGAGGGCGACATTTGAGCCCCAGTCCTGAGGTTCCCCACTCCTGACCTACACCATATCTGAAGGTATGAGCAGAGCATTTCCCCAGCTCTGTGTGTCCTTTTCTTATACATTGCTCTCTAATCTACATTATGCTGAAACAGCAATATCTGTCTGACTTTTTCACTGGGGCAGCTAATCAACTATCAATATCAAAATTAATTATGGCATGTCATTATGTTAAACCTTTTTTGTGTGAAGTAGTTGTAGATACATATCACATAATAACAGCCAGCTGCATTAAGGTAATTATTTTAAGGAGCCTTAACTATCTGATCATAAAAGAGCCTAATTTTGATCCTTTAATTAGCTGATTTAGCATTCATGATGGAAACATATGAATACATTTGCTCGTGTCCCTTTGGACCTCCTTAAAAACTGAAACAGTAATGCCTTCAAGAGGTTATTCCAGCAGGGACATATTTAACAAATAAATAAAATTAAAGTAATTATTCTTTAGTCAAGGAGTCAGCAAACTTGGTTTGAATATGAACATGGGACATAGCACCCTACCAGTATCAATGATTAAAAGTGCTTTTAAGGGCTCCTCCAGACAGCCAGGTTATTGAACATTTATCCTGATTTGCTTACACGTTGTTTACTTGGAGATTAGACTATGTCAAGCCTTTATTGAGCATTTGTTCTGATCTGTTTGTGGGGAGTTTATACGACAATGTGGACAGGTTATACAACATCCTGATCTGCTTGTGTGGTGCTTTCCATGCCTTCCTGTTAAATTATCCCTGTATCAATTATTGAAGAAGCAGTTTATCTGCTGAATATGTTGTGCCAGTTTGGGTATAAGAAGAGTGTATGTAAAAGGGAAGATGAAAAGGAAGACATGGCAAAGGTCAGGTCTAGTCAAGTGGGAAGGGGAGAGTTATCTGGAGAAAAGATGCAAAATTAGAAAGCGCGAGAAGAGAACTGAGCAGCAATGAAAAAACAAACAAACCCAGAAACAATATGAAGTTCAGTGAAAGGTGGAGAGAGAGAGAGAGATTGAGAGAGAAAGGTAAACAACTTGTCTTCACATTCTTTGGGGATTGCCTAGCTGATCTCTCATACAATGCTTCTATTGAAGCAGCTGGTTCATTAAAAAAATGAAATTATAAAGAAGAGAAAGGAATGTTTCTAGACGGCGGAAATGAGAAGAAGGATGATGCCTCGAAGCAGCCTTCCCCCAAGCTGGTGCCCTTCGGATGTTTTAGACTACAACTCCTACCAGCCTCAAGCCGCATGGCCAATAGTCAGGGCTGGAGGGAGCTGGGGTTCAGCAGCACTTGGAGGCCACCAGGTTGGAGAAGGATGCCTGGCCACATAAGAGGGGACATAGCTCAGTGCTTACCCTGTTTTAACTTCAATTTTCTAAGTTCCCTAGCTAGGCATTTTTTGCAATTCTGACCAGGGGCGCCGACTTATAAAAAACATTGGGGGAGCCCGCGAAAGCTCATGAATAATAAATAAGCTCATGAATATGCAGATAAAGTGGCGCCGCCTCCTCGTGAGCGAATAGGGGAGAGCGTGCTGCGCCTATTAATCAGCTCCGAAGGAAATTGGGTGGAGTTTTTGCTTGGGAGGGAGGGCAGGAGGCATGCAGCCCGACCCTGTGCATTTTGGGCTGGGGGAGGGGCGGCGGTGGCGCTCTGCTGGAGGGGCGCCCGAGATTATTGGGGGGGCAGAGCCCCCCCAAACGAATTTTTGAGGGGGCTCGGGCCCCCTCAGGCCCCATGGAGTCGGCACCTATGATTCTGACATTCCTTATCAAACCAAGTCTGTCTTCTAAACTTTTTGTTTTTTATCACACTGGTTGTGGTCATCAGTGGGCGCATTCGGTTGATTTTGTTCTCATAAAGTCCGATTATGTTTCCTGTTTCTAACAACATTTCCCCCTTTAATAAAGCTAATTCATGGGAATCCAGGATCTGAATCATTTTTTCTTGGACCTGTGCATTCCATTTTAACCTTCTATTTCCAAGTACCAGATATTCCGTTTCATCCAATAATTTAGGAAAGGCAGGAGAAACGAATGATGTCAGAGACAACTCAAGTGGAAAGTGGGAATTATCCTGAAGGTATCTCGATTAATTGGCACATCATTAGATGTTAGGATATAATCTATGATGCTAGTAAATCCTCTGGGGGAGATAAAAGTAAAATAATCCACTTGATCCCCTTGACCGTGCCCATTGCATAACAAAAGGTGGTACCTTCCAGGTTCAGTGGTACTTCCAGATTCCAGGTTCAATCCCTGGCACCTGCGGGTAGGGCTGGGGTTGGACCCTGTCTGAATCCCCAGAGAGCCAGTGCCAGTAAGTGTAGACAATATTAGATGGACCCAGCAGCGGAGCATTTCCTGCTGGCGCCCAGGGCATGTGCCAGAGCAACCCACTCCCAATGGAGCCAAGCGGGGCTATGCTATACGACACAGTGGGGAGCCTGGCCATTGGAAGGTTGCATTCATGGCATCCTGTGAGCCCAGTGCTGCTTTGTGAGACTCACAAAAGTGGCACGAGACTGGCAGGGCGAATGCCTGTTGCGTTCTTCTCATGAGAAGGACTCAACAGCTCGCCACATCCTGCCAGCTGTGAGGAATAAGGTAAAGGTAAAGGGACCCCTGACCATTAGGTCCAGTTGTGACCGACTCTGGGGTTGCGGTGCTCATCTCACTTTACTGGCCGAGGAAGCCGGCATACAGCTTCCGGATCATGTGGCCAGCATGACTAAGCCGCTTCTGGCGAACCAGAGCAGCGCATGGAAACGCCGTTTACCTTCCCGCCGGAGCAGTACCTGTTTATCTACTTGCACTTTGACGTGCTTTTGAACTGCTAGGTTGGCAGGAGCAGGGACCGAGCAACGGGAGCTCACCCCGTCACGGGGATTCGAACCGCCGACCTTCTGATCGGCAAGTCCTAGGCTCTGTGGTTTAACCCACAGCGCCACCCACGTCCCTAGCTGTGAGGAATACTCCCCCCCCCAAAAAAAACTGTGCCCGGGATGACGGCCCCCCCAGCCCCTCCCCACGCTATGCCTCTGGATGGACCAATGGTCTGGCTTTATATAAGTCATCTTCTTATGTCCCTAAGCAGGAATCATGGTCTCTTATTGAATTGTTCAGAAAAGTAGTACTCGGCTGACAACTCGCCTGTGGAGAGCAGGAGCCATTCCTCAGTCACTTAAAGAACCACTATTGGTCCCGTTTCTGAGCCCTCTCCAACAGTTTCTCCTGATGGGATCCAGATTAGTTGCTCTGCTTATTATTTCCAACTTTTTAAGATCGCTTCCTACAAAATACTTCAAAGTAGGTAAGGAATCCATTGAAAATGGACTATAAAGCAGATTTCCCTCCCGTCAGTCCAAAGCCCCCATCATGGCAAAGATTCTTGCTATGAATGGCTTTGCCTTCATTCTCCACAATGAAAGTTTTTAAAACACACACACACAAACTATACATAAATAGTAACACAAATTGCTTTGCAATATACATTATTTACATATTCATTGATGTGTAATTGCCGCTGTTCTGACAGGTGCCTCATTGCTTCCCCTTTTTCTCAAGTGCTGCTTGTTGATTATCCATGCATATCAATTGCTAGAGGTAGCCTATATGCACAAAAGCCAGAACCAAGTAGAAAATCTAAAGCAGAAAGCCAGCGTCAGGTGCACAAACCTCCCCTTAGTTTTCACGCTTACTCCTTTCACTTCTGCCTTAAGGCAGGGTGTCTGTTTTCCCTAGTTCAGTGCTTCAGAGAATCATAGAACTGTAGAGTTGGAAGGGACCACAAGGGTCATCTGGTCCAACCCATTGCAATGCAAGAATCTTGTGCCCAACATGGGGCTCAAACCCGCAGCCCCGAGATTAAGTGTCTCGTGCTCCACCAAAGCCACTTCCGCCTTAAGGAGGAGATGCAGGCTTCACAGCCCCTCCACATGCCCAGGGGGTGGGAGAAGAAGAATTTGGATTTGATATCCCGCTTTATCCCTACCCAAAGGAGTCTCAAAGCGGCTAACATCCTCCTTTCCCTTCCTCCCACACAACAAACACTCTGTGAGGTGAGTGGGGCTGAGAGACTTCAAAGAAGTGTGACTGGCCCAAGGTCACCCAGCAGCTGTATGTGGAGGAGCGGGGACGCGAACCCGGTTCCCCAGATTATGAGTCTACCGCTCTTAACCACTACACCACACTGGCAGGCCAGCCCCTGCACGATTGGGGGATTCCCGGCTGTGTCACCCCTTGGCCAGCCAATCGGGTTGCTCTGGGGGTGTGGCCTGCCCCTTAAAGCAGGACGCAGCCGGGGATCTCCCTCTTTGTCCGCCCTCCAGCTGCTCCGGTTTTCCAACTCTCCCACCCTTTAAGGTTTGCTCTCTTTGACCTTGCTATGGACCTTGGTTGGTCGCCATTGAGGGGCCTGGTAGGAATTTTTCCACTTGGCAAATTGGCACCAGCCACTTGGTTTTCGCCTACCTCGTAGTAAATCATCACAGCTTTCTGGGTATTGGCGGTTAGGCACTGGAATAGGTCTGTAGATGGAAAGAAGGGAGGTAGCGCCATCACCTGCCCCGCATATTGAAGGGTAGTCCGTTAAAGGATTCCGGGGTGTGTGGCCCTGTCCAAAGCCTAGGGAGGTTAGGACCTAAGGCACGCCCCAACGGTGACCCCGGGGGAGCTCCTAGTTGATGTGCATCAGCAGGACTCCCCCTACTGGTGGTTAATCCTTCCCGGACTTCAAGCAGATGGGCTGGAGTCAGATATAGTTGGTTAGTCCTATGCCTAAGCCAATACCGCTCATCACCTGTAGCCAATAAAGTTGTGGCCTTTTCTATCCCATTAACCTTAATAGTTGTGTCATGTGTCATCGTTCTACCTGGGGAGGTCGGGAACTCGCCACACAACTGAGCTACCCACAGGCATATGGAGCCCAAACATCAAGATAAGCATAAACATGCTTCAGAAGAAGGCCAGTCTGCAGCTCTTAGGTTTCAGTTCCAGCAACAAAACGACTGTATTTTTCACTCCATAAGGTGCACCTGACCATAAGGCGCACCTACTTTTTTTTGGGGGGGGGGAATTCAAGAAAAAAGATATGCGGCTCTTGGGGGCTTTTGCGGGAGGTGGGGGAAGTGAGAAAGCCTCCTCTGTCCCTTCCCCCACCTCCCACAAAAGCCAGGGATAGCCGCACAAAGCCTCCCCAGGGCAGCGGGATGAAGGCTCCCCGCTGCCCTGCGGAGGCTTCGTGGGCTACCCCAGAGCTGCTCAGGAGCTTGTCAGGGCTGGCAGGGGAAGCCCGGGCCCCCCCCCGCCCCAGGGACCACACATTCGCTCCATAAGACGCACAGACATTTCCCCATAGATTTTAAGAGGGGGGAAAGCGCATCTTATGGAGCAAAAAATACGGTAGGTGTAGCTTTCTTATCACTACAAAAAGTTGGCCTGCACCTGGGTAGTGAGTTACTGCAGGTAAGGAAGACATGACATCAGGTAGCCTTTGCCAAAAGCGGATGCACACTTCATCGTACCACTCACCCCTCACAGTCCTGAACTAGGTGCCAGGATTATGTCACTTCAGTAAGTTCGATCTATAGAACGAATCCCAGGCACACAAATACTAGAAGGCATCTCCATGGCAGAAAACCAACATCTTCTTTCCACTCTGAAACTGTATTTCCTTTGGGGAGTGTGCAGAAGCAGTTCCTCATTTCGAATGGGGAATAATTCTTCCACCCTCCCTCCTTCTCTCTCTTTTCTTTTTGGTGCAAAAACAGGAAGAAGTCGAGCTTTCAAAGGCAACAAGAAAAACATTGCATTAGTGCGCCGACATGCAATATCTTTCTAAGATCTGGAGGGAGTTCTCTTACCTGCTGAGATTGATGTAGTGCCAAAAAACACTTGCGTCTCTGCACCAATCCTCATCAAACGTTGGGCATGTTTTGTTGGAAGGACAACGTCTTCCCAGACTCTGAGCTGGGATTTCTTCAGATTGATTTTCCACATGCAGCAAGAGAGCTGAAATGTTGGGATGCCTTCACCTGTTTTATTTCTATTCCCTTTAGGACTTTGGCATGGTGGCAGAAAGTATAGACAGCTTTGTAAAGTTCAAAAAATGGTCACATCGTAATTTAAAACGACTCGATTGCAACATGATGGGATGCCACGGGGGGAAGAAACACAGAAAAATACAATCCACTGTGGACGTCTGCTCAAAGCCCATTGAGAAGAATCGAAGCTTTGGAAGAATGCTCTTTTCATTTCCATGGAATCTGGAGCAGACAGGAATTGTGGCACCCCTCCCTTTACAGTGGTGCCCCGCAAGACGAATGCCTCGCAAGACGGAAAACTCGCTAGACGAAAGAGTTTTCCGTTTTGGAGGTGCTTCGCAAAACGAATCTCCTATGGGCTTGCTTCGCAAGACGACAATGTCTTGCGAGTTCCTGCTGGTTTTCCCCCTTCCCCCCTTTTTCTAAGCCGCTAAGCCGCTTATCAGCTGATCCAATCAGCAGATAAGCCGCTAAAAGCAGCTAAAAGCCGCTAATAGCGCTAAGCCGCTTATCAGCTGATCCGATCAGCAGATAAGTCACTAAAAGCCGCTAATAACGCTTATAGCGCTAAGCCGCTTATCAGCTGATCCGATCAGCATATAAGCCGCTAAAAGCCTCTAAAAGCCGCTAATAGCGCTAATAGCGCTAATCCGCTAATCCTTCAATGGGCTTGCTTCGCAAGATGAAAAAAACCGCTAGACGAAGAGAATCACAGAATGGATTCTTTTCGTCTTGCGAGGCACCACTGTATTTTCACGGAACTCTTCCTACATGCAGCAGACTTTTTTGCAAAGTAATCTATATGTGCTTAAGAAGCTTCTGTAACACCTTCAAGGTTGCACTCACAGTTCAGGTGGAACAGTGAGCAGTTCCATTGAAACTCAGGGTGGTTGGGGCAAGCTGGTCAGATGGACAGGGTACAAATAATAATGAAATATAATAATCTCCCGCCAATTGTCAGTGGATGACCAAGAGTTCTGCTTAGGGATGGGCAAATCTGCTTATTTCAATCTCTCTTGGTTTCTCATATTTTATCTACCCAAAACGGCGTTTCCGTGCGCTGCCCTGGTTTCACCAGAAGCGGTTTGGTCATGCTGGCCACATGATCTGGAAAAACTGTCTGTGGACAAATGTTGGCTCCCTCGGCCAGTAAAGCGAGATGAGCGCCACAACCCCAGAGTCCTTCACGACTGGACTTAACTGTCAGGGGTCCTTCACCTTTACCTTTTAAACTCAGCTCTCCACATTTCCACAACAGTTTGCTTTTCTTTTTAAGTCATTTTTTTTAATCAGCATTTTAGCTATGACCCCTTTTTATTTTTTTTGCAAAGGAAATTCTGTTTATTATTTTCACAAATATACACATTTTAAAGCACACTTTACCCCAGTATATTCATTTTTGCTCACATTATGTGGTTGGAAGAACTGTACTGCACAGCTCAGATTTCAAATGATGGCTGTGTTTCAGCTTTGGAAAGCGCAAAACAAGCCGATTCACCTTCAGATGAGAACTGACTTGAATCCCACCACTAACCTCACTTCTAGTTCTGCTATTATCAGAAAGGGTGAACATCTTCTATGTACTTTCTCTACACTGTACATCATTTTGTAAAGCCTGTTCCCTCCTTAGTTGGCTCCCCCCCCCACTTGCACAAAAGCCCCAAACATTGTACCCTTTCCTCTTCAGAAAGATGCACCTGCTCTTATGCTCTTTGAGTTGCCCTATTCTGCACCTTTTCCAGCTTAACAATATCATTTGTGAGATATTCCCATTGGATGCAATGGAGTAATGTAATATTGATTTATAATTTGATTTGTTAAATTTGTTCAATAAAAAATATTTTTAAAAAATCAAAACAAACAAACATCCAAGCTTGCTTTGCTTGTTTTGAAGTTGCCATTCCTACTCATAAACCTTCCAAATGCAAGGTTTTTCATCTCCTTTTTTCAGGGTTTCTACTCTAGAGTAGCCTCATACCTCCCTCCTGCAAATAAACCTGCTATTAGAAAATCCCAAATTAGCTCCCTTCAGGCCCGTTTTGTGGCCTGACTCCTGAAGGTTCTGGTACAAGCTCTTGGTTTTTGTTGTTGTTCTTAGCATCAAAAGGTTTCATACTCCTCTACGAATCTAAAGACACTGAAGAGAAGCAGAGATCGAAGATAAAAAGAACTAACAACTGAAGAAATAATAAAACAGTTCAAATAAGCAAAGCAGGGGCACAATGTCTGCGACCACTATAAGTGGCGTAGGCAAAGTTTATGAACAATCACATTTCCCCAGCAACAATGCTCACTCTTGAAAGGCCTTTTTCTAAAGGCCAAGAGATCATTTAGAAAAAGGAATTAAACTGATTTGCTGAAAACAGCTGCACCCTATTTGCAGGCAACAAGGGATGAACAAAAAGCCTTCCGTTCATAAATAACTTGGGTTTCTAAACTTGCAAGACATTTCTCAATATTAGCACACTGAACACATGGGTATTCACAGTGCTAAATTTAAAAATAGCCAGATTTGACAATGGAAGCCATGTGGCAGTCATAAAAATGGTAAAATAATAATAATATTAATATACTTATTTATGCAGTGCTTTTCCTGAGTGCTCAAAAGTACATTGCTTAAGTCAATCTTACATCATCCGTGAAATACTAGTAGGACAGTATTAGCACATACCTTCAAACATTTCTCCAATGAAAATAGGAACACCCTATTTATTCTTATTATAAATAATAACAATAACAACAATTTATTATTTACACCTTGCCCATCTGACTTGGTTGCCCAGTCCACACTGAGCAGCTTCCAATATATATATAAAAGCATAATAAAACATTGAACTTCCCTCTACAGGGCTGCCTTCAGATGTCTTCTAAGGGTTGTATAGTTACTTATCTCCTTGGCTTGGGGGCGGGGAAGTGTTGCATAACTCTGTACCCTCCAACATTTCTCTGATGAAAATAGGGATGTTCTGAGGAAAAGTAGGACATTCCAGGATCAAATCAGAAAACCAGGATGGCTTCTGTAAATCTGGGTTGTCCCTGGAAAATAGGGACACTTGGAGGGTCTGTTATCACTCCCTGTTCCATGTAGTATAAGTATGTTGAATAGAAAGAAGAGGGTGCCCAGTCAGTCCATACCAGTACAGTGGTAGCTTGGGTTAAGAGCTTAATTCGTTCTGGAGGCCCATTCTTAACCTGAAACTGTTCTTAACCTGAGGTACCACTTTAGCTAATGGAGCCTCCCACTGCTGCCGCGCCACCGGAGCTCATTTTCTGTTCTCATCCTGAGGTAAAGTTCTTAACCCGAGGTACTATTTATGGGTTAGCGGAGTCTGTAACCTGAAGCGTATGTAACCTGAAGTGTCTGTAACCTGAGGTACCACTATTATCATTTATCACCATCATCATTAGTGTATTTGGAGGGGGTATAAAAAATGAGGGGCCAGTACTCATATATTGATAAAAGTGCTTTGGGTGTCAGCACAAAATGGCTACCATGGGCAGTAAAATAAATTAAAAAGTGCCAGTACTCTGGACTGGTCAGTAAAGTCACAAAAAAAGTCCCGATCATCTTCATATTTTTAGCACCTGGGGATGCTATTCAGATTTTGGCCTCTGGCACCAAAACTCCTTAGAGCATCTCTACGTGTAACAATGCTTCAATCGTATTATCACCAATTCTTGGTTGGTGCAGGGAGAAAAACAATTCGGATCTGCTTGGGTTTTTTTTGGTTAGGAACGTAAGAATGTAAGATGAGCCCTCTGGATCAAGCCAATGGCCCATCTAACCTCATCCTGGTCTCAGAATGGTCCCCTGGGAAACTCGAAAGCTGGGTTTAAGTGCAAGAGCACTCCCCCAGCAACTAGTCTTCAGAGGCACACTGCCTCCGACTGTGCAAGTGGAACACAGCCATATAGCACTTTTTCCTAGAAGCTGAATGTAGGTTGAAATGTTAGGCTCTTTTAGCATCTCTTTTGACAGCTCGTTCCAGAACACAGAGAGCAAACTCTTCGTACCAGCAATGTGGTTCTCCAGCCCATAAGAGAATATAAGGTATATGTTATAACTGTAAAATGACTTCCTAGACAAATCTGGGAAGCACCAACATAAGCCTCATTTTGGCACCAGGTCAAGACTATTTTATTTATCAAAATCTTTCACAGTTAAACTGTGATTTCCTGTTTTACGACTCTGCCATCTTAATGTTTACTGGATGATTCATCCTTGCTGTGTCGCGCTTATGGTACGGATCACTGCTTCATTAAAAATATTTTCTTCTTATTGCTCTCTTTGCTTTGCTTTTTATTCTGTTTATTGTTCTATCATTATGCTTTAAGGATCATTTTGTGGCTTAAATGTTTTAATGTACTTTTTATTGGCTTATCTGTTGTGAGCTCGTTTACAGTCCACGAAAGATGAAAGCAACTGGTAGGATAAAGGTAAAGGTAAAGGGACCCCTGACCATTAGGTCCAGTCGTGAACGACTCTGGGGTTGTGGCGCTCATCTCACTTTATTGGCTGAGGAAGCCGGCGTACAGCTTCCGGGTCATGTGGCCAGCATGACTAAGCCGCTTCTGGCGAACCAGAGCAGCGCACGGAAACGCCGTTTACCTTCCCACCGGAGCGGTACCTATTTATCTACTTGCACTCTGACGTGCTTTCGAACTGCTAGGTTGGCAGGAACAGGGACCAGGCAACGGGAACTCACCCCATCACGGGGATTCGAACCGCCGACCTTCTGATCAGCAAGCCCTAGGCTTTTTTTCCTTTATTTTTTTCTTTTTCTTTATATTATTCTTTATGTATGGCTTGTTATTGATGTATTTAGGCATTACAATAGCTCATGAGTTTGGAATAGTAACTAACAACCCCTTTGCTGTTTCTCCTCAGTTTCTCCTTGGCGTTGGGTAAGTTTCTTTTTCTTTTCTTTTTTAACCTACAGAAACCTTATTAATTTGGATATTTGATGACATGGCTTCAGTTATTACAGCACCAATACTAGTCAAGAAGGGGACATTTCTATATATATAAAATTCAGGCAATGAAGAACCAAATGAGCCACTTGCAATAACAGAATTGTGTTCATTTTCCATCTCCCGAGGAATAAGGCATTAAGTTTAATATTTTAATTCAGTGTGGAATGGATCGGCTTCAAGCCCTGAAAGTAATTCCATACCCCTTTCTAAGACTGGCTGCATATTCTTGTGAGAATTCTTGTCATTTGCAAGAGGTAACAAAAAAAAAGCTATATATTGAAATTACACAGCGACCCCAATTGCTTCCCCCTTTGCAACGATGGTGGGCAAACTATTTCTTTGCATTCATTGCTCTCCTCCTGATAAATCCAACAGAAACCTTATTTGCATTCAGACTGCCTAAGATTTAATAACACACTGATGGACAAAAGAGAGATTAGGAGGCATGCAGGTCCATCTTGCAGAAATGTGTGTGGTAATGAACCACTGGTGTTTCCTACGTAGGTTTACGGGGGTTACAGAGGAAGGCGGGATTCAAAGTAGCCTATTAGAGATTAATTACAAGGCAAGTGCATTCAGTTATATGTCAGACCAGATTTGGATGGCCATCCCATGAAATTACGCACAAATGCCTCTTTGTACCCTTTCTAAATCTCTGCCTAGGTAATTTGTGAACAAATCATCTAATTTTATTCTGCATGTCCTGCTTTT
This sequence comes from Podarcis liolepis, assembly GCF_965112155.1. Lineage (NCBI taxonomy): Eukaryota > Metazoa > Chordata > Lepidosauria > Squamata > Lacertidae > Podarcis > Podarcis liolepis. The sequence continues at coordinate 41,679,486 of NC_139569.1, forward strand.
TTTTTGGTCATGGGTTTTTTTATTTATTTAAAAATGCACATGCAGGAACAAGTTAGAGGGCTCCTGTACTTTGAATGAAGCTAACGACTGCACATCAGTCCTGTTGCAACACAGTCCAAAAGGCAGAGTCACAGGTTTGTGGTTGTGATGTGACTGCAGCTCAGTGTCAGAACAGATGCTTTGAATTCAGAAGGGCCCACATTAAATCCCTGGCATCTCCCAAAAAGGATCAGGAAGCACAGGGTGGGGGTGAGGAAGAACTCCCTCTAAGACCACAAGAAAGTATCACCATCACCACCACCACCACCACCACCACCATCATCATCAACAACAACAACAACATAAGACAATATTAAAACCAGCTGGAACAATTTACAATCCAAATAATACACTGGGTCTTAGAAACAAGTATCTAAGGTGTCAAAGGTTGGGTAAAGAGACGTGTCTTCAGCATATGGCAGCTATACAAGGAAGGTATCAGGTTCAGGAAGGGAAGGGAAACCCACAACTTAGGGGCTGCCACAGAGAAGGCCCTCTGCTGAGCTACCACCTCTTGAACTTCCAGGTGGCAGAACTACCAAGGTACCTCTTTTGCCAATCATAACACACAGGGCTTTCTGACAACCAGAACTTGCTGGGGCTCAGTTCCAGCACCTCTCAGGTAGGTGCCATTGCCATTATAAGAGAACAAGGGAGGCGTTCATGGTGAATTCTGGCACCTCTTTTTCTAGAAAAAGAGCACTGGTAACACACAAGAAGGATTATAGCAGGCATCCCCAAACTCAGCCCTCCAGATGTTTTGGGACTACAGCTCCCATCATCCCTGACCACTGGTCCTGTTAGCTAGGGATGATGGGAGTTGTAGTCCCAAAACATCTGGAGGGCTGACTTTGGGGATGCCTGGATTATAGGGAAGGAAGAACCATTTTCAAGATATCTTTTAGCAGTCATTTAAACAGAGCAGACGGAGTCCAAAGTGAAAATTATGGCAATACTTTAATAAGCAAACTGAACAAACTTGAGTCGAAGCAGACGGAGTCCAGGGAGAAAATCAGACTCAACAGAACAGTATATAACTCGGCACACCTTCTATAAATACAGGAAGCGGACTTAATTATGGTTAATTGAGAGGGGGATCCCCCCCTTGTATCTCTATGATGGTTGACATTTCCTTCCTGAGTAACGTAGTCCAGAGACTGGTGGCCAATCAACTCCAGTCACTCTTGAATGAAACTGTTTTTTCTAGATCCATTTCTGTTGGGCCTCAGACACGGCTTTGTGGCCGAAACAGTCTTGGATGCTGTTATATACTAACCTTGGATCCTAGAACAATAGGAAAGTAGGATCCTAGAATGCAACAAATGGTTGGCTTGCAGGAGAAGACCAATCAGGCTCCAGGAAGAAGTTAATCAGTCTATTAGGCTGGTAGGATCGTAGAATGCAACAACAGATTGGCCTGCAGGAAAAGACCAATCAGGCTCCAGGAGGGAAGCAGAATCAGCCAATCAGATGGGACTCATTGTGTAAATAATGTATATTATATATATAATGTAAGCCTGAGGTTTGGGAGGCAATTCAGTCACTGTTTTACAAGCTGCAATAAAGAGCATGAAATCACTACAGGACTCAGAGTATATTTCAGATGCCCTTTGCTGAGAGACAGACATGGAGAAAGTGGTTCTACTGATTCTTTTGGATCTCTCAGTGGCTTTTGATCCTTTCTGGATGGATCCAGATGGAGAGGAGTATGGTTCTGCTCCTACTTAGTGGAGGGCATCCCAGAAGCTGGTCCTGGAAGACTGCTGCTTGGCACGTATGCCTTGGGGTTCCACGGGGTTCTATCCTTTCTCCCATGGTGCCTAGCATCTAATGTAGAACCATTTTTCACCCCCAAGGGCAGGGGTCAGCAAACTTTTTCAGATCTTGTGGGGGGCCGGACTATATTTTTTTTGGGGGAAATGAACGAATTCCTATGCCCCACAAATAACCCAGAGATGCATTTTTAATAAAAGCACACATTCTACTCATGTAAAAACACACTGATTCCTGGACCGACTGTGGGCCGGATTTAGAAGAAGAAGAAGAAGAGGAGGAGGAGGAGGAGGAGTAGTTTGGATTTGATATCCCGCTTTATCACTACCCTAAGGAGTCTCAAAGCAGCTAACAATCTCCTTTACCTTCCTTCCCCACAACAAAGACTCTGTGAGGTGAGTGATGCTGAGGGACTTCAGAGAAGTGTGACTGGCCCAAGGTCACTCAGCAGCTGCATGTGGAGGAGTGGGGAATCAAACCCGGTTCACCAGATTACGAGTCCACCGCTCTTAACCACTACACCACCCCGGGCCTTAGTTTGCCTACCCATGCTCAAGGGCTTCTTCCCTTCTTCCAGTCTACAATGACTGGTAGCAGCTCTCCAGGGTTTCAGAAACGGTTTTCTCCTGGCCCTACCTGGAGATTGAATTTGGGACCTTCTGTATGCAAGGCAGTAGATAAATAGGTACCACTCCGGCGGGAAGGTAAACGGCGCTTCTGTGCGCTGCTCTGGTTCGCCAGAAGCGGCGTAGTCATGCTGGCCATGTGACCTGGAAGCTGTACGCTGGCTCCCTCAGCCAATAAAGCGAGATGAGCACCGCAACCCCAGAGTCAGCCATGACTGGACCTAATGGTCAGGGGTCCCTTTACCTTTACATGCAAGGCAGAGGCTCTACACCTCGGACACAGCCCTTCCATTCCCCTCTGCAGCTCCCCACACCACTTCCTACACTGTTTTAAAGGGCAGACCAACATCCTGGAGCATATGACAGGGCAAGAAGACTGCAGAGAAAAAAGGGGAATCAGTGAGAATAGCCTTCCATGCGTGGAAACTCATGGAAGCCTGTGCTGGATCAAATAGCCTCCCATTAGTGGAGAGGCTCAGTTGGATGCAACGCCATAAATGCATGCAGTTGCAGCATTAGTTCTGTTCTGAAATGGCTGCTACCTCCCGTCTGTCCCGAGGGAGAGTGCAATTTAGGAATGTAAACAAATAAATTAAAAGTTGCAGACAAAGCCTAGAATTATAATCATGCTTACTCATAAGCAAGACATACTGACCTAATCATGAATAAGTGGATTTAAGATTAACCCGGCTATAATCTTGCAAAGCTGCTCGGAGAGAGATTATTCACCTAGAAATATAGCAAAACACAACAGCCCAAAAGTCTGCAGCAAGTGGGGAGGCATACAAAATTAAGTCGCTTGCAGAAGTTCTGCAAGGACCGTAGCCAAGTGGTACAGCCTCAGATTGTTATAAGAATTCTAAGGTCTCAAATATAAATGTTCATAAATGCACAAGGCAAACACATAGGTGATAAGTATCACGTGTCTGAAATAGTACAGGAGAACAATCCTGAAGTCATTTTGACTCTCCCAAATTGACCTCACACATTTCTCTGCAAGGAGGAAGGAAATGGGAAAGCCTCCCCATTGTCTTTTTGCTTACAAATCCTGTCTTAAGGGTGTATTTGTGTATGAATAGGGTGAGCCTGTGACCTGGATTCAGGAGCTGAAGTATTATCCATCACAAAAGAATGGCCAGGCTGCCCAGGTAATGCAATCAGTGACCATTGTCAGGTCTTCTGGCAAACAGGATATCTGCTGTGGACCGCCTCCTTCTGTGATGTATGTATGATGTTTTAGGGGGGTGGTCTTGGGCTACAGGGTGGGCAATTTCAAAAGTCTATATAAGGGCTTGCACACCATTGTTCAGGGTTCTCCTCCCTCCTGCGTGTGGTGAGTGGGGTCCCTGTTTCAACAGTTTAATAAAGATCAGGCTTACTAGCCACTTTGTTCTCAATATACTCTGGTTGGCCTCTGTTATTTTCTCCTATCGACAGGGAACCCACTTAGGGACTAAATCTTCTTTGGCAATCACTCATAGCCGAGTAAGATTGTCTTCCATAAACACGATTTTAACATAAGGTTACCAGATGTCCCCATTTCCTGGGGACAGTCCCCAGATTTACAAATCAGTCCCCATACAAATTCCATTGAAGTTGAAAAGTGTCCCTGGATTCATTGAAAAAAATCTGGTAACCTTATTTTAACAATGAGTCCGTAAGTGACTGTGGAGGCCAATTCTGGATACACACCCTTCCACAGTGGGGACACAGGTTTCCGGGTGGGAGTTGATCGCGGTGAGGGTTTGCCAAGCGTGCCTTCCTCCTAGCACGTTTCTCCCTTGCATCCTGAGTTCGAATGTCCTCAAAGCCCATGACAGCTTTGGTAAAGGCTGTTCTCCAATTAGAGCGCTCACAGGCAAGTGTTTCCCAATTGTTGGTGTTTATACTACATTTAATACAGTTTAATAAAGATCAGGCTTACTAGCCGCTTTGCTTCTCAATATACACTGGTTGGCCTCTGTTATTTTCTCCTACAAACAGGGAACCCACTTAAGGACTCTATATGGGCTCTTGGATATGCCATAAGGGAAAAGGAGCAGTTTTTCCCCTCATAATAAATTCATTTCCTGGCATCTCCAGGTATGCCTGGGAAAGATACCTCCCCAAATCTTTTCCCTGGAAAGCTGCTGCCTATTAGTGCTGACAATACAGTGGTACCTCAGGTTACATACGCTTCAGGCTACAGACTCCGCTAACCCAGAAATAGTACCTCGGGTTAAAAACTTTACTTCATGAGGAGAACAGAAATCACGCTCCGGCGGCGTGGCAGCAGCAGGAGGCCCCATTAGCTAAAGTGGTACCTCAGGTTAAGAACAGTTTCAGGTTAAGAACGGACCTACAGAATGAATTAAGTACTTAACCCGAGGTACCACTGTATTGAGGTAAATGGGGGAGAGGTAATGGTCTTGCTTCAAACGTTCCCCTGTAATTTAATGAATCACATTTGGCTCTGGACATCCATCAATCAATGCCTGGATGTGCTTGTGTGCACAGTGGTACCTCAGGTTAAGAACTTAATTCGTTCTGGAGGTCCGTTCTTAACCTGAAACTGTTCTTAACCTGAGGTACCACTTTAGCTAATGCGGCCTCCCGCTGCCGCCGTGCTGCTGCCGCACGATTTCTGTTCTCATTCTGAAGCCAAGTTCTTAACCTGAGGTACTATTTCTGGGTTAGCGGAGTCTGTAACCTGAAGCGTCTGTAACCTGAAGCGTCTGTAACCCAAGGTACCACTGTAATGTTAATCTATAGGGAAATCAAGGAGATGTGAACTGGGCTACACCCTATGTCTTCACATTTATTGTACATCTCGTCTTCAGAGAGAGCTGGCCCCCGGATTAGGCAGCATTGGGGAAGAACAAAACCGTCCCTTCTGTCTCCTGCCACAACTGCCTAGGAAGTAATTCTTTCTATAATGGCAGAATTTACTGGTAAAGTATAATATAAAAGCCAAATTAGGGCCAGCTTCTCTTCTCCTTCGTTCTGTAAATGAGCAGTGAAAAAGAGAGAGAGAAACGTTCGGGTTTGCCTCGCAGTACAGCAGCTAAGTCTGAAAGCCCACCACAAATGCATCCTGGCAGTTAAAACCAAATCATGGACTAAGTTAATTCAAATGCCAAAGCCTGCTTTTATGACCTTGTTTTTGTTGCTCTCTGCAAAGCAGTTTTACTCTCAATCCATCCTGGAAATGTCTCAGACTAATAAGGCTACACAGAAGCTAATAATGTTTTGTTTCTTTAAATGCTACTCTGGAAATCTCTAAGTCTGCTCAATAAAGATACACCTAATTCTCATATTTGCTTCTAACCTTTATTCCTATTTCTGATTTGACGGGTGTGTGTGTGTGTGTGTGTGTGTTGCTCATGGGGGATTCGTGTTAGAAATCTCACCCCCAGCCCCTTAGACCAAAGTACAGTGGTGCCTTGCAAGACGAAATTAATTCGTTCTGCGAGTTTTTTCGTCTTGCGAATTTTTCGTCTTGCGAAGCACGGTTTCCCATAGGAATGCATTGAAAATCCAAAAGGAAACAAACTTGCAAGACGTTTTCATTTTGCGAAGCAAGCCCATAGGGAAATTCGTCTTGCGAAGCAACTCAAAAAACTAAAAACTCTTTCGTCTTGCGAGTTTTTCGTCTTGCGAGGCATTCGTCTTGCAAGGTACCACTGTATTCAAGTGAAGATATTATGGGCTGCTGAGGAGGGGAATATCACACTTTCCAATCTCTTACCAATATTCCTGAATCCTCAATGGAAGAAGACCAATTAGTCCTCTCTAGAATGTGTATCTCCTTTCAGAGTAATCAAAGCAGCCAAAGAACACCACTTAAAGCCTCATTTTCCAGTTAATAAAGATGATTGGCTCTACTCTATCATGTGTTTATGTGCAAAGTTTAAACTCAAAACGAACCAAACCCCAGAACCAAACACAACTTTGTCTGCACCAAACTGTCTACAGTCCTAAAACAGGAGTAACTAATATGGTGCCCCTCAGAAGTTGTCGGACTACAACTCCCATCATCCCTTCCTATATAAACTTGTTTTTAACTTTTGCTTCTGTCGACAAGTTTAATGCATACTTTATGCTCTTTTGTAAAGGACTTGGGTTTTATTTACCAACTAAACAGCACACAACTTCTGTTAAATAAATAAAATAAATAACCTATTTTCACCAGACACCTAAAATGGCTTAAGAAATAAATTCCCTTAAGTAAGCTTGAGACAGACCTGAAGTCATTTAAATGTCTAATTCTGAGTGTACTTATGCCTATGGTAATGTTTACCATCTGCCTGACTCAGCCTGTTGAGGTAATTGCAGCCCTATAAATAGGCTCACATATGCTACACATATTTGGACCTGAACTACAACAGGCCTGTGAAACAACTGGAAATAATATGCGCTATGACTTCAGTGAGGACTGAGGACAGCTGGAGAGAGTTCTGGGGGTTCTTTGCTTATTGCCCAACTTTGTTCTAAATCCTGCAGGCACACAGAGAGAAGAGGGCAATGGTTTTGTTGACAGACACAATATTACTGGGTTCTTCCCGAATGTGTGCACTGCCTACTAGATGAGACTTAGGCCCATGCAGTGAGCTTTAATAGTTCTCTGAGCTACAGGCTAGTGCCATGTTGCCTCACAGGGTAGTTTGTAAAAATAAAGAGATGTGTAGTATTTTTAGGTCAGGGGGCTGATATATAAATACTCTCCCTGCATCCTGTCCAAATACAGTGGTGCCTCGCAAGATGAAATTAATTCGTTCCGCAAGTTTTTTCTTCTTGCGAGTTTTTCATCTTGCGAAGCACGGTTTCCCATAGAAATGCATTGAAAATCAATCAATGCGTTCCTATGGAGACCGTCCGGGGACAGAGGGGAAGCGCCGCGCGCCTTCCCCTCTGTCCCCGGACCTGTTTTAAAGCAAGGGAAGGGGCAGCGGGGAGAATCGCTTCTCCCCGTTGCCGCCCCTTGGTTCAAAAGGGGTCCGGGGAGAGAGGGGAAGGCGCGTGCGCCTTCCCCTCTGTCCCCGGAGATTGCGGGGCTTGCAACAGGGAGAAGCGATCTTCTCCCCGCCGCCCCTTGCTTCAAAAGAGGTCCGGGGACAGCGGGGAAGACGCGCTGCACTTCCCCGCTATCCCCGGAGCTTGCGGGGCAAGCTTCGTTTTGCGAAGCAAGCCCATAGGGAAATGCGTCTTGCGAAGCGGCTAAGAAAATGAAAAACTCCTTCGTCTAGCGAGTTTTTCGTCTTCCGAGGCGTTCGTCTTGCGGGGCACCACTGTATTCTGGTCCCTCCAATGTGTGTGTTTCGGGGGGGTGTGGTTCAAGTTTGTAGCAGAACTAGTCTGAGGCTGACTGACCAGTGTTCATGGGTTAGAAGTAACCTGATGCTGATTGGCTAGTGCTCATATGACAAAAGCAGCCTGACATTGATTGGCTAGTTCCATGATGTCACCGAGAAATCCCCATAGCAGTCGTGCACTGAAAAAAAAAAACTTAATTTTTTTTTAAGGTGAAGAAACTACATAATTGTATAAATTTATATGTGCCTGCCTCTCTTTCTCTCTCTCTCTCTCTCAGAAGGAGGGAGGGATGGGGGAGAAGTCTAGTCTGGTTTGCATTTTAATGTGAACACCTCAGCGCCTAGGACTTGCCGATCGTCAGGTCGGCGGTTCGAATCCCCGCGGCGGGGTGCGCTCCCGCTGTTCGGTCCCAGTGCCTGCCAACCTAGCAGTTCGAAAGCACCCCCGGGTGCAAGTAGATAAATAGGGACCACTTACTAGCGGGAAGGTAAACGGCGTTTCCATGTGCTGCGCTGGCTCGCCAGATGCAGCTTGTCACGCTGGCCACGTGACCCGGAGGTGTCTTCAGACAGCGCTGGCTCCCGGCCTCTTAAGCGAGATGGGCGCGCAACCCCAGAGTCGGACACGACTGGCCCGTACGGGCAGGGGTACCTTTACCTTTACCTAATTTGTGCTGATCAAAACAAATGCAATGTACTCAAATGCAGCTAGGCTTCAAAATTCGCAGAACTCTAAACTCTGCAGTACACTTCAATCAAGTAATGTGTACAAAAATTCATGTACTAGAGTGTGCATACAAATAATGAAAATAACATAAAATGAATTATCTTAGGGGAAATAGCTTGCGCAAACGTGCATATTAGGAGAAATGCAAACTAAAGACACAGGTTTGCAGTTGAGTGCATTTGCACAGTTAAAGCTTTTGTGCCGGCTACACTGTTTCCTAGAGATGTCTGATTTGGTGACAGTGACACACACTTTGGACTCACTATGGCTGATGGAATCACAAAGAGTTCTGGAATGCCTTCCCATCAGATATCAAGGAGATAAAGAACTACACAGCTGTCAGAAGACATCTGAAGGCCGACCTATATCAAGAAGTTTTTAATGTTTGACGTCTTATTATGTTTTTATATGTGCTGGAAGCAGCCCAGAGTAGCTGGGAAAACCCAGCCAGGTGGGTGGAGTATAAATAATAAAGTTGTTGTTGTTGTTACATTACATCTGTATTAATTTGAAGTTATTTCTTGGAATCCATACCCACAGCTGAGGTTACCAGTAACACATTATTATTATTATTATTATTATTATTATTATTATTATTATTATTATTATTATTATTATTTTAAGAATTTACACGCCATTTCCTACCCCCACCCTGATAGTTCAGAGCAGCTTTCAAGATACAAAATGGAACAACCATTATATATATATAACAACTAATTTACACTCCATTTCCTACCCCCACCCTGATAGTTTAGAGCAGCTTTCAAGATACAAAATGGAACAACCATTTTATATATATATAACAACTAAAATTATCTGAGAAAAGCTTAGCAAGCAGGCCACAAATAACGATAATAACAATCTTGGAAGACAGCTGACGGAAGCTGTAAAACAGTTGTCAAAGAGAGGTGGGGGGGGGGAGAGAGAATTTGGCTAACTGTTATCTGGGCAGACTCAGGGCCTATCGGCACGATACATATAAGGCAATATCATATCATTTTAAGCAGTTAGGGCTTGCCCCTTACAATCCTGGCAATTGTTAAGGGCGCTGAGAGTTGTTAGGAGACTTCCCATTTCCCACACAGAGCTACAATTTTCAGAGTGGTTTAGCCATCAATCCCAGGATTCTTAGGGGGAAAGCATGACTATCTAATGTGACATGATACTGTTTTAAATGTATAGTGCAGATTGGTCCACAAGCACCCTAACTGGTTGATGCTCTCAAATGTAGGTAAGTATGTGATCTCGGACTCGTTGGGAAGTTGCTCTAGCCCATTGGTCATTTCGATGGCTTTTTTTCCTGCACCTCAATGTCATTTCCAATTTGAAACCAAAGGTAAACAAACTGTCTCTGTAGGTTATAGCAAATGCAAGTACCTGCCACGTTGGGACAGCCCTTGGTGGGTCAGGTGAGTGTGTGTGTCCTTTTTGGACCAGTTCAAAAGTGCAATGTGGTAAAAGAAAAGAAACAGTAAAATAAACAGCTGGTTGATAGACTAAATGATCCTGTTGCAGACATTTATAGGGATGATGGAAGACAGGGAGCTTTTTAATAGCTTGGGAATTTGCTCATTTCCTTTACAGAAGATGGTATGAGTTGCTGATAAACGAGCCCTCTTGGACTTACCTGGCTCCTTTCTGATCAAATTTTAAAGTAAACCAGTAACTTTCGCCGTGTGAGGACAGGATGGCACTTTGGGCCATGCATGATAGTCAAATGAGGGGGTTACTTTTTCCAAGAAAGGAAATACAGAGGAATTGGAGTGCTATCAAAGTGAGGAAGACTTCCTGTTCTATAAGCTGGAGTTACATGTGCTGGAAATATGGGAGGGGTGAGGAACTCTGGTGATAAACACTAAGCACCATTAAGAACATCTGGAAAGTTAAAATGCACAACCATAATTTCACATTTGCTATGGAGGCTTTCCTAGGGTTGACTGTTCCACCCATTTTCTCACGTTGATTGACATTTTGTTTTGAATTTCTGGTACTGCTGAATGTGATGTCCTTGTTTTACATGCGCAAGATTTTATTTATTTGTTAAGAATACTTACAATCCACTTCAGAGCCTTGGAAGCTTCACAAAGCAGCTTACGGAAGAATCTCACACTCAAGTCTTTAGCCAGGAAGAGAAATAACATGGTTTCCCTATGGTGCCAGAATTATTCAGGTGGCATTTCTTGCCCTTATCATTGGGCTTCCCTAGTGTTAACATCAGAAGACCCCCTGCTGAATCTAACACAGCTTTCTGTTCTCACAGTGGCCTACCAGTTCCCACCAGGAAGCCCATAAACAGAATGTGAGTGCAGAAGCACTCCCTACACTTGTGACTCTCTGCAGCCATCAGGGCTGGGCCACCCATGAGACAAGCTGAGGCAACTGCCTCGGGTGGCAGGATCTACAGGGGCAGCAGATTCTGAGGTAGATTATTATCCCTTCCTTGTTCCTAATGTAGAACTTCATGTTCTACATGAGCACACAGAGATGGATAGTTCAGATGCTTTTCCTTCAAGATGTCATGGTCCGGTTCACAGGCGATCGAAGTCCCGGCAGGGGACGTCAGGACCGGGGGCAAGATGGCGGGGTGGGAGCAGGAATGGGGGTCCAGAAGCCAGGAGTCAGGAAGCCAAGAGTCCAAGGGTCAGAGAGCCGGGAGCCAAGAAGTCATGGGTCCGAGGATCAAGAAGCAGGGAGTCAAAAAGTCGAGGTTCAAGGATCAGGAAGCAAGAAGCCCAAGGCAGGAAGCGTGTTGCTGTGGCGAAGAGCCAAAGGGAAATGCTGACCTTATATCCCTTCCCAGCTCTTGCCACCAGGTGCTGTGAGTTACCAATTGGCCTCACCTGTGAGGCCGCGCCTTGCCTCTTCAGAACAAACTTAGGAAGGCCCCAGTCCTGCAAAGTCATATTGGTCACAGGGCCTGGCTCCTGCACGCACACCTGACACAAGACTGAGTTTCAGCTAGTCAGCCTCAATTCCTTTACCTCAGAGGTCATAGCTGGTGCTTAAGGCAGAGGCTAAAGGTCAATGAGAGAGCTGAATAAAATTATGCATGGCATGCAGAAAGTGGAGAGAGGCATATTTTTCTCCCTCTCATAATACTTCATGGGCATACAAAGAAGCTGAACATTGGAAGATTCCGGAGGGATGAAGCACTTCTTCACTCAGGACTATGGAAATCACTCCCACAGGAGGCAGGGATGTCCACCATCTTGGATGACTTCAAAGGAAGATTAGAAAAATTCATAAAGGATTCAGCTGTCAATGTCTACTGTCCATGATGTCTATGCTCAGTCTCCACTGTGAGAGGCAGCATGACTCCATATACTAGCTGCCAGGGCTGGCCCAATGCATTTTGGAACCAGAGGCAAACCACAAAATGGTGCCTCCCTCCCCGCCACATTTCCACATCAATTTGCCATTTCTTAAAACACATCCCTCATGAAGATTCATCAGAATGTTAGTGCAAATATCTCATAAAATATGCTGCAATTTTCTCTAATATACACATTTTTGCAAAACAATTTTCCCTGATAAAATGCATTCTTGTATGCTGTTTTCACCCTGGTATCTTCTTCTTCTTTGGTGATCACTCGTAATCAAGTAAGATTGTCTTCCATAAACATGGTTTTAACAATGAATCCGTAAGTGACTTTGGAGGCCAATTCTGGATCCATAGGCCTTCCACAGTGGGGGTATTGGTTTCCGGGCGGGAGTTGATCACAGTGTGGATTTGCCAAGTGTGCCTTCCTCTTAGCACATTTCTCCCTTCCGTCCTGAGTTCGAGTGTCTTCAAAGCCCATGACACCTTTGGTAAAGGCTGTTCTCCAATTGGAGCACTCGCAGGCCAGTGTTTCCCAATTGTTGGTGTTTATACTACATTTTTTTAGATTTGCCTTGAGAGAGTCTTTAAACCTCTTTTGTTAACCACCAGCATTACACTTTCCATTTTTAAGTTTGGAATAGAGTAGTTGCTTTGGAAGACGATAATCAGGCATCTGCAGAACATGACCAGCCCAACGAAGTTGATGTTGAAGAATCATTGCTACAACACTGGTGATATTTGCTTCTTCCAGTACAGTGGCACCTCGGGTTACATACGCTTCAGGTTACAGACTCCGCTAACCCAGAAATAGTGCTTCAGGTTAAGAACTTTGCTTCAGGATAAGAACAGAAATCGTGCTCTGGCGGCACGGCGGCAGCAGGAGGCCCCATTAGCTAAAGTGGTGCTTCAGGTTAAGAACAGTTTCAGGTTAAGAACGGACCTCCAGAATGAATTAAGTACTTAACCCAAGGTACCACTGTACACTGGTATTAGGTTGCCTGTCTTCCCAAGCGATGTGTAAGATTTTTCGGAGACACCGTTGATGGAATCTTTCGAGGAGTTGGAGATGGCTTTTATAAGTGGCAGTGGCGTAGCGTGGGTTGTCAGCACCCGGGGCAAGGCAAGTAATTTGCGCCCCTTAACCCGTGGATTTGCGCCCCCTAACCCCCAGATGTTGCGCCCGGTGCGGCCGGCCCCCCCTGCACCCCCCACGCTACGCCACTGATAAGTGGTCCATGTTTCACAAGCATACAGTAAGGTTGGTAGTACTAAAGCTTTGTAAACAAGCATTTTGGTTTCCCTGCAAATGTCATATCTCTTCACACGTTATTTGGCTGGGTAACTGCTTAGCAAAATCCAGAGACGTGAATTTCAAAGGGTGGCTGCGTTTCAGTTAGTATATTGTTTCAGAGAGTATGAATTAGGTAAGTTCCCCTTTATATGCAAACTGAATTGATTATCTTTCCCCATCCTTAGCTGTGGGACACGAGTGGGCATTTGTCCTGGTGCCATTCAATCCTGCTACCCGCCCTGCTGGATTTCCAAAGCACCATGTAGGGGTCAGAAATACTTGCGGAATGGTGTTTCTTCCAATTCCAGGTTGTGCCTGACATCCGAACAGCCAACCTGATTGCCAAAACTCAAATGTTGCATTGTGACCCACACAGATGTTAATTACAGAGCAGAGCAAATGTAGCCAAGAAAGGAAGTTTTGCTGCTGACTTCAGTTGGCGTCAGTGTGAGATTTGTGTTGACTCAATTGTGTGCGGACGTGAAATATTAGTATGTAAGCTGGAAAGCCAGCAGGGGCATATAATGGAAAATTGCTGGTTGTTCCCTGGCCATTTGATTATTTTTTTCCTTCACACTTGATCCTTACATTGGTGGTCCTCAGAGACTCAGTTTATTTCAGGCCAAATACAAAGTGTGTCTATAAAATATATATTGATTACTTTAACAAGCTCATTAAATTTGATTGTCCTCCGTTAAGACCCTTTGCTGGTTCTCTCTCACCACCCTCTGGAGCTGAAAGACACCTTTTATGCTAAACCAAAGGCACCTTGCAACCACCTCTCAGTTTCATTATGTAAATGTATGATGGAACGTGGGTTTGGGGTTTCAGAATTCAAAACACAGCCACTAGCTACAAGCCTCTTTTTGTGTTCACGCTGCGGGGAGGCGTATACACAGCCTGACACTTTCTTACACAGCCATAAACTTGTTTTACTGCTCATAAAGAAATTCAGATGTGAAACACAGGCCATAGAGAAGGCTTAATGCCTCTAGAAGTCAGTAATGGATTTGCACTGCCAACCGCTACAAGCCCAGTAGTTGGGAAAGATGAAAACGGCCACATTTTACCAGGGATGGTGGTCAATGGTTTGCAAGCAAAATTGCCGAAAACGCAAGATGGAGATTCTATACTGCTTGGATCAGGGATGGGGGACCATCCCTGATCCAAAATCCCAGATGTTGCTGGGATTTCAATTGGCATCAGGCCTGGCCACCATTGCCAATGCTCAAGATAAAGGCAGCTGCATTCAAACAACATCTGATCTAGATCATCCCTGGCCTAGAACATGAAGCCTACCAATGTCCTTTATCCATCTATTATCCATTTGTGAGACCTTTTTGCACCATGGCAGTCAGGTTAGAGATATAGTGGTACCTCGGTTTCGAACGTCTCCGTTGACTAACGTTTCAGAACTCGAACACCATAAACCCGGAATGAAATGCTTCGGTTTTTGAACATGCCTCGGAAGTCGAACAGAAAACGCAGCTTCCAGAGAGTGCAAGACCCTGAAGCCTAGCTGTCGGCTATTTTCGGTTTTCGAACGTTTCAGAACTCGAACAGTCTTTGGGAACGGATTACCTTCAAAAAACGAGGTACCACTGTAGTTATTTCAGTAAGGCTTTTGACAAAGTCTCCCATGATATCCTTGTAGCAAAGCTGGTAAATGTGGGCTGGACCAAACCCAAACAGCACTCATTAGTGTTTCCTCATCACCCTGGAAAAAACAGACAAGTGGGATGCTGCAGGGTTCTGTCCTGGGTCTGCTGTTGTTCAACAGTTTTTATAAACGACTTGGAGGAAGGAATTAAGGGCAGGGGTGTCCAAAAAATCTTTCAAAGAGGGCCAGATTTGATGAAGTGAACATGCATGAGGGCCGACCAAAGTTGTTGGCCTTTTTTAGAACCATGAGAAGGAACTGCCTGTGGGGGCCGGATTAAACTGACAGGTGTGCCAGATTAGGCCCCCAAGACGGACTTTGGACATGCCTGAATTAAGGGCATGCTCCTCAAATTTGCAGACAACACAAAACGGCACAAATATAGGATGGGGAACACTTGGCTTACTAGCAGAACTTTTGGAAAGGATCTAGGGTTCTTAGTAGATCCCAAGCTTAACATGAGTCAACAGTGTGATGCAGCAGCAAAAAAGGCTAATGCTATTCTAAGCTGCATCAACCGAAGTATAGTGTGAAGATCAAGGGAAGTAATAGTACTGCTCCATTCTACTTCGGTCAGACAACACCTGCACAAAACTAATATTTTCATTTATTGCTCTGCCCACTTTTGCCTCCAGACCTGCCCTCCACTGGCACATGACTCCTGGAAGGTCACCCAGAAGGGGATGTGGCCCCTGGGCTGTAAAGATTCTTAACCCCTACATTAAAGCACTTAGCCTCCTGGGGGCAGTTTGAAAGCTGCAGCAGGTGCAGAATACTGCCAAAGTGTTTAATTTTACCCACAATCCTCTCCATGTGGCCCTGTGGTCTGCATCACTGAAGACGCAAATTCAGACATTGGTCATCAAAACTACACAACCATTTCAGCTGAGAAAAAGTCACCAAGTAACTCGTAAGTACAGCATCTTATGGTATTTTAGGACAAGGGGAAAAGAAGAAGAAGAAATACAGTCACAATAGAAGTATGTTGAATGATGGGGAAGGCAACCATTGTTGGTGAAAGCCAACAGAAGATGTTTGTTGTGAAAAGAAGTTGCATTAACTGCTCTGCAGCCAAATGGTCTATTACTAAATTACAGAAATGATCCACACAGCTAATATTAAACAAAACAAACAAACTTCAAAAGGAACGCTCTGAGCGCCTGTCAGGCTTGCTGTCTGCAAATTTAATGTTGCTCAGGATTTCTTCCAGGACATTTGCAAACTCCTTTTGCAACCCCTCGTCCAGTTGTTTCCCAGTCAGCAAAGACAGTCTGCTGCAGACGTTTTCACTTCCTTGGCTACTGCTGAGTTTCACACACTCCATCCAACTTGAGTGGAAAGGCCAAAGTTACATTACTAGACTACTGAAGCTGCTGAAGCAAACTCATCGCTCTTTGTGGTACTCCATTCACCAGCGTGGTGTAGTGGTTAAGAGAGGTAGACTCGTAATATGGTGAACCAGGTTCGCTTCCCTGCTCCTCCACATGCAGCTGCTGGGTGAACTTGGGCCAGTCACACTTCTTTGAAGTCTCTCAGCCTCACTCACCTCACAGAGTGTTTGTTGTGGGGGAGGAAGGGAAAGGAGAATGTTAGCTGCTTTGAGACTCCTTAGGGTAGTGATAAAGCAGGATATCAAATCCAAACTCCTCCTCCTCCTCCTCCTCTTCTTCTTTTTGCAGCCATTTCTTACTGGAATGAAGATACTGCTGCAGTCATCACCAAGCCAACCTAATAGCCAAAAGTGCATGGGGACTGCAGGTTGTTAGAATCAAACTCCTAAGCGCCACCCAGTTCCCAAATATCTGGTATCATCCACTGACTTTCTTCAATATTCAATAGGCTTCAACTATTCCAAAGGCGGGAGGGGGGCTGGATCTGGCTGGGCTGGCGGATGGATCCTGATGTCTCAAAGGTGGGACTGCCTACTTGTCGACCACCTGATGTCAGGTGACCCATTTTTAACAACTTGGAACCTTGGACATATATGGGACAAGGCGATCCTCATAGGTAAAGTGGCCCCAACGAGGACATATTGTGGATGACCAAGAGGCCACTGATGGGATCAAGCATTCAGGGTTGAGATGTTTTCCCTTCCCCTTAAACCTTCCCTCATATCTTGCTTCTCTAATACTCCAGCCTTCAAACTCTGATCTTTTATTGGCACGCAGGCTGCTCAAGATGCTATAGTTAAAGGTTGTGTCAGCACTTTTACTATAAAACCCATTTATGAGAGGTTTATAATGCGAGCTATAAAAGCACACTCTGAGATGAAAGGTGCTGCACGGAAAGTCTCAGGCTGGTTTTTCTCTCTCCCCCACCCCCCACCCCCTTTTGGCTTTCCAGGAAAGAAAAAAACAACCAACCACACAAAAACCTTCCACATAAATTGGTTTTGCTATTTTAAGATTATATGAGCAATTTTTTTTTATTTAAAAAAGCCAAGCTCACTTATTTAATGAACTTTTGTTTGAATAGATCAGAACCAGCAAGTTCAGAAATCAGATGGCTTTTATTTTTATTTTTATTTTTTTTAAAGCAAATGAAATAAGACCCACAGTCCTGGCTTGAGATCTGTAATCGGATTAGCGGTGATGCTTAGAAACTTTCATCAGCTGAAGAGGGCCAGGGGGAACTTGCGGAAAGCAAAAAATAGCAACAAGCAGAGGATGGCAACTACTTGCTTTCCTGGAGGGTCATTTTGAGACTGTCTGATAGAGTGTCAGGTCATGTATCCACAGCAATGACTAGAGGAGGAATGACTGCTAAGAAGAGCACAGAGACAAGAAACACCATAATGCGTCTACAGCAGCACAACCAGTCGCCTTCATCTGCCCCAGCTGTAACAAAACATGCCTCTCCCATATCGGTCTTTGCAGCCACAAGCAGGTGCTGGAACCCTCCAACAGTTTGACTTCACCACCAAAGGCCTACCCCACCATTGCCTCCTGAGATGGACGGATGCCAACATTTTGAGAACCTAGTGAGGGTTGGCAAGCTGGCACCTCCTCTACACAAGACCTGAAGTGGCCTGAACTTTGGTTCCCACAAACCAGCTTTCTAGTCTTTGGTGTCTTCCAGAAACTTTGGACTATTACTATTTCTGACCACTAGCTGTGCAGTCTGGGTCTGATGAGAGTTGTAATCAGACAGACACCTGGAGGGGATCAGCCTGGCAAAGGTTGCTGTAAGCTGTTTCACATTGCTTAGAAATCATTGTACAGTCATACCTCTTGTTACGTTCGGTTCAGTTACGTTCTTTCAGGATACGTCCTGCGGTGACATGGAAGTAACGGAACGGGTTACTTCCGGGTTTCGCCGCTTGCGCATGTGCAGATGCTCAAAATGATGTCATGCGCATGCGCAGAAGTGGTGAAATACGACGCACAGACACGGGTTGTGTTCTGCTCAGGTTGCGAACGGGGCTCTGGAACGGATCCTGTTCGCAACCAGAGGTACCACTGTAGTTAAGTGCCATATAAATTGTTTAAATAAAATAAATAAACACACCCTCTTGATGAAGTCAAAATAGTCCCATCACAGATCGAATACTGCGGCCAGAATTTTCATTCTTCTCAAAGCAGTGCACCTTTCCTGATTGAAGATATTTTGCTGGCTGGGGGTAAATGACAATTTGCCTTCACATTCCACATTGAATCTTACTTCAGACATTAATGACAGGACAATAACAGTGGTCCTCCATCACCTGCGAGGGCTGGCTTAATCTAAAGAACTGACTAAACACTGTAGCCCTACTTAAAAGACATGATCTTTCTCTTTGCTAATATTCCCAGCTAATGATGGGAAGTAAATACTTTGGCCGCCACCCACCAGAGAGATGGGCACACTTGAACTCTCTGAAATCACTCTGGGCTGGACGGTGGCAATCATCTCTGGCACATAAAATACCAACTTGCTGAGAATATCATGGATCATGCATTTTTAGAAAACAAAACGAAGGCGTGTAAAATAAAACGAGTGTGTGCATTTGTGTCTCCACTCTATATTTTTCAGTTCTCAGTTTCACAAAGTTTGCCTTAGTTCAAAAGTTTGGGCCAGCCCAAGCTTCTAGCTGGATTGAACTGAAACTCAGCGTGAAGCCTGGAGGCTGCACAAGTTGTTTTCTAAATGATGTTTATTCGGCCTGGTTGCATATTTGCCCTCTGGATATTTTGGGCTAAAACTCTTATTGCGTGTGGAGGTCCCCAAGCCACCCCTCAAATAATTCACAAATCACACGTAATTTTACTTTAAGGTTTTTGGCACTATTTTGGCCACAACTTTATTAAAATACAAATTCTGTGAGTGGCTGCTTAGGCATTGGTTATGACTATCTGTCCTCCCGCCTGGGACAGAACTGACTATCCGAACTCCCTCGGAAGCCAGTGAAGGGAAAACAATGTTGGGGATCAGTTGAGCTGAGCGACAGTCCCTCACCACTCACCCAACCAGCTCTCCAAGGCTTGCCGGCCCTGGTCCCATTTCAGGGATTGGACGAAATCGTGGCAAGCCCCAGGATTCCTTTAACGGAATTCCCTTCCAGCACCATTGGAGGGCCTTCACCACCAATTTTTATAACCAATGCCTAACTGCAACCTTACAAGTTGTGACGAATTGCTAAGTAGTGGGCAAAAAACCAAGTGGCACCAGCCAATCAGCCAAATGGATAAAATTCCTACTAGGCCCCTGCCCCAATGGCAGACGACCCCATGACAGGCATAGCAAGGTCAACCGAATCACAGGGCGGGCAGGCGGGTGATCCGAAGCACTCTGTGAAAGAGAAAGCAAAAGCAGTGTGCCCCCAATATTTATAGCCTTTGGTCCCACCCACCCAATTTGAAACATTCAATTTGCCCCAGCAACCCGGTCAGCCAATCGTTGCTTCAGGCAATAACCATTAACCTGCCTGGCAACAGAGGGTTGACCTGGCGGCCCCCACCGCAACACATGCTCTCATTTAGGGAGAACACGCTTTGGTCTCACCGAACATGCACAATGATTAGGGATTACGGGAGTTGCGGTTCTCCAATGGGTTGGGGAAAACAGTCGTTTTGTTTAGAAGAAGTCAATGCAGTGGTAGGAATCCTTTCTCAGCCTGAGGGCCGCCTTTCCTTTCTGGAGAACCTACTGAGGGCCACATGCCAAAGGTAGATGGCACCAGAGGTAAAACTTTCTCAGGAATGGAGTCTGAGGAACGCCTGTAAAACTTCCATAGTTTAAATATATGCTCTTTGGCTTAATTCAGATGTAATTCCCTTTGGGAGAACACCCTTCTTATGGGTTTTATACACTATTAGACCTACTTAAAGGTAAAGGTAAAGGGACCCCTGACCATTAGGTCCAGTCATGACCGACTCTCCCGAGCAACGGGAGTTCACCCCGTCATGGGGATTCGAACCGCTGACCTTCTGATCAGCAAGTCCTAAGCTCTGTGGTTTAACCCACAGCGCCACCCGCATCCCTTTTATTAGACCTACTTACAATAGATCTATGTAATGAATGGATCTACATTAGCTGTGTCCATTAATTTCAATGGTGCTACTCTGAGCAAAACTGAGTTGGCAACAACCCTATGTACTTCTTTTTTTCTGTGATATTTTACAGAAACTTTTTTTTAAAGGCCTGCTTGCTATACATCTCTTTTTAAACAAAGTTCTGTTAGATTCAATTTCTTCTTGAAGAGGACTTTGCCTTCCTACTCAGAAAAAGAGAAAAAAAGAAAAAGAAACAAAATAAAAATAAAAATAAAGGAAATGTGTCAAATTCTTTGAATGTCTTTCAATAGCTGAATGCTATTTCTATGAGAAATCATTCCTAATTACTACTCTCTCTAAAAGCCTGTAACAGACAAGTCACAATCAGGACAACAGTTTCTTTATTTATATATCTATATATTAAAAATTCTCTTGCAATGCAAATAAGTGTCGTGCTCTAACTTATTTTACTCGTTAAAGAAAAAGTCATTATTGCTTTAAGCTGTAAAGCTTCAAAATATAAGAATTAAAAGGAAGAAAATCGATCTTGTCCTTTACTAATGTTCTTAGCTACTGGGAAAAATAAAATGTGTATACATGCACACATACACAAACACACACACACTCATCATGCCTTCCATCCTTCTGAGTTACATTTAAAATTCTATTAGTGTGCTGTTGGAAGAATGTCATACATTTCTAGAAGCAGAAACTGAATTAATTTTTATAGATCTTATTGTTCCCCCCTCCATTCTGCTTTGTCCCCTTTTCCCCTCCCAATGTTTGTAATGCTGTCTTAGAAACTTGGAAATATAATTTTCTTCCTCCTGATATTGTCTTTTTCCATTAGGCAAACATTGATTGTTTTCTCCCCTGTGTTTTGAATGGAGATAGAATTAACACACCAACAAAACCCTTTTTTCACACAAGTTTACGTAATGAGTTCCTAAGAAAAGTTATAATCAACTTCAGAACATTTGCTTTTGTTTAGTTGTTCTGAAAGGCCACAATTTGACCTGCAAAGGACTGACTGTGGCAAAGCTACTGCAGGAGAGACAAACCAACAATTGAAATGTGATTATTAGACTATGCACAGAGACTTGCAATTGTGAAGCAGAAGACAATACACAGAGTCTTCCATGTTTTACTCAAATTTAACTTTTTTCCTGCCAAACTGATTTGTTATGCATTTGTTGTTGTTTCGTCGTTTAGTCGTGTCCGGCTCTTCGTGACCCCATGGACCAGAGCACGCCAGGCACTTCTGTCTTCCACTGCCTCCCGCAGTTTGGTCAAACTCATGCTGGTAGCTTCGAGAACACTATCCAACCATCTCGTCCTCTGTCTTCTCCTTTTCCTTGTGCCCTCCATCTTTCCCAACAACAGGGCCCTTTCCAGGGAGTCTTCTCTTCTCATCAGGTGGCCAAAGTATTGGAGCCTCAGCTTCAGGATCTGTCCTTCCAGTGAGCACTCAGGGCTGATTTCCTTCAGAATGGATAGGTTGGATCTTTTTGCAGTCCATGGGACTCTCAAGAGTCTCCTCCAGCACCATAATTCAAAAGCATCAATTCTTCGGTGATCAGCCTTCTTTATGGTCCAGCTTTCACTTCCATACATCACTACTGGGAAAACCATAGCTTTTACTATACGGACCTTTGTTGGCAAGGTTATGCATTGTTATGCATTATGCCTGTGCAATGGTTAAAAGGAGACTTAACTATGGATGTCCACACAGGCAAGCCATTGTTGGTGAACAGCCTGCAAGTTGGAATCAAAAATCTTCATCTGATGCATGTTTGCAAACCAAGGTTTATGACAGCTATACTTTGATGTGTTGTCTGAATGGATGAACCATAGTTACAGCCAATACGCCACAACAGACATGAGATAGATCTTATTGAACTCAGTCCTGAGAGGATGGAAATTGAAGCAGACACTCAATTTTAAACCATGGCTTGCCCTGCTGCATGCTTGAAGCTCAAGCCTCTTGGGTTCAAAAGGGTTTCAGTCCTAAACCGTGGTTAATGCCAACTATGGTTTCACATGATGTCAGAACAAAGCCATTGGCATTTTTAATTTCTACTGCTAGGGTCCAGAGCTTTAAAAAAATCCCAAAGCTTGAGAAATAAAAATACACATGTCCTCAGTAGTCTCTTGCTTGCCTGAAAAGTATGGAGTTATATTACCATTAGAAGATTGTATACATTCCCTGGTTGCTGTTTGTATTTCAGACAATCGCCATATGCAGAGAAGACAATGTTGGCAGTTTCTGCATTTGGGACATTTTATGGTGACACTGCATATACAACTAACATATGACTGTGTGCTTATATCTGTACAGTATTTAGGGTTTTTGTGTGTGTAAACAATACCATTGAATGATATATGAGAATAAAAAAATGTGATTCGTTTGTATTAACACACACTCTACATCTATAATACTCTCTTACAGATTTTTCTTCTTCTTAGTGGAACTTATCTCCAAGTAAACATGCATAGGATCAGGGCAAAGCATGACAAGAGAATGATTTGCAGCAATGCAAAACAAACAAACATAGCACACAAACAAACCTGGTCAGATCAGCATTGGGCTTTTGCTACCTATACACACTTAAAACTCAAGAGCCACTAGATCATTCCCAAAAGTCATTAAGGGCAGTTTCCACAGAGTGCATTGACTAGCACTGAAATTAAAAACTGAGCAGAGAGGATTATTTTAAATGTGCCCTCCTTTGTTCCCTCCAGCCATCCAGATACTTTGAGAACAGAGAGCTAGATATTGAAGAAATTGATGCATGCCTCTGCAAGCCCAGAGAATAGGGTGTGCTGTAAAGAGAGCACACAAAGAACTGTGTGTGATCATGTTAGGCATCATGCACAAGAGACACCTATCCTAGGAAGAGACAAATCCAGCAATTTCAGCCTGTTTTCACCCATAATCCAATTCTGTCCCTTTTCCTGTGGTTCCTTTTCCTGTGATTGTTTAATAAAAACAAACCTCTCAAAAATATGCATTTAAAGTGTGTTTGCTCTCAAAAACAGGTACAGTGGATGCTTGGGTTGCGAACATGATCCGTGCGGGATGCATGTTCACAATCCGCAGTGTTTGCAACCCGCAGCGGTGTGTCTGCACACACGTGGGTTGTGCTTCTGCGCATGCACAAAGTGCAAGTTAGTGCTTCTGTGCATGGGCGACTGCCGAAACCCATTCTGGTACTTCCGAGTTTTGGCGGTCCGTAACCTGAAAAAACACGGGACGTGGGTGGCGCTGTGGGTAAAAACCTCAGCGCCTAGGACTTGCCGATCGTCAGGTCAGCGGTTCGAATCCCCGCGACGGGGTGCGCTCCCGTTGCTCGGTCCCAGCGCCTGCCAACCTAGCAGTTCGAAAGCACCCCCGGGTAAAAGTAGATAAATAGGGACCGCTTACTAGCGGGAAGGTAAACAGCGTTTCCGTGTGCTGCACTGGCTTGCCAGATGCAGCTTGTCACGCTGGCCACGTGACCTGGAAGTGTCTTCGGACAGCGCTGGCCCCCGACATCTTAAGCGAGATGGGCGCGCAACCCCAGAGTCGGACACGACTGGCCCGTACGGGCAGGGGTACCTTTACCTTTAACCTGAAAAAACACAACCTGAAGCGTCTGTAACCCGAGATATGACTGTACATCAATTTGTACTTTGATTCACTTAAATTGCTGAGGATTGCACCAACACATTCAGAGAAATAAGGGTGCCAATGGATAAGTGTGTGTGTGTGTGTGTGTGTGTTCCACCCTAAGACCTCATGGTGAAGTCTGGATAAGAACGTCATCATCATAGTTACTTCAGATCAGAATTTGCAATGATTAAATTGCTTGACCATCCATATTTTATGCTCACTCTAAGTTTTCATTAAGAACTATGCCTCCATGAGGAAGATGGTAAGCAGCATACACCTATGAAACTGTACTATGTACATTTAGTTTTGTCCTAAGTGTCTTTGTACTTTGTATTCCCCGAGGTGTGTTATAATAGCCATATGCTTTGGAGCAGACCAGCAAGGAGAAGGTGCAACAGTACATCTGTACAGAGCAAATCCATTGCTGAGATATTAGATTTGGTTCATGCTTTATGGTGGCTGTCATTCAACACATTTACATGGTGTGTTCTAGGTGTGCTGCCTGTGTGCAAATTGTGAAGGAGGGGTGCCTCTCTCGTGATTTCTATTTTCATATCAATTGCTCCCAAAACAATAGGGGAAATTAACTGAACAATTCCGTTTTAAGCATCCCAGAACTATAACGGCTGCCCTTGCAGAAAAATGGCTGCAGTTATCTCTCTGAAATTTGGCAGGATTCATCTCCTCAAAAGCAGCTATTATGCTTGTAAATTTCATCTTTTGCTGCTAAAACAGAGTTGCAGATGCTTCTTTTTTTGTGGGGTAGTAAACTTTGAAGGTGGCCAGTAAACTCCCTCATGTCTGAAATTTGGGACACTTTATTCACTTCGGACAGGATAGCTATGCCTGAAAATTTAATGTACTTTTGTCAAAAGGAAAGAAGTTACAGTGGTACCTCAGGTTACATACGCTTCAGGTTCCAGACGCTTCAGGTTACAGACTCCGCTAACCCAGAAATAGTGCTTCAGGTTAAGAACTTTGCTTCAGGATGAGAACAGAAATTGTGCTCCTGCAGCGCGGCGGCAGGAGGAGGACCCATTAGCTAAAGTGGTGCTTCAGGTTAAGAACAGTTTTAGGTTAAGAACGGACCTCCGGAACGAATTAAGTACTTAACCTGAGGTACCACTGTATAGCAGTTTACCTCCAATAGCATATAGAGACACAAAGCTTTCATTTGTGTTTCCCCTGAATTGTGATACAGACAATTGGACAAACTGTGCAACCTCCTAGGTGCGTCAGACTGAATCTTGTTCTTTTTCAGAGTGCTGAGGTGGGATTTGAGCCAAATCTCGTTGGTGCATAGTTCCATTACTCAGCCAGATTCCCCTGAACGCAGTCCAAGTCATTGTTTTACAAAACAAAGTAGTAATAGACACACATGCACAAGAGGGCAAACTCACCCATGGTATTTTTAAGAGTACCATTCCTTGCAGGTCTGAAAAACAGCAACACAGTTTCTCAAACATAAAGTGCTGTCTTCAGGGTCTATATAGGCAGCAGCTCAGCTATAGCCAGCCACTACAATTAAGTTGCAGAACTGAAGCGTTTTTCTTGCTGAATCAAGTTCCATAAATTGATCCTAATCCTTTAAACCTCTCCCTCCTGAAAAAACAGAACTGCTCATTTGTTATTGAACCAGCCTCCCCCCTGCCCTCCACTCGTTTGACAAAATCATATTAAAAGAAATTGATTTCTGCAGCTCATACTCCTACTGAATGAGGCAGCATTGTATCTCATTTGCTCGCTGGAATTTTGCTAAGCAAAATGAATTTATGTATTATGTATCTATATCTATTGAATTACATATAGTCATGCATATTACATATATTTTGAAATAGTATTTGTGTGTGTGCATGCATCCACGTACGGGTTATATTTTGTGCGTGTGTGTGTGTGTATACATATTACAGCCTACAGTTTGTCTGTGTTCCTGGCTTTAAAATAATCTAATTTTTCTAGGCAACCCTTACTGTGCTTGAGATTCCCCTAGGATGTAAACAAAATAAGCAAACATATTCTTTCAGGACTATTCTCGTGGTGCAGCCAAGGGAAGCAATATGCTATATTACATTTTTAGCACCTCTTTTTCCGACTCTTGTGTATCTTTGCCAGCTGTACGGATGTCAAATGCAATTGCTCATTTTTTTATTTTTCTTATTTCAAAGGGCAATTAAGATATTATATATATATATATATATATATATATATATATATATATATATCACTGGTCTATTGCCAACACACACAATATGTAAACCATAGGGAGAAGATTTGAGGATCTATTGCTCCTGCTAAAAACAACATCAATGATCAAACAACTGTTTTGCCTCCCTTAACATCAAAATGCCACTGTAAACAGAAGGTTGGTGGACTTAGCCGTTAGGAGCCGTCGTTCCCAAACCTTTTGTGGCTGTGCTCCCTTGGTTCCACAAATTTAACTCCAGAGTTCCCTACCCTACCCTACAAAAATCATTCAGAATACCTGTTTGCATGACCCAATGAGGAAGATAATAATGCAATAAAATTCAACACAGTGACAATTAATTGCGCATGTATTAAAAACCCAATCAAAACTATTTAGTTTAATTAATTCAACAAAATCAATGAACTTAATCCAGTGAGACCAGCTTTTCAAAGTCTGATAGTCATTTATACCTCCAGTGCCCCCCACTGGCTTACCTCTGAGTACCCCCAGGGGTAGCAGCCCTGGAACCCATTGGGTTAGAAGTTTCTCCAGAGTAGAACTATGGGGATTCCTGCATCATTTAGAACCCTACATGATTTTGGTTCTAAACCACACTGGGTGTCCCTACAGGTAAGCGTGGTTTCACATTTCAAAACCTTCAACCACCACGGGTTGGAAGGAATTTAGCATTTTTTCTCCCATTCTCTGTTCTAGTGTGGATTTTACATCCAAGCAGAATGTCCAGAAGGGGTTTAAAATTTAGCAACTGAGATAAGAATACACTGATTAAAATAAAATAAAAAATTATAGGGCAGGGAAAATAAAAAGTTTTGCCTGGTACCAAAGGAGGGGGGAAAACGTTGGGTGGTGTCCAACTAACTCGTTCTGTCAACCCAACGATTTCTCTTTGTGCAGTGGAACTTTCCCCCTCTCTTCCCCCTCTTGGGCCTCCTAAATCCATTCTAGGGTTTTCCCCAAGCCTTCAGAGCCGATGTGGGGACGGTGAGGGGTGCGGAAGTGGGGCAAGTTCCATTGTGCAAGTGGAAACCCACTAAGATAAGCCCCAGGACAGACTCTTTTGGAAGAGCGTTTCACAAACGCAATTGGTTTTATGTTTTGTAAACAACTTAGAAAGTTTGAAGTGGTCAGTAAGTAGCATATAAATAATATATGTAATTAAAACAGGGGGCCATCACTGAATAGGCCACGTGAAAGGCTACCTACAGTTGTTTAAAAGGCATGCCCCCCCCCCCTGCTCCGGACAAAAATGTCTTTATTGCCATAATGATAGCAAAGAAGGCTCCAGGTGAACCAGTCTTAGATATGTGTGTGTGTGCTGTTATTCAATGCACTACAAAACATGTACATTACTACTGAGTAGTAGTAATGCAGCCTTTTGTCTACCTCTGCCCTGCTGATCCACGTGACCTATGGTAGCTCAGCCTCTGAACGTGTAACTGAAACAATCACACGTTCTTTCCCTGTTTACTCCTTCCTTCTATTTCCTTTCCTTATTTCTCAGTTGTCTCTTCTTTCTGATTTCTGAGATCGGAAGCCTCTCAGGACAAGGGTCATGGAATCACAGAATCACAGAATTGAAGAGTTGGAAGGGACCACGAGGGTCATCGAGTTCAACTCCCTGCAAAGCAGGAATCTTTTGCCCAACGTGGGGCTTAAACCCACAACCCTGAGATTTAAGAATCTCATGCTCTACCAACTGCGCTATCCCAGTCTTCTACATCCATACCATACACCCAAAGAGCTCTTGTGCCACTCTAACAGTCATGGCTTCCTCCAAAGAATCCTGGGAACTGGAGTTTGTTGTGGATGCTGAGAGCTGTTAGGAATTATGATTCCCAGCATCCTTAATAAACTGCAGTTCCCAGGATTCCCTGGGTGAAGCCATGTGTGTTCAAGTGGCACAAGAGTGCTTTAAATGCACGCTCTTCATATGACCCAAGTCAACTCTCTATCCATTGCATCACACTACAGCACATAGACTACTGAAATCAGGTTTGGCACCAACACCTGGCAACCTCGGGCAAATGCCCGATTCCAAGCACTCACACCTTCCCTAGCTTCTCAAGCTCTAAGCCACCATGTGCATTTCCTTGCCTAACATTCTCTCTCAAGGCATTGTGGGAAACATAAATGGCTCTCCTTTGGTCCCAGTGCCAGGCAAGCGCACCAATGCAGGAAGAGTCCATTCAAATCTAGAGCTGGTCCTACAAAGGTTGATTAAAGCAGAGCTCATCTGACCAACTTGGATTGCGCAGGTGTGATACATTCTCTGCTGAAGGATGGCAATGAGTTAACTAATCAACATAACTTTTTCTTCCTTCTCTCTCTCTCTCTTTAACTCTGCAGAATAATCAGTTCGGAAAGTTAAGTCCTGCAAGGTGAAAGAGAGAAATCGTGCCATCCTATTTTTCGCCTTCTTCTTCTTCTGAGGCATCCCTATTTTCCCTTCACAAATATTAATTTGAAACTGTGAAAAAATAATGCTAAGTGGCAGAACCCAAGGAGGAAATTATCTGTCGCTCCTATTCAGAGCTATACATTTCATGCCAAATTGAAACCCGAGGTTCATTTGAGCTGTTTTTGACGCTTCTCTGTGGCAGAAATGAAAAGAACCGGCCTCGCTGGAGGGTGGGTCTGCGACACTTAAGCGTGTCTCACAGCTACTGCGCTCGTCCCAGATGTTCACATTGTCACAGCTGCTACCCATAGTGAGGTGGAGGGGGGGGGGAACCACACACTTCTAGGCAAATAACACAAAAGACATCTCACTTTCCTCCCTGCTCAGATGGGATTGCTTGTGACTCTCATTGAGCGGAAGCTACGCAGAGAAGTGTTAGCATACTTGTGTTATCTTACATTTCTCCTACAATATGATCCTTAAATTATAGAATTGCTAGCTTCCCATCCGTTTCTGGGGCCAATTCAAAGTGCTGGTATTTACCATGAAAGTAGGGATTAGGAATTAAGGAACGCGGGTGGTGCTGTGGGTTAAAGCACAGAGCCTAGGACTTGCCGATCAGAAGGTTGGCGGTTCGAATCCCCATGACGGGGTGAGCTCCCGTTGCTCGGTCCCTGCTCCTGCCAACCTAGCAGTTCGAAAGCACATCAAACTGCAAGTAGATAAATAGGTACCACTCCAGTGGGAAGGTAAACAGCATTTCCGTGTGCTGCTCTGGTTCACCAGAAGCGGCTTAGTCATGCTGGTCACATGACCCGGAAGCTGTACGCCAGCTCCCTCAGCCAATAAAGCAAGATGAGCGCCGCAACCCCAGAGTCGGTCACGACTGGACCTAATGGTCAGGGGTCCCTTTACCCTTTACCTTTAGGGATTAGCAAACTCAGGCCCAGGGGGCAAATGTGCCCCCCTCCACCTCTATCTCCGGCCCCTTGGACTCTCTCAGATGCAGTGGCGTAGCGTGGGTTGTCAGCACCTGGGGCAAGGCAAGTAATTTGCGCCCCCTAACCCGTGGATTTGCGCCCCCTAACCCGTGGATTTGCGCCCCCTAACCCTAACCCCCAGATGTTGTGCCTGGTGCGGTTGGCCCCCCCTGCACCCCCCACGCTACGCCACTGCTCAGATGCTCCAAATGTTCCTATTTTCCAGGGAAAATCCCACATTTACAAAAGCAGTCCTGTTTTTTTATTTGATCCTGGAATATCCCACTTTTCCTTAGGCCAGCCAATAAGGATGGCCTGGAAGCTCAGCCAGGGCAGAATATGGTTGCCAGGTTGGGGAGTGGGTAATTCTGGGTCAGTTTGCATTTTTGGTGCAGAAAGCATTGGTGTGGTGTGCAGAGATCTTTCCTATTCTAATTAATTCAAGGAGGTTCTGGAAGCTTCTCTGTGGGAAAGAAACAAGCAGAAGGTCCATGATGTGTGGATTATTCCTTCAGAGCAGCTGGGTGAAACTGGTTCTGTTATCTCTTCTGTCAAGTCATGCTGACTATAATAATAAGGCCAGAAGGAGCCTAGGTTTCACTTTCTCTTTATATCTCATTTCCTTCTGGTGTGGTGTTCTGTATACAGTGGTACCTTGGGTTACAAACTTAATTCGTTCCTGAGGTCCGTTCTTAACCCAAAATCGTTCTTAACATGAGGTGCGCTTTCGCTAATGGGGCCTCCCGCTGCTGCCAGCATGCAATTTCCGTTCTAATCCTGGGGCAAATTTCTCAACCTGAGGTACCACTTCCGGGTTAGCAGAGTCTGTAACCCGAAGCGTTTGTAACCCAAATTACCACTGTATAGTGTTAAGGTTTAGTCATATTATAAGTTATTGTAAGTTTAACTTAAGTTTGCTGCAACTGGATTTCTTATGGACAGTGCCAATCCTGAATACATCGGATTTGAGACCGTTATGCTCATTTGCCTTCAGCAGCAGTAAAGCTCTGCTGGATGAAATATAATTGCCTCTGGTCTATTTGGGAGGTGGGAATCCTGCAATGTGTTTAAGTTTTTACTCTGCTAACTATACATTGGAATCTGCTCTGGATCAGCATGGAGTAGACTTCCATGACATTCTGACGGGATCATGCATCACTGGTCTTGAAAGTGCTGCACTGGCTAGCATAAAAAGGTAAAGGACCCTTGACCATTAGGTCCAGTCGTGACCGACTCTGGGGTTGCGGCGCTCATCTC
Organism: Podarcis liolepis; assembly: GCF_965112155.1. Taxonomy (NCBI): domain Eukaryota; kingdom Metazoa; phylum Chordata; class Lepidosauria; order Squamata; family Lacertidae; genus Podarcis; species Podarcis liolepis. The sequence continues at coordinate 41,710,179 of NC_139569.1, forward strand.
GCTTTATTGGCCAAAGGAGCCAGTGTACAGCTTCTGGGTCATGTGGCCAGCATGACTAAGCCGCTTCTGCCGAAGCAGAGCAGCACACGGAAACACCTATTTATCTACTTGCACTTTGTGTTTTCGAACTGCTAGGTTGGCAGGAGCAGGGACCGAGCAACGGGAGCTCACCCCGTTGCGGGGATTCGAACCACCGACCTTCTGATCGGCAAGTCCTAGGCTCTGCGGTTTAACCCACAGCACTACCCGCGTCCCACCGGCTCGCATAGAAAGCCCTAAAAATCACATTTCCAAGTCTCAAGCATCCTGGGGCTTACGATTGCCAGTGGGAACCATGCTGCTGGTGCCACTGCGTGTCGCCTGGCTGATGCTGACCCATAGCAGGGTCTTCTTCATAATGGTCCTCCACTTACGGAACACCCTGTCTACTGTGCTGCATCTCTTCCCTTCATTATCAATGTTCAGGTGAAATTTTAAAGCATTCCCATTCATCCAAGCATTTGGCAGCTTGACAGCAGTGAACTTTGAAATTAATGGATGTGAGGATAATATGTGGTTTGTTTAAAAGTTTCATTTTTGGGTTTTTTTATAAATATTTTTTATTAAATTTCCATTATAACAATCCAATCAAATCACATTAAGTATTCCAAATTATACAAATACATATCATATAGTCCAAATATTCTGCCAAATTATAAATTTTTGCTGGGGCTTCCCATACCTCAAGTTCAGTGGGGTTCTAATCATCTTATGTTTCTACTGCCTTGAGTTTCCAATAGTTCCGTCTTTAAATCTTCCTGCTGTTATCCTTCCTTCTTTCGTGGCCTCTGAGTTATCTCCACACGCGAGTTGAAACAAACAATAATGTGCTTCTGTGTGAAATTTGTAAGACTCTACTTTTTTTGCAGCTATTAAGTCTGTTGTTTGCAGAATAGTTTCGTGTTGTTGTTGTTTTTTAAAAAAATCTATTATTTGGGTTGTTTGCCACTATGGGCTCCATTGGGAAGCCATTATTATTTATTATTATTATTATTATTATTATTATTATTATTATTATTATTATTCCCATTTGCCTGAGAAAATGCTCATTTGAATTCAATGAGATTTCCTTCTACGCAGACACGTATGGGACTGCCTTGTAAAAGTAAACATTTACGTCAAGTGGAAACAATATAAAGTACATTTTCCAAATGAGATGGTCTTGTTTATGAGTTAAGTTCAACAAACACCTTCTTGAAGAACACAGAAACAAACTCAGTTCCACTAAAGTAAATGAGAGCTGGCCTTTGGGGAGCTTTCAACCTGCTGCGTGAAGGATGCTATTCCTGGATCCCAATCTCTCTCCCTCCCTCCCTCCTAATGCAATTGCTTACTTCAGCACAGGTGTGCCTTCAAAGGCATTGATGGTTACTTTAGTTGCAACACAGGAAGCAGAGCTAGTGGTTGTCTAGTGTATCAAACATCTGTGTGGAGCCTCTCCACCCCCACCTACTTTCCTGGGGTGTATCCAAAGTGCTTTGAAATGGATCAGGAATCACATTATCTCAGATATAGTTGCCAGGTAATTTCGCCACTTTCCCAAATTATCCTCAGTTGTAGTGTAACTTTCAGCATTCCAGCTCTGTGGGACACCTCGTTCCCTTCAACATCTGACAGAAGAAAATAGGCCCATTTACTTGGCTTTAAGTAAAGTAGTCATGATGGATGAGTGTTCCTCGGCTCATATTGCAATTAATGTCACCTGCCCCGTGCAAAGCTTTCTTCCATATATTGGGAGATGGAGGAAGCAGAGGTCTTTCTGAAAAAGGGCTGAAGAGGGAAAGGCTATAGCCAAGTAACTTCTACTCAAAGTAGACCCATTGCATTTAATGGACCCAGACTGGAAAAACGAGAAACACTAAGGCTGGGTAGACACTATACCTTTAAAGTACAACAGAAGCATTCTTTTCCTTAAAAAAATCCTGAGCATGGGAGTTCACAGAGTTCACAGAGTTACAAATCCCAGCAACTCTTAAACAAGCTACAGTACCCAGAATTCTTTGAGGAGGGAAATAACAACAACAATAATAATAATAATTTATTAATTATACCCTGCCCAGCTGGCTGAGCTTCCCCAGCCATTTACCTACCCTCCACAGCAATACCTATTTATTTACTTGCACTGGTATGCTTTCCAACTTCTAGGTTGGCAGGAGCTGGGACCGAACAATGGGAGCTCACCCCGTCACGGGGATTAGAACTGCCAACCTTCCGATCGGCAAGCCCAAGAGGCTCAGTGGTTTAGACCACAGTGCCACCTGCTGACCCACAGAGATGGTATGGGGGGTATGTACCTTGTCCTCAGAGGCTCCTGTTTACCTGGAAGCCTTGTGGCAGGACTCAGCCATCCCCAAGACCTATGCAAAAGCATCCGACCCCTGAGATCCCAGCTGCACTTTGAAGGAAGCCGCGATTCCATTACGCGCACACAGAGATCAGGTTTGTGTTTAAGCTTCTAAATGCCGCCATAATATATATCTCACCCACTTTATCTTAATCATGGTATTTTGTGGAACAAAGGGGGAAAATGAATAAGTGGCACCATTTTCCCCATGCATCTTGAATTATCCCTTGTCAAAGGAAGTCTGCTTTCCCAGCCAGAGCTAATTTAAATCAATCTGTCATTAGACATGATAAATAATACTTACTGGGGGTGGGGACTACAATGGTGGCTTAGAGAATTCTGCTTTATTTCTTAAAAGTTCTCAAACAAGTACTCTGATGTAATTGCTGAAAGCCAACTTCAAACGGCTCCATTTTAATGCAGCTGCTGGCAAAATGTATAGCTCTCACCATCTTAATTATCTGCTCCCCCCCGCCCCGCTCCAATCTGTACTACAAGGCTTATATATGAATAGAGATAGCATTGTGAGGCAGATTTTGCGCCTTAACTATAATAACTTAGAAGAGGGGCAATCATTACAGAATAGGTTGAAGTCTGCTCAGCGGTGGGTTTAAGTCAAGTAGAACTGCAGGTGTTTCTGTTTTCCGAGTTTGGAGATTAACTTTGCTTAAAACCCAAGCCCTCCGTGTGTGTTGATGGGGAGGGTTACCTCTGGGGGCACAAATTACTTAATAGCAACACTTGGCATGTTCACTTCAGGCAAGAATCAAACACAACTGGGGTGGAGGATAACCGAGCACTGTTGAGAAGCTGCCTTTCTTGCCCGCGGTAATATTTCACATTCATCTTTGTGCCGTGATGATTTCATGCCACTGAAGAATTAAGCTCCCATCACTTAGAGATAGGTAAATCTGTTGATTTCAGATGCCTCTCAATTTATCCAGTTCTCCACATTTCCACACCAGTATGCCATTTTTGGGATGTGGGTGGCACTGTGGGTTAAACCACAGAGCCTAGGGCTTGTTTGAATCCCCGTGACCGTTGCTCGGTCCCTGCTCCTGCCAACCTAGCAGTTCGAAAACACCTCAAAGTGCAAGTAGACAAATAGGTACCGCTCCGGCGGGAAGGTAAACGGCATTTCCATGTGCTGCTCTGGTTCGCCAGAAGAGGCTTAGTCATGCTGGCCACATGACCCGGAAGCTGTACGCCGGCTCCCTCGGCCTGTAAAGCGATATGAGCGCCGCAACCCCAGAGTTGGCCACGACTGGACCTAATGGTCCGGGGTCCCTTTACCTTTACCTTTATGCCATTTTTAAAATCCTCTTAAACATCCACCAGTGTTTTAGTGCAAATTTCGCCTTGTATACGTATTTGCTTTGTGATCTTGCCTAATATACACATTTTTGCAGAGAGATTTCCCCTAATAAAACACTCCTTTACATGTTGTTTTCCCCAACAGATGCATTTTTATCCACACTTTACTCCAGCACGAGCATTTTTTTGTGACATATTACTTGGCTAGAGAGCTGCACTGCACGATTGTGAGAAGCACAGTTTTCTAAGGATGTCTGCGTTTGATTCCAATCCTGTTCCAGGAAGCTCATATTAAGTGGGTTCACCTTTAAATGAGAACTGAATCAAATTTCTTCCCTTCCCCTCCCCATCCCTACTATTAAGGTTATAGTTATAATCCCCTTGGTGCTATGCAGACTCCATTCAAGTCAATGACACAGACGCTGGTGATTTCATACACTTTGGAAATGATATCTCTAGAAATTAGACACCTCTAGGGATGGAAAATGTGGCCTTCATTTTGTAAGGAAAACCATCCAAATTATCATCTCCTGGACTAATGCATGGATTGGAATGCAACAATCCTTTGGGTTTCATACTGTTCTGGATAGGTAAAGGGGCCCCTGACCATTAGGTCCAGTCGTGGCCGACTCTGGGGTTGCGGTGCTCATCTCACTTTATTGGCCGAGGGAGCCGGTGTACAGCTTCCGGGTCATGTGGCCAGCATGACCAAGCCGCTTCTGGCAAACCAGAGCAGCGCACGGAAACACCGTTTACCTTCCTGCCAGAGTGGTACCTATTTATCTACTTGCACTTTGACGTGCTTTCGAACTGCTAGGTTGGCAGGAGCAGGGACCGAGCAACGGGAGCTCACCCCATTGTGGGGATTCGAATCACTGACCTTCTGATCAGCAAGCCCTAGGCTCCGTGGTTTAGACCACAGCACCGCCCGCATCCCTACTGTTCTGGATACTGTGGTATAAATTTCAGCCCCAAAATTCTAACAGAATGTGTAAAGAACAGCACCATACATTGAAAGCTCTTTGATACCACTTGGACAGGTGTGGCTTCTCTAAAAGAACCATGAGAACCATAGTTTGTTAAGGGTGGTGGGCGAAATGTTAGGATGCTGTATTCTCCTCACAAAGATATACTGTTCAGAGAGCGGTTTGGCAGTCCATCTCTCTTCTTACAGAACAACTGCAGTTCTGTGAAGGTTGTAAGGCAGGCATCCTCAAACTCAGCCCTCCAGATGTTTTGAGACTACAACTCCCATCATCCTAGCTAACAGGACCAGTGGTCAGGGATGATGGGAGTTGTAGTCCCAAAACATCTGGAGGGCTGAGTTTGGGGGTGCCTGCTGTAAGGGGTCTCCCAACAGCTCCAGCCACCTTTAACAAACCACAGTTCCCAGGATTCTTTGAGGGAAGTCATGACTGTTTAAAATGGCATGCGATGGGGCCATTAATTCAAAAACAGAACTGACTTATGATTCACGTCAAATTGACACTGTCTGGAAATGGACTGATCCACGCATCCCTACAAAATACTTTATTTTTTCCCCAGCAGTGCCAAAAAACCCCAACCCATTTTTTGAGTGATATTTTGGGAGCTCTTCAAACAACCACAACACTTATCTATTTAAATAATTCTCAATTTCAGTTTCTCTTCCTGATGCAACCCTGTCTGTCTACATGAAGTCATGATATCATTACATTCACTTTGTGATCCTTAATTGGGTGGAATAAGCCACATGACTGATTCAGGGAAAATCAGCCCTGAATGCTCACTGGAAGGACAGATCATGAAGCTGAGGCTCCAATACTTTGGCCACCTCATGAGAAGAGAAGACTCCCTGGAAAAGACCCTGATGTTGGGAAAGATGGAGGGCACAAGGAGAAGGGGACGACAGAGGGTGAGATGGTTGGACAGTGTTCTCGAAGCTACCAGCATGAGTTTGACCAGACTGCGGAAGGCAGTGGAAGACAGGAGGGCCTGGCGTGCTCTGGTCCATGGGGTCACAAAGAGTCGGACATGACTAAACGACTAAACAACAACAAACCCATATTTAAAAAGGGGGAAAAAGGAGAGTGCTGCAGATGTATCAGGTTGGGGAGGCAATGGCACTGAATTGGACTGACAGGGAGGTGCACAGTTGGCTGGGTTTTTTAACCTTAGAATAGGAAGTAAAGGAAAGTATAATTGAAAGTGACATACAATTTCCCCTACTTCCTATTTTCAGGTTTAAAAACCCAGCCAACGAAGTTCTGGTTGGCTCCCAACATATTTTTTATTAATGGATTAGAATTCTTGGTACTTTCACTTAGGACTACCATAGAATGATCTGGCATTTTCAAAATCTTAAAGCAGAATGCTAAATTTGGAACCCACTCTTTAAAAATGGCAGAAAGCAACTTTGCCATGTCTGCTAATTAGCAGTATTGCACTTTCTGTTATCTCCAGCCCAGTCAAATACGTTATTTTATTCTTCTGTGCAGCCCAGAACTTCATTTTAGACAGAGATCAGGACACTGTGCCCTTTTGCGTGACCTGATTCTAATCATACACAATGAATTAATAATAAAAAAGAGATTTATATTACCCAAGGAAGCCCAATTTTCCCCAGAACATGACCACAGCCTAATTATACCACTCTTCCTCATTTCTCTCTGGTCATCTTGAAAAAAGCCTTTTTCTTCAAACCCGCCCCCCCCCACCCCACCACTTTAGTCCTCCTACTATTAAACGATTTTCGTTTCGAGATATGAATGATATTTTAAAGCAAGGTAAGGCTATCATTTTTAAAGTTAGGATTAAATGTGTGGACACCAAAGTGTTTCTGAAAGTTTGACATGCATATGGGATGGGGGGCAGAATATAAGAAGAGGGAAAGAACAATTTTTTTTTCCATTTGGAACGAGGACAATGAGCTCAAAGGTATCAGCAATGCAGGCAGTTGCCTGGAGTGTAGGGGTGAGGGACAAAATCAGGTCAGCTTGCATTTAAAGACAAGCATATGTAGTTTCCCGAAACAAAAATGCACCCATCCTTTCTATTATTATTATTATTATTATTATTATTATTATTATTATTAATACAGTGGTACTTCGGGTTACATACGCTTCAGGTTACATATGCTTCAGGTTACAGACTCCGCTAACCCAGAAATGGTGCTTCGGATTAAGAACTTTGCTTCGGGATGAGAACAGAAATCATGCTCCAGTGGCGTGGCGGCAGCAGGAGGCCCCATTAGCTAAAGTGGTGCTTCAGGTTAAGAACAGTTTCAGGTTAAGAACGGACCTCCAGAACAAATTAAGTACTTAACCTGAGGTATCACTGTATTATACCACCCTATACCTGGAGGCCTCAGAAAAGATCACAATATATAAAATTAAAATAAAAACAATAACCCAATACCACCACCCCAGAAAAGAGCCACATTTTAAAAGGGTATAGGATGTCAATCAGGTCAGCCAAAGGCCTGGTTAAAAAGGAACATTTTTGCCTGGCGCCTAAAATGCGTAATGAAGGTACCAGGCGAACTTCCCCAGGGAGAGCATTTCACAGAGGGGGAGCCGCTGCAGAGAAGGCCCCGTTCTCGTGTTGCCACCCTCCAGACCTCTCAAGGAGGAGGCACACGAAGAAGGGCCTCAGAAGGTGATCTCAGGGTCCGGGTAGGTTCATATGGAAGGAGGTGGTCCTTGAGGTATTGCTGTCCTGAGCCGTTTAAGGCTTTATAGGTCAAAACCAGCACTTTGAATTGAGCCAACTAATTATAGCCAGTGCGGTCGGACCAGGATTGGTGTAATATGCTCAAACCCAGAAGAGCTCATCTTAGGCATTTAAGTGAATGTGCTTAAAGGAGGAGAGGCAAGCTTGTGCACCAGTAGGCTCCCTCTCTGATCTATGAACATTCAGAGGAATACGTGAACCGGCCCTTCGTGCATAGAAAATGGCATGCGTGGGTTGTCTACATAATTGCAGATCCTGCTCTCTTTAAAATTTCGGGTTGCAAAACAGTTTGCACTTGCCCAGGGCCTACTCACAGTCTACTGAATGTGCAGAATTCTGGGACACGGCCAACAGCTGCAATCTATCTCCCCTCCCCAGATCACTCACGGTACATTGGTTGTCTGAAAGGGGATAATGACCTCTTTGGCGCACACCAACCCAGTTCTGTTCTGCTGTGCAAAAGACAAGTTCAGACTTCAACTGCCATCAGCGGAGTTAAAATGGGATCATATAGGTTTAATGGGCTTTTCGAGATAGGCCAGAGGTACGGCTAATGCAACTCAATATTATCTCTGCAAATATTAATTTAGCCCTCCTCTTTAAGTCATGGGAAAATCATGTACACATGCTGCACCCATCAATCTGATCCCACTATCGGGAAACTCTCCCCCTCCCCAAGACTCCCTCCTCAACAAAAATAATTTCTATGGAAAAATAAATACGCCCAGGTTTGCTCTGTTTATGTGTTTAGTGAATTCATTGCTTTTTTCCCTGCTCCAGTTTTATCAGCGTAAATAATCCATACAGTTTGCCTGGCTCAATTGCTTGACTGCATGCTGAGTTTCTAATAGCAAAAACCTTTCTCCCACTTGAAGGAAATCTAAGCGTCAATCATTCAGGGATTCAGGCGGCAATCCTATACCCACTCACCTGGGAGTGAACCCTGTTAAACTCAGTGGGATTTACTTTGTGCTGTGGATCTGCTCAGTCGGTAGAGCACGAGACTCTTAATCTCAGGGTGTTGGTTTTGAGCCCTGCGTTGTGCAAAAGATTCCTGTATTTCAGGGACTTGACTAGATGACCAACTCTCACAGAGCCAGTGTGGTGTAGTGGTTAAGAGTGGTAGATTTGTAATCTGGGGAACCGGGTTCGCGTCCCCGCTCCTCCACATGCAGCTGCTGGGTGACCTTGGGCTAGTCACACTTCTTTGAAGTCTCTCAGCCCCACTCACCTCACAGAGTGTTTGTTGTGGGGGAGGAAGGGAAAGGAGAATGTTAGCCGCTTTGAGACTCCTTAAAGGGAGTGAAAGGCGGGATATCAAATCCAAACTCTTCTTCTTCTCTTCATAGGAGTCTATGATTCTATGACGAACCTCTGGCCCATGGACCTAATTAGGTCCAGCAGTGGGGTCCTGTTTGGACCTGAGGCAATTTCCCTGACACCACACCCATCTGCAACATCAGCTGTAGGTCAGGCAAGAACATGGCTGCAAAGTAACAGGGGCCTAAAGTGCACTTCCAATTATTCCTCAGCAAGCAAACGCTTGCTGACAGCTCTGATTGGCTGCGCTAGGGAGCTCCCCATTGGTTACAGCGTGGAGATTGTTATGTACTGAAGTTCTCACCCTGGGCCAGCAGGGGGATACTGTAGATAGTTTTCACTCAGGTCCACATATGCAAATAAGGGATTGAAAGTGATGTTCAGAAATGGTTACTGTTGTATTCTAGTGGAGCTCTATATAAGCAGGCTGGCTGAACCCTTCAGTTCAGTTCTGTTCTGCCCTGTGAATAAACAAGAGCTGTTTGAAGAATCGTTGTGTCGTCTGATATGTTCACCCAAAACTTAACAGAGATTGAACCACTTTGAAGTTTCCGCCTTATGTCACAATGGCGCTAGGTGGTTGGCAGGTGGGTATCCTTATCCACCTGTCAAAGTTGGCCCCATATTCAGTGTTTTCAGAGAGGGAACAGCCTGTGTACCCTACATTCTTCCTCCTGGAAGAGGGCAGTTCGTACAGATGTTGAGACTAGCCTGTTCTGCTTGCTTTAAAATGCCCATGGAGAAAGCAGAGTCCATCTGAGTAGCAACTGGAACACGCAGAGAGGAATGGACAGGGAAACCTCAGACCTGTTGTTACCTGTTGCGTTTCCCCAGGAGAAGTTGCTCCCAGTCACACACTGCTCTCTTGTCGATCATACTGCTTTAACTGTATAGCGCAGAAGGGCCCAAGGATTCCCCATAAATGTTTCACATAATGTTTCTGCAGAACCTCAGCTTTTACAGTATGTAAAAAAGAAGCTTTGCTATTATCTAACAAATACGAATTCAAACAATTCTTCCTAGCAGAATCCTGCTTGCCGTGTCAACAATTTCCATTTTTGTGTGTTGTCGTAGCGTAACCTGCTTCTTACGCAGCTGTTCGACAATTTCCATTCACTCCCTGGCTCTGTAAAACTGCATTAACAAAAAGTTGAAGTATTCATTTAAGGGGAGAGCAAGCTTTCCCCCAATTAAGCTGTGTTCTGATTATTTTTCTTCCTTAAATTCTTGCCACAAGGTAGCATATCAATTGCTTTGCTGATTATATTGTACCACAAAATGGAATTTAATAACATATTTCTGTTCTTTCCTTCCAAAACCAGATCTGGTTTTATAAGCTGCAAAATAATTCTCTTTGGAAGTATCCAAGTGCTAAGGATCTGTTTGCAGTAAATTTAATATCACTGTATAATTTGTATTAACTGGATGGAAGAGGTAATGGCATAATCATTTTTAGAGTGTTTAAATAGCATTGGATATTGATTCTAGTTGGGCCAAACTTCTAAGCTTTAATGGCAAAGCACATAAGCGCATGAAGTCATACCTATGAAACCTGGTTCAATTATTATTGTACTATATTTACTTAAAATATTTATATCTATACACTGCCTCTTTTCCTAAGAATGAATCTCTAAAATGGCTGGCGGTAGGAGATAATTGAGACATATATAAAACAGGATTTTTTAAAAAATAAAATAAAATAAATGCTGTGACGACTTATGAAGGTACTGGGCATTGATGGGGACTGGTGGGTAGGGGGTGAGTGGAGTCAATCTGGGTGGGGAGACACTTTGTCCAGATCCCTCTCAAACCTGGTGGTGCCTCTGATAGCAATATCCCATGGAGCTGCTTTGAGCTCTATGGAAGATAGAGGGAGGGTATAAATTAAAAACACTGGACAGGGGAGACCCAGATTCAAGTCTGCACTCAGACATGATGCTCACAATGTGGCCTTAGCTAGCCTATTTGTGTGTTCAGACCCAGAAACCTCCCCCCCCCCCTAAATAAATTCACACAAGACTCAAATTTTGGTTCTGGTTTTTGGCAGAATTTAGGCCACAAGTTTATTGACTGCAGAAAGTAAGTGGTTGCATAGGCTCGGGTTCGACTAGCTCCCTGCCATGCAGGTAGCGCTGACCCAGGTTCCACCATAGGTCAGCCAAGGGTGAACACCTGGATAAGTGGAAAGCTGGGAATGGGCTAACTCCGCCACCCAAATGTCCCCCTGGACTTAGGCACGGGGACAACCCCCTCTCAGGGGTTGACCAAACCATCGAGTCCCTGGATTCCTTTAACGGAATACCCTTCACATAGGGATGGCGAGAGCGTTCTCCCATCCCTATCACCTGAACCAGAGCCTATCCACAACCTTACAATTTGTGACGATTTGCTACGCGGCAGGCGAAACCCAATTGGCAACAGCCAATCAGCCAAGTGGGGAAAATTCCTGCTGTGCCCCTGTCCCAATGACAGACGACACATGACAGCATAGCAAGGTCAAGCGCACAGGCCTAAATATAGGGAGAGGTGGGTGGGTGTTCTGAAAGAGGAAGCTCTGGGTCACGTGCATGGGCATAAATAGGTCCCTCAAACCATTTGGACTGCGTCCCATTGGCCAGATTGTACCCAGTTTTGAGGGACCTACCAATTGAGTATTGTGGCTTACCAATTGAACCCACCCACAACACAGGGTGTCGGTTGTCCAGGTCTCACTGCAATACATGCCGTCTTTAAGGGAGGACCCAATTTCACAGGGTTGTTGTGAAGATATGGCAGCCGAAGGGCAGGGGAACAACTGTGCATGCCACCTTGAAAGGGTTATAAATATGAATAACCAATAGTGATTTATCATTGATATTATTTTGTAAATATTACTTTATACTTCCTTACAAGTCAGAGTTCAGCCTTAAGCCTCAGTGTCGAAGACTGCACTGATCAGTCAGCCGAATCTACATTTTATGCCCGAGGACTTCACTGGGAGCCTTAATGACAACAGGCTGATGTTATATTTGGGGTACATTATTCATTGCATCATTTGCAGATTAAACACTTGGTATCAGCTCCACTCTCAAGAAGAAAAGACATAAAGCTAACGTATTACACAAAGCAATAATCCTCTATTGAGACATCGTACAATAGCGCTGGTAACATTAGTAGGCAATATTTATTATAAACAAAAGGCGCTATTGAGGTTTTCAGCTCATTAGAGGGAGGTCTGGGCAGATGACTGCATTATGGGAAATCTAAAGGGTTGTGAAAGGAAAGATTTGTTTATCCACAAATGCATCCTCATAGATAAATTTGGAAGATCATTAGGCATTTTTTAAAAAGGAGCTGAGATATATATTTGTATTCTTTATTGGTGATGCTGGATTTTTAGCAGGGGAACAGGCAATAAACACTGAAAAACAAGAAATAGTTTTTAGCTTGATGACACTGTGTAAACCACCAATTTCCAAACTGTCTCTGAGGTTTCCTGGGCAGCTTTAAAGGCAGCAGAGGAGAATCTGGAGCCCACTAGATGTTGTTGGGCTCCAACTCTCATTCACCCCAGTTTGCATGGCCAAGGATGATGGGACCAAGGACAGGAGAATCTGTCAAGTCCAGTCTCTATTTTCCCTATCCTAAATTCAGGTCTAATATGCATTTTGCTTGAAATGCACATTTTTTTGCAAAGCAATATTTGCTAGTATGATGCATTTTTTGTACGTTGCATTTTGACTAGAGAACTGCATTGCAAAATTTGGGGAAATGAGGATGACTGTTTCAGTTTTCCTGTTGTTTTGAAAAGTGTGAATTAGGTAAAGGTAAAGGGACCCCTGACCATTAGGTCCAGTCGTGGCCGACTCTGGGGCTGCAGCGCTCATCTTGCTTTATTGGCCGAAGGAGCCAGCCTACAGCTTCCGGGTCATGTGGCCAGCATGACTAAGCCGCATCTGGCAAACGAGCGCAGTGCACGGAAACACCGTTTACCTTCCCGCTGGAGTGGTACCTATTTATCTACTTGCACTTTGACATGCTTTCGAACTGCTAGATTGGCAGGAACAGGGACCGAGCAATGGTAGCTCACCCCATCGCGGGGATTCGAACCGCCAACCTTCTGATCAGCAAGTCCTAGGCTCTGTGGTTTAACCCACAGCGCCACCCGCGTCCCTGTGAATTAGGTAGGTTTGCCTTTAATTGCAAACTGAATCAAATTTCTCCTCCATCTCTAAGTAGTCAAGAAACAACTGTTAGAGGGCCACAGACCGACCGCTCCATTCACAAGTCTCACTGTTGTGATCTATGAATGGGGTCAAGAAATGGTGGATTTCCTGTGATGCACTGCTGCAGAGAAATGTTGACTATGTTGACTATGGGGTTCACCCAAGTGGCCCTATAGGGGCTAGCTAACATGGTGTTTGAACTGGCTGCCCACCCTCAAAAAGACTTCAGAAGTGTTAAGCAAATCTATTATTTCTGCCTTTCAAGTCACGTTAGGCAAATTCATTTCCCAGGAGGTGGAGGATTAACTAGTAGACTGGGTTTTTCTCCATCTTCCTTTCAACACTGACTGCACTGGAAGACACGTAATGAACTAATTATATAAATCAAGATTTTGGGGGCGGCCTACTTATTTTGTGTCTGGTTTACAGATACAGGAAATCTGGTGATGGAATGGCTTTGCCGCTTCAAATACAGCTGGGGCTATGGGATACACTTTGAACGACTCTCTCTGTGAAAAAACTCTCCCAAAAAGATAAAAGTAGCCCAACAAGGAATGAGCCCAATATGCCTTTAAAAAACAAACAAACAAAAACGTTTACATTGTGAAATGTTCAAAATGGGGACAAAACGACAGGACGAGTATGACAGCCTCAGGATTCTGACCACCTCATTCTGCCACAGGTGGAGGAGACTAGGCTTGCATTCAGACATGGGGACTGTAGCATTAGTTTTCCTATTTATAATCCCAATGCTTCTTTCCCAGATCCCAATGTTCCCTTTTCACTTTATTTATGTGTTGTACTGTGTTGACTGTGGCTCTTTGATCAATATACCACCATGTTACGCTAAAGTTCCAATGGTGGGAGGAAACTGCATGCCGGGATACAACCCCCGATTTTGTCGTCGTATGAAATTACAATGCAAAACCTCTATGATTTTCCAGGTTTAACGTGTTTGCAAATTGATTTTATTTTTTTTAATGAAAGCGAACAATACGGAAATGAGCACTAAACGTCCTTTACATTCTGCTAGGTTTCCAGTAGCAGCATTTACATTGTGTGAAAGATGACACAAAACGTGGAAATTGTCAGGCAAGGAAACATCAGGAAAACAGAATGAAGTGTTGTCTGAAAGCCGCCTACGCCTTGACCCTCAAGAGCAGGAATGTACCATATCAGCAAGTACTAGCGCCAACATAGGTTTTACCGATCGGATAGGACAAGGTTTCACATTTCAAAGGCACACAATAGCCTTCTTTAGTCATTCAACTTCCAAGGAATGAGTGGGAGAGCAGGATTGAGCCCAATAGCCTTCCCCATTCCGTCAGTCTCCATGTGTATGCAAACGTGTGTTGGTGTGCATGCTGAACAGAGTCTTTGACCTGGGTGAAAGAAAGCCTAGTTTTGCTCCTGCCTGGGGGCCAGATGGAAAGGCTTAGAGGGCCACATTTGACCCCTGGGACCTGATGTTCTCCAACCTTGGCATGGCTACAGTTAAGAAGAACCATCTCTTATTGGGAAGGCTGGTCAACTAAACTCATCACAAGTGTACCTAAATTCTAGTTTCTAACCAACTGTTAACTTCCAGAAAGTTCTAAAACCACTCATTAATTTCAAACAACAAAACCCAGCAGTGAAGCAGCAGACCAAACCCACCATATTCTAAAAGAATCCAGGATCCATCCTCCTCCAACCCCCATTAATGACAGAATAACCCACTACTGATTTGGCTTGGGACTGGAGCTCCAGTTGTTAACTTTTGCAAGTGGGCAAATATTAGAGAAGTTAAGATAAGAAAGTAGGGCTTGGAAGCCTATTTTCTTCTCATTTCTGCATTGCATGTGGCATAAAAATAGATTCCTTTTGTTTCCGTAATGGATTTTACAAAGCAATCGCAGTGGGCTGGCAGCTCTGCAATCTGACAAAACAAATATTTCTTTTCACGGAAAAGTACATATGAGTTCCCACCACCCCCATCACCCAAAAAATCTCGTGAAGCTTTTCAGAACCCAGCACACGTCCTTTCCTTTTCGCAACTCATTTTCCCCTCTTTTTGTGACAACTGAGGCAATAATTCACAGCTCACTGGGTCTCCTAAATAACCCCCTTTATATTTACATGGTAGGCACCCCCCATTACCCAGCAGGAATCAGCTGTACTGGCAGCCAGTCATTACACATTCTTAAGATGCTGGAAGTTTAACATACCCCTTCCCTAGTTAGCATCTTTCTTCTCTTTTCTTTTCTTTTCATTCATTCTTTCTAATAATAATAATAAATTCCCCTCACGTGGTTACTATCTTAAAACCATACAACAACATAACTGTGCCATTTTGCAATTTTCAAGTGCTTCCTTCTCTGGGCCTCATCCAGACTCCCACATTAAAGCTCAGATGTGTTTCATCATGCCAAAGACTGCTACTTCCCTTCCCTCCCCCTCCCTCTATAGGAGATTAAATGAGGCACTTGAGTTTCTTTGCGAAACTTTTCTAAGTGTCGACTCGCTCAGCCTTACGCACTGCAGTTAATTTAATCCGGAGGCATTCAGGAGTCTGGGAAAGAACAACACTTTCACCCGTCGCTAAATAACGAGAGCTTTCTTGAGAGGCCAAAAATGAACTTGAAAAGGAAAGGGGGGGGGATATCTATCTGTATATACAGTACATGAAAGATACATTGTTTGGTTCCAGAAAAGAGTTCTTTAAAAACCAATTTAGCAGTTGGTATGGAGGATTAACTACTAAGATTCCTGGGTTCAGACAGATTTCTTATCAACCCTAATTTTATCCTGGATTTTTAAAAAGGACCTTAATTTAAACTGTATCTTGGTGTCTCCATATGTCTGCCAGAGTCAACTACGTGCCTCTGCATCTCCTACATCTGGTATCAGCCGCACCAGGTGACTAAAGCCATGCAATCCTCAGATCTTGGGGTGCAGCTCCACCTACTGAACCTGCATCCATTCCAGTGTCCATAAAAAGCCACAGGGAGAAAGCATATTCTTTACTCCTCCCCCCACATCCTCCAATCAACTTAAGTGACTCCTATGAACCCATCTGTCTGTAAGTTTGGAAGTTTTGTACCTAAGCACCCCTTTCTCAGGCCTGCTATATCCATACCCACAAAACACAAGGGGAGTGTAGAGTGATTTTTATTTGAATACACCCTTAAAAAAACCACCTATAATTGCTGTTGGGAGAAGAACAAATGCAGCTATCATTCTGAAATTTGCTTCAATGCAAGGACAACCATGCCTGAAAATTTTATCCAATTCTGGCAGAAAATTAAAAATGTTAAAGATGCCCAGCTGAAGAGCTCCTAGATGGATTTTCCTGTAATATGGTAAGCTTAATCTACTATCGAGAGGCTACCATGCCTGCAAATTTCATCCATTTCTGTCCAAAGGGAAAAAAGAGACATATTTTATTAGTGAACAAGGTGGGAACTAGAGTTTGTTTTTCTTGAAGCAGAATTGACCCTGAGTCAAATTGAGCAGAATACAAAGCACCTGGGGAAGAGGCGAGCTGCTTCCCAAAGTGCAGATTCTAGGTCTGAAATGCATATTGAGGTTGGTGTACAGTCACTCTTATTGAACAGTCCTCTGAGATACTAATTGCTTGAGTTACTAGTCATCCATGAAGCATATGCCGAGCACATTCAAAATGGTTCAGAATTATCTCCCTAAGTCATAAATCTTTCATAGGTACAATTATGAGTGAACAGTGGTAGAAAAAGCACATGCAACAGTTGAAGTCAGGTTGGTTTACTGAAATAAAACTGCAAAATTAAATTTAGATGAACTTAATTAAAAGGGGAGAATTAATTTCATATGGACATTCATCACATGCCCATTGAAGCCCTTTCTTGTGTCAAGAAAATATATTGAAGTGTGAATTCAAAAGCCACATAAATGCTGAAGTGAAGTGTGAAGGGATGGACAAATAATGTAGTCTTGCTACGAGCGCATGATGTGGGTGCCACAACCCCCAGTCAAGTTACTGAAGAAATAATGCCCTTTTAAGAGACTGTTGACTCAATGTGGTGGCTGGTGCCCATTGAGGGTGCCGTGGCAGAAGGCAGAGAAACCAAACAGTAGGTGAAGCCAGAGCCATTGAGAGGCAGAACCAACTCGTTCTAGTTTTGTCCTCATCTTCCTCCCTGCTGAATACTGCAAAGGCAACACTGAGACTAAGTAGTAGATAGGTAGCCGTGTTGGTCTGCCATAGTCAAAATAAAAAAATTCCTTCCAATAGCACCTTAAAGACCAACTAAGTTAGTTCTTGGTATGAGCTTTCGTGTGCATGTATCTGAAGAAGTGTGCATGCACACGAAAGCTCATACCAAGAACTAACTTAGTTGGTCTTTAAGGTGCTATTGGAAGGAATTTTTTTATTTTGACTGAGACTAAGGAAAAGGAAGCTGACAACCCCCCAGGACTGATGGTAAGTAGGAAGGCAGACAGGTGGGGGCTGGTTGATTGCAGAGTGAGATCTTTGAAACAAGCCTCCATTGATCTCAATGGAAGTGTTGCTAGGGAACATGGTGAAAGGCTAATTTAAAATGGTACAGCCCTTCCAAAATGGTACCATGCCAGTTTTCACTTGAAAAGTTTTCATTGTTTGGAATGCCCACCCCGTGTTAATATCTGCCGACTAAGAGAGAAGGGTCCCCCCACAACCACCTTTCTTCAAGTTGCTAAGGTTTAACCTGGGTAGGAGAGGCCAGCATGGAGGGATGGTGCAGCAGATCAGCAGCGGAAATGGGGCAGAACAGCAGTGGCATTGGGGCTGCACAGATGCACCAGGGGAAGCAATGGATTGGCTCAGCTGGTGCCCCTGTACGGTCCTGACCTCACTGCTTCCCTACTGCCTGACTCTTACACCATCCTGGTAAGTGGGAGTAATGCCAGAGTCGGAAGGGCAGCTCTGTAGAATCAAACCATGACAGTAGCTGCTCCTGAACATGGGTCATGATTCTCATAAGAGAGTAACCAATCCACTCAATTCCCCCCCCCTTTATTCCAGCAGAGGTGTGTGTCTGTGTGTGAAGGGGAGGGGGTTGTTGCCTCTTCAACAACTGGAAATGAGGTTGTTTCCCCCCTTAAATCTACTTAAGGTGACCACTTTCACACTTAGGGTGGACACATGGAAAAAAGGGGAATCCATCAACAAAACAAAAAGGCAGTGCAGAATATGTTTTTGATTAGCATCCACGTTGCACATGCCAATTTACAGGTATATATGCAGGCACAGAACTACTGCTATAATTTAAATAGAAACAAAAGGCCCCTCACCCTAGAGGGGAAGACTGGGACCAGGCGAGCTGCTCAACCTGCTGACCTGGTGCTAACCAGCAGTTAAGACAACTTCAAGGCCCCTCCAGCAATCCCATCTTGGAGTTCCTTATCTCCAAACCAGAGAGCCTTTCAACCAGAGGACTCATTCAAACAGAGAATGCTCTCTGCACAGAGGGACACGTGGCGCCCTTGGAAATACTGCAACTCATCCAGAAACCTGGCAGCAGATCCTGATCTATCTTCTTGCCTCCAACTCAAGGTATATCCTGATAGATTTGGATCTCTTTTCTAAGTAAGGAAACGGGCAACTGAACTTCAATATTTTTACACTGTAAACCAACCTGTGATCTTTGGATGAGTGGCGGTATATAAATTGAATAAATAATAAGACTATTGGTGGCCCAGACCTTAAAGAATTAGCAACAGATCAGCGCTGCTATGAAGGCATGCCATCTCCATCTGTTAAGGGGAAAAGTCGAATTTTCCATGTGTCTTTATTCCCCCACAAGCACCAGGCATATGTCTCTAGCTCTTACCACTGATTCTTAAGCGGTTGGCGTTGATGCTCCCATACGGGCTGACCTCGGCTCAGATGCAGGCAAACCTGTTGAAGAGAGAGGAGAGAAGGGTATTAATGAAATAGATGCTTGTTTTCAAACTTCAGGCACACATGGGAAGTGTGGCTTGTCAATGGCTGGAAGGACGTTTAATGATGAAACCAGGGCGTCTTGCTGGCTCAGTCGCTCCCGAACTTGCACTGCAGAGCCACTCGCAGCAGAAGAGCCCGCCATGGCGCTCCGAAGAGCCCGCCATGGCGCTCCATGGCGCTCCGACCGACGGGCGGGATCTTCCCCGGACTCAACTCTCGGGCCCCGGACTCTCAGCCTGGCACCCCTAAGAGCTCAGCGCCCGGGTGCCCTGCACCCCTAGTGCCTATGGGTAAGATGGCCCTGGATGAAACCACTAAAAGAGGGAAATGAACACCCACAACAAGCACACGGCAGCTACAGAACCTGGCTACTGATTTCCCAGAGAGTACCGTATTTTTTGCACCATAACACTTACTTTTTTCCTCCTAAAAAGTAAGGGGAAATGTCTGTGCGTGTTATGGAGGGAATGCCTATGGGTGGCATGCCTACGGATTTTCCTCCTCTAAAAACTATGTGCGTGTTATGGTCGGGTGCGTGTTATAGAGCGAAAAATACGGTATTTTGATTAGAGGCATTGTGCCCTGATGCATACAGTCGCCACCACTCAACCAGGAAGGAATAACAGAGCACGGCATGGTTAGTTTTAATAAAGAACATTAAAAGATACATACAAAAAAATTAAAGGTCAGCACAGAGATGGACAATAAAGTACCAATTATTTCATTAAAATCCCCAAGATGCCTCCAAGTTCAGAGAAATTTCATTCCTCTCAGTTCTCCTTCGGGAATCTTTCTTCAAATATCAGAAAACAAGGATAAAGATCTGGCATTTTGCAAGGAGCATGCACTAAGGATGTTTTGACATAAATAATTATGATCGTATTATGTGGGGCCTACACACAGGCTGAGGGATGTTGCTGCTCATCCAGCCAAGGTCATACCCACACCACTTTTAAAGCCCTCTTACACCACTTTAATAGTCCTGGTTCCCTCCCGAGAGAACCTTGGGAACTGCACTTGCTTAAGGGTGTTGAGAGCTGTTAGGAAAGCCCACACAGAGCTCCAGTTTCCAGCACCCTTAATGAACAAAAGTTCCCATCATTCTTTGGGGGAAGAGCATTCTGTGGATGTGAGGTGGGTTCTCTGAGTACTTCACATAAACAATAAAGCACAACTCACAATAAAAGCGAACATGAAATAAACCACAAAAGCAAAAACCCCAGCAACTTGCCTACCCTCCCCAGCTAAAATCAGCATAAATCCCTGCAGCTAAAAGGGTAAAACCAGCATGAAGCTGAGCAAGGGGACAACAGTGCAAAAAACCCAACACAACCAGTGGATTCTAATAAAAAGAGCAGTGGTTCTCTTTACTTGCTGCCTAAACAGGGTGCCAACACTCAAAAGGCCTTCTCCTTAGGTGCAGTCCACTTCACTTTATTAGGTGGGGGAACCTTAGACGGGCCTCCAAAGAAGATATCAAGATTCAGGCATGTTTGTATGGGGCAAAGTGAGCCTTCATGAAACACAATTATCCTTCAACATTCTCTGAATTTTGCCAGGCCATTATCCAACCAAACAACACATACAAAAATGCATATATTGAGGGGAAATGGGCACAAATATGCATAAATTAGTGAAAATAGCCTCATCCGCACGATAAATCGAAAGCTATTGCACAACATTGTGGGAGGCAGTGGAAGACAGGAGTGCCGGGTGTGCTCTGGACCAAGGGGTCACGAAGAGTCGGACACGACTAAACGACTAAACAGCAACATAGCACAACAACTTTAAATAGTCAGGACTTCCCCAAAAGAATCCTGGGATCAAAAGTTTGTTAAGGGTGCTGAGCTTTTATTCCCCCACCCCCAAATTAGAAAAAGGTTACTCTTAGAAAAGCTTCTACTGATAGAATACAGTTGTTTACTGTTATTCAGAGCGCGAGTCTTAGAAGCACAAACCTGCCTTTGGGTATGAGGGAGAGTGAATACATCACTGGCTTATTTCTACTTCAATTCCAAGGCTACCGGAGTTGTTATCTGGTCAGCTGTGCTTTGTTTTACAAAATGATTGGTTAGGATTTTGGAAGTGTTACTCATTCAATAGTATAATGTCATTTTTAAAAAGATTGGCTTTTAATGTCAATGTTTGCTCTGTATTTGATTTTTTATTCTGTATAGAGTTCTGAAATTATTAATTTTGTTGTCTTTCAGTTCAGTTTGGTATGTTGCTAGACCTGTTTTGTATTGTATTTGACCTGCGCTTTGTAGGTTGGTCCCTTTGTACTGTGTCTTATTTTTATATTGTATATTAGTTTGAGTTTTTGTTTGTTTGATAATCAATCTTTGTATTGTATGTAGTTTTGATATTCTTTCGTACGGTACTTGTCCTCTGGTTTGTGCAATGTTCTGAAACTCTGTTATACTGTATTTAATTGTGATTTTCTGTAGATCGCTTTGAGAGTCTTTTGAATATAAAGCAGTTAAGATATTTACTAAATTTCACACACACACACACACACACACACACACACACACACCTTTTTACCTTCCTTGGTTTCCAAATAATGCCTTCAGCCACTCTGGAAGGAAAGTACAAAGAGATTCCTTATGCCAAGTGTCCATGTTTGTGGAGGTGGAAAATGTAGTACATTAGAGCTCATTTTTTGGGGAAGACCATTTGAGAACAAGTGCTTGCTGGACCCTGACTGATATTTGTGATCTGTTAACAAACCACAATAAAATATTTACAAACAAGGTGGCTCCTTTTACAGCAGCGGCTCAAGAAATTTGCCACGATTTTCCAAAGATGTCTGCCATGGACTGCAACAAGGACCATCTGCAATAGTATTTTGATGCTGTAGTCAATCTTGGTTTGCACTGATAATTATTAGGGTTGCATGTTATTAGTGTTATTATTAGTGCTATGTTTTGTCCCTGCTTTCCTGTTGCTTGTCCTGCTAGGAGTTTAGATTTGCTACTGATTTGTGATTGCCGGTACCTGCGCTATCCCCATGTTTTGTGATGGCCACTGTGCCACAGACAAATAAAACTGCTCAGCATCCCTGCCTTCATATCATCATAGCTTTTAAAAAAATCACCTGCAAAAATGGGGGCAACCTTATGTATGCTACAACAGCGGCAAGAGTCTGGTTAGCACAAGGATGGAAGAATGAGGAAATCCCAACAAAAGAACAGTGGCAAGAAAAATTGATGAGCTATGCGGAATTGGCCAAATTGACATACAAACTGTGTGATAAGGACAATCGTGACTTCAAGGAAGAATGGGAACTTTTAACAAATTACTTAAAAAGACAACAAAATGATCTGGACCCCTTGGCAGGTTTTGAATAAACATGGTGTTATGTACTGAGTTGAATAGGATCCCAAATGCAGCAGTCTGATTGGCCCTAGAACAAAAGGATTCAGAATGCAGCAGTCTGATTGGTACACAGGAGCCACCCAATCCAGCTCCAGGTGGAAGTGAATCCCCAACCTGATTGGCCTACAGGAGAATCCCTGAATTAGCCAATCACGTGGGACCCATTGTGTAAATAATGTATATAAAGCAGGCATTCTGGGGGAACTTCCATTCCTCCTCACCACTATGAGCTGAATAAAGAGCATGAAATCCACTCTCGACTCCGAGTATATTTTATATCCACAAATTTATTAGTTGAACACATGATAGATAAGGCAAGGATATGTGTAATTTTATAGCATGCAGAGAATAATATCTGCAAAGAAATCAGAGAGGGGAGCTGAGGGAAGTCCTGGGAGGGGGGGGGAGAGGGAGGGATGGGGGAGAAGGGGGAAAATAATGTAGTTGATTATTTGGATTGATAATTTGTTATGTTGAAATTGTTTAATAAAAATATTTTTTTAAAAAAACAAAACTAAAACGGGGGGCAACCATAACAGCTCAGTGGTAGAGCACCTGCCTTGCATGCAGAAGTTTGCAGGTTCATTTTCTGGTATCTCCAGACTTGGAACCCTAGAGATCCACTGACTCATGCTCACGCAGACACAGAAAGAAATTAATACCTTTTTTAAAAAAAATGAAAGCAATATTATATGTGTGCTCTCAAAATCTGATATGACATAGAGGAGCTGTGCAGTCACAGTAAGAGAACTCTGCAATTTAAAACTTTTATGTGTCAGGGTGGTCGGGGAGTGAACTATGTTTAACATTGGATTGCTTTTAATGCTGTAATATACATAGCAGCTTCGAGGGCTTTGCTATCAAGAAGACATACCTACAAGTGTAGAGGGTCATGTAAATCTCTGCAGGATCTGGTACGACAACGAGAGCTCTCCAACGAACAGCAATTTAAGCAAATGAACAAGGAGCTGCGGTCTGGTTTCATCAGCAGAGTGGTATATCTTGCCAGGGAACGGCATAGGAAGAGGAGGCAGCCGCCAGGGAACATTTTTGTGGACGAGTTCATCTTCATGCTCAAAAGACAGCAGTATGGCCCACCAGTACAATTAGTGTTCCAGTGATCCGAATCAGCTTCTGCATCTCTGGAGATAACAGTTGACTCATCCCAGGCAAAATGTGGGGCAAGTGAATTCACTTGCTTTGCTTTGTCGTTGTAAGACATATGTTGAAATAGATTCAACGCCAGTCCTGCTCAGAGGAGACTCATTGAAGTGAATGGATATGACTAGGAAAGGATAAAATTTACAGCCTGTAATGCTTTGAAGGAGAATATGATGAAAATGATGTATAGATGGTATATTACACCAGTGAAATTAGCTAAAATGTATAAGACAAATAATAAATGTTGGAAATGTAAAGAAAAAGAAGGAATGTTTTATCATATGTGATGGGAATGTAAAAAAGTAAAGAAAATTTCTGGGAAATGATATATAATGAGATGAAAAAGATGTTGAAATACACATTCTTAAAAAAAAACCAGAAGCATTTTTATTTGGTATTATAGGACAGGACATTAATAGGCAAGATGTTAAATTGTTTTTATATGCAACAACTGCGGCAAGAGTATTATTAGCCCAGAAATGGAAACAAGAAGAAATTCCGACGAAAGAAGAATGGCAGACAAAATTAATGGACTATGCAGAATTAGACAAAATGACAGGAAGGATTCGAAACCTGCGGGACCAGAGATTTACAGAAGATTGGAAGAAGTATGTGAATTATTTGAAGAGCAACTGTAATCAACAAATTACGCTAGTAGGACTACAATAAGTTTTGTAAGGAGAAATATACGAAGTGTTACAAAGTATAAAAAGATAGAGATATTGGTTATGAGTTTGAAATGTAATAGGGAAGATAAGAAATGCATACTGAGAGATTAGACTGGAAAATTTTCAGACAGGATTGATGGAAGTCAAAAATTTGAATAAGATGTAAAAGTATGTTTAATTACTGTTGGAAATGATATGTTAAAAAAACTAATAAAATTATATTTTAAAAAATGAAGTGAATGGATATGACAAGCTTAGGATATGACAAGCTTAGGTTCATTACGTGTATAGGTCGGTCTACTCTATTTTGGGTAGGATTTAGCTGGGGGGAAAACCCACTGTCCGTTCCTTTGGGAGATTCTTTTCAACTCTGAATATGTAGCTAGGCTAGAGTAGATGTTGGCCTCCAGTTGTCTGCAGAGTCTTACTCTCATCAGCCCCAATCAGCATGACCAATGGTCACCAGGACAGCTGTAGTCCAACAACACTGGAGGGGTATAGGTTGGCCACCACAATCTACATTGCATTACTAAGGGTTGTTGCGTGGCAAGTTCCCGCTTCCCCCCATCGGAAATAAAAACACATGACACCAATATTTTAGGTTAATGGGCGAAAAATGGCCACAACTTTATTGGTTACAGGTAATGAGCGGTATTGGCTTAGGCATTGGTCCTACTGACTATCCAGCTTCAGCCTGATTGCTTGAAGTCCGGGAAGGGTTAACCACCAGTAGGGGGAGTCCTGCTGATGCACATCAACTAGGAGTTCCCCCAGGGTCACCGCTTGGGGGCGTGCCTTAGGCCCACACCTCCATAGGCTTCGGACAGGGCCACACCCCCCGGAATTCTTTACCGGACTACCCTTTGCTATGGGGGGGGAGGTGATGGTGCTTCTTCCCCCCCTCTCATCTACATAACAATACCCTTATCAATGCCTAACAGCCAATGCCAAGGAAGTTGTGACAATTTGCTACGAGGTAGGTGAAAAACCAAATGGCTGGAGCCAATTTGCCAAGTGGAAAAAATTCCTACCAGGCCCCTTAATGGCGACCAACCAAAGTCCACAGCAAGGTCAGAGAGCCAAACCGAAAGGGCGGGAGGTATGCTGACACGCCTCCCGCCCCCCCGCCCCCAATTAGAGGGAATAAAGACACCTACATCAGCCACTGCCAAGCTCAGTCACAGAGAGAAACCTGTCTTCAGAAAGGAAAGGTGAATGGGTGGTCACTTTTGTCTTCCAATGAAATTGGGTATGTTTAAGGGAGCATGTTCAATGCAAGAGACACAGCTAATACAAACAAGAAGAGTGCAGAAAGAGCAAACAGTCTCTAATGCATTGTGGATTTCTGAATCGATGTTTACTGAGATCTTTCACAGGTGCCAGAGGTAAACTGGTGGTCGTTCTCCTGGGCAGAACAGTGCCAGCCCCTGAAGTAAATAAATCGCATTCAGACCCAGCTATTTCCTCCTCATTTGATCTCAGAGCTGCTTAGCATGTTTTTCTAAACCTGTAAAAAGTTTTCATGGTCAGGGGTGGAGGTTTTCCCCACTGAGCTGAAGATTTGATTAACCTAAGTAAGATTTTATGTGGTATTAAATTAAAATCCTAGTGAGTTTTTAATACCCAATCTAGAAATTCTCTCTAGAGAGGGTTGAAGAATCTGATTATGTTACACATAAAAGGAGTTTATCACCCTGCTAGTGAAATCATATTATGTTATTCTATCATTAGGGTGCAAATGAAGTGTCCTGTGCAAGTGGACACAAGGTCAGGATGATTTAAGAACCTAAACCTTGCTGTGTGTTGACAGCAGAAGGCAAATGAGTGGAGAAGCTGAACTTAAGCAAGGGCCAATTGAAGGAAGCAAATTCTACGTAGAATCGTTGGGGCGATGGACAGATTTGCTCATCCCTAAGCAAGAGTTGTAAGCTCAAGAAGAAAGCTGAAAATGTAGCTTCATTGGCCCCAATCCCTGCCTATGGATTTAAGACAATTTCTTAAAAGCCAAAAAAAACAACAACTCCCACTTCTTAAGAAAGCTATGATTGCATATCATGAAATATAAACTGCTTTTGTGGACTATGGGAGAGAAGGGAACTTGGTATTTTGAGAGCAATTTCAGGCCCTTGAAGCCCAGCCTTGAGGGTTCTTAGAGAGGCAATTTCAATTTAATATGCTGCTCTTGTCAAAGGTACCCCTCAAAGCTAGCTGTGAGTTGTCTTTGAACCAGGCACACGATAATTCTTCAACAGTTGCAATCCTCCAAATTTTCTGATGCAATTTTACTATTGACCAACATGTACAAAAATGGACATGTTAATGGGGAAATGTGAATAAATATTGCTGGCCCGGGGGGGGGGCACCCATATGCTTTGTGCCCACAGACTTTACCCACAAAAGCTACACATGCAATCTGGGACTTCTGCATTTTCCCCCAGGTCCCAGATCATGCAGGAAGAGTCTACAATTTCAGTGCATTCAGGCTCTATGCACAAGGACTCACCAGGCATGAAATTCAAGAATGGTGTAATAGGTATGAGTTACTCATGCGTAAGCTGGTGCCTTTCTCGGTTAATTTGCCTTGTTAAACCTTTCTGACTGCACAGCCCCTTCTCATCGTGGCTGCCTCAGTCACTGGCAGCATCCGTCAGTGGGCGTCTCTTGAACCTCTTCCAAAATAAAAGTTGTTTGACACCCAGTCTCCTCCTCCTCTCACTGTGCGGGAGTCTTCTGCGCAGGGAAGGTGTGGGTAGCGGAGAACCTGGGCTCTCCTCACTGATGTCCAGTGAAGAGTCCTGGAGCCCTCTCTCCAATTCCCCCGTCTGCCCCCCTTTATCCCTGGTGTTGCGCTGATTGGCTTCCCCCTCTACTGAGCTGTTTCTCCCCCTGCTGCTGGGTCCTTCGCCAGCATCATCTGGGAGCCTCCCCTTCGCCTCTCCCTCCGATGTCAGTTCCCTGACAAATGGGTACTTCTGCTGTAATTCCACTCCCCTCATTTGTTTATTTACACTTCCATCCTGCCTTTCTTTCCTCCAAGGATCTCCAGGTGGTTTGTATGATTCTTTCCTTCCCATTTCATCCGTTCAGCAGCCCAATGAGGCAGGTTAAGTTGAACAGTGGTGACTTTCCCAAGATTATAATGGCTGAGTGTGGATTTGAGCTTTAATCTCCCCAGTCTTTGTCTGACACTCTGACCACTGCACCACACTGCTTTCATGTCCAGCCCCCTGTTTTATCAGTGTATTCTGTTTCCGGTTGTTGGAAGAGGGTTTGTTAGAACACGCTACCTGAAACCCACAGATGATGTTTTATCAAACCCACTTGAAAGCAATGACACATGACACAGAATAATAGAATCACAGAACTGTAGAATTGGATGGGATCGCGAGGGTCATCTAGCCTTGCAGGAATATCAACACATGGTCCCCAATCCAATTTGAAACCATACCGGACCCTGCTTCACTTTGCAAATATGCTAGCAGAAAAGCATACAATGACTAACTATCCACAAACTGCTCAAAATTATTATGGGCATTGCACATTAATGGTGCGTTACTAATTTATGAAACCGTTATTGCTGTATGAGATTATACCCCATAAGTTATATTTTAATGCAATACTAAAATGGAACATCCTTCTTTTATCACTTCCATGTGAAAACGTACACACACACACACTTAAAAATGTATGGAGATATTATGCTCTCTTTTCTTTCTGCCAGATATGCAATGACAAAATATACACATAACGTCGAGACCACAGCTCAGAAGTAGACCAGGTGCTCTGCTATCTGAAGGTCCATCCCTGGGAATTCCATGTAAGGCTGAGAAAGATGCTAAAGCCCTGGAGAAATGGTTGCTGGATAGTACATCCAATACTGGCCTGGGTGGATCAGTGGTCCAGCTCAGCGTGAGGCAGTTTCAAATGGAGAACTTATGCAGTTAAACAGGATCTATGTAATGTTTATGTATTTGCTACCTTTATGCATGCATGCACCTCAATCCATGTGTGTACTCAGTCCAAGAGTACAAAAGGCTGGTAGGCAAACAGCACAAAATATTGGCTTAAGAACCAGATAAACATTTAATTTCCATTTGTCCCACTCACGTGCTAACACAAACACTGCACTAATCCTTCACTGCAAAACAACAACAGCCCTTAAAAGTATATACAGTGGTACCTCTGGTTGCGAACGGGATCCGTTCCGGAGGCCCGTTCACAACATGAAAAGAGCACAACCTGCAGTGGCGCGTCTGCGCATGTGCAGGTTGCAATTCACCGCTTCTGCGCATGCATGTGACGTCATTTTGTGCTTCTGCGCATGCGCGAGCGGCGAAACCCGGAAGTAACGCTTTCCAGTACTTCCGGGTCGCCGCGGGAGTTGAAAGGTATGACGGTACAGTGGTACCTCGGATTACATACGCTTCAGGTTACATACGCTTCAGGTTACAGACTCTGCTAGCCCAGAAATAGTGCTTCAGGTTAAGAACTTTGCTTCAGGATAAGAACAGAAATCATGCTCCAGCGGCGTGGCGGCAGTGGGAGGCCCCATTAGCTAAAGTGGTGCTTCAGGTTAAGAACAGTTTCAGGTTAAGAACGGACCTCCGGAACGAATTAAGTACTTAACCCTAGATACCACTGTATGTTGCACCCAATTCTCAGAGTGGTTTAACCCTTCTCTTTTTAGGGAGTTCTGGGAATTGTAGCTCTCGGGGGGGTGTTGCTAACAACTCTCAGCACCCTTAATATACTACAGTTCCCATGACTAGGGAAGATGTGACGGTTTAAAGCAGCACGTCCATTAGAGCTGCCACATCCTCTTTCTTCTCCACCAAAGCATATTGCATGTATCTCCAAATTATAAAAAAAGCCCACAGCTTAATGGAGTTTAACAGCAGGATCTCACATAAAACATCCCACTGAAGTGTGTGTGTGTAGGGAGGAACACTCATTCAGTGTTTGCCAGCTCTTTAATCGGGTAATGTTATTGTGGATGTTCTGTGTGATGAGCTGTGTGGGGGTTTCTAAACATGTCATGGACTTAAATCATTTTCTTCTCCTCATAAAAATCCAAACCAGCACGGAGCAAAAACCCTCGCTTTTGGCTTTTGGTGAGCAGGAGGTGATGCCGATCTGTAGAGATGGCCGCTGAAGAGGAGGTGTCGTTATCTTTCCGTCGGGCCCAGCTTGGCAGTCGTGCCAAATGCAGTTTGCTTTTGCTTTAGCCACAGCTGCCGACTTATCAAAAAGAGAAGCAGCAGTTTGGCAAATACCACAAAGGAGTCAGCCTGGAACAGGGTGGGGAAGGGGGCAAACCTGAACCAAAAATGTCAGGGAACTGCCATCAGAGGCAAAGGAGAAGGAAAGGGTCTCAGATTCTGCAGGGGAAGGTCCAAGCGCTAGAGGGAGACTCAGCCGGGAAGAAGGGGAAGAGAATGAGTGTAACACCAGGGATCCAGGAGAGCAACGGGACAGGGAGGTGCAGGGGCTCCAGGACTCTTCGTTGGAAGTTAGTGAGGAGAGCCCAAGCACCCCACTGCCCACGCCCACCCTGCGCAGGAGACTCCCGCGCAGTGAGAGGCGGAGACGCTTAGGCGTCAAACAACTCTTATGTTGGCAACGCTTTAAGAAACGCCCACAGACAGATTCTACGAGTGACTAAGGGCAGCCACGCTAAGATGGGCTGCGCAGTCCGGAGGGTTTAACCAGGCAATCCGACGCTCAAACGGAGCAGGATTACGCACGAGTAACTCCCAACCACTACAAAAAACATTCTTTTAAAGGAAGAACTAAGAGTTATGAGTGCTCCTGAGACCTTCTTTGAGAACGTAAAAACGCTGAAGATTATTTCCAGTGGAAATGCAGAAATGTATGAAAGCTAAGGGGGCTGTTCAGCCCTTACCTTATTTATTTTAATTATTCCTTGCCTTCTCCCACTAAGCCCCCAAGTCAGTTGGCAGAAATAAAACTCCAATAGAGTGAGGGAAACAAGTGAAGAAAGGCCATAGCCCAGTGGAAGATCAGCTGCCTGGCATGCAGAACACCCCAAGTTCAAACCCTGACTTCTCCAAGTAGGGGAATCTGGGAAGCCACCGCCAATCAGTGCAAACAATACTGAACTAGTGGAAGACACAAGATCTACCCACCCTGGAAGACTGGCAGATGCAACTAATAGACTACATGGAGATGGCGGAAATGACTGGCAGAATCCGAGACCAGGGAGAAGAGCTGGTGGAGGAAGATTGGACGAAATTTAAAACTTATTTGCAGAAATATTGTAAAATTTCTGAATGTTGAGGACATTGAAATGAAACGCAGGGGTTCTAGCAACAAGCTAAAATGTATGATTTGGATAAATAACAGATAAACTAATAGGACATGAATTTGCTGAACTAATTTTTAAAAGGGATACAAGATCGGGAGATGCGAGGAAGTCAGGAAAATAAGTTAACTAAAGACGAGAAACTAAGAAAAAGGGAATTTTTGTTTTTTCTGTATATGTGTTTTCTTTCTTTCTTTTTTGTGCTCAATGTTTGTCTTATTGTATTTTGTATTCTTTTCTGTTTCTGTATTTCTTTTGAATTTTCTTATTGTTAAAACAAACAAACAATACTGAACTAGATTTGCAGGGGTGCAATTAGTGCCAGCACCGTCCGTTAAGAGTTTGGGTGTAATCTTCGACACCTCCCTTTCCATGGAGGCGCAGATTGCAGCTATAACAAAGGCGGCATTTTTTCATCTCCACCAAGCTAAGCAGTTGGCTCCTTACCTCTCTCGCCCTGACCTAGCCACTGTGATCCACGCGACGGTCACCTCCAGACTGGATTATTGTAACTCGCTCTATGTGGGGCTGCCCTTGAGACTGACCCAGAAACTCCAGCGGGTGCAGAATGCCGCGGTGAGACTCCTTACGGGGTCCTTGCTGCAAGATCACATTCACCAGGTACTATACCAGCTGCACTGGCTCCCAGTGGGGTACAGAATCAGGTTTAAGGTCTGGTTTTAACCTTTAAAGCCCTATACGGCCTAGGACCCTCGTACCTACGGGACCGCCTCTCCTGGTATGTCCCACAGAGGAAATTACGGTCCTCAAACAAAAACATCTTGAAGGTTCCAGGCCACAGAGAGGTTAGGCTGGCCTCAACCAGAGCCAGGGCTTTTTTGGCTGTGGCTCCGATCTGGTGGAACGCTCTGTCACAAGAGACTAGGGCCCTGCGGGACTTGACATCTTTCCGCAGGGCCTGCAAGACAGAGCTGTTCCACCAGGCCTTTGGCCAGGGCACAGCCTGACTCCCTCCTTTGGCAATCCTCATAGAACTCTAGCCCAATGGTTGCCATCAATTTGATTAGAATTAATTTTATAATGAAATGATTTTAGAATGTTGTACTATTTTATTGTTGTTAGCCGCCCTGAGCCCGGCTTCGGCTGGGGAGGGCGGGATATAAATAAAATTTTTTATTATTATTATTATTCGATGGACCTATGTTCTGGTTCGGTATAAGGCAGCTTCCTGTGTTCTTATGGACCTAACTAGTTTGTATTTTATCAATTTATTTTGTCTCAGTCCCACAAATGTTAAGCCTAGTGCCAACAACACCTACACTTTGGAACTCCCCTGCTACTTGACACCAGGCAGGCGTGCTTGCTGTACTCTTTCTGGTGTCCACTTAGAATGTTTTTGTTTGGGCAAGTCTATCCAGAAGTGTAAAAGTTATACATTTTAACTTTTTTCTAGCTTATTGTTGATTTTAATCTGTTTTAACTTTTTTAAATACTGGTATTTAAGTCTTTTATTGGATTTTTTTTTAAAAAAAAACCCCATAAACTATTTAGAGGTTTTATTACAATCAAGTGGTAGATCATTTTTGTGAAAGAAAGAAAAAAGCTTGATTCTCAGGTGTAAACTTTGTTGCTACTCTCTCTCTCTCTCTCTCTCTCTCTCTCTCTCTCTCTCTCTCTCCTGTCTAAGATATGGGCACATAAAGCAAAGCTGGCTTCATTCTTTCCTCCCTAAGTGTTGACATTCACAACCCCAAACTGCAAAGAAGCAGCCAACCCAACTCTACATACTTAGAAGATGAACGCGATCTCGATCGCTTCCCCAGTAAACGAAGAAATTGGCCTTCAGCTGTTGTCTTTCTTTCTTTTTTAACATCAAGGCGGCATTTAAGCTCACCAGCTCCCAAAATAAAACCCGAATTTCTGAAAATGTTGCCAGCTGTTTCCTTATGTTGGACTTGGCAACTGCTTCTAGAACACAGTTAAGTACAATTTCTGGGCAAGAAAGGCAAGTATGAATTAAAACACACACGCTCTCTCCCTCTTGCTCCTTCCCCCAAGAAAAAAGGATGTGGCAGCACTGAAAATGGCCCCAGATGAGGCGATGAGGCACGCAGGCGCTGGTATGCTAAGCTAACACCATGCAGGAACACTAGCTAGCACAGAGGCAGAATCCCATAGGCCCCACACCTGTATTTCACTGCAGAGGGTAGTTCTCTCTTTCAAGAGATGCCCAATCAAAGCCTGGTTTGATAAGGATAATGGAATGGTAGGGCAGTACCCAATGGGAGCCAGTTGTGGTATAGTGCCTGTTAAGTTGTGGGTGAACATATCAGACGACACAGCGATTCTTCAAACAGCTCTTGTTTATTCACAGGCCAGGACAGAACTGAACTGAAGGGTTCAGTCAGCCTGCTTATATAGAGCTCCAGTACAACGTTACTGTAACAACTTTCTAAAACTATCGAATCACTGAACGTCACTTTCGATCCCTTATTTGCATAACTATCTACAGTATCCCCCTGCTGGCCCAGGGTGAGAACTTCAGTACATAACAGTGCCTAAGAGTATCGGTCAAAATAAAAAAAATCCTTCCAGTAGCACCTTAAAGACCAACTAAGTTCTTGGTATGAGCTTTTGTGTGCATGCACACTTCTTCAGATACACTGAAACAGAAGTTGCCAGATCCTTCTATATAGTGAGAAGGTGGGGAGGGGTATTACTCAGAAGGGTGGTGGGAATGGGATAATGTATAATATTATACATGACTAAGCCATTTCTCACCTTCTCACCCCTTGCCTTTTCCTGTAAGACCTATTACAGTCGTTAAGAGTCGTCAACAGGCTCATCTCAGCTACCTGCCAATCTCCCATTCCCACCACCCTTCTGAGTAATACCCCTCCCCACCTTCTCACTATATAGAAGGATCTGGCAACTTCTGTTTCAGTGTATCTGAAGAAGTGTGCATGCACACGAAAGCTCATACCAAGAACTAACTTAGTTGGTCTTTAAGGTGCTACTGGAAGGAATTTTTTTATTTTGACTATGGCAGACCAACACGGCTACCTATCTGTAAGAGTATCGGATTAGACCTGGGAGACCAGGGTTCAACTCCCCATTCGGCCATGAAGCTCAGTGGGTGTGACCTTGGGCCAGTCACTGCCTCTCAGACTAGCCTACCTCACAGGGTTGTTGTGGGGGTTAAGAAGAAGAAGAGGACTTTATTTATACCCCAGCCACTCTGGGCGGCTCCAAGCAGAATATTAAAAACACGATAAAACATCAAACATTAAAAACTTCCTTAAACAGGACGGCCTTCAGATGTCTTCTAAAAGTCAGATAGTTGTCTATTTCCTTGACATCTGATGGGAGGGCATTCCACAGGGTGGGCGCCACTACTGAGAAGGCCCTCTGTCTGGTTCATTGTAACCTCACTTCTCGCAGTGAGGGAACCGCCAGAAGTGCTTGATGGGTGTACTCTTGACCATGTCCAATGCTGGATAAAACCCTAGGTTTCTGAAAGAGGAGGTCATAACCAGCAGAGCCCATAAGAAAGACCTCACCTGGGGTACTGTGTCCAGTTCTGGGCACCACAATTCAAGAAGGACACTGACAAACTGGAACGTGTCCAGAGGAGGGCAACCAAAATGGTCAAAGGCCTGGAAACGATGCCTTATGAGGAACGGCTAAGGGAGCTGGGCATGTTTAGCCTGGAGAAGAGGAGGTTAAGGGGTGATATGATAGCCATGTTCAAATATATAAAAGGATGTCACATAGAGGAGGGAGAAAGGTTGTTTTCTGCTGCTCCAGAGAAGCGGACACAGAGCAATGGATCCAAACTACAAGAAAGAAGATTCCACCTAAACATTAGGAAGAACTTCCTGACAGTAAGAGCTGTTCGACAGTGGAATTTGCTGTCAAGGAGTGTGGTGGAGTCTCCTACTTTGGAGGTCTTTAAGCAGAGGCTTGACAATCATATGTCAGGAGTGCTCTGATGGTGTTTCCTGCTTGGCAGGGGGTTGGACTCGATGGCCCTTGTGGTCTCTTCCAACTCTATGATTCTATGATTCTATGAAAGCTAAATGGTATGGAACAACCTCAGGCAAAAGAGTCCTTTCCGCACGCTGAGGTGACAATTGAGGGGGAACAAAAAGGAAAGTAGAGAAGTGGGAGGAGGCCTGCTCATTGACCTACTTCAGCCCTCGTGGAGGGGGTGAGTTGAGGTGGTGGTGGGGAAAGCCCTCCCTGCACTATATAGGGATACATCCTGGAGGAGGTGGAGACCTGCTGCAACATTTTCTTGCAGCTCCCCCCCTTCCCAAAACACATACCTTGATAGACCCTACCTTGAAAAAACGGACTGGGGAAATTGCAGCTGCTTACCCAACAATATTAAGCTTGGAATTCTTTATCTCAAAGCCTGTTTTCTAATGCAAAATTACATTATTGATGATTTGAAAAATACTCATCGTGCCTTAAAAAAAAAAAAACTTTGAAAAATATTCAGACAGCTCCCTAAATGATTGTATAGGAGCCTGGACACTGACTCATGAGTTCTGCAGAGAAATATATTACCATCTGGTTCTATGAATGTAATTATGCTGTCGCTTAGACCTGACTGATCACCTTTCTGGCGCAAGAGAACCATGTGACCCGCCCTGCTATATAATCACTCTTAAAGCGTTTTTAAAATGCACGAAGGGAACGCGAGAGGCAAAAGAACAAATTATCTGACACGGAAGGCAGGAAACACACATTTAAAAATGAAAGTGGCTTTCTTAACAGATTGTTATTCAGAACTAGATAAACGGCGAAGGCAGCCACACTCTTTTATATGCTACGGGTGTTCTAATTATGTTATGTTTCTCCCACCACCTGGGACTCACGATTGTTTCTTTTGGCCTTGTGAAGTGTGCCCTAATTCAGCATTACAAGGGAGCAATGTATGAAGACAAGTCAGAGGCCTGTAGGAAAACAAACAAATAAATTCCCTAACGACATATTTTAATGATTTACTTTAGGGTCTTTCGGCAGGTATTAATACAACCTTTCAAAAAAAGCCTCAGTGCATAGGAGAGGCATTGCACACCCACAGGTACAGTCCCTTTCCCAGGAGTCTGTACATTCCACCATGATTTATTTCAATGGGGGGAACCCTCAGGCTCATGGGCTGAATTTGGCCCTCCTGGCCTCTCTATGTGGCCCCTGGGACCCTCCCCAGGCCAAACCCCTCATTGGCTCTACTTCCTGCCATCCTCTATTTTTTTTCCCCTGGCTAGAATATCTCCTTGCTCTCTGATCATGCCTCTTGCTTGGCCAGATGGAGAACAGAGATGGGTGTTTGGCTGTGTGTAGAAACAAGCCTTCTATACACAGGTGAAATTTACATACGTTGTCCCGCCCACCTTTGCCTCTAACCCTGCCTACTAAGATTACGTGACTCCCCCAGGAAGGTTAACGCAAATGGAATGTGTTCCTTTGGCTGGAAAAGTTTACTCGCTCCTGATTTATTACCTACTTATTACCTGATTTATAGACCACCTTTCTGGGCACAGAAGATTTCATAAATATACAGAGTAATAATCATTATGAAACTGAACAAAGTCACAATCCAATTAAAACTACATTACACCTCCCTTAAAACAGAGTAATTAATACCAACAGCAATTAATAAAGAGCAGCCTGGAATGAAAATATTTCAAAGGTTTCTTTCTTTCTTTAAAAGCTTCCAAAGACGGGGCCAATTGTCCATCCTCTCAAGCTTGATGAAAGCCCCATAGCTGGTAAATTTGTGGTTGATACCCAACACCTATCTCTGTTGGGTAACACCAACAAATGGCTCTCCAATACAGTGGATAAGTACAGTGGTACCTCAGGTTACAGATGCTTCAGGTTACAGACGCTTCAGGTTACAGACTCTGCTAACCCAGAAATAGTATCTCGAGTTAAGAACTTTGCTTCAGGATGAGAACACAAATTGTGCAGTGGCAGCAAGGCGGCGGCGGGAGGCCCCATTAGCTAAAGTGGTACCTCAGGTTAAGAACAGTTTCAGGTTAAGAACGGACCTCTGGAACGAATTAAGTTCTTAACCAGAGGTACCACTGTACTAGGGCTGGACAATATATAAATACATCATTCAAAACCGGTTTGAAGTCCATATCATGATATTGGTTTCATTGACCTGGCAATATATTACAAATCATGGTGTGTGGGTGTGTGGGTGTGTGTAAGCACACACTATGCAAAAATCACAATACGGGAAAAACTGTGAAGCCAGCCAATGCCTCTACATAACTCCATCCATATATCATACATTGTGATATATCAGTATATTGCAATGTTTAGCTGGTGATATACAGTGGTACCTCGGGTTACATATGCTTCAGGTTACATACGCTTCAGGTTACAGAAGACTCCGCTAACCCTGAAATAGTACCTCGGGTTAAGAACTTTGCTTCAGGATGAGAACAGAAATCACGCGGCAGTGGCACAGCGGCAGCGGGAGGCCCCATTAGATAAAGTGGTACCTCAAGTTAAGAACAGTTTCAGGTTAAGAGCAGAGCTCCAGAATGAATTAAGTACTTAACCCGAGGTACCACTGTATCACAAAGTTGGAAACCAGGTATCACTCAGCCCTACTGTTTGCCTCTACATAGTTCCATCCTTATTTCAGACATTGTGATATATCGGTATATTCTGATGTTTAGCTGGTGATATATTGCGATGTTGAAAACCAGGTATCTCCCAGCCCTACTGTGTACACAGCAAGTTTAGCTGGGGTTGCTGTGCTGTGACATAGTGGTTAAAGTTGTGGACTAGGGCCTGCGGGAGCAGAGTTCAACTACCTGCTCAGGCACAAAGCTCACTGGGTCACCATGGGCCAGTCACAGTCTCCCAACCTAACCTACATCAAAGGGTTGTTGTGAGGATAAAAAATGGAAAGGTGGAAAAACCATGTGTGACCAGCTCGATTTCGTTGGAGGAAAGGAAGGGGGGGGTATAAATGTTATAATAAGTAATAAAGTAAGCTAAATGTATAAAAGGGATGCGGGTGGCGCTGTGGGTTAAACCACAGAGCCTAGGACTTGCCGATCAGAAGGTCGGCGGTTTGAATCCCGCGACGGGGTGAGCTCCCATTGCTCGGTCCCAGCTCCTGCCCACCTAGCAGTTCGAAAGCACATCAAAGTGCAAGTAGATAAATAGGTACAGCTTCGGCGGTAAGTTAAACGGCGTTTCCGTGGCTTAGTCATGCTGGCCACATGACCCGGAAGCTGTAGGCCGGCTCCCTCGGCCAATAAAGCGAGATGAGCACCGCAACCCCAGAGTCGTCCGTGACTGGACCTAATGGTCAGGGGTCCCTTTACCTTAAGCTAAATGTATATGCTCTCTCTCACAAACACTTGTCCATCTGTAGAGACACCCTGAACCTGTGTTCAGTGTAACATGTGAACAAGCTTTCTACCTCCCAGGGGCAAGAGCGGAATAGTAGGCTTCTGCAGAAGATCTAACGCTAGGTCTGATGTTGCTTGGGGGTTTTTAAGCAGGGGTTCGATGGCCATCTGTCATGGATGCTTTAGCTGAGATTCCTGCATTGCAGGGGGTTGGAATAGATGACCATAGAATCATAGAATCATAGAGTTGGAAGAGACCACAAGGGCCATCAAGTCCAACCCCCTGCCAAGCAGGAAACACCATCAGAGCACTCCTGACATATGGTTGTCAAGCCTCTGCTTAAAGACCTCCAAAGTAGGAGACTCCACCACACTCCTTGGCAGCAAATTCCACTGTCGAACAGCTCTTACTGTCAGGAAGTTCTTCCTAATGTTTAGGTGGAATCTTCTTTCTTGTAGTTTGGCTCCATTGCTCCGTGTCCGCTTCTCTGGAGCAGCAGAAAACAACCTTTCTCCCTCCTCTATGTGACATCCTTTTATATATTTGAACATGGCTATCATATCACCCCTTAACCTCCTCTTCTCCAGGCTAAACATGCCCAGCTCCCTTAGCCGTTCCTCATAAGGCATCGTTTCCAGGCCTTTGACCATTTTGGTTGCCCTCCTCTGGACACGTTCCAGTTTGTCAGTGTCCTTCTTGAATTGTGGTGCCCAGAACTGGACACAGTACTCCAGGTGAGGTCTGACCAGAGCAGAATACAGTGGCACTATTACTTCCCTTGATCTAGATGCTATACTCCTATTGATGAGACCAATGGGATCCCTTCCAACTCTACAAATCTTACTCGATTTGCATTTTCCAAATTGTCTGCAAGGACTGTCCCGTATTGAAGAGAGTAAAATAATCCCATCAGGACATTACCACCGCAGTTATGATTGTCACCAGAGCACATATGGAGCTCTGGATCAGGCTGATTTACTTCAGTGGAATTAATATACATTATTATGGGCACATTCTAGTGTTCAGTCAGTGAGCGCTGTATGGCAACTTTATGCATTGTCGAGCCACTATTTACAACTTGCAACACACTTACGACAATATCAAGTGACTGCTCAAAATGCTTTCTGAACCATCTCACTCAGTGTATAACCGGGATGCTTTCGGCAGGCGGAAAACTTAGTATTTCAATGCAGTTGCAATTTATTTTGCTAAAATATTTAAATCTGTGCTTAATAAAGCACGGGATGTGTGTGAACCAGAGAATCCAGGATTGTAATTTTAAATTTATACTCTGAATAGAATAAATTATTAAGGCCACTGTAAGCTATTCTGCATGACAAGGGGTTGGGGGTGAATAAGATGCGCTAAAAGTAGATCTCTCTCCCCCCCCCCCCCCGCCCATTCTTGTAGGTCTTTCTATAAGCCATTTGACAATATAGATGGGTTGGGCATTCTACCCCCATGTAATGAGGATACATTTTTAATATCTGCAATACAGAAGTCTCATTCTCATGCTAAATCAAGGTTAAAGTGTAACTGAGAAAAATCTGCTTATCTAATTAACTCTCTTGTGCCTAGAAAGTTATTGCAAGACTGCAGCATTAAAAATTATCATAACGTTCTTTAAATCATGTATTAATTAAGCCTTGGATTATATATGACTAAGAAACAGGGGAAAGAAACCATGTATATAGTGGTTCTATTAACTTCCTATTTGCGTAAATGCCAAACTACTGCATAATGACTCTTCTCTCCCTTCCGTTATACATCTGATTTCATTGCGTCGCTTGAATTAGTTTTCCAGGATTTGTAAATGAAATACGGTCCCTTTATTTTGCTTTTGTTTGTCCTAGATGAGGGATGAGGAACACGTGGCTCTCCAGATGTTCTCCAGTTGTGGAACTGGCACTTTTACAAGTTCCACATAACATTCATTCCACACTTACAATGAATCAATCCTGCACCTTCACGTTAGAACTCCTTGCCCATTGACACCAGGCAGGTACCTATGCTGTACTGCGTTCAGTGCCCACTAAAAACAATTTTGTTTAAGCAAGCCTACCCAGAGATGTACCTTTCACACATATTTTAATATGGAATTTCATTTCATAATGTATATGTTTAAAACTACTGGTTTTGTTTTGAAAATTTTTAGGCTCATGTGTTTTCAGTATCTGATTTCATTAGTATTTTAATGGGTGAATTGTGTAAACCACTTTGAGGTTTTGATGATTAAGTTGTATATAAATTCTAATAAACAAAAATAGATAAAAATAGGTCAAATACATATTGGAAATGTAAAGAAAAAGAAGGTACTTTGTATCATATGTGGTGGGAATGTAGAGAAGTTAAAAAAAAGGGAGATGATATATAATGAATTGAAAAAAATGTTTAAAATGACATTTGTAAAAAAAAACACCCAGAAGCATTTCTGTTAGGGATTGTAGGAAAAGACCTGCCAAGGAAAACGAAAAATATATTTATGTATGCAACAACGGCGGCAAGGGTCTTAATAGCACAAGGATGGAAGAATGAAGACACCCCAATGAAAGAATAGTGGGAAGAAAAATTGATGGACTATGTGGAACTGGCAAAATTGATGCATAAACTATGGGACAAGAACAACTGTTTCTTTAAAGAAGAATGGGAACCCTTTATAAAGTACTTAAAGAAACAACAAAATGAATTGGACTCCTTGGCAGGTTTTGAATAAACATACACAAACTTATTGTTAACATAATAGATGGATATTTTAGAGATCTTTACATTTTTACAATATGCAGAGAACAATATGTGTTGATAAATCAGAGAGAGGAGCTGAGGGAAGTCATAGGGGAGGGAGGGGGGTTTGTGGTGCTGGGAGGGGGAAAATGGGGAAAAAACATAAATGTTGAAATTGTTGAAATAATTTGTTAT
Source organism: Podarcis liolepis (assembly GCF_965112155.1). Lineage (NCBI taxonomy): Eukaryota > Metazoa > Chordata > Lepidosauria > Squamata > Lacertidae > Podarcis > Podarcis liolepis. Next base: position 41,750,851 of record NC_139569.1, read on the forward strand.
GTGGAAATAATCAATAAAAATTCTTTTAAAAATAGATAAAAATGTTTGTTGGACTACAACTCTATGTTGGAGAGGGTTGATGGGAGTTAGAGTCCAGTATTACCCGGAGTGCCCTGATTCTCTATCCCTGTCCTAGATGGGTAGCACACCATCATTTTAGAAGCAAGACATGCCCAATAGCTAACACCATTTAACTTTAGCCTGATATAGAAGCTTGAACTCTATCCTGCCCCTGTGTACTGCATGGTTGAGACACCACAGGCAAACCATGGTTTTGCTGCTGGGAATGTGTTGAAGACTCCTTTGTCCTTCATACACACTGATTCCCCCCTCTGCTTCCATGTTTAATCCAAGCTACAGTCTGCTTTGTTTTGTTTTTTTAATAAATGTTTTTATTAGGAATTCCAACATAACAATTTTAACAAAAATATACATCATCCCCATTACCCCCCATTACCCCCCATTCCCCCCCCCCGAAAAATTAAAATTAAAACCCTTCCTCCTGCCCCCGCCCCCCCGAGACTTCCCTCAGCTCCCCTCTCTGGTTTCTCGACACATAGTTTTATCTGCATGTTATAAAATTGTAATAATCCTCAATTTATCTATCTATATATTACCAATAAAGAATTTGTGAATGTTTATTCAAAACCTGCCAAGGAGTCCAGTTCATTTTGTTGTTTCTTCAGATACTTCGTAAAAGTTCCCATTCATCTTTAAAGTCACAGTTATCCTTATCACGTAATTTGTGTGTCAATTTTGCCAATTCCGCATAGTCCACCAATTTTTCTTGCCACAGTTCTTTAGTCAGGATTTCCTCATTCTGCCATCCTTGTGCTATTACAAGCTACAGTTTGCTTTGATCCAGTGGTTGCTGCTGCCCATTGGAGCTGGCAGGGTAGAAGGCAGGGAACCCCAACAGTAGGCAGAGATGCCTAGACAATGCTAGGCAGTACCAATTAATTCCAGTTCTGTCACCATCCTCTCCCACACTGAAATCAACTAGGGCAACACTGAGACACAGAGGAAGAAGATGACAGGTGGCGTCTCCTCACGTATGACATCAGGGTTGGGGCAAGTAGATGGGATTTTGGAAAAAACAGCCCAGTGGGAGGCCTGGTGAACCAAGCTTGGCTCATGGCTTGAAGGCACGTTACCACCTAGTGTAAGGTAAGTTGAACACACCCTACAGGTATGCATTTCCTCCTGTCATGCATGAAGTGGGCAGCTCTTGTATAGCCTAGGATAGTGGGTTTGATCCTCAACATTTCCAATTACAGTGGTACCTCAGGTTAAGAACTTAATTCATTCTGGAGGTCTGTTCTTAACCTGAAGCACCACTTTAGCTAATGAGGTCTCCCGCTGCCGCCGTGCTGCCGCCGCACGATTTCTGTTCTCACCCTGAAGCAAAGTTCTTAATCCAAGGTACTATTTCTGGGTTAGCGGAGTCTGTAACTTGAAGCGTATGTAACCTGAAGTGTATGTAACCCGAGGTACCACTGTAAAAGCTTCCTAGGCAGCAGGGCTGGAAACCACAATAATCAGAGCAGGCAAATGATGAGGCAAAACTGTGGTCCGTCAATATAAAGCGGATTCATATATTTCCTTAAGTTTACATCGACAAGGTTTTAGAGCAATACCTACTGGAAACTCTCCTCCTCCCCCTATACAACCCAATTACCATATATACTTGAGTATAAGCCGACTTCTTCAGCACATTTTTAATGCTGAAAAAGCCCCCCTCGGCTTATACTCGAGTGAGGGTCCTTTCAGGCTGCTCCTTCTTCCTCTGCCGCTGCAGCCACCGGTGTGGTGAACCAGCTTATACTCAAGTCAATACGTTTTCCCAGTTTTTTTGTGGTAAAATTAGGTGCCTCGGCCTATATTCAGGTCGGCTTATACTCGAGTATATACGGTACATATTTGAAATACATTTAATATTGTTTGTAATTTGTGAATGCTATTCCTAATTTGCAATGCCTTTCTGGGTCTGGACCAAATTAGCAAGATACTGCTGTGACTTCCCCTGTTAATTATATTCCCTAACATTTATAATTAAGGAAACAACAGCAGAAGCACCCTTATTCTTTGCACATCTTCAGCAAAAGGTACAATGCAGATTTATTCCCCCACTTCTTGCCCAAAGATTCAGCAAAATTCATTGCCTGTTTTGCATTACTGCAAGCCTCTGTTTTGCCTTACATAGGCAGGTTTGCTTGAGATAAGGCTTCACTATTTAGAGCTATAGATTCCTCTGCTTCTTGGCTTCAAAAAATAAGTCTTGCCTTTTTAAAACAAGCATCTCTAAACCATCACCAGAAAATAATTATATGCTGGCTGGGAGGTAAATTAAATCAGAATTAGCACATGCTAAATATAAAATTGGTTTCTTAGCCTGAATTCATTAATCTAGCATGGAAAAAAAGGACAAGAGAAAAAAATAATACATGAACACACATCTCTCCTGGGCAATGGAACTGCAATGGAAAGAGTAACTCATGAAATAAATGGAAAATGGAAGGTTTGTGGATTTCCTACACCTTTTTGGAGACACAGTTGCAATAATGCTGTTATGCAAATCTTTGGTGCAATCACACTCAGAATACTGTGTACAGTTCTGTCCGCCTCACCTAAAAAAGGATATCCTAGAGTTAGAGAAGAGTTTTAGAAAAGGGCAGCCAAAAGAATGGGGAAAGATTGCAGCATTTAGGACTTTTTAGTTTAGAGAAAAGATGAGTATGAGTTGACACGGCAGAAGTTTATAAAATTATGCATGGCATTCAGAAAGTGAATGGAGATTTCTCCCCTCCTGCTCTCATAGCAGTAGAACTCACGGAATTCCTAGGAAGCTGAAATGTTGGGGGATCTAGGAAAGATAAAAAGGAAGCCTTTCTTCACACAACATATAGTTAAGCTATGGAATATGATCCCTCAAGTGGGAGTGATGGCCACCAACTTGGGAGGCTTTTAAAGAAGACTAGACAAACCTAGACATTATCTTAAAAAGTAGAGACATCACCTTGCCAACAAAGGTCCGTATAGTAAAAGCTATGGTTTTCCCAGTAGTGATGTATGGAAGTGAGAGCTGGACCATCAAGAAGGCTGATCGCCAAAGAATTGATGCTTTTGAATTATGGTGCTGGAGGAGACTCTTGAGAGTCCCATGGACTGCAAGAAGATCAAACCTATCCATTCTGAAGGAAATCAGCCCTGAGTGCTCACTGGAAGGACAGATCGTGAAGCTGAGGCTCCAATATTTGGCCACCTCATGAGAAGAGAAGACTCCTTGGAAAAGACCCTGATGTAGGGAAAGATGGAGGGCACAAGGAGAAGGGGACGACAGAGGACGAGATGGTTGGATAGTGTTCTCGAAGCTACCAGCATGAGTTTGACCAAACTGCGGGAGGCAGTGGAAGACAGGAGGGCCTGGCGTGCTCTGGTCCATGGGGTCACGAAGAGCCGGACAGGACTAAACGACTAAACAATGACAACAAAGACAAATTCATGGTTGATAAGCCTCTCAATAGCTACTAACCATGATGACTATATTCTACTTCCACTGTCAGAGGAAATACACTTCTGAATACCAGTTGCTGGGAAATCGCAAGAGGGGTGAGTGTTGCTGCAGGCTACCCACAGGTCTCTGGTTGGCCACTGTGAGAGCAGGATACTGAACCAGATAGGTTACGAGATTGATCTATTTTAGGTTCTTATGTTAAGAACATGAGAGCAGCCTGTTGGATTAAGCCAATGGTCCATCTACCCACCAGACATGCATGTGAAGCCCAGAAGCAGGACCTGAGCACCTGAGTATTCCCCCTTTCCTACAGTTTTTAGAAATGTTTATACCAGGGGTCTGCAACCTTTAAGACAAAAAGAGCCACTTGGACCCGTTTCCGAAGAAAAAAAAACTGGGAGCCGCAAAACCATTGCGACATTTAAAACAAATATATCTGACAGCGGGCGGGAAGGTGGCGTCGGGACGGTGCGTGACTAACGCACGCACCGCCCCCATGCGACATCACAGCCAGTACAGCGCCCGCCACAGTGGGGAGTGTTGGGGCGCACAATGCGCCTCCTCCCCTCGCTAGTATCCGCCCCGGAGCCGCGGCAAAGGTGTAAAAGAGCCACATGCGGCTCCGGAGCCACGGGTTGCTGACCCCTGGTTTATACAGTGGTACCTCGGGTTACATACGCTTCAGGTTACAGACTCCGCTAACCCAGAAATAGTACCTCGGGTTAAGACCTTTGCTTCAGGATGAGAACAGAAATCGTGCTCCGGCAGCGCAGCGGCAGCAGGAGGCCCCATCAGCTAAAGTGGTACCTCAGGTTAAGAACAGTTTCACATTAAGAACGGACCTCCAGTGGAAGATTGGCAGATGAAGTTGATGGACTTTTTGGAGCTAGCTGACCTGACTGGAAGAATCCGCGACCAGAAAGAAGAGGAATACCAAGAAGATTGGAAGAAATTTAAGGACTATTTGAATAAATATTGTAATATAAAAAAAATAGAAATTACTTGAAAGTACCAAATAGGCCTAGGATCAAATTAGGATTTAACTAAATAAGTGGGATTTACAACAGTGAATAAATTAGATTACAATTGGAAATATATTTGCTTAATAATGATATTGGAAAGCTGTTGCATCCAGATACAAGGAAACTCAGAAGGGAGGGACTAGGGGAAGTCAATAATATGTTTATAAGGTTGGATTTTTAAAGAAATAAGTTTGTTTTTATTGTTTATTTGTCTATTGTTTTCTTTTCTGATGTATTCTTTTGTCTTTGTTTTTGTTTGTTATTTCGTTATGTGATATTTGTTATAATTGTCGAAAACCTAATAAAAATTTTATTAAAAAAAAATAATAAGAACGGACCTCCAGAACAAATTAAGTTCTTTACCTGAGGTACCACTGTATAGCTAAATTGGGAAGGGATCAAAATTATTGGGGGGGAAGGCAAATACATGTAATGTATGGCCTCTTCATCTTTCTTTCCTTTTTTTGCAAATCCAAAACAGCAAAGTATCAAACCCACAGTGCCACTAAGACCCAGACACAAAAACTTAAACATCACCCAGTAAACCTGAAAGTGTTGTGCCAGAGAACAAGCTATTGTTTACCAGAAGGCATTTCATTTCCTTCAATTGCCAGCAAAGAGCTGGGCTCCATTCAGCATGCTTAAGGTCCATACTCAGAAATGAAGCATATTGGGAAGAAAAGCAGCTGAGAGCAACAGATAGGCTCTCTTTCTCACACACACCCCATAGGGCTGAGCATTATCATGAATTGCCAGCTGTTCAGTGACTCATGAGCCTGATAGGGATTAACAACCAAGATCACTGTTTTGCAACTCTACCTTGTTGACTCCTGAAAAGCAAAACACAAACTTTTACAAATTTCATCCTCCAGACGCCTGAAGCATTCAGGATTGCAGCAAAAAATAGTCATCTTATTTGGATGAAAACAAACCTCCTGGTATGCCCTGCGGAGGACTTTAAGCTCCACAAATGACAACATTTTGGAGGTCCCAGGTCGCAAGGTGGTTAGATTGGTGGCAACTAGGGCCAGGGCCTTTTCAGTACTAGCCCCGACTTGGTGGAATGCTCTGCCACAAGAGGCTAGGGCTCCGTGGGACTTGACATCTTTCTGCAGGGTCTGCAAGACAGAGCTGTTCCGCCTGGCCTTTGGTTTGGACTCAGTCTGACCCTTTTGTTTCCCTCCCCTTTTGGTTTTGATCTATGGGCTACTTTTAAAACGAGGCTGCATTTTCAATTGCATTCTAACCTGTATTTTAAATTGGGTTTTTTGCCCTATTATGTTTTTACTGTACAGTAGTAGCTCGGGTTAAGTACTTAATTTGTTCCGGAAGTCCGTTTTGAACCTGAAACTGTTCTTAACCCGAAGCACCGCTTTAGCTAATGGGGCCTCCTGCTGCTGCCGCGCCACCGGAGCACGATTTCTGTTCTCATCCTGAAGCAAAGTTCTTAACCCGAGGTAATATTTCTGGGTTAGCGGAGCCTGTAACCTGAAGCGTATGTAACCCGAGGTACCACTGTAATTTTACTGGTGTTAGCCAATTTATTATTATTATTATTATTATTATTATTATTATTATCGGTAGTGGCGCCCGCCCTGTGGAACGCCATTCCAGCAGATGTCAAAGCGATAAACAACTACCTGACATTCAGAAGACATCTTAAGGCAGCCCTGTTCAGGGAAGTTTTTAACATGTGATATTTTACTGTATTTTTGGTTTTTATGGAAGCCGCCCAGAGTGGCTGGGGAGGCCCAGCCAGATGGGCGGGGTATAAATAATAAATTGTTGTTGTTGTTGTTGTTGTTGTTGTTGTTGTTGTTGTTGTTGTTGTTGTTGTTGTTATTCGTTATGGATGGTGGGTAATGCCTCAAGACCACTGAATGAATGGCCACCACTAGTGCAATGCATTTAGAATGAATCAATCATTCTATTGTGGACAGAAGTCTTCAGGTTATGAACTAAGAACTGGTCCATTGAATCTGATGTTTCAGAGGAGCGCCTGTCTTCTATGGTCTGCTTTGTAATCAGGGAAGAGGGGTGGAGAAAGCCACCAACCACATACCCAGCAGTTCTGTAACCAAACTGCTGAAACTCTAATGATGGGGTAGGCAACCTGTGGCCTTCCTGATGTTGGGGCTAAAGCTCCTATCACCCTTGACCATTGGGCATGCTGGCTGGTGCTAATGGGAGCTAGGGACAAAGGTCATGGGGTCTTCACCCCTGTCCTAATGAAAAGAGGTCTCCAGAGGAAGAGAGCTAAGTGGTGTTGCTGCTACCATCACTGTGCCATCAGGGAAAATGTGTCTATATCTGATGCACAGTGTGTGTCTATGTTATAGGTGTGAGGCCTATCAGTGGTATCCTATGGAGCCCCCCATGAAATCTAGCACCATCCCTGGATCCAAGGTTTGGGGGTGAGGCAGAATAGATCAAAGCATTTAAAGGTAAAGGGACCCCTGACCATTAGGTCCAGTCGTGACCAACTCTGGGGTTGCGGCGCTCATCTCGCTTTATTGGCCGGCCAGCTTCCAGGTCATGTCGCCAGCATGACTAAACCACTTCTGGCGAACCAGAGCAGTGCACGGAAGCGCCGTTTACCTTCCTGCTGGAGTGGTACCTATTTATCTACTTGCACTTTGACGTGCTTTTGAACTGCTAGGTTGGCAGGAGCAGGGACCAAGCAACGGGAGCTCACCCCATCACGGGGATTTGAACTGCTGACCTTCTGATTGGCAAGTCCTAGGCTCTGTGGTTTAACCCACAGAGCCACCCGCGTTTAGGTGCCTGTAAAATTGCCAAACAGTCCCAAAGCTCTTAATTCACAAGCACTGGCAATTTAACTTCTGCTCATTAGGAACTCAACAGGTGTTCTCTTTCCGTTCTGTTGGGGATGAATGACAGGATGCGAACAGCAAAGGCAATTACTGGACTGGGGAGGGTGAGGGGAGTCGGGAAAGGCTCTTTCTGTACTCTTTCTACATCTCCTGTCAAATCTCCACTCCACTCCCACCCAAGTTAAGGTGGCTGGCTGTGCACGCTTCTTTATGAGCCAAGAGAAAGGCAAAGGGCCTCCTCTGGTTTGCACACTGCGAGTCCGCAGAAAAGGAAGGAAGAAAACATGGCCATTCTCCACATTGCATGCTTCCATTATACACAGGGGGCCAGAGGAAGACAAAGTCTGCAAACCAGTGGAGAATAACGTTTAATGAGTAACTGACATCATTACTGGAATCATTGCACGGTTTCGCCCTGAATAAGTAACTTCCTTAAAAAACAGAACAAGCAGAGAGAAGAGAGAGAAAGAAAATCCAGAGCTGGCACAGCTTTGCTCATTTTTATATTGTCTGCACACATTTGCTTACTGTCCCTTGACAAACTATCCGTACAGAGGCATAATAGCCTCCGCTCGAGTCAAACGATGATTTGGGTTTTGCAGATTAACGTTTGTGTTTTCCTAAAAGCAGTAATTTTGCAAAGAACCAAGGACCAAGTTAGGAATTGGATAGGAATTAGCTGAGCACAAGCTAAAAACATGCATTCATATAAAGACTGGGTGGATGGTGTTTTCGGGCCAATGGCTTTCGCTGCCCATCCCCTCTACTATGCAATTTTGTCAGGCTGTTTTCGTCAGAGGGCACGGCCTGAGTTTCTGTCAAAGGTACTGACAAACTGCTTGTTTCAGATCCAGCTGAATGTTTTGTTAAAATATAGGTCGCAAAACAACTCAGCGTGACAAAATTAACACCTACCACGGGGGAAAGAGTGTCTCGGTTTTAATAGGAATTAATGAAAAATAGAATAAAGAACTATGATTAGATAGAGAGGGAGGGAGGGAGGGAGATGGTGGGAATCTTCTTTGGAATACAAACCTTCTCATCTCATAGGTATGGCCTGTGATCATCCATTAGCAGAAGAAAGGTACTGTGCAAATAAATAAATAAATGGTAGGAAATGAAGAAAAATGCTAAGGTAGCTAGGAAAACTGAGCTCTTAATGGGCTGACTTAGAACCCCGAGCATCAAGGATGTGAGGCAGGGCCTGTCTGGTGTGAGAGAGTTGGCCCCTCATTCCATGTAAGATATTCAGTGTGGACCCTGCCTGTCCAACCAGGGCAAGAAGCTATCCTAGACTAAGGAACTGTTCCAACCCAACTTTGCCCAAAGTCAAGACAAATGAAAATTGTAGTCCAAGGGCATCTAGAGGGCCAGAGTGTCCCCAGCCCCTTCAAAGGCAGCCCTAGTCCTCTGACTATCAATGCATTTATAATAATAATAATAATAATAATAATAATAATAATAATAATAATAATTATAATTATTATTTATTTATACCCTGCCCGTCTGGCTGGGTCTCTTCCAACAAAGTATTAAAATACAGTAGTCTGCTAAACATTAAAAGCTTCCCTAAACAGGGCTGCCTTCAGATGTCTTCTAAAAGTCTGGCAGTTGTTGTTCTCTTTGACATCTGGTGGGAGGGCGTTTCACAGGGCGGGTGCCACTACCGAGAAGGCCCTCTGCCTGGTTCCCTGTAACTTGGCTTCCCTGACAATATGAAATGTTTGTATTAGCAGGGCTTTTTTTCAGATGGAACTCGCCAGAAGTCAGTTCCAGCACCTCACAGGTGGGCACCATTGCCATTATTAAAAGATCACTGCACTGGGGGAAAAGAAATTCCATTAACTTCCATGGGAGCTCCCCCCTCAAAAGCAAGCAGAAGGTGGAATGAGACACAGAGGAGGGCAAAAGGTTAAAGCCTCTTTACCTCCCATGCGAGAATTTCAACCCAAACTGAGCCTGCCAGCCCTGTGACTGCTATTCGTAGAAGAAATACGCAGAAGTCCCAAATATTCTTCATCAAGTGTCCAAGGAATTGAGGTAACTGTACAGCTCTCATATGTCAGGAGCAGGGAAGTTCCTACTTCAGAAGGAAGATGGAATGGGAAGCTGTCCAACCCTACGGAAGAAAAAGCTAGACAGAGCCCCCTTGGGTGCTGTTGACGTGCCAACTTCCAGACCAATATGGCTGTCTAAGTCACAGACCTGACATTTGTACCAATTTCCAACCCTGTTAAAAGATTCTCCCTCATGGAAAATGCCAGTTCTTATGCAGAAAATGGTTTGGACAAAGTTACAAGTAAAAGAGTGAGGGAATAAAAATAGTTGTGGTGTTGGGCTAGATGGAATCATGGCTCTGGAAAGTGTGAATTCTACCAATCACAATTTATCCTCACATGAATCTTTAGACATAGGCCATTTGTTATTCTATTTTACTGACAACAGGGGTTGTAACTGACTCTGAGAAATAATGAGTTGCCCAAAGCATATTGCCTTGACTCACCACCAATAGATTAAACCACTGTAACGATTCTTAAAATCATAGCAAACTGCAGCAAAGTAGTGAAGAAGAAAAATACTATGCTAACAGAAAGGTTTTATTTTGAAAGAAATCGGGTGCCTTAATGGGTGCTATTGACTCAACCAATATATTAAATCACTGTAAAGATTTTTTTTAAAACCATAAAAAAGACAACAAAGTAGGAGAAAAATAGTATGCTAACAGAAGAATTTTACTTCCAAAGAAAATGGGTGTCTTTCCATCGCTGTTTTAAAATAGGAATACAGTGGTACTTCGGGTTACAGACGCTTCAGGTTACAGACTCCGCTAACCCAGAAATAGTACCTCGGGTTAAGAACTTTGCTTCAGGATGAGAACAGAAATCGCATGGTGGCGGCACGGTGGCAGCGTGAGGCCCCATTAGCTAAAGTGGTACCTCAGGTTAAGAACAGTTTCAGCTTAAGAACGGACCTCCAGAACGAATTAAGTTCTTAACCCGAGGTACCACTGTATAGGAAGCTGCGTTATACTGAGTCAGACCATTGGTCCATCTTGTTCAGTATTGTCTACGCCAGGGTTTTGCAAACTTCAGCTGTTTTTGGACTATATCTCCCATCATCCCTGACCACTGGTCCTGCTAGCTAGAGATGATGGGAGTTGTAGTCTTGGCCTATACTGACAGGAGTGTCTCCTAGTCCTTTCAGGAGATGCTGGGGACTGAACCTAGGACCTTCTGTCAACAAAGCTCTGTCACTGAGATACAGCCTTACTGAACCCCACTGACACTTTGCTAAGCCTGGCCATAATACACCTATGAGATAATGTTGCAGAATGCCCCAGCATGAATTAATTGCAGCGTTAAAGAGATGTCACTGTTGGCAGCTTAAAATACGGGGAAGGCATTATTATTTTCCTGAGATACAAGACATATTAACTACCACAGAAATTGTGACAGAGTTCTGGATTAGTGATTAGAGCTCTGTGATTTCATTCTAAAGAGATTTCCATTTTCACTTCATTTCAGAAAAGCATAATGTGAAAAATCAGAAAATCAGCTCTGGGAAGCTGTCAGTATCAGGAGGGAAATGGTGTTGGTGAGTGTCTGGTGGTGGTAGACACAGTCTACTTAAGACCTTTCTCCTCCCTCTTAAAATTGCCCACAAGAGAGAAGATGGAGAGAGGGGCCTCTACTTCTTCTCCTGGTGGAAAAGCAATTCAGGGAAAAAGCAATTTTGGCCAAATATCCAAGAGGGGGCAGGATCCATCAGCCTTCTTGCCTTGGGATTTATCTGCCTTTCTGCTCTCAAATACAGCCTTTGAGGCTGGTTTTCGGTTGAAAATGTATTTTTCTTTTTATTTTATTTTGCAGGGGACATTAGGGCTGTTGAAACATATCATTCCCATTTGATCTAGCTAAGACCCAAATCAATATCCAGTGTGGTTGGTTGGTATGTTGTGATTTTGCTTGACCTTTTGCTGTACAGTGGATGCTCGGGTTGTGAACGTGATCCGTGCGAGATGCACGTTTGCAACCCGCAGCGTCCACAACCTGCAGTGGTGTGTCTGCGCATGTGCGGACTGCGATTCAGAGAGTCTGCACATGTGCAAAGCGCAATTTAGCGCTTCTGCACATGCGCGACCACTGAAACCCGGAAGTAACCCGTTCCAGTACTTCTGGGTTTCGGCGGTCTGCAACCCGAAAAAACACAACCTGAAGCGTCTGTAACCCAAGGTATGACTGTATCTTCCTTTTGTATTAATAACATGTCCATTGGTTTGGGGCCCTTTAGGCCCAAAAGCAGTAATAATAATAATAATTTATTATTTGTACCCCGCCCATCTGGCTGGGTTTCCCCAGCCACTCTGGGCGGCTTCCACAGAGACCAAAATACACTAAAATGTCACACATTAAAAACTTCCCTGAACAGGGCTGCCTTCAGATGTCTTCTGAATGTCAGGTAGTTGTTTATCGCTTTGACATCTGATGGGAGGGTGTTCCACAGGGCGGGCGCCACTACCGACAAGGCCCTCTGCCTGGTTCCCTGTAGCTTTGCTTCTCGCAATGAGGGAACCACCAGAAGGCCCTTGGCGTTGGACCTCAGTGTCCGGGCAGAACGATGGGGGTGGAGACGCTCCTTCAGGTATACTGGGCCGAGGCAGTTTAGGGCTTTAAAGGTCAACACCAACACTTTGAATTGTGCTCGGAAACGTACTGGGAGCCAATGTAGGTCTTCAAGACTGGTGTTATGTGGTCTCGGCAGCCGCCCTCAGTCACCAGTCTAGCTGCCGCATTCTGGATTAGTTGTATGTAACTAAATCATAGTTGTATGTAAACAAACCATAACAGAATTTGTTGAATGCAAGAGGAACACATCCCTGCTACTGAAGCAGCACAGGGCTGTTGTTAAGAGTGTTCGGATGATGCATGTGGCTATTGTCAACACAACACCTGCCCAGTCTGGAGAGTCAACCAGAGACCTATTTCCCCCTCTAAGAAAGTGGGTAGATTTGTGACTATAAAGATGAACGAGACGCTATTAAAAAGAAAAGGTGGCAAAGAAACTTGCACTCTTCTTCTTGACTCTTCATTGCCCCCAAGGTTGAAAGATGTCAGCCTTTGCTAATGCTAGTTAAGGCAGGGGAAATCTGCCGAAGTGCTAATGACATGAAGCTTGTTTTAATTCTCACCCAACTTTCTCCCCCTCCTCCCTTTCATTTCCTTTTCATCTCCTTGCTTTCCACCTTCTCGGTTGCTGCTGCTTGATGGATGCTGGGGAGATAAAGAAAGGATAATTTCTTGCCTGCAACGCTTTCCTTGTGCTCTTCTGTGGTTTTATTTTTATACTAAAGCGTGAAATATTCCTACTGTGCTGCCAGATGTTCCATAATCCTATTTTTATACAGCCCAAAGGGCACGAATCTCAGGTAATGTCTGTCCTGCAATGCCTTGAATGATAGGCATAGCTGGTGCTAAGACTCACAGGAGAGGAGGGCAGAGAGCAACCAGGTTTCTGCTAACAAAAAAACAAACACCTCGCCTCATGTTGTGTTAATGCAAACAATATATTTCAACCACAAACACTAGGTTCAGATTGGCTTACGTCTGCCATAAAAAGCTAAGCTGGCATGATAAAAGCACAATGATCCAGTATAGCAGACAATAGACTGTATCCAGCTAAATTGTACTCGGGGTAGACTCATGGAAATGATGCGCTCTATATTGAGCTACCTTTGAAGGTGACTCGGAAACAACAACTAATCCAGAATGCGGCAGCTAGACTGGTGACTGGAAGTGGATGCCGGAACCACATAACACTGGTCCTAAAAGATCTACATTGGCTCCCAGTACGTTTCTGAGTACAATTCAAAGTGTTGGTGTTGACCTTTAAAGCCCTAAACAGCTTTGGCCCTGTATGCCTGAAGAAGCATCTCCCCCCCCCCCCCACCCCATCACTGAGGTCCAGCTCTGAGGACCTTCTGGTGGTTCCTCATTGTCAGAAGCGAGGCGACAGGGAACCAGGCAGAGGGCCTTTTTAGCAGTGGTGCCCTCCCTGTGGAATGCCCTCCCATCAGATGTCAAAAAGATAAACAACTATATAACTTTTCATAGACATCTGATAGCAGTTCTGTTTCAGGAAGCTTTTGATGTTTGTTTGTTTGTTTGTTTGTTTGTTTGTTTGTTTGTTTCCCTCTGTATTTTTGTTGGAAACTGCCGAGGGTGGCTGGAGTAACCCAATCTGATGGGTGGCGTATAAGAAATTAACTACTACTACAATTTAGAATCCCCACGACGGGGTGAGCTCCCGTTGCTCGGTCCCTGCTCCTGCCAATCTAACAGTTCGAAAGCACTTCAAAGTGCAAGTAGATAAATAGGTACCACTCCGGTGGGAAGGTAAACGGCATTTCTGTGTGCTGCTTTGGTTCGCCAGAAGCGGCTTAGTCATGCTAGCCACATGACCCGGAAGCTGTACGCCGGCTCCCTCGGCCAATAATGCGAGATGAGCGCCTCAACCCCAGAGTCGGCCACGACTGGACCTAATGGTCAGGGGTCCCTTTACCTTTACCTTTACAATTGGCCTATGGTCATCAATGATTCTACTTTGAGTAGGACTAGCATTGGTTACAACTGAATGTATTCATATCAATATTTTAAAAGTTTTTTTTTACTTTTTTACGGGGAGCACGCAATGTTTTCCATGTCAAGTTCTGTCCTGCTTTTTAAATATCTGAGGTGGTGTATTTAAGAACAACTGTGAAGCTGCCGAATACATGCAAAATAACTCACCTGAAGATGCAAGTTTATTTCAGAAATGAAGTGCTAGGACAGAATAGCCAGTCTCATAACCAACAAAATACAAATCCTTCCCCATATGACTACTGTCACCTTTTCACATACCGTGAGATTGGCTTTCAAATTTCCAGGAAATAAAATGTAAAATAACAACACAGGAAGTTGGTTTCTAAGTGTCCAAAGACAGAAACGTATATTATCCCAAAGATTAGAAAGTTAAATGGTGTAGAGAAAGTAGACAGAGAGGTTTTCTTTGTTTCTTGTAACACTAGACTAGGCAGGACATCAATTGAATCTAAATGTTGGAAGATTCAGGACAGAAAGCACTTTTTCACAAAGCACACAGTTAAACTATGGAATTTGCCGTGATGGGTACCAACTTGGGTATCTTTAAAAGAGCAGACAAATTAATAGAGGAAGCAATCTGTTTTTGCCTAAATTTGGATACAACTGGATATCATTGGGATTCAAGATGGTTGACTGAACCTTTCAGAACACTTATTTTAACCATGGATTTCAAAACTGCCCCTTTTTTTGGAGGAGGTGGTCTTGAAATTCCTGAGCAATGCTGTGTATTAAATGCTAATTAAATGTGGGACTTCCGGGTTGGCGCGATCTGGAAATGGCGGATTCCCTCCGAGTTCCGGAGGGAATCGTCTCAGCGGTGGATGGGTCTTTGCCGTGCCGGCGACACGGGGACCCTTAAAAACCGCAGGCGCGGATGCCTGCGGACTGAAGACTCGGCGGGTGCCTTAAGCGCCCCCCCTGATCCGCGAAAGGGGATACGGGGGACGGCGCGGCACTGAGAGTCGTCTACTACCGCCGCTGAGAGAAGCCGCGAGCCATAACTGGAGAGCGCTGACTTCCTTCCTTGAAATTTGGACTGAAAAAAAGAACCCGTGAGTAATCTGGAACTGAACTTTAAAAATTTTACCTTCTGAATTAGAGACGACCGGGGGGTGTGCTAAAAGGAAGTCCCCACCCCCCCCCCTTGCAGAAGATCCAGAGCAACGATTTATGAACTAAGCTGGAGTGCCTACCCGGTAAAGGGTGAGTTTCAAAGAGACAGTAACTTCCAAGATTTGGAAAGGTAAATTTGAGCAGGAGAGTGGAGTGTTGGAAGAGCCTTCGTTTTGTGGTAAACAACCCTCCCTCCCGGGCCCGGGAGCGACCTGCTTTGGAGCCTGTACAGAGGAGCAGAATTTGACAGCTGTCAAAGCTGTCAAATGGACGGTTAATAGTGGAAAAATTGCTATTTAAGACCTCTCCGGATTAAAAGGAGCTACAATTGAATCAAAAGTGTGGGAAACAAAGAAACAATAACAGGACAGAGGATTGTTGGAGAAAAGACTATTAAGTAACCAGATTCCCTCTAGGGGGAATTCTGTGGAATTACAATGGCTGTGGGTGGAAAGATACTGAGAGAAATCGAAAGGATGTTTGCACTGGTGGGAACCTTACAGGAGCAGACTACAGTTATGACTGAACAATTGATGACCTTGAATTTGGAAACAAGTAGTTCTGCTGAATGTGATGAGGACCAGGGTGAGAAGGAACCCACAGCTGAATTTGAAATAATAAACAAAGAAGAGGAAAAGACAAAACAAGAAAGAGAACAAGTTATGTGGGAAAATACAAACCAGAAGCCGACATCTGGAGAACACAAGCAAGGAGACTACTGGATTAAATCCATTTTAAGCCTACGAAAGATACAGAAGACGAAAGTGGAGGCCCTGGGAGTTTATAAAATTCAGGAATTTGAAATAAAGAAGTACAAATGGGGCCTCCACATAGACTTTGATTTTGACTATCATCAAGACTTAGGCCTTGTGGAAATTTTTCAGCAGTTGTCTTTAAATATGGGAAGAGAATATGGACTGACTGGATTGATTGCTAAAGAAATCTTTCGAGATCTGATGACCGACAAAAAGGGCTACCAACAAAACCGGCGGAGAGGGACTGAAAAGGACTTGAGAGCCTCGGATGTGCGGAATCCAGGCTAAAAACTGCTATTTTGGACATGTTTTGGGAAAGGACGCAAAGCGGGGATGGGAGGGAGAGAAGCATTTAAATTGAAACAACACTCAAGACCAGGGGGTCTAGTTAATAAGAAAATTAGTCAAGAAAAAATGAGAATCGAGGGAAGAGAATTGGGGTCCAACTTAGGGAAAATTTATTTTTGTTTTTATAAAAGGACTAATATTAAGATGGAAAGAAATGTTAACTTGCTGACATAAATTTGGGAATAGGGATGCAAGGGAGGGGGTGGGGGGAAGTCAAGGACCAGGGTTAGAAAATAAGATTTTTGGGAATTATACATGTTTGTTGTCTTTTATGTCTGTTTTGGTGTTATGTGTTTTGTCTTTGTCTATATAAAAAGTGAAAACCCAATAAAAATATTTTAAAAAAAATTAAAAAAAAAATTAAATGCTAATTAAATGTGAAGTACGGTAATAAGATTTCTCAAGATAGTATGTAAAGTCTGAGCAGGTGTGAGCTCTTAGATGTACCTTAATGCCATTTTGGAGGCAGTGTAATGATGATGGCACTAAGCACCTTTAAAACTTCACTTCTGTTCTATGGCATGTCAAACAGCTGGAATCTGTCATCAAATATGGCATCTTAATAATACTTCATTTAATATATTTCAGACTGCACTTAAAATATTTTACAAAACATTCTGATTTCTTTACTAACATAATAGCAGCAGCAGCAGCAACAACAACAAAAACACATAGATGTTGCAAGCGCCTAAAGGGAAGTGAAAGAATAGGTGGTTGGGTTTTTAAAAATGTATTTAGAGGCTTCTGTTTTACCTGAACTTGGAGAAGATACCTCTTGACATTGTAAAACATAACATTTCCTTTCAATGGCATTGAAGGTGTACAGCTGTCACTTGTTTTAAGCAGTGTGACACCATCTCTTACTCTCCAACTTCAATTAAAAACCCCTACATTTAATACTTTCCCAGTAGTGATGTATGGAAGTGAGAGCTGGACCATAAAGAAGGCTGATTGCCGAAGAATTGATGCTTTTGAATTATGGTGCTGGAGGAGACTCTTGAGAGTCCCATGGACTGCAAGAAGATCAAACCTATCCATTCTTAAGGAAATCAGCCCTGAGTGCTCACTGGAAGGACAGATCCTGAAGCTGAGGCTCCAATACTTTGGCCACCTCATGAGAAGAGAAGACTCCCTGGAAAAGACCCTGATGTTGGGAAAGATGGAGGGCACAAGGAGAAGGGGACGACAGAGGACGAGATGGTTGGACAGTGTTCTCGAAGCTACCAGCATGAGTTTGACTAAACTGCGGGAGGCAGTGGAAGACAGAAGTGCCTGGCATGCTCTGGTCCATGGGGTCACGAAGAGTCATACAAGACTAAACGACTAAACAACAACAACATTTCATACAAGCTGGGAAATCTGCGGTGTTCTTGTATCTTATAAGAGCTTCCACAGAACTCTGAAAAGTACAGCATGCATATTAAGCAGCAAACTAGGAGTACAGTTCAAAGGCCAAAGGATTTAGGCTCCAGAATTATGTTCACTTAACTGCGCTGTGGCACTGTGGAAGGGACGCGGGTGGCGCTGTGGTCTAAACCACTGAGCCTAGGGCTTGCCGATCGGAAGGTCGGCGGTTCGAATCGCCACAATGGGGTGAGTTCCTGTTGTCCGGTCCCTGCTCCTGCCCACCTAGCAGTTCAAAAGCACGTCAAGTGCAAGTAGATAAATAGGTACCGCTCCGGTGGGAAGGTAAACGGTGTTTCCGTGCACTGCTCTGGTTTCGCCAGAAGCGGCTTAGTCATGCTGGCCACATGAAGCGGAAAAACTGTCTGTGGACAAATGTCGGCTCCCTCGGCCAGTAAAGCGAGAGAAGCGCTGCAACCCCAGAGTTGTTCGCGACTGGACTTAACTGTCAGGGGTCCATTACCTTTACCTTTTAACTGCTTTATGGCGCAAACTGGGACTTATTTCTGAGTAAACAAGCACTGAATTACACTGTTATTCACTGCTCAATTTAGGCGATACAGCGTACATTTTTATTTAATCAACCAAGAAGCTCTGAAGTGGGTTACGTCCTATCCCGATTAAGTGAACACCTGTTTACAGGCAAGGCTGGTGCCCATTGGGGCTGGTAGGTTGGCCAACAGTAGATGAAACCAGAGAGGAAAGCCAACAGTAGGAGGAGTCAGAGCAAATGGCTAGCAGAGCTAGAAGCAATGAGAGGCAGTGCCAACAAACTCTGCTTTTGTTCCCATCCTCCTCCCTGTTGAGTTCTACAAAGGCAGCATCACAACTAAGGAGGAAGAGGAGGCAGACAGCTTGTCCCACTCCCTAGACTGGCTGTAAGTAAGGACAGATGCAGGTGGGGACAGAATGAGTTTGGTGGGTCAGAGCTCCACTTGCCTTTATGGACCAGCCTTCACTGACTACTTAGCTTCACTATACTATAAGCATGGAGTCCCAACTACCATCAGCCCTAGTATGCCTTGCCAATGGTCAGGGAACATGGAAGTTGTAGTCTAATGACATAGCGAGGGCCACAAGCTCTTCATATCTCAACTGGGTGCTCCAGGACCATTATGCTATTAAGGTACAAGGGAGTCTACTACATATGCATGGAAGAGATAAAATACAATTTTATCTCTTCCATATACAGTGGTACCTCAGGTTAAGAACTTAATTCGTTCTGGAGGTCCGTTTTTAACCTGAAACTGTTCTTAACCTGAAGCACCACTTTAGCTAATGGGGCCTCCTGCTGCTGCCGCACCGCCGCTGCGCGATTTCTGTTCTCATCCTGAAGCAAAGTTCTTAATCCGAGGTACTATTTCTGGGTTAGCGGAGTCTGTAACCTGAAGCGTCTGTAACTTGAAGCATCTGTAACCCGAGGTACCACTGTATATAGAAACTAGATCTCCTTGTGCATTAAAAAATAGGAAGAATTATGTTAATTTTTTTTAAAAAAGCTGGCTTTGACTTCACTTCTGAACATAGGATGATTCACTGCTTAGTTGAGCAACACAGCCGCTGTTTTAAATTAATTAGTTTTTAATTATATTCGGCCTCTTCCTTGGAAAACCCAAAGTGGCTTGCATGACTCTATCCAATGACCTTCCATGGTAAGTGAACACTGTTTCAGTAAAGCATGACTCCAAGAAGAGCCCGAAAACGCAGGCAGCTCTGTTGATATATTATTATATACCGTATTTTTCGCTCTATAAGACTCACTTTTTCCCTCCTAAAAAGTAAGGGGAAATGTGTGTGCGTCTTATGGAGTGAATGCAGGCTGCACAGCTATCACAGAAGCCAGAACAGCAAGAGGGATCGCTGCTTTCACTACGCAGTGATCCCTCTTGCTGTTCTGTCTTCTGAGATTCAGAATTTTTTTTTTCTTGTTTTCCTCCTCCAAAAACTAGGTGTGTCTTGTGGTCTGGTGCGTCTTATAGAGCGAAAAATACGGTGCATGTGTATAAATATGTACATGTACATGCATGCACATATATAAAAGATCGTCAGTAGAGAAGATTATATGAGGTTGCCCTTGGGCTTCTTTTGGAAGTTGCAGCTGATGCAGAATGTGTCGGCCAGACTGCTGATGGAGGTGCACAGCCAACAACATGTGACTCCATCGTTAAAACATTTGTACTGGCTGCCCATCTACTCCTGAGCCAGATTCAAGGTCCTCGTATTAACATACAAAGCCCTGAACAACTTAGAGCCAAGTACCTTAGGAACTGGCTGATCGCTTATATTCCAGCTTGATCACTGAGATCATCTGCAAAAGCAGCGCTGGTTGTTCCTTGAGTTGGTGAGGCTCCCTTGACATCTGCATGAAACCGAGCCTTTAGTCTAATTGGCCCAGCCTTCTGGGATGTTCTTCCAAAAGAAATTCAGCAGGTGTCATTTTTATTAACATTTAAATGCGTTTCTTTGTTGTCAGGTTTATGTGGACCAGTATGAAATTTTATTTTTTTCTAGTAGTAGTTAGCACCTACTCCATTTTAAATTTTTATGTGGATGAATTTGTTGTAAACCACTGTGATATTTCTGATGGAATTGCAATATACAAATTATTATAATAAATAAATAATAAAACACAGCTTAACAGGCTCAAGATGAATGCAATCATATGCAGAGTTTCCTGGGAGTAAGCTTCACTTTACTCAGAGGTCTTGCTTCTGACAGCATAGGTTAAAACACCCTGGGCTTTAGCAAAAGACCTTCAGCCAGCTGAAATGTAGTCTTAAACCAGGCATAGACAAACTCGGCCCTCCAGATGTTTTTGGGACTACAGTTCCCATCATCCCTGACCACTGGTCCTGTTAGCTAGGGATGATGGGAGTTGTAGTCTCAAAACATCTAGAGGGCTGAGTTTGCCTATGCCTGTCTTAAACTCTTGATGAGAAATGGAACACAATCTTGCAAAGAAGTGTCATCATTTAAGCCAGAGCTTTCCAAACTTTTCATGTCCGTGACACACTTTTTAGATATGCATCATTTCACAGCACAGTAATTCAGTTTTACTAGCAAACTGCAGGTTAAACTAACACCTTTCCAGCCCCGGGATGAGCACAGGGAGCGTTCTTGTGACATACCTACACACAGCAGCTGACACACTAATGTGTCGTGACACACAGTTTTGAAAGCTCTGATTTAAGCTGATACAAAGGAAAAGAAAGTATCCAACTTCTGCTTGATCATTTCCCTCATTCTGACTTCTTCTGTGCTAAAGGTAAAGGTAAAGGGACCTCTGACCATTAGGTCCAGTCGTGGCCGACTCTGGGGTAGCGGCGCTCATCTCGCTCTATAGGCCGAGGGAGTCGGCATAGCATGAGTAAGCCACTTCTGGCGAACCAGAGCAGTGCACAGAAATGCCGTTTATCTTCCCGCCAGAGCATTACCTATTTATCTACTTGCACTTTGACATGCTTTTGAACTGCTAGGCTGGCAGGAGCAGGGACTGAGCAAAGGGAGCTCACCCCGTCATGGGGATTCGAACCGCCGACCTTCTGATCAGCAAGTCCTAGGCTCTGTGGTTTAACCCACAGCACCACAAATAAACATGAAAGCTTCATTATCACTTGCCACAGGAGGAGGACCTGTCAATTGCCCAGCATTTTATCAGACAATGTAATCACTTCCATTCTGAAAAAGTCCTGGAGCAGCATTCCTTTGTGCCAGATCCTGCTACACCACCAACTAGGACCAGTGGAAGCCCCAGAGCCCCAAGAGGAACTCAATCCAGGAAGATGCCCCGACTCAAAGATCCTGGAGAAATGGGGTATCTATTGTGCCCTAACGGGACTCATTCAGCCCAACAGGTTCCCAGGACATCATCAGCAGAGGTAGCAAACAACTGCAGCTGATGCGCAAACTAAAACACACATTTGGCAGCATAAAGCATCACATTTGAGAGCCCGACATTAAACCTTTTACTTTAAATACAGGGCTGGGCCTTGAGTTTCATTTATTTCATTTGTGAATCACTTCCGAAACATTTTAAAGCAATTAAAAAAAAAAAAAAACTACATTTGATATTTATCTACTTGATAGATAAAGCAATTTAAAAATTAAAAAAAAAACCTTCATTTGATAGCAATTGCAACCTCAATAGAAAACGGATTTATTTATTTAATTAATTTTGTGATCGCAGGATTCATTATTTTGCTTTTCGGTGCATATGCCTTTAAGAGATGAACGTGTCCTAAACCAGTAAGCCAAAGCTGCCCTACTGAAAGAAGGCTAGGCTAGGATATACATATTTTTAAATAAGCAGGTCAGCGGCATTTGCGAGATACTTCATAATTAGTGTCTGCAAAGTCTTTATGAAAGGAAAAGCAGAGAACACGAAACCCTGTTAGCATCTTGGACTATGATCTGGGACAGCTCATGGGAACACCAGAACCTTTGCCACCTCTAATCAAATACTCAAACTTTGCTTTCATGTCCCCCACTGGCCTACTAAACAGACCCTAAAGGATGTGCTCAAATATCTGACGATAAACTTATTTTGAAGAATCGAGAACCTTGTTCCCTGGTTGTTGTTGTTGTTGTTTAGCATTCCTGGGGATGGATAGTTGCACATGCAAATTTTAGACAGATTAGGTTGTTAAGTAGAATCCACTCTGTCAATCTCTTCTATATGTCCCCTGCCAGCAAACAGAAGGACAATGTGGATTTAAAGCCCTTTTGAAAGCCACACAAAATTTTCTTTTAAACAGGATGGCAAACCGCCATTTCTAACCATCGCAGCCGGCCTTTATCTTGAATGACAACCATGCAAGTCTTGTTCTGCCACCACGACACACAATATCAAGTGTTGATGGCTACGTGTTTTCAGCAAAAATGTCATGTTTAAAGGAAACATTTCTCCAGACTTGTTTTTGTTTTAAAGTGGAAATAGTTTTCCGAGTGGTAAATCATGAAAAGACTTTACAAGAATAATTGCATGTGCACATGCACAAAAGCACACAGGATTATTAAATCTAACAAAATGAGTCTAAATGGAAGTGGAATCGTATGTGAAAGTGTAAGGAGTGCTATGAGGTGGTCTGTTTACATACACATTTGCAAAATCCTTTTTTCACCCTGCTGTTCCGTTATTTTGCACAGTGAATGCAAGGGTTTGGACTAGCCTACTAAAGGTGAAACCCCCAAAGGGAATTGCTACAATAGGGTTTCGCTTTGGTTCTAGGAAATCCAGCTGCCCTGCAGCTCCAGCCTTGTCAGTTCTATTGACAATGTGCTCAGTTATGTCTTGTTTAAAGCAAAAGGACAAGGCATGAACAGCAAGTCTGACCACATGGAATCTTGGAGGTAAGAGAAAGGAATAGGGGCGCAAATCAGTTTTCCTTCATTCCCTCTCCTTCCCACCCCCAAACAAACCACAAGATTGGATATCTGCAAACATTGGGCCACTGTGCAGACCTCCCAAATGTTATTTTGTGAACTGTGCCAAATCAGCCCATTGTAACTTTGCAGAATGTAGCGGATTATACTGATTAGCAAACACAGCAGTAAAGTGTTCTGGGGAAATAGGAAATACAGTCCAATACTTCAAATAGTTATAAAAAAAGATAGGATTTTGTTGTTGTTGTTGTTTTAAAGTTGAACCTGACAAGCAGAGGAATGGGTAAATCAGCCTATTACTGATTCATACCATTTTTGCCTGTGTTTACTCCTAAGTAGCAGTGGGGGAGATAATTTGGGCCCATCTTTTAACGTGAACCTACCAAATTCAATGGGAATGAATCTACACATGAACTAAAATGGGAGTCCACCTTTGAAATTAGTAATAATAATAATAATAATAATAATAATAATAATAATAATAAATTTTATTTATACCCTGCCCTCCCTGGCCAGAGCCAGGCTCAGGGCAGCTAACACAAAATTACAGTAAAAACATAATAGGGGGGGAACCCCAATTTAAAATACAGGTTAAAATGCAATTTAAAATGCAGCCTCATTTTAAAAGTAGCCCATAGAGGGGCTAAACCATAAGGGGAGGGAAACATAAGGGTCAGACTGAGTCCAAACCAAAGGCCAGGAAGAACAGCTCTGTCTTGCAGGCCCTGAAGAAAGATGTCAAGTCCCACAGGGCCCTAGTCTTTTGTGACAGAGCGTTCCACCAAGTCGGGGCCAGTACTGAAAAGTACTGAAAAAATTCATAGTATAGTTCTGTACTTCTATGAATTTTGTGATGCGTGTCTCTGACACCATAACATGTACAAAAGTACATGTACTGTTGCTACTATTATTATTAATATTATCCTGCCTTTTCCTCAGACTAGAACTCATAGAATCATAGAATCATAGAGTTGGAAGAGACCACAAGGGCCATCGAGTCCAACCCCCTGCCAAGCACGAAACACCATCAGAGCACTCCTGACATATGGTTGTCAAGCCTCTGCTTAAAGACCTCCAAAGCAGGAGACTCCACCACACTCCTTGGCAGCAAATTCCACTGTCGAACAGCTCTTACTGTCAGGAAGTTCTTCCTAATGTTTAGGTGGAATCTTCTTTCTTGTAGTTTGGATCCATTGCTCCGTGTCCGCTTCTCTGGAGCAGCAGAAAACAACCTTTCTCCCTCCTCTATATGACACCCTTTTATATATTTGAACATGGCTATCATATCACCCCCTAACCTCCTCTTCTCCAGGCTAAACATGCCCAGCTCCCTTAGCCATTCCTCACAAGGCATCGTTTCCAGGCCTTTGACCATTTTGGTTGCCCTCCTCTGGCAGCTTAATAAAATACAGAAACACAGATAAAATACAGAAAGCTAAAAACATATTAAATATAATAGTGTAAATGTAATTAAACTGTAATAGAATTAAAACAATATAACAATGAAACTACTAAAATGCAGATAATAAAAACAGCACAACACTTTTATACTTTAAAAACAGCCACTTCCCAAAGCCTAAAACAGTCTTCACCTTCTGGTAGAAGGAAAATAATGAGGGAGCCAGTCTAGCTTATCTAGGGAGTTCCAAAGTCTGGGAGCAGCCACTGAGAAGGCCCTCTCCTGTGTCCTAATCAAGGATACCTATGTGGGTGGTGGGGCTGAGAGAAAGGCCTCCTTCAAAAATCTCAGAGCCTGGGCAGGTTTGTACGGGAGAATACAATCCTTCTCACAGCCTCGGTCTAAACTGTATCCTGAAAGTACACCGTATGCTGAAAGTATCCTGAAAAATGCATGCAATGGATTAGTCAGGGAAACATGCTTGCAAAAATGTGTATGTGAGAAAAATGTCATATAAAAGCATGCATATTAGGAAATGAAATTTACACTAAAATGCTGGTGAATTTTCACGAGAGCAACAACAGCAGCAGCAGCAAACTGGTTAAGAGATGGAGAGAACTGAAGACTGCTAAAAACTGAGCAGCTGAGAAAACCAGAAACTGACAGATTCACACATCCAAATGAACAAGCCTTGTTTCGTCCCATTTTTGCATTTATCTGTGAATCCACAGAAACCTTCACATTTAAATGCTATTTGTAAACATATTTTCTCTCAACACATACATGTTTCTGTACATATTTTTTACACCTTTTTGAGCCAAGAACTGTGTCAGAACATTTGGGAAGTTCAAAAGCCAACACACAATTCTGTTCTGATCCATGCATTCATGCAAGGAGCGCGGATCAAGTCAGTTCATATCAGAACTGACGAAGATCAGATTCCTCAGCCGTCGCTAAACAAGCAAGCTTTTATTAAGGCTGAAAGACCTGGTATCGTATGTAGGGAGATGCAAACATTTCAACGTTTGGAGGGTTCCCCCCACCAAAAGGAAGTTTCCTACAAAGAAGCTTGTTTTAAAACGAGATCACAAAGAGGGAGTGGAAGAGCTCTAGGAAGGCTAAAGCCGTCTTAGAAACCGTAAACAAAGAAGAGTTCTATCAGGAAGAAATACTTCAAGAATCCCATGGAAACAAGCCAATTGATAGTTTATGAATTGGCTCCTTTAACCTACATTCTGTAGGGCGGTCCAGCAAGCCTCTGCAATAACATGGTCTCGAGTTCTCCGATTCATAATAGTCAGCTTAACCTTTTCTCACTATGCTAATAGCCCAAATTAAGAGGAGCAAATTTGAATGCCTTTGTCTCAAGATGAACTCGCACAATGTCACACATGAGTTGCTCCGCTTTGGTTTCATGGGATTTAAAATTCATTTTACACTGGAATCCAATTTGCTTGCTCTTGCTCAGTTCTCAGAGGGAGCGGGATCTAAGAGGACCTAAGCTAAACCCCCCACCCCCTCCAATTTAGCCCATTCGCCATTCAGAAACAGAAGCCTGTTACACTGGCTCAGAAAAAACAACCAGGGGAATGTTACGCTTCTAGATAACAAACAGTGACAGCATGTTGATTATCATCGAGGATATAGTAACCACCTTGCTGAATCAGACCTGAATCAGAAGTGTCACAAATGTGGCACGGTGGAAATTTGTCCCTCCCATGTGATGGCAGTAGCTGGTAGAGAGGGGCAGTGCTGTGTTTTGCATGCTGCATTTAGCTCTGCTGATGCACCCACACAGCACCGGCACGGCTGCCACCTCTCCCATCTCCATCCTAGTAAATAGCACCAATTCTGCTGGTGGGAGGTCAGGTCCATAGCGGCTCCTCAACCTAGCAGCTGCTACCGTCTCATAGTCAGAGAATCTGAAGCTTCCATTTAGCATGAGACCAGCAAAGGCGGACTTAGGGCAGCACAACCGGTTCCCCTGCATGGGACGCTGAGCTGAAGGGGTGCCTTCCTGCCTGCTTCCCGAAGCCTTGTTAGCACATGCCTGGCTTTGGGAAGAAGATGGGAAGGGCTCTAGGACCCTTCCAGAGCCCTCATGCCTCCTTTCCCATGCCAAACATCTCACTTACCTGACTTTGGGAAGGTGGCACAAGAGCTCGGTTGTCAAATTATGGTCTCACACAGAGCACCATATTGCCATGGTCTTTTCCTGAGACTAGTAGTGACTAATAGACCATGAATATGTATCACAGTAGTGATGTATGGAAGTGAGAGTTGGACCATAAAGAAGGCTGATCACCAAAGAATTGATGCTTTTGAATTATGGTGCTGGAGGAGACTCTTGAGAGTCCCATGGACTGCAAGAAGATCAAACCTCTCCATTCTGAAGGAAATCAGCCCTGAGTGCTCACTGGAAGGACAGATCCTGAAGCTGAGGCTCCAATACTTTGGCCACCTCATGAGAAGAGAAGACTCCCTGGGAAAGACCCTGATGTTGGGAAAGATGGAGGGCACAAGGAGAAGGGGACAACAGAGGACGAGATGGTTGGACAGTGTTCACGAAGCTACCAGCATGAATTTGACCAAACTGCGGGAGGCAGTGGAAGACAGGAGTGCCTGGTGTGCTCTGGTCCATGGGGTCACAAAGAGTTGGACACGACTAAACAACAACAACATGTATCACAAGTAGGGATGGGGGAGAAAATTTATTCAATTTGCATTTAAAGCCATGTTTATCAAATCCACACTTTCTGAAACAATCTGAGATCCGAAACGTAGCCATCCTGTAACACCTGCACTGATCCAAACATTGTGCTGAAGTTCTCATACCAAGCAGTGTTGACAAAAATGCACAAATTGGGGGAGATTCCAGGGATTACACTTGAGACTTTCTACGTGCAAAGCTGGTGCTCTATCCCTGAGCCTACATCCCTTCTCCCAGACTCATGATTTGACTGACAGTTCCTATTTAGCCAAAATGGCCCTACTGATGCACTAAGGGGACCTATACAGCAGATGTGGGGGTGACCCCAAAGGTTTGTAGAAGCTCACAAAATCTTTAGGAGGGAAGTATCCTAAGGGGGAAGGGGGAAGCCAGCAACAGTTCAATGAGATGTTCCTGTAAAGTTGGCTGAGTGTTGGAGGGGCAGGGAAAATGGAAAACTGGGAGGTATGTAGGGAGGGTGTAATGGAGTATTATGATAGAAGCCAAGACTGGTTGGTGGAAATCCTGAATAGGAGCATTCAAAACTGTTGCAAGGCTTACTTATTTGGATGGATTTCTGAAGTTGTTGTGAAAATGAGCAGGGACTTGCATTATAACCAGGGCCTGATTTAGGTTTGATGAGGTGCTAAACTACTGAAGGTAATGGGGCCCTTTATATGTCCAACTGTCCATTGTCAACAACAAATTGTTGCTGTTTGTGTTGAATATATGCTATGTGGTAATTTATGGACCTAATAGGTATCTAAAGCCATTTGAACATGAAGGATGTAGGCAACCTATATATAGAAATGAGCAAACCAGTGATATTTTAGGGAGTAGGCTAGCAGGAGGGGCCCATTACTTACATCATAGGAGCCTACACAACACAAAACAAAACAAAACAAAACACTGTTGCTGTATGTAGGCTTTATTTTATTTTTATCTTATATTTTGGAAATGTACATCCAGGTTTTTTTCCTTTAAATTTTTTTGGGGAGCCCAAGAAAGTGGGGCCGTAGCTATAGCTTGTTTAGTTTACATGTAAACCCAGCACTGTTTATACCTCCCTGTTCACTTTTTGTTGTGGCTCTTCAACCACAGATACATTTCCCCATGATATGTTTAGCTACAGTTGTCTTGGATATCTGACAAATGCTTCTTCTTTCCTTTCCTTTTACATTTCTGCCATAGCAATTACACAATGATTTTATTGTGAATGCTCACAATTATTTATGATAATGTGAACAACCCTATTTACGTGGGTACACATTCAACGGCTACCGGGAGGATATCTAAAATACTTACATTTTTTAAATAATTGAATTAACAATCTGTCCCTTTCTTTATTCTCAGTCTGTAGGAGAAATCCCTTTAAAATCTTTTTCATTTCTTTGATGGGAAAAGCAAGTGTCTGCGTAAAAGAAATATTGAAGGAATGCTCAACCCACAGATGAAGCTCACTTACACTCAGCTAATCATCAGTTTTTTGGTCATACTTTTCTGTTGTGGGAGTCAAGCTGTAGTCTTGGTCCAGATTCCAAACAATTTCTAGGGATGCTTAACTCCCTCGCTATTGATGGCAGCTGTGATAATAAAAACAAAAAGGAGTCTTGTGGCACCTTGAAGGCTAATAGATTTACAAGTATGACCTACAACAAAAAGCTGCAATGTTGATTGTTCCTCTTCAGGAGTCTGGGAAGACATTGATGCCCTTTTGCAGAATACTGCACTCCATTCTCCCCCATTTTCTGTCTCCCCCACCTAACTGTCAAATGACATTCCATACCCACTGAACATGCTCAGTCCTCACCGAGTTGTTTTGCCACCCACACCCAATTTGGGCATCCCCCCTGCTTTTCTTTTTGTACCTATGTAAACCTTGGGGTTCCCACAAGCCTGTTGATACCTCTGCCTTGTGCATTTTCTGTTCTATGTTTTGCTACAGGAAGATCAACACTTAGGAGAATGAGCTCACTATAGATATATAAGATTGTAGTGTAAGCATGCATAGAAACAGGTGCATGGAGTATTACACAAGTTAGCAGGCAAATGCACTTAGATATGAGATTATTTCCCCTTCTTCCTCTTTTGCATAGATTTCTTCTTCCATTCCAAGCTGCAGATCTAACCTCAAATAGGATTTCAACTGCAAAAATGGGATCGCTAATGTCCGCAACCTGTGGTTAGTGAAATGTCAGCATAAAGCTAACCTGGAATAACTCAGAAAATGGATATCATTCATATCCAAGAAAAGAGGAAGCTGACCAGCCCACAAGCCATTTCCTGTCTTTCAGCCATGACAAAGACTGGAGTAATGCTGGAGCAAACTCCTCAGTCTGTGGAGCATGAGACTCTTAATCTCAAGGTTGTGGGTTCGAGCTCCATGTTGGGTAAAAGATTCTTGCATTGGAGGGGGTTGGATTAAATGATCCTAGTGGTCCTTTCCAACTCTACACTTCTATCAGTCCATGATTCTTAGAAAAAGCTAGCTATTTCCCATACCACAAAAGAATAGGTCTGGTGATTCCAAAGCCAGTTTTCCACATCCTGCCACGTCCTTGGTGTTGTCATGTGGAATGTGACAGGGTGCGTGGACCTTCCCACAACCACACTGGTGAGCCTCGACCTCCCCTAGCCACCCATTGCCCTCCCTCCAAGCTTTCTTCCAATTCATCTTGCTTTCTGCTTCAGTGGAACGGAAAATGACCCCTCTCCCTGCTTCTCTAGCACCTGGCACACAGCTACAGATGCATGCCAGACACCAGGACCATAGGGATTAGTTTCCAAATCTCTATTCTAAATCCACACTCTTGGTGCTTGGACCACAGCATGCCATGCAATGAAGAAGGGAGGGAAGAAGAGAGATCTCCCTGCGGTCAGCACATGGGCAAGATAGAGGGTGAAAGTTTTTCTCTGTCTTGCAGAAACATTTAAGCTGAAGAACTTTTGGGGCCATAATGTGTAATGAGAGCCAGTGTGGTGTAGTGGTTAAGAGCGGTAGTCTCGTAATCTGGGGAACCGGGTTCGCGTCTCCGCTCCTCCACATGCAGCTGCTGGGTGACCTTGGGCCAGTCATACTTCTTTGAAGTCTCTCAGCCCCACTCACCTCACAGAGTGTTTGTTGTGGGGGAGGAAGGGAAAGGAGAATGTTAGCCGCTTTGAGACTCCTTAAAGGGAGTGAAAGGCAGGATATCAAATCCAAACTCTTCTTCTTCTTCCATAATGCTCACCTTGTCTTTGATATGAGAATTAAGAACCATTTCAATTCATTATCTCCAGGTCTGGGTATTTTAACCTGATCAACCACTGGTAGGTAGACTGGGCTGCTTTACATCTGTGACAGTCTATGTCACCGCAACCTCTGTGAGCTCTTGCACATACTTGGTGTATCAGTGACACGAGGCTCTTTAGTTGCCATCTTACGTGCCACATAGCTTATGGGAACATGAGGCCCCTGAGACCTCCCGGCAACCCCAACATGGCACACAAATTTGCCCTTGCCCCTTCTGTGTTTCCATCAAATCCTCTGCTTCCTTGCAACTACACTGGCAGAGGATGTCCTGGAAATATGTTATCAAAATAAACGAACATCACATCCCATGCTGGTGTTTTTCCTGCTTGTTCTCTGCATTTCCAGATGAACGGTTTTTCAGAGCACAGCCAAGGAAGACGCCACATTTTCCACCTGACCAACTCAATACAGACTTAATATCTCAATGGACTCCAGGCATACCTGTATATCATTTTAAGCTGAAATGTACTGTAACCCATCATGATCTTTACAACTCTCATCTCCACTTTTTTGCCTTTCATTTTTTTCCGGTGAATTCTTATAAAACAGATGTTGCCATGCACGCAATAACCTAGTGTTTCCCCACACAACCCTTTTCTCACCAATCTATTCTGTTTTTTAAAATTAAAACATTTTACTTGTCAACTGTTCTTACTCACCAGAATGATATCTCATTTAGGATCCAACCCATCCCTGTGATGTGGGGACTAACAGATGGGTAACAAAAGTGGATCCTACAAGCCCTTATGGTTGGAAAGGGATGTCTACTCCAAGGATGGAAGGAGAAAAACCTACCATCCATTCCTCGGTGGTCTGAACATCTTCCTGTCCTTCTCTACATTTGATCATATAGCTCATAATCAACAATCTCAATATCTATTGGAAGATATGGACTACTTAATATATATTCAACTTAGGATCAATGGATTATTGCTAATGTGAGCTGACATTGTTTCTATCTGTCTATCATCTGTCTGTCTGTCTGTCTGTCTGTCTGTCTGTCATCTATCTATCTGTCTGTCTGTCATCTATCTATCTGTCTGTCTGTCATCTATCTATCTATCTATCTATCTATCTATCTGTCATCTATCATCTAATCTATCTGTATTATACACCTACATTAACACACACACACCAATTTGGATTCAAACTAACTGCAAAAATTAAATCCTTTGGGTTTAATTGTCACCCACCAGCTCCTTATTAACTCATCCGATATCTCCTTCACCCACTCTTTTCCATTTCCAGTTGTGCTCTCCAAAATTACTATTTTGTTAACATGCTGTTACATATCAGGCCACATAAGAAGCATTTTGCACTTTCCTCTTTGCCATTCACACTTCATTGCCAGTCTCAATATCATACTAAAAACACACACACAACTCTGTAGGATACAGGATACAGTGTGTAAAAGCAGGCCATTATGATTTATTGTAGCAATAACACACCTTTTAATAATACAATTAGAGACATATTTCCTTAATGCCTTGGGATAACAGGATTTAGCCTCTTTTTTTAGCGAGCAAACGCTGCGTCGATTTGAAAAGGAGGATGTGCAATTCGGCACCTAATAGATTCATACGGCTTTTCAGTAGCACTCAGGTGGGAAATGCAAATTTCTAATAATATATATTACCAATAGTTTTCTAGGAAAAACAGGCCACCTAAAACCCCTAATCTTCCAACCCTGATTTTCAGGCTCAATTCTTCTCTTACAGCTCTTCAAAGCTACAGTTAAAATGTAAGTGGGGAAAAAATATCTTCAGCCCATTATAAACAACAATAAAAGGCCACAGCACAGAGTGAGTTGATAGCAGTATATCACTCTCGGGACTCTGCTTTTGAACATAAACAACTCAAAACATTCTCATTGTAGACAGAGCCCCTAGAGGGACTTGGAATTTGCTATTTGCGGTGACTATCCATTTTCCTATGTATTTTAAAATGATGAAATTTACACCACACAGAGATCTCCCCCCGTCCTTCCCCCCCTTTTTTATTTCCAGAGGAGATGTTCAATGTCTTAGGGCATCAACCACCATCGCTTTTAGTGGCATATATTGCTAAATCTTTTGGCTCCAACTTAGGAATTTACTGTCCTCTGTTTACTTGTGTGAAGCCACTGTTCCACCATGTCATATCCAGATGCATGGCTCACACTACTCTGTGCTTCCAGAAATAATAATAATAATAATAATAATAATAATAATAATAATAATAATAATAATAATTTATTTATACCCCGGCCATCTGGCTGGGTTTCCCCAGCCACTCTGGGCGGCTTCCAAAAGAATATTAAAATACTATGATACATCAAACATTAAAAGCTTCCCTAAACAGGGCTGCCTTCAGATGTCTTCTAAAAGTCTGGTAGTTGTTGTTCTCTTTGACATCTGGTGGGAGGGCGTTCCACAGGGAGGGCGCCACTACCGAGAAGGCCCTCTGTCTGTAACTTGGCTTCTCGCAGTGAGGGAACCG
Organism: Podarcis liolepis; assembly: GCF_965112155.1. Taxonomy (NCBI): domain Eukaryota; kingdom Metazoa; phylum Chordata; class Lepidosauria; order Squamata; family Lacertidae; genus Podarcis; species Podarcis liolepis. The sequence goes on from NC_139569.1 coordinate 41,783,740, forward strand.
CCAGAAGGCCCTCGGTGCTGGACCTCAGTGTCCGGGTAGAACGATGGAGGTGGAGACGCTCCTTCAGGTATACTGGACCGAGGCCGTTTAGGGCTTTAAAGGTCAGCACCAACACTTTGAATTGTGCTCGGAAACGTACTGGGAGCCAATGTAGGTCTTTCAAGACCGGTGTTATATGGTCTCGGCGGCCGTTCCCAGTCACCAGTCTGGCTGCTGCATTCTGGATTAGTTGTAGTTTCCGGGTCACCTTCAAAGGTAGCCCCACGTAGTGCAATATAGTTGAGAAACACAGTGCAGTTCTACAGCACATCAAAGCACATTGCAGCCACATGCTTACACCAGAAGAGAACCCACAGGTGTCCCCACTGTTGCTGTTTAGTCGTTTAGTCGTGTCCGACTCTTCATGACCCAATGGACCAGAGCACGCCAGGCACTCCTGTCTTCCACTGCCTCCCGCAGTTTAGTCAAACTCATGCTGGTAGCTTTGAGAACACTGTCGAACCATCTCGTCCTCTGCCGTCCCCTTCTCCTTGTGCCCTCCATCTTGCCCAACATCAGGGTCTTTTCCAGGGAGTCTTCTCTTCTCATGAGATGGCCAAAGTGGTGTACCCACTAGGCAGCAGCAACTAAAGATACTGTGTGTGCGCCATGCAGCTCTAATAACGTAGCAAAACATTTGCTCCCTTGGCTGCATAGAACCAATACAGTGGTACCTCCAAAACCTTCAAAAACCTAGGCGCAAAGGGCGGTCCATTGAAAGAGCAATTTCAATGGGAAAATGGGGGTGAGGGGCACAGCAGAAGCCATTTCACTTCCAAGGCGCATTCGAAAATGGAAGCATTTACTTCCAGGTTTTCGGCGTTCGAAAACCAAAACATTCAGCTTCTGAGATGCTTGAAAACATTTAAAGTACACCCCTCACTCCAAAAAAATCATGGGAACTGTAGTCTGTTCTCAGAAGGGTGCTGGGAATTGTAGCTGTGTGGGTGAACTACAGTTCCCAAGATTCTTGGGAGTGGGGAATGAGCTTTAAATACACAGTGTGCACACAATTCAACACTAAACAATGATTAGTTTAGCGGGCTGAGATTAGCTCATCTGAGAACAGAAATCCACCAAATGGAATTCAACTGCCTTACACAGAAACACATATATGAAACTGAGTTGTCACCAGCCTTGTGTTTGTATGGTGAAGGGCAGTTTAAACACATACATAGTAAATGAACCTTTGCGCCAAGCGTGGGAAGCATGCACTAACAGGACTGCAACTGTGGTGGTCTCAGAAGTTTTTGAGGCAACGGTGACATTTCAGAAGTGACATTTGTATCCTTTCCAGCTCAAGCAAGAGTAACGTTGAGGAGCTTATAAGACTCTCTCTAAAGAATATGTCTTTGGAGCAAGGCTGGCTCACGATAGTGTACTGCCTGAAGCAGAAGAGCAAATGGCACCTCTCCGCAGTTAAGGCTGCATATCAGACTTGAACACAGGGGGAATGGGCTTCTGTCTATGGGAAGGACTGTAGCACAGTCCAGGAGTACTTCCATTGCAAGTAGAAGGTCTCCAGTTAAATCCCTGGCACCTCCAGGTAGTTCTGGGAATGTCCCTTGCCTGAAACCCTGCACAGCCACTGCCAGCCAGAGTAGCTAATACTGAACTAGATGGATCAATGGTCTGGCTCAATATAAAGGAGGTTGCCTGAGGCAACTGAGTCGCTTTGCCTAATGATAGGGCCAGCCCTGCTAGAGGAGGGGAACTCTAAAGCAAGGATGCATAACCCTCTCTGTGTTCTCCATCTAGGTAAGCAAGAGGCATCATCAGAGTTCAAGGACACATTCCAGCCAGACAAAGCAGGACTAATGTTAATACATCACCTGGTGAAGGGGTGTGTTTTGTGGCCAGGGGAGTGACCTGAGAGCTAGAAACATAGGTCTGGAAGGCCACATTTGGCATCCTGGTTGGAAGTTCCAACCATCACCCCTTTTAAGATCTCAAATGAGCCACTTAAGATCTTCCAAATGAGCTTATACACTCTCAATTCAACAATATAATAATAATAATAATAATAATAATAATAATAATAATTAATAATAATAATAATTTATTATTTATACCCCGCCCATCTGGCTGAGTTTCCCCAGCCACTCTGGGTGGCTCCCAATCAAATGTTAAAAACAGTACAGAATTAAATATTTAAAACTTCCCTGAACAGGGCTGCCTTCAGATGTCTTTTAAAAATAGCTGCTTATTTCCTTCACATCTGAAGGGAGGCTGTTCCACAGGGTGGGCGCCACTACAGAGAAGGCCCTCTGTCTGGTTCCCTGTAACCTCACTTCTCACAATGAGGGAACCGCCAGAAGGCCGTCGGCGCTGGATCTCAGTGTCTGGGCTGAATGATGGGGCTGGAGACGCTCCTTCAGGTATACAGGATAACAAAATATTCTCACCTTCCCACTTCTGTTTCTAAGGCTCCATATGTGCTACAAATTTAAAGAAGCAGTGTGCCCACTTTAAACAGTCAAGAGTCTCCTCAAAGTTTGGGATGTGCAGTTTGTTAAAAGTGAGGAGAGCTGTTAACGGTAAAGGTAAAGGGACTCCTGACCATTAGGTCCAGTCGTGGCCGACTCTGGGGTTGCGGCGCTCAACTTGCTTTATTGGCCGAGGGAGCCGGCGTACAGCTTCCAGGTCATGTGGCCAGCATGACTAAGCCGCTTCTGGCGAACCAGAGCAGCACACGGAAACACCATTTACTTTCCCGCTGGAGTGGTACCTATTTATCTATTTGCACTTTGATGTGCTTTCGAACTGCTAGGTTGGCAGGAGCAGGGACCGAGCAACGGGAGCTCACCCAGTTGCAGGGATTCGAACCACCAACCTTCTGATCAACAAGCCCTAGGCTCTGTGGTTTAACCCACAGCACCACCCACGTCCCGAGGAGAGCTGTTAGGAGACCCCAATTTTCCTCACAGAGCTGCCATTCCCTGAGTCATTTAACAATCAATTCCTCTTATCAGGGAACCCTGGGAACTGTAGCTCACAGAGGCGAATTAGGGGGTCTCCAAATTCTCTGCACCCATAATGAGCTACCCTTCCCATGATTCTTTGGTGGAAGGTATGACTGTTTAAAGTGGCAAGGCACTGCTTTCAATATATAGTGCAGATGGGGCCTATGTCTCAGAGGCCCGAAGAGGTAACAAGTGGCTGAACTGAATAAACAAAAAGGGTACAGACTGCAATAGGCAGCTGGACCACACATGCACTAACAGAGAAAGGGAGAAAGAGACAGACAGAGAGAGAAGTGAAAGCAAGAGTTCATGGACTCAATACTTCCCCCTCTGACCCATTCATTTTACAGATTCACCTATGCTTCAGAATAATGGATAAAAAGCACCAACAATTCAGGCGGAGGGGGATAAAGTGCTTCAATATTAAAGAGCCTGACCTATACATAAAAGGACCCTGGGAATATGTCCAAAAAAAGTGGGGGCAGGAAGAAGAACAGCCATTTTAATAATTAACCAAAGTCAGTCGGTCTTCACAGATGAGTGGTTCTTTGCCTGCCAACTAAAACACTCACTCTCGGCTATAGAACTACATGGAACCTTGCCCAATGTAAAGCCACGGCATTTGGCCAAGTGAAAAACTAGGACAGTTTGTTAATGAGTGTAATAACATATCTGGAATGTACACATTGCTTACACCACGTTAGCTACTTGTTGAAAAGGTTCCCAACTTCAGTGACTAGAGCCATCATTTTGCCTGGCAGTCTTCCCAAATTCAAATCCCACCTTTACACCATATCCCTCAAATAGTTCATAGTGTCATTGGAGACAGGGTGAAATGGTACAATATATGTACCACTTTCCTCTGAATGAGGCCATAGCCATCTTGTTTTGGAGGGGAGGGGGCAATTTTGAGCAGTAATTCTGAGGCATGAAAGCTTTGAAAGAGATGTTGGGACTCCCAAACCTAGATCTCCCAGCGTCTCAGTACTGTATAGTACAGTCCCCCAAAAATCAGCTGTAAGCACATTCAAAACAATTCTATTTGTTCTAATGACATATTATGAAACAGTTCCGCTCAGGTGTACATAGCAGATTACATACTGGGTCTTTTTCATGAGATCAGATGAACAGCTGCACCAATTTGGATACCTAATGCTCAGAGTAATTTAACACCAATGAAATAAAAAATTCCAGCATGTCCCAGTTCAATTAACCTAGCAGGAGGCAGGGCAGCAGCTGCAGGCCGCGGAGAGCATGGAAGTGGCTACGGAAGGTACAATAGGGTCCCTGCCACTTCCCAGAGTGCCGAGGATACGTCTCTGGTGGGTAGAGCAATCATGGTAGTGGTGATTTGATCATTAGGAACATAAATAGTTGGGTTTGCAAAGGGCACACAGACAACAAGCTGAATTGCCTGTCCAGTGCAAGGACTGCAGATGTTGCTCATCGCCTAGATACCCTGGTAGACAGTGAGAGGAATCAGTGGTTGTGGTGCATGTCGGTACCAATGACATGGGAAAAGGTAGTCCAAAGGACCTGGAAGTCAAATTTAGGCTCCTAGATAGGATGCTGAAAACCGGGACCTCTAAGGTAGCTTTCTCTGATATGCTACTGGTTCCACATGCAGGGCCAGCCAGTCAGGTGCAGCTTTGTGCTCTCAATGGGTTTGGATTTGTTAGGCACTGGGAAACATTATGGTAAAGGTGAAGGATCCCTGGGTGGTTAAGTCCAGTCAAAGGCGACTATGGGGTTGCGGCGCTCATCTCGCTTTCAGGCCAAGGGAGCCGGCGTTTGTCCACAGACTGTTTTCCGGGTCATGTGGCCAGCAGGACTAAATCACTTCTGGTGCAACAGGATACTGGACTAGATGGGGCACTGGCCTGATCCTTCTTATGTTCTTACATCCTTCCTATGTTCTTAGGATCTGGCTAAAAATCAATAGGAGTTAGGCTTGTGGATTTAATTAAGGGCCTCCAACATCTATCCCCACCAATGAAGCAGTAATTATACTCCATGATGAGTCTGGGTACAATTATCACCTCAATATTACAGATGGGATCTCAAGAGAACATCATCCAGAAATCTTATAGCTGAGCTTTTCTACATAGCTGAACCTAGCTTATGCTTTTAACTGTTCCATTTGCACTAGTAGATAAAAGGAAAATACAAATGGGAAGCAAAAGCAAGCCGGGCGGGCGAGGGGGAAAGGAAATGTTGGATCCGGCACCATTTGTCATTGTCCAAGCTCATCAACAATATAGGATTATAGGACAGCACCGTTGGAAGAATAAAAGCTTTTGCGGAACATTTGTGAATCATATTAGAGTCGGATTTGTAGTAATACACTTAAAAGAAAATAAATCGTCTCCTCCACTTCCTGCCGCAGCACAGCTAGAGATTCAGCTGCCATTTAATATCACAGCCATCTGAAGAGCTTAAATGCCTCCCGCACAAAGTCATCGTCTTCAGGGAACATCCCTTTCACCCCGGAGTTGCACTCGCTTACAATAGCCAACATAAATGTGAGACAGGGGCTGGGGGAGAGAATGGGAAAAGACATTTCTAAATGGTCTTTTAAAATACAGGATTTATAAATGCCAAAAATTGGTGTGTGTGGTTTTTATAGTGTTTGGGTTTGAGCTTTTTAGTTTGTTGTTTGGGGTAGGTGGTAAGCAAGACGCATAGCTGTCAAGCGTCCCTTATTTGGTGGGACAGTCCCTTATCCCAGTGCCATGTCCCGCTGCTGTCCCTTATTGATGAGGCTTCGTTTGGCTGCTGGCTGGGCTTTCTGCCTTTGGCTCGGAGGGGCTCAGAAGTTGAACATACCTGTGCCCGGAAAATCCCTTATTTTGGCTGCTGATCCCTTATTTTTGAGGCTGCTGGTCCCTTATTTTCAAATCTGTAAGTTGACAGCTATGGCAAGATGCAGCGTTTCCCTCTATTTCAGTGGAGGCAGGTCCATTTGGGGAAGTGGTGCAATGCCGAAGGGAGCCCCAGGGGAACCTTGAAGGAGGCAAAATAGTAACCCAAAAACCCCAATGAGGATGCTCAGTGGGAGGGCTAGGTAGTGATGTGAGGTGAGAATATTGTCTGGGGAATATTTTCGAGAATGAGAATATTCTCAAGAATATTGTCTGCCAGAAAATTCTCCGGAGAATATTCTCCACAAACTGTAAATTCTAATGTAAAAACCAGTTTTACAACCCACATTTTAAAAAATCTAGTAAATAAAAAGTCAAGCTGTGATATTGCCAGTGTAAGTAATAAATAATGATTTTTTTTCTGATCCAGATACGTTACTGGGCATTGTGTCATTCACCATTGGCAGTTCTGAAATGTGAGCGACAGAAAACTTTTTCTTCTTCTTTTAAAAATGCTATTCATTTAATCTGATGAACAATTGAATTCGTATGTATTTCAAGTATATGTAATAGACTTTCCCCCCTATTTTGGTGTGACCTTATTCTTAGCAATTCTATACCCTTGGCCATACAGTGTGATTTTTTTTCTTCCAGAAAGTAGCTTTAATGCTTCAAAGAATATGAATTCACTGCATTGCCCCATTGAATAAAAGTACAGTTTTTGGTTACCATCTGAACAAGTTTACCCATGAATATACATGTATATTAACTAATTATATCATTTTCAATGCATTAAAATGAATATTTTCCTACTTTAAATGAAAATTCTTTAATATTCTCATTAATTGAGAATATTCTCAAGAACATTCTCAAGAATATTCTCCAAAAGATTATTCTTGAGAATTTAACAGCACAAGGGCTGGGCGATATACCAAGATATCGTCCAAAACTGATTTGAACTCCATATTGTGATAGCAGTTTCATATTTTTTTGACCTGGCAAAATATTACAAATCAAGATGTGTTTGTTCATGTGTGTGTGTATGCGCATGCTATGCAAAAATCACAATGTGGGCGAAACCATTAAGCCAGCCAATGCCTCTAGTTAGCTCCATCCTTATTTCAGACATTGTTATATAGCAGTTTATCACAATGTTTAGCTGGTGATAAATCACGATGTTGAAAACCAGATAAAGCCCAGCCCTACGGAATGCTGGCAGACTTGAGGGTGGAGGCAGAGAAAATTGGACCAGAGAGGAAAGAGAATGGCATACCTTGGAAGGAAGCATGACAGAGTGATTGCAACAGTGAACACACCTTTTCTATATTAAAAGGTAAAGGTAAAGGACCCCTGACAGTTAAGTCCAGTCGCAGACAACTCTGGGATTGTGGTGCTCATCTGGCTTTACAGGCCAAGGGAACCGGCGTTTGTCTGCAGACCGTTTTTCCGGGTCATGTGGCCAGCATGACTAAGCTGGCGCAACAGAACACCAAAACCAGAGCAGCGCATGGAAACGGCGGTTATCTTCCCGCCGGAGTGGTACCTATTTATTTTTGAACTGCTATGTGTTTTTGAACTGCTAGGTTGGCAGGAGCAGGGACTGAGCAACAGGAGCTCACCCCGTCGCGGGGATTCGAACCTTCTGATCGGCAAGTCCTAGGCTCTGTGGTTTAACCCACAGCGCCACCCACATCCCTTTTCTATATTAGGCAGACAAAAAAAAAATCTTCAAGCAGTATACAGACCTCAGGCCCTCACAAACACATATTAATGGAAAGTTTAGCTGCAATTGAAGTTAAAATTATGGGGGTTGTGCCAGCTGAGTTTTCAAAGGAAAGCTTAATGCTTTAGCATCACAAAGTTCTTTGTATTTCAGCACAAGATCCCCCCCCCCCTTTATTTCAACAAGAGAAATTTTCTTCCTTTGCCAATATATCCTCTGGATTTAACACTAAAGATTTGAGCCCTGCAGGCAGTAGGAGTCTCAAGTTCATACTTTTCAAGCACTCAAGAGGATAAGGAGTTTGGAGGATATTTTCACAAACCCTACAGGAAATATTTAATCCCTCTGCATGATTTTTTTTAAAGAAAGCTATCCCCAGAGATTTATTTTATCTTGTCTATTTATAGGAACTGCCTTGCTGGACCAGGGCAACCACATGTCTATTGCACATTTTGCCAACATGGTATCCTCAAAAGCCCATCTAGTCTAGCATCCTGTTCTTTCAGTGGCCAACAGGATGCCTGTGGGCAACCTGCAAGCAAGACTTGAGAACAAGAGCACTCTCCCCTCCAGCCATGTATCACAGCTAGAAGTCATCATCAGTAGCCTTCTCCTCCATTCATTTGTCTGTTGTTGTTTAGTCGTGTCCAACTCTTCGTGACCCCCTGGACCAGAGCACGCCAGGCACTCCTGTCTTCCACTTCCTCCCGCAACATCAGGGTCTTTTGCAGGGTGTCTTCTCTTCTCATGAAGTGGCCAAAGTATTGGAGCCTCAGCTTCAGGATCTGTCCTTCCAGTGAGCACTCAGGGCTGATTTCCTTCAGAATGGATAGGTTTGATCTTCTTGCAGTCCACGGGACTCGCAAGAGTCTCCTCCAGCACTATAATTCAAAAGCATCAATTCTTTGGCGATCAGCCTTCTTTATGGTCCAGCTCTCACTTCCATACATCACTACTTGGAAAACCATAGCTTTTACTGTACAGACCTTTGTTGGCAAGGTGATGTCTCTACTTTTCAACGTGCTGTCTAGGTTTGTCATTGCTTTTCTCCCAAGAAGCAGGCGTCTTTTAATTTCGTGGATGCTGTCACCATCTGCAGTGATCATGGAGCCCAAGAAAGTAAAATCTCTCACTGCCTCCATTTCCTCCCCTTCTATTTGCCTGGAGGTCATTTGTCTAATCATCTTTTAAAGCCATCCAATCATTGCTTCCTATGGAAGTTCTGGCTTCTTCAACCTCTACCCTCCAGATGTTTTGGGCCTGCAACTCCCATGATCCCTAGCTAGCAGGACCAGTGGTCAGGGATGAAGGGAATTGTAGTCTCAAAACATCTGGAGGGCCGAGGTTGAGGAAGCCTGTTCTATCATGTCAACTGTTACCCCTCTCTTTTCTTTAACCAAAAAGTCCCTTTCCTCCTAGCAGAATTGCTCCATACCCAAGACAGTGGTCTGTTTCCGAACCTATCTTGCAGGCATTTGGACCACAACTTTCATCATCTCCAGCCTGGCGTAGTCGAAAACATCTAGAGGGCATCACATTGGTGAAGGATGATGGATTTCATCCAGTTTTGTATATCTTGTATACAGTACATTAGGGGAAACCACGTTGCAAAAAATATGTCTATTAAGGAAAACTGCACGCAAACATGTATAAATTAAGAGAAAGTTGCACTAAAATGTTGATGAATGTTCATAAGGACTTTTTCTTCTTCAAAAACAAAAATTGCAAACTGCTGTGGAAATGTGGAGGTGTGAATTTAAGATTGGAAACCTGGCGAATTTTGGAATAACATATATGACGAATTTAAGCAATTATTTAAATTTACAGTCAAAAAAAGGCCGGAGGTCTTCCTATTAGAAATATTGCCAATACAAATTAAGCAAAACACAAGACCAATGTTTATCTACGCAATCACTGCTGCGAAAATACTGGTTGCCAGAAGTTGGAAATGCGAAACAACACCAAGAATAACAGAATGGCAAACACTCATGATAGAGTATTTCGAATTTGCAAAGCTGACTGGAAAAGTCAGGGGAACCTTAAATTTAAAAGTATACGGAGAATGGAAAATATTTAAGGAATATATAAGACTATATTGTAAAAATGATATCATCCTAGCAGAATTGAATGATACTTGTGTATAATAAATAAATGGAATAAACAACTTAGAGGAAAATATGGAAAAAGATATAAAACCAACTGTGCTCTAAAATCAAGACAATAGAAACAGTATAATGAGAACGATTGGAAGTTTTCCACAGAAGACTATATTGGATAAGACATGATGTTGTATAAATGACAAACCTAGACAGCATCTTAAAAAGCAGAGACATCACCTTGCCAACGAAGGTCCGTATAGTTAAAGCTATGGTTTTCCCAGTAGTGATGAATTGATGCTTTTGAATTCTGGTGCTGGAGGAGACTCTTGAGAGTCCCGTGGACTGCAAGAAGATCAAACCTATCCATTCTGAAGGAAATCAGCCCTGAGTGCTCACTGGAAGGACAGATCCTGAAGCTGAGGCTCCAATACTTTGGCTACCTCATGAGACGAGAAGACTCCCTGGAAAAGATTCTGATGTTGGGAAAGATGGAGGGCACAAGGAGAAGGGGATGGCAGAGGACGACATGGTTGGACAGTGTTCTCGAAGCTACCAGCATGAGTTTGACCAAACTGCGGGAGGCAGTGGAAGACAGGAGGGCCTGCGTGCTCTGGTCCACGGGGTCACGAAGAGTCAGACACGACTAAATGACTTAATAACAACAACTTTTAATTGTTACTTTCTTTTTCTTTTCTTGTTACTTTTAAATTTCTTTGTAAAGAAATTATTTGTACCAAATTGCTCATCATTCAGCTTCTTTTAATGACCCCTGAGGTTCTACTATCATGAGATAGGGAGAAAAACCTCTCTGTGTCCACTTTTTTCACATCGTCTTTTTTTTAATACTGTCTTCATATAAGTCAGCAGGGAGGAGGATGGGAACAACATCAGAATTAGTTGGCTCCATCTATCATTGATTCTAGCTCTGCTGACCAACAACAACAAATCACTTATACCCCACCCATCTGGCTGGGTTTTCCCAGTCACTCTGGGCGGCTTCCAGCAGAATATTAAAATACAATGATTCATCAAATGTTAAAAGCTTCCCTAAACAGGGCTGCCTTCAGATGTCTTCTAAAAGTCAGATAGTTGTTTATTTCTTTGGCATCCGATGGGAGGGCATTCCACAGGGCGGGTGCCACTACCGAGAAGGCCCTCTGCCTGGTTCCATTGGCTCTGGCTCCACCTACTGTTGGCCTCCGCAACATCCACCCTACCAATCCCAATGGGCACCAGTCTTCACTGGTGTAGGAGAACCAGAACGATGGTCTCCTCAGAAGCAATGGCCTGAAAGCACTTTGCTGAGGTTAAGCAGAGATTTTTGTAGTCAGTGCCTGAATGGGAGACCACTGCTATACCACCCGGTGCCACATTATTTACTTATTTATTTTATAAAATTCATATGGCATTTGATTGTAAAAACCAGCCAGCCAACCAACCAACCAACCTCAAAGAGCTTTATAAAACATAACCGTAAAACCAAGAAAAATCCACATGTTGTTGTCAGTTTGCATTTCTTAGTACAGAAAGTATTGATCTGATGTGTAGAGATCTTTCCTGATCTGCTTAGTTCAAGAGGGTTCTGAAAGCTTCTCCGTGTGACAGAAAAGTCATGATGCTTGGGTTATTGTTTGGGTTATTCCTTCAGAGAATCTGAGTACAGCTGGTTTAAACTGGTTCTCTTACTTCTTTCTGTCAAGGTCATGCTGAATATAAAAGTAGGGCCAGACGGAGCCTGGGTTTCACTTCTTCTTTCTATCTCTTTGTTCTAGTGTGGTGTTCTGTTCTATATGCTATACAGTAGTGTTAAGATAAAAAAATTCCTTCCAGTAGCACCTTAAAGACCAACTAAGTTAGTGCTTGGTATGAGCTTTCATGTGCATGCACACTTCTTCAGAAAGCTCATACCAAGAACTAACTTAGTTGGTCTTTAAGGTGTAAGGTGCTACTGGAAGGATTTATTTTTTTTTTTTGACTATGGCAGACCAACACGGCTACCTATCTGTAACTGGAACCATAGTAGTGTTAAGGTTTAGTTATTAAGTTTAAGTTAAGTCTGCTGCAACTGGATTTCTTATGGACTGTGCCTATCCTGGATATATTGGATTTGTGACCATTATGCTCATTTGCCTTCAGTAGCAGTAAAGCTCTGTTGGATGAAGTACAATTGCCTCTGGTCTATTTTTGGGAACTCTGCAACGTGTTTAAGTTTTTTCCTGCTCTGGACGACAGTTTTATGATGTAAGAAAAGGCAGGGCAATAAGAGCTGTATTCCACTAAATTATACTTGAGTAGATCCACTTAAATGACTGGTCACAAGTTATTCATGTCTATTAAGGTCCATGGGTCTACTCTGAGTATAACTAATATTGGATACAACTCTGTGCATGCTGAACAAATAATAGGCTGAATAATATGTTTGCATAGCCAATATTGCAGCAAAACAATGTATTTCTAAGCAATTTAGTGAGATGTGGGTGAGGTGAAAAGTGAAAGTAACACACAGTGTTTCTTTTACACTTCTACCCATGATGCCCCGTACGCAGCAAAACATTGTGCTCAGTTAGCTGCAAAATTGCTTCCCAGCTTTCCTGAGTCCCTTCTGTTGCTTAATCAGCACTCCTAGAAGCAATATTTTCTGTCAATTGATTGACAAGAAGGCACTGCTTTCAGAAATGCTGAATCTACAATGCAGAGGGACTTGGTTAAGACTCGCTGTGACTATGACAAATATAAATGGCACAAAAGGGTTGCTCTGATGAGCTGCAGAGGCACACGGCTTTCAAAAGAACGGAATCAGGTAGGGAGGCTTCTCAAAATCTGTTGGTAGGAGAGCTGAACTAGATCAGAGTATGGCTATGGCAGAAAAACAAAAATTGTCCAAAGGTCAGATGGAATTCCCAGGTTGCATTTACACAAATCATTCAAATATGAAGTAAGATGGAATTTGTAGCGAGGCTTCACTCACAAATCTAGAGACAGGAGGCATTGTTCAAATGTTATTGCTGGGGTCAATGTGTAGTTTTGAAGAGCTATTATTTTTTCTGTCACTTGAATTATATTCTTGTACAGTCATACTTTGGGTTACAGGTTGTGTTTTTTCAGGTTATGGACCGCCAAAACCCGGAAGTACCGGAACGAGTTACATCCGGGTTTGGGCAGTCGTGCATGCGCAGAAGAGGTAAGTCGCACTTTGCGCATGTGCAGAAGCGCTGAGTCGCAACTCGCGCATGCGCAGACACCCAGCTGCGGGTTGTGAATGCTGCAGGTTGTGAACACACATCACACACGGATCACGTTCGCACCCGAGCGTCCACTGTATTTTATTGTTGGACCTTATTTTGAATAATATGCATAATCGATATATGATACATGATTAGCGGAAAATATCTCATTTTAATAAACACACAATACAATTATTGTATATTACTAACTCAATATGTTTTTGTTAGGCTGTTGCTTATTAGGATTGTGTTACACCTTGCAACTGCTAGCGAATTGTGTACATTTTTGATCTTGCAAGTAGCTTTGAGCATGGATTACTATGGAGAAGTGGCATACAAATAAATGGTGGTGAATTTAAATGACCGCATGAGTCCTCCAAGCAGTTACAGAAGGCTCTGCTTCAAATTTCATCAGATAGGAGCCCTACAAACCTTTAGCTGGAGATGATGGGGACTAAACCTGGGACCTTCTGCATGCAAAGCATATGGGCTGCCTATGGTCCTTGACCTCAATGAGAAACATGGCATTTTCAGTGGCAGCCCCAATGCTTTAAAATACAGTGGTACCTCAGGTTAAGAACTTAATTCGTTCCGGAGGTCCGTTCTTAACCTGAAACTGTTCTTAACCTGAGGTACCACTTTAGCTAATGGGGCCTCCTGCTGCCACCACGCGATTTCTGTTCTCATCCTGAAGCAAAGTTCTTAACCCGAGGTACAATTTCTGTGTTAGCGGAGTCTGTAACCTGAAGCATCTGTAACCTGAAGCGTCTGTAACCCGAGGTACCACTGTATTCTCTCCCACAACATCTGTGGATTGAACTGCAACAACACCAGAGGATTCAAGGTTAGTGAAAGGTGCTGTAGTCCTTAGGGACCAAATAGAGAATCTGCTCCATAGTGAGACTGTGTAAACCCACCAAAACAATGTATTCTTTATGCTTCTGTGGAATATATTTCAGAGGTGTTTGGTGTATTGTGTAGTAGCTTAGCAAATGGAGAATATCCCATGGGCCTCAGGCTCCTCAACAAGCTTTCGTAAATCTAAGCGCCAGTAAGAAATGGAGCTCTCCAGACAAAACTTATTGAACTGGATTAGTATTAGAATGATTATGGGCTGAAAATATTGTCGTCCTCTTGCAAACAACAATAAATAGGAAAACAACCCCATGCATTAAAAAAATAATCTACTCTCCATTTGGGAAAATGTTTTTGGACTTCAACTTCAATCACTCTCAACCTGCATAGTTGAGGGTCAAGAATGATCGGAGTTGGAGTCCAAAACACCTGGACAGCATTGGATTGGGGAAGGTTGCTCAAAACATTTTCTAGCCTAAATCAACCCCGAACCCCCATGCAAAAATATTATATATAGTGCTATATTCACTGCAGTGTTGAGTGGCTTGTTCTGCTGGCACGATACTTTCTCCTTGTACATGGGAAAAATCTCTCCCTCTCTTTCCTTGACACTCCCCTTAATCTCTTATGGATTTCCTCCAATCCTCTGGAGCAGATTTAGGGATGGCATGGAACACACATGTGGAGAGGAGAGGGGAGAAATCCCATTGCACTAGCTAGCACAGCTACTTAGTTGAATACCCCCCCCCACATCAGTTTATAACATGCTCCCATGTATAAAACAACCCTATTTTGTTGTTGTTGTTGTTTAGTTGTTTAGTCGTGTCCGACTCTTTGTGACCCCATGGACCAGAGCACGCCAGGCACTCCTGTCTTCCACTGCCTCCCGCAGTTTGGTCAAACTCATGCTGGTAGCTTCGAGAACACTGTCCAACCATCTCATCCTCTGTCATCCCCTTCTCCTTGTGCCCTCCATCTTTCCCAACATCAGGGTCTTTTCCAGGGAGTCTTCTCTTCTCATGAGATGGCCAAAGTATTGAATCCTCAGCTTCAGGATCTGTCCTTCCAGTGAGCACTCAGGGCTGATTTCCTTCAGAATGGATAGATTTGATATTCTTGCAGTCCATGGGACTCTCAAGAGTCTCCTCCAGCACCACACCTATTTTTAGGAACCCCAAATTAAGGAAATGGGGGGAGATGGCCCTGAGTTGTTTAGCTTTCTGGGGGGGGATTGCTGACATTTGCTCACCCGCCTGACCGCCGCTGCCAATCACCCGCCTAGCCGAAGACACCAATTTTCTTCCCGCTCGCCACCAGGAGCTGCCAATCGCCCGCCCAATTGTAACAGCAGCAGCCAATTGCCAACAGGCCTTGTTGCAGCCACCAATCACCCGCCCAATCGCTGCTGACAATCTCCTGCTCGCGGCTGCCACCAATCGCCCCCCCCGTACTATTCGTGTATAAGACAACCCCCAATTTTTAACATTTAAATAATAATAATAACAAATGACTTATACACAGAAAAATACTGTATGTCTTCCTCTACAGCAGTGGCTCTCAAAGGGTGTGGCACGCCACAGAGTTGTGACACATGTGGTAGAAAGATTCAAACCCAACCCAAGAAAGTTTTAAACATTTCAGTGTAGTACAGTATCATTTTTATTTTATTTTTGCAGAATATAGATAGGGGCATTTTCAAAACCAAACGCTACTAGTTGTTGTTTCTTTTTGTTTTCCAATGTATTGCTTATCAATAATAATAATAATAAAATTCAGTGCAGCACAAGCAAATTTTTATTCTGAAAAGTGTGGCCCAGAGAAAAAAGTTTGAGAAGGAAACCTTCGCTGGTGAGTCCACTAAGTGATGCTCCTGTAGTATCTCCCTCTGTTTTAATGGGCCTTTGGTAAAAGCAGAGACTGCACCCCTAGGCAACAGAGCAAGATCTGAGAACGTAAGAACTGCCAGGCTGAAGAAATAGTCCATCTATCACCCAACATCTGATAATGGCCAGTACCAGCTTTCTCAAAGGAATGAAGCAGGGTTGGGTGATCCCACTCTAGCCTGAAGGATAAAATTTCTTTCTATAGACCTAGAGTGAGCAGCTGTCTTATGCCCTGAAGCTATAGAATATCCATATCCCAGAATTTATTTATTTTTTACTCTGCTCACTGTAAGTGTGGAAGTTGTCATTCTACAAAGAAATGCTTAATCCGCTTTGGAATCCTGCTAAGCCTTTTTATAGAGCTCGGTGATATCATATGTCATTGAATGCTACCCACAGTTTATTTCACTGCCTCCCTGTATTTAGCCAGGTAATGTAGCCTCATTTTATCAGTCTACCGGCAGGTAAGAGAGCACAGTGTTGGGTTCTATTCCTCTGCTGGTGCTATATGCAGAAATGAAGATGAGCCTTTAATGGATTCCTTTACTATGTGGTGTGGGTAGAATTTGGTCTGGTCTGCATTATTAAGCAAATCAGCTAATTTGCAACTCCCAGGTGGGGAAAACACAGACTGGAATGTAATCATCCTTCGGATTCTGCACTTTTCCAAGTTTTGCAATACTTTTCATGTCTCAGAAAATATAGACCAAAATGCATATTTTATCCTAGAAGTGTGCGCATTGAGATAAAATATGTAAAAAGGTGAAATATATATACATATATATGAGATTTTCATTTCTAATATTTCACTTCCTGCTGTTTATAGGATATATTTTGCTAACTTTTTAATGGCTTTTACTCTGTATTTTTGCAGCTGAGTTTTATTTTGTATTGTTTATTTTCATATTAAAAGAAGATATTTTAACTAGTTATTAGTTGCATTTTATAAACCATGGAAATTCTTGGGGGGGGAGGGGGTTGTATTTGCTGTTTATTTAAGATTTTTCAAAACGTGTTGTAGAACACTTAAACAGTTTTGCTTCAATGTAACCAATGTAAAATTGTCCAAACAAACATTATTTTCTGATGAAATAGGTCATAGAATCATATTGCAGAGTTGGAAGTGACCCTGAGAGTCATCTAGTCCAACCCCTCACATTGCAGAAATCTCAACTGAAGCATCCATGTCAGATGGTCACCCAACCTCTGCTTAAAAACTTCCAGTGAAGGAGTGTTCAGCACCATCTGAGGGAGTCCACTGCTGAACAGCTCTTCCCATCAGAAAGTTCTTCCTGATGTTTAGACAATACTCTCCTTTCTTGTAACCAGAATCCATTGGTTTGGATTGGTCAGCCTCCAGAGCAAGAGAAAACAAGCTTGCTCCATCTTCCATGTGACAGCCCTTTAGATACTTGAAGTTGGCGATCATTTTTCCTCCCAGTCTCCTCTTTTCCAGGCTATCATACCCAACTCCCTCAACTGTTCCTCATAAGACTTGGTTTCCAGACCTTTGATCATCTTGGTCACCCTCCTCTGCAAGCATTCCACTAAATTATGGGGCCCAGAACTGGACACAGTACTCCAGGTGTGGCCGACTTGAAGGAATTGAGGGGATGACCACCAAATTTACCGATGACACTAAACTGGGAGGTGTAGCGAATGCCGCAGAAGACAAAACTGGGATTCAATATGACCTTAACATATTGGAGAACTAGGCCCAAACTAACAAGATGAATTTCAATAGCGACTAATGTAAGGTTCTGCACTTAGGCAGAAAGAAACAGCTGCACTAATGGGGAACACCTGGCTTACCAGTAGTACAGGTGAAAAGGATCCAAGCTTAAAATGAGTCAACAGTGTGATGCAGCTGCAAAAAAAAGAGCTCATGCTATTCTACGTTGCATCAACAGAAGCATAGTTGCCAGATCAAGGGAAGTAATAAAGGTAAAGGTACCCCTGCTCGTACGGGCCAGTCGTGTCCGACTCTGGGGTTGCGTGCTCATCTCGCTCTAGAGGCCGTGAGCCGGCGCCGTCCAAAGATACTTCCGGGTCAATTGGCAGAAATGACTGGCAAAATTCGTGACCAGGGAGAAGAGTCGGTGGAGGAAGACTGGAAGAAATTTAAAGACTACTTGCAGAAGCATTGTAAAATTAAGGAATGTTAAAATGACGTTTGATGGAAAAGAAGTGGTATTGGTAAAAAGATTTTTAAGAAAATTTAAATGGGGATTGATAAAGGATAAATGCTAGAGGGTAAGGATTTGCTGAATTTAATATTTGAACTGGAATACAAAATGGGAGGTGTGAGGAGGTCAAGAAACTAGTGAATGAACTATAAGAGATGAAAATATTAATTTATTCTTTGTTCTGTTTTTTGGTTTTTCTTTTCTTTCTTTTTTTCTTCCTTCCTTTCTTTTGCTAATGGTTTGTTACTGTGTATTTTTTATATGTTTTGTTCTTGTATGCTTTTACTCTTGAAGTTTTTCTTATGTTTAAATCTTGAAATTTTTTATTGTTTGTGAAACTTTAATAAACATTATTTTTTAAAAAAACAAAACAAAGACACTTCCGGGTCATGTGGCCAGCGTGACAAAGCTGCAGCTGGCGAGCCAACACCAGCGCAGCACACGGAAACACCGTTTACCTTCCCGCTATAAAGCAGTCCCTATTTATCTATTTGCACTTAAGGGTGGTTTCGAACTGCTAGGTGGGCAGGAGCTGGGACCGAACGACGGGAGCTCACCCTGCCGCGGGGATTCAATCGGCAAGTCCTAGGCTTTTACCCACTGCGCCACCCGTGTCCCATAAGGGAATTAATAGTACCACTCTATTCTGCCTTGGTGAAAAACAATTTTTCTATGGATTTTTTTAAACACACACACATACAGAGAGAGAGAGAGAGAGAGAGAGAGAGAGAGAGAGAGAGAGAGAGAGGTTAATGCAGAAACAGAATGCAACAAACTTATACATGAAAGTATCCAAATTAAAACAGAACAGAAACAAACTAATCTATCCCATCCGTAATGAACACTGCTACTATTAAGGACTTTTCTTAAGTGCCTGTCAAGTCGTGTTAAAGATAATTTGGGGTGGGGATGGGGTCTTTGGTCAGAATATGAATAACAGTGGACAAGCTTACCCAAAATGGAAGGCGTGGAGAGTATGTGTATTAATTTAGCAGCGCTTAGTTTATTTTTTTGCTTGCTATTCTTTGAATATTATTAATACTGTTTTTATAGATTATAAATGCTGCACTGACTTGTTAAGCATATAACACAACTTTTGCTTTAATTGTGATGTTTAGCTTATTTTTTAGTTTTCACTTTGTTCACAGTGTTTTATAGATGTCACTGATGGTTTGCTAATTATTCTGTATGATTTATGCTGTTGTTGTGTTCTATTATGTTCTGTCATGTTATTATGATTTATTGTTTGTTAGCCGCTTTGGGGTCCATTTGAATGAAAAGTGGCATAGAAATATAATAAATCAAAAGACAAGTTGGCTAGCATTTATCTTCTCATGCCATGCTCAGTCCCTAACAAGTGATGGGCAGTTTTTTATGTGACTCTCTTAGGTTGTGCCAGGCAAGGATGGAGGCTTAGTTTCTACAGGATGAATGCCAGAGGGGGAAAAAATATTTACTGCACAAACATTTGATACATGCTGGCCATGTTTAAATGCACTTACTGTACACTGGCCCAGTTGCACATTAATTTAGGAAAATAGGAAGCTGTCATATGCAGAGCCAGAAGATTGGTCCATCTAGTTTAGTATACAGTATTTACTGCTGTCAGCAGAAACTAGAGCATTTTGCTAAGCTATGGCCCCTAACCTAGAATTCCAACAGTTAATGGCCTGTGAGTGTGCAGTGGTAGCATGCAAATGATGCACGGTGCAAGTGGCAAGCGCATCTTTAAACATGTCCACACATTGGTGACTTACACACATTAGGTCTAAGTCCAACAGGCTGGACAAATCAATAATTTCTTCCAAACCAAGTACCAGTACCTAAATCATTTGCAATGGCACAGAGATTCCTTGGCAGATGAATCAGTACAGAAAAGGTTCCTAGAATATTGGAAGCGTGAAACCCTACTTGGCCTAAAAAATAATAATACAGTGGTACCTTGGTTTATGAACTTAATCCGTTCCGGAAGTCTGTTCTTAAACCTAGGTGTTCTTAAACCAAGGTGTGCTTTCCCATAGCAGTGGGGGGCTCAGTTTACAAATGGAACACACTCAACAGGAAGCGAAACATGTTCTGCTTCCAAGGCTAAGGTCACAAACCAAAACACCTACTTTGCAGCGTTCTTAATCCAAGTTGTTCATAAACTAAGCTGTTCTTAAACCGAGGTACCACTGTATTCAAAAAACATTTGCACATTTGAAACAGACAACCAGTCCAGTTCAAATCTCTGCAGACACAGGCTGTATTCAGAAGTGGGGTTTATTGCATTATTTTACTAGCTATAATGCTAGAGCACTTCATTCACAATTTCTAGCATTCCTTTCACATTGCAGTACTTGCTGCATTATGGAACTGTGATTTTTTTAAATCAATATGCCACCGTGTTGCCTTAATTTCACACCATTGGCATGACATAACAATGAGCATAGGACATGCTGCCACTCTCCCAACCCTCTGTGTGCATGCACACTTCTTTTCCATAGTTTTGGCCCAAATACCACCCAAAATTTCATTACATAAGTGATTGGGGTGTTCTCCATGAAAACGTACAAGACAAAAATCCTGTGATATTCTGGGTTTCCACGGTTGCAATCCCCCCCCCCCCGGCTAAACAATTAACACAGGGGGGGGGGGAAATCACTAAACTTCTGTTACATTTCCAGAAGTGGATTTTATGTTGTGTGAAAGATAACGTAACATGTAAAAATTAACAGAGAAGCAAACTTCTGGAAAGCAGAGCGTTCCTCTGCTACATCTCACCACCCTGACAACTCCTAAAATGCTTCAGGCACTTATGATGAGTTGACTAAAAAATATAATCAGGCAGTTTTACAGGATGGGGTACAATTAATTGAGACGCCAACAGTGTTTGCCGAAAAACATCCCTTCTAATCCAATTAGTGTTATTTAATGCCAAAATGTCATCCATCACTTTGCCGATCCTTTTTTTTAATTTTTGTCAGTTGTCTTTGAAGTTCCTCGCAGTCTTCCCCAGGACATTCCTAAATTCCTCGTCATTTGCGAAGTTTCACTAGCTCATTGTCCACTCAAGCTTTCATTCAAAACATGAAAAATGTTTCGTCCCAATGTGCTGTGGTCAGAACTGCTAAAACCAAGAGGAATGATGGAGGAAACATCAAAATTGGGAGGGGTAGGGAGAATAAAGCCAGTAATGAATTTAAAATATAAAACTTGTTTTGTCCCCCCCCCCCAGCCAATTCCTCTGATCTGATTCAATGCAAAACCATTCTACAGAAGTGTTAATTAAATTTGGAGTGGGCAGGCATGCTTGTATGAGCTTGCACACCCATATTTCAGGCTACATATTACAATTAGAATGTGCAACAAAATCTGACAATGTTCCAGCCAGCCAAACCTTCTTTCAGGATAAAAAAGGTAAAGGACCCCTGACAGTTAAGTCCAGTCACAGACGACTCTGGGGTTGCAGCACTCATCTCACTTTACAGGCAGAGGGAGCCGGTGTTTGTCCGCAGACAGTTTTTCCGGGTCATGTGGCCAGCATGACTAAGCCACTTCTGGCGAAACCAGAGCAGTGCACGGAAATGCCGTTTACCTTCCTGCTGGAGTGGTACCTATTTATCTACTTGCACTTTTTTGAGGGGCGTGCTTTCAAACTGCTAGGTTGGCAGGAGCTGGGACTGAGCAATGGGAGCTCACCCCGTCGCAGGGATTCGAACCGCCGACCTGATTGGCGAGCCCAACAGGCTCAGTGGTTTAGACCACAGCGCCACCCGTGTCCCTCTTTCAGGATATTCCACCCCATTTTCTTGTTCCCCCGGTTTTTCACCCCCACAGGGCAGCATTATGTGACCAGTGAGCACACTCAGTCCTTGTTATATGGCTTTGCTGCTTTCTTAAGTTTTTGTTTATAAATATATATATTTTCTACATCTGCAAACTTTGAGGGTGCACTTGATGATGAACTGTTTTCAAACATTGTGGTCATTACAAGAAATGACTGGCAGAATCCGAGACCAGGGAGAAGAGTTGGTGAAAGAAGACTGGAAGAAATTTAAAGACTATTTACAGAAATATTGTAAAATTAATGAATGTTAGAAGGATGTTGGATAGAAACTAAGGGGTTTCCAGCTGTAATGCTTTAGGAGATACGAAAAAAAAAGGTTTATAAATGGGTAAAAGCTTAATGGTAAGGATTTGCTGAACTAACAAATTGAAGTGGAATACAAAGAAGGGAGGTATGAGGAGGTCTGGGGAAATAAGCGTAAGGAAGATATGTTATGGAAAATTATTTGTTTTTTTAATTGTTTTTATGTTGTATTTTGCATTTTGTTTCTTTTTATTTTTCATTTTCATTGTTATATTTTAAAAACTTTAATAAATATCTTTTGGAAAACAAACAAACAAACATTGTGGTCATTACAACTTAACACTTAAGTTCACTACTTAGGCTACATGAGGTTATTCCTCAGAAGCACCTGTGTTCCTGGCCATCTCACTAGTTCTATACACTGTGACTATCATTCCAGTTAAATGAGTCAGTGTATTAGACATTTATGCCAAGATGGGCTTTCTTTGTATCATGAGCGAAGGTGGAGCATGGAGGAACTTAGGTGATTGGTTGTTTATCGGTTTCAGTGTATTAAGGAAAGCTCAGCTGATGTTAACTGATACAGGGACACAACGGAACAATCTGAGGACACAGGTCCACTGCATATAAAAGTGTACGCACAATATTTTCCACTCTGAATGTTGTTGGCATCCGTCTGTCTCAAGAGACAATGGAGTGCGCCTCCAGGGGTGAAGTCAAACTGCTGCATTAGCTGCACTGAAGTGACCTCCCAGGGGTGCTGTCAGAGACTGGGCAGATTTGGAGGAGTGGTGGAGACCACCACTCCAAGGGACTTAGAGAGGGTAGGAAGAGGAAGGGAGTATGGAACCAGGATCATGGTGGCTTGGGATGGGACACATCCCAGAAGAAGAAAGGAGCTGGGAAATAATGGGTGATGAAGAACAAGAGTGAGATAGCAGGTGCACCAGCCCTGGAGTCAGATGTATTAGAAACAGTACAGCAGCCACATAGTCTCTAGAGAGTATGCTAGAGCCCCCTTCTTCCCCTAGAACCAGGTGTGCCCTTCATGTCTCAGAGCAGAAAGCCAAACAGAGACAGAGGGATTTCCTTAAAAGACACCGTAGACAGCAGGAGGAGTCTGCGGGCTAGGAAGTAACTCCCAGGGGGTGAGGAGCGTCATTCTGAGCAATGTCAGTTCAAGCATTGAGGTGTACATTCCATCTCTCTCTGTGTATTCATTGATTGAATTAAAAGCATTGAAAGAAGCTCTCAGAGTCTCTGATTTTACCAGGAAGCTAGCCAGTGAGCTGTTGAAGGCGCCCTCCTGAAGGTGCAAGCCTGGCCATTGTGTATAGAAGTCCTGGGCTTCCCAGACCACAAGACTTCCCCTCTTGGCCTTGCTGATGAGGTCCAAAGGAAAGCAGAGGAATGTGTTTGGCACCAGCTTGGCTGCAGGAGTTGCTGGAAGGAGGCGTACAAGGCACCACCCAACTGTCTTAGAGTCTCTACTTCACTCCACTTGTATTGGGTTCATTCCTTAGCCTTATCTTCTCCCAAAGATATCCCAAAAGGCAACAGAGGTTTAGGGTCAGAGTTTTCCTAGGTGGGCTACCTTCCCAGGTTGATGAGCCCCATCTTCCCCCCACTTCCCTCTACAGCATGTCAAGAAATCACCTTCTTGACCGTTGGACCCACTATTGGTCTCATCCACTCAATCCGCTGGAGCCTGACTTCACATTCAGGAGAATACCCTAACTCATCAAGGGTTTGAGAGCCATTAACTACCCTCACCTGGGGTGTGGCCGCTGTCACATGATGACAACTTCTAGAAGTCACAGGTGAGAGCCAAGTTTCTCAACAACTCCCTTTCCCCTCACTGTCCTTCACCTCATTTGTCCTGTTATTTCATCTTATTGGCAATTCATGTACTTGCCAATGATGTCACATTCTGATGGGATGATTTCATCTAGGCACAAAACCACCCCAGTGGATATGTTCAGATTAGACAGCCTCATGGGTCAAGTGATGGATGGTCAGTGAGGTCAGAGAACAGCAGCAGCCGGGGCATCATGCAACACAGAAGCCATGCAAATATTTGACCAGCAGAGTATTTCAGGTAATTGGTTCAGCTGCATTGAATATACTAATTTGAAACAAATATCAGTATTAGTGAATATCTGGCAGTCATTCAGTCTTCAGTGCCAAGTTGGGCATCACATAACAGCTGCGACTCAGCTGGCAAAAGACTGAGCAGCGTCGTTACTACCTATGTGTTGATATTACATTTCTTTGCACAGATTTTATTTGGCGTAGTTTCCAGGGGATCCTAAAATAATATGTACAGCATTTAACAAGCTGATTGAGGAACGGCACAGCATATTAATGATATTACTTCATTTATTTAGATTCTGCACCCCCCCCCGCCCTGTGAGCTTACTTTATTCTCTTAAAAACTCTTGGAGGTAGGTATCAGGGCTGGTTCATATGCAGGTCAGCACTCAAGACCCAGAGCCAAGTATATAAGTTAGCTCTTTATTCAAGAAAATATCATATCAGGCAGCAATGCCTACAAACAGGACTGGCCCCCATGAAACAGTGGCCAGTACTGACGGCCTTTGCCTTCTACATCCCACTAAGTCTTCTCTCCAGCCAGATGTCTCCCAAGCAGCCTTAAACTACATCAGGGAGGGGCTACCTCTGCTCTTTGTTCTGCTACACATAAAGTGCTCCATGACCTTGGAGATAAGGCAGGGGAGAGGAGCTTACTACAGTAGGAAAGGCAAGCTCCACGGATGCTTCTGCAGCCTCTGCTCCCTCCAGCTCTGCTTCACACCCAGAGTCTGAATTGCTTTCTGCATCTGGCTCTTCTCTCTCACTCAAGCCTGTTGCTTCTTCAGCAACCATTCTGCACCCCTCCCTTCATCCTCTGACCTGTCCTCAGTGTCCCACCAACCAGGCTTCCCTAAGGGGTTCCCCGGTTGGTGCCCCACTGACAGTAGATTAGTTTGCTCAAGGGACCATCAACACACACACACACACACACACACACACACACACACACACACACACACTTTTTGCTGCTTTTTGAAAAACAAAACAATTGTTTCCATTTTTTAAAAAAGCTAAAGTGAAAATATTGTTGAATATGCTGGCTCTGCAGACAAAACTATCATGCTCTTCATATTCAGAGTCACATAACACCTGTCTTTCAATCTTTAAACCTGACTCATCTTGTAGTTTATTTTTACTCTCATCATTCATTTTTTTTAAACCAGGAGTTCAGTTTTATCCTTATTAATTTTAAGACCTGCTACTGCTCCATTTTTTTAAAAAAAAATCTTTTCTAGTGCTTTTGGGATTGACTCTATTGGTTCTTCCACAGATATCAACACATTGTCTGCAAATGCTTTTAATTTATATTGCCTCTGTCCCACTGTTGTATCTTTAATTTCTTGATTACATCTTATTCTTTGTACCAAAACTTCTAAAACTAAACAACAAAGGTGACAATGTGCAGCCTTGTCTCGTTCCTTTAGTTATTTTGCAATTCTCAGTCAGAGAATTGTGGAACAATTGTGGAATAGGGATATAAAAACTACAGCATGTTATGGTTTAAGAGAAAAGTATATGAAAATGATACATGGATGGTATTTAACACCTAGTAGATTGGCAAAAATGTATAAATCAAAACTGAGTAAGTGCTGAAAATGTAAAGAGAAGGAAGGTATTTTTATCACATGTGGTGGTCTTGTTGAAAGATTAAAGCTTACTGGGAAATGATATATAATGAAATGAAAAGGATGTTTAAAACTTATGGAATATGCAGAAATGGCAAAACTTACTGGAATAATAAGAAATCAACATTTTAAAATAAAAGAATGGATATGGTTTATTTACAAACAAATTGTAAACAGATAATGACATTGGTGGAATTATTGTAATAACCTGCAATTTTAAAAATAATATAGAATTAAAATAAATAAATAAATAAAAGCATAAGTTAAGTTAATTTAAAATATGCAGGAAATGATAAAACAAATTTACGGAACCACAGAAAGAGGAAGGAAGTCGAATTGTTTGAAATGTTACAATTTGTTATTTAGGTACTGGTACTTGGTTTGTTATGTATACAAATGAAAACTGCATTTTTTTTTTAAGACTTAATGTCTGTACATGGATTTTCCTTGGAAGACAACACTTTGTGTTTAGTAATTATTTGTTGAAAAAAATTCAGTGGAGTTTATAAGTAAAATAGCAACATAACTGTGCAAAAGTTTTTCTCATGCTGAGAATGTGAAATCATTATTTCCGATCTTCAGAGATGAGTATCACTGCCAATGGAGCCAAAACAGAAACCACTCACACACAAAGGGAAAAGGCATCAGCAGGCTTGAGAGAACTGTAAGATTTTCAGAGTTACATAGAAACTTTAGCAGGGGAACTAAGCAGGGGGGACAGACCCCCCCCCCCACACACACCAGGAACATGAAGTCAGGTGTGGGGCAGGTAAGAACACTGTTTCAAATGAAAAATTGGGAGCTTAAAGTGGAGTTACCAGAAAGGATGGTAATACAGTGGTACCTTGGGTTACAGACGCTTCAGGTTACAGACTCTGCTAACCCAAAAATAGTACCTCGGGTTAAGAACTTTGCTTCAGGATGAGAACAGAAATCGTGCTCCAGTGGCGTGGCGGCAGCAGGAGGCCCCATTAGCTAAAGTGGTGCTTCAGGTTAAGAACAGTTTCAGGTTAAGAACGGACCTCCATAACGAATTAAGTTCTTAACCCAAGGTACCACTGTAACACATTTTATCCAAGGAGGAGTATGCAGTTTTCATTCAGTGGAAGCCACTTCTCCCTCCCAGTACTGCCATTGCAAGCCTCCGTGAGGTGTCCGTTTAAACTTCTGACATCAGGATTTTAAAGAAGCAGCATGGGGAGCCTTGCAACACATATGGCTGGCAAAGCCCCTCATCCCTGCCCAAGGGCCCAACTGTGAGCTGCTTGGGTACCACTCACAAAGGATTTTGATGAGTGTGATAGTATAATGACAGGCCACCTGTTAAACTGAGCTTCCTGCTGTCTATTTTCCTCTAGGAGGTTTAGTTTGGTCAGAATCGAGTATACACTTCCAGAGCTAATGCTAATTACATTGTTGTTGTTGTTGTTGTTGTTTAGTTGTTTAGTCGTGTCCGACTCTTCGTGACCCCATGGACCAGAGCACGCCAGGCACTCCTGTCTTCCACTGGCTCCCGCAGTTTGGTCTAACTCAAGCTGGTAGCTTTGAGAACACTATCCAACCATCTTGTCCTCTGTCGTCCCCTTCTCCTTGTGCCCTCCATCTTTCCCAACATCATGGTCTTTTCCTGGGAGTCTTCTCTTCTCAGGAGATGGCCAAAGTATTGGAGCCTCAGCTTCAGGATCTGTCCTTCCAGTGAGCACTCAGTGCTGATTTCCTTAAGAATGGAGAGGTTTGATCTTCTTGCAGTCCATGGGCCATCAATTTAAAAGAAGATTCAACAAATTCATGGAGGATAAGGCACCGTGGGTTAAACAGAGCCTAGGACTTGCCGATCAGAAGGTCGGCGGTTTAAATCCCCACGATGCGGTGAGCTCCCGTTGCTCGGTCCCTGCTCCTGCCAACCTAGCAGTTCAAAAGCACATCAAAGTGCAAGTAGATAAATAGATACTGCTCTGGTGGGAAGGTAAACAGCATTTCTGTGCGCTGCTCTGGTTTGCCAGAAGCGGCTTAGTCATGCTGGCCGCATGACCCAAAAGCTGTACGCCGGCTCCCTTGGTCAGTAAAGCTAGATGAGTGCCGCAACTGTTATGTACTGATGTTCTCACCCTGGGCCAACAGGGGGATACTGTAGATCAGTGTTTCCCAAACGTTTTTGGGCAACGGCACACCTGTTAGCCGGAAAAAAATCTCGCGGCACACCACCATTAAAGCCCCGCCCCGTGACGTCAGCGCGCAGCGTCACGCCGGGAGGGACGCACAAAAGCGAAAGTTTTTTCCCTCCCCCTTGCCGGGGTGGGAGGAGGCAGCAGAGCGAGGGCAGCTGAGGCGGCGGCGGCGATAGCGGGCGGAGGAGGGGGCGGCGGCGGGAGTTGCTGCTGCTGTTGTTGCTGCTGCTGCCCGGACATGCCGGCCTCCTCCTCCTCCGCTGTCTCGCGCTCCTCCCTTTTGCGCGCGCTGCCCCGCCGCTCGGCACCACCACCGCGGAGCCGCCCCCGGCTCGACGCGGATCCTCGCCGCCGTCGCCGCCTCTCACCGCCCGACTCGCCCGCCTTCCTCCCACGGCACACCAGCCGGTGTCTCACGGCACACTAGTGTGCCGCGGAACACCGGTTGGGAAACACTGCTGTAGATAGATGCAAATGAAGGATCGAAAGTAACATTCTGTGATTGGATAGTTTGTATGCAAATGAAGGATTGAAAAGTGACATTCTGCGATTGGATAGTTTTAGAAAGTTGCAACAGTTACAATTGTTCTGGAGCTCTATATAAGCAGGCTGACTGAGCTCCTCAGTTAGTTCTGTTCCAGCTTACAAATAAAGAGCTGCTTTGGAAGAATCGCTGTGTCAAACCCCAGCGTCTGCCACAATTGGACCTAATGGTCAGGGGTCCCTTTACCTTTAAGGCTATGGCCACTAGCTATGATGGCTCTGTTCTACATCTGTTGCTGAAGGCAATATGCCTCTGAGAACAGAATGCTGGACTATTGCCCTGAGCCAGCAGACAGGCTCTTCATATAAGTAGTATGAGAAGTAGTGGTAGTAGTATTGTTCAGTACTGAATGTAGATTTGCAGTGGGGGAGGGAAGGAGGATATGCAAAGCTCTTGGAGATTTCTGTTGAAACGTAGAGGGATATACAAGTCAAAAAAACAAACAGCAAAATTAAAGAGCACTTTTTAAACAAACAAAGCCAACTGTGCCAGCTTTGCGAGCTGGGAGAGAAAACAGAAGTGTCTTTTCCAAACACTTGCTGAGAATGGATGAGCCAATTCTGAACAGAGCTGATGGGGATTTGCTCATCGCTGATACCAGCAGCTCCCACATGTGTAGGCTTGTGTACAGATAGACACATGAAACAATTAACACATGAAACATCTTGCACGGGTGAGGACAGAACCCCAACACTTTCCTTAATAATTTCATTGCTGTGACCCTAATTTGCCTGTAGGGAGACATCAATACAGATGCATATTTTAAAAGCTTTCCAGCATTCCATTTTTTTTTCTGGCAGGGAAATGCCACGATGATCTCACAAACAGTAGCACAGCAGTGTGATCATCACATAAAGATCTATTTGTCCTCCCAGAAGTGCTCTGGAAAAGGGGGCACCGGGAGGGGCAAAGAGAGAGAGGGACCAGTGTTGTCTTTAATATGTCTTCGGGCGCATGAGTCGCGTAGAAACTCATTAGAGCATCTCTCCTTATCATAAGAATTCCGATTAAGCTGAAAAACACGAAGTGCTTCAGGCCAAACAAGCAAGTGTGTCATCATGTATAGATCTCTTTTATGTAATTCTTGTAAATCATCTCCAGGAAGATGATTTTAAGTGGTGAAGTGTAATTAGGATAATTGCTGCTTTGCCGAAGTAGCAATAAGTTATACCCAGTAGGGACAGACAAAGGGAGCAGGGAATGAAGAAGGTGGTGCTTAAACCAATTCTGAATTATTTCAACTTGAGCTTTGTTGGAATCAAAAAGGTAGAGGGCATCCCCGAGGGTCATCTAGTACAACCCACTACAAAGCAGGAATCTCAACTAAAGCATCCATGACATAGAGATGGATGGATTTTAAAATGCACAAGGTTTGCTGTACACCACTACTTGCTATACACCACAAAGACCATCCATCATCTATCTATCTGTATGTATGTATGTATGTATGTATGTATGTATGTATGTATGTATGTTTCCACTTTCTTCCAAGAACCTCAAAGCAGTGTATAATGATTTCCCGCCTACATTTTATCTTCACAGGATGGGAGATACAGTGGTACCTCTAGTTACGTACTTAATTCGTTCCGGAGGTCCGTTCTTAACCTGAAACTGTTCTTAAACTGAAGCACCACTTTAGCTAATGGGGCCTCCTGCTGCCGCCGTGCCGCCAGAGCACGATTTCTGTTCTCATCCTAAAGCAAAGTTCTTAACCTGAGGTACTATTTCTGGGTTAGCGGAGTCTGTAACCTGAAGCGTATGTAACCCGAGGTACCACTGTAATGACAACATTCAGGAGTCCCCTGCGAAGTCAGACCAAAGGTCTATCTCAAGGGTCAGCAAACGTTTTCAGCAGGGGGCCGGTCCACTGTCCTTCAAACCTTGTGGGAGGCTGGACTATATTTTGAAAAAAATAATAATGAACGAATTCCCATGCCCCACAAATAACCCAGAGATGCATTTTAAATAAAAGCACACATTCTACTCATGTAAAAACATTAGGCAGGCCCCACAAATAACTCAGAGATGCATTTTAAATAAAAGGACAGATTCTACTCATGTAAAAACACGATCGTCCGCGAGCCGGATTTAGAAGGCGATTGGGCCGGATCCGACCCCCGGGCCTTAGTTTGTCTACCCATGGTCTATCTAATCCCACATCCTGTTTCCTACACTGGCCAACCAGGTGCATCTGGGAAGCTCCTAATCAGGGGCTCCAACTCCTTGGGGCTGAGCTCTTTTGAGCCCCCCCAATATTTAGGGGTGGGGGGCCAAGCCCCCCACGTCAAAAAAGTATGGAGCTGATTTTGGCATTGCACAGGACACCGTTGAAATTTGAGACGCTAAGGTCCACCACGGATAGGAAGGATAAAATATAAATCTCTTAATTTAATTGGGAAAAAAATGATAAAATTTGAGGGTTCTTGGGGGCCACATGTGACTTATAGGTTGGCTACCCCTGCTTTAAAACACAACGGTCCTTGATTGCCCTATGACATGTTTGGACTAAATCCCACCAACAAAGAACTGTAGGATACAGAAACCACAGAGGCCTTTTCAGCTGCAGCTCCTCTCTTCAGCAACATGGGGCCTTTTTGTGAGGTTTTGATAATGGGGGGATTTGATAATGAACAAATACAGCAGCCTAAAGATTCTGGTCTTGCCACTGAATACCAAGAAGCTGCTTCTTCCACCACTGCCTTCTGCAGTTCTTTAATACTCCTCCGTTCCAATTTCCTGCTTCTCTCATACTCCCGACCATTACAACCTGAGGAGATTGGTTAGCTACCATTACTAATCACTGCTAAATACAGAACTAATGGGGAAATATCTCTGATCAGTTT
Source organism: Podarcis liolepis (assembly GCF_965112155.1). NCBI lineage: Eukaryota > Metazoa > Chordata > Lepidosauria > Squamata > Lacertidae > Podarcis > Podarcis liolepis. Next base: position 41,814,919 of record NC_139569.1, read on the forward strand.
CAGCGCTGATGAATCACCCCCCTCCCAGCATATCTGCACATAATAGAAGAGCACCGGAGCCAGCGCCGTGGTAGTTCATTTTGCGCATCGTTGCTTATCTTAAATAATACGTCAGAAAATAATATTATTATTCAAAGGAAGGGAAATGTTTGCATGTGGTTTGAGCATCCCAGGAGAGCGGCATTTCTAATTATCCTTGATTCACTGCAGTCTCACTAAATATCACTTCACCTACTCTCGGCTTCCCAGATTAACCCCTGTCTCCCTAGATGTAGCTTTAATCATTTATCCACACCAAAGCACTCCTGAAAATACAACAGGAACAACTGTTGCTTCATTGCTGGGCTGATCAGCTGCAGTCTTAATGCCAAAGTTAAATATCCCAGAGCAATCTAAAAATTACCCAGCATGAAAATCTGAATGTGCATCATTTGCTCTTTAATTCGGGTAAATGCCCCCCCCCCATTTGCTTATCTGTCAGCGGTAGCCAGCAATAAGCTACTTTATGTTTTCCACTCCATCAGTATATTGTTGCATCTTCCTCAATAAGGAGATGAGCTTTCTTTCATTTCTCTCTCCCTACCTAATAGGACATCTAGTTCAGGAGGTTTCTTTTAAGTTCCACAGATGGCTAGAAGATGCTTGCACTTGTAGCTACCTGCTTCGGTGAAACAGTAGATGGTGAAGAGAGGGAACCTGTGGCTTTTGAGATGTTGGTGGGCTAGAATCCCCCATTGTCCCTGACCACTAGCCATGCTGGCTGGGGCAGATGAGAGCTGATATCCAACAACATCTGGAGCGCCACTGGCTAGCCACACCTGCTCTAGAGAGAAAAAATAAATTGGGAGACTGGCTGATACTGTATAATCTGCCAAGGAAACAGAAGCCTTAGTTCTGCAGTTAAATGGCCAGAAGGATACCTGAGGCATTCCAGGAACACGTTGTTTGCCTTTGGGAGCATAAATGGCGCTCCAAAGACTAGGATTGTGTCTTGCTCCCCTATGCTCAGTTACAAATTCCTCAATAGTAGTGATCAGAATTTGGAAGCCAACAAACCCATTCATAACAAACATTATTTAAGCCCCACCTGCCCTATAAATTTAAAGCACTATTATGGCACTTTAAGCAGATAGGGTTTGCACCAAAGCATCCTGGCAATTATAGCTTGTGCTGGGAGTTGTTGAGTGACCCCTTTTCCCCTCACAGAGCTATGGTTCTCCAGAGTTCCCTAGGAAAAGGGATTGACTGTTAAATTACTATGGAAACTATAGCTCTGTGAGGGGGAAAAGGGTCTCCTAGCAACCCTCACCATCTTGAACAAACTACATTTCCCAGAATTCTTTAGGGAAAGCCACAACTGTTAAAGGAGGTATGATACTGCTTTAAATGCATAGTGCAGATGGGGCATAAATCTTTAGTACTTACTTGTTCCAAAGAGAGTCACTACAAACATTTCCACCATTTAAGGAAGTGGGGGAGTATGACGCCTTATTTGTCCTTTCTTGTAGTCATACATAACGTTCCTACTTCAAAGTACCGTACTTTTCTGTGTATAAGTCTAGGGTTTTGTTTTTTGTTTTTACTTTAAAATAAGGTTAAAAGTCTGGGGGCATCTTATACACAGATAGTGAATATGCCCATTTTCTAAATTTGGGGTCCCCAAAAGTAGGGGGCATCTTATACATGGGGGCATCTTATCCACAGAAAAATACGGTAAATGGGAAGAATGCCCCCCCCCCCCACTGGATCAGATCCCAAGGATAGCCAAAGAATGGCTTTAACCATTTCCCTACCACCTTCCCAATACCGACAGAGCTCCACACACCAGCTCTTTGCATTTTGCATTTGGGGGGGAGACAAATGGAAGCCTTTCTTTTAGAGCAATCAGCAGGGTTTACCATCCATAGCAGTGAAAACATTTCAAGAACATATTCACATAGGAAACTGTCTTATCCTGAATCAGGTCACTCTAGCTTAGTGTCGTCCAACATGGACTGGAGCAGAGCAAAGTGTGAAATCACCAAACACGCATCCAAGAATTGGGTAATGGTAATAATAACAATAACAATATGCCAACTGTCTGATGGGGTTTCCCCAGCCACTCTGGGCAGCTCCCAACAAAATACTAAAACACAATAAAACATTAACAAAAAACCTCCCTGAACAGGGCTGACTTCAGATGTCTTCTAAAAGTCAAATAGTTGTTTATCTGTTTGACATCTGATGGGAGGGAGTTGCAGAGGGAGGGCACCACTACCAAGAAGGCCCTCTGTTTTTAGGACCAGTGTTATATGGTCCCAGTGGCTGCTCCCAATCACCAGCATAGCTGCTGCATTCTGGATTATTTGCGGTTTCCGAGTCACCTTCAAAGGTAGCCTCATGTGAAAACATATTCAATGAACTAAAGAAGATCTTCAGGTATACGTTTTTGAAAAAAACAGAGTCATTCTTGTTGGGAATGGTGGGAGAGGATATTGATAAGAATGACCAGAAACTGTTCCTATATGCAACAAAAGCGGCAAGGTTATTGCTGGCCCAGATGTGGAAACAGCAACAATTGCCAACAGTAGAAGAGTGGCAGTACAAGGTTATGGAATATGCAGAAATAGCCAAATTAACAGAGAAAATTCAACAACAGGACGACAAATCATTTCAAAAAGAATGGGAAAAATTTATCTCATATATAGGAAAGATAAGGTGAAATTGTGAAACCAGTAGAATCGAAATAAACCTCATAATGGGAAAATACAAAGATAGTTACTGGACAATAATAACAATAAGAATTAAAAATGTATAATGTGACCAATGCAACTAACAGTATTTGTAAATGAATATAGAAAGACAATAAGAATTGTATATATAGAAAGATTTATTTGTTTACAGACACTTTATGGACAAATGTGGAAGAAGAAGAACTATATACAAAATGGATAAAGACAATGCGAAAAATTTAGAGACGATATAAAAAAGCCAGAAGAAGGAAGGAGGTAAGCCACCTCTTAGGAGCAAGTATAAATGTAAAATGTATTGTAATATATGTATGTATTGTATGTAATAAAAATCTAATAAAGATTATCTTGGAAAAACAAAAACAAAGGTAGCCTCACGTGGAGCTCATTGCATTAATCCAAGCAGGAGATAACCAGAGTATGGACCACTCTGGTAGGACAGTGCGCAGGCAGGTAGGGTTTCAGTCTATGCCTGCTTTCACTTTATAAAAGCTGTTCACATCATAGCTCATTATGTGACTAGTGACTCTACTAGTTTGGCCTTTAGAGGCTAGGCCAGCCTAGCTTCCATGACTTACTAATAAAAAACCATTTCAGGCTAGAAGTAAATGAGGCTAAGTGCAATTAAAACAAGACACAGATCTGACGTATCCAGCTCCTTGCAACTTACTTTTCCCAGCTGAAATGGAATGGGGGTATTATGAGGGGAGGTTGGTGTGGGCGAGAAAACAGGTGTTTCAAAAAGAGGAGGAAGATCTTTTGCAATACGTTTAAAAATTGCACCTGGTTCTCTGTGAGGATATTTACAGCACAATTTGTTCATTTATTAAGCAAAAGGAAGCCTCCCTTGCCACTAAAGTCCAGAGTCATGATGATGAAATTCAGCCAGTGCAATATATTATTTCTTTCTTAAAGAAACAGGCTTGTTGAAAAACTGCACACCGGTCTGCAGCTTTTACACTGTTAAAACCCATAAATCCCATTTCCAATTAACATCTCTCCATTTATTTTGTTTCAGCTACAGAAAGCATCAATATATATTTGCATAAGGGGTTGGCTGATATCAGGCTGTTAACCCTGCTGTAGTCAGATTCACAAAGGTTGTGGGAATCTGTCCCAAGAGAGGTTATTAGACTGGCTCCCTCTCTGTTATCCTTCCAACAGCAGGCAAAGACCTACTTATTCAGACAGGCTTTGAAAACTAAGGTGCAGGTACCACTGGGCACTGGGCTGCTGTCAGAGTAAACTATACTTTAAGGCTGGTTTTAAATATGTTTTAATATATTGCACCTATTGTTTTTAAAGGTCCATATAGTAAACACTATGGCTTTCCCAGTAGTGATGTATGGAAGTGAGAGCTGGACCATAAAGAAGGCTGATCACCGAAGAATTGATGCTTTTGAATTATGGTGTTGGAGGAGACTCTTGAGAGTCCCATGGACTCCAAGAAGATCAAACCTATCCATTCTGAAGGAAATCAGCCCTGAGTGCTCACTGGAAGGACAGATCGTGAAACTGAGGCTCCAATACTTTGACCATCTTATGAGAAGAGAAGACTCCCTGGAAAAGACCCTGATGTTGGGAAAGTTGGAGGGTACAAGGAGAAGGGGACGACAGAGGACAAGATGGTTGGACAGTGTTCTTGAAGCTACCAGCATGAGTTTGACCAAAATGCAGGAGGCAGTGGAAGACAGGAGTGCCTGGCGTGTTCTGGTCCTTGGGGTCACGAAGAGTCGGACACGACTAAACGACTAAACAACAACAACAATAATAATTGTTTTTAACTAGTCTGTTTCTATTACTGTGGATTTCATAATGGTGATTTTAAATGCTGTAAGTGGCCTTGAATCCCCAGTTGGAAGAAAGGAGGGGATATGAATACATTGAATAAATAGCACCCTTCGTTTTGCCAATCCAGAATCTGTCTTTGTACTTTGATAATGCCCCTTGCTTGAGTTGATGGAGGAGAAAGATGAGTAAATGCTCCACCCACTTTTGATCTTGGCCCCACCCACCACTGTTATATGGCCATAAGGAAGTGGGCTGGAAATTAATATGGCCCTCAGGCAAGTTCCTCACCCTTGCCTTGAGGAATTTTCATCCTGTAAGGCGAAACTAAGCAAATGTCATGGACTCCCTAGACACAGGAATGGTGGGAGAACCACCAGCTGGGGATCCACCAAGGGACGAAGGCTCAAAGCCCAGGGAGTGGTGATGGGATAACAATGAGTGTTCAGAGGGAGAAGACCGGGAGGAGGAGGTGTCGGAAACTGAAGGAGTAACAGGGCTTAGTGACCTGGGAGAATCTATGGCAGAGAGAAGCCCAGAATCAGAGGCCGAAGCAGAAGAGTAGAATGAGGGTGTCATGGTCCAGTTCATGGGTGATCAAAGTCCCAGCTGGGGACGTCGGGACCAGGGGCAGGATGGTGGGGTGGGAGCAGGAACAGGAGTCCAGAAGCAGGGAGTCAGGAAGCCAAGAGCCGAAGGGAAAATGCTGACCTTATATCCCTTCCCGGCTCTTGCCACCAGGTGCTGTGAGTTACCAATCAGCCTCACCTGCGCAGCTGCGCCTTGCCTCTTCAAAACAAACTTAGAAAGGCCCCGGTCCTGCAAAGTGCTACTGGCTCTTGCACACACTCCTGAAAGAGGGAGGCCAAAAGGCTGAGATGAGTCGGACTGGTGAAGAGTCACTGGTGTCTCCTCTTGCTGCTGTGAAAAGCTCCCCTCCCTCCTGATCTCCCAGAAGCAGAAGAGGAATGAAAAGGGCAGGTGAGAGATTGGCTGCACCCAGGTGCCATCTCCAGTTGCTTGGGGAAAGCCCTGATGAGAAGGTGAGGACTGTCACATCATAGCAAAACTCTGCTCTCAAACTCCTGCTTTTTCCTACTACCTGAAAGCTGGCACAATGCCCCTATTCCCTTTCCCTCTCTTAATGCACCATCACTTTTCGTTTGTTCTTCTTAATAGCCCATCACCCAGGCTGGCTTGGCTATTCCATCAATTGAATCCAGTGATGGATCCAGGAATTAGAAAGGGGCCCATGCGTTCGGCCTACCTTTCCCAATAACAATATATTTTTTAAATAAACATAAATTCAAGTAAGGCCAGAGAACAAAACAGCATGGCACCTGCCATTAAAAATCAGGAGTGGTGGTGAGGGAACTGCATTTACCATCTTTATTTTCAATCACGCCGGCTTAAAATAGAAAACAGGAGAGCTGCCAAAGTTTCCTTAAAGAAAGAAAGAAAGAACGAAACCTTGCGTGCAACTTATTTCATTTGCTGTACCTTAACTTGGCAGCTGTAAGGCAAAGTTTAATAAGCCTGTGTTTTATGAAGAACCATGAAATGTTGGAAAGGCAATTCTTTTATATGGCCAATAGGTGTTAAACCAACATGCCGCCACTGTAATTGACATTTACGTGGTCTGTGTCTGCTCTGATGGGACAATAACTTTACACTTCACTACGCTTCCCCTTTTTTTAAAGAAAGAAAAAGAAATATAATTAGTTACTTATTATTGGAGCTAGATGTCTGTACGGCATCAGAAAAATCCCTAAAATGTTTTCATGATCGGAAGCTTTTTCAAAAAATTATTCATACCGATACAAAAATTACAGGCGTAAATCCACATACAAAAACATAAAATCTCTAAATTGATTTAACAAATAGAGAAAGGAGAACAAAAGAGCAAGAGCTCAATAAAAACATAATTATCATCATGTTGTTTCAGTGTTCCCAATAGAATCTGGGGTTCAGCATTGTCCTGTATTTTATTACACGTCGCCAAAAAATGACTCCACTCCTTGACAAAAGCACTGTCCATCTACCTGCCTACACTTACTCTTACAACACTTGTTAATTTTACCAAATGGACATTACCTCATGCTTTTACAATCCCTTTGTCTAATGTGGGGGCATTTACATTTCTCCAATAATTGGAAAGAGAGTTGAGCTGCTGTTTAAAAACAGCACATTATCAACACAAAAATACAAAATGAAAGCACAAAATGCATAACAAAAACAAACCAATACCCTCCCCCAAACACATTTAAAATGCCATAGATAGAACAAGAAAGTGGTAGGTCCTCTGCGTGGAGAAGATAGAGAAATACTATTGGGTGACAGAGAGGAGGAAGAACAGTTCAGCACTTACTTTGCCTCTGTATTCACCAAAAAAGAAAGCAGTGAAAAAGTAAACCTGGTGATAACAGAATAAACAATGTGAGGAGGGGTCTGCAGCTCAAGATAGGAAAGGAGGTGGTAAGGAAACACCTTGCTACTTTAAATGAATTCAAATCTCCAGGGCCTAATGAGTAGCACCCAAGGGTACTAAAGGAGCTTGCGGGTGTAATCTCAGATTTCTTTGAGAATTCTTTGAGAATTCTTGCAGAACAGGTGAAGTCCCCACAAACTGTTGTCCCCATCTTCAAGGGAGCGGGTGGAGGAAGAGACCCACGTAACTACCAACCGGTGAGCTATCACAAACTTCTGAGAAGTGTGTGTTTCAAAACTAAGCTGCATTTCGGTTTGTGTTTTTTGGGGGGGAAAGCACAAAGTATGTAGGTCAGGCTTCCTCAAACTCGGCCCTCCAGATGTTTTGAGACTACAATTCCTTTCATCCCTGACCACTGGTCCTGTTAGTTAGGGATCATGGGAGTTGTAGGCCAAAAACATCTGGAGGGCTGAGGTTGAGGAAGCCTGATGTAGGTCAACATGAACATGGGAAGTGACCTGAATTTGTCTCCCACCCCTACTTAAACTGTTGATGTTCGAAGGAGGTGGCCGTTCAGGTAACCTAGTCTCAATACTGAGCACAGGTGCCTGCACTTACTTCTGGTTTTGAAGTCTTTTTACACACATTTATTAGAAAAGGGGCAGCCAAGATGCAAAACGATGGATAACCTTCATCTGCAGAGATCTAGTGGCTGATATCCTTTGACATCCAGTCAGTTTAATTTCATTCCCTCCCTCCCTGAACAAACAAACAAAACAAAGACAATCACCAGCTACAGAGGCTAAGCAAAGCAGTCTGCAAGATTAGACAGCGAGCCATCATTATAGTAATTGAAATGTCCAAGTTTTAACAATGTTCAAATGCCCAGTGGTTCGTGGCCCTGTTATAAGCCTCTAGTTTTACATAAACCCACCGCATCAAGTCAGTCAGATCACAGCCAGATAAACCAAATGAACTGGAAGGACTTTAAAATTAGTTGCTGCAGACTCTAAACATAGTATCAGATGGTATTTAATTGGCATGGGTGTTTTTTTGAAATGATTTACTAAAGCAGCCACGGACAGTATCCCATAGCTCTCCAACCACAGCTCTTCAAAAGCCATACTTTACATTGGTCCTGACAGCTAAGAAGGGAACGATCACTATTTTAAGGCAGGCATATAAATGCCCATCTGCAGCTAGAATGAACTGCATCTATGTGAGACCAGGCAAACTTTGCTCCCAGGAGGCAAACTCTCCCTGCTTTGATTGCTGGGAGATTGGATGGTTTGGGTTCTTTAGTGAGCGTTCATTCCGATTTGCTTGTGGGTGAGGGGAGAGGATGTTGCATCAAAGCACCTATTACCTGTCATGGCACTGTCAGTCAAGGAACATCCAGAGAAAGGAATTAACTCATTATTATCAAAAGTACCCTTACAAGTTGTTGTTGTTGTTGTTTAGTCGTGTCCGACTCTTCGTGACCCCATGGACCAGAGCACGCCAGGCACTCCTATCTTCCACTGCCTCCCGCAGTTTGGTCAAATTCATGTTGGTAGCTTCTATAACACTGTCCAACCATCTCGTCCTCTGTTGTCCTCTTCTCCTTGTGCCCTCCATCTTTCCCAACATCAGGGTCTTTTCCAGGCAGTCTTCTCTTCTCGTGAGGTGGCCAAAGTATTGGAGCCTCAGCTTCAGTATCTGTCCTTCCAGTGAGCACTCAGGGCTGATTTCCTTCAGAATGGATAGGTTTGATCTTCTTGCAGTCCATGGGACTCTCAAGAGTCTCCTCCAGCACCATAATTCAAAAGCATCAATTCTTCGGCGATCAGCCTTCTTTATGGTCCAGCTCTCACTTCCAGACATCACTACTGGGAAAACCATAGCTTTAACTATACGGATCTTTGTCGGCAAGGTGATGTCTCTGCTTTTTCCTTACAAGTTAGGAAAAGGCATGTCCACCAGTCCTACATCTCTCAGTACTCCTCAGTGTGCACACACTGAGGCAATTGAAGCAACCGAGAGGCCCCACCTTGACCTCAGTTTATGTATCTCACCCACCTGAGCTGTGCACAAGCAGGTGAAGGCTCTACCTGTGTGTGACCTGCCTCTGCTCCTCCCACTTCAATCCTCTTCTGGTCCTCGGAAACAGTGGAGCAGGAAGAGGAGCTGTGGAAGCCCTTGACTGGCCTGACCTCTCTCTCCATCCTCCTGCACATCTTCTTCTCTCCCCAATCCTGCAGCTTCTGCCTCTGCCTCTCGTCTTCTGGTGTTGCAGGCTCCCCCAGATCCCTGATCCCTTCTTCCAAGTCAATCTCCAACCCCTCTTCCCCCGGTCCCTCATCATCAGTATTCAGCCACCACTCCTCAGCATCCAGCCACTCCCTGACATTATCCTACACTTTCCAGTGCATTTTTCCAGTGCATTTTCCAGTGTCATTTTTCTTATCGCAAAAGTCCAGTCTTCAGGGGAAGTGGATTTGCTGACCAAAGCTGTCCAACCATTGATGACTGTGCAACATGAAGTTGCCAGTATGTGGCTGAATCCCACCCTAAAATAGCTGCAGTCTGAAAGCCCCCTAAGCTTCCTAGACTGTGCCACTTCAGCCTACAGGAGGCATTGGAGAAGAATGTATGTTGATATATTCCCCAGCCTATCCTCAGGTGGCCCTGGGTGGTACATTGCACAGAAGGGGTTGCTCTTTGAATGCTTCCATACATTCCATACATGATACCACTTTAAATAATCATGGCTTCCTGCAAAGAATTATGGGAGCTGTCATTTGTTAAGGGTGCTGAGAGTTGTTAAGAGATCCCTAGTTCCTTCACAGAGCTATATTTCTCAGAGTGGTTTCACAATCAACTCTTCTTCACAGCTTTGGGGATGGAATACAGATCTCCTAACAACCCTCAGCACTCTTAAACTACAACTCCCATAATTCTTTGACTGTTCTAGGTGGTATCACGGTGCTTGAAATGTATGGTATGAAGATGGCCTAGTTCTCATCCAGAAGAAGACAAGCAGCTCGACGCTGAAAACTGCATGTAGCCAAGATAGCTCAATTGCAAACAGAACTCAAAAGCAGTAACTGTTTTAGAACCAACTAAAATGGTGGCGCTGTGGGTTAAACCACAGAGCCGAGGACTTGCCGATCAGAAGATAAGCGGTTCGAATCCCCGCGATGGGGTGAGCTCCCCTTGCTCGGTCCCTGCTCCTGCCAACCTAGCAGTTCGAAAGCACGTCAAAGTGCAAGTAGATAAATAGGTACCGCTCTGGCGGGAAGGTAAGCAGTGTTTCTGTGCACTGCTCTGGTTCGCCAGAAGCGGCTTAGTCATGCTGGCCACATGACCCGGAAGCTGTACACCGGCTCCTTCTGCCAATAAAACGAGATGAGTGCCGCAACCCCAGAGTCGGTCATGACTAGACCTAATGGTCAGGGGTCCCTTTACCTTCTACTAAAATATCACAAATTAATGAGCACGCTTTTGGGTCCACTGGAATATTTAAGCCAAAACAAAAAACAGAAAAACCACCAAAAACACACAGATGTAGGTGGGTAGAAGGAGAATATGTGTTGGGCAAAATGGAAGAGCCCAGATCTGTCAGCTTCAAATGTCCTAATGGAAGGATTTCTTTATTTTATTAAATATCTGTCGCATCCATCCTTACAAAGGAGTCCAGGGCAGCAAACTTGAAAGCAACAAAGCAATACAACAACAACAACAACAACAACAACAACAACAACAACAGCAAAGCAACAACAACAACAACAACTTAAGGCATTAAGGACATCTAAAAACATTTAAAACCAGCTAATTATTTCTTGCAGCTAATTATTTCTGAATTGCTGGAAACAGTATCTTTCAGCCATCAAATGCCTGGCTGAACAGGAATGTTTTTGAATCCCTCCTGAAAGTCAATAATGAGGGAGACAGAAGATTCAGCTTACCAGAGGGGTGATTCCAGAAGAGCTGCCAAACTTCAGACCCAACCCTACCAATCACAGGGCTTCGGATGGCTGATATTGGGGCAGATCCTCTCTTGGTTCCCAAGCTGTTTAGAGCTTTGTATGCTAGAAAATCAAACCTCTCCATTCTGAAGGAAATCAGCCCTGAGTGCTCACTGGAAGGACAGATCCTGAAGCTGAGGCTCCAATACTTTGGCCACCTCATGAGAAGACGAGACTCCCTGGAAAAGACCCTGATGTAGGGAAAGATGGAGGGCACAAGGAGAAGGGGACGGCAAAGGACGAGATGGTTGGACAGTGTTCTCAAAGCTACCAGCATGAGTTTGACCAAACTGCGGGAGGCAGTGGAAGACAGGAGTGCCTGGCGTGCTCTGGTCCTTGGGGTCACGAAGAGTCGGACACGACTAAATGACTAAACAACAACAACAACATGCTAGTACTAACCCCTTGAACTGAGAACAATGCAGCACTTTCCAGGACCAGTGACAGGATGAAATTTACAGTCAAGCAATGCAACCCTATGCATGTCTTCTCAGATGTTAAGTTGAGTGGGAGTTACTCCCAGGTAAGTGCATACAGAACTGTTGCCTTGCAGCACAATCTGATGCATGTTTACTCAGAAATAAACTCCACTGTGATTAGTAGGACTTACTCCTAGGTAACAGTGTAATCCTAGATATGTCTACGCAGCGGTAAGACCAGTTGAGTTCAATGGGATTTCCCCCTTGCTAAGTGTGTATAGGACTGCAGCCTCAGTGTGCTTAAAATTTCAACTTTACTCAGAGTAGACCATGCATAGTGCAAATCAATTTTCAGCTGAAGTATGGCACGCTACAATGAAGCAGTAATTGAAGCTTTCTTTCTGAAAATATAAAAGCTATGGGTATTTCAGGTGTAGTTTGCAGCAATTGTGATGTTGCTGAAGGTACACAATGGGCCTAATCCTTTCCAAGATAATGTTCCTGATACGTTTGAAGCAAACAACACAACAACAAAAAGAATTCAAATCTGTGACGCATAAAAATATTATAGGTGAACCACAACAGTGGCCATCTTCCAGCTTACACAAGAAATCTCCTCTGCTGGTGAATGGATAACTCCTTTTGACAACAGCACGGAAAGGTCAATATGCTCTCCTCCTTTCAAATGATCTTTCTGATTAACTTGAAACAATGAGACACAAGCCAAGAATCAATCGCAGAACAATGCCAACCACCTGCTGTCATTGTTTCAGCTGAATTTTTCAGGTCACACTAAACAGAGCAATCGAACATCTTGAAGCACTTGCTGCTCTGGATATCATCAAGTGAAAGCGAAGTGATTTTTACTGACATCATCGATCAGGAAGATGCTCTTATTAAACTTCAGGCGAGACTTGGATGCTTTGCAGAGAAAGAAAAATGAAACTTGCTCAGAAGTATTTGACTATACATTGCTCATAGTGGTTCCACACACCCGATTCCCTCAAAATGAGGTGATCCTACCACAACAGTTTGCTTCGCTTGGAACCAACTTTCCACAACAATAATTATTTATTATTAACATGCCGCCCATCAGATTGGGTTGCCCTGGCCACTCTGGTCAGCTTCCAACAAATGATAAAACCACAGTGAAACATCAGACATTAAAAGCAGCACATATCCAACACAGAATCACCCCAACTTTTTGACATGACTAAATCTAATCACGTCGGGACGCGGGTGGCACTGTGGGTAAAACCTCAGTGCCTAGGGCTTGCCAATAGCATGGTCGGCGGTTCAAATCCCCGCGGCGGGGAGAGCTCCCGTCTTTCGGTCCCAGCTCCTGCCCACCTAGCAGTTCGAAAGCACCCTTAAGTGCAAGTAGATAAATAGGTACCGCTTTATAGTGGGAAGGTAAACGGCGTTTCCGTGTGCTGCGCTGGTGCCGGCTCGCCAGAGCAGCTTCGTCACGCTGGCCATGTGACCCAGAAGTGTCTCCGGACAGTGCTGGCCCCCGGCCTCTTAAGTGAGATGGGCCGGCTCGCCAGAGCAGCTTCGTCACGCTGGCCATGTGACCCAGAAGTGTCTCCGGACAGTGCTGGCCCCCGGCCTCTTAAGTGAGATGGGCACACAACCCTAGAGTCGGACACGACTGTCCCGTACGGACAGGGGTACCTTTACCTTTTTAAATCTAATCACAACACTGAAATGATGCTACTGCTTACAGTTCATGTATCAACACGGCTGCTATGGATGGTCAGATCTATCAATTTCAGCTTCTGTTGTTACCAATGCTAAATTGGGTTCTCCACATTTCCATATCAGTTTATTTATTATTTTTATTTTTATTTTTTAAAAGTCCTCATGAAAATTAATCAGCATTTGGGTGCAAATTTCACCTCATGCAGGTAACTTTCATCTTACACTTATTATACTTATATGATTGCAGCTTTGTACAGGTGGGGGAAAAATAAATTGGAGAGAGGCAGAAGCCCACTTGCCATTTATTTATTTATTTCCCCAGCCCACCTGTGCAGAGCTGAGATCATGGGCTTATCTGGCTCTGGTTGAAGGTGTGAGGCTCTGCCAGAGCCTGCACGCCACCTTCTCAAAGCCAGGTGAGCAGTCCTCCACCTTGTAGGGTGCGGGTGTTGGGGTTCCTGGCTTTATGCATTTTTGTGTTTAAGCATGGACCCCTGGAAGCGAACGCTTGTGTAAGATGCAAGTTACCTGTATACATTTTTTTTTTGCACATTTAATACAGTGGTTACAGACGCTACAGGTTACAGACGCTTCAGATTACAGACTCCGCTAACCCAGAAATAGTATCTCAGGTTAAGAACTTTGCTTCACAGAAACCAGAGGCCTTCCTCTTGGGCATAGGTGGCCAATTGGTGCCAAAGAAGGACAGAACTTTTTTTATGTATGCAACAACAGCAGCAAGAATATTGATTGCAAAGTATTGGAAGACACAAGATTTACCCACACTGGAAGAATGGCAGATGAAGACGATGGACTACATGGAACTGGCAGAAATGACTGGCAGAATCCGAGATCAGGGAGAAGCGGTGGTGGAAGAAGACTGGAAGAAATTTAAAGACTACTTGCAGAAATACTGTAAAATTAATGAATGCTAAAGGGATGTTGGATTGAAAATAAGCGGTATTGGTAAAAAGATTAACAAGAATATGTAAATATGGATTGACAATGGTTTAAAATATATAGTTATAATAGGTTAAGATATTGAGTAAAGATAAATGATAGAGGGTAAGGATTTGCTGAATTAACTATGTGAACTGGAATACAAAAAAGGGGGTGTGTGAGGAGGTCAGGAAACAAGTAAATGAAATATAAGACATGAAAATATTGATTTCTTTTTAATTTTTTCTTACTTTTTATGTGTTTTGTCTTTGTATTTTTCTATCTCTTTTTCTTTTATTATTGTTATTCTTTTTTATTTCTTATTTTTAATCTTGTAACTTTTTATTGTCTGTAAAACTTCAATAAATATAATTTTTTTTAAAAAAAGAACTTTGCTTCAGGATGAGAACAGAAATCGCGCGGCGGCAGTGCAGCAGCAGTGGGAGGCCCCATTAGCTAAAGTGGTACCTCAGGTGAAGAACAGTTTCAGGTTAAGAACGTACCTCTGGAATGAATTAAGTTCTTAACCCGAGGTACCACTGTGCATCACTGTATGTTATTTTTACTAACATATGCAGTTATATGCACAGTTTACCCCAACATATGCATTCCTGCACACAGAAGTTGGCTGGAGAACTGTATTGCAAAAGTTAGAGGGGTGTAAATTTCGAAGAACCGCTGTGTTTTGGTTCGTGTACTGTTTTGGTTAAGTATAAATTGGGTCAGCTCATCTTTAAATGCAAACAAAACCTAATTTCTCCCCTAACTGCAGCACCCCCACATTCTAAGGCTTAAGCTGCAACCATTTCTTTCTTTGCTTTTCTTTTTTCCAAAGCACCATTCCCCTTACTTTAAATTCCGTTAATGACACACAGAGTAATCATTCGTCAATCAGTGCAGTGTTTCTGAGTTAATGGTAATGCTGGCTACCATCCATTTCATTCACTCAGTAGCTGTGGGTGGGGAAGGATATATATATATATATATATATATATATATATATATGCCATCAGGAATACATAATTCATATTTATTTAACCTCTCCATTGCCTGCAAAGCATGCCTTGTGACTCAAAATGGCTCGCAGTCTCCATATGAGAAATGATGGTTATCATTTATTTAATACGCATTGCCACAGCCTGAGGAGGGAAAGTTTAAGAAGTAATGTCAACAGACAAAGGATCATACTCAGAGCCATCTACCTAAGCTCGTGTTTCTCCCCGAGGCAAAAGCCTATGCGAATTCATTCAGGGCCCTTCTATTATTCATGCAAGAAAGTGCCGATCATAACTGCAATATGAAAACTGGGTGGTTCTGAACATGTGGTTTGAAATATCATGAAATTAAAACCACGGGTTATTAGCTGAGATTTCTGGGATTCTCATTTAAAAGCACCTGCAGCAAAAAAAAAAAAAAAAGCCTAAAAGAAAGGGGAAGGGGAGGGGAACGCGATAAAGGAAGTAATTGATGCCACAAGTTTGGAAAGCAAACCTTACTTCAGCAAGAGAGAGAAATAAACTATGCCAGTCTGATAATACAGTGGTACCTCTGGATGCGAATGGGATCCGTTCCGGAGCAAACACAACCCGCGTCTGCGCATACGCGGGTCGCAATTCGCTGCTTCCGCGCATGCGCGTGACGTCATTTTGAGCATCTGTGCATGCGTGAGCGGCAAAACCTGGATGTAACGTGTTCCATTACTTCCGGGTTGCAGTGGAGCGCAACCCGAAAACGCTCAACCCGAAGCTACTTCAACCTGACTGTTGGGAGATCAAAGCAGAGCCAACAACACAATGGCAAGGAAGAGCATCCCCAAGAAGACACAATCCACATGAACTCACAGTTGACTAGTCTTAAAGTAATAGTCCACAGTCAGACACTGCAATAGATTAAATAGCAGGGATGGAAAACCTGTAGCCACTGGAAGAAGGCCGCCTTGGGTGACTGGGCCACCACCAGTTCAGGAGCAGAGGAACGAAGGGAGGGAGGGAGGGAGTCTGATGTGATCAAGTATGTCATTCTTGTTTTGAAATTTTTGAAGACTGCTGAGTCCTCATGACTCATTTATATAGGAGAAGGTGATCTCAGTGTTGTGTTGTTGTTTTTAAACTTAAGCTTTAGTGGAGATTGATGAAGAGAGTTTTCTGAAGATCCAAGTATTTATTACCTCGCAGCTCTCAGAGCCAAGCTACCTGTTATGTTCTTCTCATTCCTGGCCCAGGTCTTCCAACATTACACAGTGCCAAAACTGCAGGCCAAAGCTCGTGTGCCAAAAGCAGCTGAAGAGGAACACTGTATATAAGTGTTTATACGGTTATGTTAGACGCTTCTGAGAGTCAAGATGGACCAGACGGACAAGGTGGGAAGCTTGGTCTTAGAAGACAGCACTGATAATGGAAAACCTGGTGGGATGGAGAGAACAATGCCAGGGCAAAAAATATTAATCTTAATTTCACATTTTCACTCAAGGAGGCTGAACTCATGATGACCAACTAGCAATGAGACCTTGAGGTCATAGAGGAAAGCTTGATGAAGATGTTGGTCCAGCAGTTGTGGAAAAGACAAATTCCATGCTCAGGATCATTAGGAAAGGAATCCAAAATAAAACCGTGACTATCACAATGCCATTGTGCAAATCTATGGCTTTCTTCTTTGGAATACTGCATTTGGAATTCTGGTTGCCTCACCTTGAAAATGATGCTGCAGTGTTGGACAAAGCTGTTGTTGTTTAGTCGTTTAGTCATGTCCGACTCTTCGTGACCCCATGGACCAGAGCACGCCAGGCACTTCTGTCTTCCACTGCCTCCTGCAGTTTGGTCAAACTCATGCTGGTAGCTTCGAGAACACTATCCAACCATCTCGTCCTATGTCGCCCCTTCTCCTTGTGCCCTCCATCTTTCCCAGCATCAGGGTCTTTTCCAGGGAGTCTTCTCTTCTCATGAGGTGGCCAAAGTATTGGAGCCTCAGCATCAGGATCTGTCCTTCCAGTGAGCACTCAGGGCTGATTTCCTTCAGAATGGATAGGTTTGATCTTCTTGCAGTCCATGGGACTCTCAAGAGTCTCCTCCAGCACCATACTTCAAAAGCATCAATTCTTCGGCGATCAGCCTTCTTTATGGTCCAGCTCTCACTTCCATACATCACTACTGGGAAGACCATAGCTTTTACTATACGGACATTTGTTGGCAAGGTGATGTCTCTACTTTTTAAGATGCTGTCTAGGTTTTTCATTGCTTTTCTCCCAAAGAAAAAGCTAAGGGACAAAGCAAAGGGCAGCCAAAAATTAACAAGCGGATGGAACAACACCCCTAAAAGGAATGGTTGTGGCAGCGTTTGAGGCTTTTTAATTTAGAGAAAAGGCAAGCTCGAGGAGAAATGATAGAAGTGTATTAAATTATGCATGGTATGAAGAAAGTGTATAGAGGAAAGGTTTTCTCCCTCTCTCATAACATGGACATTCAATGAAGCTGAATGCAAGGCAATTCAGGATGGAGAAAATAAAGTACTTCTTCGAAAAGCACATGGATGAATTAAGAAAAAGCAGGAAAAGGAGCCGCCAGTTTGCTGCTAAAAATGGCCCTGTCCTGTCTTTTTGGGGCAAGCAGCAACTGGGGGCAGGGGTGGGATTTTCAGCAGGAAACTGGCATGGGCTGAATCATAGAGTTGGAAGGGACCCAAGGGTCATCTAGTCCAACCACCAGCAATGCAGGAATCTCAACTAAAGCATCCATGACAAATGGCCATCCAATCTCTTACTAAAAACCTCCAAGGAAGGAGAGTCTACCATTTCTCGCAAGAGTCTGTCCCACTGCTGAACAGCTCTTACTATCAGAAAGTTTTTCTGAATTTTTAGTCGGAATCTCCTTTCTTGCAACTCGAAGTCACTGGTTCAAGTCCTACCCTCCAGAGCAGGAGAAAACAGGCATGCTCCCTCTTCCACGGGACAGCCCTTAAGATATTTGAAGATGGCTATTGTCTCTCCTCTCAGTCTCCTCTTTTCCAGGCTAAACATACCCAGCTCTTTCAAGAACTCCTTTTTAGGCTTAGTTTCCAGACCTTTGATGATCTTGGTTGCCCTCCTCTGCACACGTTCCAGCTTGTCAACATCCTTCTTAAATTGTGGTGCCCATAACTGGATACAGTATTCCCGGTGTTGTCTGGCCAAGGCAGAATACAGTGGTACTATTACTTCCCCTGATCTGGACACTATACTTCTGTTGAAGATGGGGCCTGTTCTGGATCAGGCCTCCATAGCTTTTAAAAAGCACGAACAACGTAACATGAAGGGTGCTAAGTAAGATCTCCAGACATCTCTCTGTTAGAATTCCTGATCTATGATTGCAGTCATGGGATTTTTGTCTATCACATGATGGTGTATGTTTTGACCCCACAGAGTGGGAAGTGACGAAGACAGGATGTTTGTGTTACTGTGTTCTGTGAAGTGGGACTATTGTCCTTTGTTCTTTGTCTCTTTGTGTCTGATGCTAGAGAGAGGGGGAGCCATGTTGCAGTGTGTGTTTATATGTAAATAAAGTAGATTAGCCAAAATGCTGAGTTGCTGAGGTCTGTCACGTGCATGATGCGCAAACTCTGTGGATATCTATGTGTGCTGGTGTCTGTAAGCATCGGTCGCTGTGATGTTCGGGCTGAAGAAAGCTTATGAAGCTCCCGAACGATCGACCAGGAGGGAGAGAACATGCCAGGATCCTACTCAAGTTTAGGCTGAACTCCTAGCACTCCCTTCAATCCCCTGAAACCAGCACTTCAATTCACACACACACACACACACACAATCACCTTCTTTTTATCAGTGAGTCACAGGATTCACCCATCTTCCCTCTCAAGCCTGGTTCAAGATCAAATTTTCAAGAAAAATAAAAAATAAAACATGCAGGACACCTCACATCAGACCCCTTCCTTCCTCCACCCAAGAAAGCTTGGCTCTTCTCTCTCCAGCAGAGATGTGGAAGTTATGGCCTTCAAGGTTTTGGTAGACCCAAACTCCCATCAGCCCCAGCCAGCATAGTCAGGGATGATGGGAGTTGGAGTCCAACAGTATCATTTGCATCATTTCCCCCTCCCTGTTATAAAATATGGAGTTGTAAAAATGTTAATGGCCAAGACAGAAGGCGGCAGAGGAGATGATGTCAGAGGGCACAGACCCTGCTAATTACTTTTTTAAGAAATCTGTCCCGGGATTGCAGCAGTACTTGTCTTTCCTCCAACAGATGCATACCTCTTTAAAATCTTTACATTTAGGCCTTTCCTGCTTTATTAAAAGTAATGTGTATAATTAAGAACCCTTCTGGTCCGCTGGATAAATGTGGTACTTAATTATATGGAGTACTTAAATGACTAATTTTCTCAGCATACTACGAGTGCATCTATTATGCATGTGCCTATGTGCAAACCATTAAAAAAAAAAGTTGGAGGAGCAACTGGGAGGGCGGGTAGGGAATATATAAATAGGAACATGAGGCTCTTTCTTTAGGTTATCACCAACTCGTTCTTAATTGTACTTAGATGCAATCTCGCCCCCCCTCCCAATGTTCAATTGCCTGTGCCAACTCTGCAATTCCAGCAGCATGTGTGGGTCTATCAACTCACATCAGCTTCATACAAAAAAGTTCCCACTCCTCCCCAACCTTCTTCTTTCCCACACAACGTGGGAGGAAACCGGAACCCCATCTTCCGGGGCTGTACTGCCATGTGACTCACGTGACACATGTGAGATTGCAGCCTTGGGGGGGGGAGCACATTTTTCGGGATGAGAACGTGCTCCAAAATCGTGCACGGACATGGCTCCCAAAATGGCCGCCATGCTCTCATGGGGTACGATGACGCGATGTCCCATTTTTTCCAGGACAGTTGCAAGATATTATATATCCAAAAGAAGCAGGGACAATGAAGGAGGTCAGAAATGATATTAGACATCTGTGGCTGCCACCCTATTTAACAGGGGTGGGGAACCTGCGGCCCTCCAGATGTTGTTTGCCCCCATCATTCATAACCATTGTGCTTTGCTGGCTGGGGCTGATGGGAGCTGGATCCAACAATATCCAGAGGCCCACAAGGTCCCCATCAATGATACAGGCAAGCTTCCCTGGGAGTAACTCTGACTGAACTCAGTGGGGCTTACTTCAGAGTAGACTCAGCAGCAGGATCACACCAAATAAGGTGTTATGTCCTGAAGTTCTCACCCTGGGCCAGCAGGGGGATACTGTAGATAGTTTTGGAATGTAGATAGTTTTCACTCCACATATGCAAATAAGGGATTGAAAGTGACGTTCAGTGATTGGATAGTTACAGAAAGTGGTTACTGTTGCGTTCTAGTGGAGCTCTATATAATCAGGCTGGCTGAACCCTTCAGTTCAGTTCTGTTGTGGGTCTGTGAATAAACAAGTGCTGTTTGAAGAACTGCTGTGTCGTCTGATCTGTTCACCCACAACTTAACATAAGGTATTTTTTATGATGCAACTCTATGCCTATCCAATCAGAGGCTCAACTGTACAGCAGGGATGGGAAACCTGTAGCCCTCCAGATATTGTTGGCACCCAGCTCCTATCATCCCTGGCCACTGGCCAAGCCCCTGGAGGTGATGAGAGTTGGGTGCCCACAATATCCAGAGGCCCACAGGTTTCCCACTTAAGGCAGTCCTATCCATAATGACAAAGGTGCTTCATTTCATTTTGAGAGCCGTTTGCACAGAGCAAAATGCAGGAAATTAAAGCGAACGTTCAATCAAGGCTCACTAAAATAACTGTTTTCTCCCACACAATAGTGCTGCGAATTATCTGCCATTACTACTATGGCTCCTGATAGCAGCTGTGATTAGGAAAAAAGTACTTGCACTAATTTGCACTTGACTAATATGCAGAGCGCTTTGATAAATGTTTTGATAATATTATATGGCTCCATTTCCCCTCCTCCCCCCTCATAATTATTCCTGCTTCACCAGGAGAAGACCTGGGGTTGGTAACAAGCAGGCAGGCAGGCGTGGTAAAAGGGGTTGCATCTTTCATGAAATCATACAAAGCCCAGACAAGCAAACCAGACGTTTAGTTTATTTGTGAAGGTGTTCAAATCCACTCCTAATAAATATATAGCTGAACTAGACCACATCAACAATCCAGAATAAAATAGCAGTCCCCTAATAGAAAGCAAGATATATATCAAGAAGAGTTATTCCTGAACATGCATGATAAATCATATTGGGTCACAAGAGACAGAGCTTCAGCTATGCTGCTGAATGGGTATAATAGCCTTTTTGCTACTGGTTAGGATTTCCTTCCATTTCGAAGAAACAACCGTGATTTGTGGTTTGCGAGCAATATTTCAAGCAAATATGGCTAACTGCCTGACTCAAGCTGAATTCTTTCAAGTAGCATTAGGCAGTATAACCATCGGAAATATTATTGCAACCTCCCAACGTATAAGTTCACCGCCTGCATAAAAAAAAGGTTCCGTAAGTGGGAGAATATACTGGCTTCAGTGTTAACCAACTGAAAGCAGTTGTCACTGAAGCAGTTGCATATTGAACAGAACTGAACGGCTTAGGCAGATCATAAGTGGCATAGTTAGTTAATGAGTTGGGCTTGGAGACTGCAGAGCCAGGTTCAGTTTTCACACCATATTCCCTCTAATAGCAAATGTGGCTGGTCAACTCAACTTCCTTGAGTTCTAATTTGATGAGAAAGGGAAGAAACCTTTATCTAGGAACAGCTGAATGGGGCGGTCATCTGAATTACCCATAATGCTCCTAGAGCAAGGCAACTTATGGGGTATGGTGAATGCTTAGAATGGCAAGTGGCTCTCTGTCCTCTGCTTTTGACAACAGGCAAGCCTGCTGGAAATGGGTGGAGGGAATAATAATAATAATATTATAGAATTTATAATATAATAAAATTTTATTTATATTCCACCCTCCCCAGCCGAAGCTGGGCTCAGAGTGACTAGCAATAGTAAAAGTAATACAGCATTCTAAAATCAATTCATTCTAAAATCAATTCAAAATCAAATTAATGGCAACCATTGGGCTAGAGTTCTGTGAGGATTACCAAAGGCTGTGCCTTGGCCAAAGGCCTGGTGGAACAGCTCTGTCTTGCAGGTCCTGCGGAAAGATGTCAAGTCCCGCAGGGCCCCTGTCTCTTGTTAATAATAAAATTTTATTTTATTAATGTCAAGAGAAGTCCACTAGAGATGACTAATTTGCCAAATGTTTCGGAAGCCGAACACTGAAAACCCGGAAGTGAATGCTTCAGTTTTCAAACACGCCTTGGAAGTCAAATGGCTTCCAAGGTGCGTTTTTCATTTTTTCCCCATTGAACTTGCCGACAGCCCTTTGATCCAGAGTTTTTGAACGTTTTGGAAGTCAAACGGACTTCCGGAACAGATTATGATCAAAAACCGAGGTTCCACTGTAAAGGGGTAGCACATTGAGGGGGAACTCAGGGCACAGCCTGCCCCAGTGTGATAAGGTATGCTGTACTTCTATTTAAATTACAGTGACTATTTCTAAAATTTGCTTCCCTACATTACACACACACACCCTACAAATCTATCTTCTCTTTTTTGGTGATGCATTTTTTTTCTTTTGACAATGAATAAGTGGCTGCCCTACATGGAAGTCAAATTATATGTGATGTGTGTGTGTGTGTGTGTGTGTGTGTCCGCGCACACACACTATTGACGACATTCGGGATGCTACAAGTGAGAACAAAATGAATGATGTTTCTTATACTATAATTAGACCACAGCTGAATCTTCTCAGCTAGGTTAATTAACACCCAACACATTTCACTATTCAAATAAGTTGAATCTGAATATAAAATCTGCTTTAATTCTGTAAGACCTGAGAGAGTTGTGGCATTTACCAAACAATCTCTCTTTGTGCGTGCACACAAAATACTTGATGCGCCCAAATATGTGCCATCAGCAGAAATTTCTTAAGGATAGAAACTGTTTCTATTTCAGGCCTGCCTTTCAGCTGGAACCTATTGGCTGTGATTTTTATCTTTGAAGGATATATTTCTAACTTGTTATATTTAGTGGGGGGAAGGTGCTTCTATGAGCAGTGGAAGTATATTGCATTTCTGGCATATCAGTAAAATATGTCCTCCCTTGGGAAATAAGAAGGTGAAATCTGTTTTATTCTAATGGTCAAAGATACTCAGTAGATTCACAGTAGAGTCCTACTCAATAGATTCACAGAAATTAATAAAGTTAATAAACTCCATTAATTTCACTAGGCCTACTCTGAGTAGGACTTAGCTGGAATACAGCCTACTGATTATCGGACCTTTGCAACATCTGACCAAAAGATTTGTTCACCATTACATTTTTTAGGATTTATTATGGACCCACAAGGAAGCTGGGATAGGTCCTCACAGTCATCATTTGTTTCAAAACAAATCATCATTTGTTTCAAAATCTAAGGAAGCATTTTCAATAACCTCAGACATTAAAACAAAGAAAGAAAGAAACTCAGGACCCAGATTCTGCCACATTCTCTCCAACAGGAACTGGACATGAAGCAGTGTTCTAACAGGGTTTAGAAACTATTCAATAATCAAAAATCTACCAGCAGTTTACATAAAATTCACATTAAAGTTACAGATAAAATAATTTGTCAAAAACAACTTAACTGAAAAATTCCCAAAATACAAAAAAAATAGCAGCTTAAAATATATGTCCCATATATTTTGGATAGTTGTTTGTTCACAATGCATTTGAACCCCTCTTAAGATATCAAAAGTTTTTGTCTAAGTTAGGATACAATTGGACACCGCATGGAATCAAGATGGCGGGCTGAAGCTTTCAAAGCTACACTGATTTTTGTCTCTGATTTCCATGGGTGCACTGCTTAGAATTCCAGAGCAAGGCCAAGTACGAAGCTGCTAGTACATTATAAAACAAAATTACATATTAAAGTACACGTCAAATTTACATGCCTGGTCAGGCTTGCCTTACGCATGAAGGCTTTCAGCAAGTGCTGACAATAGTACAGCCAAGTGTGGGCGCTGCCCTAAATCATTACATTATTGGATAGTGTATCACTGGATATCGTATTATACAAGGAGCTGTGGGCTTGTGAGCTCGGAGGGACTGAGATAGTTAAACACTGCCTTTACTGCAGCATAATATACCATATGCCAAGAGTTTGCAAGCAGTGGTCAATGGTCCACCAGGGGTCCTTGAGCTTCACTGAGGCAGTCCGTGGCATGTCAGTGGGTTTGTGGTTGAAGATGGGAGGATGGCAAATTCCTTGCATTAAATATTCATCTTGATTTTTAATGGTACTTTCATTGCTACTTTTATTTCACCGTGTTGCCATTTGATTTCTATAGCATTCAAATGGCAACACGGTGGAAAGCATTGTACATTGCAATTGCTACAAGAAGTAGAAAAATCATTAAGCAGTCCAGCAAGAACCTGAAGCGGTCCATGGGGGGAGGGGAGTTGGGAAATTACTGTCATTATGTATTACAGTGGTACCTCGGGTTAAGAACTTAATTCGTTCTGGAGGTCCGTTCTTAACCTGAAGCACCACTTTAGCTAATGGGGCCTCCCGCTGCTGCCACGCCTCCAGAGCACAATTTCTGTTCTCATCCTGAAGCAAAGTTCTTAACCTGAGGTACTATTTCTGGGTTAGCGGAGTCTGTAACCTGAAGCATCTGTAACCCGAGGTACCACTGTAACTGTGTGTGTGTGTACACACATACACCAACACATAAATACAGTGGTACCTCGGGTTACATACGCTTCAGGTTACAGACTCCGCTAACCCAGAAATAGTACCTCGGGTTAAGAACTTTACCTCAGGATGAGAACAGAAATCACGCGGTGGCAGCGAGAGGCCCCATTAGCTAAAGTGGTAATTCAGATTAAGAACAGTTTCAAGTTAAGAACGGACCTCCAGAATGAATTAAGTTCTTAACCTGAGGTACCACATACCTATAAATTGGAATCAAATCCCACTTTTAAAACTTGCACACTGCATCAGGTCCTGTAAAAGATTTTAGCTCTGAAGCCATACATTTGGCACGTGTCCCTAAACACAGGTATGAGAAGGATTTCCAGTGCAGCGTAGAGCCATTAGAAAAGCTACTTCCAGATAATGCTCTTTGAGAACCTTGTCCGTGTATTCTCTTCACACTTAAAGAAAACGCCGTCGCCGCCACATGCCGCTGTGACAATCCTCCTTGGAGGGCAGCTTTTGCCACAACCTGCCCTAATCCCCAGGGATTACGTCCCCCTTCTTCTTTTCCCAATTCTGCTCCACCCAACAAAAAAGCCCTCTTAGCGCCTCATGCACTTAGCAGCATGCGAGTTCCTCCTAAGCTCCACGGAGGAGGGATGCCGCCATTTGTTCTGTAAATGAATTCGAAGAAGTAGCTGAGGCAAAGCAGAGAACCAGCATGATGCGCCACACCTAATTATGCTCTGTCCATTACAAGCTCTTAACCATTTCTTCACTCCCCAAGAGACGACGTGATTCAGAAATGACGGAGCAATTCTTAAGGGCCTCTGGCAAACCACTGAGCATCAAACATTGCATATTTAAATGCACAACTCTGTGCATGCTTCCTGAGAAGCAAGTCTCTGCTTAGCAGGGGTGGAGAGAGAAGTCAGGTTACAGAACATATATTTATAAATTCGAATAGGGGAAAAATCAACCACAGGCTACCTGGCATACAGCTGGCTCCCTCTTCTAACATCAGCAAAAAGAAAAATGCTGGAGGTGAGCAACAGGGGTGACTCCTCTTCTCCAGCCTTCTTGAAATCCTAACTGCTAATCCAGGTTTTATAGTACACCTTGCCTGGCCTTGCTACCCAAGCCAAAATTCTCTGCCTTACCTGTTTGGGGATATAGGAAACTGCCTCATACAGATTGCTGGTCTATGCTGCTCAGTAAGTTTGATATTGATTGGAACTGGCTCTCCAGATTTTTATCAACCGTACCTGGAGAGTCTGGGGATTAAAACTGGTAGTGGCGGGGTGAACCACTTTGGGCTACTTGGAGGAAAGGTGGAATATAATTGCAGTAATAAATAAATGAATAAAATACTTGCCACGGGGCAATGCCACCCTGGCGAAGTGTGGAAACAGAAAGGAAGTCTTGCTCTTCTTTGTCATTTAACCTTGATTTACAGGAGCAGACTTTTTTGTCTGATCAACCCCGGGGGCAGTCATTCTTGGGCGGGTAGGTCTCTAGCCTCCTCTGTCCCCGTCCCCCCCAATGCTACCACTTCTGACTTGCAATCGTGCAAACAACTGTTCGTTTCTGTTTCTCACTGAGCAGCTGCTGGGAGTCACAGGACTCTGTTTACATTCCAGAGACCTTGCAGTCTCACGGGAAAGGGAAACGGGACGTGGTTTCCTGTTTCCTTTGTTCAGTTGCTCTCTGCTTTCATAGAGAGAGGATGTCTTTTCTGTTCTGCGTAGTTTAGACATAAAACTCTTTACAATGTAGCCAAACCTCTCGTCTCTTCCCCGTGCTGGGAACCCTGCTGGATAGAATGTGCTTGAGGCCTTATCAAGGGCTCAGGTCATTAAACATGTCGGAGGCGATTTCAAAGGCTCGGCTCTGAGGAAGATGAGGCCCTATCGGCTTGGCTGAGCGGAGTTCCGACAACCTATTGCTTTGTTTTGCCCATTATGTTAGCTGGCTGTATCTGAAATTGCCCAGAAAAATGCCAGGTGAAATATACTTGTTATTTGAACCGGTCATGTGAAGTCATCAGATTTTAATCTGTACAGAAAGATTGATACTTGTCATACTCGCCAGCATGGTGTAGCAGTTAGTGTGTTGGATTAGGAACTGTGAGACCAGAGTCCAAATACAAACTTAGCCGTGAAGCTCACGAGGGTGATTTGGGTCAGTCACTGTCTCTCAGTCTAAACTACCTCATAGGGTGGTTATGATGGTAAAACAGACAAGAAGAGAACTATGAATGTTACCTTGAAATCAGAATAATACCTGAATCACGAGAGTGTTCACGCTTTTCTCAAAATATCCTCAGTTTGTTTGTTTTACAAATAGCACTGAAATGTTCTCTTAAGAAAGTACCAGAAGTGTTTCACCCCCTCTAATCTTCAAGGGCAAAGGAGTGAAAGAACTTGTATTATGAACCTCAATTATATACACTTTGAATTTAAAAAGGAGCACACAAGCATGACTACAATTTAAAGAAAAACCACTTTGCTCAGCAAAACTCCTACATAGTTAATACTAATTTGCCACGGATATGATGGTTTATATCAATAAAAAAAAGTATGGAGGGGCTATTCATTCTTTTCTTTTGTGCTGCAAACAAACTGCAGGGTGCCCAAATTGTTACATCTCCAGGTATAACTACTGAACACACATAATTTAAGAAATACCAAGGCATTGAAGCTATGCAGAGGTAGAGAATGCTGTGGCAATCTGGCAGGTTGACTTGCCACTGCAGATATTGGAAAGAAGTTATTCAGCGAAGGGTCACAGTGCGGCAGCAAAGCATCTGCTTTGCATGCAGAACATCCCAGAGTCTGTCCCTGGTATCTCCAGGTAGGGCTGGGGGGAAATCCTATCTGAAGCCCCAGAGAGCCACTGCAGTCACTGATGACAGTGCTGAGTTAGATGGATGAGTGATCTGATTCAATATAAAAGCAGCTTCCTGTGTCCCTGTATTGCAGTCCCAATGGTGTACGGCAGTGGCATAGCGTGGGTTGTCAGCACCCGGGGCAAGGCAAGTAATTTGCGCCCCCTAACCCGTGGATTTGTGCCCCCTAACCCTAACCCCCAGATGTTGCGCCTGGTGCGGCCGGCCCCCCCTGCACCCCCCACGCTACGCCACTGGTGTACGGAAGTATCCCAGATCCTCCTTTCATTCAGTTCTAGTCAATTTACTTTTCAAGTTCGATCTTTGGCATCTCCAGTTTTAAAAGGATATGGTGGTAGGTGATAGGAAAATCCTTCCTCCACCCAAGACTCCGCCATTGCATGTTGCCAGGGACCAGCAAAGGTTTTGGATGTACTACTAGTAAGCCAAGTGCCGTCCCCCCCACACACATATGACATTTGAGGAG
The DNA here is from genome assembly GCF_965112155.1 of Podarcis liolepis. Taxonomy (NCBI): domain Eukaryota; kingdom Metazoa; phylum Chordata; class Lepidosauria; order Squamata; family Lacertidae; genus Podarcis; species Podarcis liolepis. Next base: position 41,843,000 of record NC_139569.1, read on the forward strand.
CTGGTTCTTCCTGCCTAAGTGGAGAACCTTAGATTTGTCCCTAGTGAAATTCATTTTGCTAGTTTGGGCTCAGTTCTCCAATCTGTTAAGGTCATTTTGGACCCTTATTCTGTCTTGCACCCCTCCCAGTTTGGTGTTACCTGCAAATTTGATGATCATCCCCTCAATTCCTTCATCCAAGACATTTTTGTTTTGACCTTTAAAGCCTTTCACGGCCTAGGACTCTCGTACCTATGGGACCGCCTCTCCTGGTATGCCCCACGGAGGACCTTAAGGTCCATATATAGCAACACCCTAGAGGTCCCAGGCCCTAAGGAAGTTAGATTAGCCTCAACCAGAGCCAGGGCCTTTTCAGCACTGGCCCCAACTTGGTGGAACGCTCTGTCTCTTGAGACCAGGGCCCAGCGGGATCTGATTTCTTTCCGCAGGGCCTGTAAGACAGAGTTGTTCCACCTGGCCTTTGGCTTAGAATCAGTTTGATTGTTTCCTCCTCTTTCTTTTTCCTTTCTCCTCCTATGAAGAGTTGCACCCTAATGTTTTAATGCTGTACCTTAATCTTTTAAAATGTATTTTTTTTAAAGTAATATTTATTGAACAATTAATAAAGGTACAGAAAAAAGAAAAAAAAACATTTAACAGAATAAAAGAAAAAGAAGAACAAAGAATACCAACAAACAAAACAGAAAAAAGATCAGGTTTTTCATATCCTATACTTCATCACTAATTTCTTGACCTCCTCACACCTCCCTTTTTGTATTCCAGTTCAGATATTTGGTTCAGCAAATCCTTACCCTCTATCCTTAACCCACTCAAGATATTAACCTATATTAAAAATACATTTCCCCTCATTATCAATCTATATTAACATATTCTTATTAATCTTTTTACCAACACCGCTTATTTTCCATCCAACGTCCATTTAACATTCATAAATTTTACAGTATTTCTGTAGATATTCTTTAAACTTTTTCCAATCTTCTTCCACCAACTCCTCTCCCTGGTCTCGGATTCTGCCAGTCATCTCGGCCATTTCCATGTAGTCAATCACCTTCATCTGCCATTCTTCCAGAGTGGGTAAATCTTGTGTCTTCCAATACTTTGCGATGAGTATTCTTGCTGCTGTTGTGGTGTACATAAAGAAAATTCTATCCTTCTTTGGCACCAATTGGCCGACTATGCCCTTTTAAAATGTATTTTAATCTACTTGTTTTTATTATTGCTTGTTAGCTGCCCTGAGCCCGGTCTTAGCTGGGAAGGGCGGGGTATAAATTATTATTATTATTATTATTATTATTATTATTATTATTATTATTATTATTATTATTATTATTTATTACATTGAACAACAACCAGCGCAGGGCAGAACCCTGCAGCACCCCACTAGTAACATTTTCCTGGGATGACTAGGAACCATTTTAAGGTGTATTATTTGGGTTCGGTCAGTCAACCAGCTACAAATCCACCTAACAGTTACCTTGTCCACCCCACAGTTTACCAGCTTTCTCAAAGGAATATCATGGTGACTTTGTCAAAAGCCTTGCTGAAATCAAGGTACACTATGTCCTCAGCATCCCCCTGATCCACCAAGCTTTATGTGGTTACACTCCCTCTGAAGGAGTGGGCATGTAGTTTGGGGTTACTTCTGGATCCTTTGCTGTCACCTGAGGCTCAGTTGGCCCTAGTAGCATGGACTGCCTTCCATCAGCTATTTGGACAGTGATAGCATAACTTCTATTGAGCATAACTCTGGTAACCTCTAGGCTAGTTTACTGTAAGACATTACACATAGTGCTGCCTCTGAAGACAGTTTGGAAACTTCAGCTGGTGCAAATTCAGCAGCCAGGTTATTCACCGGGGCAAGACGGTCTGAGACTCCAATATTGACCCAACTGCAGTGGCTGCCAGTTACCGTATTTTGCACCCTATAGGACGCACTTTTTCCCCTCCAAAAATGAAGGGGAATTCTGGGTGTGTCCTATGGGGTGAATGCTGAAACTTGGAGAGCGAGAGGGGTCGGTGCGCACCGACCCCTCTCACTCTCCAGGCTTCAGGAAGACATCCGCAACCTAGGCAGCCCTGCGGGAGTTCCCGCAGGGCTGTCTCGGCTGCGGATAGTAGTCTGCTTCCCGGAGCGCCGGGCGCCCTGAAAGCAGAGCGCCCGGCGCTTGGGGAACACATCCGCAGCCTAGGCAGCCCTGCGGGAGGTCCCACAGGGATGTCTAGGCTGCGGGTAGCAGCCTGTTTCCTGGAGTGCCGGGCGCCCTGAAAGCAGAGCGCCCGGCGCTTCGCGAACACATCCGCAGCCTAGGCAGCCCTGCGACCTCCCGCAGGGCTTCCCACGCTGCGGATAGCAGCCTGCTGCCCGGTGGGCGGGGCACCCTGAAGCAGAGCGCCCCTCGCGCTGGGCAGACATCGGCCAGCCCCACAAGCTCGGGGGACAGCAGGGAGGCGCAGCGCCGCCATCCCGCTGTTCCTCGACCTGGTTCGGTTTCCCCAACCTGCTTTTTTGGGGGGGGGAAATAAAGGGGAAAAAATTCCTTTATTCCCCCCCCCCAAAAAAACTAAGTGCACCCTATGGGACGGAGCGTCCTATGGGACGAAAAATACGATAGTTTCCATGCCCAGTGCAGGGCCAGGAGGACAAACAATCTAACCTGATGCAAGACAATTCCCAGGTTTGGCCTGGTATAAAGGAATTTCTCAAGTTCCTAGATACCCAAGCCTGTGTCCCATAAACGCAAGAGCAAATGTGTCTCTTGTCATTTTTATGAAGCTTTATTAGATGCACGGGATGTGGGTGGTGCTGTGAGTTAAACCACAGAGCCTAGGACTTGCCAATCAGAAGGTCGGTGGTTCAAATCCCCGCGACGGGGTGAGCTCCTGTTGCTCAGTCCCTGCTCCTGCCAACCTAGCAGTTCAAAAGCATGTCAAAGTGCAAGAAGATAAATAGGTACTGCTCCGGCGGGAAGGTAAATGGCGTTTCCGTGCACTGCTCTGGTTCACCAGAAGCGGCTCAGTCATGCTGGCCACATGACCCGGAAGCTGTACGCCGGCTCCCTCAGCCAATAAAGCGAGATGAGCGCTGCAACCCCAGAGTCGGTCACGACTGGACCTAATGGTCAGGAGTCCCTTTACCTTTACCTTTATTAGATGCACATGTTGAAGCTACAGATTCCTTTGTTTTATAAAGCATTTGTATGAATAAGAGAGAGTTTGGCAAAAGACCATGTCTTGCAGTTTGCGTGAGACATAGAAGAGAAGGTAACAGCAAATGCTTTTAGCACATGCTGCTTTTCTTGCCCTTTGTTTGCAATTTAAAGATTCAAAAGAGGGCCTCTCCTCTGGACTTTGTGCATCCCACTCCACTCCATCCCCCAAATGAAACTAAATAACAAACCAAAAAAAAAAAAGGCTTTCTATTCTGCAGCAAAAACACAGGGAGGCTATTTTTAGCACTTACTGTAGTTGTCACACTTCTGTCAAAGCCTACAATAAATAGAAGAAAGGTGGTTGTTTTGTGATATGTATTTTGAAAAAAAAGACAGACCCCATTACATCTCTTAAGAGCAATAAGGCACCCCATGTAATGCCTCTGAGGACAGATTATCCTTCTTTTCTGGTAGAGTTGTTCAACCCAACATTACCGATAATATACCTGAGGCAGATCTTAATCCACCTGAAATAGACTTCATAGTGTGTGTCGCTACTTAAAGATGTACAGCGACTGAAGATATACAAATACCCCCTCAGACATTGCATGTACAGTCAGCTATTACTTCTGAAACCACCATTATTTAACTTTTACAAACCTCTACAATTTCGCAGCACCTAAATTTCCTTTAGAAAGGGTGGCGTATCAGTGACAGAGAGGATGTTTAAGAAGAATTAACTTCAGCAATAATCCTCTTAAACAGAGTTGTGCTACTATAAAAAAAGGATAAAATAAGTGGTTACAGGGCAAGGTGGGAGAGAACAAGTGATTTATTGCCTGGGGATTTGAATACTGTAATTCCTTATAACTAATGTGGAATCCTAATATCAGACGACAATAAGCCTGCCGCCTGCCTGTTGCCAACGCACAATGGAAGAAGACGGGAGAGAAAGAGTAATGCTGGAAAGGTTATCTTTATTTAAATATAACCGCAGAATAACCAAAATTATTTAAGCACAGGCAGGTGGGATTGAATTGACATATATGACAGAAGCACTCTTCGGGGCATGTAAATAGCTGCATTTCATGGCTCCTCAGAGACAGCATTTGGGGAAAATTTATCCCTCCCTTCTACGGGAGCCTTGGGTATGTGAACTCAACATGCAAACAAGGCCATTATGTCCGCCAAGGTGAACACACCAGGTCTTAAGGGCAGCCTCGCTCAGGGTGTCATATTTCCATAGTCCACCCCTGTTGCAGTCTAAGGCACCAGGCTGGGATATCATTTTTTATGCCAAACTCAAGCCTATGAAGATAGGCCAAGTGTGAAAGAAGCATGAACTAAGTCCACCCAGGAAGCTTCGTGGTGAAACAAAGTCCATCAGTTCCTAGGTCGATCAACAAAGAAGCATCTCAACTGCTCTGCCTATGAGAATGTTTTGAATTATGGTGCGGGAGGAGACTCTTGAGAGTCCCATGGACTGCAAGAAGATCAAACCTCTCCATTCTGAAGGAAATCAGCCCTGAGCGCTCACTGGAAGGACAGATCCTGAAGTTGAGGCTCCAGTACTTTGGCCACCTCATGAGAAGAAAAAGAAGAAGAGGAGTTTGGATTTGATATCCCGCCTTTCACTCCCTTTAAGGAGTCTCAAAGCGGCTAACATTCTCCTTTCCCTTCCTCCCCCACAACAGACACTCTGTGAGGTGAGTGGGGTTGAGAGCAGCTGCATGTGGAGGAGCGGAGACGCAAACCTGGTTCCCCAGATAACAAGACTACCGCTCTTAACCACAACACCACACTGGCTCTCTCCCTGGAAAAGAAGACTCCCTGGAAAAGACCCTGATGTTGGGAAAGACTGAGGGCACAAGGAGAAGAGGACGACAGAGAACATGATTGGACAGTGTTAGAAGCTACCAACATGAGTTTGACCAAACTGCGGGAGGCAGTGGAAGACAGGAGTGCTTGGCATGCTCTGGTCCATGGGGTCATGGACAGTTGGACACAACTAAAGGACTAAACAACAACAACAACAACAACAACAGGAGACTGTTTTAAGGCAGTGCCCTTGGGAAAACTGAGCAGGGGTGAAGTTGACTCCTGCAAGTGAGCCTTTGAGGAGGGATGGTATTTTTGTCTCCCATTAACACTTACGTAAGAACCAGTTCCAAGCCTGAGGTCAGTCTAGGTAGACTTTCCTGGCTCCTTTTGATCTAAAATGTGCAAATAAAACAACATTTTAATAAAAATTTGTAGCAAAGGTCAGTGATGCCAACTTGAATAAAACATGGGGGGCAGGCAAGCCCCGCCCCATATAATCAATCACATGATGTGGCACACACACACCATTTGAATGGCAAGGCCCAACAATAGGGGGAGAGGGGCTCAAATATTTTATTGGGGGGGTGAAGACCCCTCGGCTCCTTGGAGATGTTATTAAACTACAAATCCTATTATCCATGACCACTGGCCATGATGTCTGGGGCTGATAGTGTTATGTACTGAAGTTCTCACCCTGGGCCAGCAGGGGGATACTGTAGATAGTTTTCATTCAGGTCCGCATATGCAAATAAGGAATTGAAAGTGACGTTCCGTGATTGGATAGTTACAGAAAGTTGTTACTGTTGCTTTGTAGCTGAGCTCTATATAAGCAGGCTGGCTGAACCCTTCAGTTCAGTTCAGTTCTGGCCTGTGAATAAACAAGAGCTGTCTGAAGAATCACTGTGTTGTCTGATATGTTCACCCACTACCTAACAGATAGAACTTGGAGTCCAGTAACATCAGGAGAATGGCAGTAACCCCCGCCGCTCACCTTTAGTTATTTATACCCCACCTTTCTGTGACAAAAGAAAATCAAATTCAAAGTGGCCTATAGCTGATATATCACAAGAGGCAAAAGAGGGTCCTAAGTTTTCCCTGTGGTCGGGGGGGGGGGCAAGCCTAACTGATACCCTCCTTGATGTTTATGGCCACCATTGCCCCACAACTGCCTTGGATGATAATAACTGTATAATTATAATAAATTTTCAGCAGAAAATCTGTGCTGGGCCCTGATCTTACATCAGCAGCATGTCCTGGATCAGGGCCAGATGGGGGCATTGCTGCCTTTTCTCCAAAATGAAAGTTAGTCTTGGATATCACACATAATTTGGCTCACCGTAATCCACAAAGTGCATTCAAAAACCAAGGTCAGAGTGAACTCTTGCAAATGCTGCAGACTGGTTTGGCCATCAGTCTGGTGGAGATAGAAGCACTTCTCTGCCCCACCCCACCCCCACCCCACCCCCGGCCCCAATCTCTCACGCAAAGCCTTGCAAATATCATCCTTTCACCTGGAAAAAATTAGTCTACAGGACAATACTAAGCATCTTTTGTTACAGCTTGTACACTCCAGGCGTAGGGGAGATATTGATATTAATACACGTCTCTCACCCTCACTATTTATTCCTATGAAATTTCCTGTGTAATATGTACTGCTCTTAAAAAAAATAAAATACCTTAAGTATCGTTCCAAAGCCGACAGAGACGCTTAAACGTTATTTGGATATAAATCATAAAGCAATGGCAAATTGCAAGCACTTCCTACAAAACAGATGGACCAGATAAGGGAAGATGGAGAATCTTCTTGCCGTAAAGAGACATTGTTGTGAGGACAAGCTGTGTACCAGCAGGCACCATTTCCACCCGCTAGTCACTCAGACCTGTCTCATTGCAACAATGATTTAAGCAGCTGCTTAAAATGGCTGTAGTGCAAAGATATATGCTGCAATTCAAGACCTAAATGGCCCAGGTGACTCCAGGGTCAAGCATTACTTTGGAGTTGTGCTTCTTGATCAGCAGCACCCCACTCCCCTGATGCTATACATGATTGCACAAACTGTAAAAGTGTCACACACAGAGGCACCAGGTCACAGAATTAACATCTCCACACCACACCAGAGAGCTTAAATGAATAGCCCGTACGTGTTCCCCTAAAGGTCAGTGTCTGCATGTACTGGCTTTATGCAGGCTGTTCGTGGAGGTCCAATTCTGTCTGCTATCCTTAAAGATCTGTTTAGTTCAGGAGAGGAAGTGCTATTACGACTTAGCACTTGGTCCTCAAAGACAACAGCATCCGCAAAGTGTGGTTCCTTGACTCCTACCCAGTTGGCTCCATCCACATACCCTCCAACATTTCTCTGATGAAAATAGGTAAAGGTAAAGGGACCCCTGACCATTAGGTCCAGTCGTGACCAACTCTGGGGTTGCGGCGCTCATCTCGCTTTATTGGCCGAGGGAGCTGGCGTATAGCTTCCGGGTCATGTGGCCAGCATGACTAAGCCGCTTCTGGCGAACCAGAGCAGCACACAGAAACGCTGTTTACCTTCCCGCTGGAGCGGTACCTATTTATCTACTTGCATGCTAAGGTGCTTTCGAACTGCTAGGTTGGCAGGAGCAGGGACCGAGCAATGCGAGCTCACCCCATTGCGGGGATTCGAACCGCCGACCTTCCGATCGGCAAGTCCTAGGCTCTGTGGTTTAACCCACAGTGCCACCCATGTCTCTTCCTGATAGGGACGTCCTATTCCAGGGATGTCCAACCAAAAGATTGCGATCTACTGGTAGATCCTTAGCTCATCCTGGTAGATCATGGGATCTTTATCGTGTACAAAAAGCTAAAAAAACTCTGTGCAATCCTCCCCCCAACTTTGGGCATCCACCCACCCCACGCACGCTCCTCCTCCCTCCAATGACAATGGGTAGATCACTGCTAGTTTTTTTATACTGGGAATAGATCACAGTCTCTTGGGAGTTGGATATGCCTGTCCTATTCCGTCAACGTCATCAACATCACAATTTTACTATTTACCATATTTTCCCATGTATAAGACGCCCCCTATTTTTTTGAACCCAAAATTAAGAAAACAGTATTTTAAACTAGGGTTGCCAAAACCATGCTGGCTGGCTGATTTAGTCTCATTTACACACATTCATTCGAAATAAGATGGGTTTATGAAGCAATTCTATATCCTCCCACAACACTGACAAAACGGTAGTCAATATCCTGGAATCACTGTTCAGCGTTGGACATCATATTCGCTGAATACACAAAGCTTCACAGCTTGTCTTTCATCGTACAAAGTTTGGTACCTCGCTTCATTTAAAGATTTCCAGAGACTTTGAGACTAAAGATTTCATTTTGAACTTGTTATGGTTTGAAGGAATTCTATAAAGATTGTCTATTACGTATGTATATGGTCATCGTGTTGCCTAGACATTGTGGACATTCTCTTTGCAACACACGGGGTTTGTTTGGATACTTATGGCAGCAGCGCTTGGGTTGGCGAAGGATTTTGCTCCTCGCCCTCCTCCTCCTGCTGCTGCCTGGAGTTTGAATGGGGGAGCTGAGCACCTCGCTGCTGCCATGGTGGTAGCTGTCAAACAGTGACAGCTACTGGGAAAGTGCCATCTTCAGGGGCGATCAGCAGCAGCCGCAGAAAGTTCTTGAGCTTTTTTGGGGGGGGGGGCAATTGCCCTCAAAGTTGTTAAGCTTTTTTAGTCCGAGTGGGCAAACCACAACCCCTGATTCTCCCACCAAATGTCGGCTCCAGCCCGCCAAAAACCTGTGTATAAGACAACCATCTGTTTACAAGATGACCCCCATTTCCCCCCCCCTTTTTATAGCAAAAACCATAATCTGATACATGGAAAAATACGGTAAAACCCACCCATCTGACTGGGTTGTCGCAGCCACTCTGGGTGGCTTCTAACATATAAAAAAATATTAAAACACAAAGCATTACAGGACTTCTCTATACAGGGCTGCCTTCAGATGGCTCGGTGATCAGGTAACTCCATACCCACCAACATTTCTCTGATGAAAATAGGGACCTCCTAAGGAAACGTGGGACATTCTTGGGTCAAATGAGAAACTGGGATGGCTTCTGTAAATCCAGAACTGTCCCTGGAAAATAGGGAAACTTGGAGGGTCTGCTCTCCATAGAACTGGGAAGGGGAATCTGTGGCCCTCCAAACATTGCTGAACTACAACTCCCATCATCTCTGGCTACTGACTATGTTGGCTTGACTGATGGGTGTTTGAGATCAACATCATCTGGAGGGCCATAAAGACAAGGACTTCCCTACCATAGAAAAACAAAAGCTGCATTTACAAAATGAATTTAAAGCACATGGTTTTCCCCATGAATCCTGGGAACTGTAGTTTGGCATGGGTGCTAGGAACTATAGCTCTCTCTGTGTGAAACCACCATTCCCAGAATTCTTTGGGAGAAGCGATGTGCTATCAATGTATGGCATGTATGCTGCTATAAGTTGCATCCAGGTGACCGTGGAGGATGACCACCACTCACCTAAAGAAGTAGAAAACTGTTTCATTGCACTAAGTGATTGTGTTGCCTTGAAACAAAGCAGTGCAGCGAGACCTTTTGATGGCGTGCAAAGTGTGCCACGAAGTGTCAGCTGAATCAAGTTTTAAGAGCAAAGTGGTTGCCGTGCTACACTCGCATGCAGGCATATGCCCCCAGCTTGTAAGCCAGCAAAGGGTGAAGGGCCAAGCAGATCCACAGAGAGCCCAGGAATGATACAGACGCACATCAAGCTTATGCACTCCTATGCTCCCAGAGACTGTCAGTTTGAATCTATTTACGTTTCCCCTTCTGGTGTTTTGAGGATTAATCCAAAGCTTCAAGCACTGTTCATAGATCCTTCTTTTTCTTTTTAAGGGCATCTGGGAAACCTAAAACAAAAAATGACCAAAGGTCAGCTGAGTGAAGGGGTCATTATTCCCCCCCCCTACACTTCAGCCATGGGGGCGAGCGGTGTAGCTTAAGAGCTTCCAATCTGTTCTATCTTTACTAAAAAGACTATCATAGCTCTGCTGATCCAGAGACACCACTGTAGGACTACAGCTAAGCCAGAGCTAAAACCCAAGCCAACCTAGCCAAACAAAAAGTTTCATGGGATGGAGAATGAATGAATGAATGGGTGGATGGATTTATTATGGTCACAGACCAGAAATCATGGAATAGAGAGGGTGTGATACAGGGATGAGAAACCTGTGGCCCTCTAGATGTTGCTGGACTACAACTCCCATCATCCCTGACCGTTGGTCATGCTGGCTGAGGCTTGGGAGAGTGGAGTCCCCCCTTCCCTGAGGCAATGGTTCTTAGCCATAGGGCACGTCTGTCAGGATCCCCACCCTTCCTACAAGTGTACAAGTGGCACTCAGGAACAACCAAGAACACCTGGTGAAGTATTTCCTTCCTAGAGTTTACTACAGCCCACTGAGACAGTCTGAGACTGTAGTTAGCCCCTTCACTTGGAGCAGGAATTTGAACACAGGTTTCTTACAAGGCAGGCCGTGCTGTGTCAGACCAAAGGCCCTTGTAGTTCAGCATGCTGCTGCTGGGAAACTCAGATGCAGGACAGAAGGGTAGCAATCCTCATCTGTTTTGCCTCCTGTTTCTGGTATTCAGAGGTATACTGCCTTCGAGTTTGGAAGTTCTATTCAACCACCATTGCTGAAAGTTGCTGATAGGTCTGTCTTCCCTGGATTTCTCCAATACTTTCCTCATCTCAGGAACTGCTGGACTCATGTGCAGCTCCCCATGTGGAGAACCACTGAACTGCAGGTGACATTGTCTCAATAAAAGCACCTTCAGGCCCTGGCCCAATTCCACACACCCTGGCTGCCCGCTGGATTCTCCTGGGCGGGAAGAAAAATAAAAGAGCTTCCTGTTTCAGTTGACCCTTGTCTAAGCAAAAAAGAGAGAGAAAGGGAAAGGAAAGGTCTTCTTGCACTTTGGTGTGTAGCTGTATCATGATTGTTCTTCATATGCTCTGTCTCATCCCAGTGGGAAACCTGGCCGCTGATTTCTGCACCAGCTGAAGTTTCTGAACCATCTTCAGAGGCAGCCCCATGTATAACGTGTTGCGGTAATCTAACCTAGAGTTTACCAGAGCATAGATGACAGAAGTCCCTATCTGGACCTCCTGGTCCAGATAGGGGTGAAGCTGGGCCCCGAGCCAAAGTTGATGGAAGGTATTCCATGCCATTGAGGCCACCTGAGCCTTAAGTGACAGCAAAGGATCCAGAACTTCATCCTAGCTATGTGTGTAGCTTGGATGGGGAGTGTAGCCCCATCAAGAGGAGTCAACTTTCCAACCATCTAGTCAAGGGCGTCTCAGTCTTATCTGGATTGAACTTCAGCTTGTTGGTTCTCATCCAGTCCATTACTGAGGAAAGACATAGGATGATTAACTACATGGACCACTGGCCTGACCCAACAGGGCTCTTTATATATATCTGTCTGATATGAGTGATTTATACAAGCATAGAACAAACACAAAAGCTTAATAAGAAAGCTTTGCAAATACCACAACAAATTCATGCTTTCCACTGGTTACACTCAGAACTGGATATGAAGCTTACAATCCATAACATTAGATCTATAATAGTTATAACTCCTTATGATCCTACCTAGTATAATTGATTTATATATGACTATTGACTTAACTGTAATAAGATTTGCTAAAATTGCAGAAAAGCCATCCAACATTACATGCAACAGCAAGGTCTGTTGATTAAAAATAAAGGAACTAGAAACATTTACAAATAATGATGTACCAAGATAAACATTTGCAGAATATTTAGAGACCAGCGGCAGAAAATCCAGTAGACACCACTATTAAAAAAAGATGCCCCACTGAATGACTTTCGGCAGCTCAAGAAGAAAAGCAGTATTAAAGCAGAGAAATATACTATGTTATAAACCAAAGAGCCAAAATAGAAAGTGAAATCATTCCAGATTTCACACTTCTTTTATTAGGTATTTTTCATTTCACAAAGAACATAAAAACTTCCATCAGATATTGTAAAGCTATATAAATAGACAGCCTTCTGAAAGACATATTGTTGTTGATGATGCCACTGCAAAGAGAGCAGCTTTTATATTTTATGAATCCTAACAGTGACAGAAAGGATGTTAGGCGGGCATTAGCAGAGTCGCAAACACCACCAAGGACTGAATCGGAGACACTCCCTTGCTCCAGACTCGCTATAAATCCTGGCAAGACAGTGGCCCTGTTTGCACAGAATGCAAAGTCAAAAATCCTGCCTTGTGGCAGATGATGCATGAGAGCTCTGCATTAGCACTCAAACACTCTGTTCCTCCCTATGAGCAACTGATCAAGAGCTGAATCCTAAGCAATTATTATAATATATTTATGCCCCACCTTTTTTTCCTGACAGGGACTCGAGGCAGCTTACAAATAACATAAGAGCAGCTAAAAACATAGGGGGGGGGTCATTTAAAAACAATTAAACATAAACAGAATTTAAAATGATCTGTTAAAAACATACAGACACTCACAACACAAAGAGCATGGCACTAGCCTCATCAAAAGCAGTCAGTTTCCAAAAGAATGGAAGAAGATCTTCACCTGTCAGCAGAAAGACAAGGAGGAAGCAGCCACCAAGAAAGCCCTCTCCCATGTCCCTACCAAGAATGCCTGTGAGGATGGCAGGACCGAGAGAAGAGCCTCTCCCCAAAATCTCAGGACCCAGACAACTTTTTCTTCTTCTTTGGCAATCACTCGTAGCCAAGTAAGATGGTCTTCCATAAACACGGTTTTAACAATGAGTCCGTAAGTGACTGTGGAGGCCAATTCTGGATCCACACATCCTTCCACAGTGGGGACATTGGTTCTTAAATTGTGGTTAATGGCTTCCAAACAAGCCAGTATATGGACCATTGCTTCCTTGTTCACATGCACATGGGGAAACTTCAGTTAAATGTGCAATCTTGGCTTTTTCAGCCAAGGTTTGAAGGGGCTTCCAGACCATGGTTTGCAGAAGCGGCTTTCCAGATGCAGTGGAACAGCTACACTGCTTTCTTAGAAGGTGGGTCACTGTTACATACCAGGAGGGTAGGTCATGCACTGCACAAACCTCCCCACCACCTCACCTCTCCCAGGAAGCATCAAGGACCCACCAGCCAGGAACCTAGCGTAGCAGCAGTGCCCCACCTTGCAAGCCACTCCTGCTGGCTTGTGTTACCCATTGTTGAGCTTTTTCTGTGGGAGCTAGGCAGTCTGATCAAATCACACCATTCCTGCATCAGTTCCATTGTTGATCCACCCATGTACAGGTTCAAATACAAGTGATAATCTTTGAAGCCTGAACAGTGTGGAAACAGCTTATTTGAAGGACCATCTACACCAATATGCATATGCCCAGGTCCATAATAATAATAATAATAATAATAATAATAATAATAATAATTTATTATTTATACCCCGCCCATCTGGCTGGGCCTCCCCAGACACTCTGGGCAGCTTCCATAAAAACCAAAAATACAGTAAAATATCACACGTTAAAAACTTCCCTGAACAGGGCTCTGCTCTTAAGTTCACCACTAAGGTTGGTAAGGGACAAGGTCGTTACAGTGGCAGTACCACAACTTTGTAATCCCCTTCCCCAAGAACTTCACATGGCCACCTCTCTTGTGGTCTTTAAGCACTCCCTAATAATGTCTTCATTTTTGGGGGGAGGATGCGACAACATCACAACCACCAGGCAAGCCATCAGAGACTCTTTCGTTGCAAGGTCTGGTAAGTGGTCACTCGCTCACCTGGCCTAATGGAGTCAATACAGCCCTTTGTTCTCTATTCCCACCGGAGCCAGCATGCTCTCACACCACTGCAATGGAAGTTCCCCCTTGGATGTACTGGAATACTGAACGAACTTCAAAAGAGTTTTAGCAACACATGTCCAAATAATGACTCTCTGCAACACATCACAATCCACTTTTCAGCATGGTGCTTTTGAAGCTTTTGCAAGTCGGATGTGTTAGCAGAGTCCCTTGAATAATGCAGAGTCCACAGATAAAAGGAGTCCTAATAACGACTTTGTTGAGGAAATCGGAACAAAAACAGCATATAATTTGAGGAGAAATGAACAAAGAGGTTTTGTCTGCCTAACTTAAAGCCTTATACATAGCAGGAAAACACCCTCAGAACTACACAGCCAATCAGGGCACATGTTACCTCAGCAAACATCATGCTGCTATAATTCTTGCTAAGCACCAGCTCCACCAACCCCCTTGATTAGCTGACTTACTGACAACTTAATTAACCCTTAAGTTAAAAGCTGAATGATCCCTTCTGTAGCACTTCCAGCAGAAACTGAAGTTTGTTGTCACTCTGGTTCCCCTCTTAAGCAAGCATGTTTGGGCCCATTCTCCAGACATGTGCATCCAACTGACACTACTCTGCTTGCAATAGTTCATCACCTTTGGTTGTGCTAAAACTGCCACCACAAATACAGATTTCTTAGCGTGGAGCTAGAGATTACACTGGACACAAGAAAGATGCCAAAAAAGGTGCAACAACGTTGCATTCTCTCTAGGTATGCAAGGACGAAAGAAACAAAATTGAGGCATGCTTCAAAATAGAAAATTATAGGGAACTCCCTCCCTGCTTGACCACACCTATTGCAGCAGGGATTTTAAGTTAATAGTACTCTACTTGTTTATTTGCTGAATATATGTTTCTGCTGACAGCTCCTGTTTGTTTTAAACCTGGTTTTATTTTGATTGTTCTATTATTTTATTTCTTATGTTTGCAACACTCAATAACATAAACTCTCCCTCTCTCTCAATGTGTTTCAGGGGGAAATCTTCCACAGGGTACTCAAAGAACAAATAATAAATCAAATTTTCAAATCTCATAAAATTCTCATCACATACTGTATATAATAAGCAAATAGTGAGTTTGTATATTACATACATTTTGCATTATGATTTTTTTTTAAAATGCCGTTTTCAATGTGTACAAGGAAGGTTTCAGTACCATTTTGAGGCTTGTCCTGGGTGTTTCTCTCCCACTCTCTTTCAGTGCATACACAACAATACATTTAAAGCACATTGCTTCCCCCAAAGGAATTCTGGAAACTGCAGTTTGTTCAGGGTGCTAGGAACTGTACCTCTTCATGGGGGTTAACTACAGTTTCCAATATTCTTGGGAAGGAAGCCATTTCCATTAAATGTATTGTTTGTATGCAGCCTCTCTTTGTATTTGATATTCTCCTCTCTTTCTTCTTTATCTGTTCTTTCTGTGTAATGTTCAGGCATAACTACACTTAAATGTTTCGTGCGTCACCACCTTGTGAGTTTTGGTACATCCCATTCCACACGACTGCCTGCTCTTTAGGGGGGCAGAGAGAAGACAATTACAGTGGTACCTCTGTATAAGAACAGCCCTGTTTATGAACTATTTGGTTTACGAACTCCGCAAAACCGGAAGTAGTGTCCCGGTTTGCGAACGTTACCTCGGTCTAAGAATGGAATCCGAATGGTGGAAGGGCACTGGCAGCAGGAGGCCTCATTAGGGAAAGCGCCCCTCGGTTTAAGAACGGTTTTGGTTTAAGAATGGACTTCCGGAACGGATTAAGTTCGTAAACCGAGGTACCACTATACAGCAAATGGGGGAAGATAATTGAACATAAGGCTATTTTTCTCAGTGTCAGTCACATGCTTGTGTTAGCATCTTGTTCTGCCCAAATCGCAACAGAGAGCCTATACACAGAGGCATGTTTATTAGAAATGTATCTCATGATCACCACCATTTCAGCTGATTATGTAAGCGGGATCTCATTCTTTGAGACCTCCCTGCTATCACATACTTTTAAAAAACTATTTGTGTGTGTATTTCAGGATGGAGCGGAGGTGACATTTGCTGAACCACCAGAAGAGCAAATGATAGAAAATACAGCTCTGATGGCAGCATGAGCTATTTTGTCTCTCGAGTTCCTACTGAACTGCAGTGACACCTCCTGGTAAAAGACAAGAGGCTTAAGAATGTTTTCATTACCTCCTTGTGAACTTTCATGTCCATTTTGTGTGTGTTCCCCACCCACCCAAAGCAGGCGAGGGACCTTCTTCAGCCTTCTGGTGGAGACCAAAAAAGGGTTTTCTGCTGACTTTTTAAAAAACAACAACAATTCACAATTTGTGTAGGAACTTGGGAATGTTCCAAAGCAAATAATCAACAGTAATAAAAAGAACCCTAAACAAAATTAAAGCAGCAGTATCAATAAACTTAACTTTTATGAAAGGGACAATTTATAACACACGGCATCAGGAAATCCATGACGAACACTCCCACATTTTTTAAAAATAATACAGATTACAGAACAAAAAAATTACAGCCATGGCCCATCAAACAAATTGATCCAATGTCTTTACAAAGAGTTGCATTTAGCTTTCACACACACACACAAAAGTGTGACTAGTTTGATAGAACTTCATGCCTAAAAATGTAACAGAAAGTCTTCAATAACAACTTGATAACAAGAAGAATTAGGGATATTTATATAGGTGGGGTCTGCTCCTACAACAAACTGATTTGACCCTCTCCATCCATCTATACACGACAGCCCTAGGGATAGGTCAATCTGTCAATTTTGGTTTCTCTCTGTTTTTCAATTTTCAAATCTTAACGTCTGTTCTCCATATTTCTGCATCACTTTCTGATTTTTTTTTAAGCCCTCATGAAAATGCATAAGCATCTTAGTACAAATTTATCCTACCACACACAAACACATTTCTCTGTGTATTTTGGGCTATGTATACAACTTTGCAAAGCCATTTGCTCTAATATAATGCATATGTGTATATGTCATTTTCACTAAATAATGCATTTATTTGCACACTTTAGTACAGTGGTTTGCAAAGTGGGCGGTAAATGATTGCCAGACATGGAAAAGCCAGTATCACTGGATCAAGTTAATCCATTTTGCTGAATTAATTAAACTAAATAGTTTTAATTGGATTTTGAATAAATGTGCAATTAATCGTCACTGTTTTGAAATATCTTCCTTAGTAGGTCATGCAAACTGCTATTCTGAGTAATCCTCTTTACAGGGTTGAGGGCACTGGGCATGAGTTCATGGTACCAAGGGGGCAGTGACCTGAAAAAGTTTGGTAACCACTGCCCTGCTCTATGCTTCTTTGTACATATGACTTGGCCAGAGAACTGACCTTCAAAACTCAGAGGAGTGCACATTTCAAAGGATAGTTGTGCTTTGGTTTGTGTATGGTTTGGGAGAGGATAGACTGGCCAAGGTAAAGGTAAAGGGACCCCTGACCATTAGGTCCAGTCGTGGCCAACTCTGGGGTTGCGGCGCTCATCTCACTTTATTGGCCGAGGGAGCCGGCGTACAGCTTCCGGGTCACGTGGCCAGCATGACTACGCCGCTTCTGGCGAACCAGAGCAGCACACGGAAACACCGTTTACCTTCCCACCGGAGCGGTACCTATTTATCTACTTGCACTTTGACTTTCGAGCTGCTAGGTGGGCAGGAGCAGGGACCAAGCAACGGGAGCTCACCCCGTCGCAGGGTGCTCACCCCGTCGCATGACCTTCTGATCGGCAAGTCCTAGGCTCTGTGGTTTAACCCACAGCGCCACCCGCATCCCATGATTAGCCAAGTTTGCCTTTAAATGCACACTAAATTGAATCTCTCCCCTGCATCCCTGGAAAGAACTGAAGCAAAGCCATAACTCAAGGACCTAAGCCCGTGGCACTTTCCTATTGCTGACGAGGAATTTCTGTAAATCATCGGAATGATTGCAAGATCTCCCAGTTATGGAAAAGGGGAAAGCACTGGTTAGAGTTTTATAGACATGACCCTGGCTCCAGGGCAAGGGTAACATAGCAAATTTATTTATTTGCTTTATACCCCACCCCTCTAGCACCAAAGCGCAACTCATGGAGGCTTGCAACATTTAAAAATTACAGCTTCACAAAACACTACTGTAAAACAATAAGTGAACAAGACAGACAAGCTGTAAAAACAGTCTACCTGATAAAGAAGCCTACCATGATAAAAAGGGCTTTAGCAAACAGCAAAAAAAGAAAAGAAAAAGAGTCCGATATAGTCAGGTCAATTCCAATGCCTAAGCCAATACCGATCACATTCTGTAACCAATAAAGTTGTGGCCAAATTTTGCCCAGTAACTTTAACCTAACATCCATGTCCTTGTGTCTCACTCTTTGATGAGGGGGTGTTTTCGGGGTCTCGACATGCAAACATTCACTGCTCTATGCAGTGTCTGCTGTTTCAGTTCCACCACCACCCCTGTCCCAGGTGCTGATCCTTTCTGGATTAGCGCCCCGGCTGATCCTCCCTTTTCAAGCATCCGAGTAAATGGGATTTCATAATGCTCCAGAGTCAAATCTGATTTGGTTAGATGGCAATGCCACTGAGGGACATCCGTAGTGAGTCCAGTCCGAACAAGCAAGTCAACATTTCCGCATGAATTAAAAATAAAGGAAGGTGCTTTTCAGAACTGCCAAAAAGTCTGTTGGCCATCTTACCCTGAAGTTGAAAATGACCTTTTCTTATGCATATTCATCTTCGTAAACTGCAGACTGCTGGGATTAAAACTACTGCTCAGCATTTTCTAAGTTTTGTTTGTTGCTAGGGCTGCAGTCTTTAATCAGCTAGGTCCATCAGTCAAAAAGAGTTTTAATAAACTAAAAAAAGGAATCCCAGATTAACAGGGTGCTAACACTTTGTCTTTAAAATGTTGATTGTTTTTTACATATAAACCAGGATTTCCTAAACTTCTGCATTCATTGTCCTCTTGATGAGCTTATAATGTGGTTGTTGACCTCACACCCAAATTCTTAGCAATGTAAATGAAATTAACTTGAGAAATATCAATATATAATCAACATATATAATTACCTTAAAAAGTGAAACTCTGCACTGTATACATTTGTTTAACAATAAAGCAGCATGGCCTGAGAATTGTATTGTGGATTTTGTCTTATTAAATACATTGTGTCCTGGTTCTAAGGGAAAGATGGAAAATAAATGAAAATTAAAAATACATTGGTTCATCACAGGCAAAGGAGGTGCACTCTGTACATCTATCTCCATGCTCTTCAATTCTGAGGCCCATTTCATGAACCTCTTTACCACCACAGGGCTCTTTTTGACCCCCGTCTTTTGACCTCTAGGTCTTTATCCCCCCCTTTTCATGGTCCCATCAACCCCAGGGGGTCATTACCAACCACTCTGTGAAACCCTGGATTAAATAAACATGCAGATGGTGACAGCAGTCACGAAATTAAAATATGCCCGCTTCTTGGGAGAAAAGCAATGACAAACCTAGACAGCATCTTAAAAAGCAGAGACATCACCTTGCCAACAAAGGTCCACATAGTTAAAGCTATGGTTTTCCCAGTAGTGATGTATGGAAGTGAGAGCTGGACGATGAACGCCGAAGAACTGATGCTTTTGAATTATGGTGCTGGAGGAGATTCTTGAGAGTCCCATGGACTGCAAGAAGATCAGACCTATCCATTCTGAAGGAAATCAGCCCTGAGTGCTCACTGGAAGCACAGATCCTGAAGCTGAGGCTCCAATACTTTGGCCACCTCATGAGAAGAGAAGACTCCCTGGAAAAGACCCTGATGTTGGGAAAGATGGAGGGCACAAGGAGAAGGGGACAACAGAGGAGGAGATGGTTGGACAGTGTTCTCAAAGTTACTAACATGAGTTTGACCAAACTGCGGGAGGCAGTGGAAGACAGGAGTACCTGGCGTGCTCTGGTCCATGGGGTTATGAAAAGTCGGACACCACTAAACAACTAAACAACAACAAATCAGATAAATTATAAATCTGGTTGATAGCCTTACTTATTAGAGGATTTCATTTCTGCAAACATGCCAGCTGACTTTAGATTGTTTCTCTTCTACCCAAATGAAAATGAGGAGGGAGATTATTGGCTTTTCTCCTCCTCTTCTTTAGAGAGGTAATTATGACATTTTAAAAACTACTTTGCACATCCGGCAAAGCAATCAAGAAAATTCATTTGACAGCCACTGTTTTTTCCCAGTGTCGAACTGTCTGCCAGAGTGTAAAAACTGTGACAACGCGTTCAGCAGAGCTCCGAGTGCAGGCACATCTGTTGAGCGACATGCTGCAGCACATTAAACGCAATGCAAGAGGAGCAAGGGAGGCGCACCATTTCACTTAAGAAGCAAGCAGAACGCCAAACGAGCCGCGTTCCTCCTTCTGCTGCACGCAAAAATTAAAGAGTCTACTTAGAAAGCAATCTCTGCAAGTTTTAAGCACAGAGAAAATGCGGGAGAAAGAACAACCACCACCCCAATTTGGGCATAAAGGGAAGCAAGTAAAGTTTCAGAGGCAGCAAATAATGAGATGAGTGAATCAAAGCTGGGGGGAGGAGAGATAGCAAACTGATTACATGCATAAAAACACAAAATGCTATTCTCTCAGATAAATAGGTTTGGGGAGATTTAGATGTTTTGGATTCTTACTCCATCTCACTTTCAAGTAGCAAATAATATGTTACCAAACCATTTCCCTACCGGATGCATCCCATGACATAGGAGAGGAAATCTCAATTTTAGAAAAAATAAGATTTTAAATGCAGAAAGATTGGAATTTTAAAAGTAATTGAAAAAAAACTTGTGTTGCTCTTTATCAGTTACTTTTAGATTGTATTTCTAAAAATTGTTTTTTAATGTTGTGTTTTAAATTGTTGCAATCCACCCTGCAACCTTAGGGTCAAGGGCAGGCAATAAATTAAAATAATAAATAATTTAGAAAAAAACCACATTTCAACTAGAATTGTTGTTGTTGTTTAGTTGTTTAGTCATGTCCGACTCTTTGTGACCCCATGGACCAGAGCACACCAGGCACTCCTGTCTTCCACTGCCTCCTGCAGTTTGGTCAAACTCATGCTGGTAGCTTCGAGAACACTGTCCAACCATCTTGCCCTCTGTCGTCCCCTTCTCCTTGTGCCCTCCATCTTTTCTTTTCCAGGGAGTCTTCTCTTCTCATGAGGTGGCCAAAGTACTAGAGCCTCAGCTTCAGGATCTGTCCTTCCAGTGAGCACTCAGGGCTGATTTCCTTAAGAATGGATAGGTTTGTTCTTCTTGCAGTCCATGGGAATCTCATACAAACTGCCAAATCCTTGGCTGTTGATGTCACGCACCTCAACCTCTTCCCCAAATGCACATGTATTTGGTGAGTCTTGCTCAAATCACCCAGAACATTCCCAAGTGCTTAATTCAGCCTTCCCCAACTTGGCGCTCTCTGGATGTTTAAGACTACAACTCCCATCAGCCTCAGCCAGCACAGCAGAGAGCAGGAAGTTAGTTGGAGGTTGGGAGCAGGGAGGGGACAATCCCTCTTGAAACTAGAGCCGAGCCAAAATTTGCAAATTGTGGAAGTGGGTGGAGATTTCAGGTATTTGTGTATGTGGGCTGTGCAGGGTGCTAAAAAAATATTTAGGGAGGTTTACTGGGGTAAACACAGTAAGGTAGGGATACAGGTGGCACTGTGGGTTAAACCACAGTGCCTAGGACTTGCCGATCAGAAGGTCAGCGGTTCGAATCCCTGTGACGGGGTGAGCTCCCGTTGCTCAGTCCCAGCTCCTGCCAACCTAGCAGTTCGAAAGCACGTCAAAGTGCAAGTAGATAAATAGGAACCGCTCTGGCAGGAAGGTAAACAGCGTTTCCGTGCGCTGCTCTGGTTCACCAGAAGCGGCTTAGTCATGCTGGCCACATGACCCAGAAGCTGTCTGCGGACAAACGCCGGCTCCCTCGGCCCATAGAGCGAGATGAGCGCCGCAACCCCAGAGTGGGTCATGACTGGACCTAATGGTCAGGGGTCCCTTTACCTTTACCTTTACTGGGGTAAACAACGACAGCAGCTCTTCTTTCCTTTTTTTAGAAGAAAGATCTCTCGCTATCTTGAAAAAGAAAAAGAAAAAGAGGGGATTCTGTAGAGTTGGAAAAAGCTCAGAAAAGGGCAACCAGAATGATCAAGGGTATGGAACAGCTCCCCGTGAGGAAATCTTACAGCATTTGGGACTTTTTAGTTTAGAGAAAAGGTGAGTAATATGAGACGCGACAGAAGTGCATAAATTTTTTCATGGTGAATAGAAAGTAGATAGACTAAAGCTTGCGGCCATAACAAGGAAGCCAAGTGTCGAAAGATGCTGAAAGAAAAGAAAGTTAAAACTATGGAATTTGCTGACAGAAGAGGTAGTCATGGCAACCAACTTGGATGGCTTTGAAGGACGATTCGATAAATTCGCAGTTGCTAAGCTATCAATGGCTACTAACCCGGCGGATACATTCTACCTCTCCAGTTGGAGGTGGCATGCACCTGAATACTTGGTAGCTCAGCTAGCAGAGCATGAGACTCTTGATCTCGGGATCGTGGGTTTGCCCCCCATGTTAGGCAAAAGATTCCTGAATTGCAAGGGTTCGACTAGATGACCCTTGTGGTCCCTTCCAACTCTAGAATTCTGTGGTTCTGGAAATTGCAAGAGAGTGCTGTTTTACTCAAGTCCTGTTTGAAGGCATCTCACAGGCATCTGGCTGGTCAATGTAAGAACAAGATGTTGCAGTAGGTGAGCCCCTGGCCTGATCCAACAGGATCTTATTATCTTCACAACAAGTAGCAGCCTGGAAGCAGTCATACCCCAATATCGCTTCCTAGGTGGGACACTATGAGCCCCTCCAAATTGGTGGGGGGTTTCACAGGTGGATTCTGCACATGCCACAATAGTGGAGGACTGATACTGGAATGTCCACACATCACTCTGCTTTAGTTGTTCTGCAATGCTTCCCAGTGTTGGAACATTATTACCATCCGGATGGGAACTGTTGCACTAGAGTGCAACAAAAGCAGGACAAAAACCCAACAACAAATTGGTTGTATGAGAAGCCAAAGGATTTCAGCAGGAACCTACAGGACACGCGTAAGTTAGAAACCAAGCAGTATGTCCACCCGAAAACTTTTGCAACTGCAAACAGTATTGAAAAGAGGGATTGCCGTGATGGGCACAAATAATCATGATTGCACAATAAAAGGAACATCTGCAGGGACCCCTTCCAAAACCTTTTCCAGAGAAAACCACTGGTGAGATGAAAATTTCAGGCCACGTTTACTTGAGATACTAAACCTATTTGTTCCAGTGTTCACAATAGCTTGCCTATTGCACCATCAGTTTGCTGCTCATGTGTGCCCTAAGTTTATAGTCTCAAAATCCCCCCCCCCCACCATCTTAATGCTGGACTTGCCAAGAAACCAGTAATTAGGAACAGTCCCATTCAAAAGCAATGTGGAAGACAGCGTCCTTGCAACACCAACAGGACATTGCAAAAGCGTTTTTGGGGAAATTCAACAGCTGAAAATGCTGAGGATTAGGATGTTTATTCCTATACCTGGCAGGAACAGGATGGAACACCAGGATCCTTTCCGGCTGGTTGCCCACATCCGTTACTGCCAGATGTTCATCTTTCTATGAGTTTGGGGCTGGAAGACAGATCAATTTCCCTGGAGCTTTTCCACCACTTAAAAACTAAACATGCAGCCGGCAGGAGAAGCCACAATATGGGAAGCAGCCTCAGGATGACTGCCAATTTTTAAATGACAAAAAAACCCCTAATGATGGAGACAACTGATAACTTTTTTAGAGAGAGATGAAAGTACAGTAACATGACAGAGGCATCATTGGTCAAGGAGTGTGTGTGTGTGTGCATGCGCGCGCATGCACACCTCCCCCCAAACACACCAGTTGCTCAACCTGAAAAAGAAATAGCGTACCTCAATAGCAGAGCACACAAACTGCATACAGAAAGTCCCAGACTCAGTTCCTGGCATCTCCTTCCAAAAGGACAATGACTGGTTGATTTAATTACCATATTTTTTGCTCTATAAGACTCACTTTTTCCCTCCTAAAAAGTAAGGGGAAATGTATGTGCATCTTATGGAGCGAATGCAGGCTACGCAGCTATCCCAGAAGCCAGAACAGCAAGAGGGATTGCTGCTTTCACTGCCCAGTGATCCCTCTTTCTGTTTTGCTTCTGAGATTCAGAATATTTTATTTCTTGTTTTCCTCCTCCAAAAACTAGGTGTGTCTTGTGGTCTGGTGCATCTTACATAGCGAAAAATACGGTATATGCTTGTTCTGCCCCTTCTTCCAAGGATCTCAGTGCAGGTGGCTGTTTGTTGGTGTGTGTTTTAACCCTCACATTTTATCCCACTGACACGTGTATTAAATCAGATATAAAGGGTGTGTGCATGTACGCCAAGCCACACCACCACCTTCTCATTTTAGAAATGTATGCATGCAGCAAGCTCACCCTTTCCCACTCACTGCCTATGCGTACATTTTAAAGGGGGAAAGGAAATGATTTTAAGGATCCTTATGTCATTCTCCCCCTCCCCAATTCCCTGAAAACTTCCGGGGGTTTATATATATATATATATATATATATAAATTACCTGATCTCGTTTCCAGAGTGACACCAGCCCTTTAGCTATCCGCCATTCTTCTGTTCTCAAGTGCTGAACTTGGTTCAGACTGTTCTGTGCACGCAGTTTTCAGCGATCACATCAAGGTGCCTTTTTTGTGCTGTTTTGTTCAATGTCTCTTAGGTGCACATGGATGCATCAGTAGCCTGTGAGGAGAAAGGGGGAGGGAATGAAAGATGAAAACTGCAGGTAAATTGTGCATACGCACATCAGTGTTGAAATTATGTTAAGTTCTCCAAGTTAAAGAAGAAGGCGAGCAAAGCAGAATGCAGGGACCATAGGTCAATGGTAGAGCATCTGTCTTGCAAGCAGAAGTCCTCCGGTTCAATCCTGGCATCTCCAGGTAGTGCTGAGTCTCCTGACCCAAACCCTGGAAAGCCACTGTCCATCAGATGACACTGAGCTAGATAAACCAATAATCTGGCTCATATTAAGACAGCTTCCTGTGTTCCTTTACTCCTATACAGTGGTACCTCGGGTTACAGACACTTCAGGTTACAGATGCTTCAGGTTACAGACTCCGCTAACCCAGAAATAGTACCTCGGGTTAAGAACTTTGCTTCAGGATGAGAACAGAAATCACGCAGCGGTGGCACGGTGGCAGTGGGAGGCCCCATTAGCTAAAGTGGTGCCTTAGGTTAAGAACAGTTTCATCTTAAGAACGGACCTCCAGAACGAATTAAGTTCTTAACCCGAGGTACCACTGTACTCATGTAACAATAATGGGACAGAGAACGGACACTCAACCCTATATGATTTAAGAATGTGTCCTTTTTATCTGGCACAAGAATCATCTCAGCTTTCATCTTTTTCAATTCTGCTTGTATTTTTCAGGGCACTGACGTGACATTTTAGCAAAGCACGGCTTGAATTATGTGACAAGATCCATAGAGGCACGAAATGGCATCGTTTTACTGCAGGGGCGGCCTAACTTCAAGCTTGCAATATCTACTTTGTATAGAATGAAACTCCATGCTCCTTATTCACTACAATGAGGAATATAAAGGGTGAGGAATTCATTACAATGAAGAAAAGAAAGGCCGTAACCTTTTCTAAACTTTTGGCCAAAGCAGATGGAATTCAGAGACACAGGAGTTCCTCTAGATGGATTACGTATGCTGTGTTTCAGATAGAGGAGCTACAGGGCAGAATGCACCAGTGAGAGTGATACTAACTAAGGAAGCAGCATTGTTCCCAGAGATATTATTGTGGGGACAGATTGGTGCCCATTGGCCAATGAAGGCAACCATCTCCCTCCTCCCCCGCCAAGAATACCCCAGGGAAGCCAGAGCTGCTGAGAGCAGCCAAGTTAGGGCTTGAAGTGATAAGGTGCTTTTCTGATAAAAGAGAGGGGGAAAGAGGGAGAGAGAGGGAGAGAACCTTAGTCACCCACCTTTAAAAGTAACCCAATGTTCCTTCTTCACTAGCACAAGGGCTCTTGCACTAATGGACAGGTGAGCTATAATATTGTACAATGGGTGGATGTAATGCACCAGCAAGCAGAAACTCACTGTGCAACTGAATGTGCAATTTCTTGTGCAATGAAGTTGCCAGAAACCTGCTTAACCAACAACATTTCACTAGCATAAAATGTTTTGCCGTCGGTATACTGCTAAGTGACTTCATCTTAGCACTACTTTGGATACATCCATTAGAACTTCTCCTAAGATCAATCCAATCTTTGGGATATCCCCCCCCATCCTTTGCCTTTTTTTAGTGAAAGTCACTGAGACTAAACACTTCTGCTCAGCACCAGAAGCAACATAAACAAGACAGGCCAGTACTAATACCAACAGAAAAGACGTTTTGACACACTATGAAAGCCAGGGATTTCCTGATACACACATTATTCACTTAGCTAAATCAGCTCTTATTATTTATTACTATTACCACTATACTACCAATGGGAAGGAGGCTGAGTGCAAGCGCAAAGACAAGATTCAAGGAAGGGATTTCCCAATGCATTGATCTCTTAGCCATTATGCCAAATCAGCAATTATTACTGCTTATTATTAGCATCATGCTGCAAATGGGAGGGAGTCCAAGAGAATGCACAGAGAGAAGACTCAAACCAGGGATTTTCTGACACATAATTTTAGTCTTAGCAATTGTACTAAATCAGCTAATAGCAATATCAGCCACTGGCAGTTTACTGCCATTTCATGTTTATCTCACACTAAGTAGCATTAGGGCCGGTGCTGCCTGGCTGGTGGGATATTAGGATGACATTTCTGCCATCTCACCTCTACTCCTTGCCAAGCTTGGGAGCCCTGCCATGCACAGGACCCCAGCCAGCCATTGCTACAGAGAAGCTCAGTTCAGCTGGAATTCTGCACATCCCCTGGATCCATGTGATGTTTTGGCTTTGTTCTGAGCAATAAGCATGGCACTAATAAGCAAAGCTCAAGCCTTGAAGGCATCATGTCTTTGGAGGAAGCACTATTGGTTTGTACCAGATATCCTCTCCATAGTAGCTGCTGCACAGATAAATTTCCCTGCGACAACATATATGCATAGTGGATCACCTCAGTGCAAAACGAATTGGTCATTCCCTTGAACATCTGCTATATTGAACGCAAGAAGATGGCTTTACTTAACATTTGTTAACCCTGGGCAGTAGCAATAAGGCATCCTTCAAAAAGCACTTCTCCCAGTGATTGGACTAAGTCTCAATTTACATTTTTGGGGAAATGCCTCCACTATTCTCTGTGAAACACGCTTCAGTCACCTGGCTGTGAGTTCTTATTGGCCAGATAACCTTCATGACTACTCTGCCACTACGCAGCATGAAGGATGTACTGGTATGACTATAAAAACTCAGTGAAAGGGTAAAGGTAAAGGTACCCCTGCCCGTATGGGCCAGTCGTGTCCGACTCTAGGGTTGTGCACCCATCTCACTTAAGAGGCCAGGGGCCAGCGCCGTCCGGAGACACTTCCGGGTCACATGGCCAGCGTGACGAAGCTGCAGCTGGCGAGCCAGCATCAGCGCAGCGCACGGAAACGCCGTTTACCTTCCCGCTATAAAGCGGTACCTATTTATCTACTTGCACTTAAGGGTGCTTTCGAACTGCTAGGTGGGCAGGAGCTGGGACCGGAAGACAGGAGCTCAGTACTTTGGTTAAATTACCATGAAATGTCCCTGTCACCCAGCCCTGTCCTTCAGGAGATTGCCTTCTGTGTTAGAGCTAATACCCATCAGGAAGCCACTTTCCTATAAATCAGGCATGGCCAAACTTGGCCCTCCAGCTGGTTTGGGACTACAACTCCCATCATCCATAGCTAACAGGACCAGTGGTCAGGGATGATGGGAAATGTAGTCCCAAAACAGTTGGAGGGCCAAGTTTGGCCATGCCTGCTATAAATGGATATCTCTCAGTACCTGGGAGGAGGTTTTGCTTTTGTTTGTTACTATGTTATGTATTTTTGTGTTTTTATATGGTAAACCACCCTGTGATCATTGGATGAAGGGTGGTATGGAAATAGCTCAATCTTTTCCACTCAAGCTGTTCCATAGCCCATCCTTCTTTCCAGAAGACAGCTCTGCGTGATTCTTTTCCAAGCTTGCTCCAACCTTGTGGACAGAAAACATTTCTTCCTTCTGCCTAGCTAATCCCCCTTATTTAATTTCCACATCTCCTTGCTTCTCAGACATGTTTTTTTAATAGGCAGTATCCTTGCAAGGAACCACAAGCCAGAATCACCTGAAAGGAATCTTCCCACCTCAAGGAACCAAGTACAGTGGTACCTCGGGTTACAGATGCTTCAGGTTACAGACGCTTCAGGTTACAGACTCCACTAACACAGAAATAGTACCTCAGGTTAAGAACTTTGCTTCAGGATGAGAACAGAAATCCTGCTCTGGCAGCACAGCAGCAGCGGGAGGCCCCATTAGCTAAAGTGGTACCTCAGGTTAAGAACAGTTTCAGGTTAAGAACGGACCTCCAGAACGAATTAAGTTCTTAACCCAAGGTACCACTATATATGTAGGATAACTCTGGGCCTTTCTGGCAAAGGAAGTCTGAAGGCCAGCTGAATCTGCATGGCAGGAAGCAGAAACTGATTCTTCCTAACTTTCAGAGATTCCACCACTCAAAACCATCACAGGGTCTTGGACCCAGCTTTGCCCATGTTGCCATAGATCAGAGGGACAAATCAAGGAACTGCTTCCTTTTGCTCCTCCTCCATCAAGAAAGGTAACTATTGCATGCCAGACCCCTTGCTCACCTACAGTTCTAACGAGGCCCAAACTATTTGCATGTGATACCTCCTCTGTTCCTGGTGTGCTGCAGTTTCCCTACTGAACTCCCAAGGGTCAACCTATATACAACATCTATCTGTATCTCTACTGGGAACTGTTTAAGCTTACGGTCAAGACAATGTGGTTTACATGGCCTATGTAATTTCCAGTGGCGTAGCGTGGGGGTGCAGGGGGGGGCGGCCGCACCGGGCACAACATCTGGGGGTTAGGGTTAGGGGCGCAAATCCACGGGTTAGGGGGCGCAAATTACTTTCCTTGCCCCGGGTGCTGACAACCCACGCTACGCCACTGGTAATTTCTAAAAACACACCATTTTACTCCCCTACACTTCTGTAACTGGCGCTCCCAGCCACTCACACTTATTTCACACCATTTTATGTACCACAGTATTTTTCATCATAATAGTATACTGTGCTGTTCTCGCTAATCCCCCAAAGCGAGCAAGATAGTATCAGCATTAATTAGTTTTCACCCATTTCCTCAAATGAAGCAAAGTCATATTGTTGTTTATAAAGCAACTGTGCCCGTTGCAATAATGTCTGTTCTGGTTTATCGTTTCTAGTAAAGATACATGCAAGGCAAGCCCAAGGTAACATGGCATTATGGGATATTATCTGCTGACGCAGGGGTGTGGAACCTCTGGTTTTAGGGCTGCCTGGCCCTCGCGATTCTCCCCTGAGCATATCCCTCACAAGCCCTGCTCCACCGCCTCCTTAAGCGCTTTAGCCTGTCTGGAATATGTCACAGAACTGTGATGCTGCCTCTTGCTAAACCAGATAGAGGGAGATGTCTTTCCGACTGCACAGCAAGCTTCATTCCAGCCATGCAAAGGGAAGTTTTGCATTAGTTCTTCACTCACTTTTGCCTCTGCCCACACTGACATGCAGACCCCACAAGGATGTCCATAAGGGAATGTGGCCAATCAATCATAAAATAAGCACCAGATGTTGAAAATAACTATGAAGCTGTCCAAAGCATCAATGCGACTCAAGTCACCATCACACCATGGCACCCTTTGTTCAGTCCCATCACGCCATTAACTTGTCCTTAATTGTGCACGGTGGGAAAGTCGCAGTGAGGAATGGTTGGCTATATTGGATACGGTTCCTATGTAATTAATGTTGTTCAAGGACTGGAAGGATGACCCAAGGCATGATTGATTGAGCAACAGAAGAAAGAATTGATCAAGTTAGCTATGGGAACCTGGGAGCAAATGGAACATTGGATTTGGAATTGATTAGATTGAAAATGAAATAACGATCAGTAGGAATAATATATTCAGAACGTCCAAGAATTGGCCTGATGCACCAAGGAGGAATCATAATGTAGGGCACACTAGAAGATGGCATTAAAAGGGAGAGTAAATAAAGAGGAGAGAGAATAAAATATTATGATCTCTGAGATACTAAGAGAAAATGGGGAGGGGGGTAGAGAGGAGGATATTAAGAGCAAAAGGGAGATACGAGCATTGCAAACAACCCCAATGCTTTTATAAAATATATTTCCAAGTTGGAATTAATAACGGTATTTATTTATCTGATGTCCAGCTGACCTCTCAATCCTGAAGAATCATCCAACACAGCTTAGATAAAAATAATAATGCAACACAGAGGCTCCTTTGATGCCCCCCATGAGATAACAAACTCTCCCTTCCACACCCAAGACTGCAGGTCCTTTTAAGCATCCCAAAGCTGAGAGAGAGATGCAAGCTGTAACAGCTTGATGCCAGGAGGTGGGTGTTTGGGTCTTCTACTGCCACCTCTGACTCTCTGTCTGTCCTCTTGGACACTAAAAAGACCCATATCCCTGGGGCATAGGGAGTAAGGTGCACAGAGCCAGGAAACAGAAAAGCCGGGCAATAAGATTAATCATCAAAGCTAGGTGGTGTAGCACTGATAGAGGAAGGATCATAGCTCAGTGGTAGCACCAGTCAGTGTTGACAACACTGAGCACAACTGACCAATAGTTTGGCTCTGTAGAAGAAAGTGTTTCTGTGTTCTCATTGGTTCAGAAAATAAGCTGGAAGTAAAGGAGTCCCTAGTTCAGATCTCACTCAGCCATTGGTAACCTTAAGCATCCTACCACCTTAGCCCGGGTGGCCACCACAATTTCATTTGTAACAATGGTATAAGCTTTGCTACTTGACAGGGGATTTGGTTTGATATTGTAACCCGCACTAAGCCTTTCTGATCAGACAGAAAAAAAGACCCAGTATGTAATCCTGAATAGGTGCATATCACTGGTTCTACGTGGACTAAAGACGAGCATTCTATCTTTAATGGTCACTGGGAATCTGGGCCTGAACATGGTGCAAATGGACACCGGTAGGTAAAACCCGACAATATAGCAACCCTGTGTTTATTTGCTATTCGTTTGTTTGTTTGATTGATTGATTGATTTTGCATTTCATTGCAAGGTCCCACAAAGTTACAACATCGTAAGATACAATTTAAAAAACCAAACCAGATAAAACCGTGACAGTTATAAAACAAGCAAAATTGCAAGTGGAACCAAACCATTAGCTGTCTTGCCTTGCTCTATCATTGCATTGTATGACATCTGTGGCTATGGCATAAGCAAGTAACAAATTCCATCAAGAGCATATTGCAAATGGGAGGGAAGCTCTTTTGCTGCAAATGCATAATTGAACTGTTATTTCAAAAGGCTGAATATACTTTAACTATAAGTGACAGGGATTAAGCTCAGTTGGTAAAGCATAAGACGCTTGATCTCAGGGTTGTGGGTACAAGCCCCACGTTGGGCAAAAGATTCATACATTGCAAGGGGTTGGACTAGATGGCCCTCACAGTCCCTTCCAACTCTACAATTCTAGGATTCTGTCATATAAATCCCCCTTTATGGATCACTGCCTTGCCGTGGCGAAGGGGCTTGAATAACTCAGAGAAGCTATGAGCTATGTTGTGCAGGGCCACCCAAGATGGACAGGTCATAGTAGAGAGTTTTGACCAAACGTGATCCACCTGGAGCAGGAACCAGCAAGCCACTCCAGTATCCCTGCCAAGAAAACTCCATGGACAAAGACAACAGGCATATAAAAGTTATGATGCTGGAAGATGAGCCCCTCAGGTCGGAAGGCGCTCAACATGCTACTGAGGAAGAGCAGAGGGCAAGTACAAGTAGATTTAGAACTGATGAAGCGGCTGGGCCAAACCCAAAAGGTCACTCAGTTGTGGATATGCCTGGAAGCGAAAGGAAAGTCCAATGCTGTAAAGAAGCTATCAGCATGAGTTTGACCAAACTGCGGGAGGCAGTGGAAGACAGGAGTGCCTGGCGTGCTCTGGTCCATGGGGTCACGAAGAGTCAGACACAACTAAACGACTAAACAATAACAATCATATAAATAATGCAGTCTACTACTGAGCTATGACCCAGGGTGCATGCTCTAAGAATGTTTTAAGGAAACATCTGAAAAGATTGTATATGACAGCCTTTTTTAACCTGGTGTTCCCCCGATGGTGTTGGGACTCCAGTTCCTATCCTCATTGACCTCTGGTCACCACCTTTAGAAGTTCAGGACATGGCAGCCCAAGAGAGGACATTCTTTGTGGCAGCCCCTTCCCCACAGAAGGCACCTTCACTATGCAGTTTCTGCCCTAAGATGAAGACACAGCTCTTTACCCAATCCTGTAAAAACTATATATTAGAGCCCACCATACTCACTGGACTGTAATTGATTTTAACCAACTGTATTTTTAAATTGTTGTAATTAGGCTGGGTTAGGGTTAGGATTAGTTTTCCATCATGATGACAGGTGGGAAAGAAATCTAAATAATCAACAATAACAACAAAATATCCCATTTACTTACTACATGGGAATTTAAAGATTATTATCTCGCCCACAAGAACAGGCTGCTAACAACAAGCTGTTGCACTTGTGGAGTAGCTATTCTACCCTAGGGACGGAAGTATCTGTCAATTTTGGTTCTATTTTTTTCAATTTTAAATTCAGTTTTCCACATTTTGCAGCAATTTGCATTAAAAAGTCCTCGTGAAAATTCACCAGCATTTCAGTGCGAATTGCTCTTAATAGTCATGTTTTGTAGACAGCTCTGACTAATGCACATGCTTTTGCAAATAATGTTCCATAACATAATGGACTTTTGTGTGTCATTTTCACCAATATATTCATTTTTATGGACGACTACCCTTAAGTTGGGGACGCAGGTGGCGCTGTGGGTTAAACCACAGAGCCTAGGACTTGCTGATCAGAAGGTCAGTGGTTCGAATCCCTGCAATGGGGTGAGCTCCTGTTGCTCGGTCCCTGCTCCTGCCAACCTAGCAGTTCGAAAGCACGTCAAAGTGCAAGTAGATAAATAGGTACCGCTCCAGCGGGAAGGTAAACGGCATTTCTGTGTGCTACTCTGGTTTGCCAGAAGCGGCTTAGTCATGCTGGCCACATAACCCGGAAGCTGTACGCCAGCTCCCTTGGCCAATAAAGCGAGATGAGCGCCGCAACCCCAGAGTCGGCCACGGCTGGACCTAATGGTCAGGGGTCCCTTTACCTTTACCTTTACCCTTAAGTTATGCACTTCTGTAAACAGTGAGTGGAGAACTGCATCGCAAAATTCAGATAAAGTGCAAATTTTGAAGGACAGCTGTGCTTCTGTTTCACATATTGTTTTGGGAAGTATGAATTTGACAGATTTGGCTTTTTATGTGTACTGAATCAAATTTCTCCATCAATCCTCCTATTGCTAGGCATGCAGATATTGTTCACACTGTATAGTGCTACCCAGCAGGACCTTTAGATCAGAAGGATTATGTTTTACACAAATAAAAGCAGATGATGATTATTATTTTAAGAATACCTGCAAGTTAAAACGAAGCATTAAATAAATTGCTTTAACAATCTATTTCATAAAGAATTCTACCACCTTTGCAATCCTGGCAACCGGCTCACTTAAATTTTTCTCAGATGCCCTTGAAAATCAGCACCTCACTGGATTTTGCAAGGTCAAAAGAAACAGTCAGCATTCTCATTTAGTTAATCCCGACCTCTCTTTGTGTATGTGACATGCCCTCTGCTCTTAAGCAGATTTAATCAGCACCAGAGCTCTTCCTCCACGCCCTGGTGCAACAGTCTCGGCATGCTCAACAGAAAGCTTCCAGACCCGAACTGCCTGGAAATGAATGCAAGGTTTGCTCACATTCATTTTCTTATTACTCTGACCTCCGATTCAAGGTTGCTAGTGTCTGGGGAGGAGAGAGGAGAGATTTTGTGTTTGGTTTGCTTATATTAACCAGTACCATGGGTTGCATCCAATACTAGTCCTACTCAGAGTAGACCCACTGAACTTAATACGCATGAATAACACAGACCCATTAATTTCAACTTAACAACCCTGTATTTATATAAATAAGAATGGAGACCAGGTCTAGCTTTGGCTGATTGGCATCCCATGCCCTTTTAAATGTGTTGTGGGAGGGGGAAGGATCTACGTGGGGCTACCTTTGAAGGTGACCCGGAAACTACAACTAATCCAGAATGCAGCAGCCAGACTGGTGACTGGGAGCGGCCGCCGAGACCATATAACACCGGTCTTGAAAGACCTACATTGGCTCCCAGTACGTTTCCGAGCACAATTCAAAATGTTGGTGCTGACCTTTAAAGCCCTAAACGGCCTCGGTCCTGTATACCTGAAGGAGCGTCTCCACCTCCATCGTTCTACCCAGACACTGAGCTCCAGCTCCGAGGGCCTTCTGGCGGTTCCCTCACTGCGAGAAGCCAAGTTACAGGGAACCAGGCAGAGGGCCTTCTCAGTAGTGGCACCTGCTCTGTGGAACGCCCTCCCACCAGATGTCAAAGAGAACAACAACTACCAGACTTTTAGAAGACATCTGAAGGCAGCCCTGTTTAGGGAAGCTTTTAATGTTTGATGTATCATAGTATTTTAATATTCTTTTGGAAGCAGCCCAGAGTGGCTGGGGAAACCCAGCCAGATGGGCGGGGTATAAATAATAAATTATTATTATTATTATTATTATTATTATTATTATTGATTTTGTACTTATTTTTATTATGTATTTTGTGTGTGTTTTTAATATTGTAATATTATATTGCAAACCACCCTAAGATCTACAGATGAAGGGTAGTATTTCAATTTAAATAAATAAATTGCTTTGCCCATAGGCTGAAAGGGAGGGTGTGTCAGAAGGAAAATGAATTTATATTGATTTATATATCCTAGCAATTTTGTCTCAATGAAACTTTTTTTTATGCAACTGTGTATTTTTGAAGTTTTTTGAAGTTGCCTGCTGCTGCTTCAGTTTTTTGTACCCCACTCAGAGATATTTTTTTTAATATACTAAGCAGTAAAGAAATTAAATAATCAATGAATCATCCTCAGTCACCCAAAAGTCTCTTGCCCAGTGTGTTTGGAGCTGCTTCCCAAGACACCTGTGGGACATTACATCTCTTACTTCCCTCATACCCCTTCTCAAAACCCAACATTTCTATGAAAAGTTAGCACCAGCCCTTAGTTCAGCCTTTCTCAACCTGTGGGTTCCCAGATGTTGTTGAACTCCAACTCCCATCACCCCTAGCTAGCAAGGCCAGAATTCAGGGATGATGGGAGTTGTAGTCCAACAACATATGGGGAGGGACCCACAGGTTGAGAACCGCTCCCTTAGTTCCTTCAATCTACTATAGGCTCGGATCACCTCCACAAACAGTAATATAACATCATCTAACATTGTCATCGTCTAACATTGTGTATGCCATCAAATGCCAACAGTGTCCTTCAGCTTTCTATATTGGACAAACAGGCCAAACCTTACGCCAAAGAATAAACGGACATAAATCTGACATCAAGAATCACAAAACAGAGAAACCAGTAGGAGAACACTTCAATCCCCCAGGACATTCTATACAAGATCTCAAAGTAGCTGTTTTACTACAAAGGAATTTCAGAAATAGACTGGAAAGAGAAGCTGCTGAATTGCAATTCATTACCAAACTTAAAACCATGGAGAGACCTGGTATGAACAAAGACATTGGATTATCTCATTATACATGACTAAGCCATTTCTCACCTTCTCACCCCTTGCCTTTTCCTATAAGACCTATTACAGTCGTTAGGAGTCGTCTACAGGCTCATCTCAGCTATCTGCCAATCTCCCATTCCCACCACCCTTCTGAGTAATACCCCTCCCCACCTTCTCACTATATAGAAGGGTCTGGCAACTTCTGTTTCAGTGTATCTGAAGAAGTGTGCATGCACACGAAAGCTCATACCAAGAACTAACTTAGTTGGTCTTTAAGGTGCTACTGGAAGGAATTTTTTTTATTTTGACTATGGCAGACCAACACGGCTACCTATCTGTAACAGTAATATAACAGTCATGGTTTCTCTCCCAAGAATCCTGGTAACTAGTTTGTCAAGGGCGCAGGCAACTGTAGCTGTGTGAGGGGTCTCCCAACAACTCTCAGCTCCCTTAACCAACTATAGTTCCCGGGACACTTCTGACAAAACCATAACCATTAAAAGTGATATAACAGAGCTTTAAATGTATGGTGCAGATGAGGCCAAAGTCACTGGGTGATTCCATCAGTCCAGGCAGGAACAGAAACAAGCATATATTGCTTCTCTATCTAATCCCTCCCAATATTTCCTTTGTGCTGAATTTCAGGTTGTAAACTCTTTAGGGCAAGGACTCTGCAAAGCACTACACACAGTGGCAGAGGTGGTTTGTTTGTTTGTTTGCTTTTGTTTTTTGCAAAAAAAATAAAATCACCCCAGAAATCTGCCTCTGTGTGATCTGTGTAAGGTCATGAGTTTAGACAAGAGCTGGGAGCTGAGCGGTGGGAGAAATAGCAAGGTGGTATGAAGGCAGACTGCTGGAGACTATGGAGTGTGTGACGTACATGGGTGCATCACCGAGCCGCCACCGTAGTGGCAAGATCAAACACAAGAAAAGGTTCCCATCCCTTTTGCACATTTGTGACATTTGTGCATTTTGCACGATTTGTGCATTTTTTTTCGCCCTTCCTCCCTGCCTCACCCTCACTCTGGATGCTTCTGAGTACTTACTGTACGTCATGTAAAATGTATTAGTTTCCAATGTGGCTATTGTAGTAAAATGATTTTTTTTTGGGGGGGGGAGGGTTGGGGCAGAGATACAGCTCATGCCAAGGGCTGCCAAGGGCTGCCAAGGGCACAACAGTCTCTCCAGTTATGGCTCTGACACCATACAAGTATGCAAGCTGACCAGCTTACATTGGGCCAGTCACAGACCTTCAGACTAATCTCCCTCACAGGGTTGCTGTGAGGATAAAATGGCAATGGAGAGAAGCATCCTTGAACTTCTTGGAGCAAAAGTGGAACATAAAGAATAATAAGTAAACAGCCTCAATGGGGCTTACATCCAAGTAAAGTTTGACCAGGGATTCCAGCCTCTGCTATGAAGATATGCGACACAGAATCTGATTTATTTTTCGTTCCAGGTATGAGAACCAGGCTATTCATCAAGAAAGAAGCAGCTTAGGAAATTCTCACGGACTGTAGTGGTTCAAGTGTTGGATTGGAGCCAACAAGCTCTAGTGAGAATTGAAATACAGCACAGCTGCCATCCTATTTACCTGGGAGTAAGCCTCAATGGCCACCTCACAAGAAGAGAAGACTCCCTGGAAAAGACCCTGATGTTGAGAAAGATGGAGGGCACAAGGAGAAGGGGACGACAGAGGACGAGATGGTTGGACGGTGTTCTCGAAGCTACAAACATGAGTCTGACCAAACTGCGGGAGGCAGTGGAAGACAGGAGTGCCTGGCGTGCTCTGGTCCATGGGGTCACGAAGAGTCGGACACGACTAAACGACTAAATAACAACAACAAAGCCTCAATGGACCCAATGGCTTACTTCAAAATAGACATATATAGGTCTACACTGTGAAGCAATTTGAACTCTGATGCACTTTCTTAGCCTTGCCCACCTTGCAGGTTGATGCAAGGATAAAATGGTTGGGTGGGGGAACAAGGAGTGGTTTTATTATTATTATTACAATAAAATGTAACAATAAAGAAATATAGTGAGGTACTTATGGAGGCATACATTGTTCTCCACTTTCCATCCTCACAAGAACCCAACAAATTAGTTACAGATAGGTAGCCGTGTTGGTCTGCCATAGTCAAAATAAAAAAATTCCTTCCAGTAGCACCTTAAAGACCAACTAAGTTAGTTCTTGGTATGAGCTTTCGTGTGCATGGTATCTGAAGAAGTGTGCATGCACACGAAAGCTCATACCAAGAACTAACTTAGTTGGTCTTTAAGGTGCTACTGGAAGGAATTTTTTTATTCCAACAAATTAGGTTAGGCTCTGAGACTATGAATGCCTCATGATTTCCCAGTGAGCTTCATGGCTGAGCAGGGTTTGAATCGCACGGCCTCCCAGATCCCAATCCAACAGACTAACTACTATATCACATTGGCCCAGGGTGAAATCAACAACTTCCTTGCTATCCACGAAAGCAGGCTGTGTTTCATAATATGTCCCAGGGAAAGCAGGAAGAAGAGATTATTCACAGGCTTACCTGCTTGAATTGTGCAATGGTTTGTTTGTTTTTAAGTGTCAATTGACCATATGAATAGCAGAACATGTGATTGCCTGGGATCTGCTAATTATCTCAGTGATTTCAATTGGGAGCAGACAACATAATGGCCCCAAAAAATGAACACTTTTGCGTATATAATTTAATAAGTAATAAAACTATCTCCTGCCCAAATCCTTTATGGATTGGCAATTTGTAACCTGTCAATCTCCCCGTGGCTGCTAGATAATGAAAGTCAACAATGGTTCCTTTCTTCAAACAGAAGCACAAATCCAGTAACTGTTTCAGCAAAGGCACTTTTCCTGCTCTCAACATGAGAACACTGTCAGAGTTAAGGCAGAAATCCTAAACACACGTTCTAGACACAGAACAGCTTATTTCTGAGGAAACATGCATAGGATATCATGGTAAGATCTGGGAGCCGAGTTCAAATCTCTCTTCAGCCACGAAATCACTAGGTGGCCCTCATGCCAGTCACTATTCTCTCAGGTTCAGACACTTTTTCCCCATCCTGAAATCTGAAGGGAACAACATTGGCTGAAATTGCAGGGCTGATGCAAGAACGATAACAAAAGTGCTTCAGAACCCTGAAGTGCACAGCTATGGATGGTGTGAGAACATTCAATTCTGCAATGCTTCTAAAGCAAAGCAGGTACTATATATATATATATCCAACAAGTGCCTTGATAGAACATGAAAGTAGAGTCCTACTGGATCAGACCAGCATATTGTATTCCAGAGTGGCTAGCTAGATACCTTCAGGGACCCCACAAACAGAGCCCTTAAGGCAAAATCTCTTTCACATCCCTCTCTTTCACCCCTCGGAGCACACAACTGGCATACCATACAGGGGCACAATGCATATGTGCAAGTGCCAGGGGCCTCAGGCCTAGTTGTCAAGCATAGCCCTTCATCAGGGGCATAGGAGTTGGCCAGGTTGACTTGTGCCAACAATGCAGACCAGCGGGGGGGGGGGGGGGGCAAAAAATTGTGCTTCTCCACCTTGGCTTGGAGTGTCTAGGAGCCCGCCTGCTCACTCCCTTGGCTGCTGCTCCAATTCTTTGGGTGGCTGGTTGAAGGGATGTGGGGAGAGGCACTGAAAATATTGTTTGCTGTTTTGCTGCAGCAGACTAACAGAAGTCGAGCACACTGTGACTCTGACCTCATCTGCACTTTCCATTTCAAGTCTTATACCACTTATATACCACCTGACAAAGAATTCTGGG
Organism: Podarcis liolepis; assembly: GCF_965112155.1. Taxonomy (NCBI): domain Eukaryota; kingdom Metazoa; phylum Chordata; class Lepidosauria; order Squamata; family Lacertidae; genus Podarcis; species Podarcis liolepis. The sequence continues at coordinate 41,882,566 of NC_139569.1, forward strand.
AACTGTAGGTTGTTAACGGTGCCAAGAGTTATTCGGAGAACCCCATTCCCCTCACAGAGTTACAGTTCCCAAAGTATTTTAACAACCAATCCTTCTTTTTAAGGATCATGGAGATGTCCTTGCAAAGGTTGCAAGGGACATGGGGACACCAATTCAGCTCCTTCCCAAATGCTCTCTCCTTCATGCCTCTTTATCTGGCCTTAGAAACTCTCTCCAGGACACATCCCACCCCCAGCCAAACCCTCCTTCAAGAGGCCATGTCCTTCACCCGCCTTAATTCATGTGCTTTGAATGGGAGTGTGTGTTGCCAAGTTGGAAAGTATCCTTGAATTCTGATCACAACTCTTGCTTGCCTGGATGGTAGATGGAGCAAGACGTGTGAGGATGCTTAGAAACAATTCTACTGTACCAACACAATGTTTATATTAATCACTCCACCTCCTTCGGCCTCTGGCCCTGCTCTCTACTGGCATGTGGCTCCAAAAGCTTGCCCAGCAAAGAGTGCAGCCACTGGACTCGGAAAGGTTCTGGAACAGAGGTTCCAGATAGCCTCTGAAGAACCTTGATAAAGTTGATAAAGATGTGATCCTATGCAATTAAGGCTGCTTCTGTACTATACACTTAAAAGCAGTACCATGCCAGTTCAAACATTCCTGGCTTTCCCCAAAGAATCCTGGGAGCTGTCATTATTTAAGGTGCTGAGAGTTGTTAAAGGGACCCCTGACCATCGTGACCGACTCTGGGGTTGTGCGCTCGTCTTGCTCTATAGGCCGAGGGAGCCGGTGTTTGTCCGCAGACAGCTTCCGAGTCATGTGGCCAGCATGACTAAGCCGCTTCTGGTGAACCAGAGCAGCACACGAAAACACCGTTTACCTTCCCACCGGAATGGTACCTATTTATCTACTTGCACTTTGAGGTGCTTTCGAACTGCTGGGTTGGCAGGAGCAGGGACTGAGCAATGGGAGCTCACCCCGTCGCGGGGATTTGAACTGCCGACCTTCTGATCGGCAAGTCCTAGGCTCTGTGGTTTAACCCACAGCACCACCCGCATCCCTGAGAGTTGTTGGGATATCCCTATTAGCCTCACAGAGCTACTATTCCTGGAGCTCCTTAAAAAGAAGGATTGGTTGTTAAAACACTTTGGGAACTGTAACTCTGCCAGGGGAATGGGGGTCTCCAAATAACTCTTGGCACCACTAACAACCTACAGTTCCCAGAATTCTTTGTCAGGTGTCAAGGAGGAGCCATGGCTGTTTAAAGTGGTATAAATAAAAAAAATCCTTCCAGTAGCACCTTAAAGACCAACCCTTAGTTGGTCTTTAAGGTGCTACTGGAAGGAATTTTTTTATTTTGACTATGGCAGACCAACACGGCTACCTATCTGTAAAGTGGTATAAGATTGCTTGAAATGGAAAGGGCAGATGAGGTCAGAGTCACAGTGTGCTCGACTTTTGTTAGTCTGCTGCTGCGAAACAGCAAACTATATTTTCATTTCATTTCACTTTTAATTTGTATCCCGCCTTTCTATATTACTATACACAAGGCAGTTTACAAGCTGAAGAAACAACAAAATAGACAGCAAATATCACACACCTGATAACAATCTGATCCAATACAGTAAAACTTAATAAAAATTTAACTTTTAAATAAACAACTTGTATCAAAGAAAGCAATATTCAGCAATCCATTAGAATAGTAAACAGTAAAATAAAATATCAGCAAACTATAAACAGTATACAATTACAAAAAATAATTGCTAAACTATAATCAATAAAAATAACAACCAGTCGCAATGCATGGAAAACCATCTAAAAGGATCAAATTGAGAAACGGAGACACAAAATTTATAAAATCATTTTTTAAAAAATATCCCTGAACTCTGCTTCTCTTTTCACAACTGTTTCTGCTGTTCTCAGAGTCATGGTCTGGGAAAGACTCCTAGGGCTGGAGGGTGGGGCAAAACAGGTGGGAAAATCCACTGCCTGATGGCCAGCAAAGTCTCTCTCCTCTCACAGTTCTTCATTTGGAAACATCTCTCTTATGAAAACTCCTAGGGCCAAATTTCTTCCAGTTCAGTCTAACTGATGTACAGAATTTCTTCATTTTCACAAGACAAGTCGAAAGCATTCAACCTGGGTGTAGGTTTTCACAGACTATCCCAATGGAAGTTACTGCCGCTGACCTGTCCAATGCATTCATTCAGTGGTGCTCACTCCCTAGCCTCTTTCATAAGTTGGGCCAACCACCTTTTACAGCTGCCTAAGCTAGCTGCCATCACATCATCTATAAACCCATCACAAATGACTTTCATCTGCCCAGATCTACTGCCAATCAATTTGGACAACCACTCGACATTCTAGTATCATGAGGGAGGGGTGGAATGTCTCTCTATCCACTTTCCCCAAGAAGAAGAAGAAGAGTTTGGATTTGATATCCCGCCTTTCACTCCCCTTCAGGAGTCTCAAAGCGGCTAACATTCTCCTTTCCCTTCCTCCCCCACAACAAACACTCTGTGAGGTGAGTGGGGCTGAGAGACTTCAAAGAAGTGTGACTGGCCCAAGGTCACCCAGCAGCTGCATGTGGAGGAGCGGAGACGCGAACCCGGTTCCCCAGATTACGAGACTACCGCTCTTAACCACTACACCACACTGGAGACGCATCATTTTATAAGCCTCTACATGTCTTTCTGTGCAATGCAATCCTAAACTCATCTACACAGAAGTACAACTCACTGAGTCCCATTGTTATGATATCCTTATCAGTATGCACTGAGCTGCAGTTTTTGCAGTGGAATCGACTGGGGGTGTGTGTGGAATAATATCTACTGAGTTCAATGGGAATTTCTCCAAGGGAAAAGGATTGTAGCAACCTAACCAGTGGCGTAGCGTGGGGGGTGCAGGGGGGCCCGGCCGCACCGGGCGCAACATCTGGGGGTTATGGTTAGGGGGCGCAAATCCACGGGTTAGGGGGCGCAAATCCACGGGTTAGGGGGCGCAAATCCACGGGTTAGGGGGCGCAAATTACTTGCCTTGCCCCGGGTGCTGACAGCCCACGCTATGCCACTGAACCTAACATATACATAAATATGTCTGCAATGACTGGATTTAAGTAAAACGAATACTTTCTTTAAAATGCAGTTTATAACACAAGTACTAAGCACTGTTAGTTGACAAGTCTAAACATTTTGATCAGCTGCAGCTACACCACATTCTCGAAAGATGTACAGAATTTGCTGACTGAATTTTCGTATTTTAAAAAGAGAGAGAGAGAGCAAACAGAAATAAAAGCTAGAAAAGTCCATTTTGCATTTAAAGCTGGAAATTCGGAAATCAAAAGGTCATTCAGGCTGGATTGTCGTATGCATTTATGTCCCAGTTTCTCTCCTAATCAAAATCCACTTGAAAAAGAATCCGTGTTATTGTTACATTCAAGCAGTACGAATGCAGGGCCCAGACAGACACCAAAAGAAGATCAATAGCAAGTCAACCAAACGCTGTGATTTTAATGTAAGAATGGCAGTGAAAATGGAAACCACCAAAATGCATACGATTTCTAACCAGTTTTAAGCGGTACTCAGCTTGGACGGTTAAGAAATCAGAGGATTTAGATAACCAGTAAAGGGCGATAGTAGGGGAGGTGTTAGAGAACAGCCACCACAAAAGAATCAAAGTGTGCATACATGCAAGCTTTGAAAAAAATAAAATAAAAGAAGCTTTAACTCCTGTGAAATACTTCAAAAGGTATGGCGAACACCCAAAAGACTAAACACATTCATTATGGCATCAGCATTCATGGACTAGAATCTACTTCACCAACCCTACAGAAAGGCTTCTGCCAACATAAATCGCTTGGGTCTTTAAGGTGCTACAACAAAAATGAACAAAATCACCCCTCTGTGAATTGTAATGTATTTATTTCCCATGTTAAAGGCAACCTCCAGCGGTGTTATCCTCCCACCGCCATTCTCTGTATAAAGTTAGCAGCTCACTTGCAGCCACACACACCCACAAGCTAAATTTCCCCTTTGAAATCAAGCTGGGACTTTCAACAGAGATGTTCTGATGTACTGCATCTCCCTAGGGAGAAAGGCCGGCTTAGGAACTCTCCGCCTCAGTAGACCAGAGAGCTTAGCAACTCCATCCACAACTGTCAAACTCAAAAAATATATATGTCCCAGAAGGGCCGTTTGGTTGGATTGGAAGTCCTGTGGCAGTCACAGACACTGTCACTTTGTGCAGACATGCTGGGTTGCGTAATCATTTCTGCAATATTTTGGTCCAATACCATGTTCGGCTGAATACAAAGGCAAGGTAACAGGCAATAGAATTGTGGGTTAGCAGCAAGGGAACACTGTCCAATGGGTGTTCTGTCACACCCTATTTGGAATGGTTGAACATGTGATGCAAAGGCAGTATTGATTATGTCTGAACTACGAGCTTCTCTCCCTTTAAGCTTTGGGGGATGGGGGCAGCCAGGGGAGGGAAGAGACCTTTAACAGCCCATCTCCAGGGTTCTTTGAAGGGATGGGGAATGTGAGAAGTGAAAACCACCAGAGGAGGTGGGGAAGGGGGGGTGTTGGCGTGCAGGAAGAAGAGAGAATAAGAATTCTTCAGCCTATCAACCATAGAGCTGCCGAGTACCCAGCTGGGAGAGTAATTGGAAAGTGGAAACATCCTTAAAAAAATTGCAAGAAAGGAGGAAGAAAGCACAGAAGATTTATTAGAAGGAACTGCCAGGCTGAAAACAGTGCACAGACATGGGAGCCAGAAATACAGCATCAAGGAGGGTGGAGTTTTTTTGTAATTAGAGATGCTAAAAAATGTGCAAAAACAAAAATAAAAACAAAAAACCCCACCTCGCCCCCCACAAGCAGAGACACTTCGTTTTCTTCCCTCCCCACTTAAAAATAAGCTGGAAGTTTCCCCACTATGAGTCAATTACTAGCAGATATTATTATGGTATATACTATGCAACGTGTTCTATATGCAGCGTCCTATAGTTTCCAGATGCAGCGGAGAGGAAGGGAAGGTTGAGAAGCCACAGCGACCCCCCCATCCCTCCCTCTCCACGCAAGATGCACAAATCATGGCTGGTAAAGTCTGGAAAGGAGACAAAACGTCTCCCAACAGCTTCTTGGAAGGGCAAGAACAACACGGCTGCGAAAAGAGAGAGTGAAACAATCACAAAGGAGAAAAGAAATGGGGCGGGGGCGAGGGGGGGTCGCGCTGAGGAAAGAACCGAGGGATTTTTTTTGGGGGGTCGTCTTATTAAAATCGCGCGTGGGTTGTTCAGTTTTGCGACAAATGGGACCGAAGCTTACGCGGGAGCCAGCCCCGTTGGACTTACTTCCGAGTAGACCCGGGCGAGCTCGTCTGGATATGGAGACGCCGCCCAGCCCGAGTCCGGCGTAAAAACACTTTGGCCCTCTTCGAAGAGGGCGGCTGCGTCGCGTTTAGAGAAGACACCCCCTCCCCCGCCGGCCCCTGTCCAAACGCTTCTAGCGAGCATTCCCACGTAAGAATAGACCCAGGTGCCAACCCGCCGCCGGCCACACCCACAGCGCTGCCTCACCGGCTGGCCAAGTCCGCCTGGAAGCCCCGACGGCAGCGAGGGAAGGGAAGCAGCGGCAGCCGCGACGGGGAGCCGGCCTCGCTCTCGCTCCGCTCCCCGCGTCTTTAGGTCGTTTTCCCCGACCGCCCGGCGAGGTCTGTCTCCGCTGGCGGCGAAGAGGCTCTCCGCCCGCGCCAAACTCCCCTCGCGGTTTCACTTCAGCCGAGCCCGCCTCCTCGGCCCTCCCACAGCCATTCGCGGCTGCCTGGCGGCTCCCGACGAGGAGGGAGGCAGGCAGGCGAGCGGGCGGGCGCGCGCGCGGGCAGGAGACCCCAACCTCTCATGCGCTTTCCCTCGCCTGCCCGCCCGCGCGCTCCTAAGGTTGCGCGAGTTAGGCGCGCGTCAAGCTCTGGACGCCGGTGGACTCGATTCGGATCCGGCTGCGAAACGTGCGCGAGAGAGACACCCACACACAAACATACGCAGTGAGGGGCGATTTAAGGTCCTCTTACTACAGCTGTGTTGGACGCGTGGCCCTCCAGACATCGGAATGCTGCAATATGCTGAGCATTGGTCATAAAACGTAACCCTAGAATTGTAAGGTTGGAAGGGATCTCGAGGACCACCAATCCAGTGGTCCCCAACCTTTTTTGGCCATGCTCCACCTAGTAAAGGTAAAGGGACCCCTGACCATTAGGTCCAGTTGTGGCCGACTCTGGGGTTGTGGCGCTCATCTCGCTTTACTGGCCAAGGGAGCCGCCGTACAGCTTCCGGGTCATGTGGCCAGTATGACAAAGCCGCCTCTGGCGAAGCAGAGCAGTGCATGGAAGCGCCGTTTACCTTCCCACCGGAGCGGTACCTATTCATCTACTTGCACTTTGAGGTGCTTTCGAACTGCTAGGTTGGCAGGAGCAGGGACCGAGCAATGGGAGCTCACCCCGTCACAAGGATTTGAACCGCCGACCTTCTGATCAGCAAGTCCTAGGCTCTGTGGTTTAACCCACAGCGCCACCCACGTCCCTATTATGCTCCACCTAAGCATCTCTAAAATCCTGATTTCCCACCCCCACCCCCATATCATTCTTATTATTCAAAAAGTGAACTCTTATTCCTGTGAAGGAAGCCTAAAAGGCCAGTACAAGCTTCCAAATTGCTCCCTTTAAAAATCAAATCCCCCCCCCCCGTGGGGTGTGTGCCCCACATTCAGAACCACGGATCTAGTCCAACCCCCTGCAATGCGGGAATATGTAGCTGTCCCGTATGGGGATCGAACCTGCAACCTTGGCATCATCAGCACCATGAGCTGTCCAAGGGTCCATCTAGGCAGGAATCTCTCTCACCTGGGAGCTCCTGTGTGCAAAACAGAAGCTCTAACCCCGAGCCAAGTCCCTTCAAAGTGAACTGACTTAATTTGTGCCTCCCAGGCTGACGCTTGTGAGGTGGGTGCTTTGCCAGTGAGCCATGACTCGTTCCTATGTCTACCACCATCGTTGGCCATTGGCTATGTTGGCTGGGGCTGATGGGACCCAGCCATGGGCAAAGTTAGGGGTGCCTACAGGCAGAAAAGGAGAGGAGGACCAGCCCACCTATGAGGCAAGGTGAGACAACTGCTTCAGGCAGCAGGATCCACAGGGGCTTCACTGTGGGTCCCAATGTAGATCTTTATTCCATCCTTGTTGCCAATTTTCACTCTTCAGATCTTCACCCTTGCGGGGAGCTGGGATGCCATTTTGTGGTTCGCCTCAGGTTGCCAAAATGTCTTGGGCCAGCCCTGAAGAAGAGACAATCAAGCCTTTGGAAATCCATGGGCTTACAATGCAATGCTGCTCATGCCTACTCAGAAGTAAGTCCCTTTGGTGTTTAAATGGCTCCCCCTCCAAAAATGAAAAAGAAAAGGTGTGTCTAGTAGATTGCCGTCTTAAAACCTGTGGACTTCAGAGAACTTGACTCATACAAAACAAAAGGATTTTTGCATGAACATCACAAGTATAAATCGAGCCTGATGAAAAATCCACGGGCTGTCATCTTCTTTCAAGATCGTACTTCTGGGTTCTAGATGGGCCTTCCAGGCTGTTAAATCATCTTGTGTTTTGCCACAAACAAGTATTCAGATTCTCGACAGAAATGGATGCGTCTGAGCTAAATGGAGCTCAATGCTGCCCGTTATTTCATTAAGAATTTTTACTTGCAAACATAACAAAGAGAAATGGATGGAGAGATAAAGGCATTGCTAGCTGGCAATAACAGCAAGAAGATGCTATCATTCCTAATTTAAATGTCTAGATTAATAGATGCAGTCCGTATGTCTAATGATGATGGTTATCAGAAGTCTTCAGACCACTGGAGATGCAGGGATTGAACCTGGGACCTTCTGCATCCAAGGCAGAAGCTCTGCCACTGAGCCACAGCCCTCCCCCAGAGAAGCCCACAGGTTCCTCTTCAGGAGCCTGCAAATTCAGCCTGCATTGGCATGCCATAGTGTGGCTTACCTTGTCTTCATATCAAAGTGGCATCTATTTCCTATTGAACTGCGCTATCTTCCCCTTAGATCCGTGGGGAACCTTTATCTCCTTGTTCTCTCTTTACCTTTAATTTCTTTTCTAATCTTCTAGAAGCCTTTGTCCTCCAGATGTTCTTCTGAGAAGCACCACATGCCCTAGGATCCCTTCAACCGCTCCTTCCTCCTTCCTGTGCCCCCCCAGAGTTTAATCTCACCTATTGTTTGCTTTCCTTGCCCTCCTCTCCTCATATACTAGGGTGTGTTGAGGGTTTTTTGTTTGCTTCTTCAAATCCTTGCGGTTCCCCTGAGCCTCCTCCCCTTCCTTTGTCTTTTCCAGTCCTCCTGTGTCTCTTTTGCCCTCCCTGTAATGCAATCCAATTCACTCTGCTTTTTTATTCATCTGAGGCTTAGGGACACCATCCATAATGAGGGTGCATTGACTTACTGCCTCCTCCCCATCTCTGGATATTCAACAGCCTCTTGACTCCAAGCAACTCTCCCTCCCCACCCCCTTTCCCCCAGTTCCCATCCCCAGCTGACACTGCAAATGCTCTTCAGCAATCAATAAAGAAGTGGTTTGCCTTAGCTGTGGGGGAAAGGTATCAAGCAGAGATTTTCCTCTTTAAAAATGAATTGTTTTGCTCGCTTCGCTCTGTGCTGTGCTAAGCTTCCTGTTCAGTTCAAACTTGGGAGGCTTCCCTTTTCTCCCCACCCCCTTCCTTGTTCTCATGGGCAAATGTGGGGGGGGGGACAGAATGACAGATTCCAGCTGGATCTGTGTTTTGGTGTGTAAAATGTATTACTCTATTGCAAAGTACAAAGGCAATTGGGACTCAAGGCTGCTGGGTTACAGCTGCTTTGTAATATGCAGTGCCAGAAAATCCACATGTGGGTTCAGAAGCGGTAGATGATAAGATCTGGATTGAAAGCAGCGTTTGTGGACAGAGGAAGCAAGGGGGAGAGGGGTGTTGTATTTTCCAGGTTTGTGGAGAGCACAAAAGTCCAAGGAGAGGGGTAAGATTCATAGCACAAAGTTCCAAAGTCTGTTTCTTAGACATGTTCAAAACTAACACGGCAAAGTAAGGTAAAGGTAAAGGGACCCCTGACCATTAGGTCCAGTCATGACTGACTCTGGGGTTGCAGCGCTCATCTCGCTTTACTGGCCGAGGGAGCTGGCGTACAGCTTCCAGGTCATGTGGCCAGCATGACTAAGCCGCTTCTGGCGAACCAGAGCAGCACACGGAAATGCCGCTTACCTTCCCGCCGGAGTGGTACCTATTTATCTACTTGCACTTTGACGTGCTTTTGAACTGCTAGGTTGGCAGGAGCTGGGACGGAGCGATGGGAGCTCACCCCGTCACAGGGATTCAAACCGCCGACCTTCTGATCGGTAAGTCCTAGGCTCTGTGGTTTAACCCACAGCGCCACCCGCGTCCCAACACAGCAAAGTAGAGATGGTATTTCAAGAGCACTTGAAATGATTCTCCCCCACCCTGTCTTAATCACCAGAGGTGCATTGGGTCCTGAGGAATAATCACATTTTTCTTTAGCAACACAAGAAGCCAGCTTATACTGAATCAGACTATTGGTCTCTCTACCTCAGCACACTAACTGGCTGAGGCTCTTCAGGGTTCCAGGCAGGAGTTTATTCAAGCCCTGCCTGGAGATGCCAAGGATTGAATTTTGGGCCTTCTGCATCCAAGGCATATGTCCTACCACTGAACCACAGCCCTTATTTATTTAGATGCCACTTGCTGCCAAAATACCCTTCTAAGCAGTTTACAAGTATAAAAACCAGTTACATAGTCATTCACATATAAACAACCACAATTAAAATGCGTAATAAAAGAATACCAGTCTGAGATGTGGGAATATTGGGTGGGTGGGTGGGTGGGTGAGAGAGAGAGAGAGAGAGAGAGAGAGAGAGAGAGAGAGAGAGAGAGAGAGAGAGAGAACAATGGTGGAAAGCCACAGTTGTTGAATTTCTGAAAGGCTAGACTAGTTGTGACACTCTGGTGTTCTGTATCAGGCTATTACTGAGCTGGCCCCTATTCTAATCCCCCATTGGTCCTAAAGGTCATTGGGCCAGTCATGAACTCCCAGCCTAACCTTCCCCATCAGGTTGTTACAATGATAAAATATGGGTGGTTACTTATGTATGCTGCCTCGAGCTCCTTGGAAGAAAGGCAAGCAGCTAAAAACTCAGCAATTACTGTTGATTAGAACCCAGGTCATTAAAAATTCTCAACTTGGTACCTAAAGTGCTATAGTCAAACCTCGGTTCCCAAACACCATTTTGGAACATTTCGGCTTCCGAACACCAAAAACCTGGAAGTACCGTAAGTGTTCTGGTTTTTGAACGTTTTTCGGAACTTGAACGGCTTCCAAGTCGCATTTCTCCTTTCCCCCCATTGAAATTGCAGGCAGCCCTTTGATTTTCGGTTTTCGAATATTTCAGAAGTCGAACGGTCTTCTGGAATGGATTACGTTCAAAAACCAAGGTTCCACTGTATATGGATTGTGCTCAGTAGTTGCCTTAGAGAAAGTATTGGTTTCTACTTGATGGATACATCAGATAATGTGGTTGAGTGATTCCCAGAGAAGGTCACCTGATGGGAGATCTCATGGTATGGGCAGCTTTGCATGGGATGGCAGTCTTAATTGGAAGGGCCATCAGCATTGGTGGTGTGCTGGTCCCGGGGGGGGGGGGTGAAGGTACTATTACCGTCGCCAAAGTTCAGTCCAGAGTCACTAGCAGGGTAGACGATCACTAGATGAGACGCGAGGTCCGAAACAGGGAGCCGGGCGGGGGAACAGGAACACCGGAGAGTCAGAAGCAGGAAGCCGGGCGAGGAACAGGCACACTGGGAGTGCAGATCTAGGTCTGAGTAAAGCAGGTACTCCACAACGACGTTGCTCCCGCAACCTGGGACCAGGCTGCCTGACCTTTATCTTCTTCTAAGGCCGGGGGTGGTCCCGGCCCCCAGGAGCCCCACCTCTCCTGGCCTTAAGGCGAGCACTCCTCCTGGGAGAAACCAGTTCCCTTCGCCTCTCTGCCATGAGCCTCTGCAGTTCAGGAGAGGCCGAAGGGTTACTGGGCCCCGGGGGAGGCTCACCTGTAGACACTGAGTCCTCCAGCACCTCTGGGGCCAGAATGGTTTCACCTGGTGCCTGCTCCTGAGGATCTGGCACAGGTGCAGGCTCCTCAGCATCTAGGCCTTGCCCCAGTTCAGCCGGCCCTGGAGGCGGGGACTCCTGTGCCGGCTGGGATTCCTCCGGTTCACTCTCAGACTCGGAATCCCAGGCCATCACAGGTGGGGTGTGTTGTTAAATCAAAATGTTTTAGGACCAAGGCCACTGGGTGGTACATTTTCTGCCACAAGAAACTGCAAGTGCTGTTGTTTCACACATTTGCTTCGGCGGAGTCAAACGCATGACAAAATGCCTCCACTGATAAAGAAGTAAACACTGACAATTGTATTTTGGGTTGTTTAACAGCTGAGCAGCCCAGGGGCCTGATCTCCAAAACCGTTCAAGCAGAGTGCTTGGATTTAAACCACCCTCAACCCAATCTTATCAGGCTTATTAGGCAGTAAGTCCCACAGTGCTCACTGGTGCCTACTCCCCAGTATGTGTGCACAGCAAGCTATATCCCATTTAAGTCTGTTGGATTATGCTGGCTTAAATCCAAAATGGATTTGGGGAGATATATAGATATATAACATAATGTTCTATTCATTCTCGCAACAGCCATGTGGGGTTGGCTGTAATCATTCTGAATCCACAGATTGGGGTGGGGGTGGGGGAGACTAAGAACTGGTATCTCACTGAAAGTAAACGAAGGAATTCACAGCTGATCCAAGTCTCCAAACCCCTAGCCTTCCAGATGCCAGCCCAAAACTCTGGTCCAACGCCTGTCTCAATTGTAATTTCCATTTGTAGCAAAAGACTCTGTTTCACTCCCCTAGCACCGACTGCCAAACTACACGTTAAATGTGTAATTGGGTATTGCATAGGCCTGTTTTCTCTTTTAAAAGGTGCCAGATGCAGGTGTGTGATCAGGATGAGTTCCACTGTGTGGTGGGGAGAGGGTTTTTAACTCTTTCCAGCCGTGCTGCAACCCCCCCCCCATGAAAATGCGTCTGCAATAGGAAACACTTTTATATGCCTATTGTCTTTGTCCATGGAGTTTTCTTGGTGGAGATACTGGAGTGGCTTGCTGGTTCCTGCTCCAGGTGGATCACGTTTGGTCAAAACTCTCCACTATGACCTGTCCATCTTGGGTGGCCCTGCACGGCATAGCTCATAGCTTCTCTAAGTTATTCAAGCCCCTTTGCCCTAGAAAAGACCCTGATGTTGGGAAAGATTGAGGACACAAGGAGAAGGGGATGACAGAGGACGAGATGGTTGGACAGTGTTCTCGAAGCTACCAGCATGAGTTGGACCAAACTGTGGGAGGCAGTGGAAGACAGGAGTGCCTGGCGTGCTCTGGTCCATGGAGTCACGAAGAGTCAGACACGACTAAATGACTAAACAACAACAACATTGGAAACATGATATTGGCTGAGAATGGCCCTAGATTTGATCCACCAGGCCTCTTCTTAAGGTTATAAGAAGAGCCCTTCTGGATCAGGCAAATGTCCATCAATTTGGCCCTTCATCCTGTTCTCACAGTGGCAATATGGAAAATCTGCAAGCAGGGCATGAGTGCAGCAGCCCTCTCTTCTCTTGTGATTCCCAGCAACTGGTGTTCAGAAGCATACTGCCTCTGTCAGTGGAGGTAGGCTATAGTTGTCTTATGGTTGTGTGTTCCCCAAAAGCCCTCTGTACACTATACATGCCATGTACCTTAGTCCTCAAAACTCTCCTCTGGGCAACTCTCACCAACTCTGCTCCACCTCCTCTTAGAGGGCTTTTGCTGGGCTGGAAAGCAACCTTGGATTCTGGTAAATGTCTGTCTTGCAGAAGAAGCGGCTCCTACTGGGAGCTGTCTCTGGTCCTGCAGAACTCATCCCCTCTTTTTTCTTTGTAGCTCTCATTCCCAGGACCTTGCGATCCAGTGCTTGTACAATGCCAACTTTGGATCATACTTTGATTCAGAAAGGAGACTAATCCCAATAAATTGCCAAATGAAAAAAGATTATTTTAAGTAGCAGGCTTGGATAATCACAACCAGCTGAATTTGTTGTTGCCTAGCCAATGTTTAGCATGATGCAGAATTATCTCTCTGCAGGCAAGCAACATGGGGCTTGTGGGTATAGCTCTGCCTTGGAACCCCTTTTCAAAACTAGAGCTCATGTGAACTTAGTAACAAGAGGTATCTGAAACAAAATGTTGCAGCATGGAGTACTCCTGTGCAGGATACAGTCCCTCCCTTCGTCCCTCCTGGTTCTCCATTTGACCCTCCTATCCAGATTGCGTATGCTTAGTCAGTTTTGGGACTGTGTGTGAGCACGCGCTGGGGGTGTTATTAATTTATTTTGTACTTCTACAAACCCTGGTGTTTTCCTGAGCCTGGTGATACCTTTTCATGTGTGGACAGTGCTGTTTTGCCTGCATTACAGTGGCACTCACTTCTGAACATCGTAATAATAATAATAATAATTTATTATTTATACCCCGCCCATCTGGCTGGGCTTCCCCAGCCACTCTGGGTGGCTTCCAAAAAAATATTAAAATTCTGTAATACATCAAACATTAAAAGCTTCCCTAAACAGTGAGTGAGAGATGTTGCAAGGAATGCACATATTACAAGGAACTGGTCCTTGCTTCCTCTCTGCATCACCTCCCTGCATTTCCTTAGGATACAAAGGCAGTTGAATGTTCTCCAAGCAGAAGCCTGGGGCCCAGAAGAGTCCTTTGGCACTTGAGCTGACACCTCATAAGTAGGTGTTTGTACTAGCTTTTAAAGGCCTAAACTGCCTGGGACCGCAAGTACCTAAAAGAGCCCCTTCCTCAATATCAGCTATATTGGACCCTGCCATTGACAGGTGAAACCTTGGTGGTGGTGGTGGTGCCAACACTGGGGTCTAGCTAAGTGCCATTGGCCCATGATGGGGCCTTCACAGTAGTGGTTCTCCATTTGTGAGATGCCCTCCCTGGAGAGGTGTCTTGCCTCCCTCTCATTATTGGCTTCCATGAGGAATCTAAAAAGCATTCCTGCTTACCCAGACATTTGATGGCTGAAAGAAACTGTTCCAAGCAACCCTGAAATTGCTGGTTGAGAGAATTTTTTAAAAATAAAAAAACTGTTTTCAGAATGTTGTTATGTTATTGGTATTAGAGGGCTTGCTGCCCTGGATACCTTTGGTGAGGAAGGGTGGGATATAAACTAAATACATACTACTGTTACCACCAATGCTATTAATAATATTAATAATAGTAAACAGGCTTGATATACAAGCCAGTGGCAGTTACAGCACTAACAGGCTTCACAGTTAGGGCAACTATTCCAGATATCTTTCTCATATTCAGGTCCTTCCATTATTCCTTTTCAAATTTTCCTCCCTCCTTTCCTCTTCTTTCTTTTTCTGACTATCCTGTCACCCATTCTAGTATTCCTTTTTCAAAAATAGTCCTCCCAATTTCCTATCTTACAATGAAATTCGGAGGCTCTTTTTGAATACATAAAGGTAAAGGTAAAGGGACCCCTGACCCTTACGTCCAGTCATGGCCGACTGTGGGGTTGCGGCGCTCATCTCGCTTTATTGGACGAGGGAGCCGGCGTACAGCTTCTGGGTCATGTGGCCAGCATGACTAAGCTGCTTCTGGAGAACCAGAGCAGCGCACGAAAATGCTGTTTACCTTCCCACCGGAGTGGTACCTATTTATCTACTTGCACTTTGACGTGCTTTCGAACTGCTAGGTTGGCGGGAGCAGGGACCGAGCAACAGGCGCTCACCCCGTCGCGGGGATTCAAACCGCCAACCTTCAGATCGGCAAGTCCTAGGCTCTGTGGTTTAACCCACAGCGCCACCTGTGCATATATAGTGAGTCTGAAAGGAGATCAGGGGGACACTGCCTGCTTCAGGCCAACGATCCAGTGTTTATTTTGTTTTGTTTTCAAAGCATCTGTTTATCTGCTCAAACTCTACTTGCGGACATTACCTTGCATCATAGATTCATAGAGTTGGAAGAAAACCTAAGGGTCATCTAGTCCAACCTCTTCCAATGCAGGGATACACAGCTGTCCCTTATGGGGATCAAACCTACAACCTTGGCATCACACATATCCGCACCACATTCTAACCAACCGACCATCTAGGCTCTTGCAGTGAACTTGAAAAGCCAAAGCTTCTGACCTGTGCATTAGATTTTGTGCTTGCTTGACCCCGCCAGGATTTCCTCTCTGACTTCCTTGCCAGTTCTTTTGCAAATGCGAGATGCAGAGTCCTGATCAGAAGAAATAAAATAAAATCTGGTCCATTTTGAGTGTCCAGCAAATCAGACGTGTGGCTGAGCATCACTGAAAGCCAGGCATCCTTCCATCCATTTGAGAAAAAAAGGATAATACTTTGTAATGCAATATCATCCTGAATATAATTTTGCACAGTACAGATAAGGAAAGTATACAGAAGAGTCAGGCAAAGCCTGTTTTCCTGCTCAAGATGTTAAATGCCATTGAAAGAGCAAGTAACCGCAAAATCCTGTTTTAAAATTCAGTAACCAATAATAAATTTCAGGTTGTAAATGCTGATATATACCACCTTTGCTCTCTCTCTCACTCTGTCTCTCTCTCAAGCAACTGGCTGGATATGAAGTTAGTTTATATGAAGGCGTTTTCTGGAGATGACATAAAATTGCAAAGGCATGACAGGAGATTCCACCTATGTTTTATGAAGGCCAAGATGGCTGAAAGCAGACTAACATGCACCTGTTAAAAGTAGACAACCCACTAGCTGGGAAACCAGATACCAAGACGAAATTCAATTTTCCCTTGCAGATAAAAAGTGAAAAATATTAGTGTGATAATATGGAAAAGCTGGGGATATGTTTATTAAGCAGAACAGCCTGTGGACTGGTTTAGCACCATGTCTGTAATTGAAAAGCCAAACCAAGTATGGCTATACATTGATCCTTGTGATTTAAATAAAGCCATAGAATGTGTCTTTGCACGCGCGCGCGCACACACACACACACACACACACACGATTTCAGGTGGAAATAAATTTCATTTAAATCTAAAATATAGGAGAATCTGAGCAAATATACCGTATTTTTCTGTGTATAAGACTGGCCCCCCCTAAAAAATAATGTCAAAAATTAGGGGGCGCCTTATACATGGATCTCCCTGCATTTTCTTAAATCTGAGTCCCCCAAAATAGGGGGTGTCTTATACAAGGAGGCATCTTATAGACGGAAAAACACGGTATATAAGCAACTTAAGCTTCAGGTTCTTAATATTTGCACTTGTTGGGTGTCATACGTTATTTTTTTTTATCCCCTATCCAAAGAGCTGTATAGCTGCCAGGTATGTCTTCAAGTGGCAGTCAATTAAATGGCCTCCAGTGGAAGCCAACTATGAAACAAGCAGAGTGACTTGCTCAATATGCAGCGGCGGCCATCATAGAATACATGTGATAAGTCAACAGGACTTCAACACATGGTGCGTTTCTGCCACAATTGCCATAAAAGGCAGCTTAGCAAAGTCCCATTAAAAAAAATATCAGTATACTAAAAACATAAAACAGCAATAAAATCAGAAAGCAATACCATTAGGAACACAGGAAACTGTCTTATATTGACTCTGACCATTGTTCTATCTATCACAGTATTGTCTACTCTGTTGGACCAGCAAAGGCTTCCCAGATTTCTGGCAGGGTTCTCTCCCAGCCCTACCAGGAACTGCATGGGAACAGCCTTGGACTGTCTACATGCAAAGCATTTGCTCTAGCACTGAGCCACAGACCTTCCCCTGAACAGCTGCTACATAGCAGAGGCAAAAAGAGCAACCCAGAAAATCAGTTCAGGAAGAAATCCTCAGCTTCTGGGAAGGGTGGTTTGGAGGCCACTGGAGGATGTGGACCTCCCTGTCCACAATCACAAAGAAAGAGTTCTGCAGTCAGAAAGGTGCAAGGTCTTCCTGGGACACTGATGGAAAGCCTTGCCACCATTTCCAATCTGCCCTTGGTGTTCTGAGGATAAACCATTTGGTCCAGTCGTGGCCGACTCTGGGGTTGCAGCGCTCATCTCGCTTTATTGGCCGAGGGAGCCGGTGTACAGCTTCTGAGTCATGTGGCCAGCATGACTAAAGCGCTTCTGGCGAACCAGAGCAGCACACGGAAACGCCATTTACCTTCCCACCGGAGTGGTACCTATTTATCTACTTGCACTTTGACGTGCTTTCGAAGTGCTAGGTTGGCAGGAGCAGGGACCGAGCAATGGGAGCTCACCCCGTCGCGGGGATTCGAACCACTGACCTTCTGATCGGCAAATCCTAGGCTCTGTGGTTTAACCCACAGCGCCATCCGCGTCCCTTGTTCTGAGGATAGTAAGTCCCCAAATTCCTCATTCAAGAACAAGGGACAAGCTATATTGGCTCTGAATCTGAGCATACAGTAGTTGGTTTGTGTTTTTTGTTTTTTTTAAGAGCAACCAATGAGGAAAAAGAAGGAAAAACTGGTAACAAGCTCTTCTCTCACCTTCTGCCCTGGCTCATCACAGTCCAGCAGAGGTGCTTTTCTAAAGGATTATAGCAAACATGTTCATACATCTCTGTTGGGATGGAGTTCCTAAATAGAGGCACAGAAACATCGAATATATCTAAGAGCAGACCTCTGTTAACCTTACATGCTGACATCCATTCTAATGATCCCCCTCTCCCAATTTCATATCTTATTTATTTTGGGCTGTGTCCTATGTTCTCTTTCCACTAGCACAAGGGCTCTTGTGCTAGTGGACAGGTGAGTTTTAATGTTACCCAACAGAGGACTTCAGTGCAACAGTTGCACTAGTGGGAATCTATTGTGCAACAGATTGCACAATCTCTTGCAAAGCAAAGTTATGAGCAACTTGCTTACGTATTCACTTGTGCAACCATCTTCTGCTGGTGTAAAAGATTCGCCAGCAGGACAAGTATACCACTAAGTGACTTGGGTACAACTGTGTTGGATAAAACTCTTTATTTTATTTATATTCTACTTTTCTTGCAGGGAACGCAAGGTGGTGTACATGGTTTCGCCTTCCTCATTTTATTCACACAGGGTCAACCAGTTAGTTTCATGACTGAGGGGGGATTCGAACCGCGGTTTCCCATGACCTAGTTCGAAAGCATGTCAAAGTGCAAGTAGATAAATAGGTACCGCTCTGGACGGAAGGTAAACGGTGTTTTTGTGCGCTGCTCTGGTTCGCCAGAAGCGGCACAGTCATGCTGGCCACATGACCCGGAAGCTGTACGCCGGCTCCATCGGCCAATAAAGCGAGATGAGCGCCGCAACCTCAGAGTCGGTCACGACTGGACCGAATGGTCAGGGGTCCCTTTTAGTCTAGCACGCTAACCATAGCTCCACAATGAAACTACAACACACAAGTTCCTAGGCACTGTTATCTGCATGAGATATCCTGCTGACTCCACGATGCTGTTGTGAAACAGTGAGTGCAGGACATCATAAATAAACCTGGAGCTGAGCTGAAGCAATCTTTTTAGTTTAGTTTGTGTCATTGTGGAAAAGTACCTCCATTTTTTGCTGAGCTTTCAACTGCTCCTTGACATTACATCTGTTTAGACAGAGCTGTGCCTACAGACAGTTTGTTTTTATATAAGCCTGTGGCATACTCATTACCTTGCTGCAGGAGCAGGGAAGCTTTTTCAGTCTAAAAGCTAAATTCTCTTCTGGGCAACCTTCTGGAGGTCACATGCCAGAGTCAAAGAATCATAGAATTGTAAGGCTGGAAGGGACCCCAAGGGCCATCTAGTCCAACCCCCTGCAACACAGGAAACTCAGCTAAAGTATCCATGACAGAGGACCATCCAACCTCTGTGTGATGGCCTGGGAATCTGATTCAGAGGCTGAACCGGAGGAATCCCAGCCTGCACAGGAGTCCCCGCCTCCAGGGCCGGCTGAGCCGGGGCAGGGCCTTGAATCTGAAGCGCCTGCACCTGTGCCGGATCCTCAGGAGCAGACACCAGATGAATCCACTCTGGCTCCGGGGGTGATTGAGGACCCATTGCCTGCAGGTGCTCCTCTCCCAGCCCTGTCAGGGGAAGGTGAGGCGGCCTCTGGGTCCAGTAACCCTCCAGCCTTTCCTGAGCTGCAGAGGCTCAGGGCAGAGAGGCGGAGGGAACTAAGTTCCCGCAGGAGGAGTGCTCACCTCCAGGCCAGGAGAGGTGAGTCACCTGTGGGCTGGGACCGCCCTATGCCTCAGAGGAGATAAAGGCCAGTCAGCCCAGTCCCAGGTTGCGGGAGCAACGTTGTTGGAAACCTGTTTCTGCCAGCACCCAGACCTGTTCTTCTGGAGTTCCCGACCATGCCCAGCTTCTTGCTTTGGTCTCCGCTTCGCCCTTGGTGGACAGTCTCCAGACCCTTGACCCAGGACCAGACTCTGACCACGTCTCACGGTAACCCCCCCCCAACACACTCTGCTTAAAACCCTCTAAGGAAGGAGAGTCCACAACCTCCCAAGGGAGACTGTTCCCCTGTCAAACAGCTCTTAGAATCAGAAAGTTTTTCTGCATGTTTGGTCGGAGTCAAAAGTGTGCAGCACAATTTATTTCATGTTACATTTGTACAGTAGGCTAGTTTCTTCACACACATTCCCTCTCTGCCTTCCAACTAGGCTAGGGTTTCCCAAACTTGGGTCTCCAACTCTTTTTGGACTACAGTTCCCATCATCCCTGACCACTGGTCCTGCTAGCTAGGGATGATGGGAGTTGCAGTCCCAAAACAGCTGGAGACCCAAGCTTTGGAAACCCTGATCTAGGCAATTCAGAGATGTTGGGCTTGTAGCAAAATGTGAACTCTGCTCCAGTGTTGTCCTGGAACCTTCCACCTTTAAAGGTTATTTTTTTATCCTAGCAACTTCAAACTTCCCAAGGATTTTAAAATTCCACATTTAAAGGGGAAGAGGTCTGGGACAACCCTTGGAAGGGAAGGATGCCATGTTGATGTCCCTGCGTTAATCAGGAGACAAGCCAGTGTGAATCCACATTTTGCTCCGGGTTCAGCAAACCCATTATCAGAGTTCAAGGGCAGGTAGCAGTCAGGCTAAAACACTCAAGGAAGATGAGAAGCAAAGTCAGCACTGGGTGTACCTGGGACAGGTGTGTGGCCTGCGGAAGGATTCTTAGGATCAGACAGAAGGGCATGGAGGGCCATGGTCTGAGGTTCCCCACCACTGTCTGGTGGGTTGGTCTAGAAGATGAGCTGAGTAAAGGAGGTCTACACACATTTCATCCAGCCTCACAAGCAAGCTGGCTCTAGATGCATTGGTGGTTCTAGTCCTCCTAGTTTTGGTTTGTGGGGTCAAGAAGGAGATTTGGGGTACTTGGAGTCTTCATGTTACTGTCAGAAAGCTTGTAATTATTCTCCCCCAATGGTGCGTGCATATGTGTGTGTGTGTGTGTGTGTGTGTGTGTGTGTGTGTGTATGTAACACTTGTATACAAATAAATGGGGGGAAATGGAGCCAATTAAAAAAGGCTGTATTCCTGGAGTTCTTCCATCAGCAAGAAACAATTAGGCGCTTGCAAAATGACTCGCAATGGCAGCACGATAACAGGAAGGGACTATATTTCACCAGGGCTGACAGGTCTGCAATAACTACTTGGGTAAGTGCACTATAGCATTGGACTCCAGGGAGATTAGGGTCCCTCTATGGTTTATTAGAGGCTCTGCTTAGAGGATATGATTCTTCTGGTCCCTCCACTGGGCTCTTTTAAAGCTGCCTTGCATTTCCGTTAGGAACCTATTGGTTCTAATGCTTGTGAGATCTATGCATGGACCTAAATACTTAACTGTTAGATTGCAACCATTATGAATCATGGCATGCATCTGAGTTGTTTACAACCATCCCATTTAAGTGCTCCACACTGTAAAGCACTTATTTATTTTTTTGTCAATTAAGCAGCATATAGATCTTGACAAATAAATCAGCACAAGGGTGGTAAACGTTTATCCCTCCAGATATGGCTTGACTACAGTTCCCATCATCTCTGGCCATTGATCATACTTCTTGGGGCTGACGAGAGTTGGAGTTCAACAGCACTTGGAGTGGCTCCCCTTTATCACATACACAGCCCAACAAGACAACGACCAAAATCCACCAACAGCATACTAATAAATATGGCTAACCTGATCCAGACACCCACCCACCCCACTCACACATGAAAACAAAGCTCACCACAGCCAATCAAAATGAACAACCACACCCTAGGCCAACCCCAGCCACTCTCTCAACCACCAAAGGAACACAAACGAATAGCAGAGAACCTGCACAAGCGACGCTGACACAAAACCCCACACATATATTAAATAAAACAGAAACATTGCCACCTGACCCCAGCCCCACTCACCTTTCCTCCCATCACCTCTTCCCCCCCTTTTCTTCCTATTATAACACTAATGTCTCAACAAATGAAACTGATCTGTAGAAATGTTACTTGGGAAAAAAAAGAGAGACATTGCTCATACTTTTTGTTGTTGTTGTTTAGTCGTTTAGTCGTGTCCGACTCTTCGTGACCCCATGGACCAGAGCACGCCAGGTACTCCTGTCTTCCACTGCCTCCTGCAGTTTGGTCAAACGCATGTTAGTAGCTTCGAGAACACTGTCCAACCATGTTGTCCTCCGTCGTCCCCTTCTCCTTGTGCCCTCAATTTTTCCCAACATCAGGGTCTTTTCCAGGGAGTCTTCTCTTCTCATGAAGTGGCCAAAGTATTGGAGTCTCAGCTTCAGGATCTGTCCTTCTAGTGAGCACTCAGGGCTGATTTCCTTCAGAATGGAGAGGTTTGATCTTCTTGCAGTCCATGGGATTCTCAAGAGTCTCCTCCAGCACCCTAATTCAAAAGCATCAATTCTTCGGCAATCAGCCTTCTTTATGGTCCAGCTTTTGTAAACCAATAATAATAATAATAGTAATAATAATAATAATAATAAAAAACACCTGGAGTGCCATGGCTTTCCCACCCCTGCTTTAGCGTGCTCCATTTACAGACATCTTCAGTCACATTGTAATTATTGTCTTACAATACCATTTCATGTTTTGTGGCACTTGGGGCTTCTCCAGACGGGTGTCCCCACCCCCACCCTCAGGAATTTTCTGCAACATTTCATTGAGGCTGCATTCACATGGCAGTTTATTCCATTTTCATGACTTCCCCTAACTGTTAAGTTCTGCATTACAGTATATTTGAGCTCTCACATGACATAAAAGCCACTTCTGTAACTGTAGTGGAATATCGTGCAAGTTTGGAGCTGATTTCTCTGTTAGCTTCCAGGGGTTTGTGTGTGTGGAATCACAGCTCACAGGGTGGTGATACATACCATAATACAGTATATCACAAGAAAACTTAAGTGTAATATGGAAATGAGCAGTTAGGGAAATGTCGTGAAAATGGAATAAACTGCCATGTGACTGCATCCTGCCTCAATAATATTGCAATAAAGGTAAAGGGACCCCTGACAGTTAAGTCCAGTCGCGAACGACTCTGGGGTTGCAGCGCTCATCTTGCTTTACAGGTGAAGGGAGCCAGAGTTTGTCCGCGGACAGTTTTTCTGGGTCATGTGGCCAGCATGACTAAGCCACTTCTGGTGCAATGGAACACCGACACCAGAGCAGCGCACGGAAACGCCATTTACCTTCCCACTGTAGTGGTACCTATTGATCTACTTGCACTTTTGGCGTGCTTTTGAACTACTAGGTTGGCAGGATCTGGGATCGAGCAACGGGAGCTCACCACATCGTGGGGATTCAAACTGCTGACCTTTTGATTGGCAAGCCCAAAGGCTCAGTGGTTTAGACCACAGTGCCACCCACGTCCCTAATAGTGCAATAGCGGTGGTATAACAACAACAACAACAACAACAACAACAACAACAACAACAACAACAACAACAACAACAACAACAACAACATATTTATACCCCACCCATCTGCCCATTCTGGGCAGTTCCCAATAGAATATTAAAAACACAATAAATACATCAAGCATAAAAAACTTCCCTAAACAGGGCTGCCTTCAGATGTTTTCTAAAAGTCAGGTAGTTGTTTATTTCCTTGACATCTGATGGGAGGGCATTCCACAGGGCGGGTGCCACCACCGAGAAGGATCATCCACACATCCTTCTGTTTTATAAGTTGCTCTGCAATGATTCTGCATTATTGCCATCAGAAGGGACACTTTGGTGTGGGGGACACACACACATCCAAACCCAGAAACACTTGACATCTTTCCGCAGGGCCTGCAAGACAGAGCTGTTCCACCAGGCCTTTGGTCAGGGCACAGCCTGACTCCCTCCTTTGGCAATCTCCACAGAGCTTTAGTCTAATGGTTGCCATCAATTTGAGTTGAATTAATTTTATAATGAAATGATTTTAGAATGTTGTACTATTTTATTGTTGTTAGCCGCCCTGAGCCCGGCTTCGGCTGGGGAGGGTGGGATATAAATAAAAAATTATTATTATTATTATTATTATTATTATTATTATTATTATTATTATTTCAATACTTAGGGAAGTTTGCAATGATAAAATCCCAAACCCCATTATTAAACAATGCAAATAATCAGTACAGTGAGTGGCTGTATCAGGAAAAAAAATGCAAATGGATGCAAAGGCCATGTTGGCATAAGAAAGTCATCAAGAGACATCTGAAAATGAAAAGTGATCATGCCTGCACCATCTCTGCTGGAAGAGTGTTCCAACGCATGTGGGAACTGTCAACTAAATGCCTGGCAACAGGGGACAACTAACATGTCTTCTCCAGATTGTGGTATAAAAAGTTGCAGAATTTCTGCAGGAAGTTACGGGATGTGCACTAATTGGAAAGAGCAGTATGAACCCCTCCACCAGAAAAAAAAAGCCCTTTGCAAGAGCAAAGGATATTGAAAGTGTGATTGTGCTGTACAACTGGCCTGATACTGTCATGAGTGCCAATCATCATGAATACATGATAAAACAGATGTCTGGATGGCCTGTTAGAGGCAAAATTTAGAGGCTAAATCATCAAACTAGCAATCCTTTGCTTTCTCTAAGTTGGCAAGGTTAGTTCTCTTGCTGTTCTTTATAGCATGGCTTAGTCAAATATTAATCTGCTGTTCATAAATGGTTAAAGGTATTGAATAGCAAGGATTCAGCTTGCCTTTTCAGATTTCCTAATGCCTGCCAGACAAAGATTTATAGCAAATGTAACACTTAAAGCACATGCTTTTTGTGTGTGCCGCTTGCGTTTAAGAATTGATCCGCAAAAGAGCAATCAGGCCAAGAGATAGATGGTCTACAGTGCTTTCTGTCTATTCCCCGTGTTTGCCACCTCTAACCCTCCTCTAAGTAGACAATGGGGTTTTCACTTTGGTTACATGAATGATTATATGTAGTAATGGTTCTTCAGCATTTTAACCTTCACACTGAATTATTTAAAATGATGTGTGTGTGTGTGTGTGTGTGTGTGTGTGTGAGAGAGAGAGAGAGAGAGAGAGAGAGAGAGAGAGAGAGAGAGAGAGAGAGAGTATGAAAACTACTTCCGGAAGAGCTTTTTTTTCAGCCTTCCATTATGTAAATCATTGGTGAGTTTTCAGAAGGAGAAAGATGGCTCATTATGCCTCTCCCTCCACCTGTTAAAAAAAACCAAGAACCCTGAAAGCGGACAGACTTTAATAGCACCTCCATCAATGAAATGTTGTAAAGATCCAGAAAGATAATGATTGTGAACCACTTTGCACATTTTAAAGGGCGGTGTCAATTATCCTCATCATCCAGCTCAATTGATCTTGCTTAAAGTCTAGAGGATGGATCATAAGGGAGTTGATACTGGCTTATGTGCTGTGTGTGTATCTTTTGTTGACCAGACATCATATTTTTGGGGGACGGGTGTCCGGGGAAAAAAAGAACACTTTCATTTTTGTTTTGAAAAATCAAGTCTAGAAATGGAAAGGAGATAAAGTCCCAACCAGAGAGGAATGGCTGATGAAGATGATGGACTACGCCGAAATGGCGAAAATGACCATAGAATCATAGAGTTGGAATAGACCACAAGGGCCATCGAGTCCAACCCCCTGCCAAGCAGGAAACACCATCAGAGCACTCCTGACATATGGTTGTCAAGCCTCTGCTTAAAGACCTCCAAAGAAGGAGACTCCACCACACTCCTTGGCAGCAAATTCCACTGTCAAACAGCTCTTACTGTCAGGAAGTTCTTCCTAATCTTTAGGTGGAATCTTCTTTCTTGTAGTTTGGATCCATTGCTCCGTGCCCGCTTCTCTGGAGCAGCAGAAAACAACCTTTCTCCCTCCTCTATATGACATCCTTTTATATATTTGAACATGGCTATCATATCACCTCTTAACCTCCTCTTCTCCAGGCTAAACATGCCCAGCTCCCTTAGCCGTTCCTCAGGAAAAACAAAGGAAAAACAAAGACCAGGAAGAGAAGAACTTTAATAAGGAATGGGAAAAAATTTATAACTTATTTAAGAGAACATTGTAAACAACTAAATTGTTTTGGCAGGATTTGAGTAACACATGCAATGTACTAAAAACTAACGTAAAAATGGATTATCTAAGAAAAATAGAGATAATAGGTGATGCAGTCAAAAAAGATTGAAAATGGAAACCATGGAAGGGTGGAGGGGAGTCTAAGGATTCAGGGAATCCTAAATGAGGGTGAGGATGTTTATTGTTTCAATTTAAACCTGTAGTGTAAAACTGAATAAAAAAGATTGTAAAGAAGAAAAAGAAAAATATTTTCCCCGGACTGGGGCTCAAGGTGGCTTACATTTAAACAACATGGATAAAACACAAAAATGGGGGGAGGGGGAGAAATAATATTAATAATAATAATTTATTATTTGTACCCCACCCATCTGGCTGGGTTTCCCCAGCCACTCTGGGTGGCTTCCAACAAAGATTAAAAATACATTAAAATGTCACACATTAAAAAAGAGGGCTGCCTTCAGATGTCTTCTAAATGTCAGGTCATTGTTCATCTCCTAGACATCTGATGGGAGGGCGTTGCACAGGGCAGGTGTCACTACCGAGAAGGCCCTCTGCTGGTTCCCTGTAGCTTTGCTTCTCATAGTGAGGGAACCACCAGAAGGCCCTTGTGTCTGGGCAGAATGATGGGGGTGGAGATGCTCCTTCAGGTATACTGGGCTGAGGCTGTTTAGGGCTTTAAAGGTCAGCACCAACACTCTGAATTGTGCTCAGAAATGTACTGGGAGCCAATGTAGGTCTTTCAGGACCAGTGTCATATGGTCTCAGTGGCCACTCCCAGTCACCAGTCTGGCTGCCGCATTCTGGATTAGTTGTAGTTTCTGAGCCACCTTCAAAGGTAGCCCCACATAGAGCGCATTGCAGTAGTCCAAGCGAGAGATAACTAGAGCATGCACCACTCTGGTGAGACAGTCTGCGGGCAGGTAGGGTCTCAGCCTGCGTACCAGATGGAGCTGGTAGACAGCTGCCCTGGATACATGATGATGATGATGATGATGATGATGAAGAATATCCCACCTTTTCCCCAGACTGGGGCTCAAGGTGGCTTACATTTGAACAACATAGATAAAATACAAAAAAGGGGGGGGAGAGATAATTATTAAAATGTAATAAAATTATAATAGAATTAAAGCAACATAAAAAATATCAAATCTATTAAAATACAGATAATAAAAGCAATAAAAACAGCACAGCATCATTAAAAGCATTCTAAAAACAACAACCAGTCAGTTCCCAGTGAAAGGACAAAGAGCCAGTCTAGCATCTCTAGGAAGGGAGTTCCAAAATCTGGGAGCAGCCACAGAGATGGAAGAAGAAGGTGCTGAAAAACTAGAAATCACAACACATTGATGTAAACAGTTGGTGCCAGGTAACCAGGTTTCAGGAAGGAACGCTTTTGCCCACATCAACCAATCTACACACTTGCAGTCATCATCCTCTGAGATGTGTCTCCTTGCCCTGTTGCCTTCAGATGTTCAGTTGACAGAAGTCAAGAACAGGGTCCGTCGCCACCCCCAAGCTCTGAAGGACACTGGACCAGCCCCCTGCTGAAAAAGTTTGCTGACCCCTGACATAGAATGCATTAGTTTAGTCCAAGCAGAATAGGAGGTGCAAAATATGGCAAACAATGGAGACAAGCTTGTGTTGCTGTGAGTGATGTTTACTGCAGTGATGATTCCAACTCCATCGTCTGGAATAAAGGGGAAGTTGAAGACGGATGTAAGGATTGCATGACTTTGAAGAAAACTGCTAGACAAGCAATTAAGCAATGCATGCATGGTTAAGCAACATTGCTTTTAAATGGCACATCCCACACTTCTTTCTAAAATAAGGCAACAGTTATGCTACAGCGTACACTGAAGCATTCATAAATGCAAATTTGACAAGAAGTTTTGATTTGAATTGAATTGTCCTTCTCTAGGTAGCATGGCAGAATGAATCAAAACTTGATTGCATCATTTACATTCCAAGTTTGGTCTTCAAGCCTCGCTGATTTGACTTAAATGAGCATCCCGTAGCTGTTCATTAATTAGGACCGATAGTTCCTTGAGTTCAGAATTGGTTCCTAAACAGGTGTTTTCTTTCTGTCTTTGAAAGAGAAGAACAAATCCACCCACAATCAGAACACCTAGGTATATTTGCAACATTTGGATACAGAATGTTCCTAAAGGTGTGAAACGCACAAAAGAAATGAAGGTATTTTAGCAGCCATGTATTTTAGTCTACCTGTCTACTCCTTTTATATTTTTATATCCCGCTCTTCAACTCTGAGCGGTTCTGAGAGTGGCTAATCGTTTAAAACTGATCCATTTGGGCTATGATCCTAAGCACAGTTACATGAAAGTCAGCCTTGTTGAACTCAGTGGGACGACTTCTACTCAGTGCAATAAGCCTTAAATCAGGGGTGTGAAACTTTTTGCAGCCCAAAAGCAATAATCCAGGGGCCACATACTAGAATGGAAAGGGCCAGATCCAAAAATGAATGAATTCCTATGCCCCACAAATAACCCAGAAATGCATTTTAAATAAAAGGACACATTCTACTCATGTAAAAACAAGCTGATTCCCGGATCGTCCACAGGCCGGATTTAGAAGGCGATTGGGCCAGATCCAGCCCCCGGCCTTAGCTTGCCTACCCATAGAATCATAGAATCATAGAATCATAGAATCCTAGAGTTGGAAGAGACCACAAGGGCCATTGAGTCCAACCCCCTGCCAAGCAGGAAACACCATCAGAGCACTCCTGACATATGGTTGTCAAGCCTCTGCTTAAAGACCTCCAAAGAAGGAGACTCCACCACACTCCTTGGCAGCAAATTCCACTGTCGAACAGCTCTTACCCATGCTCTACGTGAAGCTACACTTCAAGATCCAAAAGAGATTCATTGCACTGTAGGCTACAGTGGTAGCGACTGATGGACCAGTAGGATGTATAGCAGGGAGCCCAACGGTAGGTGGAGTCAGAGCAGATGACAAGGAGCCAACAAGTGCAAAACTAAGCCTAATGGGGAGGAAGCTGACAGCCAGTGACATCTCCTGGCCGGGGGTGGGCTAAGAGGTTGCATGAGGTTGGTGGGGCCACATTTGCCCTTATGCCAGAAACATCTGCATCCTTAAAGGTAAAGGTAAAGCGACCCCTGACCAGTAAGTCCAGTCGTGGACGACTCCGGGGTTGTGGTGCTCATCTAGCTTTACTGGATGAGGGGGCTGGCGTTTGTCCACAGACAGCTTCCGAGTCATGTGGCCAGGATGACTAAGCCGCTTCTGGCGAACCAGAGCAGCGCATGGAAACGCCATTTACCTTCCCGCCGGAGTGGTACCTCTTTATCTACTTGAACTTTGACATGCTTTCGAACTGCTAGGTGGGCAGGAGCTGGGACAGAGCAACGGGAGCTCACCCCGTCGTGGGGATTCGAACCGCCGACCTTCCGATCGGCAAGCCCTAGGCTCTGTGGTTTAGACCACAGCGCCACCCGCATCCCTATCCTGCATCCATATGCAAACACGCCCTCCATCCTCTGTCTAGGCAAGCAAAAAGCATGATCACATCTGAAGAACAAATTCTTGTCAGGCAAAAGCAGCTGTGGAGGTGGCAGAACAGGGTCAGCAAGGAGCATGTCCTCGAGGGAGGGGATGTGACATTGAGAGTGCAGTCATGGCCCGAGGAAAGTGCTGAGGGCTGCCTGGAGAGTCCTGGAGGGCTGCGTTTGGCCTGCAGGCCAGAGGTGCCTCACCTCTGGCTTAAACAGATGGAGATCCCATCACACAGAGGAGCAGCACCATAGCAAGAGGATTCTTTGTTGAAATCAGTGTGTTCTGTTCCTCTTAGATTTGTTCCAGGCCTGGTTTGGAAAACAGGCAGTGGATCAGACCCGTCAAAATGGATCCAGCTTGCAACATCCTCCAGCTTCGAGTCACATTTGTCTTAGCTCCGGCGTTGCCGATTTTCCCCTTTGCTCAGCAAAACGACAGCACCTAGCAGCCACTTACCATATTTGATTGTTCTCTGATGACTTTAAGCACAAGCAGCTTCCTTTTCCTCATCAGCGCAGGGACATTTTTTTTACTTAAAAGCATCAGCGTCAGCTATAAGATCCAGTAAGAAAAGGAACGGCGGTGGTAGGTGGGCGGTGGTAGGTTTTTGGCACTAATAGCTTTTCTCTTGCATTTAATCTAACCCATCTCTTGGATGCTATGACATAAGTGACACTGCTATTATACATCCTAAATACCCACTTTGAACGGCGGCAATGTCTGTTCTTCACAATGGGTTTGCATAATGCAATCTACCGCTCCTATTTATGACCAACTCCAGGGTGCTATTGGGGAAGGGGGAGAGAATATACCTTTAAATCTACATAGCTCTTTTTCTGGAAACACATAATTAACTGGTTATTCTGCTGGAGTCATTCAAAGGGGGTTTGGGTTATTTCAGGATGTGACAGTCCTTCTAACAAGCCTCGGATACAGCATTTCCATCAACTTATACGGTGCCTGCTTTAAAATGTTTCTTGTAATCAGTTGGAGAATGTGTGTATATGTGAGAGAGCACGCTAATGGAAATTATCTGCACAACTTTCGGAAATTAGAACTTTGCCTCCTGGGTGAACTGTTAAACCACTTCTGCCTTAGGAGGAGGTGGGGTTGTAGGTACTCACAACCCCCTCACATGCACAGGAGTGTGGTCCGCCCTGCACGACTAGGGGGATTCCCGCCTGCATCACTGCCCAGGCAACCAAGAGAATTGTTCTGGGGGTGTGGCCTGCTTGATTTAAGCAGGATGTGGCGGGAATCTCACCTCTTTTCGCGCTCTGTTTTTCCCACCCTCATGCACTTTAGGTTATTTCATCTCTTGACCTTGCTATGGACTCTGGTTGGTCGCCATTGAGGGGCCTGGTAGAACTTTTTCCACTTGGCAAATTGGCTCTGCTACTTGGTTTTTGCCTACCTCGTAGCAAATCGCCGCAACTTTGTAAGGTTTGGCAGTTAGGCATTGGAATAATGCTGGAGAAGAGAGGAGGGGAGGTAGCGCCATCACCTCCCCCGCACATTGAAGGGTATTCCGTTAAAGGATTATGGGGGCGTGGCCTTTTCTGCATTTGCATTGGCAGTGTGGATTATCAGGGTGGATGGGGATGGAGGTTCAAGCAGCACATATTTAAGGGAATTTGATTTTTTAATATATATAATATTTTATTAGGTTTTATCAATAGAAAAGTTTAGAAAAATACAAAAACGAAAAAGATACAAAATTACAAAATACAAAAATACAGACATTGAACACAAAGAAAGAAAAAGAAAAAACACATATAAAAGAAAACAAAAATTCCCTCTTTCTTAATTTCTCATCTTTAGTTAACTTATTTTCCTGACTTCCTCATGTCTCCCATTTTTGTATCCCTTTTAAAAATTGGTTCAGCAAATTCATGTCCTATTAGTTTATCTATTATTAATCCAATCTTACATTTTACCTTGTTGCTAGAACCCCTGCAATTCATTTCAATGTCATCAGCATTCAAAAATTTTACAATATTTCTGCAAATAAGTTTTAAATTTCCTCCAATCTTCTTCCACCAACTCTTCTCCCTGGTCTCGGATTCTGCCAATATTTCAGGGAATTTGAGACCCGTAAAAGCTAGCCTCTCTTTCTAAGACACATTGTAGTTTGGCCCAATGGCTAAATAAAGTTCAGCGAACTCTTTGCCCAACCAAAAATTTACCAAGAGGCTAGTTCCACTTTCCTAATAATTCTGAATTGTGTTTTAAAAGGCCTGTCCCACCCTGATATATACTTTTTGCTAGTTTCCCACAAGTTCACACATGTTTTTAGCACAGGCATGGGAGTCTTGGTGCTTCCAAAGGTTGCTGAACTACAACTCCCATCAGCTCCAGCAAGCAGGGTCAATGGCCAGAGATAAAAGGAGTTGCAGTTCAGCAGGATCTGGTGAGCCAAAGGACCTCCGCACACCTGATTTAGTGGAAATAGTTTGGCATAACTAATTTCAACCGAAATTGAGGGACAACCGTGGGACAGTCAAATCTGTACAGTTTTCTAACCCATGCTACTTTCACCTTTTCTACCCTCCATAATTTTATGCAGGTACATTTCTTCATTAACGAATTTTTAAAAATCCTTTTGTACAATTTAGATCTGTATTTCCTCATAAAATACATATTAAATCCACATTTTGATATGATTACACCTCTGAGACCTCACCGCAGGCAGAGAAGCACGGAAATCGGTTTGATAGCTAATTTTCAACCTACGTGTTCACCCAAGAGGTGAAGATCAGGCTATTATTTTATAGGAATTTTCAAAAGAACAAATTGCTGAAGCGTCTCTAGGAAAACCATTCTAAGTTCCTTTCCACTCCAATGTCACATGCAACAAGTAGAGGAACATTTGAAAAAGGTACTGACTTTTACAACAGTTCTTCCTTTCTTTAACTCAGGTTAAAGAGTAAAGGCAATCTCTTACTGAAATGCAAATGACTCCACAGCAGAGACAGTCATTTAACATTCAACTGTTCAGAATGCTGCAAATTATGTTCATCTGAATTCATCAAAGTATAGAGAAGTGTTTAAAAACTCTTCAAGATAAATTCATGACTGTGCATTTTATTATCATACATGAAACACAAAAATTAACAGCAACCGTTAGCCAGCTCGGATAGAGCTGAGGAAATTAAGGAGGAGGAGAAAGAGAGAGAGAGATAATTAGGATGCTTAGAAATTGCCATTACTACTAATTTGTTATTTATGGAATTGGAGATTTGAGCTTGCAAAGTACTAAACATTCTCAAGCAGCATTGGATTGAAGCAGCAAATGTTGACCTCCTTCTCGTTTATGCTCAACAAATCTGGAAAGTCACCCACAATTTCAGTGGAAATATTCTAAATAAGAATCCTCATATGGATCCTTGTTCTTTACCAGAAGATAGAAGTTGCACAACTGATAAATTATAACGTATGTTCAGCATGTTTCTATCAGTGCTATTTTTCTAGAAAAAAAGATGATGGAGCTCACCATGAACGTTTCCCTTGTTCTCTTATACAGTGGTACCTCTGGTTACATATGCTTCAGGTTACATACGCTTCAGGTTACAGACTCTGCTAACCCAGAAATAGTACCTCGGGTTAAGAACTTTGCTTCAGGATGAGAACAGAAATCGTGCTCTGGCGGCGCGGCAGCAGCAGCAGGAGGAGGCCCCATTGGCTAAAGTGGTGCTTCGGGTTAAGAACAGTTTCAGGTTAAGTACGGACCTCCGGAACGAATTAAGTACTTAACCCAAGGTGCCACTGTAATGGCAATGGTATCCACCTGAGAGCTGCTGAGTTCTGGTTCATTCAGCCCTGGTTTCTATCCTTCTGGAAACTGTGTTGAAAGTTATTTTCATGACAAATCAGAGATTACCCTACACTCCCAGTTCTTCTCTCTGCCCCCCTCCCTTCTCTCCCCCGCCTCTCTCTTTCTTCAATTCTTGTGTTTCCCTTGAATACTTCATATGGGAAAAGAGAAGCAAACAGAATATCAGTTTGTAATAGAGAAGAGACTGAACAAGGCTTATATCCATCACCGTATGTGTGCACGCATATAGGACCTTCTCACATTCCAGATGTTCAGACATATGGGAAGAAGAGAGTCAATGAATTGGAACCTCTTGATATAATCATTCTTATGACAAATTCTCTCGCTCTGCAGTTCATTGAATATTTTCCAGCCTTGTCAGACTAGTTACAGTTGTCGTTCACAGCTGTGGCCACACCTGCAGATTTCTCTCCAACATTCCTTTCATTATGGTAAGATGAGAATAATACATCTGAGATATGCAGCGTATACCAGATGTGATCTTTCCATTCTACATACAATGAAAAGTTATGTGGGTAACACCAGTGTCAGAAGTGTCAGGGTGCAACTCAGCTTGCGCTGTAAAAGGCAGATAAAGAGGAACCTCCAAGCTCCTTAGACTGCCCTTTATTCTTGTGCTGACGTATTGATCTTCCTTCAGAGTGATATTCTTTGAGTTTCTGACCTGACCTCTCCTCCTCCTCCATTTGGAAAGCTCTCTCCACCTCAAATGCAAAAGCAAGTATGGTTGCATCTCCACCTTAGTCAGACAGAACTAGGGATCGTTCCTATGAACAGTGTATTTCCTGTAATGAGGTTAGCTTTCTTAATTTCCAAACCCAGAGTCTCCATGTGTTTATATTCAGGATAAAGTGTGCTCCTTGAACAAAGTTTCTGTATTCAGTTCAACTTCTGTTGAGCAGGTCAAATCCATGTCCAGGGCAGCTGTTTATCAGCTCCATCTGGTACGCAGGCTGAGACCCTACCTGCCCGCAGACTGTCTCGCCAGAGTGGTGCATGCTCTGGTTATCTCCCGCTTGGACTACTGCAATGCGCTCTACATGGGGCTACCTTTGAAGGTGATCTGGAAACTACAACTAATCCAGAACATGGCAGCCAGACTGGTGACTGGGAGCGGCCGCCGAGACCATATAACACCGGTCTTGAAAGACCTACATTGGCTCCCAGTACGTTTTCGAGCACAATCCAAAGTGTTGGTGCTGCCCTTTAAAGCCCTAAACGGCCTCGGCCCAGCGTCTCAACCCCCATCCTTCTACCCGGACACTGAGGTCCAGCTCCAAGGGCCTTCTGGTGGTTCCCTCACTGCAAGAAGCCAAGTTACAGGGAACCAGGCAGAGGGCCTTCTTGGTACTGGTGCCCTCCCTGTGGAACGCCCTCCCACCAGATCTCAAAGAGAACAACAACTACCAGACTTTTAGAAGACATCTGAAGGCAGCCTGTTTAGGGAAGCTTTTAATGTTTGATGTATTACAGTATTTTTATATATTTTTTGGAAGCCGCCCAGAGTGGCTGGGGAAGCCCAGCCAGATGGGTGGGGTATAAATAATAAATTATTATTATTATTACTTAACTCCAAATGCCATTAATCAATGGGCACTGCGTGATCTGTGCACTACAATCTAGATTCTTGATGGGGCCAGGCTAAAGTCGAACTATGCTGGGATCAGGGCAGATAGGAGCTTAGTGCTGGGTGTCTGTAGCCCTTCTGAACAAGAAATACACCAAGGAGAGCCTAGACTGGTGTAGCCACTGTAGTGCCCTCCAGATGTTGTTGGACCACAACTCCCAGCCAGAATGACCAGTGGTCAAGGATGATGGGAGTTATAGCCTCTGGATGGCACCAGAGTAACTATCCTTGGCATAGACAGTGTGGTCACACTCTGGACAGAATTTAGCAGCCAGGTTGCTCATTGGGGCAAGATAGTTTGAGCACATTACACCAACCCTAGCCGGACTGCACTGCCTGCCAGTTAGTTTATGGGCCCGATTAAAAGTGCTAGTTTTGACTATAAAGCCTTAAATAGCTTAAGACCACAATACCTAAAGGACTACCTCTTCCCATATGAACGGACCTGGGCCCTGCAATCATCTGAGGTCCTTCTTCATGTGCTCCGTCCATTAGAGGTCTGGAGGATGGTGACATGAGAGTGGACCTTTTCTGTGGTGTTTCTCCACTTCTGGAATGCTCTCCCCAGGGAGGTTTGTCTGGCAGCTTCATTACATAGCTTTTGGTGCCAGCTAAAAATGTTTCTCTATTATTATTATTATTATTATTATTATTATTATTATTATTAGAATTTATATACTGCCATATACATGGACTACTGGAAGATCAAACCTATCCATTCTGAAGGAAATCAGCCCTGAGTGCTCACTGGAAGGACAGATCCTGAAGCTGAGACTCCAATACTTTGGTCACCTTATGAGAAGAGAAGACTCCCCGGAAAAGACCCTGATGTTGGGAAAGATGGAGGGCACAAGGAGAAGGGGACAACAAAGGACAAGATGGTTGGATACTGTTCTTGAAGCTACCAGCATGAGTTTGACCAAACTGCGGGAGGCAGTGGAAGACAGGAGTGCCTGGCATACTCTGGTCCATGGGGTCATGAAGAGTCGGTCACGACTAAACGACTAAACAACAACACCGCCCTATACCCGGGGGTCTCAGGGTGGTTCACTGAATAAAATCAAGATATAAAACCACAAAATACGTAATAAAATTAAAACCAACATTTAAAAAAATAAATAAAAAGGGTGTAAATCACATCAACCAAAGGCCTGGTTAAAAATGAATGTGTTTGCCTGGTGCCTAAAGGTGTATAATGAAGGCATCAGGCGAATTTCCCAGGGGAAAGCATTCCACAGATAGGAAGCCACTGCAGAGAAGGCCCATTCTCGTGTTGCCACCCTCTGGACCTCTCAAGGAGGAGACACATGAAGAAAGGCCTGAGAAGATGATCCCAGGGTCCGAGTAGGTTCATATGGAAGAGGCAGTCCTTGAGGTATTGCGGTCCTGAGCCATTTAAGGCTTCATAGGTCAAAACCAGCACTTTGAATTGGGCCTGGAAATTAATTGGTAGCCAGTGCAGTCGGACCAGGATCAGTGTAATATGCTTAAACTGTCTTGCTCTGGTGAGCAACCTGGCTGCTGAATTCTGCACTAGCTGAAGTTTCCAAATTGTCTTCAGAGGCAGCCCTACGTATAACCAGCCTTTGCCTAATTAACATTCTATGACCTTTTAAATGTATTTGTGGGAGTGGGATTTTTGGTTTGCTTTATTATTTCATGGTCCCTTCCAACTCTACAATTCTATGATTTTATGAAGGCTACTTACTGGAAATCACAAGTAGGGAGAGTGTTTTTTTTGCATTCAGGTCCTCTTTGTGGTCTTCATCTGGGCATCTGGTTGGCCACTGTGCGAACAGGATGAAGACTAGATGGACCACTGGTCTGATTCTGCAGAGCTCTTCCTATGTACTTCTGTAATCCTTGATACTGGCT
The DNA here is from genome assembly GCF_965112155.1 of Podarcis liolepis. Taxonomy (NCBI): domain Eukaryota; kingdom Metazoa; phylum Chordata; class Lepidosauria; order Squamata; family Lacertidae; genus Podarcis; species Podarcis liolepis. The sequence continues at coordinate 41,919,129 of NC_139569.1, forward strand.
CTTTACACAAGCTGAGCCTCCCAATACAGTGGTACCTCGGGTTACATATGCTTCAGGTTACATATGCTTCAGATCATAGACTCCGTTAACCCAGAAATAGTGCTTCAGGTTAAGAACTTTGCTTCAGGATGAGAACAGAAATCATGCTCCGGCCAGGCGGCAGCAGCAGGAGGCCCCATTAGCTAAAGTGGTGTTTCAGGTTAAGAACAGTTTCAGGTTAAGAACGGACCTCTGGAACGAATTAAGTATTTAACCCGAGGTACCACTGTACAATATCAGCAAAAACTATCCAGTTTGTAAGATGCACCTGTTTTCATGACGATTTGAACGTCAACCCTGCCTTAAACAAGCAAAGCCGATGAAATGGTCTGGAATTCTTCTGCAGAGCATTTCAAAAATTTAATTTTGTCCCACCGTCTTTACTGAATGCATCCCTGGCAAGCAAATGGATAGCACAGGTAAGTTTCTTTATTAACACACTCTCTCCCCCCCCCTCCTCTACCAGGTGGAAATATTGCTTTGACCCCATTTTGCCCAAAGTAAAATACTGCTGTAGATTGCGGGAAAGTTTCATCTGTATTTCCTCTCCCCTTGATTGCTTTTTGTTCCTCCTTATTGGTGAGGATTCCAGCTCCCACCCTTCAGCACTGTCATTAAGCGCCAAACGCATCAGGTACCGAAAATAGCTTTGCCGGATCAAATTCCTGCCATCGCATTACTGCTCGCTGGAAAAAGAGCCTAATTGGCCTACGGTGATAATAGGTTTGACTCTAAAGTACTGATACCAATTTACAAAGCTTTACATGTCTTGGTTCTGTCTTCTGGAAAGACTTAATCGAGAGCCTTTGTTCCACTTCTAAATGGCCTTTATCTGTTCTCCTGTGTACCTAATAGATCATATCCATTTACTCCGCTAGCTATGAAATGTGATTCCTTTGTTTCACAACACAAAGTGCCATCTATTTTTAGGCCTGAAACCCACCCCCTCCTCTCTCTCACCCCTTCCCCCATCCATTTGCCTTATTTAGCTTTTTAAATATTTATTTTGCCACATTTTGCATTCTTTGTACTTTTCCCTCGGGGCATTGGTACAAAAATGCACCATTGAAACATTGCAGGCGATTGATTTTATTTTATTTTTAAGGCAGCATGACAAGGTTTAGGTTTCACTTGCTCAAATAAGATTAGGAGCAGAACATGCGGGAAGAAAGAAAATGCCCACCGTTAGAGGGAAATCAAAGAAGGATCCTAATATAGATCCCTGGGAAGCTGCTGCCAGCCCGTGTAAACAATACTGAGGTAGATGGACCAGTGCTTTGACTTGGTAGCTCCTTATGTTAATAATAATAATAATAATAATAATAATAATAATAATAATAATAATAATAATTTATTATTTATACCCCGCCCATCTGGCTGGGTTTCCCCAGCCACTCTGGGCGGCTTCCAAAAGAATATTAAAATACTATGATACATCAAACATTAAAAGCTTCCCTAAACAGGGCTGCCTTCAGATGTCTTCTAAAAGTCTGGTAGTTGTTGTTCCCTTTGACATCTGGTGGGAGGGTGTTCCACAGGGAGGGCGCCACTACCGAGAAGGCCCTCTGCCTGGTTCCCTGTAGCTTTGCTTCTTGCGGTGAGGAAACCGCCAGAAGGCCCTCGGTGCTGGACCTCAGTGTCCGGGTAGAACGATGGAGGTGGAGACGCTCCTTCAGGTATACTGGACCGAGGCCGTTTAGGGCTTTAAAGGTCAGCACCAACACTTTGAATTGTGCTCGGAAACGTACTGTTCTGTCTTGTACTGTTTTCTTCAGGCCCATATAGGAAAATGCAATTTGTGGGTCATCAGCACATGAATGTTTCGGCAATTGTTACAGTCCTGTTTCCTGGTTTAGAGAAGGGACTGCGAATGAGTGGTAGAGCATGTGCTTTGCATATAGAGCAAAGCAGGTGGACCTGTATGTCTCTAGATGTTAGATGTTCTTTAATTCCAATTACATCCACTTCAGTCAACATGGCCTGTGGATTATGGCAGGGACTATGGCAGTACAACAACACTGGGTTGTGTGAAGCAGTTGCTACAGGTAGCAGCTGCTAGGTGATGGGAAGTACCAGTGAGGCGATGAAGGGCAGAACACTGTGTGGCATATAGCCTGCCATTTTCACCCAGGCCTAACCCCCTACCTAATAATAATAATAATAATAATAATAATAATAATAATAATAATAATAATAATTTATTTATATCCCGCCCTCCCCATCCGAAATGGGGCTCAGGGCGGCTAACAACAGTAAAAATAACACAGTTTACATAAAGTCACAATCAATTAATTGAAATACATTCTAAAATCAATTCATTTTAAAATCAATTCAGAGTAAAATTAATGGCAACCATTCGGCAAGAGTTCTATGAGGATTACAGAAGGAGGGGGTCAGACTGTGCCTTGGCCAAAGGCCTGGTGGAACAGCTCTGTCTTGCAGGCCCTGCGGAAAGATGTCAAGTCCCGCAGGGCCCTAGTCTCTTGTGACAGAGCGTTCCACCAGATTGGGGCCACGGCCAAAAGAGCCCTGGCTACCTTAAGGTGAGCTAGAGGATTCTGTCTTATCAACAGTGTTGAAGTAAGATACAGTGGTACCTTGGGTTAAGAACTTAATTCGTTCCAGAGGTCCATTCTTAACCTGAAACTGTTCTTAACCTGAAGCACCACTTTAGCTAATGGGGCCTCCTGCTGCCGCCACGCCCCCGGAGCCCGATTTCTGTACTTATCCTGAAGCAAAGTTCTTAACCTGAAGCACTATTTCTGGGTTAGCGGAGTGTGTAACCTGAAACGTATGTAACTTGAAGCGTGTTGTCAGGGAACTGACATCAGAGCGAGAGGCGAAGGGGCGGCTCTCTGATGATGCGGAAGAAGGACCCAGCAACAGGGGGAGAAACAGCCCAGTAGAGGGGGAAGCAATTCAGCGCAACACCAGGGATAAAGGGGGGCTGATGGGGGAATCGGAGAGAGGGGTCCAGGATTCTTCACTGGACATCAGTGAGGAGAGCCCAGGTCCTCCGCTGCCCACGCCCTCCCTGCGCAGGAGGCTCCCGCGCAGTGAGAGAAGGCGGAGACTGGGCGTCAAACAACTTTTATGCTGGAAGAGGTTCAAGAAACGCCCACTGACGGATTCTGCCAGTGACTGAGGCAGCCACGATGAGAAGGGGCTGCACAGTCAGAAAGGTTTAACAAGGCAAATTAGCCTAGAGAGGCACCAGTTTACGCACGAGTAACTCATATCCATTACACGTATGTAACCCGAGGTACCACTGTACAACAGATGACTTATGGATGTGGAATGTGGAAGTAGCAAAATGTTGCAGGAGAGCCCCAGCATCTAGTTCAGTATTGTCTCCAACCAGGTTGGGGAACCTTTTTTCAGTTTGAGCACCACATTCCCTTGTAGGCATCCATCTGGATGCTGCATGACAATTGTGATTGGAGCCAGAGGCAAAAGTGGGTAGACTCTTATCTTTTTACAGGGGGGTACATTGCAGCCAAAGGGACACTGGTGGCGCTGTGGGTTAAACCACTGGGCCTAGGACTTGCCGATCAGAAGGTCGGCAGTTCGAATCCCCACGACGGGGTGAGCTCCCGTTGCTCGGTCCCAGCTCCTGCCAACCTAGCAGTTTGAAAGCACACCAGTGCAAGTAGATAAATAGGTACCGCTCCTGCGGGAAGGTAAACAGCGTTTCTGTGCGCTGCTCTGGTTCGCCAGAAGTGGCTTTGTCATGCTGGCCACATGACCTGGAAGCTCCCTCGGCCAATAAAGCGAGATGAGCACTGTAACCCCAGAGTCGGCCACGACTGGATCTAATGGTCAGGGGTCCCTTTACCTTTACATTCCAGCCAAGCAAAAACCAGAGGTTTCTACAATCTCCAGTCTACTTCATGTATCTCAGGCATAGGCAAACTCCGGCCCTCCAGATATTTGGGACTACAATCCCCATCATCCCTGACCACTGGTCCTGTTAGCTAGGGATGATGGGAATTGTAGTCCCAAACATCTGGAGGGCCAGAGTTTGCCTATGCCTGCTCTAAGCTTCACTGCTCCACAGCTTGATGATGGTCAGCTGACTTCACAAGCCAATAGGCATAAACAAAACCCTTGATCCATGATCACATCTTATTCACAGCTTATCCATGATCACATCTCCAGATCATCAGGCTCAGACCCTATCCCAGTCTGTCGCAAAGCCTAGTCCAAGGCCTGACACAAATGTGCTAATATAATGAAATAATGGGCATTTGGGGAGATTGTGGATGGATCCTGCTTTGGTCCAGTCACTGGATAGAAAGAAGGAAGCCAGGTGGCAAAGGATTTGTGGCTATATAGAGACAATCTCCAACCATTTTTGAGATTGTTGGCCACAGCAGATCTGTACTTATCCATTTTGGAAATTGTTGACCCAGCAGGTTCCCAGTTCTTAAGAAATAATAATTTTAAAAATCTAATTTTCCCTTTCTGAACCTCCAAGCTCCCTGCAATATCTCATTGCCTGCATGAATACATGTTCCCCAATGCTTCTATACTAAGCATGTCAGGTAAAACAAACAGGCTCATTGACTGTTTAATATTCATCTATTAATGTGAGCTTTATGTTCTTGTTATATTTCATTTATAAATGGCTTCCTATGATACAACTTGAAGTGATTTCACAGTACTGTCAAGACTGTATGCAGAACAATTGCATATATAAAAATGTGTTGTTTTGTTTTGTTTTTTTAAAAAAACTTTACATATCTAAAAGCAACTGTGCAGATAAAAACAATTTCAGGTAAGTTCAGAAACTGAATAGATAAAACTCTACTCCCAGAAGGCTTGTTGAAAGAGGGAAGTCTTCTATGGATGCCAAAAGGACAATAAATATGGCCAGTGTCTGATATATAATGTGCACAGACACGTACATGCACATCTATATTCCAGACTACATGAAGCTATGTGATCATGTGCTTGAGGACAGAGTACAGATCAAAATGGCTGTTTGCAACATTTCCTCACAAACTTGCTACTGAACTGAAATAAAGGGTGTCTGGGTAATTGACCAAACTAAACCAGTAACAATGCCCTCGGTACTATTTGCCTTTGTGCAAGTAATCTTCAGTGTTATGGATTGCAAACGTGATGTTGCTTTGTTGGTAAGTGATCTAAATGAAAAGCAAATGCTTTGCTGATTTTTAATTACAGACTGGATGAGTTCATATAAGTAAATCTCTGTTCTGATTAATCAGGGATTCCATCATCCCAGGAGGCAACAGCTCAGGTGAGAGAAAATGAGATAAAGCCATTAGCCAGGAAGAAGAGCAGGACAGGTTCAGGACCTCGGACAGCACTACAGGTCATGCTTCTTGGCATGAATTCAGGACCATGACTAGCAACCTTGCAACTATGGTAAGGTTACTTCAGCACAAGTTTGAAGTGGTTTTGTAACCCTAACTAGGAGTGTACTTCAGGAAGTTCCAAACCCTCACCCACCCAGCTTACATTTGGCTATTTTAAAGGGCTTGTGTCTTGTTCTGCAGCTGCAACATACAGTGGTGCCTCGCAAGACGAAAAGAATCCGTTCTGTGATTCTCTTCGTCTAGCGGTTTTTTCGTCTTGCGAAGCAAGCCCATTGGCGGATTAGCGCTATTAGCGTCTTTTAGCGGCTTATCTGCTGATCGGATCAGCTGATAAGCGGCTTAGCGGCTTAGAAAAAGGGGGGGAGGAAAAAAAACCAGCAGGAACTCGCAAGACATTGTTGTCTTGCGAAGCAAGCCCATAGGAGATTCGTTTTGCGAAGCACCTCCAAAATGGAAAACTCTTTCGTCTAGCGAGTTTTCCATCTTGCGAGGCATTCGTCTTGCGGGGCACCACTGTATTGGGAAGGCCTGTAGCTCAGTAGTACAGTATCTGCTTTGCACACAGAAAGTCCCAGGTTTGATCCTTGGTATCTCAAAGTAGGGCTGGGGGAGACCAGTGCCTGAAACCTGGAGAGCCACTGCCAGTCAATATAAAAGAATATTGATCTGGGTCAGCAGTGGGGAACCATTGACCCTCCACATGTTGTTGAACTGCAACTGCCATCAATCTCAGCAAGTATGATCAATGGCCAGAGATGATGGGAGTTGTAGTTCAGCAAAATCTGGAGGGCCAAAGGTTCTCCATTCCTGCTCTAGATGGATCAATGGTTGGACTCATTATAAAACAACTTCCTGTGTTCCTACATCTACTACAGTGATCAAGGCAAACTCATAGATTTAACTGTGCATTTTCATTCTTTCTAGCTTGTGTTGTTGTTGTTGTTGTTCTTGTTGTTTTGGTACGTAGGTAGATCCAAAGTGATATTTGACCATAACTGATTGGACTCAGAAAAAGAGAGTTCTGATTACTTGCATAATGTGATTGTTACCATAGTTTAACACTCACAAGTGATGTCTATTAGATAATAAGCCTTATATAAACTACAGTACAGGGGAAACAATATACAACAGGTAACTGGCAGTGTCAGTCATTTTATATCTAGATATATAGACAAGACCTGGAGGCTAGAATGACTATAAACCCGGGTTTCCAATAGGAAGTTTACAGCACTAAAAACAAATATCTTGTCCAGCGGGCCTTTATAGCATAATTCCTCCTAGGTAATGAATCTGACTGTCTAAAGGAAAAGTCAATATTTGATACTCAGTGTGCTTGAGTTTATACAACATCCTCTGTTAAAATAATAAGAATTTAGAACAAATTATTTTAATGCAACCATAAAAAGGAAAAGAAAAGAAACAGAGTTTATGATGCTTGTCGAAAAACAGTGTTGGCAAAGCAATATCCCCAACAATAAGACCAGCAGACTTAAGTAAGCCCAATAAATCTAGCCCTTATAAGTTAGATAATTGGGTCCATTTTTCAAACAATAAAAAGCCACCATTTTATGTCATAAAAAGCCTCCTGTTGGCTGGCAATCAGATGAAAGATTTTATGCTAATGGGAGAGTGGGTGAGGTTTCATGACAGCAGTTCTGTACTGGAGCCCAAAACCCATTACATAAGGCAGGTAGGGTGATTTCATCCACCATTTTTGAAAATAAAACAAAATTTTATTTTTATTTTGTTTAATGGGGTGCATGTAATACTAAATCTGAAGGACTCTTGTCTGCTGTGATGTCATGGGCATCATGCTGCTAGAAAGTTATGTGACCTTTTTCAGTGATGAACAGCGTTCAGACAGTTTTCAAAGCATTTTATATACATTAGCCTCCCAAGCTTTACATTTCCTAAAGTAGCAAGCTGCTCTAATATGAAGTGACCTGGTCTGCAGCTCCCAGATGAATGTGCAAATCAGACTGTAGTTTTCCTTTGGATTTTGTACTTCTCTGAATTTTGTGATGCAGTTCATGCATATAAAATCGTGCGCCTTAGGATGCAATACATAGAGAGCAGTGTACCTTGAGGGAACATACCTTTAGAAAAGCATATTTTTGTGTAAAAAATACACATTTAAATATGATATTTCATGCATGTTTTTTAAATTGCATTTTAATTTTTAGACTTATGAATGAACATGTGCAAAACAGATATGGACTGGGAATGGAATGATTTGTCCATTCCTTCTTGAAACTATGTTAAACTATGGACTTTGCTCAGATGGGCATCTGGCCTGATCCAGCTGCCTTTTCTTATGCTCTTACGTTCTTAAGATATCAATACTCCATTATGCCACATAGGTAAATTATTTGGGCTGAAAGGCAAGGGTGGTTGCATTTGACTGTAGCCAAAAATCCACACCACCACTGCCAGCTTTCGTCATTTTATGGCTCTAAAAGTGAGCAGGCTATTGTGGCCAGTTTTGGGTGGTGGTGCTATATTTTGATTTAATTTGGGAGACTTCCGGTTCAAATACAGAGTTACAGTGAGAGCCTTCTGGTGGTTCCCTCACTCGGAGAAGTGATGTTACAGGGAACCAGGCGGAGGGCCTTCTCAGTAGTGGTGGAACGCCCTCCCATCAGATGTCAAGGAGATGAGAAACTATGCAACCTTTAGAAGACATCTGAAGGCAGCCCTGTATTGGGAAGTTTTTAATATTTAATGTTTTCATATGTTTTTGTATTTGCCGGAAGCTGCCCAGAGTGACTGAGGCAACCCAGTCAGATGGACAAGGTACAAATAATAATTTTTTATCATTCTTGCATGGGCACTTTCCCTCTCTTTTCTTTTAGATTTTGCCTCAGAGCTATAGCTCTTTACCAACAAGGGGAAGAAGGCTGCATCAATTTTAAATTGGGAAAATAAGGATCTGAGGCAAAGGTTTTGTAGTGAGGCACAGCAGGGCATTGGACCTGATGGAGAAGGGGTAGCCAGATATATGAGCACTGATGAAAGATGTAAAATATTAGGCATAAAAGTGAACAGTAAGAGCACATGTTCTCCTGAGCAATGCTTACTAATGTTTCTCATGCTGTTCTTCTGACTAATGTAAATCATTCCACACTTCAGCCATGGATGTAATTACCTGCCAGAGTACTAAAAAAAATGATTAAAATATAATGGCATTGGCTAGCCAAATACTAAAAGCATCTTAACACGTGGTTGCAGCTATGTAGCAATAGACAACAAGAGATTTTTGAGATTATATCTGGAGCTTCTACTACTGAGCCAGGTTGTTATATTAATTTTCAAAGCCCTGAACAAGTTAGGTTCAGGGTACCTCAGAGAGCGCCTGAACCCTGACCTCCCACTGGTCATTCCTTGAGTTGGTGACGCTTGTTTGACAGCGACAAGAAACAGAGCTGTAGTCTCCTTGCCCAGTCCTGTGGAATGTTCTGCCGGTAAAGTTCCAATAGGCATCCTCTCTGTGTCAACTTTTAAAGGCCAGCTGAAAACTTTTCTATTCCCCCTAACCTAAGCAGACAATTAAGAATACATCATCCCACATGGTTACATATATATCCACCTACCAGGAAGTTTAGTGCCGTGCCTCTGCCCCATCCAGTGTTTGTGCATTCAGAAGTTTAGTTATTACTGGGTGAGAGGGACAAGGTGGCAGGAAGGTCTGTGCAGTGCAAACACATTGGTGGAGCCAGGCTGACTGCTCCGTTAGTTTGCTTGCACTGCACTGACCTATTTGATACTTTGTTTTTTGGGGTAAAGAATGGGGAGAGGCACAGAGCCCTACCTTCCAGGAAGCTAGAGTAACAGCTCTTTGCCACCTAGTGAGCCACTTCTGTCAAGCACATTATAGGAAGCATAAGAATGGTGTGTGTGTGTCTTTTCCCACACTGATGCCAGCTGCTTACATGGGATTAGCAGTTAGTGCTATCGGACCACCATTAAATGGCAAACAATTTAGAAGACACAAAATTTGCCCACACTGGAAGAGTGGCAGACGCAATTGATGGACTACATGGAACTGGCTGAAATGACTGGCAGAATCCGAGATTTGGGAGAAGAAACAACGGAAGAGGAATGGAAAAAATTTAAGGACTATTTACAAAAACAATATAAGTTGTATGAATGTTAAGAATTTACACGATTCGGAAACTATAGCTTCAGCGATTAAAATTGGGAAATAGGAAATTATATTTTAAGTAAGAAAAGGTTAAAATCTAAGGTAATACTATGTTTAGTTTAAGATATAAGTAATCGATGAAAAGTATGTTAAACTTAGAGGTATAGTATTTGAAAAGTACAAAATAAGGAATGAAACAAGGTAATAATTTGCTGATATCTTTATTATAAAGAATGCAGGGTAAGGGAGATGTGAGGAAGTCCAGTTAGTTATTTAAAAAATGTGTTGAATGGTTGGTTTTTGTTCTTTATTTTCTTTTTCTTATTTCTTGTTCTTTTACTTATTTCTTCAGTGTATTTCTAACTTTGTATTTGAAAATTGAATAAAATATTTATAAAAATAAATAAATAAATGGCAAACAATTTAGAAACAAGGTGTATGTGTTCATAATTCATATGCGCACCACAGCCCTGTTGGCCAACATTCACCCTGATGCACCTGACAGGCCCGAACACCACTCTGGCTCCAATATTAGTGGAGTGGGATTAAATAGCCTGGTCTCCAATTCTCCTGTATGGGGCAAATCACTCCAAGTGGTTGGCCACATTACCCCTGCGCAAGAGTCCATTTCTGCTGTTCTTTCAGGGGAGGAGAATGTAGCAAATGTATCCCACATGGAGAAGGAACAGAACTGTTGGAAGTATCGACCTTCGGATAACTAAAGAGTTGGTCAAGTACAAGTGACTAGTTGCCATTATAGCTAACAGTCAAATACAGTGGTACCTCGGGTTATATACACTTCAGGTTACATACGCTTCAGGTTACATACTCTGCTAACCCAGAAATAGTACCTCGGGTTAAGAACTTTGCTTCAGAATGAGAACAGAAATCGTGCTCCGGTGGCGTGGTGGCCGCAGGAGGCCCCATTAGCTAAAGTGGTGCTTCAGGTTAAGAACAGTTTCAGGTTAAAAACGGACCTCCAGAATGAATTAAGTACTTAACCCAAGGTACCACTGTATGTAGCTTGGCAGTAGTAACATACTACAGGTATGTTGCTGCAGTGATGTTTAACCTGCTGAGACACATGAACCTTATTTTTCTTTTTTTAAAAAAATGTATCTACAACCCCTCTTCCAGCCCTGTGATGCTGTAGCTGTAAAATCTGAGTTTGCAAAAGAGGAGGATGGCAAACATTTTCAAGCCAGTTTCTTTCGTTAACTAAATAAGTCATCACATTTCATTTTGTTGGGAGACTGGGCCTTCTTTGCATAAGCAAAGAGTTGTCCAAGTAAAGCTGATAAGTTGTCACAGTAGCTAATGGTGAGAGATGTCATTTGACAGAACCAAAACCTATAAGTTATTTGCCATGAAAACTGACAGAACGTGTAAGATCAGGGGTGGGTAGCTCTGGGGTGGACCAGAACACTCTAAATATATGCATAAATGTCAATTTGGAGAATTTCTTCATCATCCCTTGCTAGGAGATTAGGCAGCACTAGGACCACAGTGGGCAAATGTGATGTACTGTCTGCTTTGAGCTAATTCTGTGACCTAATCAGGCACTGAAAGTTATCTAGTGCGTCAGGGTGTAACGGCTAACCAGTGATTAAAACCACAGGACTAGGATTGTAACTGAAACTTATCTGTTTGTTTATTGATGTACACTGCTTCCTTCAAAGCATATCATTATCTCCATATGGAAAATGATATTATGAACTTCAAATCAAAACATAGCAAGGTAAGATAACAAAACTCTAATTAGAAAATAATATAGATTAAAAGAAACCTGAATGAGAATATCATTGTAATTGCATTGACAAAGTAGAGTCATTTGAATGATAGGTTTAGGCTTTCTGTTTCCTACTCTGATAGTTGGCCCTTTTAACTTCCTTCATCAAGTGACTAAACAGCAAATGCATGGCAAAGTCCAAGATCATTCTGAGTAGAAGGCTGTATTGCCCACATCACTGACATTTCACGCAGAGAAAAAGAACAGCAGCAGAACCTAAAATAGTTAACAGAGATTTTGTTTTAAGAGCCGAACGCCACTGTTTCCACAGTGAATGATCAGCCTCAGAGGCAGAGTATCAGAAAGCCTTTGAATGGAAAGTCATGATTTCAATAGAAGCTTGATTATATTCTACCTGCTCATTTGAAGAGGAATTTGAAGATATCCAAGAATGAATATCACACAGGAAAATTATGCAAAAAGATCAACCACTTTATGCCATCTGTAGGGACCGGGAAAGTATATGGAAGTATTTTCTGCATACCAATGATGTTCCAAACAAGGAGAATGAATAATGTTACCCAAGGGAAGACGGTAAAATGCAAACGTTGGATATGGGTGGGAGTGAGGGCTGCAGGCGGCATATTTGGAGTGTGTCAACTCTTTGCAACAACAATTCCACAAATAAATGGTGGGAGATAAACAGTATGAGAAAGCAGATAAACAAGACTAACAAAACTAGTATTAGCATCCCCAAAGAGCAGATAAGCCCAGGCAAGCAGTAGACCTGAGACAGCTACATTTAATTAACAGGAAAGAGAAGACATAACATACATACACACCAATCTGTATCATGGTGGATAGCTACCTCGAGTCCGATGATAATGTTTTTAAGATGTCCACATCCACTAATTTAGTTCTTTGAATTTTCAGCTGTTGGCAGGTGCATTGCTCCTGTGAGTGGCTAATGTGTGATGGGCCCAATAACTCCTGCAGGCTTGAACCAGAAAAGATGGCAGCTAATCTCTGAACTATGAGGATGGCTTCTTAGGTTGAACAGGATGTGGAATTTTTTCTGGCTGGTAGGCCAGATCTGGACCTCCCCTACGGCAGGTGGGTGGAGCAGCCCACCTCTCAATCACCTGACATTATGATGATGCAGATGAGCTGCTTTGCAGGCATGCTTTCAGCGCCAATCAGCTTTCAGAGAATGCTGCAACCCCTGCTTTGTCCAACTGTAGGTGCAGCAAGCTGTCTGCAGAATCCCATGCGTGCTGGCATATGGATAAGCCCTGAGCCCTTTTGAATGTGCACCATCAGTGGCAGTCAGGGTGTATGAGGTGTTAGGAAAGAGGTAGTACCTCGGGTGAGGGACATATTGTGCTCCTTCTGGGGTAGTTTGTCCACCTTTGTGTGATGGCCTGGGATTCGGACTCGGAGGCTGAACCTGAGGAATCCCAGCCTGCACAGGATTCCCCGCCTCCAGAACCAGCTGAGCCGGGGCTGGGGCATGAGCCTGAAGGGTCCTCACCTGTGCTGGGTCCTCAGGTGTAGGCACCAGCTGAGTCTGCTCTGGTGCCTGAGGTGTTGGAGGACCCATTGCCTACAGATGCCCCACTCTCAGCCCCGTCAGAGGAAGCTGAGGTTACCTCTGGTTCCAGTAACCCTCCAGCCTCTCCTGGGCTGCAGAGGCTCAGAAAAGGATATATCAAGAACTCTGGCCAAAAGTTTCAATATAAGGAATAATTCCTACTCAAGAGTAAAATGAAAAACGTGTGTATTCTGCTAAGAATAACACTTTGAAGCTAGTAGTAAATTTAAACACAACGTGTAAGTACGATAGTTTTAAAGTAATGGTAAGTTTGGATACAACGTTTAAGTACAGAAATAATGTAGTTTCAAATATACAGTGATATAGTACAAAGGTACATGAAATACCAGTGCACAACAATTGTTTTATACAAGTCTCAATAGCAGTCAAAAAGAGTCCACATTATATAAAATCAGAATAAAGAATAAAGAATAAAGGATCAAATAGGGCCAAAAAGGAGTATCCGGAGTGTGAATCAGATGTACGACTCAGTAGTGGTAACCAGGACAGGGCCCTGTTTCGGAGTACACGCCTTCTTCAGCTGGTAATATCAAAAAATATGTCAAGATAGATCAAGGTGCTTCAATCCATAGATCATAAATATAATAAATTATATACATTCTAAAGTATGTTAACACATATCATGATATTTGGTTCAGAGGCTCAGGGCAGAGAGGCTCAGGGAACTAAGTTCCCACAGGAGGAGTGCTCGCCTCCAGGCCAGGAGAGGCAAGTCACTAGAGGATTGGGGCTGCCCTATGCCTCAGGGCAGATAAAAGCTGGCCAGCCCCAGTCCCAATTTGTGGGAGCAACATTGTTGGTTGCTAGTTCCTGCCTGAGCTCCTGACCAACCCTCGCTCCCTGCTTGCAAGCCTGTTCCTGACTTCACCCAACTCCCTGCCCTGCACCCAGCTTCAGCTACTATGGACTGCCTCCATGTTGCACCTTTGACCACAGACTGGACTTGGAGCTTGCCTCTCGTGTAACCCACGGGACTAGCACACTTTGGTCCTCACCCTGCGCTCAACTCTCACCTGTGGCTCCTAGAAGCTGTCAGCATGTGACATTGGCCACACAGGGAATGGCTTCGACTGGCCAGCTAAACCAGGTGAGGGTAGCCAGTGGGTCTCAAACCTTCAGTGAGTTAGGGATTTACTCTGCATGCAAAGACAGAGTATGATTGAACAGACAAGACCAATAGTGGGTCCAATGGTCAAGAAGGTGGCTTCTGCACATGCCGTAGAGCAGGCATGTCCAAAGTCCATTTTGGGGGCCTAATCTGGCCCCCATGGCAGTTTATTTATTGGGGTAAAATTGTAAAAAAAGCTTTGGTCGGCCCTCACGCATGTTGAGTTCATCAAATCTAGCCCTCTTTGAAAAAAGTTTGGGCACCCCTGCTGTAGAGGGAAGTGTGGGGCAGATGGGGCTTGTCAAGCTGGGAAGGTAGCCTCTCTAGGAGAAGGAAAACTGTTCCTAAACCTTTTCTGCCTTGCAGGATATTTTGGGAGAAAAAAGATCTAAGGAGTAAATTTGGAGTGGAGTCCCTAAGATGGTTGGATGATTCCTTGTACACCTCCTTCCGGCAATTCCTGCAGCCACGCTGGTGCCATACATATTGCTTTGCATTCCTTTGGGCCATTTCAGTGAAGCCAAGAGTGGGGTATTGTCTTCTGGGCATCCCAGGGCCTCCACACACACTTGCACCCCAAGGAGATCACTTTGGTGCTGCTAACTCATAGTTTGACTTCACCCCCAGAGGCGCACTCCATTGTCTCTCAAGACAGATGATGCCAATGACAACAGTAGCAGTCAGCTGATTGACACTGGGGTACACCTTCTATGGACTTGCTTTTATTGCCCACCAATCTGGGAGGGGAGTATGGCCCAAGCAAAGCCCTGGGAGCTAAATGGAACAGCCTGGAGACCCACATTTGCCTTGGGCCTGAGTTTCCACAGTCCTCCGACTTTTTTGTAGCATGTGAAAGTGATCCAGAAGGGGCTTTGTATGGACATTTCATTCTAGAATCAACAGAGACCGAGTACATTTTTCCTATGCAGTCTACCCACAAATTAGACCAACTGTATATTTTTTTTGTCCCTGCAAAGAGCTTCATGACAACTGGCTTCATTCTGAATAGAAAAGCTCATTGCAGATGGATTCTGACTTACTCCAAAGTGTGTCCATTTGAAAATAGCTCTGGGCAGTCCCAGCAGTGGGTGGGGTGGGGAGTGCTGTATTAGGGACCCAAGGGGAAGATTTTCAAGTTGGTGGGTGTTAGGATCGTCCTACGTGTAGGACCCTGGCAGAGACACATGCCCAACTGGCATGTTGTCTCCCTCATGGTTGTTCGTTTGGGAGCTTCAAAGCTTTCTCCAGCCCAAACATCATAGCAACTGATACCAAGAGGCATTAGCACACTTAGGATCCTGCAGAGTATTTGCAGTTTGCGTAACAGAACTCAGCAGCACAGCATTTTGGCTAATCTACTTTATTTACATATAATACACTTGGAGCATTCTGACTTAGCTCCTTCCTCTTTCTCACCAGACAGCAGAGAGAACAAAGGACAATAGTCCCACATCACGGAACACAGTAATACAAAACATCCTGTCTCCGTCACTTCCCACTATGTGGAATGAAAACATACACCGTCATGTGATAAAACAACAATCCCATGACTGCAAGCACGGAGCAAGAATCCTAACAGGGATTGCCTAAGAAGTAAGCAAGTGGCTGGTGGAAGTGTGAATGACACACTGGAAGTGTGAATGACAATCACTGGATCAAGCTAATCAATTTTGTTGGATTAATTAACCTAAATATTTTTAATTTGATTTTGAATAAGTGCAATTAATTGTTACTGCTTTTAATTTTATTGTATTCTTCTATTCCTTAGCGGGCAAACCACTATTATGAATAATGCTTTTTATAGGGTAGGGGGCACTGAGGATGAATCTATGGAACTAAGACAGCAGTAGCTCAAAAAAGTTTGGGAACCACTGCGACAGAAAGCAGCATATTGAGGATCAACATGAATGATTCCATAGTGAGAAAAAATTGCATTTTTGTGCAACAAATGTGTAAATTTGTACAGTGCCATCTTTTGCCAGTGAGCTCAGAAAACAAATAGTAGCATGAGAAGGAATAAAGAGGAACACTGAAGAACTTGCCAGAAGAAGAGGTTATAAAATATATTGAAAAAATGCAAACACTCAGCTTGTAAGAGTATCAAGGCTTTGGCATAATAAAAGGCTTCCTAAGAGGACTTTAATTGAAACTTTATATGTGTTGTTTGCATCTCTCTTAAATGTGACGTTCTTGCTCCAAATCATTTCCCCCCCAAATCTTCATTTTGGAGTTGAATATTGGGTACGTCGTCTGCCTTACTATGCTAAAGAAAGACAAAGTGAGCTATTAGCATGCGGAAGAGGCGACGAGATGTTATGATATAGAATGTCACTCATTTTTATGAGTCGCTGTCAGAGTCTGCTGCAATAAACTTACTATTCCACACCGACTGTGTGTGATGTTCCAGAATCTCTGCACAATCCTTATTAAAATTTCAATAATTGTATATCAAACAAATCAAGGCTGACTTTTATGAAATGGTTGCTCCTTCAAGTCATTGAGTACAGATCTTGTGGAGGAAAGCCAAACCTCCTTGTATAATTCCATATTATCATTATTTTACAGTAATTCTATCTTTTTTGGACTCCCCCTCCCCCAATCCTGGTTTTCATTTTGTGAGTAAACTGCGTAGCTTCCATTGTGGTTTGCTGTTGCTACTGGCACAAAGTGTCCTGTACTGTTACAAGAAAGATTTCCAGGTATTCGTTTTGCTGAATGTTTTTATGTCTCTGTGGAATTGAAGAGACTACTACTATACCAGTCTTCCTCAACCTGGACCCTCCATGTACTGGAGAGAAGAAGGAAAGAGGTGTCAGAGAGTCCATTGTGGCGTACTGTGTCAACAGTGTACTAGTAACAGTGAACTAGCTGCCAGGAAGCTGCCTTGCAGCTTTGGCCCACCCAGCAAGCCACTTCTAGTTGGACTCCAACCCCTATCAGCTCCAGCCAGCATGGACAACTATCATGAACGATGGGACTTGTAGTCCAAAATGTCTGGAAGATACCAGATGAAGGAAGGCTGTCATAAGCCTAGGACCCTCGTACCTATGGGACTGCCTCTCCATAAATAGCAACACCCTAGTGGTCCCGGGCTCTAAGGAAGTCAAATTAGCCTCAACCAGAGCCAGGGCCTTTTCAACACTGGCTCCGGCCTGGTGGAACGCTCTGGTTCATGAGACCAGGGCCCTGAAGGATCTGATTTCTTTCCGCAGGGCCTGTAAGACAGATTTGTTCCGCCTGGCCTTCGGCTTGGAATCTATTTGATTCCCTCCCCCTCTTCTTTTTTCCTTTCTCCTTCTGTGATGGAACTCCTATTTGGGGACTTCCCTGGCTTTTTTTCTGGCCCATGTAGGACCAGTCTGGATAGTTAGCCTGGCAATTTGTTTTTATATTGGGTGTTAGCTGCCCTGAGCCCGGTCTTGGCTAGGGAGGGCAGGGTATAAATAACAACAACAACAACAGCAACATCCACTTTCAAACTGAAACCATTGTTAGATTTAACAAATCCTTAAATGAATTTTATTCCTATAAATAACAGATATTATTATCCTTAAATGTTTTATTCCTGTAAATAACAGATATTAGAATCCGTTCTGTGATTCTCTTCGTCTAGCGGTTTTTTCGTCTTGCGAAGCAAGCCCATTGAAGGATTAGCGGATTAGCGCTATTAGCGGCTTTTAGCGGCTTATCTGCTGATCGGATCAGCTGATAAGCGGCTTAGCGGCTTAGAAAAGGGGGGGGGGAAACCCAGCAGGAACTCGCAAGGCATTGTCGTCTTGCGAAGCAAGCCCATAGGAAATTCATTTTGCGAAGCACCTCCAAAACAGAAAACTCTTTCGTCTAGCGAGTTTTCTGTCTTGCGAGGCATTCGTCTTGCGGGGCACCACTGTAAAACATTGAACATTTTTTAAAAAATCCTTCCCTATACAGGGCTAGTTACTTATGCCCTTGACTCGGGGGTCACATGACTCAATTCCCTCCAAGATTCCACCAATGAAAATAGGGACGTGCTACTCCTTACCCTCCAACATTTCTCCATAGAAAATAGGGATGTCCGAAGGGAAAGCGAGACATTCCAGGATCAAATCAGAAACTGGGACGACTTCTGTAAATCTGGGACCGTCCCTAGAGTGTTAGAGGCTCTAGCAAACCACTGCTGGCCAGGGTAGGCTATACTGATCTACATGGCTCAGCTTTCTATGTACCTAAGCTCAGCTGGGTCTCCTTATTTATGACAAGTATTTTTCCCATTCTTTAAATGGCTTTTACTTGGTTTAATGGCTGCAGCATTTCATACGACCCTTTCTCTGCAGCTTGGCACTCCCCCGTTACTGTTCCCTGTACCTTGGGGCTGGCAGAAATATTGCCATGACATACATACATAAATCTCTGACAAAGACCTGAAATCAGCCTTTTATATCATCGTTTAATACTTCAGTATTTTTGGGCCAGCCCAAGGGTAGGCCCATTTGTCATCCCTGCAGGCGAGAGATGCACCATTTGTAAGAAATCTGGTCAGTGAAACTGTAAGGTGGTAGCTGACAAGGCTACTTAGACCCAGCGCTTGTCAAACTCCAGGATCTAAAAGGCTGAGATGACTGTGCATGTGAAAAAAGAAACACAACCCTGTCAGTCCTGACAGAGTGAACAAAAGGCAATTGAATGGGGGAAATTCTGCGGTTTTACATAGGAAGCTGCCTTACACTGACTCCAGTCATTGTGGACCATGAGCATGCATGATGGGACTTGTAATCCAAAATATCTGGAGGTTGGAGAATGATGTCTTATACTGTCTGCCTTAGTAACAGTAATTTATTCTTTGTACCCCGCCCATCTGGCTGGGTTTCCCCAGCCACTCTGGGCGGCTTCCAACAAAGATTAAAAATACATTAAAATGTCACACATTAAAAACTTCCCTAAACAGGGCTGCCTTCATATGTCTTCTAAATGTCAGGTAGTTGTTTATCTCTTTGACATCTGATGGGAGGACATTACACATGGTGGGAGCCACTACCTAGAAGACCCTCTGCCTGGTTCCCTGTAACTTGGTTTCTCGCAGCGAGGGAACCGCCAGAAGGCCCTCGGCGCTGGACCTCAGTGTCCGGGCAGAATGATGGGGGTGGAGACACTCCTTCATGTATACTGGGCTGAGGGTTAAAGATCAACGCCAACACTTTGAATTGTGCTCGGAAACGTACCGGGAGCCAATGTAGGTCTTTCAGGACTGGTATTATATGGTCTTGGTGGCCACCCCCAGTCACCAGTCTAGCATTCTGTGTTTTTTTTTAAATTAAATTTTTATTGTTTTCCTTACATAATTGTCAGGGGTTCAGGAGCAGAGACGCAGAGAAGGGAGGAGACAGAGAGCGAGGGGGAGGAATACGAAGGAAGGATGAGTGGGGATGATGACCCGAGATCACCGAGCCTGTCTAGCGAGTCCGAGGATTCCCAGAAGGGAGCGCCAGCAGCCAGAGCAAGGGGGGAGAGCAGGGGGACACCCCAGGAAGAAGGGTCCAGAGAGGGATCAGAAAGCAGCAGTTGGAGATCGGGACCCACGTGCCCAGCCGGGAGCAGCGGGGAGAAAGGGGACCAGATATCGGGCTCCGGAGACTTTCAGAAGGAGGGAGGGCATGAGTCAGGAGTAGTCACGCCCACCTCGGGGAGCGAGGAAACGATCAAGAGGAAAGTGGAGAGTTGGGCGCGCGCGCCAAGTTCAAATGTAGCGGAAGCTGGCGCAGTCAGCAGCCCAGAGAATGAGCCGGGTCCCAAAGCCCGCCGCAAGGAGGCGGAAGGGTCAGGGGGGTCCGCGTCAGAAGAGAGTAGGAAGGGAGAGACCCAGGGGGGCAGGAGGACCCAGAGACGGAAGGAAAGGCGCAGGAGGTGGAGCAAGGCTAGGGTATTAAGCTGGTGCGCTAGAGGCGGAGACTCAGACGGGTCTTCGTCGTTCTGACCTAGAAGAAGTAGGGCTGCACGTTGCAGTTTGGAAATGGAACCTGTAATCCAATAAAGACTCTTTGAAACTGAACGCTGGCTGACTTGGTCCTATGTGAGCTGGGACTGGGCGGCAGCCCTGACAGTAATCTTTTCCAACAAACCATAATAACAAACCAGTCTAGCATTCTGGATTAGTTGTAGTTTCCAGGTCACCTTCAAAGATAGCAGGCACCACTCTGGTGAGGCAGTCTGCGGGCAGGTAGGGTCTCAGCCTGCGTACCAGATGGAGCTTGTAGACAGCTGCCCTGGACACAGAATTGACCTGTGCCTCCATGGACAGCTGTGAATCCAAAAGGACTCCCAGGCTAAATGACTCCCAGGCTGCGCACCTGGTCCTTCAGGGGCACAGTTACTTATTCTACTGCCCACTGTACATAGGTTTGAATTGAAATTATTGCTAGATTTAAGAAATCATCGAATGAACTAATTGGATGCTTTATTTCTGTATATAACAAATGTCAGAATGTGGCAAAATAAGATGCTGAACTCGATAGGGTTTTGGTCTGATCCATTCAGGCTCTTTTGATGTCCCTCATCTTTTTCTTAAAAAAAAATCAGCAGCAAAACATTAAAGCAAACAAACTGATATAAAGCCATCAAAATGTTGCAAATATCATGTTGAGAGGGAGGGAAAACACATGTAAGTGAACTCACTACATACTTTGGAAATAAGATATCTATAAATAACAAACATGTAGGGTCGATTACAACAGCAAACTTGCAAAATTAACAACCTTGGAGAGAGTCGGTTACATGATACTTAAATAAAGAAAATCCAAGGTAATGAGATAAAAGTTCACTGAACAAAAGGTGATCTAGGTTCTTCTGGTAAGGAATAAGTGAAATAAATCTATTATTAGTATTGGTATTATTAGTATTATTTCCATTTATAAATAAATTAAGGGTGAATAGTCATCATAAAATTTAGTTCTGAGTACTCTGCAATGTTGTGTTAGTTTGTCCACAAGCACAGCCTTTCAAACCCCAAAATACCAGTTTTGCATTGTTTACAATCACTTCTCCATAAAAATGTGGTCTCCATTTGGGCTGCTGCCCAATGTTCTTCATCTTTTTTTTCTCTTTTTAAAAATATTTTTATTAAAGATTTATTTTTATTAAAGATTTAATATTTTTATTAAAGATTAATTTACAAAAGTGCATTGTCTCTTTTCTCAGGCTGTAAAGTCTTTTCTATATATCAGATACATATGATGTGAGACATTGGTGGTGTATACAGAATAAGGGTCTTCATCTTTTGATTGAACCAAAGTTCAACCCTGTATTATTATTTAATACAAGTAGTTAAAAAAATTATGGTTGGCAGTTGCCATCTTGGAAGAGGTATCCATTCCTTCTTCCATACATGCAGGAGGGAGTGCTGTTTCTAAAGCAGCGACAGATGCCAAAACTCCATGTGTCCATCACTTAAAATCACGAGCAGAAGGTCATATCCAACATAGTTGTTTTGTTCACACAAGGACCTATGGCCGCTCAATTCCCATCCAAATCTGCTCTGAAGAGCTGGAGAAACCCCAGGACATATTGGAGGGAGACACAGGGGGAATGATGTTCCACTGCAAAAGCAGAAGTTGTGAGAACAGGATGACTTATATGGATACAGCCCATAATATTCCTCTCTCTCCCCCCATCCAAACTGTACTTTTGCTTGCAGGCAAATTTATGCAGATTTATTGAACGAAGCGATTAAAGCTCACACAATGAATCATTTCACATTCATCCCGTCGGGCGAGAGACCCGAACTGAGGATGGAGCATGGTCTGAAAGATGGAATATCAATGCAGCCCATTGCCCCTCCGTCTTGGTTTCTATATTGCTGGCTGGGTACTTCTGCAACTCTATAAATAAAGCGTTCTGTAGCTCCTGCTGAAATCATTTGCAAAATTTCCATTGACCATCGAGTGGATGCAGGCCACGCTTAATGAATCTCCTTAATGCGTGTGTGTGCAGCCTCATTTAGAGCTATTAGACTCTGCTGGCAAAGATGCCTTTAAGATCACAGCTGGTGTCTCTTAAGAATAATGGGATTTGCCATTCCAGCTAGCAGTGCCCTGTGTCATGGAGCATGCACATCATCCAGGAGTGATTTCAACATTCACTGCAGTGTAGCTACACTTACACTTCCATGCAGGGTGGACATCAAGGTTTGGCCTCACTGGGCACCTGCCAAGGCCCATGCAACTGACCATCAGAGACTCCTTCTCCTACCCTTTGCTGTTGCTGCCTTCTCAGTTGTCTTCTCCATGCATGCAAACCATGACAAGAACACACAGCAACAGCCATGTCCTCCATTTATTCATTCATTGGTTGCTTTTTTGCCACAACAGCTCAAATCAACTTACAATATTGTAAACAAACACATAATACATTAAAACCAGAATTAAAAAAAATATATATTAAAGGCAATTCTGTTTTTAAAAAGCTAGATTAAAACTTCCCACTCAACTTCGTTGGACTGGGCATATCATTCAGATGCCTGATTATTGTCTGCCAAAGGAACTACAGTGGTACCTTGGGTTACAGACGCTTCAGGTTACAGACGCTTCAGGTTACAGACTCCGCTAACCCAGAAATAGTACCTTGGGTTAAGAACTTTGCTTCAGGATGAGAACAGAAATCAGGCGGCGGCAGCAGCAGTGGTGCTTCAGCTTCAGAACAGTTTCAGGTTAAGAACAGACCTCCAGAACAAATTAAGTTCTTAACCCGAGGTACCACTGTATTCTATTCCCAATTAAGAATGGAAGGTGAAATACCGGTGGACAACAAAAGAGGTTTAAAGCATAAGCACTGATAATTGGCCTGTGAGTGCTCCAATTGGAGAACAGCCTTTACCAAAGGTGTCATGGGTTTTGAAGATGCTCGAACTCAGGACGAAAGGGAGAAATGAGCTAAGAGGAAGGCATGCTTGGCAAACCCTCACCATGATCAACTCTGGAAACCTATGTTCCCACTGTGGAAGGACATGTGGATCCAGAATTGGCTTCCACAGTCACTTACGGACTCACTGTTAAGACCATGTTCATGGAAGACAATACTACTTGGCTATGAGTGAAAGCCAAAGAAGAAGATTTTTTTTATGATTTGTATTGTAAACTGCCCTTTGAGCCTTGGATTAAAGGGGGGAATTATTTATTTATTTAATACATACATACATACATGCATAAATCATTGACAAGCAAAGAAAAAAGAAAGGAGAAGCCAAATGACTAGGCAGTGATGACCAACATGAGGATACCCTGGTACAGAAACTTCAGCGGGTGCTAGACTGTTGATAGGGACAGACTGCCTCTTGCATGTTACTCTGGTGCTCAGCAGGTTGTGCTGGCTGCACTGGGCCATGTTCAAGGTTATTATATTAGTTTACAAGGCCCTTAACAACTTGGGTCCAGGAGACCATCTGATTCCTAAAATATCTGCTCGGCCACTGCTATTTTCAGGGAAATCTCTGCTAATGGTCCCACCTGGTTTGCATGGATGACTTGTAACTATCAGAAGCTTTGCATTCAGTACTGTGGGTGCAATCCTGTGCAACCCCCTTGGGGTTGATTAGGCACAATGCATAATTTTCTACATCTCTCTTTTTTTTAAATGTTTTTTATTAAATTTCTGTTTTACATTTTAGAATCTTCACTTAAACAACCTTAAAATATCAATGACTTCCCTTCCTCTCTTTCCATGGTTCATTTTGCACAACATAAATCCCTGTATATGTAGCATAAACTAAACCATTCAGTATTCCATTATTACATCCATCAAAACTTATTTACACTGTTGAATTTATCTTAATGCTGCCCACGTTTTCAAATATACACAATTTTCCTCCATATATTCAATAAACGTTTTCCAATCTTTAAACGTATGTTCTTCTTGTTCTCTTATTCTATATGTTAGGTCCGCAAGCTGCGCATATTTCATCAGTTTAAGTTGCCATTCTTTTTTGGTTGCGACCTTGCTCATTTTCAGTTGTATAGCTGCTCATCTCCTTGACATCTGATGGGAAGGAATTCCACAGGCTGGATGCCACTACTAAGAAGGCCCTCTGTCTGGTTCCCTGAAGCTTCACTTCTCGCAGTGAAGGAACCACCAGAAAGGCCCTCGGAGCTGGACCTCAGTGTCTGGTCTGAACGATGGGGGTGGAGACGCTCCTTCAGGTATACTGGGCCACGGCTGTTTAGGGCTTCAAATCTCTGCACCAACAGAGTGCAAGCCTGCCAGTCATGACTGTCTAAAATTAGAACAGTTGCCACCACCCCCTTTGTTTAAATATGAATGTGATGCGGCTGAAAAAGGCCCAGGTGAGTCAAGCCTAATAGGACTTATTAAGGATATATGCCTTTTATGTTTCCTAAGTTCTTTAGCAGCAATGTTTTATGAGATTCAATCACATCATTAAGTTCAGTCCCTGAACGGCGAAGACCAAATCCTTCTGTGGGCCGCAACGATGCTTAGAATTATCAGAAAGGCTGTGTGCGAGAAACTGCCAGATTCTATAGGATTGCAGGGGTTCGTATGTTCTAATTTAGCAGCGAGTCCTGAAGCTTTCCATTTAAAAGAGAGCGAGAGAGAGAGAGAGTAATTCTGCTAATTAGCTGATCTTGCTCTAACATGTAACCACCTTTGGGAAATATAAAAATGGTTTTATTAAATCAAAAGATAGGGTTTCTCTTCCAACTCATGGGCGGGCATTAGTGATCAGATATTCCCCACAGGTTCGTCCTGGTGGCATTAAGGGCTGATTTGACTTGCCGACATCGCATTAGTGAGGCATCTAATCCAATTTAGGTCAAAGCAGGGATGCTACATCCATTACGGCATTTGGAGCATCATTAGAAGCAGATTGATGGGGGGGGGGGCTGAAGAGAGAAGCATCCCTGAATCGGCCTGCAACATGCTGGCAAATTGCTGCAATTTTTTTTTTAAAAAATAGCGATCTCCCTGCTCCCTTTCCCATTTTTTTTTTATAGCAACCAACCTTTAAAGCAACCAAAATCTGCAGAGATTGCTTTAATTTCAGGAGTATCTATTCAACTATTGAAGAAGAAGAAAACAAAAACCCCTACTGCTTCAGCTTTCTTTAGAATATAATTTTATTGAAAGTAGTGGTAGCAAAGCAGACCGGTGATGAAATGATCAAATAGTGTAGGTAGAATGTGCACACTTTCAAAAGCATAGCTAGGACCAACACGTCACATGGCAACCTTGGGCATTAAAGGTAAAGGTAAAGGGACCCCTGACCATTAGGTCCAGTCGTGGCCAACTCTGGGGTTGCGGCGCTCATCTCGCTTTATTGGCCGAGGGAGCCGGCGTACAGCTTCCGGGTCATGTGGCCAGAATGACTAAGCCGCTTCTGGTGAACCAGAGCAGCACATGGAAACGCCGTTTACCTTCCCGCCAGAGCGGTACCTATTTATCTACTTGCACTTTGATGTGCTTTCGAACTGCTAGGTTGGCAGGAGCAGGGACCGAGCAACGGGAGCTCACCCCGTCGCAGGGATTCAAACCACCGACCTTCTGATCGGCAAGTCCTAGGCTCTGTGGTTTAACCTACAGCGCCACCCACGTCCCACCTTGGGCATTAATTTGGTCCTATTTGGACTCTTCCTTGCTTGTCCTCACCTGGAACTGGTATTCCGAACCATACTTGTTCAGCCCATGACACTCTCTTGACCCTTGCTGGGGGTGGGTGGGCAGGGGAGTCCAGGGAGTGATTAATGACTCTTGGTGCAAGGGTGTGTGGCTGACAGGTGTCAGGATGGTACAATGTAGCAGAGGTGGCAGAGGCGTAGCGCCTCAGTGGTGCCACAGGGGGCACTGCAACTATGATGAGGAATGGAAGGTGCAAGGTGGTGGGTCGCACCAAATTTCAGCATTGCACAGGGAGCTGCTGAAAATGGAGACCCAAGTTCCACCACTGAACATGGGCACTGCTTACAAAAAGCTTTCCTTGGACCTGGATGTTTGACATCTATCGCCTGGTCACAAGTATCCAAGCTACAGACACTCTTGGAGGAAAGTGATTATTACCTTTTCAGCCTGGGTTGATGAGTGGTTTATGGACGGAATTTGCCTTGGTCTTGCTGTTCTCCTGGTAGCTGTCAATGTCATTAACCACAGTGCTTTGTCTTCATGGAACTGGGAGCTGGTGGCGCTGTTTTTTATGGTGGTTCTAATCCTGATTGTGGGTTCAGGTTGGGAAGACAGGGTTGGGGAATGATGTGTCTGCACCTTCGCACTTGTACTGCAGTGTGCCACAGGAAAATAACATACACAAATACACTATATTGTTTTGAAAGGTGCATATATTAGGCAAAACTGCAGACAAAAATTCTCACTAAAATGCTGACTTAAGGTTGGATAGATGAGATATTGAGAGAAACTGAAACGGACAGATTTGTCTATCTTATTTTGCTGCCTGAAGCAACCCCCCCAAGGCTGTCGCACCCAATGTACTCTCCTGCTAGAGTCTGTGCTTTTAAAAAGTCTTGCACTATTCAGGCACCAGTTCCTGGCTTCATCCCTCCCACCACAGTGGGTTGTATGGAGCAGGTTGCTTCAACCCTGCTACAAAGTAAGGCTGGTCCTTTTAAAGCGAGGAGCTGCATAAGAACCACTGGTGGAGGAACGGGGGTATGGAGGGAGCAGACTGCACCTGGCACCACTGTTCTGGTAGGGCGCCATCACGGCAGCCCCCTTGGACATGCACCTGATGGGATACTGCTGGGAAGATGGGAGCATCAGGCAGGCCCCCAACTGGCTCCAGCCACCGGCCGGCAGCCGGTCTCCCTTGGAACAGCATCAATCGGTGACAGATACGTTTAGAAACCCGTGCACACTCTATCAGCAGAGTGACTAAATCTTCTCACAGCAGAAGAGGGGGACAGAGAAATGTGTAAGCGTAATGTACAGCATTTTACTCAGCATAGTTCAGGAACAAAGGAAAACATGTCTGCTTCCCTTCGTCTCCAGCAAAACAGCAGCAATGCAAAAACTATATACAAGCAGAAGATCCCAGCAGATGTGTGCTGGAAGTAAACAGGCATGTGAGACACATGCCTGTACTCTTTTAAGGTGGAACGGAACTATATCCTAACAGCGCCGTGCACCCCCCCCCCGCACACCAGCGCGCCACAGCCCCAGAACGTGCACCACGCCCCTGCGGGTGGCGCGCCATGCCCTCATGGACAGTGTGCCATGCCCCTGGGGGCGCCAGCCACACCCATGCCTGCTGTCTGCCCCCGGTAGCAGAGGAAGCAGCTTTGCCACTGATAAGAACATGCTCCATGTAGCTTAATGTCTATCTATAGTGACGGCCAGCACTTCTCCAAGATTTCAGGCAGGGACCTCTCCCAGCCATACTTGGCGATGCCAGAGATTGAACCTTGGACCTTCTCCATGGAATGCAGATGTGCCACCGCTGAGCTCTTCATCTCCATCAAAGAGATACATCAAAGGGCTGTTATACTAGCAACTCGGCAGCCAGAGACTGATGACTTTCATACTGAGTCTAATGGTCCCATGCCTTCCTGGAACTGCTTGCGCCCAGATCCAGAGCTTGTGTGGGGAACCGTAACAGTTCCTAGCCAAGGAATAATGATTAGGTGTTCCTGGCAATCTGGGTCCCTGATCAGTGGATGGCTATGTAACACAGACACAGCAAATCTGGCATTTGTTTGGAATAGGCCCTTGTGATTTGGCCAATCTAAATCACTAGATATTTTCCCATCTCTTTTTAATTTGCCTGCTGTGTTTCTGGCACAGGTTCCTCCCCAGCAGCAATGAACGTAGAAGACTTATGTGGTGTGGGTGGGTGCAATTAGCCAAAGCTTTGCTCTCTGTTTGCCTTACTTACCATTGTTCAGCTCAGAGGGCAGCCTTAAAACAATCTCCTCCAAGAGTCAACTGCTTGCCAGTGGCTTTTATCAATGCCAGCAGTGAAAGATGTACCTAGGTACCCCAGATCAAAAAGTGACACAAAATCATGGAATTGCTTGGAGGAAAGTATCCCAGTCCAATGGGGACAACTTGTTCCCATATACAAAGTGTGACCGGAAAGTTCAGTGAATGGTCACAGAAATCGGACAGCGAGAAATATTCGAACATACAACCCTACAGGCATTCAAAGTAGGCCCCCTCTGATACAATGCACCGTTGACAACATTTTGTAGAACTGTTGGAAACTTTTGGAGAAGTCCTCTTTTTGTACTGCTTTCAGTTCCCTTGTCACAGCAGCTTGGACATGTGAAATGCTGGAAAATCTGTGCCCGGTAAGCTCTTGAAAAGAGCTCCCAGAGCGAGCGGGGCTAGAGATGGAGGCACTTGGGAATAGGCTTGCTTTCTTCAAGCCTGGCGAACAAGAGCAGCGCATGGAAACACCGTTTACCTTCCTGCTGCAGTGGTACCTATTTATCTATTTGCACTTTGACGTGCTTTTGAACTGCTAGGTTGGCAGGAGCAGGGACCAAGCAATGGAAGCTCACCCCGTCGCGGGGATTTGAACCGCCGACCTTCTGATCGGCAAGCCCTAGGCTCTGTGGTTTAACCCACAGTGCCACCCGCGTCCCATGTATTGTTCATTATATCCAAGCTAACTATTGCTTCAAAAGAGGGTCCCCAAATATTTTGATTGATACATTGTGTTAATGGGATTGTCTTATTACATGTTTTAATCATGACTGTTTCTTTTATGTTACAATTTGATTGTTTGATTGTTAATTTTAATTATGGAGGTTTATACATTAATCTTTGTGCAACCTTTTCTTTTCGTTGTAAACTTCTTAGATGCCTATTTTGGTATTAAGTGGCATACAAATAATAAATACGGTAATATTAAGAATGCGCATGAGAATTGCATTGTGAGCGGCAAGGCTACACTTCCAAAAAACTGATTGCTCAGTGCATAACTCTGGGATAAAGGTGTTGCAGCTGCTAAACACTTTGTTTGATATCCACAATTGTGACAAAGTTATTGTGTATTCTGCAGAAGGTCTGTTCTGCTCTGGGACTTTCTCCCTGCACAGAAGCAAAAGAAGGCTGTAGCAGTTTCTGCATGCAGTTGGTAACTTCCAAGTACATTTGGGAAATCAACCAGGCCTTCAGTAGTTTCTGCTGACTATTGAGGAGAGGCAGGGGGGAAACCCTCTATGAATACTTACATCAAAAGTTAAAAATGCAAGGGCAGAGGGGGACATCACACTTCAGAATGCACCGCCGCATTTGCAGTGTCCAATATGCCAAACTAGGCATGGTATGCAACCTTATTTCCCCTGCAGTTACACACATGCATATTAGAAATCAGATTCATCCTCACCCCATCCTGGGCTGTATCCCACGTAGCAGTAAGTTAAATTCACTTAGTGATAAGCTTGTCATGCTGGAAGAAACATTTTGCACATAGAAAAACAAGTACATTGGCAAAAAAAAGTTGCTTAATGGATTGCTCAGTAACCAGCTGTTTCACGCAAGCTTCCGCTAGCACAATCACTGCATTGGATTCCTATCAGAGGAGCTCTTGAGCAGGTGGGCAGAGAACATTGGATATGGCACACTGATTTCTAAAGGACCTATGGAGGAAGGTGGACTCTGCAGAATAGCATCTCCAGCAACTGATGCTAGGAATGTTTTAGCGAGACAGTCATGCCCCAAAGGCAAGAATAGAGTATTAGAGTTAGAAGGGATCTCA
Organism: Podarcis liolepis; assembly: GCF_965112155.1. Taxonomy (NCBI): domain Eukaryota; kingdom Metazoa; phylum Chordata; class Lepidosauria; order Squamata; family Lacertidae; genus Podarcis; species Podarcis liolepis. Next base: position 41,948,791 of record NC_139569.1, read on the forward strand.
AAGGCCAATTAATCTAACTCCCATGTTAATGCAGAAAATATTGCACTATAGCACCCCTAATAGGTGGGTCATCTATCCCCTGTTTCACTGGAAAACAGCACAAACTATCTGTAAAGTTATTTAGTGGAAAATGTCCTTTCTTGTCCCCCCCTCCTCTGGAGCAACAGAGAGAAACATTTGCATCATCATCAACGTGGCAGTTCTCCAAATGGTTTACAATAGATCTGATATAGCTTCTTAAGAATTTGCATGCCCAGGCACAGGAAGCATGCAGCTCTGTGTGAGGACCAGCTAGGAGTTAAATAAAACACAGGACACCAGGTTTGGGTGGAAATAGGCAACAATTTTTTTAAAAAAAAATTATTACAGATGTAAAAAGCTTTTGGTGAAGACACCAGGTATGTGCCCAGGTTCACTTGCTGGTAAGGTGTTTTTTTAAACACCCCCCTTTTTAAACACCCCCACCCACCCATATATCTGGGTTTTGCCAGACATTTTACGGAATCAGCAAAAATTCACCTGGGAAAATCCAGACAAATTGCAGTCCTAGTGCTGGTTAATCATAAACGGTGGGTGGGTCAACCTTGGGTCGTGGGAAGTCCCTTGGCATGCATCAAGTGAATCAATCCACCAGTGCCACTTCTCTAATGGAGTGCTATGGCCAATTGGCCAGCATTTGGGCTCCTGGACAACGTTACTCCTTCCTGGGCTTCTTTAACGAGGTACCTGAATGACTAAAGATCCAACCCAATGCCTTTTCCACCAAAGTTGCGGCATTTGCTAAGAGGTAGGCAAAAAACTGCAGACAGGCCAATTTCTCTGCAGGGAAGATGACTCCTTGGTGAAGAATACAGTGACCAAATGATCCATAGCAAGGGCCTCACCCTGGCCTGCCTGCTCACCTTCGGGCAGGACCACATTTAAACAGGGTGGAAAGGTGGGGAATCACAAATTAACTGAGCAGATGGAGCCCAGGTTTAGCTCAAATTTATTAAGATTGGTTGGACCCAGATGGCTCCAGGTCTCGGTGCCACTTGTTCCCCATAGCTGTGTTCCGTTTGGTCCATTTAAATCAGGCATAGGCAAACTCTGGCCCTCCAGATGTTTGGGACTACAGTTCCCATCATCTCTGACCACTGGTTCTGTTAGCTAGGGATGATGGGAATTGTAGTCCCAAACATCTGGAGGGCCAGAGTTTGCCAATGCCTGATTTAAATGGACCATTTCACACCAATTCATGTATGAGGATGTCCCTCTTAGTGAGGATACACTGGGAAGCAAACAGCCATTTCACTTGAACCCCAACTAAGTGGCTATTATTCTCCAATGTCTTGAACCCTTTTTCATAGGCAGGGCAGTGGTGTGCTGACCAAAGAGGTTACAGTTTGGCTTCCCCACTGACTGGGGCCACCCAGGCTCCCTCCGTGGTTTTCCACTTGGGGCAGGATACAGAGCAAAATCACTCGCACTAGGAACTGGAGGAGTACCATGGTGTAGGGAAAAATGCTAGTGTTGACATTTTGTACAGTGGTGCCCCGCAAGACGAATGCCTTGCAAGACGAAAAACTCGCTAGACGAAAGAGTTTTCCGGTTTTTGAGTCGTTCCGCAAGACGAATTTCCCTATGGGCTTGCTTCGCAAGACGAAACGTCTTGCGAGTTCTTGCGAATCTGTTTCCTTTTTCTTAAAGCCGCTAAGCCGTTAATAGTCGCTAAGCTGCTAAGCTGCTAAGCCGTTAATAGCCGCTAAACCACTAATAGCCGTGCTTCGCAAGACGAAAAAACCGCAAGACGAAGAGACTTGAGGAACGGATTAATTTCATCTTGCGAGGCACCACTGTATGACCTTCTGATCTTTATTCATTTACCTTTTTTATGCCCTTCTTCACACACACACACACACACACACACACACACACACACTTTCCATCATATAGAAAAGCTGTGAAACATAAGAACATAACTGCAGGCAGGGGATTTAGGAAAACAAATACAACACCAGAACAACGCCACTGAGGTCTCTTCCTGATTCTGCTGATTTCAACAAGCTTAGAATAGAGTCCATGTATGTGAGGAAGTTGCTTAAGGCAACTTTTATAGCTGAGTAAGAAATCCCAGCAGTGTGAGGTCTTATCATAAAATTTGACAGGCATTTTATTAGAGGAAAGCTTTAAGGAGATGCTGTTATAAATACATTGATTGCCTCATCTTGTCCTTCAAACCAGCTGCTGATACGAGGTGAAGGAGGAGAATACCCTCGTTTATTCAAAATATGCATGGCTGTGAACTTCTAGGTAGGTAGAGTGGGATCATGCCCACTTTCCCTAATGTTTGCAGATGAAAAACTAGAGGAAGACTCAGAATGTAAGAGTGTAAGAAGAGGCTTGCTCGATATGGTTTAAGGTCCATCTATTCCAGTTTCCCATTTCCTGATGCCTGCCATGGCATGATCTGAGAGCAACAACACCCTCCCTACTTGTGATTACCACCAACTAGTATTCAAGGCAGAGACATCACCTTGCCGACAAAGGTCTGTATAGTTAAAGCTATGGTTTTCCCAGTAGTGATGTATGGAAGTGAAAGCTGGACCATAAAGAAGGCTGATTGCCGAAGAATTGATGCTTTTGAATTATGGTGATGGAGGAGACTCTTGAGAGTCCCATGGACTGCAAGAAGATCAAACCGATCCATTCTTAAGGAAATCAGCCCTGAGTGCTCACTGGAAGGACAGATCCTGAAGCTGAGGCTCCAATACTTTGGCCACCTCATGAGAAGAGAAGACTCTCTGGAAAAGACCCTGATGTTGGGAAAGATGGAGGGCACAAGGAGAAGGGGACAACAAAGGACGAGATGGTTGGAAAGTGTTCTCGAAGCTACCAACATGAGTTTGACCAAACTGCGGGAGGCAGTGGAAGACAGGAGTGCCTGGTTTGCTCTGGTCCATGGGGTCACGAAGAGTTGGACAGGACTAAACAACTAAACAACAACAACAACAAGTATTCAAGGCACACTGCGTCTGAAGGGAAAGGTAGGACATAGTCATTGCATACCCTCCAAGTGTCCCAATTTTCCAGGGACAGTCCCGGAATTACAAAAGCCATCCTGGCTTCTAAGTTGATCCTGGAATGTCCTCATTTTCCCTGCCAGTGCTGCCACCACTGAGCTCAGGGAGGAGGAAGAGGTGCTTGTCTCAAGCTTGTCCTGACACCCATGGCCTCTCCATGGCTGCTGCTGCCAGCCTCCTCCCTTGGGCAGCTCATAGTGGCTGCTGGAGAGGATGAGGAGAGGCTGCTGCATGTGGCTCTGAGGAGCAGGCAGAGGGCAGGGCCACCCTACTCAGGAAGAAAGCAGGAGCAGAACAGTGCGCAAGGAGTCCCGATTTTTTATTTTTTTTAAAAAAAGCTTTGTGTGTCTTCATCTAATCTGGTCCCTTTCCTTCAGTATACCTGAAGAAGGATCTCCACTCCCATTGTTCAGCTCAGACACTGAGGTCCAGCTCCGAGGGCCTTCTGGCAGTTCCCTCACTGTGAGGTTGCAGGGAACCAGGCAGAGGGCCTTCTCGGTAGTGGCGCCCGCCGTGCGAAACGCCCTCCCATCAGATGTCAAGGAAATAAACAACTACAGTCATACCTTGGGTTAAAGTAGCTTTGGGTTAAATCTTTTCAGGTTGCGTCCCGCGGCGACCCAGAAGTAACAGAACGGGTTGCTTCCGGGTTTCGCCACTTGCACATGCACAGATGCAGCGAATCATGACCCGCGCATGCACAGATGCAGGTTATGTTCTGCTCAGGATGCGAACAGGGCTACGGAATGGATCCCATTCGCATCCAGAGGTACCACTGTATCTGACTTTTAGAAGACATCAGAAGGCAGCCTTATTTAGGGAAGTTTTTAATGTTTGTTGCTTGATTCTGTTTTTAATATTCCGTTGGTAGCTGCCCAGAGTGGCAGGGGAATAAATTATTATTATTATTATTTCCAAAATTTATTTATTGGTGTGTGTTTTCTTTTCTGTGAATCTGCCAAACGACAAAATAAAATAAAATAGGGGTTAAGGGGTTTTCTCAGGACTCTGGAGGGTGTGTGTGCTGTGTCCTGTTGGTGGGGTGGTGGTGGCACTTGCCCTTCTTCTGATAGGAAATGCCTTGCGGGGGGACAACAAAAAATGGGGGGTCAAGGAGGGTCAGTTGCAGGGAGTGAGAAATATCATCTGAACATTTCATCTGAGGAATGTTGGAGAGCATATCATTGAGGCTATTGGCCATTGCTAGCCATATCCTCCAGAAATTTGTCTAATCCTCTTTTAAAGTCATTTGGGGCCATTGCTACATCTTATGGGAGCTAAGTTCATAGTTTAACTACGTACTATGGGATGCAGGTGGCGCTGTGGGTTAAACCACAGAGCCTAGGACTTGCCGATCAGAAGGTCGGCGGTTTGAATCCCTGTGATGGGGTGAGCTCCCGTTGCTTGGTCTCTGCTCCTGCCAGCCTAGCAGTTTGAAAGCATGTCAAATTGCAAGTAGATAAATAGGTACCAATCTGGCGAGAAGGTAAACGGTGTTTCCGTGCGCTGCTCTGGTTCACCAGAAGTGGCTTAGTCATGCTGGCCACATGACCTGGAAGCTGTACGCTGGCTCCCTCGGCCAATAAAGCGAGATGAGCGCCGCAACCCCAGAGTCGGTCACGACTGGACCTAATGGTCAGGGGTCCCTTTACCTTTACCTATGTGGAGAAATACTTGTTTAGTCTTTCCAGAATCTTCTAATATTTAGCCTCATTAAGCTGTCCCTGAGTTCTTGTATTATAACCCACTTTCTCCAAACCATGCCTAATCTATCCCCTCTATCATATTGCCTCCCTTACTCATATTCTTTTTACCTAAACGAAAACCTTTCCTCACTGGAAGTTAACCCTCCAAATTATATATATTCACATACATTTTCTTTGTTATATATTTTAAGGTATGCTGAGTGGTTAATGGACAATCAGCCATTTTTCACATTAATCAGATCTCATGGCAAATGTGCACATAATCCTCCCATGAAGAGAAAATTATGCACATTTTCTGGTCATTATGCATAAACTTCACCCCTCTGGTCAATAGTACGCATGGAACTTTACAGAGTACAAGAGCAGAGTTTACAATCAACACGTTGGGCTGCGCCCACTTGGTGAGCTGCTTCTGCAAAAGTGTGTTCCCAAAATCAGAATAGGGAGAGGTCCCAGGAAAGATGGACTCCCCCCTGATAAGTAGAAAAACCTGGGAATCTATGGTTTGTCTTCTCTTGGGGAGAGTGGGGCACACAAAAACCCTGAGAAGACAAGCATGCCAGGGATTCATCAGAAACTTTACATTCTTCAACAGGATTTCACATGCAAAGCAGCTTCAATGTCAGTGGATTAATGTAATGCGACCAACCTCATATAAATGAGCATGACAGGGCCCACAGCATGTGGCCTCAGAAATTGACATTTTACATGTTTCGGAACCAAAGGCTTCCATTGCACTTACAAAGCAAGAGCCAGGAGATCATGCTCCCATCTCAGTGACTAAAATTACACAGAAGAACAGGAGGCTATATCCTGCCCCTTGCAGCCTCTGTGGTTGCCAGATGATTGGCAGCTCTGCTGCACAGCACTTCCAGAGTTGAGGCAGTGTGGCAAAGTGCATGGAGTCTCCAGACTAGGGGTTGTCAGGGGCTGGGCAGAGGAGGAGGAGTGGTGGAGACAGCCAGTGTGGTTAAGAGCAGTAGACTTGTAATCTGGTGAACTGGGTTCGCTTCCCCGCTCCTCCACATGCAGCTGCTGGGTGACCTTGGGCCAGTCACACTTCTCTGAAGTCTCTCAGCCCCACTCACTTCACAGAGTGTTTGTTGTGGGGGAGGAAGGGAAAGGAGAATGTTAGCCGCTTTGAGACTCCTTCGGGTAGTGAGTGATAAAGCGGGATACCAAATCCAAACTCTCTTCTTCTTCTTCTTCTTCTTCTTCTTCTTCTTCTGCTTCTGCTTCTGCTTCTTCTTCTTCTTCTTCTTCTTCCCCATCCTGACCCTTCCATCAGGAGGAAGAGGAAGACAGTATAGATTTGCAACAGGGGTTTGCGGAAGGTCACAGCTCAGAGGCAGATGAAGGGAAAAGTTGGGAAATACAGTGGTACCTTGGTTCTCAAACACCTTGGTTCTCAAACACCTTGGAACCCAAACACTGCAAACTCAAAAGTAAGTGTTCCGGTTTGTGAACTTTTTCGGAAACCGAACATGCTCTGTTTTGAGTGTTATTCTGAGGTCTGTCTGTTTTTGCTATTTATTTTGCGTTTTTGTTCTTGTGGCTTTTTTGTTTGGTTTTTGCGACTGTGTGGAACCCGGTTCAGCTACTGATTGATTGATTGATTGATTGTGTGACTGCAGTACACTGTTTGTTGCTCTCATTTTATGGATCAGTGGTCTCGTTAGATAGAAAAATTCATGTTAAATTGATGTTTAGGGGTTGTTTTTAAAAGTCTGGAATAGATCAATCCATTTGGCATTACTATCTCTGGGAAAGTGTGCCTTGATTTTGGAACGCTTTGGATTTGGAATGGACTTCTGGAATGGATTAATTTTGAGAACCAGGGTACCACTGTAATGGGAAAGGAGGAGAAGGCAGAGCAAGAGCTACAGCTGGCGGACATGTTGTCATTAGAATGCATTCCAGACCCTCCATCTCCCAGAACCCAGTGGGCCTTAAAAGTAGGAGAGCAAAGAGCTCAAAGACAGAGGGCACTTAGTGGCATCCGTAGAGGAGATGACGATGATGAATGAGGAAGTGGGAGAGATGGGTGGGGTGGAGATTCACTCGGGGCAACACCATTATCCAAGAGGCTGGGTTCTATAGCCTCTCTCTGTAAAGTTTGAAATAAAAAAGGACCATAAGAAACTTTTCCTGGTCTTTATAATTTCCTGGGCAACCAGCCAGGAATTGCTGACAGAATCCTTGTCATGAATCAAAGATTCTTGAGAGCCGAAGATGCAGTAAGGCCTACAATGCCCACGTAATCATTCAAGCCTAAGTCTGCTAACTACTAACTCTTAACAGCAAACTGCTAAGTCACTGTGACTCATCTTGGGTGATGACTCATTCTCCCTATAAAAGTAGCCAATCTCTCTATGGGGCTCAGTGAGAGAGCTGTATGGATTGTGGATGGAGTAGTCTTTGGAATAGTGCTGTTGTTGCTGCTATGTAAAGCTAAGGCAGCCAGAGTGGCTCTAGGACTCTAGCAAATCAGTAACTAAGACTGTGTCTCTGTGAAGAGTCAGGTAGCTGCTATGAGCACTCTGTGCATGCTCTTTAACTATGCTGTTTATGATCGACTTTATTTTTCTCAAGGACAGTGGTACCTCTGGTTGCGAACGGGATCTGTTCCAGAGGCCCGTTCGCAACATGAAAAGCCTGCAACCTGAAGCGCCGTATCTGCGCATGCGCGTGACATCATTTTGCACTTCTGCGCATACACGAGCGGCAAAACCAGGAAGTAACCCTTTCCTCTAATAAGTAAGACTATTAACCTGATTTATAATTTATCTGATTTGTTGTTGTTTAGTCGTTTAGTCGTGTCCGACTCTTCGTGACCCCATGGACCAGAGCACGCCAGGCACTTCTGTCTTCCACTGCCTCCCGCAGTTTGGTCAAACTCATGCTGGTAGCTTTGAGAACACTGTCCAATCATCTCGTCCTCTGTCGTCCCCTTCTCCTTGTGCCCTCCATCTTTCCCAACATCAGGGTCTTTTCTAGGGAGTCTTCTCTTCTCATGAGGTGGCCAAAGTATTGGAGCCTCAGCTTCACGATCTGTCCTTCCAGTGAGCACTCAGGACTGATTTCCTTAAGAATGGATAGGTTTGATCTTCTTGCAGTCCATGGGACTCTCAAGAGTCTCCTCCAGCTCCATAATTCAAAAGCATCAATTCTTCGGCGATCAGCCTTCTTTATGGTCCAGCTCTTACTCCCATACATCACTACTGGGAAAACCATAGTTTTAATATACGGACCTTTGTTGGCAAGGTGATGTCTCTACTTTTTAAGATGCTGTCTAGGTTTGTCATTTCTTTTCTCCCAAGAATGGTTAAGATATTGCATAGCAAAAATACCACATTCTCCTTTGTGGGTAAATTTCACGAATGCGTGAAGTCAGCATGTGGAAAGGCAGAAATAAACACCCTCTCACACACAAGCCTTCATGCATCCTGGATACTAATGTCTTTTCTGGTTTTCTCTCTCTCCAAATGATAGAAATCTAGGCACTTTCTGCTTTTAAGATTAGTAGCTGAAACACGCAAGCACTGAATAATGTACTGGAGTCTGACTTGCAAAAGAGAAGGGACCCAGCCTCCTCCCAAACCCAGGCAGAGGATCTCTTTGAGAAATAAAGATGGCATCCTTAAATAGGTTTCACATAACGATACAATAAAACCATATCCTGAACACACCCTCGCAGTGAGGAGGGATGGAGGTAAACATCTCCTGTCTAAATTTTCTAGGCAGCAGGGAAGCTTCTATTACATTGGCAGGTTTATAGAGGGACTTAATTATATAATCTGTTCCTCATCCTCTATGCCTTGGTGATTCTTCATGCCATTATCTACAGCTCTGGCAGAAAGTAGCTTCCAGCTATAGCTAAAATAGCAAGTGGGAATTCTGCTCACATTCGGGCAAGTTTCCCCTGCTGACAACTTACAGGTTTGGGGAACAGTCATTTGAGGGGAGAAGCCACCATTTCTGCCCAAGAAAGATTCTCATTGCATTAGCTCTCCTACCGATTAATCTGTACAAACCTGAGTATAGAGGAGTTGCAAATCTATCTCATCTGAAGCATAGCTGTCAACCGTCCCTTATTTGGTGGGAAACTCTCTTATCCCAGCGCCGTGTCCCTCTGCTGTCCCTTATTGATGATGTCCCTTAAATTTCCCGGGTTTCAAAGGAAGCAGCTCCTCTCCCTCCCTCCCTGCCAGCCAGGGAGGAGGGAGGCCCCAACTGTGTTGCTTGGCTGCGTTGCTCAATAAGGAGTCTAAGAATGACTGGGGGGGGGGTAGAGCTTGCATGCCTTGTGCCAATCAAATCGGCCGCGTTGCCTGGGGACTCGCCTTTGCTCAGCGCTTCCCAGTGGAGAGGTGACGGTGGTTTCCCTTGCTGCATCCCCTTTGCCAGGTTGCTGCGCTGTGGGAACCACCACTTGAGGCTTTGTTTGGCTGCTGGCTGGGCTTTCTGCCTTTGCCTCAGAGGGGCTCAGAAGTCAAACATAGCTGTGCTTGGGAAATCCCTTATTTTGGCTGCTGATCCCTTATTTTCTTTTTTCTTTTTTTAAATATTTTTTATTGTGTTTTTTCCAGATAGAAATACAAAGTCAGATATACAAAGAAATAACAGAAAAGAAAAGGGAAAGAAAAAGAAAGTCATCTTTTCAAAACATTTTTCCATAACCAACCGGACTTCCCCGCGTCTCCCTCACCGTGCGTTCTTTACAATAAAATTATTCAGCAAATTATAACCTTATTTCGTGCATTCTTTTGTTCCTTCAAATAATTAGAATTTAGGTTTAAAATACTTATTGTCAATTTACCCTAAAAACATATGTAATGTTATTTTAAACATTAGTCCTTTCATTAATATAACTTAATTTATCATATCTTAGCTGATCCCTTATTTTCGAGGCTGCTGGTCCCTTATTTTCAAATCTGCAAGTTGACAGCTATGATCTGAAGGTCTCTGGAAACTTTATTATTTATCTATTCCTAATTTGTTATGTGTTAAGTTTCTCGTTGATAAGTCGCCAGGCTACCTAATTTTCGCTTTCTAAAGCAAAATGTGAATCAAAGCACTTTGAAAACATAACTTCTTCAAATTTTGTGGCCTGGTTCTCCAAGCAAGAGCTTATCCACAGTTAGCTTTTGGCCTGCATTTTCGAGGCACAGGTCTACACTTTAAAGCATTGTGTCTGAGTGCTTTTTTTGGTTTTATGTTTTGCTCTTGAGATTTCCGTGTGAAAACCTGCTCTTTAAAGCTGAAGTGCAACAAACAGCTTGCTCTGATTCAGTGGTAAAGGACAGGTTTTCATGGGGAAAGCTCTAAAATAAAAATAAAATAAAATACTTGGACACAGAGTTTTAAAGTGTGGACTGTTCCTGGAAAGAACGGGTGAAAGGTAAGCAGGGGCGCCAAGTAGGGGGTGACAGGGGGCAGGTGCCCCCCCCCCCAAATTGCAAATCAAAGCTCCCCCCCCCCAGCAGACTTCAGACATAGTCTAAAAACTATGTGTGTGAATTTCCGGGTGTCAAAAAAGTTATTTATGTATGCTACTACTGTGGCCCGTGTTTTGTTAGCCCCAAAATGGAAAACGAGCGAGGTCCCAACTAAAGAAGACTGGCAACTTAAGCTGATAGAATATGTGCAGCTTGCAGGCTTAACATATAGAATAAGAGAACAAGAAGAACATATGTTTAAAGAAGATTGGAAAATGTTTATTGAATATATGGGGGAAATTGTATACATTTGAAAATGTTGGCAGCATTAAGATAAATTCAACAGTGTAGATAGGTTTTGATGGATGTAACAATGGAATACTGAATGGTTTAGTTTATGTAAAATATGCAGGGATATGTGGTATGTAAACTGAACCACAGAAAGAGAAGAAGGGAAGTCATTGATATTTTAAGGATGTTTAAATGAGTATTCAAAATTGTAAAACAGAAAATATGAGTGTGTGTGTGAGAGAGAGAGAGAGAGATTATTACTATTGTTAATTTGAAAACTTGAAAAATAATTTATTTTTATTTTTATTTTTAAGTTCTGCAGTGGCCATGTTTACATGGTTGCGGTGTTATGTACTGAAGTTCTCACCCTGGGCCAGCAGGGGGATACTGTAGCTAGTTATGCAAATGAAGGATTGAAAGTGACGTTCAGTGATTGGATAGTTTTAGAAAGTTGCTACAGTAACGTTGTACTGGAGCTCTATATAAGCAGGCTGACTGAACCCTTCAGTTCAGTTCTGTTCTGGCCTCTGAATAAACAAGAGGTGTTTGAAGAATCGCTGTGTCGTCTGATATGTTCACCCTCAACTTAACATGAGGGTCAGCCACATAACATGTCAGCATGTCCCATGATTTCCAGGAGACAATCTGGTGAAGAAGTTGAAGCAGAACAGGAATGTGGTACCTGCCGGGAAACCCCCATACGCACGCAGAGCTTCTGGACTGGGACAGTGAGGTAAGATTTCAATAAAGCATTTAGGATCGCAAACTGGTTTAACTTGACCTATTTAAATACTTGGTTAGACCATATCCTAGCAGGATAAATCTCCTGGTTTCTCTGTCTTTCCTGAAAAAGATGGTGGCAGCCGGCTTCCTGACACAGGCCGTGAAACATGGCTGGTGAACTAAATTCATCCTGATAAGTCCTAAATTGTGCCGCCCAGTACCAAATGCATCGCTCCTGTCAGGATATTCAAATTTGCTTGGACTCTTGTAACGAGTCATGAATTATTTTGTACCAAACATTAATTCTGCTCCAGCGCTGGGCTGTGCAAAGCCCTCTGCTGCCATTTATTGCTTATTTCTGATCTAGAGGAACGAAATCCGCTGCCACTTATCAAGCGATAAGCAAGTTATAGACTGAATCCTTAAGCACATTGTTGCTTATATTGACGGAAATTATCCCAACCTGGTCCCAAATTGAATTTTAATCCTCTTTTGCAATATCCAAATCTAAATCCTCATTCTCTTTATCTCTGCATTTTGTATAATCCACTGAACGACTCACCAGTTAAGCACTACACATATTGGGGAAATTGTCGGGAGGGGGAAATTGGGGGGGGGGGCTGACAACTTAGTTTCCAAAATATTAATTCTCATTTTTTTTTTCTGCTGAGCTCATTGCAATGCAAGACAACCAGCTCACTTCCTTAGAAACAGATGCTGGCCAAATTCTTTCTCTTTGTGTGTGTCTGGGTAGCGTTGCAAGAAAGGAAAACAAAAGACATGTGCTCTATTTTTGCCAGGACAATTTGCAGGTGGATTACACTCCTGCATGTGTCTCTATGTTTACAAAAGGATAATGTGTTATTGTTGTTATTGTTATATATTTATTTATACCCTTTCCCTAATGGGACTCAAAGCGACTGACGGATAAAAACAAGAACTGCTTAAAACATAGAAAAATGAATTGCTGAACTTTGACAGAATTTTAAAAAGCCTTAAACATCTCAGGACCGCAATACCTCAAGGACCGCCTCTTTCCATATGAACCTACACAGACCCTGAGATCACCTTCTGAGGCCCTCCTTCGTGTGCCCCCTCCTTGAGAGGTTCGTAGGGTGACAACATGAGAACGGGGCCTTCTCTGCAGTGGCTCCCTGTCTGTGAAATGCTCTCCCCAGGGAAGTTCGCCTGGTGCCTTCATTACACACCTTTAGGCACCAGGCAAAAACGTTCCTTTTTAACCAGGCCTTTGGTTGATTTGATTGACATCCCAAGCCCTTTTAAAATGTGTTTGGGTTTTTTTTGGGGGGGGGGGAGATAGATAGATAGATAGATAAAAACATAACTGTTCAAGTCACAAGAAGCCTTGTCTATAGGATGCTATCAGTGGCTACTACACATGATGGCTGTGCTCTACCTCCAAAAAATAATTTTGAGGTATTTATATAATAATATATACCGTATTTTTCACCCTATAGGACTCACTTTTTCCCCTCCAAAAATGAAGGGGAAATGTGTGTGCATCCTATGGGGCGAATGCAGGCTTTTGCTGAAGCCTGGAGAGCGAGAGGGGTCGGTGCGCACCGACCCCTCTCGCTCTCCAGGCTTCGCTCAGCTCTCCGCAAGCCACGGGAACCCGGCGCCCAGCTCCCGCGGCTTGCAGAGAGTTGCCTGCCTACTGAAGCCTGTGTGCGCTGAGCTCAGCGCGTCCAGGCTTTGCGCACCTCTCCGCAAGCAGTGGGAGCCCGGCGCTGGGCTCCCACTGCTTGCGGAGAGTTGCCTGCATGCGCTGAGCTCAGCGCGTCCAGGCTTCACGCAGCTCTCAGCAAGCAGTGGGAGCCGGCGCTGGGCTCCCACGGCTTGCAGAGAGCTGCCTGTTCTGGGGTCTGGGGTCGGGGGAAGCTCGGGCTTCCCCCTCCCCAGCCCCGCACCTGGGGGGGGAAAAATAATCCCCCCCTTTATTTCCCCCCCAAAAAACTAGGTGCGCCTTATGGGACGGTGCGTCCTATAGGGCGAAAAATACGGTATTTATATAATATTTGAATAATAATAACACAGTTTATTATTTATATGCCACCCATCTGAGTGGGTTGCCCCAGCCACTCTAGGTGGCTCCCAACAAAATATATAAAAAACCCACAATAAAACATTAAAAAACTAAACCAAAAGATACAAACACAAGTATGAAATATGAATGAACAGAATAATAATTTTATTCTTATCTTCTTATGCACTCCTTCACATCAGATAATTTTCTCTCTTGTTTAAAATAAAGAATAATGCTACATAGCATTTAAATTTTGAAAGATGCCACAACTCACCCATGGTCATGACAGAGTTTGTTACTGGGTCTTGACCCACCCATTGGAGGACAATGGCTCATCTCACGCTACATAAGTTCAAGAGATGAGCAAAGTCCCTCTCAGAAACCGTCACCTTGTTACATGTCAGCACCTATTTTCAACTCTCTTCCGCTTCCTTCAAGAGCTGAGGAAGAGACATTCTAAACTTGCCCCGTTGGAGAGATAACCTTCAGAATGTAAATCAGCAGCCTCGTGCCCCGATAGCCCAGCAGTGCAGAGAAACCTGTCTCCACCTAAACAATCACAGCAGCAGAGGAAGGTAGCAAGGGGAAAAAAGCATCTGCTGCCCAGCTCGCTGTTTGTCTCGATAATGTGATTGCTTAGATCTGAGCTGTGATCATTTAAATGTTAATAACACCATTAAGGCAAAGATGGGCAAAGAAACAAACCATCAGCTGCAGAGATGAGGCTAGATTTTGCTCATCTCTGCTATTACAGCATAAATCAGGACCCTGTACCAGGTATAGCAAGCGAGCCACACAAAACGTGAGCACTAACTAGGTGTCAAGCCCAGATTTTTCTCTGCAGGTGGCAAAAATCCCTACTACCAGGATGTGTGTGTGTTTTGCTGGGGTGTTTGGATAATAGGAAACTGCTTTATACCAACGATCCACCTAAACTGACTGGCAGTGACCCTCCAAGGTTTCATAGTGAAGTCTTTTCCTACCCTACCCGGGGATGCTGAACCTGAAACCTTCTGAATGCAATGCAGGTGTTTACCACTGTGCACCTTGAACTGCAAACTCTTGTTTACCTGTTACAGATAGGTAGCCGTGTTGGTCTGCCATAGTCAAAATAAAAAAATTCCTTCCAGTAGCACCTTAAAGACCAACTAAGTTAGTTCTTGGTATGAGCTTTCGTGTGCATGCACACTTCTTCAGATACACAGTGTATCTGAAGAAGTGTGCATGAGTGTATCTGAAGAAGTGTGCATGCACACGAAAGCTCATATCAAGAACTAACTTAGTTGGTCTTTAAGGTGCTACTGGAAGGAATTTTTTTATCTTGTTTACCTGGTTGGAGATGTGTCTTGCTATACAAAAGCTTGTGTTCATTGCCCTGCCCACTGTTTGCCTCTGGCTTGCTCCTCTGGTTGCTTTTGAAGGAATGTGACCTTCAGTCTGAAAAGGGCTCCTTGCCAGCATGGTGTAGTGGTCAAGAATGGCGGACTCGTAATCTGGTGAACTGGGTTCGCTTCCCCGCTCCTCCACATGCAGCTGCTGGGTGACCTTGGGCCAGTCACACTTCTCTGAAGTCTCTCAGCCTCACTCACCTCACAGAGTGTTTGTTGTGGAGGAGGAAGGGAAAGGAGAATGTTAGCCACTTTGAGACTCCTTCGGGTAGTGATAAAGCGGGATATCAAATCCAAACTCTTTCCCCATGCCAACATCATTCCTGTCATGTGGGAATCCCTTGCAGATGGCCTGGAGGCAGGTAGTCAATTCATGTATTCATAGCAGTGACCAGAGGTGAAATGACTGCTGGAAGGAGCACAGAGAGAAGAAACGCCATGGTGTATCTGCAGCAGCACAACTGGACGCCTTCATCTGCCCCAGCTGAAATGAAACATGTCTCTCCTGCATCAGTCTGTTGACCAACAGCTTGACCTCACCCCCAGAGGCGCACTCCTTCATTGTTTCCTGAGACAGATGGATGCCAACCTAACATCCAGCTTCTCCCCCCCATTGTAACTGAATGACCCAGTGTGTTCTAGTATCCTGTGGAGAACGATTTCACTCATTCACGCTTTTCATAATATTGCAACATCTGATCCCATCCATTTTATTTTCTGAGCAAAACTCCAGCTATTTCGGGCCCTTCCTTCATGGAGAACTTGATCCATCCTTGTGATTGTTTTGGGAGGGGGGGAATGGCTGGCTGCTGTTGATGAGTCACCCTTCCCTACTGTGTGTGAAGGTACAATTAATTACTAAATCTTGTGGCTCATTTGACACTCCATGCTCTACTTGTGCAGGGAGGACTGTGCTGTGGCAATCTGCTTCTCCGTTACGGTTGGGGGCTTAGCAGAGCTAGCATTGCACCAGCTGCCACGCTTTGGCACCCTGCGAAGGGGGAAAAATTGTTACTTTTGATATTTCCCCTGTGAGAGAAGAAACTGGAGATGAGTCTCCAGCTATGAAACAAGAACAACTCCATGCAAATGAGCGGAGTTTCTAAAAGTGGAATCATGTGAATCTTGAACAAAGGAAGCTGATTTAGTCCTATCCTTGGTCCATCTAGCTCACTATTGTCTTCACTATTGTCTGTCGGCTGCTCTCCAGGATTTCAGACAGGGGACATTCCCAGCTCTGTCTGGAGATGCTGAGGAATGTCGCCATGGACCTTTGGCATGCAAGGCAGATGTACTAGCACTGAGCCATGGTTCTTCCTGGAGGGACGCGGGTGGAGCTGTGGGTTAAACCACAGAGCCTAGGACTTAGTGATCAGAAGGTTGGTGGTTCGAATCCCCGTGACGGGGTGAGCTCCCGTTGCTCGGTCCCAGCTCCTGCCAACCTAGCAGTTTGAAAGCACATCAAAGTGCAAGTAGATAAATAGGTACTGCTCCATGGGAAGGTAAACGGTGTTTCCGTGTGCTGCTCTGGTTTGCCAGAAGTGGCTTAGTCATGCTGGCCACATGACCCGGAAGCTGTCTGTGGACAAATGCCAGCTCCCTTGGCCAATAAAGCGAGATGAGCGCCGCAACCCCAGAGTTGGTCACGAGTGGACCTAATGGTCAGGGGTCCCTTTACCTTTACCTTATGGTTCTTCCCTAAGAGGAAACAAACACATGCAGCCCAGTAGCTTCTTTGCAGTTCTCCAGGATTTTATAAAGGGGGAATTCCCTGCTCTGCCTGCAAATTCCAAGGGCATTCTTCATGCTAAAAGAGATACTCATCCACTGAGTTACGTCCCTGTCCTAAAGGCTTAGAACATAGGGTGCTTCTTTAAACTGATCCAGACGATCAGACTATGAGAGGCACCATCTTGCACCTAAGATTGAGGGGGGCCCAGCATGCAACACACACGTGTGACGTCATGCGTATGACACGTGACATGCATGCAACATTGCATCCTCGGAAGGAGGTCGAGCATGGAGGCCAGAGCAGTACAGCTTCCTCTCTTGCTCTCAGGAGGAGCCAGCCACTGAACCACGCCACACTCAGCTCTGCACTTGGCCTCCCCCACCTCTTCTGCCAGCTGATATTGAGGGGGCTTAAAGACACCTCTTGGGATGCAGGTGGCGCTGTGGGTTAAGCCACAGAGCCTAGGACTTGCCGATCAGAAGGTCAGCAGTTCGAATCCTCACGACGGGGTGAGCTCCCGTTGCTCGGTCCCTGCTCCTGCAAACCTAGCAATTTGAAAGCATGTCAAAGTGCAAGTAGATAAATAGGTATCGCTCTGGCGGGAAGGTAAACGGTGTTTCCGTGTGCTGCTCTGGTTCACCAGAAGCGGCTTAGTCATGCTGGCTGCATGACCCGGAAGCTGTACGCCAGGTCCCTCGGCCAGTAATGGGAGATGAGCACCCCAACCCCAGAGTTGTCCGTGACTGGACCTAACGGTCAGGGGTCCCTTTACCTTTCTAAAGACACCTCTGCCCCTAGGAGTTGGCGTGCCTGCAGCCCATCTGGGTTGGCATTTTTGCATTGACTGACAGCCCTACTGCAACATTTCATGCGGGACTCCTTATCAGCCCTACCTGATGGTGCCAGGGATTGAACCCAGAACCTTCTGCATGCAAAGCAGCTGTTTTACATCTAAGCTACGGCTCTCCAAAAAGAAAAAGGTTCACAGGGGAGCATAAATATATTAACTTGAGGCCATCACCTCCTGCTTAAGATCCCCCTGCCCATCACGATGCTATCAATCCATTTCTAGCATTTTACTTGGCTATGAACTTCTCAGAATGACAAGAGGGTGATTTGGGAGATATAGTAAGGCTTCTAGGAAGCTTTTTCATTTTGGAGTTACAGAGTAAAGTGAATCAGCCTTTTGCTTTCTCCCAGGAACTACTTATCTCCAATCTTTCAATTAAAGGTCAAAAAATGAAAGGAGACGGACCAGTCATCTATTATGTTTCCCCACACCAACCATGCCTGTTGTAAGGGCACCTATCTCTTCCCTTTTTCTGAACCCCCCCCCCTTTTACATCACTGTGTCTAAAGTGGTTTGAGATGAGGTCTTCTGCTGCTTTAAAAATAATCTCCCCAGAATTGCCATTTTGTAGCATAAAAGGATGCCTTGATGGAAATGTTGGCCTGTCTCAGCCACCTCCTCCTCATGGCCACAGTTCCCTGCTCCACCAACAAACAAATAAAAAAATCAATATTTTTGATTTACAGCATTCATATTTTATCATTCATTTGGGCCTGAATAGAGACAATTGTTTCATGTCCTGCTATAGGTGCTCATGAACTCAGCATTACCAAGTCCATTGTTTTGTTACCTACCGTTGCTGTGAAGGCGATCACACAGGGTCCCCGGACGTTTGACGGTCTATTGATCCCTGTGCCACCTCTGTGATTGCTTCCCCGCTGCCACTGTCTGGACTCTCAGGTACACATGGAGTCCAGACAGTTGTTAACATTAAACCACATAAACAAGTCTATTTTATAAGCATTAACAAGTTTATGGTTTCAGATAATTTTTCTTGTCAGTTTCTTAATCTTAGTTTCTTTACCGGCCTATACCTTCCTAATAACTTCTAACTGATTATCCCAACTGTCTATCTGACTCCTCTTAACAGATTCTCTCAGTCTCTCACATCAAACTATCCTAACCCACAGACTTATCCTCCCTCTCTCTTCTCTAACACCAGACTGACTCCTTAACAACCTAACTCTAACTCCTCCCCTTGGGTTCCCACTTGCCAATCACTTCACACTCATTTAACCCTTTCCTTATGACCCAGCATGATGTCACCTAGGAGGGCAAACGCCACAGTCACTCACAGAAATCAGTACACCTATAGGTAAAAATGTAGCCCTGGACCCTAAACTATATATTTTGTCTATTTTTAATAAAGGTAAATGCAGGTTGTATGCTTGAAAAGTGTAAGAAGGGGCTGGGAAGTTGCTTCACACTATATGCTAGACAACTGGTTCAAGAAAGTTACGTTCATTGCTATTAGCTGCTTGTCAGTAGCCCTTGAAGCTCACTGCAAAGCAGCAGGGACCCAGTGCTAAGCTGGATCTGTCATTGAATTCTACTCAATATTGATCCAGAGTAGAGCAGAGTAAAAATTTGAACACGTTGCAGGATTCCCAAAAAAATAGATCAGATGCAATTGTATTTCATCCAGCAGAGCTTTACTGCTACTGAAGGCAAATGAACGTGATGGTCACAAATCCAATACATTCAGGATTGGCACTGTCCATAAGAAATCCAGTTGCAGCAGACTTAACTTAAACTTACAATGACTTATAATAAATCTAAACCTTAACACTGTATACAGAACCCCACACCAGAAGGAAGAGAGATAGAAAGAGAAAGTTAAACCCAGACTCCTTCTGGCCTCTTATTATAGTCAGCATGATGTTGATAGAAAGAGATAACAGAACCAGTTTAAGCCAGCTGCACTCAGCTTCTCTGAAGGAATAACCCAAACACCATGAAATTTCTGCTTGTTTCTTTCACACAGAGAAGTTTCCATAACCCTCTTGAACTAATTAGAATAGGAAAGATCTCTACACATCAGATCAGTTGATGTGAAGGGAAAGCAATCCTGCTTGGTGTGGATGTTTTCTGCCTTCATTTCATTTTATCTGCTCACTTATTATGTGACCGTTAATCAATTAATCATAAGAATGTTACTCCTGCTGGACCAGGCGAAAGGCCCATCTAGTCAAGTATTGTGTTCTCACAGTGGACAACCAAATGCCATATTTTTTATGAACATGTCTCCTCTTCCAGAGAGCCAGTGTGGTGTGGTGGTTAAGAGTGGTGGACTCGTAATCTGGTGAACCAGGTTCGCTTCCCCGCTCCTCCACATGCAGCTGCTGGGTGATCTTGGGATAGTCACACTTCTCTGAATTCTCTCAGCCCCATTCACTTCACAGAGTGCTTGTTGTGGGGGAGGAAGGGAAAGGAGAATGTTAGCTGCTTTGAGACTCCTTACAGTAGTGATAAAAGCGGGATATCAAATCCAAACTCCTCCTCTTCCTTTACAGTCATCCAAGTTGACTTGAAGAGACTTCAGGGCCAGTGCCAAGAGCCAGCACTGTTTTGCATCTATCAAGGCCCCTCCTCCTGCAAACACCCCTTCAGACACCTGCAATCTCCCGAAGAAAGTAGACAGCAAGAACAGAGAGGCCATGAAGTGGTATCATCCTGTTGCCTTGTGATCTCTCTCTACTTGGGTAGCCCTAGAGCAGCCTTTCTCAACCTGTGGGTCCCCAGATGTTGTTGAACTACAACTCCCATCACCCCTAGCTAGCAAGGCCAGAGCTCAGGGATGATGGGAGTTGTAGTCCAACAACATCAGGGGACCCACAGGTTGAGAACCGCTACCCTAGAGGGAGAGGGCAGTAGCAGCTTTGACAGTGATGAGGAGGAGGTGGTCATACTGAGAGAAGACCCCTTGCCTTCCCCTAAAGACAATTTTCCCAAGCCATACCCCACCACTTAATCTGTTATTGAGAATTTCCTGATAAACATGGGCTTGAACATAGAAAGCTGAGTCAGCCTAAACTGGTCTACCTAACTCAGTGTACTGATGTGTAGCAGCTTTGCAGGGTTTTCAGACAGCATTCTTCCCAGCCCTGCCTGGAGATGGCAGAGGATTGAATCTGGGACTTTCTGTATGAAGGACAGATACTTCCCCCCAGAGCTACGCCCCATCCTGGCTAACAACTGTGCAAGCAGAAATCTCACTGTGTCCATGTGCCAATGAGAGTCTTCAGCCTTCTTATCATCACTGCACATACAGATGGCCTGGGCCTCTCTCATCAACCTCTGCGACGGTTTTTGTCTGCTCTAGAGAGGCAGTGCAGTCCTTCAGACCATCAGCCTCCTTTTATTGGAAAGGCACTTGGCAGTGGCTTTTCTTTCCTCATCTTTAAGAAGAGGCCTATCAGCTGGGGAAGATCTTCAAGAACATGGAGTGAATCGAAAGATTGCTCTAACGCGCTTAGCTATTCTGAGCTTGACTGCCATTAAGTCCTCTTCAGAGCACGTCTCTCACTGCTGCAGGTGGCTTTGTTGCTGAATAAAGAGCCCACTGCAGCATCGGCGGTGAATGAGTCACCTTCCTAAAAATGAAACTTGAAAACTCTTTGATCAGACATTTCCTGCTTTAGCATTCCGTTTTGAGAACAAAGCGGGGAACTATTTGCGGCGAGGATGTGAGCGCCGAGATTTACACCGCGTTCTGATGAATTAACATATTTGTTCAGCAGCTGTCGGGATCCTTAACACATGCACACACATGCACAGAACGCTCACTCTGGGTGGGAATGCACATGAATGACAATAACAAGCAAAACACAAAGCCCCCTTTTGTTGTTGAAAGTCTTCGATATCTGTATATTTGTTGCGGCGGCGAGAAAAAAGGTACAGAGAGGGAGCAGAATGCGTTTCCTTTTTCAAACTGAGGCTTACGGAGTTGCTGCTGGCTGCTTCTAGGCTGTGGAGATCCGGGCTGAGGCAGAGTTTGGTCAAAGGATTTTAAAAAGCATGCTGTCCAAATTGGGAACCTGGGGCAGCAGGCAAGGCTGGGCTTCAGGACCCTGGATAGAGCACATTGGAGCTGGATGTGAGATGAAGGGTGAGCAAGCGAGACAACTTTGAGGACTCATCCAGACTTCCTTTTGTGCTGTGTGTCTAGGCTTCAAAGCCTCATGTCCAGGTGTTGTTGTTGTTGTTTTGCCCCAGTGCTTTCCTGTGAAAACGGGCTCTTTACCACAGAATCAGAGCAAATGGCAATATCAGGAAAACCCAAATTGCCATTTGTTCTGATTCAGCATTAAAGAGTGGGTTTTCCTGGGGAAAGCAGGAGTAGGGTGGGGAGCAGTAGGTGGGTGGGAAGCACTTGGGCACAGAGTTTTAAAATGTGGATCTGTGCCCTGAAAGCATGAGGCAAAAGGTAAACATGGATGAGCCCAGGGTGTTGCTCCAGGACTGGCCAAAAAGCCAGTGGAAGTAGGGAAGTAGCTGGTTTTAGCCCCATCCCCCTGGCAAAGATCACATCCAAGTTATATGGCTGTGGTTTGGCACTGTAGGGTCTCCACTCCCTGCCAAGTATTCTGGGAGCTGTCCTTTGTCGAGGGTGTTGAAGGTTGTTGCTGATCAGAAGGTCGGTGGTTCGAATCCCCGCAATGGGGTGAGCTCCCGTTGTTTGGTTCCAGCTCCTGCCAACGTAGCAGTTAGAAAGCACAAAATGCAAGTAGACAAATAGATACCGCTCTGGCGGGAAGGTAAACAGCATTTCCGTGCACTGCTCTGGTTCTCCAGAAGCGGCTTAGTCATGGTGGCCACATGACCCGGAAGCTGTATGCCGGCTCCCTCAGCCAATAAAGCGAGATGAGCACCGCAACCCCAGAGTCGGCCACGACTGGACCTAATGGTCAGGGGTCCTATATCCCTCCCAGTGCTACAGTTATCAAAGTTCCTGTGGTCTGACTAAGGCGAATCAAGATATGAGTATGGACATCTCCACCCCTCTCTTAACAACAACAACAACAACAACAACAACAACAACAACAAGCACTGATACAACACAGATCACCTTAGTTTGAGATAGGTAATAGATATTTATTTGCACCATCAACCAGCCATTGCAACTTGTGTACAAAAATGCAAGCATAAACAATGACCAAACTAAATTTAAAAGCACCAACCACTGCAATTTGTGTCTAAAGTACAAACATAGACAAACACAAATGATAAGACAAAATCATTGAACTAAATAAAAAAAATCAAAACATACAATTTCAAGCAACTGTTAGAGAATTTTAAAATATACAATTTTGAACAACTGTTTTCCCTTTCCACCAGTTAACATCTGACAATATGTATTTCATTCATAGGGGTTTCTTCACTTTTTTGTATTGAAGTCCTGGGCCAAATTCACATGTGCAAATAGGTATAAGGGTGGCTGCCAACTCAATTTCCCCCCAGCTGCACCATACAGCAAATAATTTGTGTGAGGAGCTTTTCATACAGCATTCCTTTTTTATTTTTCATTGCAAATATAACAAAATGGGGGGGGGGGTCAGTTCAAATTAGCAATAAGAGTAATCCATCAACCCATCAAAAAAAGATAATAATCCACCAAGCCTATTTTTTAACAACAACAACAACAATTTTATTATTTATACCCGCACATCTGGCTGGGTTTTCCCAGCCACCCTGGGCGGCTCCCAACATAATATTAAAAACACGATAAAACATCAGACATTAAAAATTTCCCAATACGGGGCTGACTTCAGATGTCTTTTAAAAGTCAGATAGTTGTTTATTTCCTTGACACTTGATGAGAGAGGGTTCCACAGGGCGGGCGCCACTGCTGAGAAGGCCCTCTGCCTGGTTCCCTGTAACCTCACTTCTCGCAGTTATATTAATAAACATTAACATAAGCCATCCATATATCCAAATAGGCAACATGCTTTGCCATTTTTCAGCACCCTAGTGCAAACGGTCTAGGTGGAGTGATTTACTTACATCAGAACCCAGCCCCTAGCTTTCGAGTCCTAAACATAGATTGATTAGGAACGACAAATGCCAACATTAGCAGAAGATTTATCACAGCTGGTCAATATGCTCCAGCTCATACCTGCTTTACTATTTTATGCTTTGTAATTATATGGCTGCCACAGTGTAGACATTCAACAATGTTATAATTAGAGAGTACCGTATTTTTCGCTCTATAACATGCACCCGACCATAACACGCACGTAGTTTTTAGAGGAGGAAAATCCGTAGGCATGCCACCCGTAGGCATTCCCTCCATAACATGCACAGACATTTCCCCTTACTTTCTAGGAGGAAAGAAGTGAGTGTTATGGTGCAAAAAATACGGTAATTAACTAAAGCAATTCATGAGTTGCTTTGGAACACAAGGAACTGATAGCACAGAGATAGGCAAACTGTCTCCATAATGATTTGCTGCTTTTACCATGAAAAGTCCATATTTTTACCATCTTTAGGCTCTCCACTGTCATTTCTGAAGAGAAGCATTGATATGTTTTTGCAAAAACTGGCATACTATTTAGTGTAATGATCTGTATGTTTTAATAGCACACAGACACACATATTCTATTAATGCATATATTTCTTTTACAAAAGCTATTTCTATTATAGCTGTAAGTCACATGGAGTCCCTGTCAGGGAAAAAGGTGGATGTTGATGATAATAATAAGAATGACATTTTATTTTATTCTATTTTTTATTTTATTTATTGTCTCTTGGTTAGTATTTATTCTAGATATTTGTAGCCCCCCAGGGCTACAGGGACACGGAACTTAGGCTACAACTGGAACGAGTGGTTGCCACTTTTAGTTTTTCATTTTTCTAGTTTTAAGTTGGCCAAGCTCTCCACATTTCCACATCAGTTTCTTATTAAGTTCTCATGAAAATTAATCAGCATTTTAGTTCACACTTCTCCTAATAAGCATGTGTAGAGAAATGTTTCTCTATATTCTATCCTCCATGAAGTATCATATTCAAATCCAGGCACTTGGTGCTTTCATGGAGGTGAATAATGAATCTTACTTCTTTTGCAATACTTTAATGTTTTACATTAATAATCCTAATGTTTTAATGTTGTATTTTAACCTTGTTTTTTAAATTGTATTTTAATCAGCTTGTTTTTATTATTGGTTGTTAGCCGCTCTGAGCCCAGTCTTGGCTGGGGAAGGCGGGGTATAAATAATAATAATAATAATAATAATAATAATAATTAGTTATTGAATAGGTTTGATCAAAGCTCCATATGGCGGATAATGTGCACCTGCATTTAAAAAAAAATCCATATGGAAGATGGAAGTTGTATTAATTAATTAATATTAAATGCATCTTGCATTCCCATTACAAATATGCTCAAAGCAGCTCAAGATAGAACAGAAATGTTAGTTCTGGTCAGAGTAGATGCATTCAAATCAATAAACAGAGGTTCATTTATTTCACTGGGTTTACTCTGAGAAGACCTCGTTCAGAGGCAACCTTGTTCTGAAAGTGGGAAGGTCCAGAATCCCACCAATGTGCGCCTCAAATCCTTCAAGAGCTGTTGCCAGTCAGTGTACTGAGATAGATGGATCAATTGTCTGACTCAATGTAGGGAAGTTTCTTATGTTCCTATGTAAGTAAAAACTTGACCTCTAAAAAAGCGAAGGCATTACACATGCATTATGCATGGCCCCATTGGAACTGTACATTCAAAGCAGTACTATACCACTTTAAACAGGCATAGCTTTCCCCAAAGAACCCCAGGAAGTATAGTATGCCAAGGATGCTGACAGTTGTTAAGAGACTCCTATTGCCATCACCAGGCTACAATTCCCAGAATTCCCTTAGAAGAAGGATTGATTGGTAAAGCACTCTGGCAAAGCAGATGGGGCCTATATGAGACCCTGCAAGTGTCCCTATTTTCCAGGGACAGCCCCAGATTTACAGAAGCCATCTTGGTGTCCGGTTTGATCCTGGAATGTCCTGCTTTTCCTTAGGATGTCGCTGTTTTCACTGGAGAAATGTTGGAGGGTGTGGAGTTATGCAACTCGCGAGCCAAGGTGATAAGAACCATTCAACCTTTAGAAGACATCTGAAGGCAGCCGTGTATGGGGAAGGTTTTTAAAAATGTTTAATGTTTTATTATGTTTTTATAGATGTTAGTAGGTGCCCAGAGTAGCTGGGGTATAATTATATCATCATCATCATCAACAACAACAACAACAACAGCATCCCTATTTTCATTGGAGAAATGTTGGAGGGTATACTATACTTCAGGCATAGGCAAACTCGGCCCTCCAGGTGTTTTGGGACTACAACTCCCATCATCCCTGACCACTGGTCCTGTTAGCTAGGGATGATGGGAGTTGTAGTCCCAAAACACCTGGAGGGCCGAATTTGCCTATGCCTGCTATACTTCATAGATCCAGATTCTTCCCAAGTCATTGAAGAAATATTACAAACTACTAGAAGAGAATGTGGGTTAACTCACTTTAATGCTCTTTGGAAACTTTTTTTTTAAAAAAATTAGCTGCAGTAAAATATATATGCAATCGTCTTGGAGCATTTACACTTCGCTTGAGGTGATTTTGTGCAAAAGGCCCACTCAGCACTTTGGAGCAGGCATGTGTGAAGCCATTTTCAGCTCTGTTTTCTTTCACAGCCTGGGCCAAAGAACTCTGGAAAAATCCATCTGCTCATCCAAATTTCAGGCAGTTCTCTGGTGTTGCTTCTTTACTTCTATTGCTCCGGCAGCATCACTTTTGCACTTAAGGGCCCTTTTTACGCACATGTACATTTCCATGCACTCATGACACATCACAGATTTTGAAGCCTTAAGGCTGCATAAAAAGACTCACTAAATGCTGGTGGTTTGGTGTGAGAGGACCCAAATATCACAAAACAGGGGATTTGATTAAAAGAAATACAGATATTTTAAATAATGCAGATATCTAGAGAATGCATAAAGATATTAACAGAGGTTACACATTTATGCACAATGGCTTTGGAGTGGATGTTAACATTTTGGGCTAAGGGTTCAGAATTGATGGTGCTACAATATTCAACATGATTTGAATGTCATTCTCTCTCTCTCTCTCTCTCTCTCTCTCTCTCTCTCTGTGTGTGTGTGTGTGTGTGTGTGTGTGTATTCTCTAGAATACAGCAACAAGGCTCCTTCTAAGGCCTTACAATGTTTTCTCGATTTAGTACTGAAGAATGTGACAAGGGGAAACTGCTCATACCCACACCTAGAAAGTGAGGATCAATTGCAAAACCTCTCGAACCAGACATTCTAGGCACAGGACTAGTGGAAATACGGAGGCACTCTAAGATGAGACAAGGTTCATATGTTATGTTCTAGCCAGGGGCTGGATCCCATAGACAAAGTGGCAAGGCTGGTCAAAGGCTACCAGCCGATGGAGAACTCCAAGTGAGGAACGTGGTCCAAAGAAGGTTGAGAACAGACAGAGACCTTTTAAGCCTCTGTCACCAGATTACTTCCTCCAGGCTCCGTCTGCTTACAGAGAAATTCAGAATCTGAAAGGGTGAACCCCCTGGCCTGAAGATGGGTCTTTCACCCCATCTGCATTATATATTTAAAGCAGTGTAATATCACTTTATAAACAGCAGTGGCTTCCCCCAAAGAACCTTGGGCACTCTAGTTTGTTTAGGGTGCTGAGAGTTGTTAGGAAACACACAACCCCATTCCCCTCACAGAGCTGAGAGTCATGGCTTTCCCCCAAAGAATTATGGGAGGTGTAGTTCGTTAGGGGTGCCAAGAGTTGTTATTCCCTTTGTTGTTGTTTAGTCATTTAGTCGTGTCCGACTCTTTGTGACCCCCTGGACCAGAGCACGCCAGGCACTCCTGTCTTCCACTGCCTCCCTCAGTTTGGTCAGACTCATGTTTGTGGCTTCAAGAACACTGTCCAACCATCTCGTCCTCTGTCTTCCACTGCCTCCCGCAGTTTAGTCAAACTCATGCTGGTAGCTTGGAGAACACTGTCCAACCATCTCGTCCTCCATTGTCCCCTTCTCCTTGTGCCCTCCAACATCTTTCCCAACATCAGGGTCTTTTCCAGGGAGTCTTCTCTTCTCATGAGGTGGCCAAAGTATTGGAGCCTCAACTTCACGATCTGTCCTTCCAGTGAGCACTCAGGGCTGATTTCCTTAAGAATGGATAGGTTTGATCTTCTTGCAGTCCATGGGACTCTCAAGAGTCTCCTCCAGCACCATAATTCAAAAGCATCAATTTTTCGGTGATCAGCCTTCTTTATGGTCCAGCTCTCACTTCCATACATCACTACTGGGAAAACCATGGCTTTAACTATACGGACCTTTGTTGGCAGTTATTCCCTTTACAGAGTTGCAATTCTCAGAGTGGTTTTAAAGTCAATCCTTCTTCCCAAAAACTCTAGAAAGTTTAGCTCTGTGAGGATGCAGAGGTCTCCTAACAATTCTCAGCACCCTTTGGACTTCCAGGGGAACTTATGGCTGCCTAAAATGATATACTGATTTAAATGTAAAATGCAGATGGGGCCTAAGTCTACAAAATGACTTCATGGCTACTAACCCTAACCCCCTAACCCCTTAAACTCCCTGCATGCACTGAAAAGCTTGCCATGATTTTGTGGCATTTTGGCTGGTCCTAATAAACGTATTGCCCAATGGTAGATTACAGAAAATTTCCTTATGGACAAACACAGCTACTTTTGCTTTTAAGATGCATACAGTGTTGTCGTGCCAGATCTCACCCACAAGGGCTTTCCACAAGATGAATGTCAGCACTGAAGAAGCCCTACCCAAAACTATTGTCAAAACATTTTTGCTGTTTCTTGACATTCCTCCTAGGCATTCACCTTGAAATTTCACTTTCAGTGAAATTCAGAGGCAATTTTAGCTCCCTCAAATAAACATTGCACTGGAGTCTTTCCTTTCCAACTAAATAAGGAATGATGGTGTTGATGGACTGCAGGACTTTTATTATAGGGTTACCCCTTACACAAATCACGTTATGAGTTTGCCATTATAGCCTACGACTCAAGCAAGCCCACTCTGCAGCTGTTCATCCAAAGCATTTTACCACAAAATCCAATAAACTTTTTCTAACTTTTAATTAAAAAAATAGAGAGAGAGAGAGACGAGAGAGATTGTAGAACTTGTGTTAAAAGTCTATCCAATAAAACCCACTTTCTAACCTGATAAAGTGTTATAACAGGACTTCTCCTCTACAAGTATTATTTAATAGTAATGAAGACTGTGTAGACAAGCAATATTGGAAAAGCAATAAAAGCTAGGTTGCCGTACATGACAGCTAATTTCTGGATCAATTGATTCACCTGCTATTGATGTGGTAGTATTTATGAAGCCTGACCCCCCCCCAATAAACCATTATGCCCAGCAAACCATTCTTCATTGCTGAATCCCAGACTACTTAGTGTCCTGACTTTTTCCTCTGATTTGCATACTAATAGAATTGTCCAAACCAAATTTTCCCCATTGATGAAAACCTGGCTTTGCCATCACACTTTTAAGAAGACCCAGGACACAAATGTATGGGAGAAAGGTTATATTCATTAAAATGTAACAACTCTAGGGCTCTGCCAAAAAAAAAATATAAAAAAAATTAACCAAAGCAAAATAAAGTCCAGGAAGAGAAGCCTGTTTAAAGAAATTGCTTGCAATCCCAGAAACACGGATTGGAAGAAATCCTCCCTCTTTTTTCTGAGCACCTCTAGTATGGCTTTGACAAGTGCACTGTGGCCGCACCAGCTTGTCATTCCCCCAGTGTGTGTGGCACCCCAAATGTTGTTGTTTAGTTGTTTAGTTGTGTCCAACTCTTCGTGACCCCATGGACCAGAGCACGCCAGGCACTCCTGTCTTCCACTGCCTCCCGCAGTTTGGTCAGACTCATGTTTGTAGCTTCGAGAACACTGTCCAACCATCTCGTCCTCCGTTGTCCCCTTCTCCTTGTGCCCTCCATCTTTCCCAACATCAGGGTTTTTTTTCCAGGGAGTCTTCTCTTCTCATGAGGTGGCCAAAGTATTGGAGCCTCAGCTTCACGATCTGTCCTTCCAATGAGCACTCAGGGCTGATTTCCTTAAGAATGGATACATTTGATCTTCTTGCAGTCCATGGGACTCTCAAAAGTCTCCTCCAGCACCATAATTCAAAAGCATCAATTCTTCGGCGATCAGCCTTCTTTATGGTCCAGCTCTCACTTCCATACATTACTACTGGGAAAATCATGGCTTTTACTACACAGACCTTTGTTGGCAAGGTGATGTCTCTGCTTTTTAGGATGCTATCTAGGTTTGCCATCGCCTTTCTGCCAAGGAGCAGGCGTCTTTTAATTTCGTGACTGCTGTCTCCATCTGCAGTTATCATGGAGCCCCAAAAAGTAAAATCTCTCACTGCCTCCATTTCTTCCCCTTCTATTTGCCAGGAGGTGATGGGACCAGTGGCCATGATCTTCATTTTTTTGATGTTGAGCTTCAGACCATATTTTGTGCTCTCCTCTCACCCTCATTAAAAGGTTCTTTAATTCCTCCTCACTTTCTACCATCAAGGTTGTGTCATCTGCATATCTGAGGTTGTTGATATTTCTTCCGGCGATCTTAATTCCGGCTTGAGATTCATCCAGCCCAGCCTTTCGCATGATGAATTCTGCATATAAGTTAAATAAGCAGGGAGACAATATACAGCCTTGCCATACTCCTTTCCCAATTTTGAACCAATCAGTTGTTCCATATCCAGTTCTAACTGTAGCTTCTTGTCCCACATAGAGATTTCTCAGGAGACAGATGAGGTGATCAGGCACTCCCATTTCTTTAAGAACTTGCCATAGTTTGCTGTGGTCGACACAGTCAAAGGCTTTTGCATAGTCAATGAAGCAGAAGTAGATGTCTTTCTGGCACCTCCAATAACCCCAAGCAAAGTCAGGCAGGGCAACAAGGAGTGCCCTTAACCCAATACTACGTCCTTGGATTACCCCATAACTCTTAAACTGTCTTTCCTGCCCAGACCAGCAGCCAGTTAAACCAATCAAAATGTCACACAAGATCTACCCACCCTGGAAGAATGGCAGATGAAGGTGATGGACTACATGGAACTGGCCGAAATGACTGGCAGAATCCGAGACCAGGGAGAAGAGTCGGCGGAAGAAGATTGGAAGAAATTTAAAGACTATTTACAGAAATATTGTAAAATTAATGAATGTTAGAATGATGTTGGATAGAAATTAAGTGGTTTCCAGCTGTAATGCTTTAAGGGAATATGAAAAATGGGTTGTTAATAGGGGAAAATCTAATGTTACTATTTTAAGACCAAAGATTAGGATGGAGTCGGTGGAAGAAGATTGGAAAAAATTTAAAGTATATTTAGAAAAATATTGCAAAACTAATGAATATTAGAAGGATGCTGGAATGAAGCTATATGGTTTTAGCAGAAATGTAATAAAGAATTAAGTAAAAGCTGATTGATAATGGGCCAAAATGAAAAAATTTAAGGTTAGACCGTTAAGATAAATTATAGAAAAAAAATTGAGAAAGATGGAAAGAATTTGCTGAAATAGTTAATTGAACTAGAATACAAAAAAGGGAGGTGTGAGGAGGTCGATGAAACAAGTAAATGAAAGGTAAAGAAATGGAATATTGGATGTGTGTTTTAGTGTTTTTGTTTCTTTTTGCTGTATTGCTGTATTGTTTTTTTACGTTTTTCTTTTTATGTATTGTAATGTATGTTCTGTTAAACTTTTTATTGTTTTCCTTTTTTCTTTTTTCTGTAATCTTTAAACTTCTAATAAATATCATTTAAAAAAACCAAACAAAATGTCGCCACTCCAACACAAAACTCCCAACAGTATGAAGTACTGTATTTTTTGCTCTATAAGACTCACTTTTCCCCTCCTAAAAAGTAAGGGGAAATGTGTGTGCGTCTTATGGAGCAAATGCAGGCTGCACAGCTATCCCAGAAGCCAGAACAGCAAGAGGGATTGCTGCTTTCACTGCACAGCGATCCCTCTTGCTGTTCTGGCTTCTGAGATTCAGAATATTTTTTTTCTTGTTTTCCTCCTCCAAAAATTAGTTGCGTCTTGTGGTCTGGTGTGGCTTATAGAGCGAAAAATACGGTAGGCAAAAAATGAGAATCCTGTATCAAATAATGGGCTCAACAAATAAATTCATACTCAACCCCCTAACAGGCCACTGGCAAAGCTCCAATGGCATAGGGAGGGAGGGAAGGAGGGCACTGCGAGGAGCAGACTGAAGCATTTGGGTACAGCGGGCTTCAGTGGTCATGTTCTCCACCCAACTGGCTCAAATGAGCTACATGCCCTGAACAAATTTCTCCCCTGAACCCAACCAGCTGAGTCTGCTTAGGAGAGGAGCTGGGGTAGCCTTTCCCAGCTAATTTCTCGGAGACAGAATGAATGGAACCTGAGACCTTCTGGAGCAGAGAAAGCATGTGCTCTACCCTTGAGCGGCTGCTCCTGCTCAATCTCTGTTCCCACTACGGTGGCTTGCAATAAATTTTCCCCAAAAAATGGGGGGGGGGGAGGGAGAAAAAATATTGGAATGCAAGTAAATAATAATTAGAGAGCCAAGATGTGTCCTGAAAGGGAAGATGTGTCAGCGAGCATTTGCATGTGCTGCACAAACAGACATTCTACTAATCCGTATGCTACTTACTTAATCAAATTTAGCAGGCCAGGCAAAAGGTCAAATGCTGATCACACTTTCCTGATCATGACAGCTGCTGATGCCTCCTGTGACTTTAATGCCACATACTAATAAAGCCTGCCTTGCTATTACCATGCTTGGGGGATTCAGCACAATCATGTTTGGAAAGCGTAATAAAATGTTTCGTTGTCGGGAATGTGTGCGTGGCAGAGCAGGAGGCAGAGAACGCTACATTTGCCATTCCGTATGTGCAACAAATAGCTGTGTTAGGTATGTTACAGCTAAAATGTGAAATGTCAGTACTTATTAATGAAAGGAGCAGCACCGGAAAGCCTGATGGAGGCTGACTGATGGGCTTGCTCATTTCAGCAAAGCCCGTTTGTGGCTAGGTACAGCCAGACGTGCTTCTCGGCAGAAAACAATGCATATCGTTTGAATGCCTTTCCAAAAGAAATCCATGATAATATTTTTACTGGTATGGGTGCCCACATACATCTATGTCAATCATTTTTTTTTATGGTAAATCACTTTCAGTTTATTTCCATTTATGAATCACTGCCTGTGAAACATCAGCAATGAAAACCTATATAAACCAATTTCAGATATAATTTCAGATCCAGTGCAGATACAGGGGTGCATGAGATGTTAGCGGAGGGGTAGTACCTCTGGTTTTCCCAGTAGTGATGTATGGAAGTGAACGCTGGACCATAAAGAAGGCTGATCGCCGAAGAATTGATGCTTTTGAATTATGGTGCTGGAGGAGACTCTTGAGAGTCCCATGGACTGCAAGAAGATCAAACCTGTCCATTCTGAAGGAAATCAACCCAGAGTGCTCACTGGAAGTACAGATCGTGAAGCTGAGGCTCCAATACTTTGGCCACCTCATGAGAAGAGAAGACTCCCTGGAAAAGACCCTGATGTTGGGAAAGATGGAGGGCAGAAGGAGAAGGGGATGACAGAGGACCAGATGTTTGGACAGTGTTCTTGAAGCTACCAGCATGAGTTTGACCAAACTGCGGGAGGCAGTGGAAGATAGGAGTTGGGAAAGATGGAGGGCACAAGGAGAAGGGGACAACAGCAGACGAGATGGTTGGACAGTGTTCTCGAAGCTACCAGCATGAGTTTGACCAAACTGCGGGAGGCAATGGAAGACAGGAGTGCCTGGTGTGCTCTGGTCCATGGGGTCACAAAGAGTCGGACACGACTAAATGACTAAACAGCAAAAGCAGCAAAAGAGCACAGGCAGCTGCTCTTACATAGAGCTCTTTGTAAGAGTGGAAGGTATTTCTGCTCCTTTGAGGGAGTCCCTCCTGGCTGTAGCTCCTGGACTGTATCATATGCTGCTCCAGAGAGTTCTCTGGTCCTCACCAGGGATCCTCACCTGTGGCCTTCTAAGTTGTTGTTGGGTTCCCATGAATCATAGCCAGCTTGGTCAAGGGCCTAGGATGATGCGAGTTGTAGTCCAGCAACATAGGGAAGTTCCCAGATTCCCCATTCCTACCCTCAATAGTGTTCTGTGTTTGTGGTACAGTGAGATTCAAAGGGTCTACTGTAGAAAGAGCTAGGTGGGAATTCTCCACTGTATAACCCAGCCTGCTATTTCAAGACTATTTAAACTAGCAAACGCAAACAATGAAATTGCAAATTGCCTGTCAAATGCCAAATACTGTCAAATATCAAGCACCAGTGAATGTTGAATGCTGACACCAAATATTGAATGTCTTCCACTTGACCGATATTCCGGCATCAACATTTGCAGAGGAAGGAAGTTTGCTTCGGTTGTAGAGCTTTTTAAAAACAGCAAGACATAACACCAGAATAAACATATCTGTTTGTCATGTTTGTAAGCCAAGGCTGTGCATTCAAAAATAAGAACAGTAAAAAGGGTAGCCATTCCCCAGAAGTGAAGGAAGAAAGATTCAGAGATCACTAGGGAGATATAAATAGAAAAAGAAGTATTTTTCCTTTCCAAGTACAGTAGGCCTGCAAATCTCATTATTTGCTGATAGGATTTCATATATCCCTCCCACCTCACCACTTTGAAACTAATTTAAAGTGCCCACACACTTCTTGGAGTGTGTGTGAAATCTTCTTTGGCGTCTCCATCTGCTTTACTTCAATGCTCAGAAGTTTAGCACAAATGATCAGGGAAAAATGTATTTGCCATTCAGCAGGAATCAATTTTTTAATTTAGTTCATGAAGTTAAAGGATTATCACATCAAAAGCGTCAGTTGACAAAGTATTAAATCAGAGCAGTGCATCCATGGGTCTCAAGTCTCCATGTGCCTTTACTCTGGAGCAGGTCAACGGGTTTAAATAGCACTTCTTTGGGGTAGCAGGAATGTGCTTTTGTTCTACTTCTCTGTAATGAAATAAAAGAAGAGATTCTGCTTCAGGAGAGCTGAAGGGAGTATAGACTTTCCTCCCACCTCACCCCAGATGCTGATTTCACTTATTCTCAGAGTGTATGGAGGGAGGTTGTTGTTGTTGTTCAGTCATTTAGTTGTGTCCGACTCTTCGTGACCCCATGGATCAGAGCACGCCAGGCACTCTTCCAGTGTCTTCCGCAGTTTGGTCAAACTCATGCTGGTAGCTTCGAGAACACTGTCCAACCATCTCATTCTCTGTCGTCCCCTTCTCCTTGTGCCTTCAGTCTTTCCCAACATCAGGGTCTTTTCCAGGGAGTCTTCTCTTCTCATGAGGTGGCCAAAGTATTGGAGCCTCAGCTTCAGGATCTGTCCTTCCAGTGAGCACTCAGGGCTGATTTCCTTCAGAATGGAGAGGTTTGATCTTCTTGCAGTCCATGGGACTCTCAAGAGTCTCCTCCAGCACCATAATTCAAAAGCATCCATTCTTTGGTGATCAGCCTTCTTTATGGTCCAGCTCTCATTTCCATACATCACTACCGGGAAAACCATAGCTTTTTCTATACGGACCTTTGTTGGCAAGGTGATGTTTCTGCTTTTTAAGATGCTATGGAGTGAGGTACAGGGCCCTATATGCTTGTTTCACTCCATCTCCTCAATCGGCAGCCTCCTACCTTGCATATTTGGAGAAGTCTACTAATTCCATCTGCTTTGCCTACAGAAAGTCCCAGGTTGAATCAAGGCAGGGCTGGGATTGTTCCCTGCCTGAAATCCTGAGAGTCGCTGCTAGTCAGCATAGACAGTCCTGATCTAAATGAATCAGCTAATGGTCTAAGGGTGAGGAGATCCTGCAGGCTCACCCCTAACTTGCAGAATGGCCACAAAGTGCACCATCTGCACATCTGGCCAACGTGTGAACTTAATGTGCAGAAAGCACCTGAACATTGTGTGTGTGTGTGTGTGTGTGTGTGTGTGTGTCTGTGTGCATTGATTGATCCTGGGTGAAGGAGCTCTACATCTGTCCATAAACACCTTTCACTGGCTGGCTCCCCCATAACTCATTCTTTCATGGGGAAGGGTGGTCTTCTGAACCCCTCTAATGTAGCTTCATTGTGAGTAGATATTTTTTATAAAAGAGTCTGAGTAATCCATATAACAAAGATGGGGAAACTCAGGCCTTGGCCTCAAGAGTGGCCCTTCAGGCCTTTTGGTTTGGCCCTTGGGACTCTTCCCAGGCCACACCTCTTCCCAGCCCTGCTTTGAGTGTCTTGGCCTGGCTGGAATAAGTCCCTGAACCTTGAGAATGCTTCTTGTAAGTGCATGTGTTGGAATGCTATTAAATATGATGGAACAGTGATTTCCATGCAGGAAAAATATATTTCAAATTCCTTAGCCAGTTTGATATTTTTATTTGTTAGATGCCAACCTTGAACAAAGATTTGATGTCTTTTCTCTCCATCCCTACAGATTCTATACTTTTTGAAGGTATAGGGATGGTTAGATTCCTGCATCTTTGTCTAGTCCTGGGCATAAGGGAAAGTAAATATTAGGAGTGATGGGAATGCATTTGCCTTTTGTGTGTTTGTAGGCTTTGAACAGTACATAACTGTGTTCTGTGCTTGCCTACAGTTCCTTGGAACCTGTGCAGAGTATCTTGGGTGGAGAGGGGGTGCTCTCTCTCTTCCCATTAGGCACAGAAAATAGCTTATCGGAAAACTCTTCTGCCCTCGCTAAGAACTGATTGCAGACCCTCCAAGTGTCCCTATTTTCCAGGGACAGTCTCAGATTCATCTTGACTTCTGATTTGATCCTGGAATGTCCCACTTTTCCCTAGGACATCCCTGTTTTCATAAATGTTGGAGGGCAGGGAGTTATGTGACTCCCGTGCCAAGGAGATAAGTAACTTTACAACCTTTAGAAGACATCTGAAGGCAGCCCTGTTTGGGAAGATTTTTAAAAAGATATTTAATGTTTTATTATGTTTTTATATATGTTGGAAGCTGCCCAGAGTGGCTGGGGCAATCCAGTAAGATGGGGAGGGTACAAATAAATTATTTCCTATTCCTATTCCTATTCCTATTCCTATTCCTATTCTTGGATGTCCCTATTTTCATCAGAGAAATGTTGGAGGGTATGTGATTACAAGTTTGTTATAATCCTGAGCAGCTGGGGAATTGCTTGCCTGGGTGGAGGATAGAGAGGCTTGTGTGAGTGTGTGTTAAAACAAAACAAAAAGACTAGCCGATTGTACAAACTTCAGATTTACATTCCTTGCTCCACCCCTCTTTGTTTCTGGCCATGCAAACTATGGGATGAGGCCCCTTGAAAGTTGCTCAGGAGGAAATGCAGAAAAGGTCCCCCACCCCTGAAATTATACCATTGAGTCGCCCAATCCATTAGCATTTCCCTCAGAAAATTGCAGGATAAAATCGCACCATTAAGGTCAGTCTTGCACCTTGAAGATTTCCTACTTCTCCTAGTCTCAATCCCCCCCTTCCTGGTTTTAAAACCGGCCACAAACAGTCGGATACAATTAGCTGGGAGTCTCACTGTATGCTATTTTCACTCTTCAGAAAATCGCTCCCAAGTTGCGTCTCAAGTTTCTCCCCTGAGTGGCAAAAATGAATTCAGTCCCTTCCATCTTTTGACAGAGCAGAGTCTCCTCCACTGAGGACACAGCCTTGTCGTGTGTCAGCTTTGCGTCCTCAGGCGGACCCAGACAAAGTGTCTCTGCAGCCGCATCATTCCTAGGATAAGAGAGCTGACCTTTTGGAACACAAATGGGCCTCCATCAGTGGGGGGGGGGGGGAATCAACAATACAGCCCTTTCTTTGTGCAGGCCCGGTAAAAATTCAGATCTAGAATTTCCCCAGAGAGTTCAAATGTTTTCATTTAGTGTTGTTTAAATTAAGTTATGTATCATTCTGCTTCTTCCATCTGGGCTTTTTCAAGCCCCCTCCACCCCCAGTATAATGCAATTCATTTCCTTCCATCCATGTTGTTTACCATTGGTGGGCACTTATTTTTAAAATTACATCTGCTTGAATCAGATCTGTTTTGCTCCAGATTCCATATGCTCTGGGCGTAAGCTGTTTCTCTCTTGAGCAGAAGTTTCAAAGGGGACTGAGAGGCTCTGTCACCATTGCAGAGGCTGAGCAATTGCCTCACTGATGCATGCTTATGTTAAATAAGCTTAGAGAATGTTTTGGGGAACCTGTGACGTCCACCTGTTTCTTTCCCCGGTCATCGTACAGATGAAGTAATTGCCCACATTGGACACCTTTGGAGCCCAAAGTTGGCAATGGTGCCCCTTTATAAGTTGCCCAGCTTCTCAGCTCAGGGACTGTAGGGGCCACTGTCGCCATCTCCAGGGGGCTGTGGGTGCTGCAGCCTGTCAATAATACATTTGTGGTGGCTGAGCCCCCATAAAGGAGAAAAGTTTAAAGAGAGGGACAGTTCTGCCTCAGCCAGCGACAGAAGGTGGGGTGAGAGAGAGAGAGAGAGAGAGAGAGAGAGAGAGAATGAACCAGTGTCTCTCTCCAGCTGACAGCAACTCATCACTGTCCTTTCAGTGGAGAAAGGCAGGATGGTAAATTTACATTCTTTTACTTAGTGTATGTGTGAGGTTCTTGTGTCAGCATCACCTGGGGAAGAAGGAAGGAAAAGGGGGAGAAAGGGAGGGGATGGAGGGAAGATTGGGAGAGAGGGGATCATGGTTACGGAAGTGTCGCCACCCCCATCGTTCTGACCGGACACTGAGGTCCAGCTCCAAGGGCCTTCACACGGTTCCCTCACTGCGAGAAGTGAGGTTACAAGGAGCCAGGCAGAGGGCCTTCTTGGTAGTGGCACCTGCCCTGTGGAACACCCTCCCATCAGATGTCAAGGAAATAAACAACAATCTGACTTTTAGAAGACATCTGAAGGCAACCCTGTTTAGGGAAGTTTTTAAGGTTTGATGTTTTATTGTTTTTTATATATATTCTGTTGGAAGCTGCCCAGAGTGACTGGGGATGTCTGGCCTGATGGGTGGGGTATAAGTAAATAATAATAATAATAGCAGAGGCAGATTGCTGCTGTGGGGTGGAGCAGCTGGAGAAGCGCTGCACTGGGAAGGAGGGCAAGGAGGGAGGTTTGGGAGAGAGGGGATCACGGTCACCGCTTTCCCTCTGGTGCTGTGGCGCCACGGTGGTGGCTTAGACCAGGGCCTGTACCTCCACCGCAAGGCCCCATGGCCAAGGCGCAGGCCCCAGTCCAGTTACTGCCGCGGTGCCAGAGTGCATGACCCACCCAAGGCTACACCATCATGACATTGCTATGTGACATCATGAGGTTGCAGCGCTGGGCGTAGTGCACTGGGCACCCACAGTGTTTGGAGGTTTGGGGCTGGCAAGGAGGATTTTTTTTGGGTTGGGGGGCTGGGCATCTTTTCTTGGAAGCTCTTGGTCTGGCTCAGAAAAAAATGGTCCAGGGTCTTCTGCAATTTGGGGTAGGGTGTTGGATCAGAAAGGCCCTCTAATGTTGTACAGTGGTACCTCGGGTTAAGAACTTAATTCATTCTGGAGGTCCGTTCTTAACCTGAAACTGTTCTTAACCTGAGGTACCACTTTAGCTAATGGGGCCTGCTGCTGCGCCACCACTGCGCAATTTCTGTTCTCATCCTGAAGCAATGTTCTTAACCTGAGGTACTATTTCTGGGTTAGCGGAGTCTGTAACCTGAAGTGTCTGTAACCTGAAGCGTCTGTAACCCGAGGTACCACGGTATATGCAGTTTATTTCAATACCCTCTTACTGGGAATACACAAACACACACACCAGACACTCTTCACGTAACAATACGTTGTGATTTTTCAAGTACCAATCTGAGATCCAAGTCATATGTGACCCAACAGAGCTGTGATTGGGGAGCTCCCGCAGTTTTGGTTTTGCTAATTAGCAGCCCCGTTAGGGGCTGCTTTGAAGATCAAGGGCACAGTTTTCTCTGTTCAAAAGGTGGAGAAGCTGTTTCCCTGTGGCACAAATAGCAGCCTTCAGCAGGTGATTTACACTAGGGATTTGAGGAAAGAGTTAAACACCACTCCCTAATTAGCAAAAGTAAAACCATGGGAGATCCTAATCATACTTTCCTCACTTCAGCATCTGGCTTGCACTGCCTCTCTTTTTGGTATTTTCACTGTGTGGTTGTTGTTGTTGTTGTTGTTTTGCTGCTCCAGTGCTCCAAGAAGGGCCTCTTCAGTGGTAGCACCCTTAGTGGGCCTCTCTTCCTAGGATTGCTTCCCTTTTCTAAGGAAGCAATCCTAATCTCCCCAGCAGGGCTTCATGGACCAGCAGGGCAACAGCTTCATCTCCACCCCTACTGGGGTGAAAGATGAAGAACAGGCAGATGGCTACACAAGTCTGGTGCAGTGATAGGGCCAGGATTTGGCCCAGTGTTGTCATGGAATCTGGTGCATATCACCTCATCCTCGCCACCAGGAAGCCCCATTTCAGGGCATTTTGCTGGTTACATTTCCACCCACCCACGTTTGGTGGGTGGAAGTTGTGCTCTGTCACAGAGGACTCCTCAGGTGGCAGATAATGGGAGACTGGCAGGGCAGAGGGACATCTCTAACCAATTCAATGCCTGGGGGTTTGGATTGCTCCGGCCATTAGTTATAATACTATTACTAATAATAATTTATTATTTATACCACGCCCAACTGGCTGGGTTTCCCCACACACTCTGGGCGGCTTCCAACAAAACACTAAAATACAATAACCTATTAAACAAAAAAGCTTCCTTAAACAGGGCTGCCTTCAGATGTCTTTTAAAAGTTTGGTAGTTATTTTTCTCTTTGACATCTGGTGGGAGGGTGTTCCACAGGGTAGGTGCCACTACCAAGAAGGCCCTCTGCCTGGTTCCCTGTAACTTGGCTTCTCGCAGCGAGGGGACCGCCAGAAGGCCCTCGGCGCTGGACCTCAGTGTCCGGTCAGAACGATGGAGGTGGAGACGCTCCTTCAGGTATACTGGTCCGAGGCCGTTTAGGGCTTTAAAGGTCAGCACCAACACTTTGAATTGTGCTCGGAAACGTACTTAGTTGCACTTAGTTCCCGCTGAAATCAACGAGGCTTAAATTAAATCATGACTAACTCAGTCTGGATCCGGTGCAAAGTCTGTTTACAGCATCTACATGCAAATGTCATTCTCACAGTACGGCTGGCTCAATTTGAGTCCCCACCCCGCTCACATTGATTAATTCATTCTTTTGATTCATTGAAGCTTCAACAAGGCAGTAAAATAAACAGGTATGCCTTGCAAAATGTCCTACGAGCTCTCAGCACCCTTAACAAACTGAAGTTCCCTGCATTCTTTGTCAGAAGCCGTGATTGTTTGAAGTGCTATTATATTGCTTTAAACGCAGAGTGCAGGTGGGGCTTTAGGTAAAACTCTCTAAAAACAGATTATACCCCCCTCCCCAGCACATCATAGATATTTATAAAAGCTGTTTGTCTTTTGTAAGCAATCCATTCTCATAGAAGTCAAAATTACCCACCACCTGTATATCCTTGAGTTAAGACTAAAAAAAAACCTTTTTAAACAAAGAAACTAAAAACGATGTTGAGACTTGAAAAATGCCTTGTTATATATGGCTCTGAAAATGATGCAGAGTTTAATACAGGAAAATCAGAATTTACATGCCATTTCAAAGTAGAAAAAGAAAGCACATTTCTAAAAATAGCAAAAAGATGTCTTAGCTGTTTCCCTTTGCCATAGACTCTCCTCCCTGGAAGAGAGGGGAGTGGTTGTGGACGGGAGCCCGAGCACCGCCCCTAGCAGGGGGCGTAGCCCCCTGCCTCCACCTCACCTGGCTGGCGCCCACGCCCCTCGGGAGGCAGCCAACCAGGTGCCTCGGAGGGGGCGTGTTCAGCAGCCTTTTGCTGTGGTGCCAGCCTCTCCCCGGGCTCATTCTTCGCCATCGTCTCGTTGCGAGTCACCCACCCTCCACTCCCTTAGAGTTAGGGCTTAGGTCACTGGCCTTGCTATGGACCTTAGGTTGGTCGCCCTGGTTGTCTAGGGGGCCTGGTAGGAGTTTTTCCATTTGGCATTAGGCTTTTTGGTTTTTTCACCTACCTCGTAGCAATCGTCACAACTTTTGTGGTATTGGTGGGTAGGTTAGGCATTGGAATAATGTGTTGTGGTGTGTCGAAGGGCTAGGTGTGGCCATCGCCTATGCCTTCAATTTTTGGGTATTCCGTTAAAGGAATCTGGCGGTCGTGTATTCCGTCCGATGTCTGCTTGGCGGGAGGCCATGGCACGACCCTCAGTGACATCAGGGGAGAGCCTATAGTTGGATTAGCATCAACAGGCTCCACCTACTGGTGAATAAACCCACTTGCTTTAGAGATCCACTGCCTAAGTCAATACCTTTTCCACTGCTGTAATCAATAAAGTTGTGGCCTTTCCATGCCCATTAACCTTATATCATGTGTCCTTGTGTATTCATTCCGCATCGCGGGGGTCGGGTCCTCGAACCACAACTCAGTTTGTGTTAAACTAGTCAGTATCTCTTAATCTTATGTGGTTCTGAAAGTCCCTTTGCTGATCACAGTAGTTTTTTGTTTTTTTAATCAAGATGGAGATTTATTGCCCCATAGAGTTCCCAAGCAAAAAAATGCAGGAATCATATGATACAAGAACCTCTCTAGCCCAGCTTTTAACACCCATGTAGCTTACAGATGCTTTTCAATAATTGCCCCAAACATCCCTTATATCACTGAACGTGCTGACTGGAGTTTATGGTTCAAAATAGCTGAAGGGT
This sequence comes from Podarcis liolepis, assembly GCF_965112155.1. Taxonomy (NCBI): domain Eukaryota; kingdom Metazoa; phylum Chordata; class Lepidosauria; order Squamata; family Lacertidae; genus Podarcis; species Podarcis liolepis. Next base: position 41,990,872 of record NC_139569.1, read on the forward strand.
GCTAGGATTGTAGAAGGCAACTCTAGATGAAGAGGATTTACACACCCACACACTTACTTTCCCAGCACTACCTTCAATTGCTAGAAGTAATCTCCATAGGTAGAATGGAGGACAAACTCATTTGGGGCTTGAGACAACCCAGGCCTGTCAGAGTATGGTTGGGACACAGGTGGCACTGTGGTCTAAACCACTGAGCCTCTTGGGTTTGCCGATCAGAAGGTTGGTGGTTTGAATCCCCCCACCGGGTGAGCTCCTGTTGCTCTGTCCCAGCTCCTGCCAACCTAGCACTTTGAAAGCACACCAGTGCAAGTAAATAAATAGATAGCACTGTGGCAGGAAGGTAAATTGCATTTCCGTGCGCTCTGGTTTCCGTCATGGTGTTCCATTGCACCAGAAGCGGTTTAGTCATGCTGGCTACATGACCCGGAAAGCTGTTTGCGGACAAACGCCACTTCCCTTGGCCTGAAGCGAGCTGAGCACTGCAACCCCATAGTCGCCTTTGACTGGACTTAACCATCCAGGGGTCCTTTACTTTTTAAAGCTTGGGTCAATTTCACAATCAAATGAGTTGACCTTACCCCAAGCTCTGCTTGCTTAACAATGGAAGCTAAATAAACACTCTTTAAGTGTAGGGCCATTTAGGGACTTTACAGCTACTCTGCTAGGAAGGAAGGAATGCCATTAGTTTAGGGAGGAGGACTGTGAGACCAGTAGTAGATTTTAGTTTTTAGAATTTCAGCGGTATCCTATGTGAGGCCAAAATCCAGCACCTCCTGCCTTCTGTTCTGCTCAATTCGTAAGGTTATCACTACGAAACCCTGCAGCGCCCTCTGGTGTTGGCTCCCAGTGCAGCAGAGCCAGTCACACTGCCCCAAATCCACTTCCGCTGAAACTTTCCAGATGCTGTTGGCCTCCAACTTGTGTCAGACCTAGTCAGCATGGCCAAAGGTCAGGGTAGCTGAAGTCCGGCATTCAGTGTGAGCTGTCACATGTACAAGTTTTGGTGTGAAAAATCACTTGTTGATTTGTACTGCGCAGTGTACACAGACTGTACGCTCATTGAATGTAAGTTGTGAACAAAGGACAGAGAAACTTTGGATGACTATTACTGATCCAGAATGAAATTACATGCTGTGAATCAACTAGTCTGTATCCAATATGGTGTTGTGGTTGTTTAGTTGTTTAGTCGTGTCTGACTTTTCGTGACCCCATGGACCAGAGCACGCCAGGTCCTCCTGTCTTCCACTGCCTCCCACAGTTTGGTCAAATTCATGTTGGTAGCTTCGAGAACACTGTCCAACCATCTCATCCTCTGTCATCCCCTTCTCCTTGTGCTTTCCATCTTTCCCAGCATCAGGGTCTTTTCCAGGGAGTCTTCTCTTCTCATGAGGTGGCCAAAGTATTGGAGCCTCAGCTTCAGGATCTGTCCTTCCAGTGAGCACTCAGGGCTGATTTCCTTAAGAATGGAGAGGTCTGATCTTCTTGCAGTCCATGGGACTCTTGAGAGTCTCCTCCAGCACCATCATTCAAAAGCATCAATTCTTCGGCGATCAGCCTTCTTTATGGTCCAGCTCTCACTTCCATACATCACTACTGGGAAAACCATAGCTTTAACTATACGGACCTTTATTGGCAAGGTGATGTCTCTGCTTTTTAAGATGCTGCTTAATATGGTGTTAGGTTCCAGCAATATAGTGTTGGTCAAGTTAATTGCCCGAATGTTCACTGGGGGGATTTTTTAACCACATAGCTTGACTCTCCCCCACTCATTTTTAAGAAGGGGTGAAAGTTGCAGCACAGTGTCAAGTAAGACTGAGCGCTGTCATGATGGCTCCCCATTACTGTGATTTTTCAAGTGTACATTTATTTGGTTTCCTCCGCTCCCAAAACTCTCCCTGCCACTGCCATCAGCTGACTGCTCCTGAACTGATTTGATTGTGTGTTTGGACCAAAACAATCTTTGTTTTGCCTTCTCTCACTACTTCTAAATCCATGCATGACATTTAAAGAGTGAGGCTAATGAGGAATGATTACACTCTTCCAGCAATGTTATACTGTAACAACACCAAAGTCCAAATTACCGCCTGGGAAGAACAATAATTGCCTGTGATAATACATGGCATTATTTAAAGAGTAATTTGGGAGGAAGAGCGGGATATAAATCAAATAAAGAACAATAATAATAATAGTTTTAGTGCCCTGATCTAATTCACCCTCATAATATTCCAGGTCTGCAAATGTTATCAGAGAAGGAAATAAAGAGCTAATTCAAGCATTTGGAAAATAGCAGGCAGTAACAGTTTCTCTGGCTCTGCACTTTCTAAGAATTTAGTGCAATTGTGGGGAACCTTTGGCCCTCCGGATATTGCTGAACTACAACTCCTATCAGCTCCAGCAAGAAAGGGCAATGACCAGGGAAGATGGGAGTTGTAGTCTGGCAAAATCTGGAAGGTCAGTTCTCCAAACCTGGATGTTGTGCGTATGGATGAAGAGATCCATCATTTTTAGTTTCTCATTTTTCTAATCTTAAGGATGTCTCTGTCACAAGGAGGATGGAACAAGCTTGTTTTCTCCTGCCACTGGGATGCTATTGCAGGGGCTATACTCCACCAAGCAAACTGTTCCCGGACATGACTGCCTGTAGTGGCTTTCGTCATTCCTCCTGAGGCCTTGTTGGAAGGTAAATCTATGAATGTGAGCTGAAACTAGGGGTCCACACAGTGTGACACATCTCTCCTTTTGGCCTCTTTCTTGCCCCCAATCCGCCAAATCTCACTAAATAGTTTCCCACATGCTTGGCCCAGTAGCTTTAATCAATATCTGCGTCATTGTTGTACTAATTAATACAAGGGGACCTGAATTTGTCACTTAATATAAGCTTTGTCTTCCTATCTAGCGAAAAGAAAGGTGCTAATTATGTCTAAATATATGTCATTGCCTCTGATTGTTCTGGGAAACGTATGAAATGTATAGCTAGTTGATTCATTTGATTTTCCCTCCCCTTCTCTCCTCTTAATGTTGCAGATCAAACTGCAAGAAGAAGAATGAAATGTCACGGGCTGGAGCCATAGTTGCTGCTATACATTGTCAGAGATTGTTCACAATTATCAGCTAATAATGGCATTGCTTCCTACAACTCACTAAACAAAACTCCCTTGATCATGCAACACAATTACAACTAATAACCTTGGAAACCCCAACGTGAATAAGGAGACTATTTCAAAGATTATCTGGAGACTTATTTGAGTAGAAACTGGGGAAGATGAAGCCTACCAGATGGAGATTATTCTTTAGTAATTAAATAGACATTGTTCCTTGGGGTGCACATCACCATGAAAACATTTCCTTTAGCATAATAAAGCTTTGGCATCGCTGCTTTCCTTTTATGCCGATGAAAGATGACTTTAATATTTAACATGTTAATCAATGAATTTTATTAATAGATTTTATTTAGTCTTGGGGGGGGAAGGGGGGGGACCCAACTCAGCAACCTAGCAAGTGATACTCAATAAACAGTTGGAAGGCATTAATATTAAAAGGGAAATGATGAATACAAATATGGGGTGTGATAAAAATGCATATGCATTCCAGGCTCAAGAGACACTTACCTTCATGACTATTAATTGGGTTGCTCACAAATTTGCTTCCACACAATTGCTGTGGGGGAAAGATGGATGGAATCAGCTTGCTGCTCATTAAAGCTCTAGAGCAGCCTCCCCCAGTCTGGCATGTTCCAGATGTTTTGGATTACAACTCCCCTTGCCTTGACCATTGAGACCATGCTGGCTAGCATGGTAGAAGACTTCTGGAGGGCATCAGCATCCTTAACAAACTACAGTTCCCAGCATACATTGGGGGAAGTCATGTGATTTAAATGCGTGGTGTGAATGCAGCCCGGATTTTCTCTTTCCCCTGTGCCACCTTGTTGCTTGTTAGCTCCATGTTTTGGTTTCTCTTTAGCTCATCTCTCTCTCCCCCCCCCCCCCCAATTACTACGCTACGAAGCTCTTCTTTATCAGATGGTATCAATTTTGTTGATTCGGTTCATTTTTTCTTAAAGCAAACCCCTTAAGACTCATTTATTTTAGCTAGCCGAAGTGTAATTGTTTTTAGCCTTCACACCCTTATCTTCCAGTTCTTAGGCCCTTTTTGTGTTTTAATTCAATTTCTGGTACTTTACCGTCTAATTTAGATTGTACGGCCATTTGGCAGAACTGTATCTCTTTCCTACAATACCTACAAGTCACTTTGCAAATAGTAAGTGCATAGCAGCGATGGGGAAGGAATTCACTTCAGTTTCACGTCAAAGGCAAACCTGCCTCAACTGCACTTTCAGAAACAAGTACCGTATTTTTCGTCCCATAGGACGCTCCGTCCCATAGGACTCACCTAGGTTTTTTTTGGGGGGGGGGGAGAAAGGGAATTTTTTTCCCCTTTATTTCCCCCCCAAAAGCAGGTCGGGGAAACCGAACCAGCTCGAGGAACAGCGGGATGGCGGCGCTGCGCCTCCCTGCTGTCCCCCGAGCTTGTGGGGCTGGCCGATGTCTGCCCGGTGCGAGGGGCGCTCTGCTTCAGGGCGCCCTGCCCACCGGGCGGCAGGCTGCTATCCGCAGCGTGGGGAGCCCTGCGGGGAACTCCTGCAGGGCTCCCCACACTGCGGATATATGCCCGGCGCGAGGGGCGCTCTGCTTCAGGGCGCCCCGCCCGCCGGGCGGCAGGCTGCTATCCGCAGCGTGGGGAGCACTGCGGGGAACTCCCGCAGGGCTGCCTAGGCTGCAGATGTGTTCCCGAAGCGCCGGGCGCTCTGCTTTCAGGGTGTCCGACGCTCCGGGAAACAGGCTGCTATCCGCAGCCTAGACATCCCTGCGGGACCTCCCGCAGGGCTGCCTAGGCTGCGGGTGTGTTCCCAAAGCGCCGGGTGCTCTGCTTTCAGCGCGCCCGGCGCTCCGGGAAGCAGACTACTATCTGCAGCCTAGACAGCCCTGCGGGAACTCCAAAAATGAAGGGGAAATCTGGGTGCGTCCTATAGGGTGAATGCAGGCTTTTGCTGAAGCTTGGAGAGCGAGAGGGGTCAGTGCGCATCGACCCCTCTCGCTCTCCAAGCTTCAGCAAAAGCCTGCATTCACCCTATAGGACGCACCCAGATTTCCCCTTCATTTTTGGAGGGGAAAAAGTGCGTCCTATAGGGTGAAAAATACGGTACGAGAACCAAGAACACAGCCATTTTTCAAAATTCAGAATTCTCCACATTTTCCAATGCAGTTTCCCAGTCAAACAGTGTGCAACATAAATGCATATACTGGGGTAAAGCATGCATTTAAATGCATGTCTTCGTGGACACATACAGATATGCGCATATTAGGGGGAATTGCTGTGTGAGAATGTGCATCTTACGTGGAATTGCATACAAATGTGTATACTGTATTTGGGGAAATTCACACTAAAATAATGTTGAATTTTCATGATGATCTTTTTAATAAATAAAATTTGCAAACTGATGTGCAAATGGGGAGAAGCGAGCTAATGATTGGAAAAGAGAGAGAATATGTAACTGACAGATTTCTCAACCCCCAGTGCACAGGCAGGCTAAATGGGAACTATACAATCCTTCAGGTACTCACATCTCATTTAAATATAAGCACCAACACTTCGGATGCAGCTGTTGAAGCCCTAGCATGGTGTTTTGCTAGTTAATAGGCTCTACTTAGCATCCTATCAGTTATGTCAACGTTACAGCAGTTTCGGAGCAGTCTTCAAAGGCAACCCCATGTTTAATGCAGCACAGTCGTTAGAAAGCAGAACGCATATATTTTGCAAAGTTGCTTGTCATTTTGCTATGCATTCAGGCACCTCTTAAGATATCGTAACCAAATGTCACATGTTGGCTGCTGAGTCAAACCAACAGGTTTACACCCATGTTTGGATGCAAGTGGCCACCATTTTGAATCAAAATGCCAGACTGAACCTTTCAAAACATCATGGATTTTAACCACTGGTTTCAAAACTGCACCAAATCTGGGGTGCCTTAGAATTCCCAAGAAACACTGTGTAACCAGACTACTAGGAATATATATACCGTGGTACCTCGGGTTACATACGCTTCAGGTTACAGACTCCGCTAACCCAGAAATAGTACCTCGGGTTAAGAACTTTGCTTCACGATGAGAACAGAAATCGTGCTCCGGTGGCACAGCAGCAGCAGGAGGCCCCATTACCTAAAGTGGTGCTTCAGGTTAAGAACAGTTTCAGGTTAAGAACGGACCTCCGGAACGAATTAAGTACTTAACCCGAGGTACCACTGTATAAGATCAGTACATGTAATATCAGTGTGTGTGTGTGTATCAGTATAAACAGTTAGGCCTGGTGAGCATTTAAGGTCCTCATTCCTACTTCGCGGGTTGTCATCTGATTAGATTTCACGTTGATTCTGACTTGATTTTAAGATGTATTTTAATTGATTGCTTGATTTTATGGTAATGTATCATATATTTGATGTTAGCTGCTCTCAACCCAGTTTTGGCCGAGGAGGGCGGGGTATTATTATTATTATTATTATTATTAGTAGTAGTAGTAGTAGTAGTAGTAGTAGTAGTAGTAGTATATTTGCAACTATCATGGCTTCCCCTCAAAGTGTCTTGGTATAGGAGTGTGGTGGTAGTGCAGTCCCTGTTAGAGAGTTCTGGTCTTTTTTACAGTCCCAGATCCTCCAACCACCCCAATTTTACCAGGGCATCCCAGATTCAGAGAAGCATCCCTGGCTTCATGACCGACTCTGGGGTTGCGGCGCTCATCTTGCTTTATTGGCCGAGGGAGCCAGCGTACAGCTTCTGGGTCATGTGGCCGGCATGACTAAGCCGCTTCTGGCGAACCAGAGCAGCTCACATGGAAATGCCTTTTACCTTCCCACTGGAGCGGTACCTGGAGCGGTACTACTTGCACTTTGACGTGCTTTCGAACTGCTAGGTTAGCAGGAGCAGGGACCGAGCAACGGGAGCTCACCCCATCGTGGGGAGTCGAACCGCGACCTTCTGATTGGCAAGTTCTAGGCTCTGTGGTTTAACCCACAGTGCCATCCACGTCCCCATCTCCCTCTAACCCCTGTTATAATTCAATGCTGCCTTGTTCTTCTCCTGCCACGTCAGGAGAAGGGTGTGTGTGATCTCCACCACTCCTCATCCGTCTCGCCCTCTTGAGTCCAGTCCCTGACAAGCTGTGGTCTGATGGTTCTAGGCCCATGCTGGACCAGAGCACAGTGGAGGCGATGTGATGCCTCTTTCTCTCTGCTGTTCTGCCCCCAGGTTAGGCCTGATATGGGAGTGGAACTGCAGCCTGGTGACACTGGGCTGCCACCAAGGAGGTGGCCTTCCTATGCGCTATAAACTAGCATTGGAAGGAAGAGATGCTGCCATCACAGCCACCACTCCTCCCCGTCCCTTTTGCCCCTGGCATTTTGATGTCCCGGATCCATAGGCAAGAACGTTGGCAAGTATGCAGTTCCCGCTGGTTTCTTAAGGAAACAGAACATTTATCTAGCCAGTTCACAGTCATACTTAAAAGTGTCAATTGCTATAGAAAGAGTTTGTGGTATTTACTTTCATGTCCTCATTTGACTTTGTTTGTCATTCTCTCTTTTAAGGCAACAGATACACTTCCCTGTACAGTTGAGCCAAATCAAACGGCCTTACTTCGAAATCACTCTTATTAAATATAGATGAATACATTCGTTTTGATCCTGGCAAACTTCTGTGTTCATTCCTCTTGTCCTTTGCTTCTTGAAATATTTTTTTCTGTTCCCTCCGATAACATTTGTTTTCCTGGAGACAATCATGATTCTTGCCATGAAACCCTAAATAAGCTGAGGTCGATATGACTTCCTCCCTACCAAGCCTGTTTTTTATAGCAGCCTTACTGCCCAATCGTGGTATACATGTTTACACATAAGTAAGCCCATCGGGGCTTGCTGTCTAGAATAGGATAAGGCCTTTATGGCATAAGGCTGTAGCTCAGTGGTATAGCATCTGCTTTCCTTGACTCTCCAGGCAGGCTGAAATCCCGGATAGCTGCTTCAAGTCAATGCGGACAATACTGAGCTATGTGGACCAATGGTTCCTGGGTTAGTAAGAACATTTATGATCACACACTGTCATCATGAAAAAAGCCTACAGTGTTACTGGTGGGTTTTGGGTTGTTGGTTTTTTGCATCTAAACCAGGGGTGTTGACTCTCAGGCTCGAGGGCTGAATGTGGCTTCTATCTCAAAATCTAGGCTCCACTCTTTGCTGGCACTACTCCACATTCCCCTCGAATCCTTATGTCTGTCTGGAATGTGTCTTTGAACTGTGATCATACTTCTGTCAGGCAGCAGAGGAACCAACCCCCACAGCAGGTTGCCAGGAATGGACAAGCCAAGGGAAATAATAATAATAATAATTTATACCCCGCCCATCTGGCTGGGCCTCCCCAGCCACTCTGGGCGGCTTCCAACCATATATTAAAATACAGTAATACATCAAACATTAAAAGCTTCCCTCAAGAGGGCTGCCTTCAGATGTCTTCTAAAAGTTTGGTAGTTGACATCTGGTGGGAGGGCATTCCACAGGGTGGGCGCCACGACCAAGAAGGCCCTCTGCCTGGTTCCCTGCAACTTGGCTTCTCGCAGTGAGGGAACCGCCAGAAGGCCCTCGGTGCTGGACCTCAGTGTCCGGATAGAACGATGGAGGTGGAGACGCTCCTTCAGATATACTGGAGTCCTTACCATCTGCTTTTATTCAATATTCACAGAGAGAGGGGAATGTGGCCTTGGCATAATGGCATTGCTCAGAGTAAATCTCCCCTCCCCTTCTCTCCCACTTCCTTATTCGTCATCCCTTCTACGGGTGGTGCCAAGGGCCCTTTGCTTCTGAGCCCTTTGCTCTACTACTTTCAAGGCTGGCCGGGTTCTTGGAGATGGTGGGTCTGGAATGCTTTCTAGTGATAATGTGTCAGCCAGCTGCTCCAGCTCTGCCTCTTCCTCCTCTCCCATTACAGTCATACCTCGGGTTACAGATGCTTCAGGTTGCGTTTTTTCGGGTTACAGACCTGCCGAAACCCGGAAGTACCGGAACGAGTTACTTCCAGGTTTCGGCAGTTGTGCATGCGTAGAAGTGCTAAATCGCGCTTTGCGTATGCACAGAAGTGCTGAATTGCAATCCGCATGTGCGCAGACATGGGGTAGGGTTTTTCTATTCCTTGCTTTTTCCTGTAGGACTAATTGCAGTAGTTAACAGTCGTCAACAGGTTTATCATATCCATTGAGTCAATCACCCATCTCCTACTACCCTCCTGAGAAAACCCCCACCCCACCCTCCCACTATATAAAAGGGTCTGGTGACTTCTGTTTCAGTGCATCTGAAGAAGTATGCATGCATACGAAAGCTTATGCAGTGGTACCTCGGGTTACATACGCTTCAGGTTACATACACTTCAGGTTACAGACTCCACTAACCCAGAAATAGTAAGAACTTTGCTTCAGGATGAGAACAGAAATTGTGCTCCGGCAGCGCAGCAGCAGCAGGAGACCCCATTAGCTAAAGTGGTGCTTCAGGTTAAGAACAGTTTCAGGTTCAGAAATGGACCTCCGGAACGAATTAAGTACGTAACCAGAGGTACCACTGTACACAGAACAAACTTAGTTGGTCTCTAAGGTGCTAGTGGAGGGACACGGGTGGCGCTGTGGTCTAAACCACAGAGCCTAGGGCTTGCTGATCAGAAGGTCGGCAGTTCGAATCCCCACAATGGGGTGAGCTCACGTTGCTCGGTCCCTGCTCCTGCCAACCTAGCAGTTCGAAAGCACGTCAAAGTGCAAGTAGTACCGCTCGAGGTACCGCTCCAGTGGGAAGGTAAACGGCATTTCCGTGCACTGCTCTGGTTTCGCCAGAAGCAGCTTAGTCATGCTGGCCACATGACCCAGAAGCTGTACACTGGCTCCCTTGGCTAATAAAGCGAGATGAGCACCGCAACCCCAGAGTTGTCTGTGACTGGACCTAATAGTCAGGGGCCCCTTTACCTTTTAAGGTGTTGGTGGACAATTTATTTATTTATTTATTTATTTTGACTGCATCAGACCAACACGGCTACATATCTCAATCTAGTTTACTTATGTATGTGACAACAGCAGCTAGAACTTTATATTTATATGCACATAAGTGGAAGGAAAAAGGATTATCAGCTAAGGAGGAAAAGCTTATAAAACTGATAGACTATGCCGAAATGGCAAAAGTAACTACCAGATTAAGAGAACATAATGATAAAGTGTTTAAGGAAGAATGGAGTCCACTGTTGGATTACCTATCAAATTATCACCCATAGATGAAGTCACCGGCAGGATTTGAAATATAAGCAGTGGATTACTGAAAGATTTAATGGTAGTAGGATTTAGCAATAAAAATATGTGTGTTATAAAACAGCTAATAAAAAGGAGTAAAAATAAAAACATCAGTTAGGGGGTTGGGACGTCAAGAAGAAACTTTGTATGATTAAAAATTGTATACGATGATCAATGATTTTAAATATTTTTGGAAATAAAAATGATATGAAAAAAGAATTAAGCAATGCACCTGAATTCCCTGTTCTCAGAATGTTACCGGTGTTGAGGTACTGAAATCTTCAACTCATTTGATGCAAGTAGAGTAATAAGGGGTTTTCCCCCCCATTCTTTTTTGATTCTGGCACAACTGAAGCAGCAGCAACAGGAGACAGGAGTGTTCTAAAAATGGCTACTGAAAATGATCTACTGCAGCAGAGCCTACAGAAAGAGGGTGTGTTTTTTAAAAAATAAATAAATAAATAAATAAATAAATAAATAAAATCAAGTAATCATTGCACAGAGCCAACCTGGATGTTTAGGATGAAAGACACGGAAGACGAGTTGCATTGTCCTCTCTCCATCAACCGGGCAGCCGTTAACAATGGGGAAAGAAGAAAGAGACAGCAAGACTCAGAGGCACACAGGGAGGCTAAACTTGGAGATGGTGTTGGCAGGAATGGTTCACAAAAGCCTCTTGCTACAGCTCCCAAAACATGGGAAAGAATCCGAGGCATTGCCAAAGAAGCTTATTGCTGCAGAAGCCAAACATTTAAAAGAGGTGATAGTACCATTTTGATACAAGAGAACAGGGGAAGACAAAGGCCAAGAAGTACGAAGAAAGTGATATCTGGAGCTGTATCAGCTATTCCCTATTCAACAATCAAAGCACCATTAAGTTAACTTTACAGGAGAATTCACCCCCTGGAAGTAGGAAGCTGGAAGTCAGATATGGCAGATGATTCCACAGGAGAGAGGGAATATGGAGACCATTGGCACCTTGTATGATAAATCTGGAGAAGAGAAGGTTCAGAGGAGATGCAGCAGCTTTCTTCAGGTGTTCACAGGTGTCCTGGCCCTCACTGCCAGATGGAAATCACAAATTCAGGTTTCTCTTTCTGTCAGAATCTTCAATGTGTACATCTGAGTGATACATAGGCAAGGGTTAAAGGCATTGCAGGCAAATTACTTATTTAACTATAGAGAGAGAGTGATGGAGAGAGAGAGAGAGGGAGAGCACACAATATACATCACGAGGCTTAGTTTGGTCAGAAACAAGTATACACTTCCAAAGTTAACATTAAATACATTACTTCTGGTGAATGAACTACCATAGCTACTAGAGGGCCATGAAAATTTGTGTCTTGGGCTTTTTAGACTCACCTACCCATGTACGCGGGTGGCGCTGTGGGTAAAACCTCAGCGCCTAGGACTTGCCGATCACATGGTCGGCGGTTCGAATCCCCATGGCTGGGTGCGCTCCTGTCATTCGGTCCCAGCGCCTGCCAACCTAGCAGTTCGAAAGCACCCCCGGGTGCAAGTAGATAAATAGGGACCGCTTACCAGCGGGAAGATAAACGGTGTTCCGTGTGCTGCGCTGGCTCCCGGCCTCTAGAGTGAGATGAGCGCACAACCCTAGAGTCTGGCAAGACTGGCCCGGAACGGGCAGGGGTACCTTTACCTTTACCTTTACCCATGTACTGGGACACGGGTGGTGTTGTGGGTTAAACCACGGAGCCTAGGACTTGCCGATCAGAAGATTGGCGGTTCGAATCCCCGCAACGGGGTGAGCTCCTTTTGCTCGGTCCCTGCTCCTGCCAACCTAGCAGTTCGAAAACACGTCAAAGTGCAAGTAGATAAATAGGTACCGCTCTGGTGGGAAGGTAAACGGCGTTTCTGTGTGCTGCTCTGGTTCACCAGAAGCGGCTTAGTCATGCTGGCCACATGACCCAGAAGCTGTACGCCTGCTCCCTCGGCCAATAAAGCGAGATGAGCGCCGCAACCCCAGAGTTGGCCACGACTGGACCTAATGGTCATGGGTCCCTTTACCTTTACCATTACCCATGTACTATCTGAAACCAGAGAGGTGCATTGGTTGCTAGATGTAGTTTTTCCCCCTCAGCTCTCCTTCCTCACTATTATATCCCAGCTTGATCACTGATGTTACCCAGAAGTCCCCTGTGTTGTAGAGTCCTGAGTGACCTCAAAGCAAAAGTCAAGCGTTTAGTGTCCCTAGTCCTATCCGCTCTTCCATCACATATGTGGCAGGCATCCTCACCTTTGAGTTTCTCAAAGACCCTTTTATGCCAGCTGGCCTTTGTAGCTGTTAAATGTGGAAGGCATTCTAATAATAATAATAATAATAATAATAATAATAATAATAATAATAATTTATTTATACCCCACCCATCTGGCTGGGTTTCCCCAGCCACTCTGGGTGGCTTCCAACAAAATATTAAAAATACATTAAAACATCAGTCATTAAAAGTTTCCCTAATCAGGGCTATCTTCAGATGTCTTCTAAACATCAGGTAGTTGTTCATTTTTTTGACATCTGGTGGGAGGGCATTCCACGGGGCGGGTGCCACTACCGAGAAGGCCCTCTTCCTGGTTCCCTGTAACCTCACTTCTCGCAGTGAGGGAACCGCCAGAAGGCCCTCGGAGCTGGACCTCAGTGTCCAGGCAGAATGATGGGGGTGGAGATACTCCTTCAGGTATACTGGACCGAGGCCGTTTAGGGCTTTAAAGGTCAGCACCAACACTTTGAATTGCACTTGAGTGATTACTTCTATTGCTTTCTGTGGTGTTGCATTATTGTGAACAGTCCTGGTGTTTTATGATGTAGTTTTAAGATAAATATCTGCATTGTCTGAAGCACTTACTTCTCTGTAAGGCTCCTTGTAAGGAGTTATTTCAAAAAAAGATGGGAGGGGGTGTACAAAAATAAATAAATAGATAATGCCCATAGCCTTGTTGACAGGAGAGGTCTTGTGTATGTCATTTTGGCTGCATTCAGGTGCTTTTTTGCTTTCACACACTCTCCTCCACTCTTGGCCTGGGCATAATTCATTATTTCCTTCCTTAATCAACCTGCAGCTTGCTGTTAATAACCTCAAGAGATTTGTTCTGTGAGTCACTCTGAAATCTTGCCTCCCTTTCTGTTCCCATGAGAAGTGCTGAATGCTATAGGCCTTCCATTTCCCTTTGCCCATTTGGGAACAAATTTGAGAGTGAAGGATGAATCTCTCAGTTGCATTTGCTCTCAGTTTCTCATTTTTGCATTATTGAGTTCATCCTGTTGCTGCACTGGTTTGTCATTTTTTTAAAAATTCTGCATGGAAATCTGTACACATTTTTTGTGCCAATTTCTTCTCATATGTGCATTTTCTTTGTAGGCAATTGGGTTATAAATGTGTATACTAGTGGGGAGTGTCAGGTGCTGCCCCGTAATTTGTAGAAACCAAAGTATATTGTGATTATATGTATAGTGCAATTTCTTAGTCTGGACCTGTCATGCCAAGAAGTGAGCAAAGTCAAACCAAATTCATGTTTTGATCAACCATCCTGAATCAAAATGACACCTGACATTCAAATGTCAATGAAGACTGCCTCATGCAAATATTGGCAATGATATCTCAAGAGGTGGCTAAATCTGTGCCAAAAAAGGTCATACCACAGTGGTGTTCCAATCTGCCATCTTGATTCAAAATGGTGCCCGGCATCTGAACAGTGACAAAGTCTGCTATTCCCAGTGCTATTTTTCTAGAAAAAGAAAAGTCCTTCTGCTGAGTTTAACAATGCTATCTCAAGAAGCGGCTGAACCTATGCTGAAAATGTCACACCAAAGAGACATTTGGGTCTGCTATTTGGTAAGCTGGCATTTTCTGTTTCATTGTGTTGTATTGATACTTATTACTTTGGCAATCTTATGCAAACTGGTTTGTGAAGTCTGCCTGGAAAAGTGGTATATAAATACCTTATATCTGGAGTGGGAACATGCAGCCTTGTAGATAATGTTGGATAATAACTCCCGTAATCCCTGACCACTTGCCATGTAGGCTGGAGTTCAACAACATTTGAAGAGCCGAAGTTCCCTGCTTTCAATTAATTAAATTAAATTCAAGGTAAAGCTACCTTGCGTGGTCTAGTTTTGACACCTGCTTCATCTTCATATATGCACAATCAAGCCTGAAACAATATATATATTTATTATCCTTATACAAAATATGGCGGAAAACAACAGATTAACTGCTTGCTTATGCAAACGGCATAGAAAAAATTCTAAAGTGATGAGGTATACAACGGTTCAAATTTTCTGGCTTTGTATTGCTCATGGCAATTGCTTAACAAGACAGTTGAGTAATAACAAATTAACACAAAACCCCCCTGAAATTATCATTACTTAAATAGCAAGACTATTCAGATTTCTAAACCTTCTAGCCTTCATAAATACTTATCATATAGTCCCCACCATAACCCTTTGGAAAAGGTGCAATATGAATAGCTGACTTTTTCTGCACCCACTTTTGAATAATTCAGACAGAAATACCAAATGTGCTTTGCCCTAGGACAAAGTCTGGCCTCCGTTTGTATAAATCTACTCATTTTAGTAGTGCTAGTCTAGATTTGCACTGGAGTAACGCACTATCGAAATTCCTCATGCCCCTCTGCAGTAATTTCTCTTCCTGCAAGCTGGGAGCAAGCGTTCAATTTAAAACACCGCTGCAGGCCCCTGCGTTTCTTGCAAGGATCAGACACTGGATAGCTACCTGGGCTGCAGCCCCCGCATAAAAATTAGGGGTAGGTGGATACTTTCCATTGGATTAGACAATATTAGAAACTAAAGTGCGACATCAACAGCACTATAACCCAAAGGACCTGCTCTAAATCAGGTGATGGATCGCTAACGTGGCAGGATCAAGTTTAAATCATATTGCCTCACTTTAATAGATGGCAGTGCCATCGAAAAGTGGAGAGAGGAACTTGAAGATTTTGAACTCGGCCTTTAAATCACCATGCTAGATTTATGTCAACGATAACTGCTTCGAGTTTTCTATACTGCGGGCTATCTATGCTCACAAAGGTGGTGGTCTGCTTTTTTTCTTTGAAAGAGGGAAGGGCCATTCTCTTGTGTGTACAAAGAACCCACTATAACAGGGAGCATTGCATAGGATCGTAGCTAATAATCCGAGACCTTGGAAGCCATCTCATCTACCTCCCTGCAGAGTTGTCCCCACCTCCAGCGTTTAATGGATTTGCTCATTAGGTGTTAAAAGGCAAAGAGCAGTGATCAAGCACTTTTTGGTATGCTAGAGAGGTCTGCAGGACAAAAAATATGTTCAGTTTAACCACCGGCCAGCCTAAACTGGCAAAAAGTCTCATTTAGTAATGATATATAGCAGGAGTTGTAAGAGTGACACCCATGCATGCCACTATCCCTGTCAGTGCTTCTTGTGGCTGTTCTACAAACCTACCAAAAATCCTCAATATCTGAGAGACTGTCTCTTTTCCTGTTTAGTTTCTGCTTACAGTGGCTTCCTATAAACATCTGGTTGGTCACTGGGAGAACAGAAAGATGGACCATTGATCTTGATCCAGCAGGCTTGTCTCATATTCTTCTGCTTCTGTGCCTGCCAGCCTCACGGGGAAGCGATGGGCCCTCTGAAAAGCCTAGTTCTACCCAGCAGTGCAAACCTCTGTCGCTGGGCTCGCTAGAAGATATATGAGATGCATTTTCGGCCCCGTGATGTGAATGATGTCAAAAAGGAACCAGCACACCAGTGGAAATGGGAATGTAAATTTCTTCCATCCACCTGGGACGGTTTCATCAGTAAAGCGAGAGAATTACAGAATTGCCTTACAGCTAATTCCATTGATTTAAACTAATACCGCGTGAGCGTACCTCGTACGAGGGAACATTTCAAGGTCAACCCTCTAATTGGTAACAACCGAAATGCTGGTCTTTGGGGCTGTGTGTCTGTTTTAAATATAGCAATCCATCGCAATCAGAGCTGGATTCTTCAGAAGAATACTTTAATTAATTATCTCAGGTGGAGCTTGTCGGCTCACTAAAGGATTCCTCTAAAGTCGTATTCCCCAATTAAAACTCTTTCAGGTAAAGCGGGAGGAAGTGCAATCAAGTCAGACAATGGCGCATCTTTTGTTTTGCTCAGCTAGATGCTGAGCTCATCTTGTTAGGGGAAGGCAGAATGAATCTGGGGTGAACAGAGAAGCCCTGATGAATTTATTTTCAAAATAAACAAGACCAAAGATTGACTTTACATCACTTTTTTCTCTCCCCCCCCCCTTTAAGAGAGAATTTCCATGTGGGTTACTGGGCTCATGGTGAGCAGTGAATCATCACATCAAGATGGCAGAACAGTCAGCTGACTGCTTCGCCACATGCCCACAGATCATCCCTGTCAGGAGCTGCAGGCAGGTGTAGGTCAGCGATTAAAAAACAACACTTTGTGTCAGTGAAGTTAACTCTTTATTCAAAGAAACCAAAACGGCACAGGTC
This sequence comes from Podarcis liolepis, assembly GCF_965112155.1. NCBI lineage: Eukaryota > Metazoa > Chordata > Lepidosauria > Squamata > Lacertidae > Podarcis > Podarcis liolepis. The sequence continues at coordinate 42,007,733 of NC_139569.1, forward strand.
TAGAGATCTCAGTAACCGTTCCCAGTAGGCCTTGTCCCAGTGAGGCAGCTGCGAGGACTGAAGGTTCCCTGTGTAGAGGGATTGATTGTTAAGCCACTCTGAGAATTGTAGCTCTGCGAGGGGAATAGCGGCTTCCTAATGAATTTGTTCATTAGTCTCTCACATGCACTGGCCTGTAGTACATTCTCTTTACAAACAAACAAAATCATGTAAATAATGAACTGAGTACACCCAATCCATCTGCTTCCTCGGAGCCCACTGCAGAAAAGAACAGAAGCCATACACGATGCAGAGCATTCCATGGGTGAAGTGATTTCCACACACTAATTCCCTTGAAAGGAACAACCCAATAAGTCGAAATAATCTGGATGAAATGGAAGGAGGCACGAAGCTGATTTGGTGTCATCCTTACCCATCAAAGCCCCCTTAGCACAGTGCTATACATGCAGCACTGTTGAAGGAAGCATAGTGAACTGCAGAGAGATGCTCAGGAATAGCCTCATTAACTGAATCCCGCATAGGCTATGACAAATGATGAACTAATCTAAACTCCACAGGAGCCTTTTTTAAGGCACTCTAAATAATGGGGAAACTTATAAGATTGGCATCAAGAAGCTTTGAAAAGGTCTGGTGACTCCATCTTTCCTTCCTTATCAGTTTTATCCCTAGCTAATTCATCTATTCTCACTAGTAACTTCAGATTCTTACAAAACACAACCACCTATCCTCTTAGAATGGTATTTAAAAATGCTTAGTGAAATTATCATCCAAATAAACAATGGCATCTTTCTCATATCCTCCAACGTTTCTCCAATGAAAATAGGGATGTCCTATTCAATTATTTTATTTTATTTTAGATTTTCTTTTCTTTTCTTTATACCCCACCCATCTGACTGGGTTGTCCCAGGTGCTCTGGGCAGCTTTCAAAATAACTCCATACCCTCCAACATTTCTCCGATGAGAATAGGGACGTCCTAAGGAAAAGCAGACATTTCGGGATCAAACCAGAAACCAGGACAGCTTCTGTAAATCCGGGACTATCCCTGGAAAATGGGGACACTTGGAGGGTCTGCTTTCTTCAGATACAAGACTAGTGTCCCCCCCCCCATCCACACCTTAAGTGGGTTGGGACCTTTCCCCTTGATTCTGGCTGGCAGCTCTAGGCTTCTGCCCCATCTATCTCTGGCTGGTCTGAGATTCTCAGCTGTGGGGAAGCCACTCAATGGATGGCCTCCACCCACTACATCAGAACTGTTTGAATTTCTTCGCCTGCTCCGTAAGAATCTTGAGCAAATCCTGAGAATAATTGGGGAACCCAGGACAACGCTTTCCAGATATGAATTAGCTCAGGATACTACAGACTGGAGGGTGGTTGTTTGTCAGATTTAGTTTCTTCAGCTTTGTTGCCGTTGTTGCTGCATACTAATCAGCGTATAGAGGGGAGGTCCTAAAAATATCTACATGATGCCTAGGGAACAACCTGCACCTTAATATCAGCAAGACAAAGGAGATGGTGTTGGACTTTTGGAGGAAGAGAGGAGAACTACCCCCGCTGTACATCGGGGAGGGGTGTGTGGAGAGAGTCTCTTCCTTTAAATTCCTAGGAGTTTATCTCAGTGAAGACCTTACTTGGAAAATCAATACAAACCAGGTGGTTAAGAAAGCCCAACAGAGACTCCATCTCCTCAGTGAAAGAACGATGTCAATCAACATTTGATGATCTCCTTCTACCGGTCCTCAATAGAAAGTGTCCTTTCAATCTGCATCACAGTGTGGTACGCTGGTTTGACATCACCTGACAGGAAGTGCTTACAGAGGGTGGTGAATAAAGCACAAGATATTATGGGCTGTCCCATGAATCCTCTGGATGACATCGTGGAAGAACGTTGCCTCAGGAGAGTGAGGAAAAATCTCAGGGATGATTCACACCCTGGTCAGCACTTTCTTGATCTCCTGCCCTCAGGCAGAAGATATAGAAGCATGATTAGTAGCACCAACAGGGTAAAGAACAGCTTCTATCCATGGGCTGTTAGGCTGCTGAATGAAAAGATAACAACAGGGCAACTGACTTTTGGGTTTGGAAGGTATGCGTCAGTAAACGAGGGGGATTAAGACTAAGAGAGCTGAGTGGGGGGTGCTTGTGTAATATCTCTGTATACAAGTTGTACAAGTGACAATAAAGTATTTCAATTTCAGTTGAGGGTTTTACATGAGCTAAAAATGGGAGTTGTTTGGAGATACGGGTAGAAATGTGTAATATCACAAATATACGTTAAGGGAGTTGATATTGTGTGCCATTTTGGGTGTTATGTGTTACTTCTTTGTCTTACAGAAGCCCATGATGTTCTAGGTCTAAGTGACAAAATGCTGACTAACTTCTTGGAGGTGTGGGATATCATATGCCTGTTTTCTGCTGAGAAAGCTTCCTCCAGCTAAACTCCAGGGTTGATTAAAGGGCAGGGAGCTAGGATTTATATGGATGGATTGCACTTCTGTTTGTCCTACAAGCATTTCTTCACACGTTAATTGCTGATAGGTTTTTGCGTTAAAATGTGGGCAATTTTTCTCAGAAAAGGAACAACTGCCAGGATCATCATCCCCATCATTTTTTATTTGTATGCCGCCTTTCCACAGTTAAAAAAACAACGTTCAAGGCGGCTTACAGCATAACAAGGTTTACATAATTGCAAAAATCATAAACAATAAATAAACCACATCAAAAAACATGCACAACCAAATGGGAAACAATTTCCACATAAATCAAAATCTAAAACTAAGAATACAGCATTAATATCGCAGTCTAAAATGACATAGGTAAAAAATAACAGCAATTTAAACAAAAACAAAACAAAATGGAGCCCTCTCTGCTCAGCAGCAGCAGCAGTCCTTTATAGCGCCCACGAGGCCCTGCCCTAGGCCAGGATGCATGCAGATGGTACAGTTGTTGTTTTTTTATATATTTTGAACCTTATTTTATTATTATTTTATTATATTTTTTTAATCAATATTTTATTAAGTTTTAACAATAAAAAAGTTCAGAAAAATACAAAGACAGAGAAAATACAAAGTTACAAAATACAAAAATACACACTTTAAACACGAAAAAAGAAAAAAAGAGAAAAACACATATAGGAAAAGAAAAAAAAACAAAAATTCCCTCTTTCTTAATTTCATCTTTAGTTAACTTATTTTCCTGACTTCCTCATGTCTCCCGTTCTTGTATCCCTTTTAATAATTAATTCAGCAAATTCGTGTCCTATTAGTTTATCTATTGTTAATCCAATCTTACATTTTACCTTGTTGCTAGAGCCCCTGCAATTCATTTCAATGTCATTAGCATTCAAAAATTTTACAGTACTTCTGCAAATAAGTTTTAAATTTCCTCCAATCTTCTTCCACCAACTCTTCTCCCTGGTCTCGGATTCTGCCAGTCATGCAGATGGTACAGATTTTGAAACAATACATCAATGTATTTCTTTATTAAATGTCTATCCTACTATTCTTCCAAGGAGCTTCAGGGTGGCATATCACTTTCTTTCCCACCCCCCTCCATCTTACCTTCACAATAACCCTGTGAGGTAATTTACATACCCACTCACCTTTCTCCGATGAAAATAGGAACATCTTATAATAATAATAATACACTGGTACCTCGGGTTACATACGCTTCAGGTTGCAGACTCCGCTAACCCAGAAATAGTACCTCGGGTTAAGAACTTTGCTTTCAGGATAAGAACAGAAATCGTGCTCCAGCGGTGCGGCAACAGCAGGAGGCCCCATTAGCTAAAGTGGTGCTTCAGGTTAAGAACAGTTTCAGGTTAAGAACGGACCTCCAGAATGAATTAAGTTCTTAACCCGAGGTACTACTGTAGTAGTAGTAGTAGTAGTAGTAGTAATAATAATAATAATAATAATAATAATAATAATAATAATAATAATAATAATTTTATTATTCATACCCCACCCATCTGAGTGGTTGCACCAGCCACTTTGGGTAGCTTCAAACATTTCTCTGATGAAAATAGGCGTGTCCTAAGGAAAAGCAGGGATGCGGGTGGCGCTGTGGGTTAAACCACAGAGCCTAGGACTTACCGATCAGAAGGTCGGTGATTCGAATCCCCGCATGGGGTGAGCTCCCATTGCTCGGTCCCTGCTCCTGCCAACCTAGCAGTTCAAAAGTACGTCAAAGTGCAAGTAGATAAATAGGTACCGCTCTGGCGGGAAGGTAAACGGCGTTTCCGTTCGCTGCTCTGGTTCGCCAGAAGCAGCTTCGTCATGCTGGCCTCATGACCCAGAAGCTGTACGCCGGCTCCCTCGGCCAGTAAAGAGAGATGAGCACCACAACCCCAGAGTCAGCCACGACTGGACCTAATGGTCAGGAGTCCTTTTACCTTTAAGGAAAAGCAGGACATTCTCGGATCAAATCAGAAAGTGGGGTGGCTTCTGTAAATCCAGGACTGTCCCTGGAAAATAACGGCACTTGGAGGGTCTGAGGTAAGACAGAGAGGGCAAAAAAACTGTCATGAAAGCAGCCAAGGGCCTTTATGGTTGAGTGGAGATTTGTACCTGGATCTCCCCAGACTTAGGCTTAGTTCAGCCACTTCACTTATTCTACATACTACCCAATAGGCTCGCACCCACCCCCAAACAGCTTTGGTTCACAGAGCGATTGACATAGGAGAGGGGCTTCTCCATTGCAGCTCCCTGACTTTGGGATTTTCTTCCTCTGGAGACATGGACAACAGGCACCTTAAAACATTTATGTTTGTCCAGGTGCTTGGGGTTAACACCTAAGAGCATCCATTGTTACCGGTCTAAGATGATTTATAAAATGTTATGATTTAAGAGAAACAAAACAATACAGAATTATTTCAGGGGAAACAAAAGCAGCTTTGTGGAGTGAAAAGTACAGGGTTAATAATCCATAGAGAAGTTAGTCTGGATCATTTACTTTATTATTACTGCATTGGCCTGAATATAAGCCTCACTTTCCCCCCCAAATCCAACCGTGAAACGTTAAAGTGCTGCTTATATTCGAGACCTTACAGTATGCAGCCAGGATCATGGGGCAAACGGCGCCAAGAGCGCGGCAAAGTGGCGCCCGCCCCGTGCGTAGTTCCCCGTCCTCTTCCCCCAAGGCTGGGAAGGAAGAGAGTGAGGAAGGGAAAAGGCTGCCGGCAACGCACCACGCCCCCCCCCCCCCAGTATGCTGCCAGGAGCAGTGAGGAATGGAGTGGCTTATATTCGGGTATTTTCCCTTTTTTCCCTTCCCCCCTCCAATTTTAAAAGTGTGGCTTATATTCGAGCCAATACGGTACTACAGAGATGGAGGGGAGGGGCTAAAGGTGGAGGACTGTTCTTGGACTACAACTCCTATTGAAGGAAGGTGAGGACAGGTGACCTCACCTCGGCCCGAAGTCACCCCCCACCAAAGCAGGCTCAAAGCTTCTCAAAGCTTTTCAAAATCATTTTCTCAGCAGCTAAGCATCAGAAACATTCCGCTTGCTGTAACTAAAAAGATTGCAACAAGGTAGAGAACAGAGCCCATTGTCTTCTCAGGCCTTTCTCAGAACCACATTGCAACTTGCTTTCTCTCCGGGAACCATGCCAAAGCACAAGAATGAAACAACTGGAACACACTGAAACCCCCTCACCCCCTTTCCTTCCAAGAGTCCAAAATAGTCCCAAGACAGCTTTCTGTACATGCTCAGGAACCTCAACATGGGGCAGGACTCCTGAGGGAGGAGAAAGGAGGAGGGAACTGGAAAGGGGTATATATGTTTGTGCACATCACTGTGAACTCGTGCATGCTTTTTGTGACTTATCACACTTGCTCCTTCTACCAGTTCATGGATGGTAGAAATAAAACCTTTTTCTCCGAAACTATTCCTTGAGTGTCTGTTGACTCCCACTTCCCTTTCCCAGGCGCAATATTTTTCCCACCCGAGGGCAAAGCCTCATAAGGCTACACTATCACTCCTGACCGCTGGTCCTGCTATCTAGGGATGATGGGAGTTGTGGTCCTACCACTTCTGGGGACTCAAGGTTGCGAAAAGGGGAGGGAGAGAGAGAGAGAGATCTGCAGAGGGCTCTGACTAGTCCTCAAAACAGAACCACAAACATGTCTTGGAGAACATGGGGTGTGGTGGAGGCAAGGAGGGCTACAGCCTTAGGGAAAGGGAAGGAAGGAGCCCTCTTCCATAGCTTGGCATACTAGCAGCATGTCCTAGAAAAAAAATGTTTGGGTTAGTCTCGTGGAAGCATCTGATTCTTTCCAAAACTAAATCAGAGTGATGCAAAACTCTCTGGGTGAGGAATGCCTTGTGTACCCAGATACAGATAGGGAAAGCTATTGATTAACCTCCCTCTGAAGAAATTCCTTTCACAAACATGACATCTTTCAGAAACGTTCCGTAGCTTCGCTAGAATGTGTACTGTCACAGGTTTCTTGATTTTTGGTGCATAAAAGAAAGGCAGCCGCTATTGTTTTTCGGTTGGGAATTTATTCCAACTGGCAGTGCGTTGAGAATACAATTGTTTAGCCTATCATTTGTAAATGATTGTTGTAAAAATAGCATGCAATAATAAATCATCACCTGAGTCAAAATGATGTTTGCTCCAGGATTTTATGTCAATATCCAGATCTGCCAAGACATTAACAAAATTGGATTTCTATTGCCTTTGTTTGCACAGAAAAGATTAATACTGAAAATATAAGGCGGGGAGGAGGAATTAGGCGTGTTCCTTTATGAGCAATTGGTTTATTGACATGATGAGTGTGCCATGGAAGATTTTGATTGAAGATGAAAAACCAAGAAATAGAATTTTGTGTGTAACCCAGAAGAGAAACTTTTTTTGTGATGAAATGCGTAAGCATGGTCTCCCAGTGATAACTAGAGCAGCAGCAGACACCCCCAGCTTTGAATTTCTTTTTCTTTTTTTGTTAGTAAAATTGCTGGAAACTCACCACTCCCCCCCAAAACACTTTTTGTTTTGTTTAGTCGTTTAGTCGTGTCCGACTCTTTGTGACCCCATGGACCAGAGCGTGCCAGGCACTCCTGTCTTCCACTGCCTCCCGCAGTTTGGTCAAACTCATGCTGGTAGCTTCGAGAACACTATCCAACCATCTCGTCCTCTGTCGTCCCCTTCTCCTTGTGCCCTCTATCTTTCCCAACATCAGGGTCTTTTCCAGGGAGTCTTCTCTTCTCATGAGGTGGCCAAAGTATTAGAGCCTCAGCTTCACGATCTGTCCTTCCAGTGAGCACTCAGGGCTGATTTCCTTCAGAATGGATAGGTTTGATCTTCAATTCTTCAGCGATCAGGTTTCTTTATGGTCCAGCTCTCACTTCCATACATCCCTACTGGGAAAACCATAGCTTTTACTATACGGACCTTTGTTGGCAAAGTGATGTCTCTACTTTTTAAGATGCTGTCCTAGTTTGTCTAGGTTTAACAAACCAAAAACACTTAGATTAGATGAATATTCTAGACTTGCCCAGTTTCCTTGGTGCTGTGTTTCCCATCTAGCTGCTGCTGCTTTCTTATTCACAGGCAACTCCACTCACTCAAGAATAAAACACTGAATGGGGTTTTGCTACAATGCTGTGAAAGCAACCAGATTTGATTATGCACATCGGCCACTGAAAACAAGTGAGGGCATTGGCAAATGAGGATAACTGATGGTAACATCAATGAATCTGCAAATTTATTTATTTATTTATTGCTAGAAGCATTGAAGAAACAGCAAGCACAAAGTTAGGTAAGTGTCATTGCTGGAAAGGTGAGTAATTTTGTCTCGCTTCTGGGGATAACGCACACATAAAAATGCAAGCAATGCCTCCCATGCAGATCTTTGCAGATGTTAAAATTGTAGCCATGTACTGCTAGTGGGTATAATGCAACTTACTGCTGTTTTGGGGTTTTTTTTTTGACAAAGTAATAATAATAGGAATAAATAAATAATAATAAAAATATAGGACGTGGGTGCTGCTGTGGGTTAAACCACAGAACCTAGGACTTGCCGATCAGAAGGTTGGCAGTTCGAAGCCCCGCGACAGGGTGAGCTCCCGTTGCTCGTCCCTGCTCCTGCCAACCTAGCAGTTCGAAAGCACGTCAAAGTGCAAGTAGATAAATAGGTACCGCTCCGGCGGAAAGGCGAACAGCATTTCCAAGCGCTGCTCTGGTTTTTCCCCACCTCCTAGCTTGCAAAACCATAATCGACACACTTTGGTAATAGTTCTCCAGTCATATTAGAATTCTTGCATTTTTCTTATTGGCAGTTTAAATACTGAAACATTTCTTTGACAGGTGGAATTTTAAAACACATCTAACTGCAGGCAAAATAGGAGAAAATTTAAACAGATGTCAAAATAAATTTCCACCAAAAGACATTTTCCTTGATAAGCAGGACTGGAGTGCAGTGCAATTTTGAACAGCATTAGCCTACAAGTTGAAAGTTTCTGAATGCTAATATACATATAGATATACATTTCTATTAAAAGCCACTTTGGAGTGTACAGTGGGAAGTGGACATTGGTGAAGATTCAAAATATTTTGAAAACATGCTGCATGCAAATGCTTGGAATTAAATGGAAGTTGAAATAAGTTGACATAACACTTCAAACTGCTTTCCATAGGGCTGCATTAGATAGCATCTCAACAATCACAAAATAAATATTAGAGATGGGGAATGTGTTGGAGTAACTGGACTTAAGAAGGGGTTAATTTCCTTCAGGAGCATAATTTACCCCATGGATGAGATAATTGTGAGTGCAAGGTCAGCCATGAAACTTGCTATGGTAATGGCCCAGTGCCCCACCCCTTGGCATAGCCAGGGTGGGCAGGGGGCAGTTGTCCCACCTAAATCAGTACAAATCAATACAAATCTTAGGTTCTGCTCCCCTAACAAAAATCCTGGGTATGCCCATGGCCCTGCCTATTTTAGTGATTAATGCATGTCAGCTTAGTCCGTGGGTTTGCAGTTAGTCTATCAATCTATTAGTCAGTTAGCCATTTGGTGTTACCTATCCAATGTTACATCTTGTACTGAGATACTTTGTACTTGTATGTATCTGTATATATCTGTATCTGCAAAAGCCAACAAGCTATATGTATCTACAGTGGTGCCCCACAAGACGAATGCCTCGCAAGACGGAAAACTCGCTAGACGAAAGAGTTTTCCATTTTGGAGGTGCTTCGCAAAACGTATTTCCTATGGGCTTGCTTCGCAAGATTACAATGTTTTGTGAGTTCCTGCTGGTTTTTTTTCCTTCCCCCTTTTTTCTAAGCCGCTAAGCCGCTTATCAGCTGATCCAATCAGCAGATAAGCCGCTAAAAGCCGCTAATAGCGCTAATCCGCTAATCCTTCAATGGGCTTGCTTTGCAAGACGAAAAAACCGCTAGACGAAGAGAATCACAGAACGGATTCTTTTTGTCTTGCGAGGTACCACTGTACATACATCCAGAACTGTTTTACTTAGCCTTATCTTCTGCAATAGTAAACTATCTGAACCTTTCTCTGCTTCCATGTGGTGACTGGTACTGGGAGCAACTTCCAATGCATGCATATCTCACCCGAGATTCCCAAAAGAATCTGTGGTCCTCCTGAGTCCAGAGCACCACCATTTCTAGGAGATGTGTTCTTTGTTCTCTCATTTTGGTTATTAAAGATTCTAACTGGTAAGACGTTCCTTTCATTTGATCTTCTTATCTGTTGCCACAGGGGGAGGAAGCCGATTCGCCAAAGCCTGACATTAAGTGTCCCCTGTTTCTCTTCCAGAGAGAAGGAGGGGAGAAAACAAGAGCAATTTGCCCTGCCCACGCAATCTTGCTGGCTGCCAAGTAGCCCCGCCAAGCTCAGGGTCCACCAGCCACCACTGTTCCTTCCCTTAACTACAATGTCCCAATGGGAATAATGCCACATGGTGATGGGACATTGGAATGGGAATATAGGAAGATTTTATACTGAGTCAGACCACTGATCCATTTAGTTCTGTATTGTCTACGTCGATGGGCAGCGGCTTGCCAGAATTTCAGACAGGGGACATTCTCAGCCTTACTTAGAGATGCCAGCCATTGAACCTGAGACCTTCTGCATGCAAAGCAGATGTTCTACCACTGAGCTATGACCCTTCCTGTATGCTGCTGGGCTGCTCATTGTGAGTCCGCCGCTGCGTTGAGTGACAGCAAATATATATATATATATATATATATATGAAAGAAAGCAGTGGATATTGGATGCTTTAGATAAAGAGGGAAGTGTTGAAAAGGCAGGTGTATGGGGACTTGTCAAGAAGGTAAGAAAAGATGGAGTATTTAGAAGACAAAGGGAAATACCAGCATCTCCAGGAATGACAGAGATTTAGAGGTGGGAAGGTTTGTATGGAAAATTAGGCCACTCGCTCTCTATCATCTTCCATTTGGGATGTCAATAGTTTGACATTTATTAGAACAGCATGGCATTTATTTTATGGGGAATGCCCTTAAGAGATATGCTAGAGTTGTTTACTGGCTAAGTTTACGAAGAGAGCAGCTGAAATCAGTATAGCACATGGTGATCTGGAATGAGTCTTCCTGTCCCAGTCATCTCATGTGTCTGCCATTGTCTGCTGCTAAGTGAATCTGTCAAGTGTAGGTCTTCTCCTACATCAGTGCCCAGCCTCTCCTTAGAAGCATGCATTGGAAGCCACCAGGAGCTAAGCAAATACGTTTTGGAAAACAGGAAGATGGGTCAGGCCAAAGTCCCATCTCTTCCAGTGACCTGTTCCCAAAGTATCCAAGCAAATGCCCACGGGAAGCCAATAAGGAGGATCTCAGCACAACAGCACTCTCTCCAGTTGTGATTCACAACTAATGTACCAGTATTCAGAGGCATACTGTGTCTGACAGTGGAGGCAAAGCATAAGATTGTGGCTAGGAGCAATTGATAGCCTTCTCCTCTGTGAATTTGTCTAATCCTCTCTTAAAGCCAGTGCTTTTTTCTGGGGTGGGGGGGGGGACACAGGGGTTTGCATACCCCTAAACATTTTGTGAATCTAATGGGAGAAGAAACTAAGAATTTACAATTCTTCTCTAGCACAGTGAATTATTGTACAGTGGTACCTCGGGTTACAGACGCTTCAGGTTACAGACTCCGCTAACCCAGAAATATTACCTCAGGTTAAGAACTTTGCTTCAGGATGAGAACAGAAATCGTGTGGTGGCGGCAGGTTAAGAACAGTTTCAGGTTAAGAACGGACCTCCAGAATGAAATAAGTTCTTAACTTGAGGTACCACTGTATACAAAATGGATATTACAATGGAAAAACCCCCCCAATAAAAATTATTATAAAAAGAAGAAGAAGCAGGAGTATAGGAAGCTGCCTTAAATGGGGTAAGTCCATTGGTCCACCATGCTCAGTATTGTCCAATCTGATTGGCAGCGGCTGTCCAGAGTTTCAGGCAGGGGTCTTTTTCCAGCCCTACCTGCTGAGGATTGGATGGGAGACCCTTTCAATGCAAAGCACGCACTCTACCACTGGAAGGAAAGTTTCTCTTCTCTAGTTTAATAACACACGGGCTGCAGCACATCTTCAGCTCCCGTGTGCCTAATTGAGATGTAATACTGCAGAAGAGTTTGCAGCAAAAAGCCCAGAATGTTCCTGGTTTACGTTGGCGTCAGGTGGTGTCGCGATGAAAAATCATAAGTATTATGGAAAGCAGGTCCTTTCATGATCTTATGCATATGCAATATTTCTTCATTTGTGTTTACTTGGAAGATGAAAGCAAATGTTATTCAAAAAGTTGTTTCTTTCTTTTTCTTTTTTTAAAAAGATATATGAAATTAGCTCACTGAGGGCTTAATTATCCTTTTCTTCCCTGATGGGAATCAACGCTATTGGCGGTTCACAGACCCGTTCTCTTGACAAATCAAGTTGTTGGTTGAGGCATGAAGTGTTAGATTATGATCGACTCAGCGTGACATTGTGATTCATGGCTACTATATTGCAGAGGGAAAGGGAGGGATGGATTTATGCTTCATCGCCGCTTTGAATTCGTGCCGAGACAAGTGCCTGTTTCTGCTCAACCTCAGGAGTTCACGTTCCGCACCTTGGGATTGAACAATATTACAAATGCTCAAACATTTGTGGAACAAGTGAGATTAAATAAGGCTGAGAAGCAGCCTCTGCTTCTCCTCCATGTTGAATCCTTTTTTTCTTTTTAGCAGAAGAAAATGCTACACTAGACGTTCAGAGCCGAGAGAGACATCAGAGTAGTTGAAATTATGAAGCTGATCTGTTCTGAGTCAACTCATCAGTTAAGATGGACGTGCATCCTAATTCACAGAGGATAGTCCTCCGTTTGAAAGGTTGCCTGCCCCAAATCTGATTTAAAGATAAAGAAAACGTAAGAATGGAGAGCAGGAGGGGCCTTGAAGCTGCCGATCTCCGTCATCCATCCACTTGCATGCCAAGCTTTTCATAGTTCAACCAAGCCCAAAGCAACTTACAAGAGAATTACAAAAATATATACCAAAAGTTAAGCACAGTAGACCCTCGGGCTACGTTACTCTCAAGTAACATAAACTTCGGGTTGCGAAAGCAGCAAACCCAAAAGTATTTTTCCAGGTTTCACTGCTCGCGCATACGCAGAAGCGCTCTATTGCGCCGCGCACATGCGCAGAAGCGGCGCCTCTGGATACAGATTTTTCAGAGTGCGCACGGACCCCTGGAACTAATTAAATTCGTATCCAGAGGGTCCCCTGTAGTCATAAGGAATAAATGAAAGCATATCAATTAGTATACAATAAAATTCATAATAATGTCTAACAACAAAGGTACAAAATACTAATACCATAACAACAAACAAAAACACACAGAGAAAAGCAGAATTAAATGTTAGGCAATGGAGGTGGCAGGTGTTAGGATATTTCCGTTCCACCTTAAAAGGGAGCAGGCTGTGAGTCACAGAGTCTGCGTATTTCCTGTTCACAGGATGTTTATGTTTCCTATTGCTTTCGTTTCTCTCTGTGTCGTAGACACTGAAGCAGGTAGTCATGGAATTCTTTGTTCTGATCAACGCTGAATAAAACTTGTAAATAATGCTCTCCTGAGTGCGACTTCTGCTGTGCATTATTTGTTGATAAAGAGTGTGCATCGGCTCTAGAATGTTCTGGAGCTCATGTCGCTAATTGCTGATACTGCGTGACTACGGGAGGTCGATGGATCATCCGGCAGCCGGCTTGGGGGCCATGATGGACTTTATCTCCCAACAACAGGTTTCGGGCCCAGATTCACAGCACTTACTGCGACAGACTGCGTTGAGGTATGTGGGAAAAGCGAAAGTGAGGCTTTTCTGTTTGCTTTTCTGTTTGCCGCGGCAAGGGCTTCAGATGTCTGGCTGGCCGGACATCTGACAATGGAGTGTGTGTGCCATTTTCTGTCTTGCCTCAAGCGGCAAAAATGTCCTGGGCCAGCCCTGCTCACATGAATCATCTTAAAACAGGAACTTCTGCTCTGGGGGCAAGATGTGGCCCTCTGGCCCTCTCTGTCTAGCCACTGGCACTGTCCCTGGGCCATGTTGCTCACTGGGCCTGCATTGCACCCTCCTGGTTTTGCCTGATCTGACCCCAGTAGTGCCACTGGCTTGCCTAGAAGGGGATAGGAAAAGGTGTTTGAGAGCATTACGTAGAAACTAGTTTGTTGAAGAAAGGTTTGTTGTTGTTTAGTCGTTTAGTCATGTCCGACTCTTCGTGACCCCCTGGACCAGAGCACGCCAGGCACTCCTGTCTTCCACTGCCTCCCGTAGTTTGGTCAAACTCATGCTGGTAGCTTCGAGAACACTGTCCAACCATCTCATCCTCTGTCGTCCCCTTCTCCTTGTGCCCTCCATCTTTCCCAACATCAGGGTCTTTTCCAGGGAGTCTTCTCTTCTCATGAGGTGGCCAAAGTATTGGAGCCTCAGCTTCAGGATCTGTCCTTCCAGTGAGCACTCAGGGCTGATTTCCTTCAGAATGGAGAGGTTGGATCTTCTTGCAGTCCATGGGACTCTCAAGAGTTTCCTCCAGCACCATAATTCAAAAGCATCAATTCTTCGGAAGAAAGGTAAAATTTACATTTATTGCTCTGCTGACTTTTGCCTTTGACCCTGCCCAACATTGCCATGTGACCCCTGGAAGTTTGGCCAGATTTGAATGTGACACTGTCCGAAAAAGTCCACTGTCTTGAAACAGTCAGGACTGGGCTTTTTTCAGCTGGAACTCACTGGAACTCAGTTCAGGCTCCTCTCAGGTGGGCGCCATTGCCATTATGAGATGACAAGGAAGGTGTTCATTAGGGCGGTTCATAAAAAAACTTTTTTTAAGAAATGCCTGCTCCAAAGGTCTAATCTTGCTACACTGGGGATTATATAGCTATATCTGAAATTTCACGCATCTCAGTTGATATCTTGACCCTGATCCACGGAACTGAAATTTCAGTCTTAACAACATAGGAAAACAGCCAAGTAAACAGCTATTTTCATGGACGAAGGTCAAGATAGTGTTCATGGTGAGTCCCGGCACCTCTTTTTCTAGAAATATACCACATGGGGGGGAATCAAATCAAAAGACAAGGAAGAAATCTGAGAGAGATTACCGTATTTTTTGCTCTATAAGACTCACTTTTTTCCCTCCTAAAAAGTAAGGGGAAATGTGTGTGCGTCTTATGGAGCGAATGCAGGCTGCGCAGCTATCCCAGAAGCCAGAACAGCAAGAGGGATCGCTGTGCAACGATCCCTCTTGTTGTTCTGGCTTCTGAGATTCAGAATATGTTTTTTCTTGTTTTCCTCCTCCAAAACCTAGGTGCGTCTTATGGTCTGGTGCGTCTTATAGAGAGAAAAATACGGTAGATTGAACAATGTCTGCCCAGCTCAGTCTGGGGTGTGGGTGTTAAACTATCATAAATAGGCAAGCTCTCCCAGATAATTCATATGCATGATTTCTTTTTTTAATAGAAAAGCAAATTCCGTGGGGGGGGGGGAGTAAGAATTTTGGAATATATATATATGACACTTTTAAACATCCTTTAAAATTGTAAGTGTCAAATATAGAGGGTGAATATTGTCCACAATTTAAGTTTTTGGCTTACAACATTTGATCATTTTCAAAGCTTGGTCACCCTGCCCCACAAAAGTCATCTAAGGGGCATCATCCATAATGTTAGGGAGCGAGCACATTCCAAATGTATACAGTGGTACCTCGGCTTAAGTACTTAATTCGTTCCGGAGGTCCGTTCTTAACCTGCAACTGTTCTTAACCTGAAGCACCACTTTAGCTAATGGGGCCCCCTGTTGCTGCTGCGCCGCGCCGCCGCAATTTCTGTTCTCATCCTGAAGCAAAGTTCTTAACCTGAAGCACTATTTCTGGGTTAGCGGAGTCCGTAACCTGAAACGTATGCAACCTGAGGTGTATGTAACCCGAGGTACCACTGTACATTTACCTGGGATCAAGTCCCATTGCACTCAGTAGGGCTTAGTTCTGAGTAAGCAGCTAGAGAATAAAGCTGGAATCCTATCCACACTTACCTGGGACATACTCTCACCAAACTCAGAATTGCTTTTATGTAGACATAACGGATTACTCTGCAAATGAGAGTGATATTTGAAAACAAATGCATTTTCCACCTCTGCTTTATTTTATGGGGCTGCAAATGTTTAGCTGGTTAATTGGAAAGTAATTGAAGGAGAGGAGGTTGTTGTCTGAATCTGGCCCTCGCCAAATAATAGGTGGAGCAGAGAATTAAGAGCACACTCATTTCTTTTTCCTGGTGGTGTTGATTTCATTCCTGTATTGCAGAATGAGAAAGAAAATATTAAAGATGACCTGTCTTTGGTATAGTGGCTTTTGTTTATTAAATTGTAAGTTATCTTAGGCTGCCTTCAATATTTCAAAAGGGCCTTGAACTGAGGCTACAAAATATGCAAATTTATTTACATTTAATCAATCATGAAAGGGTAGATAAGCAACTGAACTTTTTTTTAAAAAAAAGTCAGATGACAACCCCATTTTTAAATATTAATAAAAGCCCACAGACTTTATCCTGTCTGCTTAATATGTATGGTTTGTACATGGAAAGTGCCATGCACAGTCTGCTGTAGAGATATTAATGATCAAGCCTTAATGGTAATCTGCTTCCGCCAAGTTTCAAAGCCAGTTTGCCTTTCAGTGCCGATTGCAAGGGAGTAGAGACTGGGGAGAAATTTGATTTGGTTCATATTGAAAGGTTAGGTTTTCGATCCTGTACTTTCTGAAGCAATGTGAAAACCGAACACAGACATCTTTCAGAATTTGCACTCACTTCCTCGAATTTTGCAGCCAAATCATGTTTACAAGAAAGCATGCCTATATTAGTGAAAACGCATTATATTAGGGGAAATTGCTTTGTGAAACTGTGTATATGAGGCAAAATTGCATGGGGAAAATGGTATATTAGGAGCAATTGACACTAAAACATGTATGAATTTTGCTGAGGACTTTCTTTTAAAAAATCAAATTAAATCAGAAACTAATATGGAAATGTGAAGAATGGAATTTAAGACAGGAAACATGAGAAAAAATGTATGCCATTTTGCCTAATGTACACAGTTTTGCAAAGAAATCTAACACGTTTTTTGCAAATATAATGCAGAGAAATGTAATTAATGTGTTGCTGTTGCTACTTTCACTAAAGTTTTGTGCACACTTTACCCCAGAATAGGCATTTTTGCACACATTATTTGACTGGAGAATTGCAATGAAAAATTTGAAGGATTGCTGTTTTTGAAGGAAGGCTGTACTTTGGTTCATGTATTGTTTTGGAACGTGCAAATTAGGTAGGTTCACCTTTAAATGCAAACTAAATAAAATTTCTCCCCTATCTCTCCCTAAAACACATCCTGCTGAAGCTACCCTGGGGCCAACAGCTGCGATGGAGGACATTATCCCATTGCCTGTCAAACTGAGCTGCTGGTCCATGTTTACATGGAATGAGTGGGGAGGCCATCTTGTCTTGTTCCTCAAGCAACAAAATATATGGTGCTGGGTCTGATTCTAACAAAGAAATGATTGTCCAGAAACCCATAGCAATGTGCAGAGTGCTACATTGAGCATTTAGGCACATTCATGCCACAGACTTAAACTGGTTTAACCCTCAATTCCTCTTTACAGGGAATTCTGGGAATTGCAATTATGGAAGTGAGATGGGAGTCTTCCAGCAGCATTAAGAAACTACAGTTGCCAGGATCCCTTTTGGGGGAAAACCCGTGACTGTTAACAAATTACATGACGGTTAAAGTGGTACAAACTCAGTATAAATGCGGATTTCTTACTGCATTGTACTGTGTTATGCAGGATACTTGCCCCCCGCTTACTGCAAAATGCAAAGTCCTTAGATAAATCTGTTAGAAAACTGATTAGGCAATCTAAAGCTCCAGCAATAAAACTCCTTGCATTAATTGCCGCTACCTCAACCTCTCCTTGGATTAATCCCATCTCCCACACCAGTGTCAGCTAGTTCGGTAAAGCGATTATGAATCAGGTGCTGTTGGGCATTGCTTCGCTTTCCTTTCTTATAAAGAATAAGGTTAATGATCATTATATGTGCCTTTTCGTCTGGCTGTAGACCCTGCCTTATTAGGAATAATATTTAGCATTTTCCTCAGGAAACACTTCTTCGGTTTCTTCCACGTTGTGGAACAACTGCCGCTTGCAAGAGCAGCTTGCTGTGTCATCCGCCCCACGCACAAATCGTTTGCAGCCATATTGGTCCCCACCAGGAGCATATGTGTGCATTTTTCAAACGTCGTCAACTCTCGTTGCCTCAAGGACAATATTAAATGCCTCAGACCATATGGAGGACTGTGACTGAAAGGCCCTTATAGACTTCGCAGCTTAGGAGTTGCATCATTTGCTAGTTCGGATTCTGGGCCGTGAACATATTTAGCAACAGAAGATAATCGGTGTTCCAATCTGATTAAAGCAACCTCCTCCTTCACCAGCCCCGGCTTAATTAGGTTTGCTGTGATTTTCTGTGATGATTTAGTTCTGCTTTTGCCTTTTGGCTGGCACAAACTCCCTTGGAACTCCTCCTGACGGCCGCAGGACTCATTTAGGACAAAACTGATAGCTGCTACCTTCGCCTGCTGTTCGGGTCCAATCAACATGCTGTATATAATTGAGCTGGGCCCGAGATTTTTCAGACCAACTTTACTCAGCAGTTCAAAGGGAATGAAAAGTAAATGTCCCAGAAGGCTGTGGGGTGGGTTAACTTTCTGGTATTTTCTCCTTAGTTAACTTTACTAGACTTCCCATTTTCTTCAACTTATTTTTTTTTTTTGTCGCACCTGGTTATTGCACCTGTGAGAGTCTCTGCAGCTTCCTAACCCTAAGAACCTAAGAATTTTTTTAAAAAACATCATGATGGATCAGGCCAAGAACCCATCTGTTCCATACCCTCCAACATTTCTCTGATGAAAATAGAGACGACCACCACCACATTATTATACCTCATCCATCTGACTAGCTTGCCTCAGCCACTCTAGGTGGCTTACAACATACATATTTAAACATTAAACATTAGAAGCTTCCCTATACAGAGCTACCTTCATATTTCTTCTTACGGCTGTATAGTTACTTATCTCCTTGGCTCATGGGTCGCATAACTCCATATTGTCCAACCTTTCTCCAGTGAAAATAGGGACATCCTACCATACCCGCCAACATTTCTCTGGAGAAAATAGGGATGTCCTAAGGAAATCTGAGACATTCCAGATCAAATCAAAAATTGGGGTGGCTTCTGTAAATGCAGGACTATCCCTGGAAAATAGAAAGACTTGGAAGGTCCGTTGGTAGTCTTATCTTCCATTAATTTGTCTAATCAACAAATTAGAATTTGTCTAGACATGAATTTGTTTAGACGGCACTCTTCCCCAGGAACATTTTGGAAACTATAACTTGCGTGCCAAGGCTCCATGCCCCCACAGTTCCCTAGTCATTGATAAACACATGGACACAAGTATGCAGCCAGAGGAAGGTGATGGAATATGCAGAGCTGGCAAAGCTGACTGGGAAAATCCGTAACCAGCATGATCAAGCTTTCCAAAATGACTGGGGTTAATTTATACAATATTTGAAGGACGATTGTAAGCAATTAACAACACCGGTAGGACTGATTCAATAAGACTTGTAATGTCTTTTTACATATTCTTTAAAAATTTGTAATTGGAAAGGATGAAATGTAATCAGGAAGAAGTACGAGTGCGATGATAAAACAAAAAAATTAAAGTAACTGTGAGATGGAAAGGGGGGAAGTTGACTAGCTCGTAAGAGCCAAAATAATGTGAAAAATGAAGAAATGAAGAAATCTTGCAAAATGAAAACTTAATAAATTCTCTCTCTCTCTCTCTCTCTCTCTCTCTCTCTCTCTCTCTCTCTCTCTCTCCAGCTCTCCAGCCAAAGGTCAGCACGAGGGGGGCATCAGCTTCCCACCCCAAGCCGGATTGTTGCAAAGACCCGGATGCCCAGACGCAACATCGCCCACCGCAAAAGGTGAGCGGACCGGCTCACCCCCCTCCTGAAAGCAGCCAGAAATCTCCCTCACTTTCATGTGGGCATTATACAGATGCCTAGCCCTGCTTGGGAAAAAAATTCTGTTTGTGGGCTCCTTGGAGGTATCTGTTTAGAAAATCAGGATGGCACACTAGGACCACATTCACGCTATGTATTTAAGGCAGTATCATACCACTTTAAGTGGTGGGAAAGACTTCTGTCTGAAAACCTTGAGAGCATCTGAATGTCGCTGTGGTTAGTAAGGAACTAGAGGGACCAGCCATCTGGAGAATTTTTCTTTTTAAGGAGATCCCATCAGTGACAGACCCTGTCATGGCACTGACCCAATGTCTACTCACTGCTGGTAACTCACACCTGTCAATGCAATCCAATGGCAATATGTCAGGGGAATTAATCAGCCTTTGGGATGCACCAGATATATCAGATCAAAACAGATAAATGAAGAGAACTCTTCGATGATTAGATGGAGGACAACATATGCGTAACAATAGGGTAAATATTTTGAAAGGGCCACCTATAGAAATTGTGTTGCAGTTTCCACCCACCTCTTCCCAAACAATGCATTTCTGTGTTTAATTGGATTTCACAATTGTCAAGGCTTCGCAATGCATCGCATGAGTTCTACTCATTGTGCAGACTACCTGATCAACAAGAGAAATGTGGGGATTATGTCTCCATAATGACAAAACTAATCTCCTGTAACAATAGTGGATGATGATCACCGACCGCATTAAAGTAAAAATGGGTTTTTACTTCTTCTTTTCTATTCTCCCCTTTCTTTTTTGGAGGGTAGTGTGTTTGATTTCAAAAGATTTGCGGTTGTAAAAACAAAGAGAAATACAGACAAAGGAGGCAACTGAATAGCATTTTTTTTGTACTGAGGGAAATGATTAGCCCTGATTGCCGCATAAGGCTGGCTCATTAGAAACAAACATGGAGACGGCTCCTATTATCAGTATTTGATTCCTGAAGCTTTTATGCTGTGATAGAAAAAGTTTTTTTTTTAATATAAAAAACCCCAAGACCAACCATTCCTTTTGTATAGGAAGTTGCTGCCATGCAGCTGGGACATTTTGAGCCATTGATGCCTACCAGATTTGAAAGAAACACATCCATTAATCAGGGGAAGTTGCTGAATTGCCAATTATTGGTCAGACAGAATTCTTGCGTGCACCATTGTTTCATTGGCTAAACAGAAGTTACACCTTATGACAATGCAAGAAATCTGCTGCTATAGCATCTCTGTGAGGTTTGTCATCCAGACTGCTTGACTCAAACCAGTGAAGGTGGTGAATGTCCTGTGTGAGTGTCTGGAGGATGGATGGTGGCTAACAGATTGAGGTTGAATACTGACATTACGCATATCAATTCTGTGTCCAGGGTAGCTGTTTATCAGCTCCATCTGGTACGCAGGCTGAGACCTTACCTGCCCACAGACTGTCTCGCCAGAGTGGTGCACGCTCTAGTTATCTCCCGCCTGGACTACTGCAATGTGCTCTACGTGGGGCTACCTTTGAAGGTGACCTGGAAACTACAATTAATCCAGAATGTGGCAGCTAGACTGGTGACTGGGAGTGGCCACCAGACCATATAACCGCGGTCCTGAAATACCTACATCAGCTCCTAGTATGTTTCTGAGCACAATTCAAAGTGTTGGTGCTGACCTTGAAAGCCCTAAACAGCCTCAGCCCAGTATTCCTGAAGGAGCATCTCCACCCTCCATCATTCTGCATGGACACTGAGGTCCAGCTCCGAGGGCCTTCTGGCAGTTCCAGACCTGCGAGGTTACAGGGAATCAGGCAGATAGCTGAGAAAAGGGCAGAATGGTCTTGGCTGGCTGCCTGGACTCCAGATCTGCGCTGCTGTGCAGAGCAAGACCCTCTTAAGATGACCATGCTGTAAGATCTGGACTCCCTCCATCTAAATTCGGGTTTAAATATGTGAATAAATCATATTTCTTAAAGCTACAACAGCCTCCACCTAGTCTTCAATTCTCCAAAGGAACAGAGACCTTGGTTGAGGGCCAAGACCCCTGGAATCCTGTGCATGGCTCAGCAGGGGTTGGGGTGGCTGGTAACAGTACAGTAACTCCCCATATAATTACCACCCCCGCCGTAAAGATTGATCCTTGGTTCTTTTCCATTCTATGGTATTTACCTTTGATCTTTGGATAAGACCAAAGACCACGTCTAGTGGGCTGCATCAATAGGAGTATAGCATCTAGATCCAGGGAAGTAATAGTGCCACTGTATTCTGCTCTGGTCGGACCTCACCTGGAGTACTGTGTCCAGTTCTGGGCACCACAGTTCAAGAAGGACACTGACAAACTGGAATGTGTCCAGAGGAGGGCAACCAAAATGGTCAAAGGTCTGGAAACGATGCCTTATGAGGAACGGCTAAGGGAGCTGGGCATGTTTAGCCTGGAGAAGAGGAGGTTAAGGGGTGATATGATAGCCATGTTCAAATATATAAAAGGATGTCACATAGAGGAGGGAGAAAGGTTGTTTTCTGCTGCTCCAGAGAAGCGGACACGGAGCAATGGATCCAAACTACAAGAAAGAAGATTCCACCTAAACATTAGGAAGAACTTCCTGACAGTAAGAGCTGTTTGACAGTGGAATTTGCTGCCAAGGAGTGTGGTGGAGTCTCCTACTTTGGAGGTCTTTAAGCAGAGGCTTGACAACCATATGTCAGGAGTGCTCTGATGGTGTTTCCTGCTTGGCAGGGGGTTGGACTCGATGGCCCTTGTGGTCTATTCCAACTCTATGATTCTATGATTCTAGTCAAGGGGTGTGGCCTGCGGAGAGTTCTGAGGGCCAGAGGGACAATAATGTCCCCTTTTCTCCCTGGGCCTCTGGTTCCCTAACCCTGTTTTATAAGTCCTTGATTCAACAAAGAAATGGAAAACAATCGATTTAAAAAAATAAAAATAAGGAAAGGGCAGCTGTGAGGATAAAGTCTTGCCAGCACTTTATGCCCCCCCCCCATGAGAAACAGGTGTTTTTTTTTTTAAAAAATGAATCTCTAACACAGTTCCTATAAGGTGATTAAATTTTAGTGGGTGGCAAGAGTGCCAACAAGGCACTTTTGGGGTGCTTTATGAGAATTCTCTACAATCTGAAGTTCTTTAAAGTTAAATTGCACTTCAAAGTTTCATTTACACACTGTAAAAATGATATAGTTAAGTTTTCAATGGGGAATGAATTATTCATTAAAGAAGATAATGGCGTTAAACCCGACCAAGGAGCTATAACATTAGCATAAAGAATGCCTTATGTCACATTAATTTTAAAAACAGAAAACACACAACACAAGAGATATTGAACCACAGTCCTTTTTTGCGTGTGCGTGGCCACATTAAACAAAAAGCAATTATTCTTGCGGCAGTCTTTCTGTTGCATGCTAATCATCTTTTTTTCTTTTTCTTTTTTTTTTTGGCTAGGTATTTTATAGCCCATTTGATCTTGGTTATTAATTGCACCGGGCCACGCTGGGTCGAGACACTGTTGGTCCTAGTGTCATGGTCTTTGTTTTTTTTTATTTGATGCAAAGGATAAAATAAAAATCCCAGGCTCCAATGTGCTTAAGCTGGGGACAGGAGGGCTGGTGACCCCTTTTCTCCCTACTTTGTGATCATCTGGAATATTAAAACGTGGGAATGTGAAGAACCAAAAACCCAAGACGATCTAACATTCTGTTAAAAAACACAGAGAGGACCAAAAGGACACTGAATGTCCAAAAGCCATTTAATTTTAGTACCCAATATAGTTCCCAGAGCGGTAGCATAATTATGAATTGCAAACAGTCCCTAGCAAAACACACTTTATTCCGCCATTTAAAAAATGGGAGATTGCTTAGGTTTCTATGGGCTTATCCTCTAGATTATGATCTTTCGCCCTCTGTTATTTATTTGTTCATTACATTTTCATTCCTCTGTTCCTCCAAGAAGCTCAGAGTGGTGGGCATAGATCTCTCTTTCACCCCCCACAGCCTGGAATGCAATGCAAATGAAGTTTAAAGCAACCAAAAACTTCGAGGATCTGCAACGAATTAACACAACAAACACACACCCCTGCTTAGTGGCAGTGCTAGAAAGATGTCTCACACACCTTCACCTGGGTGATACCGCTCCAGCTCCAGGCACTAAATTGGAAGATCTGTGCCCTTCCTGGCACGCTCACCTTAAATGAGAAGTGATGGGACATCCAAGATGATGGGGCAGCACCTGCCCCCGCTGTCCAGCATTCAGAAGGTTAAATCTCCATCTGCCAATAATAATAATAATAATAATAATAATAATAATAATAATAATAATAATAATAATAATTTATTTATACCCCGCCCATCTGGCTGAGTTTCCCCAGCCACTCTGGGCGGCTTCCAATCAAGTGTTAAAAACAATACAGCATTAAATATCGAAAACATCCCTAAACAGGGCTGCCTTCAGATGTCTCTGATAAGATAAGATAGCTGCTTATTTCCTTCACATCTGAAGGGAGGGCGTTCCCCAGGGCGGGCGCCACTACTGAGAAGGCCCTCTGCCTGGTTCCCTGTAACCTCACTTCTCGCAATGAGGGAACTGCCAGAAGGCCCTCGGCGCTGGATCTCAGTTTCCGGGCTGAACGATGGGGGTGGAGACACTCCTTCAGGTCTACTGAGCAGAGGCCGTTTAGGGCTTTAAAGGTCAGCACCAACACTTTGAATTGTGCTCAGAAATGTACTGGGAGCCAATGCAGATCTCTCAGGACTGGTGTTATGTGGTCCCGGTGGCCACTCCCAGTCACCAGTCTAGCTGCCACATTCTGGATTAACTGCAGTTTCCAGGTCACCTTCAAAGGTAGCCCCACGTAGCGCGCATTGCAGTAGTCCAAGCGGGAGATAACTAAGCATGCACTACTTTGGCAAGACAGTCCACAGGCAGGTAGGGTCTCAGCCTGCACACCAGGTGGAGCTGGTAGACAGTCGCCCTGGACACAGAATTAACCTGCACCTCCATAGATAGCTGTGAGTCCAAAATGATTCCCAGGCTGCGCACCTGGTCCTTCAGGGGCACAGTTACCCCATTCAGGACCAGGGACTCCCCCACACCCACCTGCCCACTGTCCCCCAAAAACAGTACTTCTGTCTTGTCAGGATTCAACCTCAATCTGTTAGCTGCCATCCATCCTCTAACTGCCTCCAGGCACTCACATAGGACCTTCACCGCCTTCACTGGTTCTGATTTAAAAGAGAGGTAGAGATGGGTGTCGTCTCCATACTGATGAACACCCAGCCCAGACCCCCTGATGATCTCTCCCAGCAGCTTCAAATAGATATTAAAAAGCATGGGGGAGAGGATGGAACCTTGTTCCAGTGGAACACACAAGGAGATCCTGCCAGTCCTCTGGAGAAACTGGCGCCTCTTCATGGTGGTGTTCTTGAGTGCTTACCAGAGGGCGTTCGGGTCAAAGTTGTTGAGTTTTTTCAGGGAGGAGGTAAAATCTTGAGCTTTTTTTAGCGGAGCCATAGTTGTTCAGCTTCTTTGGGGGGAGCCAATAATCTATCAGTGATCTACCACAGATGTCCAGTGATCTACCCGTAGATCACAATCTACCCGTTGGAAATGCCTGATCTAGAATAAAACGGTTCCTCATTCCCAGTGGATGAGCAATATGGAGTAGGTGAGAAAAGGTGCATTCGCAGCAACTCTACATCCCCCAAATTTCTGCTCATTCTCAAACAGGTGACTAGCTAATCCCATGGCCAGTCCTACCATTAGGCAAAGTAAGGTCACTGCCTCAAGTGGCATTTGCTAGGAGGTGGTGGTGCACCTCAGCTCTTCCTCCTAAGCTCCCTAACCATACCCTTTCGTTACACACCAGCCTTCATTTAGAAGGGCACCTCCTGTCCCAATAGACTGTCATTTATTTGGAGCAGGTCTGTAGATGTTATGACTCAACATACTAAACTCTGTCTCTCAGCGATGTAGGTGATGGTTGGGGAAAGTGTTTCTATAGTTCTTGAAGATGTCCACTTCGGGATCTGCAGATAGTAAACAGTCCAGAATGAGGCAGCTAGACTGGTGATTGGGAGTGGCCACTGAAACCACATAACACCGGACTTGGAAGACCTACATTGGCTCGCAGTATGTTTCCGAGCACAGTTCAAAGTGTTGGTACTGACCTTGAAAGCCCTAAACGACCTCGGCCCAGTATACCTGAAGGAGCATCTCCACCCCCATAGTTCAGCAGGACACTGAGGTCCAGCTCCAAGGGCCTTCTGGCAGTTCCTTAACTATGAGAAGAGAAGTTACAGGGAACCAGGCAGAGGGCTTTCTTGGTAGTGGTGCCTGCCCTGTGGAACGCCCTGCCACCAGATGTCAAGGAGATAAAGAACTATACAACTTTTAGAAGACACCTGAAGGCAGCCCTGTTTGGGGAAGTTTTTAATGTTTGATGTTCCATGGTGTTTTTAATCTTTTGTTGGAAGCCGCCCAGAGTGGCTGGGGAAACCCAGCCAAGTGGGCGAGGTATAAATAATAAATTATTATTATTATTATTATTATCCATAGATGGAAATAAATGAATAGTCAAGGCTGGAGGTTTATGGAGCCAGGAGTGGACCATCACATATAGCTGTCACTTGCATTTAGGTTGGTGGCCCAGAAGCTGTACAGGCCAGCTACAGAACATTACAGCTCCACAGGACTTAATGGAAGTTCTCATTTTGAAGATTCACCACCTCTAAAGTGGCATTTATTTTTAGACATTTCCATCTAATTAAATCACACAGCAAGTAACATGCAAGTTATATTATGCTCAGGCAGATCCAGTGATTCTGAAGACTGAGGGGGTCAAAGGCTCTTTGCCTTAACAGTGCAACAATCAACATGCTAAAAAGAAGCCAGGATGCAAATATAAATTAGTGTGAAATTAAGGTCAGCAGTTTGATTAGGTGACACAGGCTCCATTTGGGAATAATGAAAATATGCTAATAAAAGGCAGGATTCTGCCAATGAACGCTTGTTTCTTCTTGCTAAAGAAAGCTCAAAAGAGAAGAAAAATGCATCTGTGCTCAATATCCTCCCATTTTCAGTTCTTGTTTCTGGTGACCCTGTTCACTGCCATCCGTTCTTTTTTGGGCATCATTGTTTTCTTTTAATTAGCATGTCTTCTTTCCAGCTCTGGTGAGTTGGATGACATCAGTTCACTGTATAGCCAGCTGGAGTTGACTCTGTGGCAAATGAAGCTGAGAGCGAGGACAATGCTTCCTCAACTGGTCACAGAGGTTATCCCAGGGATAACATGGTGGAGTTGTTTGGGTTTTGTTTTTTGCAACCAGTCATTTTTGGCAGCATGTCAACAGCTCTGAGGCCAGAGGAAGCCAACTGAGGATGTATTTCCCTCACTCAGATCAGGCAAATATTTTTGTCCCCTACATCACCTTGCCAACAAAGGTCCGTATAGTTAAAGCTATGGTTTTCCCAGTAGTGATGTATGGAAGTGAGAGCTGGACCATAAAGAAGGCTGATCGCCGAAGAATTGATGCTTTTGAATTCTGGTGCTGGAGGAGACTCTTGAGAGACCCATGGACTGCAAGAAGATCAAACCTCTCCATTCTGAAGGAAATCTGCCCTGAGTGCTCACTGGAAGGACAGATCCTGAAGCGGAGGCTCCAATACTTTGGCCACCTCATGAGAAGAGAAGACTCCCTGGAAAAGACCCTGATGTTGGGAAAGATGGAGGGCACAAGGAGAAGGGAACGGCAGAGGATGAGATGGTTGGACAGTGTTCTCGAAGCTATCAGCATGAGTTTGACCAAACTGTGGGAGGTAGTGGAAGACAGAAGTGCCTGATGTGCTCTGGTCCATGGGGTCACGAAGAGTCGGGCACGACTAAACGACTAAACAACAACAACAACAAAAGCAAATGCCAGGGTGGGGGGAATTTATCCCCCCTATACTTTTTAATTTCTTTTTTGTAACCAATAAAACAAATACTCTTACCTTCAAAAAATTGTATGTCTTCTTATTTACCCTGCGCCTTATTGCGCCTGGACTTCCTTCCATCCCTTCAACAGTTTTCATATCTCAAATCTTTTCTTACAGTTTCTTATTTACACTCCATCCACATCACAAAATTTACATTAATCCTGCTACAGTTTTCAAAATTCTTACAATTACTCTGTATATATTCAACAAATTTACTCCAATCCTTTTCGAACTTTGCTTGTTTTGGGTTCCGAATCTTATAAGTCAATTTCGCCAATTTTATGTATTCAAACATTTTTGTCTACCACTCCATTAAAGTTGGGTGGGGGGAATTTCAAGAGGTGGCGACTGCTTTATGACACTGGAAAAATGTTCACAAAGATGTATTCCAGTGTTTCCCAAACTTGGGTCTCCAGCTGTTTTGGGACTACAACTCCCACCATCCTGAGCTAGCAGGACCAGTAGTCAGGATGTAGGAGTGCCCAAACTTTTTGCAAAGAGGGCCAGATTTGATGAAGTAAACATGCGTGAGGGCCGACCAAAGTTGCTTTTTTTATTTTAACCCAAAGTTGTTGTGCTTTTTGAAGGATTGAAGTTGCTAAGGATTTTACCCCAGGACATATACTATAACGAGGACCAGATTAAATTGACGGGCGGGCTGGATTAGGCCCCCAAAACAGACTTTGGACATACCTGGTAGGGGAACTGTTGTTCTAAAACAATTGGAGACCGAAGTTTGGGAAACACTGATGCATTCCGTCTTTTGGCACAGTCCTAAAGAAAAACCAGGAAGAATTCTAAATAGGGAGACAATTATTGGTTTTTATTTTTGTTATACCACATTATTGCTGATGTTGACTGCTGTCCTCTAGGAGCTGCTGCGACCCAGATTTGATTCATTTCTGTTGGACGTATGAGACTAGCCTATTATTTATTTAGGCTGCAATCCTACACATGCTTCTCTGGAAGTAAGTCCTGTTGAACTCAGTGGGACTTCCTCGCAGAGTAAGCATGTGGAGGATTTTTCTGCTAATTATGTTTGTGCCCAGTGCACCCAAAGTAGCTTACAAAACAGCAGTAAAAGCTCACTCACAATAAAAGTCTGCAGTAAAATAGCAACAACACAGCCAGATTTAACAAGTCCGCTGTTTAAGCAATGCAACCACTTAAAGAAACATGAGCATGCCACTGAACAAAATGTCTTACGGGTCAGTGGGTGGGGGACAACAGCAGCTGAATGCTGAGCTCCACACCCTCAGAGTCAATGGCATCCAGAAACCAGGGCCGGCCCCAACATTAGACAAACTTAGCAAATTGCCTTAGGCATGGATGGGTAGTAAATTGGTTCCCCCTAGGCCTGCTGCTTTCTTCCACCGACCTGACCCCTTCAGTTGCTACCTGGATGCCAAGTGAGGCCCTCCACCCCATGCAAGAGCTAAGCCAGGCTTCCTCAACCTTGGACCTCCAGATTTTTTGGCCTACAACTCCCATGATCCCTAGCTAGCAGGACCAGTAGTCAGGGATGATGGGAATTGTAGTCTCAAAACATCTGGAGGGCCGAGGTTGAGGAAGCCTGAGCTCAGCCATGAGTCTGCCTGTGCTATTATTTTTGTTTGCTACAGCATCTTGAAATTATGACTTAAATTAGGGGAGGGGAGTTTGAAGTTGCTGTAACTTTAAACTCGCCACCCTCAACCTAATTTGAGGCATCATTTTTAGCCACTCCCACAAATAACAATCATAGCGCAAACAGGTTTTCTCTGAGGAAGAAGCCCCTTGACTTTTCCTGGAGGGAGGGAGGGAGCAGCAAACACTGATGACGGCAGACATGTGCGCCACCTTGCCCCCACGATTGAGTGGGGCTGTGGAACATCAGCACACAGTACATGCGTGCCCCACATATCTGCATGCTCTGTGGCACATGTGTGTGACATCAGCACACCCGAATGCGTGGCATGCACGAATGATGTCATGCACATGCCGCGAGGAATGCGGATGTGTCATGTGGGCGCCACACAGCTGTGCGCATGACTCAAGCACATCCCACAGTGTGTGCATATGGCCGCCACAGAATTTTGAAAGCACCCAGCCCCTTCATTTAAAATATTCAGGGGAGCTGCCCCCTGGCCTCCCCTACTTGGTGCCTCTGGGACAGAAGAATACAGAGAAGGCACCCCTCGAATGCCAGTGGGAGCTCCTGAGTGTAGTAGCTGTTAGACAAAAATATCAGTTCCTTACAGTGGGGAAAAGAACATTATGTGGCACTTTTGAGCAATATTTGAATAGGATACAGTGGTACCTCAGGTTAAGAACTTAATTCATTCCGGAGGTCCGTTCTTAACCTGAAACTGTTCTTAACCTGAAGCACCACTTTAGCTAATGGGGCCTCCTGCTGCTGCCGCACTGCCGGAGCACAATTTCTCTTCTCATTGTGATGGCCTGGGATTTGGACTCGGAGTATGAACCTGAGGGATCCCAGCCTGCAAAGGATTCCCCGCCTCCAGAACCAGCTGAGCCGGGGCTGGGACATGAGCCTGAAGGGTCCTCACCTGTGCTGGATCCTCAGGTGCAGGCACCAGCTGAGTCTGCTCGGGCTCCTGAGGGGGTGGAGGACCCATTGCCTGCAGGTGCTCCACTCTCAGCCCCGTCAGGGGAGGCTGAGGTTGCCTCTGGGTCCGGTAACCCTCCAGCCTCTCCTGAGGCTCAGGGAAGAGGCGGAGGGAACTAAGTTCCCGCAGGAGGAGTGCTCGCCTCCAGGCCAGGAGAGTCGAGTCACCTGTGGACTGGGGCCGCCCTATGCCTCGGGGCAGATAAAAGCCAGTCAGCCCCGGTCCCAAGTTGCGGGAGCAATGTTGCTGGTAGCCAGTTCCTTCCTGCACCCTGCCCTGCCGGATTTCTTGAACTCACCTGACTCCCTGCCTTGGACCCAGCTACAGCTTTGATGGACGGGACCAGCACACTCATCCTGAAGCAAAGTTCTTAACCCGAGGTACAATTTCTGGGATAGCGGAGTCTGTAACCTGAAGCATCTGTAACCCAAGGTACCACTGTATATAATTGTGCTGCTCATTCTTGATATTGTTCAGCTTCTCCCATCACTTGTCTTAACTGCTGTGTATTAGCCTGTTGTCTGCTGCTGTGGTGGTGATTTGATTGAAAGGCGGGGTGGAAATCTTTAAAGTAAACAAAGGCACAGAGATGCATACCTATATGACCAGCATAGAGCTGCAAGTTACGTATACCTTGCTCTTCATCTCTTGCCCACGCTGGCGTTCACCTTCATTATTAACTTCACAGCGGCCAATTATCAGTCTAGCCAGTGGAAGGGATGTTGAGAGGAGGAAGGAGGCAGACCACTTTAATTAGCAGACGGGAAGCTGAGGTTTATTGTGGCGCTTCTCCTTTGTGGCAGGGAGAAAGTGCTCCTGCTATTAGGTGCCTTTAAAATGCATTTATTTCATATTCTCTCATAATGTGCTCTGCAAGGAGAGGCATGAATCACGGCGCATAGTTGGTGAATGATTTATAAGGAGGCATTACAGATTTATGACCTGACCCATAGGTTTGTAATGTGAAAGTGACCCCATTTCTGCCAAAGGGGGAGGGGAAACAAAATAAAAATTCAAATCATTTTCCAGACAAAATGGTTTTCTAGAATACCATCCCACCAATCCCCACCGTCACCATGAACTTTCTGTGTCTGTCACCTTCAGGGCAGAATTTTAAAGTGAAATATTTACAAATCCATTTTATTATTGCTGCACATCTGAAGGCTCATCCTGATGAGATTATGGAGATATGTGACTGGATCTCCCTTCTCTTTTCAAACTGGTGCACTTTGTGTGCGTGTGTTTGTGTTGTTCAGTGAAATCCCTGATCTGGATCTCATGTAGCAATGAATTTTCTCCACCATAAGAATGTATAGTCATACCTTGGTTGACGAATGCCTTGCGACTCGAACGTTTTGGCTCCCGAACGCCGCAAACCCAGAATTGAGTGTTTCGGTTTGCGAATGTTCTTTGGAACCCAAATGTCTGATGTGGCTTCTGGGACTTCTGATTGGCTGCAGGAGCTTCGAAGTATGACTGTACTTCAAAGCTTTACTGCAGAACAGTCTTCAATACTAGCTACAATAAGATGAATGTTACAAAATAAAGTAATGCATTGCAAACAAGCAATGAAGTTCAGTCCTTTATGCAGTTCAGTAAACATTCCTCTCTCTGGTCCCAGAGAGAGCTCCTAATATTGTTCATCATTGCAAAATAAATAAATAAATGCCACTGCTGCTTCTGTCCATCTCCAACAAGGACATGCACAGGCTACTCAAGTTTCATCTTCCTGATTTGAGAGCTCCGCCCCTCATGTTTCCGGAGATGAGTCCTCAGGTAGCTTATCTCACTCTAATGGAAAAATACCAGCCTTCTCTGATGCTTTCGCCAGAGTGGAACCATTTTGCATATGGTAAACATCCCATTACAGCATTTTAAATGCAATGCATTCAAACACAGCATTTTATGTACATTAAGCGCATAAGTTGAGTGCTCTCTCTCTCTCTCTCTGTGTGTGTGTGTGTGTAGGTTAGTGGTAGAACATCAGCCGTACACGCAGAGGATCCCAAGTTCAACTCCAGGTAGGGTGCGAAATATTCTCAGTCTAAAACCCTGTAGAGCTGTTGCCAATCAGAGTAGACAACTGAGCTAGGATCATGCCTTTCCCCAAAGACTCATGGGAATCCCATGTCCCTTCACAGAGCTACAATTCCCAGAGTTCCCTGGGAAGAGGGACTGATTGTTAAACCAATCTGGGAGTTGTGGACTGTGAAGGGTTTGCGGGTCTCCTAACAACTCCTAGCACCCTGCTGTGCCACCCACCCCTAAGCTGGACAGGCACTCCGGAAGGATACCATGGTCAAACATTTCAAAAGTCACAGAGGAATCTAGGAGAATTAATAGGAACATATTCCCCCTGTCTCTCTCCTGACAGTGGTCATCATGCAGGGCAACCAAAGCAGTTTCTACAACCCCGATTGAAATGGATCTAGAAAATCAGTTTCTTCCAAGAGCACCTAGATCTGGTCCACGGACACCTGCTCAAGAACCTTGCCCAAGAAGGGGAGATTAACAACTGAATGGAAGTTATTTAGATTTTCTGAATCCAGGAAAGGCTTTTTGAAGAGTGGTTTTACCACTGACTCCTTCACAGGGGCAAAGGAAAGCTCTCTGGCACCCGGTGCAGGGTGTCGAGGAGTAGGGAGAACCGCCCACAGGGGTGGGGCAAACTGCCTGGCAGCACATGCGCAGCGCAGCTACGTATGGCAGCACCATGCATGCGCTGTATGGATGGGGGAGGGATTCTCTGCTTGCGGCTGCAGTGACAGTGGAGGGATCCTCCTCACGTGGCTGCGGTGGGGCGAGCCCTCCGTGGGGTGCCTTCTTGTCACCCCCCTCAGAGAAGGCACCTGGGGCGGACCACCCCTGCCCCCCCTCTGCCACTGCTCCTTCAAGCAGGCGGGGACCACCCCCTCTCAGAAAATGCTTCTCTCCTCTGTCACATTCGTCTACACACTGCATTAGAAGTTCGTTTAAGTTTCAAGAAGACATTAATAACAAAAGTGTACTAATTGAAATGCTAATTTGAAGAAACTGCAATTAGGAGGGTTGGAAGCATTCATCATCTAATATGTTACGGGTGTTGTTAAAAATTGAGCGGAGGGTTCTTTTAACGTTAAGGCTCGAATTATGAACTAGAGGGAAATGCTGAGTTAAGAGGGTCAAGTGCATTATTGCCAAGAAAGCTGTTTTACCACACCGTGTATTACAGATAGCTAAATTGCCCATCACACAGGACAAAAGGATGATAACAGCTGTTTCTTATAAATGCAGGCACTGACGTGCTGAAAATTTGGAATGTCTTAATAACAAAGGGTCAAGGGTCTATCGGCAGAGTTTAATGGAGGCTTCTGGTCAATTAAATATACAAAAAAGACAGTTATTTTCTATCAGGTTTCAGGCCTGCTATCACTTTAATTAGAGGCCACGGAGTGACACTCTGTTTCAGGAGCTGATGTTGCTAGACCTAAGAAGTGTCTGTTCTGTGTGTGGCTGCCTCGTGAGGCGAGCTATCATGACTGCAGCTTGGATTATCTTTCTGGAAGGGAAGCATTCTCAGGCCCAGTCTGCAATAAACATCTTTAACCCATTTTAAATAGTCACGGTTCCCCACAAGAAATCCTGGGAACTGTAGTTTGTTAGAGGTTCTGGGAGTTGTTAGGAAATCCCTATTCCCCTCACAGGGCTACAGTTCTCAGAGGTCCATGGGAAGAGGGATTGGGTGTTAAACCACTCTGAGAGCCCGTGTGGTGTAGTGGTTAAGAGCGGTAGTCTCGTAATCTGGGGAACCGGGTTCGCATCTCCGCTCCTCCACATGCAGCTGCTGGGTGACCTTGGGCCAGTCACA
This sequence comes from Podarcis liolepis, assembly GCF_965112155.1. Taxonomy (NCBI): domain Eukaryota; kingdom Metazoa; phylum Chordata; class Lepidosauria; order Squamata; family Lacertidae; genus Podarcis; species Podarcis liolepis. The sequence continues at coordinate 42,041,719 of NC_139569.1, forward strand.
CTTCTTTGAAGTCTCTCAGCCCCACTCACCTCACAGAGCGTTTGTTGTGGGGGAGGAAGGGAAAGGAGAATGTTAGCCGCTTTGAGACTCCTTAAGGGGAGTGAAAGACAGGATATCAAATCCAAACTCTTCTTCTGAAAAACTGTAGCTCTGTGAGGAAAACAGTGGAGAAAAGACTAAATATTCCTCCCAGCATCTCTGACCTCCTGTGATAATAGGGATATGTTGCATATTGCCACCCCCAGTAGCAAGGCAGGTAAAGGAACAATCAAAACAGCAAGACTAGAAGAAGGGGTTATGCATTGAGGAAGCTACAAGGAAGAACAGGTTTGTGAAAGCAAGACACCAACATCATCTAAAACAGGGGTAGGCAACCTAAGGCCCAGGGGCCGGATGCGGCCCAATTGCCTTCTCAATCCGACCCACGGACGGTTCAGGAATCAGCGTGTTTTTACATGAGTAGAATGTATCCTTTTATTTAAAATGCATCTCTGGGTTATTTGTGGGGCCTGCCTGGTGTTTTTACATGAGTAGAATGTGTGTTTTTATTTAAAATGCATCTCTGGGTTATTTGTGGGACACAGGAATTCTTTCATCTCTCCCCCAAAAATATAGTCTGGCCCCCCGCATGGTCTGAGGGACAGTGGACCAGCCCACGGCTGAAAAAGGTTGCTGTGTTGGAAAAACGCCCTCTGGAATGGCTGCCAACTTCCCAGGTCTTCGGAGCGTCTCTCCTGTGGTCCTCCCCGGCTTTAAATCTCCCTCAGTCCAGAGAGACTGGTCATAGGCGACCCTTCTCTCCTGAAAAGAGCATGCCAGTCTTCTGGCATATCATAGCAGAAGAAAGACTCAGTTGTAGTTCTAAAACTACTTTATTTACAGTTCTATATACAGTGGTGCCTCGCAAGACGAAAAGAATCCGTTCTGTGATTCTCTTCGTCTAGCGGGTTTTTTCGTCTTGCGAAGCAAGCCCATTGAAGGATTAGCGGATTAGCGCTATTAGCGGCTTTTAGAGGCTTTCAGCAGCTTATCTGCTGATCGGATCAGCTGATAAGCGGCTTAGCGGCTTAGAAAAGGGGGGGAGGGGAAAAAAACCAGCAGGAACTCGCAAGACATTGTCATCTTGCGAAGCAAGCCCATAGGAGATTCGTTTTGCAAAGCACCTCCAAAACGGAAAACTCTTTCATCTAGCGAGTTTTCCGTCTTGCGAGGCATTTGTCTTGCGGGGCACCACTGTACAGAGACTCCATCAGTACATCTGTGCCCTCTGAACACCAGTACAGAACTGCGACACACACAGAAGTGAAACTAAACTTCCAATAGTACTCAGCAGGAAGAGATGATACAGACTTCCTTTCTCATGCTCTTTCAGATACTCACATGATGTATACAAATCATAGTACCACTCACTGGTACAGCTGAAGCAGCTCGGATAGATAAAAATCCTAACATGCTGACCCCTGTTCTAAAATTAGGTACCAGCATGTCTAGGTTTGCCATCACTTCACAGGGAGCTGTAGCCCATGCCAGCTCTGACTCAGGTACCACCTGAATACCAAAGGTGTTATTAAATGCTTGCTTGGGACACTCACACTTCAAAAATGTATGCTTAGCACATCTGAAGTGTTCATTTAAAAACATTCTGTGTGAAATGTCTTCCAGACTGAGCTTGCTAAAGACAGAAATCTGCAGGCACGAAAATAACACGATACCAGAGGAATGGGTGTGCCCTGTAGGGCTTGGCTATATATCAATATAGCACCCAAAACCAGTTTGAAGTCCATGTTGTGATATCACTTTCACAATTTTTGACCTAGCAACATATTGTGAATCATGATGTGTGTTAGGGCTGGGCAATATTTTGTCTTTAAAACCGATTTGAAGTCCATATTGTGTAATCGGTTTCATAATTTTTGACCTGGCAATATATCACAAATCATGATGTATGTGTGAGCTATGCAAAAGTCACAATGTGGGAAAAACCGTGAAGCCAAGCAATGCCTCTACATAGCTCCATCCTCATTTCGGACAATGCGTTATGTCAGCATATCGCGATGTTTAGCTGGCTATATATCGTGATGTTGAAAACCATATATCACCCAGTAAAAATTAAGACCATGTGATATTTCTCAACATCCTTAGATTAGGCAGCAACAGGGATTGGAGGGGTATGGACCTTGGCTATTGATCACTGAAACCAACTCTGAGTGTTTCACAAACCCAGTTGTTGATCATTGATACAGAATGTAAAAGCCAATGGTGGGGAGCTGTCCCATTCGATTTTGCCTTTGTTGCACTATAAGTAATAAGGTAAAGGTAAAGGGACCCCTGACAATTAGGTCCAGTCGTGACTGACTTTGGGGTTGCGGCGCTCATCTCGCTTTATTGGCCGAGGGAGCCAGTGTACAGCTTCCGGGTCATGTGGCCAGCATGACTAAGCCGCTTCTGGTGAAACCAGAGCAGCGCATGGAAATGCTGTTCGCCTTCCCGCCGGAGCGGTCCCTATTTATCTACTTGCACTTTGACGTGCTTTCGAACTGCTAGGTTGGCAGGAGCAGGGCCCGAGCAACGGGAGCTCACCCCGTAGCGGGGATTCAAACCGCCAACCTTCTGATCGGCAAGTCCTAGGCTCTGTGGTTTAACCCACAGCACCACCTGCGTCCCACCCACTATAAGTAATACAGGCATATAAATAATTCTTTAAATTGGAGAAATGTTCCAAGAATAACTATGTGGGTAGTGAGCAAGGGGGGTGGGGTTTCTAAATCAAGACGCATTGTCCCAGAGACTCCTTTTGTTGCATGTAAGCAAATGCTGTTGTGTCTCCTAAATGACTTTAAAAAAAACACCTCTCAAAAGATGTGCAGTGTTATTCAAAATGGCACTGTGGGATGCTGGAAGGAGATAAGAAGGCAAGAGATCCCTGTAGGCATGAAACATCCTTTGGAATACCACTGAGATTAGCCAGCAATGACCCTCTCTGGAAACCTGACAACAGAAGGTCTCTATGCTAGGAAGCCATTTGAAGAGTCGTGCCATCACCTCCCTATTGAGCAGTAGGCAGGCAGAGTGTGGCAGTCTTCAATCAAGCGAAGCAGAAGCTCTGACCTTTTAAAATGGCTGCATTTGTCAGGCAACCTGTAAATCAGGGAATTGTTAGTTGTTTCTTCTTTGTTGTCGTCCCTCCCAGCGGTCAAACACCTTTGCGTGCAGCTTCAGAGACGTGAGGACTGCTCTTGCTTTTATGGAAAAACAATTCTAAAAACCAGCTTATGTGAGGGACTTGCCAGAAAATGTTGCACTGTGGAGAGCTCCTTTTCAGGGTGATACCCAGCCATGCCCTTTTGTGGAATAATAATAATAATAATAATAATAATAATAATAATAATAATAATATAGCTGCACTGGGAGCATATCTCTTCTTTCTCGTATCCAAAATTCATTCTGGAGGTCCATTCTTAACCTGAAACTGTTCTTAACCTGAAGCACCACTTTAGCTAATGGGGCCTCCTGCTGCTGCCACGCCACCGGAGCACAATTTCTGTTCTCATCCTGAAGCAAAGTTCTTAACCCGAGGTACTATTTCTGGGTTAGCGGAGTCTGTAACCTGAAGTGTATGTAACCCGAGGTACCCCTGTATTTGGTTTATGAACTCCACGAAACCAGAAGTAGTGTCCCAGTTTGCGAACTTTACCTGGGTCTAAGAACAGAATCCGACCGGCAGTGGGAGGCCTCATTAGGGAAAGTGCGCCTCGGTTTAAGAATGGTTTCGGTTTAAGAACGGACTTCCGGAATGGATTAAGTTCGTAAACTGAGGTACCACTGTACCAGTGCTCAGCAAATCTGGCTTCTCAAAAATTTATGTGCTTTCTGTGGCTGACAAAATTCGTGGTGAATGGTTAACACGGACCACAGCTCCCATCGTTCTTGTTCACTGGCCACGTTTGTTGGGCCTGATGGGATTTGGGAGTCCAAAAATATCTCAAGGGCCCCAAGTTACCAAGACAACTGCCTTCCAGAGCAGAGTCTTGCTTTGCATCTTAACTTTACCTTATTATGCATCAGTTCTCAGATGTTGTCACCAAATATTGTTGTTAATGACGAATATGGAAAAATAAATGTTCCTTTGGGACTACCAGAGGACTGGAATACTTATCTTGAATCCGCATGACTTGAATTAGTTTGATCGGTGAAGAGAGATTACTTGTTGGTCTAATAAATTGCACCTGAATTAGTTTGATCTGTGAAGATATATTACTTGGGAGTGTAATAAATAGTACCTGGTAGACCATTTGTCTGAATGTTGCTCAGGAAGCGCAAGAACAGAAATTAAACAGACATTTTGGAGCGATCAGCATCATTCATAGATGGATGCAATGAAGGTGAGAGTCCATGTATAATAGCGGCTGTTTGAGGGATGTTAAAAATGGGGAGTACAAATCGCTCAAATCTGCAATCATTTTTCAGTTTGGAAGTGGTGGAGAAACAATGAAAGGTAAATGGCAAAAAAGATGAAGATGATGAAGATGATGATAAATAGTTCCCGGGGGGCTTAAATCTCTCAGAACAGCCATCACGCTGGAACTGAAACTAAATGCCTTCCCAACATTCTCAGATTACTATCTGTGAATGCTGAAGTTGAATATTCACTGGATATTTGTCCCAGCCTGAGGTTGCTGGAAGCACCGGGTTGGATTCAGCCAGTATTTACTCAGAGTAGACCCACTGGGATAAATGGCCATGATAGATAGATAGATAGATAGATAGAGAGAGGGAGGAATAGATAGATGATAGATAGATAGATAGACAGACAGACAGATAGATAGATAGATAGATAGATAGATAGATAGATTCCTGCCAACCTAGCAGTTCAAAAGCACATCAAAGTGCAAGTTTGCTCCTGCTCTGGCGGGAAGGTAAATGGCATTTCCGTGCACTGCTCTGGTTCGCCAGAAGCGGCTTAGTCATGACCACATGACTCGGAAGCTGTACGCCGGCTCCCTCGGCCAATAAAGCAAGATGAGCACCACAGCCCCAAAGTCGGCCACGACTGGACCTAATGGTCAGGGGTCCCTTTACCTTTAGATAGATAGATAGATAGATAGATAGATAGATAGATAGATAGATAACTACATACAATCAGAGAATCATCTCTGAGTACTCCACAGCATTTTGTCAAAGTGTATATCCTAAAGTGTATATCACAATCTTAACACAAAATAATAAATATTAACCTCCATTGCTGGAACTGTTGCCCACAGATAAAAAGATACGTTGTATCAGCATCAGTGCTGGTCTGCGGGGTTTATACAGTGGTGCCTCGCAAGACGAAAAGAATCCGTTCCGCGAGTCTCTTCGTCTTGCGGTTTTTTCGTCTTGCGAAGCAAGCCCATTAGCGGCTTAGCGGATTAGCGCTATTAGCGGTTTAGCGGGCTTAGCGGATCAGCTGATAAGCGGTTTAGCGTCTTAGCTGATCAGCTGATAAGCAGCTTAGCGGATCAGCTGTTAAGCGGCTTAGCGGATCAGCTGATAAGCGGATTAGCGGATCAGCTGTTAAGCGGCTTAGCGGCTTAGGATCAGCTGATAAGCGGTTTAGCGGCTTGGGAAAAAAGGGGGGGAGGAAAAAATCCCGCAGGAACTCACAAGACATTTTCATCTTGCGAAGCAAGCCCATAGGAAATTCATTTTGCGAAGCACCTCCCAAACGGAAAACCCTTTCGTCTAGCGGGTTTTCCGTCTTGCGAGGCATTCGTCTTGCGGGGCACCACTGTACTAGGGATGTAGCAGGGGGAAGGGGAGCTGTAGCCCTGTATGCATGATTTTTAGGGGGTACAATCCAGGTGCCCCCATCCAGGGATCCCCATCCTGCCCTGCCTGCCACCGGGGGTATCTAGGCCCCAGAGCCTGGCCTTGCCTTGCTGCTGCATCCCCAACCCCCTTGCTGAATGGTTGCCTGCCCCACATGGGGGGGGGATTTGCCTGCCAAGGGCCACGTTGGCCATGTTTGGAGTGGGGGGTGCCTCTGTGCCTTGACTTCTCCTTCTTCTGACCCTCTGAAGAAGTGCTGCACAGGAGTGAATATTCTCATTTCCCAGTTTGGTTCAATTCTGTGCAGTGATGCTTGTGTTGTACCCCACAGGTTCGGCCCCACCTGTTCTCAGTGATTTGGGCAGTGGAGTGGGGGGAGTAGGGAACACATTTTTAGTTAAACTTAATTTAATAAGCAGTCATTTGACCCTGGAAAATCTAAGTGGCAGAAAGCATCCTGTAGGGTGCAAATGCTTACACCTGTCTCTTCCCCCACCCCAAACATCAGCAGACAGCAGAGCACAATTTTCACAGGAATTATATTTATAACGTAGTTTTATGGCTTCAATCATGCAACCTGCTAAATTGCACCATGGAGGTTCTTCTTTAACTCTGATTTTCTTTTTCACAGTTTGCAAATTGTCTATTCATAATGACTTCAATTAATTCAGCCTTAGCCAATCAACAGACCATAAAGTGAATGTAAACAGTTATGAACTGTGTTTTGCGTTTAGGAATTAAACTTCTATTAATTGTGACTTCATTAGAAAACTTGAGATTGGGGGATTGAAGAACAAATCTTTACAGCTAGAGCTGCAATTTCCCTCTTTGTCATTCATGCGGCTACAAATGTTAACTCTGGGTTGCAAGAATCACTAACTGTCTTCCTGATAAACATTTAGAGAAGATCTCTTCTGTTGTGTCTACTACACATATTTTGACCAGTTGTTTGCCCTAGCCTGGCAAATAGGAGCTCATTGTGAAGCCTGGGAGAAATAAGTTGTGCTATGATTCAGGACAAATAGCAATAACATATACTGTAAACTGCCAGGCCCCATATGCACAATGCATTTATACCATACCACTCTAAACTGTCAAAGTCCTGGGAACTGTAGCATGTTAAGGGTGCCAAGAGTGTTTAGGAGACCCTTACTCCCCTCTGAGCAGAGCTACAATTCTCAAAACCAATGCCTCTTTCCAGGGAACTCTTGGAACGGTGGTTTTGTGGGGGAAATAGAGGTCTCTTATAACAACTCCATGAATTATGGTGCTGGAGGAGACTCTTGAGAATCCCATGGACTGCAAGAAGATCAAACCTATCCATTCTGAAGGAAATCAGCCCTGAGTGCTCACTGGAAGGACAGATCCTGAAGCTGAGGCTCCAGTACTTTGGCCACCTCATGAGAAGAGAAGACTCCCTGGAAAAGACCCTGATGTTGGGAAAGATGGAGGGCATAAGGAGAAGGGGATGACAGAGGATGAAATGGTTGGACAGTGTTCTCAAAGGTACAAACATGAGTTTGACCAAACTGCAGGAGGCAGTGGAAGACAGGAGTGCCTGGCGTGCTCTGGTCCATGGGGTCACGAAGAGTCGGACATGACTAAACGACTAAACAACAACAACTCTCAGCAAGGCTGGCCCAACAGTGGCAGAGCTTTTCTTGCTGGTTCATGTGCCATTGGAGCCAAGTGGGGCTGCACTGTGATGCCTGCCTGGTCAACCAATGTCCCTGCAGCCTTGCAAATTGGCATGGAGCTGGCAGGCAGTGGCTGTGATGTGACTGCACCCTTCAGGTCAGTCTGATCAGAGTGCTGTGAAGGGGGCACTCACAGCGAGGCTCGCAAAAGCTGTGTGCGGCTGGCAGGGCACCCTGCCCTGTTGCATCCTTCTCACCCACCCTCCAGCTGGAGGGCAGCATGAGGACACAACAGCTGGCAGGGCATCGTGAGGAATGTCCCCCCCCCAAAAAAAACCCCTGCATCCCAGCCCCACCCATGCTACGTCTCTGTGGCCAAAGTCAATTTGGCACCTGAGATGAACCATAAAACTATGGGCTATTGATTTTGGGCAGTAAGAAACTTTTCCTGGGCAACCAGGAAGGAGCCGCCGACAGCATCCTGACAATGGGTGGTCCAGCCCTGACTCTCAGCCCCCTTTAAAGAAATCTACTGTTCCCAGGATCCTCTGAACATTGGTCCTTTATGACTGGGGCTGATGGGTTGGGTGTGTGTGTCGTGGGCTCCCCAACCATGAAGTAGAACAAGAGTAAGAACAAGATACTGATGAGGAACTTTCTCAGATATCAGGCTCAACCCCATTCTGCCTAACAAGAAGGGATATTTTAAGACCAGGCTGCTCTCAGAGAGGGCAGAAGCAAGGGAGCCCAAGTCAAGGAGCACAGACCATTGGCTTCTGAATAGAACAACCAACAGCCTGAGGGCAAAGGCTCCTTCCCCACCTTCCCTCAGGCTGCTGAAGGGAGACCCATGTGGCCTGAGGGGAGTCAGAAGCAAGAGAGACTCGCCCAGGGAGCTTGTGCCACCCGCATCAGTAGGACTCTGTCACTCTATGTTTTATAGCCTTTATTTGCTTTTGTATTTTAAAATTGTAAACTGTCTGAGTGCCCTGGCAGAAAGGCAGTATATACATGCAATGCAATAAATCATAATATGAAAAAGTCTCTCTCTCTCTCTCTCTCTCTCTCTCTCTCTCACACACACACACACACACACACACACACTGTGCACATGGCTGTCCAAGGAGAACTGAAATCCTACATGGGGTGCTCCCATGCTGCTGCCCAGTGGAAGAGCTAAAGAATTGTTTTGGATCACAAATTTTGATCTGCCTGTGTATCTGTTTCTATCAGTGCTTGTTGCTATTGCTTAGGACTAGGGCAATAAATATTGCGCCTTGGAGCCAATGCAATTTTTCCTTTCTTCCCCATTGGGCATATTCTATACATTTAGACATTCTGTCTTCCATGCTTTGCTGTTTTGTGTAACCTGGTGGCTTTGTACTGTCACATAATTTATCTTTTGCTATTATTTCATTGTTGTGGGTTATGGCCCACTTCAGATAAATTCTATAGCCACAATAAATATTGATGATGATGGTTTGTGCTGTCACGGTCTAAGCAGTCCTTAAGACTGGGAGCCTTCAGGAAAAGGATTGGCTGGCTAGTTTAAATCAATATGTGAAGTGCAGCTCCCCCTCAGACTCTCCCACACACTTCTTGGCAGCGTTCTCACCCGCAGGCCGCCAGGTCACGACATTCTAGTGAGAGCAGTGGCAGAATTCTACTTCTCTGCAAGTCTGTAAGGCATGCAAAGCTATGCCCCTTGGTGTCTTAGCAGGAATCCCCAGCCCTCTAAATCATTGGTCTCCAACTGGTGAGTCAGGACCCACTTACCCAGGTCATGATCTGATCTAAGGTAGGTCACAGCCGCAGTGCTACCATCTTGCAAAAATACATGGTAATAAATAATAATTAAGAAATGGGTCCCTCGATGCATGTTTGGGTTAAAGGTGGGTCCTAGATCTCAAAACGTTGAATGCTACTGCTCCAAACCTCCCTCCCTCCCTCCCTTCATTGTGGAATCTCTTCTGTTCCTAGTTCTCATCCATGTCCTGCTTTCTCCTTGGCTGGCTGTCCCAGCTCCACATCTCCATCATCCATTTTCTGTTTACCAGACCACTTCCTATCCCATATTCAGACTAGTCACTTTAGCACGCTCAGTGGCAAAGCATATGCCCGCGTTGCCCAGGACGGAGTGTTCCCAAGGGGGGCATGGTGTGGAGGGTGCCCTCCCAGGTGCAGGATAGCTGCTCGGCTGCCTGGAGCGGTGTGCGTGCCCTGCAGCCGGTGGTGGAGTAAGCCGCCCATGGCGGACATTCAGACCACCACAGGCCCGTGACTCCCAAGCCTCCCCCAATTTGTCAAAATGAAGGGGGAAGGGGGGGAACAGCGCTGGCAAAGCAGCACAGCTCCCCCCTTACCCTGATGGCTCAGGGTAGGCTTGGGAGTTGCAGATGGCTGTGTGCCAAAAGTCACCCCCCTCAGTAAAGGCACCTAGGATGACCCACCCACCTGCCCGCCCCACCCCTCCCTTCCTGAGCACGCCTCTTAGTTCCAATCTCCCACAGTTACAGACAACTTCCTTTTGATCTTAAGCATTGTGAAGTCTTCCTGTCACAGATGCTCAAGTTTCATTCCTGAGGAGCTGGTATGTCCATGAACGCTTTGCGCTGTTCTATGAGCTCAGTCAATTGGTGCCAGAGGATTTATTACCAGAAGTGTAATGGAATATAGATTGCTAAGTGGGAAGTGCCCAGCTACCCTTGGGAACACTAAGAAACCAAAATAAATAAAGGAATTAAAATCAGCGCTGTTTCCAACTCAGCGGTTAAAAACAGTGCAGTTTTGAAGGCTTCTGTCTGCCATCTTCATTCAAAATGGCATCCCATCACAGCCAAACATACGCCAACACCTTGTTCCCATGAACCATCACAGAAAAGTTGGCTGTGATATCTTAAGATGTATCACAAAGGCACACAGAACAAAGAGAGAAACAAATTTCCAAAATATGCAGTGGTACCTTGGGTTACATACGCTTCAGGTTACAGACGCTTCAGGTTACAGACTCCACTAACCCAGAAATAGTACCTCGGGTTAAGAACTTTGCTTCAGGATGAGAACAGAAATCATGCTCCGGCAGTGCGGCAGCAGTGGGAGGCCCCATTAGCTAAAGTGGTGCTTCAGGTTAGGAACAGTTTCAGGTTAAGAAAGGACCTCTGGAATGAATTAAGTTCTTAACCCGAGGTACCACTGTAGTAGAAACTGTAAATAAGAAATAAATATGATTTTTTTATAGAGGCAAGTGTCCCAATAAAATCTGGACATCCTGGGGTTTGTTTATTTGTTTGCATGAGAGCACGGTGGCCATTTGGGGCACTGCGATCTTGCGCAATTTTGCACCACAATTCTGAAAAAAACCCACGTCTTTTGGGTTCTGGGAAGATGTGCATCCCAGTCTGGTGGCTCAGTATATTGGAGGGGGGTATGTATAGGGACTGAGATGAAATTGCTCTCTGTTCTTCACCAGGGTAGACAATATGGAGCTAGATGGACTAATGTTTTGATTCAGTATAAGGCAACTTTCTAGGTTCTAGTGAGCACTTGTTGCGATTTTCATTCCTTTGGGTGGTTCTTGTTTTGATCATTGCCTCAAAATATCTTCACCTATTTGAGAAGCACGGTTTCACTCCAAAGTGACTTCATTTGCTCTTGGTTGCATTAAAAAATTGTTATGATTATGAACCCTGATGACTGGGATTGCCCAGGTGGCTATTCTTAGGAATGATAAGACACAATATTTCTAAGGAGGAAAACAGTGGACCTGAAGCAGCAGCAGATTAAGGAAATAGTGCCAGTAAATAGAACAGAAAAAGTTCATTTCCCATTCTAGATTTTACCCCGTGAAACATTTCTGCCCCTGAGAGTACTAATTTTGTACTTTCAAAAAATAATAATAAAAAAAAATTAGCACAGTTCTTCACAACACCCTGACCTGCCTAACCTTAACCCTATCCAATAATGGAACAATAACACATTTGCACAGCTGACATTGGAAGCACAAAACCTTCAACAGTAAGAAAAGTCAGTTTAATCAGAAGTTTCAGCAATGTGCTTGTTTTCAAGGTTCTTTGAGTTAAACCACAAAAACTGTATTTTATTGCAAAACAACAAGCATTTTAGAGTAGGTGGCTAGGACAGTTCGCTTTCTTCAAAACATAAATAGCAGGTTGAACATGTCTAGCAATATCTCTGTTTTTAACAGCTGGATGCTATAGTCACTCTCGCCGCAAACCTGTTAGTGATGATTTTACAAGTCTTGCAATTACTGATGTGGCCTTTGGAGAACTTAAATCTTTAATAGCACAATTTTAGTAACAGCATGAGTTTCATTAGAAGAGGAAACGGAAAGAGACAACACCTTTGGTTCAGGCAAGCTGGAGACACTGTGCTAATGAAGAAATTAAAACATCAAAAGAAATCACAGGAAATAAGATTTTTTTAAAAGAATGTTCAGAACAAATCTTAAAGTATACGTATCTGTGAGTTCTTACGTGCAGATATAATCTCACACACAAATATATACATACACATAGATACTTGGAATCTTTTCAGATCAGAAAAGTTCCAAAGAGCTCATACCCTCCAACATTTCTCCAATAAAAATAGGGACATCCCATTCCATAATGATAGTAGCAATAATTAATTTGTACCTCACCCATCTGACTCCAGAGGGGCACCATTGAGGCTCCCAGCCTCTCTCTCTCTCTCTCTCTCTCTCTCTCTCTCTCTCTCTCTCTCTGTGTGTGTGTGTGTGTGTGTGTGTATGTGTACACAAATGTGTGGGGTGTGTGTGTGTCCATACTCTCCAACATTTCTCTGTTGAAAATAGGGACATCCTATGCCATCATCACCTGCCAACCTAGAAGTTCAAAAGCATGTCAAAGTGCAAGCAGATAAATAGGTACCGCTCCGGCAGGAAGGTAGATGGCGTTTCCGTGCGCTGCTCTGGTTCGCCAGAAGCGGCTTAGTCATGCTGGCCACATGACCCGGAAGCTGTATGCCAGCTCCCTCGGCCAATAAAGCGAGATGAGCGCTGCAACCCCAGAGTCAGCCACGACTGGACCTAATGGTCAGGGGTCCCTTTACCTTTATTCTGCCATCATAATAACAATAACAATTCATACTCTATCCATCTTACTGGGTTGCTCCAGCCATTCTGGGCTGCTTCCAATGTATATAAAAACATAATAAAACATTAAACATTTAAAAAAACCTTCCCAATACAGGATTGCCTTCAGACGGCTCGGGGATTGGATAACTCCATACCCTCCAATGTTTCTCCAATGAAAACAGGGACATCCTAAGGAAAAGTGGGACATTCTGGGATCAAATCAGAAACCATGGCGGTTTCTCTAAATCAGGGATGTCCCTGGAAGATAGGGACACTTGGAGGGTCTGAGAGCTACTGGCATGTTTTAATAGGAAATGGTTTTCAGTGCATCGTGCCGAATGTTTTGATGGGGAAACAGGGATGGAAATAAAGCAAAGCAGTGGGGGAAAGGTTAAGCCTGTGATCCTCCAGTCCTTGGGAGGGTGTCCCAAGGCATTACAGTGGTACCTCGGGTTACATACGCTTCAGGTTACATACGCTTCAGGTTACAGACTCTGCTAACCCAGAAATAATGCTTCAGGTTTAGAACTTTGCTTCAGGATGAGAACAGAAATCGTGCTCTGGTGGCACAGTGGCAGCAGGAGGCCCCATTAGCTAAAGTGGGTGCTTCAGGTTAAGAACAGTTTCAGGTTAAGAACAGACCTCTGGAATGAATTAAGTACTTAACCCGAGGTACCACTGTAGCATTTAACACATCTCTTCCCCTTAAGGCAGAGAGAGACTGACACTTGAAGATGGAGACTCCACCTTGTCACCATGGACACAATGGTGGAATCTCGCTCATGTCATTGCTTGGAGCTCCAACATTGCTAAAGGCTGCAAAGGGGCAAGGGATGAGAGAGAAATCATTAAAGTGGGGGAGTGGGAAAGGGAAATAATGAGAGAGGGGCAGTAGTGTAGCGGGGGTTGCTGGTGCTTGGGACGGGCACACGTGAGTGCATTGGGAGAGGCAGGGCATGCCCGGTGCGTAGTGTGTGCATGGAGCCTGCTATACTAGCCCAGGCCTTGCTGCCAAGTTGGGGGGCAGGCTGAGTGAGAAGTGCAGTGCGGCCTCCCCACACCCTGCTTATGCCACTGGGCAAACCATCTTGCTTGAGCCTGGCAGCTCCAGGACCAAGCGGCCTTGTGAGGTGCCCCCAAGGCTGGGGCAGCTGTCACAAGGAGGGGTTCCTGGCAGCCAGGACGGCTCTGTTGTGTCCCATAGAAGTCACCAGTTTTCTAAAGAGAAATGGCAATGTTGTTCTTGACGAATTAATGCATTATATCCCAACCAAAGGGTGATGACAACCAAGTTGTGCACTCCCCCCACCCTGCTTTCTTCTTATCCTACGAAAAGACCTATTAGCAATTTGCCGCAATGGCTTTGAATAAAGCAGTGCTTAGTAAAATGGTAGGATTACAGGTAATCTGCTATGTTTTCTTACAGTCATCTGTGGAAGGTTTGAGTGCCCATAATTCTGCTATTTACCCTTGCCATTCTAACTGTATAATCTTTCCGAAACCTGAAGGCGTTTTGGAAAACAAGATGTAAACGGAAGGCAGAGGCAGATGATGAATGGTTTTGTGAAGTCTTAATAAATTTAGCGCCAGCAGTTTTAGAACTCCGCGAGCAAATGCAGCTTATCTCCATACCATAACAAGGGAGAATCTATGCTTTTGCACGCACAGGGGCTTCACTCGACTGGGGGCCTGATCATTTCAAGCCAGGCTGGGGTAACATGATCTGAAAGCACCCCGGGGTTTGATTAAGCCAAATTTGAGGGATTGCTGTTGTGGCTTTGCTCGTTTTGTTCTTTTAAGGCAATGTTTTGCTTCTTGGGGAAAATAACAATGTGGCTTTGCTCGCAAAAGCAAATCATCATACCAAGCCACCATTCTTGAGTTCAGATAAACCAAAGCATCCTTCCTCAACCTTTTAGAAGGTGATTGTCTCTACCTCTAATAAACCAGTATGGCCAGTAGCCAAGGATGTTGGGAGTTGTAGCCCAACAGGTGGGACTGGATTAACCATTAAGCAAAATAACCACATTCTTAGGGCATAAAGGAAAGGGGGGCACCATAGAATTTTTCCAGATTTACCATGGATCATGTGATACAGCTGAACCAGGTTCCACAAAAAGTAATAAAGCAAGATTCAGTCATGCTGAACTTTGTAAAATAATTGTAGAAAACAGTACTGAGTGTGCCTTTCCAAATGTGGATATTTACTTTCGTATATTTTTAACATTAATGATCACAGATTGCTCAGCTGAGCATTCATTTTCTCATTTGAAGTGTAATAAAAATCCCAACAGAACAACTATGCAACAAGGCGAGCTGGATGCCTGAACTCTACTAAGTATAGAAGCAGATGTGTTACATGATATTGGTTTTGAGGATCAGATCAAAGACTTTGTAATTAGAAAAAGTAGGAGAACCCCCCCCCCCAATATAAGTAAAGTGGAACTATACAAAAAGAAACATTATTTTTCCATCTTACTGTCAGTTTCGTTTCATTTCGAAAAATAAAATTTTATTTTACAGCTTATCATAGTTTATATTTTGAATTATATATATATGGGGGCAACAAATCTTTTAAGTGCTTAGGGCCTCTTAAGGACTTAATCTGGCCCTGGCACTAGGTTGGGGAAGGCAGCCATCAGAGCAAGGTACAGCAAGGGCAGGGAAGCATGTAAACTGTGAAGGAGTCCATGTGCTCTAGGGCAATGTTTTTCAAACAGTGGGTTTGGACCCACCTGTGGGTCTTGGGCCTCTTCCAAGTGGGTTTCAGGGCTGCATCCTGCCTAGTTCCTCCTCAATTCCCTGCTCCATCTCTTAGGCTTCCTGGAGCCTTCTAATTCAACCAATGCAGTACAGTGGAACCTCGGTTTTTTGAGTGTCCCAGAAGCTGAATGATTTGGAACCCGAACGCACCTCGGAAATCAAACAGCTTCTGAGGCGTGTTTCTCCATTTTTTTAAATGGATTTTGCCAGACACCCATTGCTCCTTGGTTTTTGAAAGTTTCAGAAGTCGTACGGTGTTCCGGAATGGATTACGTTCGAAAACCGAGGTTCCACTGTACTAGCAAAGCGTGTTCTCCCTGAAATGAGAGCATGTGTTGCGGTGGGGTCTGCCAGGCCAACCCTCTGTTGCCAGGCAGGTAAAATGGTGATGGCCTGGGGCAACGATTGGATGGCCAGGTTGCTGGGGCAAATTGCATGTTGCAATTTGGGTGGGTGGGACCAAAGGCTTTAAATATGGGGGCACTCAGCTTTTGCTTTCTCTTTCGCTGAGTGCATCGGATCACCCGCCCACCCACCCTGAGTTCCGGTTGACCTTGCTATGCCTGTCATGGGGTCGCCTGCCGTTGGGGCAGGGGCCTAGTAGCAATTTTGTCCGTTTGGCTGATTGGCTGGTGCCATTTGGTTTTTGCCTACTACTTAGCAATTCGTCACAACTTGTAAGGTTGCAGTTAGGCATTGGTTATAAAAATTGGTGGAGGAGGGGTAAGGACAGTCTGGGCCTGCCCCTCCAATGGTAGTGTGGAAGGTAATTCCATTAAAGGAATCCTGGGGCTTGCCACGATTTCGTCCAATCCCTGAAATGGGACCAGGGCCGGCAAGCCTTGGGGAGCAGGTTGGGTGAGCGGTGAGGGACTGTCACTCAGCTCAAATGATCCCCAATATTGTTTTCCCTTCACTGGCTTCCAAGGGAGTTTGGAAACTCAGTTCTGTCCCAGGCGGGGGGACAGATAGTCATAACCAATGCCTAAGCAACCACTCACAGATTATGTATTTTAATAAAGTTGTGGCCAAAATTATGCCAAAAACCTTAAACAAACATTATGTGTGATTTGTGAATTATTTTGAGGGGTGGCTTGGGGACCTCCACACGCAAATCATTGCATGCTAGCTAAGGCCCTACCTGCACTATACATTTAAAGCACTTTAAACAACTGTGGATTCTCCCAAAGAATCCTGGGAACTGTAGTTTGTTAGGGGTACTGAAAGTTGTTAGGAAACCCCTCAATGTGGTTTCACATCCAATCCCTCTCCATACCTTCCAATGTTTCTCCGATGAAAATATGGATGTCCTCTGCTGCTGCTGCTGCTGCTGTTCTTATACCTCGCCCAACTGACTGGGTTGCCCCAGCCATTCTGGACAGCTTCCAACATATATAAAAGCAAAATAAAACATTAAACATTCAAAAACTTCCCTATGCAGGGGCTGTCTTCAGATGTCTTCAAAAGGTTGTAAAGTTACTTATCTCTTATAGGGTCGCATAACTCCAAACCCTCCAACATTTATCCAATGAAAATTGGGACGTCCAAAGGAAAAGTGTGACATTCTAGGATCAAAAACCAAGGTGGTGTCTGTAAATCTAGGACTGTGCCTGAAAATAAGGACCATTGGAGGGTCTGCTCTTCCCAGGGAACTCTGAGAATTGTAGCTCTGTGAGGGGAATTCATGCTATATATTTAAAGTACTATGCTAGGACTTTGAACAGTCAGGGCTTCCCCCCAAAGAATTCTGGGTGTTGTGTTCGTTATGAGCCCTGAGAGGTTTTTTGGGTTTTTTTAAAAGGTAAAGGACCCCTGACAGTTAAGTCCAGTTGCGAATGACTCTGGGATTGCGGCGCTCATCTCGTTTTACTGGCCGAGGGAGCCTACATTTGTCCACAGACAGTTTTGGGGGTCATGTGGCCAGCATGACTGAGCCGCTTCTTTCAAAACCAGATCAGTGCACAGAAACACTGTTTACCTTCTGTCAGGGAACTGACATCGGAGCGAGAGGCGAAGGGGAGGCTCCCAGATGATGCTGGGGAAGGACCCAGCAGCAGGGGGAGAAACAGCTCAGTAGAGGGGGAAGCCAATCAGCGCAACACCAGGGATAAAGGGGGGCAGACGGGGGAATTGGAGAGAAGGCTCCAGGACTCTTCACTGGACATCAGTGAGGAGAGCCCAGGTCCTCCGCTACCCACGCCTTCCCTGCGCAGAAGACTCCCGCGCAGTGAGAGGAGGAGGAGACTGGGTGTCAAACAACTTTTATGTTGGAAGAGGTTCAAGAAACACCCACTGACGGATTCTGCCAGTGACTGAGGCAGCCACTATGAGAAGGGGCTGTGCAGGCAGAAAGGTTTAACAAGCCAAATTAACTGAGAAAGGCACCAGTTTACGCACGAGTAACTCATACCTATTACACCTTCCTGCCAGAGCGCTACCTACCTATTTATCTACTTGCACTTAGACGTGTTTTCGGACTTTTAGGTTGGCAGCAGCTGGGACAGAGCAACGGGAGCTCACCCCGTCGCAGGGATTCGAACCACCAACCTTCCGATCGGCAAGCCCAAGAGGCTCAGTAATTTAGACCACAGCACCACCTGCGTCCCACCTGAGAGTTGTTAGGAGGCCCCAAATCCCCTCACGGAGCTGCTGTTCCTAGAGTTCCCTGGCAAGAAGGAGCAATTGTTACACCACGCTTGAGAATTATGGCTCAGTGGTATCATCCTTCCTGCCCTTCTATAATCTCCACCTGGCAGGTATGTAGCTAATTAGTACAGTGGTGATGCCTGTTAACAGAGATTGGACCAACATGACCAATGCTTGACAGTTTGGCATTGGTCTGTACTTGAGTTTATACTCAACACAGAGAAAGCTAAGCCAATCCAGAATTCAAGATATTAGGCACCATTTACTTTCAAGCATTCCATGGACTAACATAAATCTAAGGGAGAGTTTTGGTTTTTCTACCCGGCAACTAAGATACTGTGACAAAAAATTGCACTGTTTCTATCTTCGATTCCGCCCTTTACCAAATGTGAGCATGTATATTTAATGAGTTGATGAAATCCTCTATCTATGGCTCATAAATGAATATTACAGGCATAATTTTACTTATATTGTGCAATGTTAAAAGTCTATTTGTAAAAGCAATTTGTACCTTAAATGATCTACACTAGGTGAAAATATCAGCTATCTCTCAAAATGCAGAGAAAATTGTCGTGTAATGTTTGCCATGATATATCACATTATGCCCCATTTGGGGCCATGACTGTAATTTGAACTTTTACTTCATCTGTTATCCGAATAATAGGAACTGAAAGAGATGAAACTGTGATGGAAAGCCTGTCGAGACTAAGGAATAACCATGTTTATAGGAGAAAAAACAACCCCACTATTCAAACACTTGAACTGATTGGCTATTTTAAAATATTGAAACGGTGTTTGTGACGACTGCTATCTCCTATCAAGGCTCTTACAGGCTACATAAGGAACTTTCTTGTCCCATATATCCTTGGCCAGCAACTGCACTCCTCAGAATGGGGATTGCTGAGAGTACTGCATGCCCCAGAGGTGTGCTAAATTTCTAGTAGAAACTGGGCTTTTAGTGTTGCAGATCCAACCCTCTAGAATCAGTTACCAGCTGAAATTAGACAGGTACCCAGTGTCATGATGTTAAGATGACTACTGAATGTTTTGGGGTAAGAAGCTTTTTCCAGAGCTGTGACCCAGTCGCTTGTGAAATATTAACTGCCATAACTCAGTTGGTTGGTCCATGAGGTCACGAAGAGTTGGACACAACTAAACGACTAAACAACAACAAATAGCTCAATTGGTAGAACCTAAGACTCTTAAGCTCAGGCTTGTGAGTTTGAGTCTCACATTGGGCAAAAAATTCCTGCATTTCCAGGGATTGGATTTGATGACCCTTGTGGTCTCTTCCAGCTTGACAATTCTATGATCTGTAGGATAGCTGAAGGCTTGCCATCTCCCACAAAGATAAGTCCACCTACAGAGAATCCTGGGACGTGGGTAGCGCTGTGGTGTAAACCACTGATTGGAAGGTCGATGGTTCAAATCCCCGTGACGGGGTGAGCTCCCGTTGCTCGGTCCCAGCTCCTGCCAATCTAGCGGTTCAAAAGCACGTCAAAGTGCAAGTAGATAAATAGGTACCACTCCGGCGGGAAGGTGAACTCCATTTCCGTGTGCTGCTCTGGTTTCACCAGAAGCAGCTTAGTCATGCTAGTCACATGACCTGGAAAAAGTGTCTGCGGACAAAGTCAGCTCCCTTCGCCAGTAAAGCGAGAGGAGCGCTGCAACCCCAGAGTCATTTGCGACTGGACTTAACTGCCAGGTGTCCTTTACCTTTTTATTTTTTTTGTGGGGATTCCAGAGGGTCAGAGAGAGAGAGAGCCTTGGCCATGTTTGACACACACAACCTGACTTGAGGTTGCGTGCCAAGGCCCCCAAGCCACCCCCAGGAGAATAAAGGCACAAGGACACAGAATTTTAGGTTAAATGTTAATGGGCAAAATTTAGGCCACAACTTTATTGGTTACAGAATGTGAGCGGAATTGGCTTAGGCATTGGCACCAACAGACTATATCTGACTCCTGCCCACCTTGCAGGGAGTAAGGTAAGGGTAAGGGTAAACCTCCAGTAGGGGGAGGCCCACTGATGTGGATTGAGCAATCCCTGGGTTCCCAATGGGGTTGTGGCATGGCCCTAGCCCCTCCCCGGGCTTCGGAAAGATCCACACCCCTGAATTCCTTTAACAGAATATCCTTATGCATGGAGGGGCAGGTGATGGGCGCACCTCCCCCCCCCCATCGCTATTCCAATGCCTAACTGCCAAACCTTACAAAGTTGTGACAATTGCTATGAGGTAGGCAAAAACCAAGTGGCTGGTTTGCCAAGTGGAAAAAGTCCTACCAGGCCCTTCAACAACGACCACCCAAAGTCCATAGCAAAGCCAATGACGCAACCGGAAGAGAGAGAGAAAGTGGGAGGGTGGGAGATCTGTGGTGCGAGGCTGAAAGAGGAAGCCTCAGAGTTGCGCTGAGGCTTAAATCGTCCCCGGCCACACCCCCAAGCAAGGTGATTGGCCACCTGGCATCCTGACATGGCCAGGGTCTCCCCCAGCGTGAGGCGGGACACCGTCCCGCCCTGACTCTGAGGGGAGTGGCTAGGGGGCTGGACCGCAACCCGGCCCCACCAGGAAGTGGACCCGATTTCCCCACCTGACTTGAGGTTCCTCACCATTAGACTCTGGTTCCAGGTTGCCACATTTCTCATTTATGGCTCACCTTTAGAACAAATGAGCCTACGACGGTAGCTGTGGAGAATGTGTATGCAACCTCTCTGCAATATGTTATACAGCCATGTGCAGAATGATGTGCTGAGGGCGTGCATAGCATAGTATGGGTGACATTGTCCATCACAGTACCGATTTGTGCTTGGCTCAGTTGGCTTATGGGCAGCTTGCTTTTTCTGTATAATCAGTTTATCTAATATGGAAGACTCTCAGATTTCCTTTTCTTACCCATCTAGTCTTTCTTGCTTTTTTAAAAAATTGTAACCAGCAGACATTATAATTCCACTCCCCCCTCCATACACGCACATTAAAATTGCTCCTGAATTAGTAGGTGAAAAGTAATTTTCTGGGTGTGTGTATTTGAGAGAAAGAGAGAGAGAAGCTGTGAGTCTCTGGGGAAATCAAAGAACTCATTGACACATATTACTGTTTGGTGTGTAGAGGCTTGAGGAGAAATGAATACGCAGAGAGCGTGGGAAGAAGTGAAATGATGGACTTTCAGGTCTGAAAGCAGTAAGTGCATTTATGAAGATGACCTGTTGCATCTTGATAATGATAACAATGAGGGGAGCCCATATTCATGCCCCCCCACAAGAATCCAAATGAACATGTTGATTGGCTCATGTGCCCCCGGTTCCATGGATTACAAAATGAATAGCAAATTAATGCAGATGAGAAATCAGGAATACATATGATTTTTAAAGTTCTGGCAAAACAATCAAACAAACCGAAAAACAAAGAAGCAGATAGTGAAGTGAGGCCTTTGTAAAGAGGAAGAAGGATCAGGGTACATGAGGAAGAAATAGCAAAACTGGAAACAAAATTGCACATGCATCAGATAAAAAGTCAGTATTTGTAAATAAATGGAAACCATACAAACTATTTTGTAATAAAAAAATCTCTATTTTATTTTAATTTTTTAAAAAATGTGATTCAGAATCTTTAAGCTGAAAAGCTTGGAGATCTTCCCCTATATCAATCGTGGGGGACATCAGACCCCAGAGCCAAATGAGGGGCCCTAGACTTCTCTCTTTGCCCTTGGAATTCTCTCCAGGCCAGCTGTTCCAGTCTGGCCTGTTCTTCAAATGCTTTAACCCCAATTAAATGCTGAGGTTCCTGCCTATATCCCCTCATTGGGTGAACATCTGCCCAACAGAAAATTCAGAGCTTCTAAAGGTAAATAACCTGGGCCGTATCTGCACTATATATTTGAAGCCGTATCATAGCGCTTTGAACTGCCATTCCTTTCCATGAAGAATCCTGGGACCTGCAGTTTGTTAAGAGTGCAGAGGACGAGATGGTTGGACAGTGTTCGTGAAGCTACCAGCATGAATTTGATGAAACTTGGGGAGGCAGTAGAAGACAGGAGTGCCTGGCGTGCTCTGGTCCGTGGGGTCACGAAGAGTCGGTCACGACTAAACGACTAAACGACAACACTCACTGGTAGCTGATGCCCAATGAGATTGGTGGGGCAGGAAGAAGGGAGGCCAACAGTAGGTGGCGCCAGAGCCAATGACTGGCAGAGACAAAACTGGCTATAGCTTTGGGGCCCATCCTCCTATACCCTCCCTGTTGAATCTCTACAAGGGCAACACTGAGACTAAGAAGAAGGAAGCTGGCAGGCATTGCCACACCCAGACTGACTGTATATAGGAGAACAAGCAGCTGGGAGCAGAGGGAGGACTGGAGGCAAACTATGGTTGTTGGACATTGCCCCAGTGGACCAGCTTCCACTGAATGTGATACAACATAATGCATCAGACACTGTCTTTTGTAGAAATCTTGAATAGAAGAGAGTGAGGGGAATAGCCGATATAAAATTCTAATGGATGCCAGGTTTACATTTCACAATGTTTATAAGGAATGCTTCTCCAGTTTGGGTACAGCACTGCTTCTGAAAGGGGGAAAAACACACATACCAAGTGTAGCAACAAGGAAACATTTATTAACTGTCAGGTATTTGTGTGTTTCAATGATTTATTTTTGTTTGGAACCCCAAGTCCTTAAAAAAAAATAATCAAAGTGTTTTGTGAATATATTTTAAAAGAATGATTTGATTGGTACGATTTCCATGCTCGTTAACTCCCACACTGTCCCTTTCTTGTGCTTCTTGAAGAAGCAGATTTAAACAGCAAAATGACGGCCGCATTTTCCCCCTAAAAAGAAAAAGGAAAACCAGGGTGCTCCAGTGAATTGTAAGCTATTATCAAAAGCCAGCATTAATAAGCTAGATTTAAAAAACACACACGTAGGTGTCTTTTTTGAAGAGGCAGAAAAGTTCCTTTTATTTGCAATAAAAAAGGGGGGGACTTTCGTTAATCTCCTTCCTTGAACGTTTGGGTTTTCAAATGTCTGTTTGGAGGAGGCAGTGGTCTTTATGTTCCTTAAATATTTTCAAAGAGGTGTAAATTTCGAGTGCCAAGCCTGGAATTATTTCACAATCGTGTTGACTGCATGCAGGAATTACAGAAGCACAAATTAAAAAAAACATGTCTCGGTTGATAGATACGCTATGCTGAGTTATGAAATTGTCAAGGAGGTGGCCAGATGGGGAAATGAAAATGTGAAGACGTTATACAACAGAGGCCATGACTTTGCGTGGGACAACCTGTTGTCTAGAGTCCATGCTTTGAATGCAGAAGGTTCCAGGTTTGGTCCCTGGACTCTTCAGTTCAGAGGATCAGTTGAAAGGTAATTGCAAATACCTTGGATAGCGGATCCATGCAGATCCTTTGCCTGAGGGCATTGTGAGCTCCTGGCAGTCAGAGTATAGAAAACTTAACTAGATGGACAGATAGTCCACATATTCTGCAATGTGTGAATGAATTGCCTTCCCCCTTCATCAAATAGTTTTAGTACCAATATCTGCTTTCATTTTAGGGGTGTTTTGACACTATAGTGCCAAGAGTAGCTGAACAATGATTTAGCCTTTCCAGTGGTTCCTTGGAAGAGGCGTTCTGTGTTGCTACGTTTCACTAACAGAATTCCCAGCACTCTCAACAAACCACAGTTTCCAGGATCCTTTGGGGGAAGCCATAACGTTTAAAGCGAGGCATACAGCTGATACAAGTTTGACATATGCAGAACTGCCTCTGGAAATTAACCATGGATTGACCCCTTATTGGGGCACAATGGGGCTATTAGTAGGCAGGAAGGGCTGAGAGGCATATAAATGTATCATAGTGGTGATCTGTGGATCTGTTTTATTGATCTGAAAGGACTCTGGCTGACCCATATTGAAATTAAACATGGCGGGGGGCATTTATGGTAGCTGAGCATAACTGTGCAAACCAAGACAATGGGAGGGCTCAAGGCCACCTAGCAGTTTTATCAAAAAATCCTTCCCTGAATTATTATTCCTTAAATTGCATGACCTAGCTGTGTTCTAGAACATAGGAAGCTGCCTTATACAGAGTCAGACCATAGATCCATTTGGTTCAGTGTTGGTTACAGCAGCCAACATTCTGCTCTCCAGCCTCCCACTGATCTTGGACTCCAGCCCCTATGACCCCAAGCAACATGGCCAATGACTGGGGGTGATGGAAATTGGCCCAACAATATTTGGCCTTCAATGACCGGCTTTCCAGGGTTTCAAACCAGGATCTTTCCTAACAGTCCAAGGATTGGGAATGTAGGAACATAGTTTTGAACACCACCCCAATCTCTGAGCGGTGCAAGATCCCAGGGGTTCGAGGTGCTTACCCCGGGTTCGGTTTCCTTGGAATTATGGGCAGCAGAGACTGTGGTGCCCTTAGGACATATGGTTTATTTACACATATATACAACCTGAGCCTGCGGTGGAAAGGCTCTACGAGCATTAATGCCCCAGAAGGTCTTGCTTCTCCCATAATCACAGCCTTGGATTCCAGTAGAAATCAAGCATGGCTGTCTGCTTCTAGCCCAGCTCGCAAATACACTTCTGGCTATTGTCCTTCTCACTAATAGCCAGATGAGAGAGAGGACCCCACCCATTTGCCCTCTGGCACAAAGCAGCTTCCTTTCTTATACTTAGGGGCCATTATGGCCCTTGCCTGGCTTATTCAACAATGGGATCCTCTGTTAGATATTAACCTTTGCTGGGTCCAGAAATGAGAAGGGACTCAGGCATCATATAGGCTAACCACCGCCCTGCCCCGCAGCTAGGGCTGGGCGGTGTATTGCTACATCAACCAAAATCAATTCGAAGTCTTCATTGCGATAACAGTTTCATAATATTTGACATGGCAATATATCACAAATCACAATGTGTGTGCTATGTTAAAAAAAAAAAAGTGATATGGGGGGGGGGGGACCATGAAGTTGGTCATCACTTTTCTTATGACTCTTGTTGCCTCCGTTGCTCTGTACTATAAAATAACAGTTGCAACAATAGGTTAAAGGTAAGTATAAGGTGTCAGTTTTAGACCCCCTAAGTCAGCGGTTCTCAGCCTGTGAGTCCCCAGATGTTGTTGGACAACAACTCCCATCATCCCTGAGCTCTGGCCTTGCTAGCTAGGGGTGATGGGGGTTGTAGTTCAACAACATCTGGGTACCCACAGGTTGAGAAAGGCTGCCCTAAGTAGTAGCAGTTGCCAGGACATTAACCCGTTCTCCTCTACATAGTTGCAACCTTACTTCAGGCATTGTAATATATTGGTATTACTGATGATATATCATGATGTTGAAAACCACAATGTTGAAGCCCTACCCCCACTGGCCCATCTAGCCCAGAACTGTCTACGCTGACAGGCAATGGCTCTCCAGGCAATGGTTTCTCACGGGAGTCTCTGGAGACGCTGAGAATTGAATGCATGACTTTCTTCATGCAAGGAAGATGCTCTGTGCCCTGGGACTTTCTGCACACCAAGTACGTTAGCACTATCACTGAGCGATAGCCCTTTTGCCAACTCAGTGATTGCTCAAGTTTTGGGAAGAACGAGACTCTGGACATGCTCAGTAATACTTTTTTTTGTTATTAATTCTCTTATTCAAGGGCTGAACATCACAGATAAAAACAAAACAAAACAATTTCTTGGAGAGATGGGGAGGCTAAGCTTGATAAGATGTCTTCCAAATACACATCACTCAGTAGTGATTACTGTTATCTCTTACGCGTTCTAAGAAAAGTTTTATGAAGTGTTTGGCTACTCCAGCATTCCATCAACATATCAGGTAACTATCCTCCCCCTTTTGCAATATGTCCACTGGAAATTTCATGAAAGATGGGTGACATATCACGAAAAGCACGCAACATCTGTTGTTGTTTTGTGGCATAATAATTGGCTCCATTATCACCTCTTCACAGTCATCTTGGCAATTCCTTTGTTGTGAAAAAGTATCTTTGCGACTGCAGAAGATGGTAAGGCATCAGAGTGAATTCCTGACAGCGCACGAACTCCAGCGGCACGAACCCTGTCTAAGCAGTGGCATCATCATTAAAAGTTAATCACAGTATCGTTAACACTGTTTTCTCTTCGAGTACTCAGAGGATGCTGGGCGATGCGTGCAATTCATTTGGCTTTCACTGGCTTTGTGACTTTGGCAAAAGTTTGTGGGGTGACTGCCGGTCCTGAAAGACCTACATTGGCTCCCAGTACGTTTCTGAGCACAATTCAAAGTGTTGGTGCTGACCTTGAAAGCCCTCAACGGCCTCGGCCCAGTATACCTGAAGGAGTGTCTCTGCCCCCATCGTTCAGCCCGGACACTGAGGTCCAGCTCTGAGGGCCTTTTGATGGTTCCCTCACTGCAAGAAGCAAAGCTACAGGGAACCAGGCAGAGGGCCTTCTCGGTGGTGGCACCCGCCCTGTGGAACGCCCTCCCATCAGATGTTAAGGAAATAAACAACTATCTGACTTTTAGAAGACATCTGAAGGCAGCCCTGCTTAGGGAAGTTTTTAATGTTTGATGTTTTATTGTGTTTTTAATATTCTGTTGGGAGCTGCCGAGAGTGGCTGGGGAAACCCAGCCAGATGGGCCGGGTATAAAATTATTATTATTATTATTATTATTATTATTATTATTATTATTGTTGTTGTTGTTGTTGATATTATTATCAATGTCTACTGAGCACTGAGTTTCTTGTTAGTGGAGAAATGGCACAGAAACAGTGAACAGTTAGGCACCAATAAATTTGTCGAAGTTGATTAGAAATATCAGTCCTACAAGAAATATGCAAAATAACAAAACAGGTATTAGAAACCCTACTAGCCCTACTGAATATTTTCCAAGACAATAACGCCCACTCACACTACAAAGAGCTTCTAACCCACTTACTCCCAGCAGTTAGGAGCATCATAGCTAAACACTGGAAGGACCTGTTAGGAGTAAGCATGGACTACAGGTACCAAACTGTATTGGAAACAGCCTTACTAGTGAAGATAACCAAAAGGCTGAAACTGACACAGGGACAAATAACAGAGGATGCCTTCACCCCTGGCATGGCTTTGGGATTCGAACCACTGACCTTCCGATTGGCAAGCCCAAGAGGCTCAGTGGTTTAGACCACAGCACCACCCACGTCCCCCAACCTTATACTATATACAGCGTCAAAGTCTCATATCGACTGTAAATGATTGGAAAAAGGACTTTATATAAAAGGCGAAAGATTTATACGATCTGAGGTGAAACCAGAGTATCAACTCAGAGGCCATGAAAGAAGGAAGGATAACAACAGGAAGAATTTAAAGAAGGAACTGTTGGGAACTCAAAGCAGTAGAAACATAAGATGATTGGACCCCACTGAACTTGAAGCATGGGAAGCACCAACAAAAATTTATCATTTGGCAAAATATTTGGACTATATGATATGTATTTGTATAATCTGGAATATTTAATGTGATCTGATTGGATTGTTAAAATGGAAAACTTAATAAAAAATATTTGACACTAGTCAAGCTTGCAAAAATCTAACATTTGCCCGATAATAAATGTTGGAAATGTAAAGAAACTGAAGGTACATTCTTTCACCTTTGGTGGACATGCCCAAGGATTAAGACTTTCTGGGAGATGATTTACAATGAAATGAAAAGGGTATTTAAATATACCTTTCTGAAGAAACCAGAGGCCTTTCTCCTGGGCATGGTCGGCCAATTGGTGCCAAAGAAGGATAGAACTTTCTTTATGTATGCTACAACAGCAGCAAGAATACTTATTGCAAAGTATTGGAAGACACAAAATCTACCCACTCTGGAAGAATGGCAGATGAAGGTGATGGACTACATGGAATTGGCAGAAATGACTGGCAGAATCCGAGATCAGGAAGAAGAGACGGTGGAAGATGACTGGAAAAATTTAAAGACTACTTGCAGAAATACTGTAAAATTAATGAATGTTAAAGGGATGTTGGATGGAAAACAAGCGGTATTAGTAAAAAGACTAATAAGAATATGTAAATATGGACTGACAATTGGAAAATATATATTTATAATAGGTTAACATTTTGAGTAAGGATAAATGTTAGAGGGTAAGGACTTGCTGAATTAAATATCTGAACTGGAATACGAAAAGGGAGGTGTGAGGAGGTCAAGAAACTAGTGAATGAAGTATAAGATTTGAAAATACTAATCTTTTTTCTGTTATGCTTTTTGGGTTTTTTTCTTTTTTCTTTTCTTTTGTGAATTGTTCTCTATTGTGTACTTTTTATGTGTTTTGTTTTTGTATTCTTCCATTTTTGTAGTTTTTTCTTGGTTTTTGTTCTTTATGTTTAAACTTTGAAACTTTTTACTGTTTGTGAAACTTTAATAAATATTACTTTAAAACAAAAAATATTTTTTTAAAAAAGGAAAAAGGACTTTATGATCTGATAACAGAGATGATGTAGCCCAAGAACATCTTTAAAGAAAGAAGAAGTTCTTATTCATACCCTGCCCATCTGGCTTGGTTTCCCCAGCCATTCTGTGTGGTTGGTTAACCTAAGAGGCTGTGAATCCCCACTCAGTGAGCTTCACAGCCAAGTGGGATTTTGAACCCTGGTCTCTGAGGTCCTTGTCTGACCCTTCAAACACCACACTATGCAGCATTGCAACCTTATACCTGCTTATTGTTTCAGCAGAAGAAAAAAGCCATATATTGCAGTAACGATGTGTTGAATCGGCTGCTCCCCATGCATTCCCTTCCCTGCCTCACATTATACTAGTTTCTCATCCCTCCCCCAACTCGACATGCAAATAGTAGCTTCTTGGCAGTTCTTGGTCCTGAAACAGTGATGATACTATATAATTTGAATAGTTATACTGGCACTAGCTTCTTGCTGGGGAAAAAAAGGAAGCAGCACAATGGCCTATAAATAATTAAGAAAAAGTCACTTATTCACTTATTTTTAGCACCGAGAGATAAGCTTCCATTACAGCTTCAGGAACACCGAAGCACAAACTGATAGTTCAAGGTCAATTGCTGGGTTGCCAAGATGCTTGCCTGACACCAGGAGCTTTTGTCACACAGCCCAATATAACCCCGAGGCCAGCCAAGGTAAACTCGAATCGATAGGAGGTCCCTCTGCTTCTGCCAGTGCAAAGTATGATTCCCCGTTTGCAAATAGATCCCAGCTAATGCAAGATGGCACGGTCAGACCGAGGGGCCTGAGCAGAGACAGCAGGGCACAAAACTCTCCCAGCCCTCTGGTGTTAGTTAGATTGTCAGACCAGGTCCTGGGAGACCAGGATTCTAAGCCCCACTTAGCCATGAAACTCACTCAGTGACTGTGGGCCAGCTACTGCCTCCCAGCCTAACCTACTTCACGAGGTGGTTGTGGGGTTAAATGAGGCAGGGCACAATCATGTAACCCACTTTGAGTTCCTTGAGGAAGGAATGTTAGAATTCCTGATCTATGACTGCAGTCATGGGATTTTGGTCTATCACATGACGGTGTATGTTTTGACTCCACAGAGTGGGAAGTGACGAATACTCATCGCAAAACATTGGAAGACACAAGATTTGCCCACACTGGAAGAATGGCAGACGCAATTGATGGACTATATGGAACTGGCTGAAATGACTGGTAGAATCCGAGATCTGGGAGAAGAAACAATGGAAGAGGACTGGAAAAAGTTTAAGGACTATTTACAAAAACAATATAAGTTATATGAATGTTAAAAATATTTCACGATTCAGAAATTATAGCTTCAGCA
Source organism: Podarcis liolepis (assembly GCF_965112155.1). Taxonomy (NCBI): domain Eukaryota; kingdom Metazoa; phylum Chordata; class Lepidosauria; order Squamata; family Lacertidae; genus Podarcis; species Podarcis liolepis. The sequence continues at coordinate 42,071,455 of NC_139569.1, forward strand.
ACTAAAGCCGGTTTATTTTAGGATATAAGTAATTGATGAAAAGTATGAAAAATTTGAGCTATAGTATTTGAAAAGTACAAAATAAGGTACGAAACAAGGTAATAATTTGCTGATAACTTTATTATAAAGAATGCAGGGTAAGGGAGATGAGAGGAAGTCCAGTTAGTTATTTAAAAAATGTGTTGAACGGTTGGTTTTTCTTTTTTATTTCTTTTTTCTTTTTCTTGTTTCTTAATTTCTTGCTTCAGTCTATGTTTATAATCTTTGTATCTGAAAATTGAATAAAATATTTATTAAAAAAAAAGGAAGTGACGGAGACAGGATGTTTGTGTTACTGTGTTCCGTGATGTGGGACTACTGTCTTTTGTTCCTTTTCTCTTTGCTGTCTGATGCTGTAGAGAGAGGGAGCCATGTTGCAGTGCTCTGTATGTGTTTCCATGTAAATAAAGTAAGGTAAAGGTAAAGGGACCCCTGACCATTAGGTCCAGTCGTGGCCGACTCTGGGGTTGCAGCGCTCATCTCGCTTTACTGGCCGAGGGAGCCGGCGTACAGCTTCCGGGACATGTGGCCAGCATGACTAAGCTGCTTCTGGCGAACCAGAGCAGCGCACAGAAACGCCGTTTACCTTCCCGCCAGAGCAGTACCTATTTGTCTACTTGCACTTTGATGTGCTTTCGAACTGCTAGGTTGGCAGGAGCAGGGACCGAGCAACGGGAGCTCACGCCATCGGGGGGAATCGAACCGCCGACCTTCTGATCAGCAAGTCCTAGGCTCTGTGGTTTAACCCACAGCGCCACCTGCGTCCCTTATGCTAAAGATGGCCCTGCTCAGATGCACTCAGAAATGGTGCTGGGAGGCAGGTCGTGAAAAAAATGTGGTGCCCTTCTGGTGGGGAGGTGGCAGGCCAAGGGAGGGAGGGATGGAGGTGCCAACTTCCCAAAAATATTGGGGGCCGAATGGCCCTGCTAAATATTTTATGGTGGGTAAAGGGACTGGGGCCCATAAAGTTGGTACCTATACATGTATTTGGTTTCTAAAGCCACAACATGCACTGTAACTCTTCAATGATTTGACTTTTCCCTCCAAAGAGTAAAGTCTTCCATTGTCTCCTGAGGCAGACAGATGTTGAAGCCCAGTGCCTGAAACGCCCCCCTTTTTTTTGCAAGAAGGTAATGTTCCTCCTATTTTGATTCAGAAGGAAGCATGTTGGAGCCATCCATTGCTCGAGAAAGGTTGGTTTGCCACCAACGTGTCGCCTCCTTCCAAATGCTCCATTCCTTCCCACCCCCATCTTCATTCCCAGAGCAATTAAGAAACAAAAGTTAACAAGCATCTTTCTTTTCCTCCTGCAAAGGTCAGCAATCCCTCTGGAGCAAATTAATCCCAATTAGCAATGATATTTTGCCTCGATACGTCACACCGCTTTTGATTTACCAGGTTTTCCGGATGCAGGCGGCAAATGTTAATGATTTTGTTTGCTGGGAATTTACACCCCGGCTCATTTCCCATTTGCCGATCAGTTGCACCTCGACGAGACTCGTCAGCTTCAACTAATGAACTCGGGCCCTCGTAGGAATAATGGCGAGTTCCGCAGACCTCACTCTTCTTTCTCTCCCCCTCTCTCCTTCTTCCTGTGCCATCTGTAAAAAAATATAGGTTCATCTCTGAGGAGAAAAAAAAATTCTGGCAGGCAAAGGAGGAATGATTATGATCACATAAATGTCGCATGCAATTTGTATTTTTGCTTGTTTAATAGTGGTATTGCTAAATGAAGGTATCTGTGGAGAACAAAACTAATTATAACAAATTCAGCGTTTTTTTCTGCGTGGTGGGGAAAGCCAGGAAGGGAAACATACCTTGTTTTGCTCATTCCCTTAAATTATCTGGAGGACAATGATGCATTTTAACATAATGATTTATCTGCCACCTGGTACTGTTTAAATTAGAACCCGGTGAAACAGGGTATTTTTTAAACATTGGGCTGCACCAAATTGTTACTCTTGGATATTTTTGTGGTGAAAGGTGTGCTTTTGTGGGGGTAATAATAATAATAATAATAATAATAATAATAATAATAATAATAATATATTTATACTCCGCCCTTCTGGCTGGGTTTCCCCAGCCACTCTGGGTGGCTCCCAACAGAATATTAAACACATGATAAAACATCAGTCATTAAAAACTTCCCTAAACAGGCCTGCCTTCAGATGACTTCTAAAAATCAGATAGTTGTTTATTTCCTTGACACCTGGTTGGAGGACCTGCCACATGGGTGTGTTATGGCAGGAGAGGTTGTTTCTTCCAGGTACCCACAGTCGTCTTCTTGTTGATTGCGCAGCTGCAAAGGCCCCACCTGGATGAGATGGAGCTCCGTGAGGTCAAGGTTCTGCACAGCAGGGGCAGAAAAAGGCAGCATTTCACAGAGGGGAAGAGCAGGATAAGGCCAGGGATTGGAGGGAGGGCGAAGGGGAGGCCCTACCTGGAACTGCCTGGCCAGTGGGTGGCTGCTCTTGCGCAGAGATCTGGCGTCCAGGCGCTTTGGGGAGGCATCCAGCCGCCCGTGATTCTCTGCCTGCCTCAACTCCTCCTGGGGGGGCAGAGAGGCTGCCTCCAAAGTTGGTTTCATTTTATTACTTTGAATCCCAAAGCAACTCCCAGCACAAACTAGGAACAAGGCTGCATCTAAAAGCAAACAGGTCTGAAAGACAGATGAGCAGCAGCAGCCCAGAGGCAGAAGGCAAAGGGATCCTTGGCGTGCAACTAGAGGTTACCACCTAACCTACACCATCTGGCTGGTTCTCCTGCACTCTTGCATTTGCCCAGGGAGTGAGCAGCAGGGAGAAGGGGACAGGCCTCTTGCCCCCCAGAATGGGGGGGGGGAAGCTCCCCAGGGACAGTGCCCAGCCAGCAGCTGAGAAGGCCCCTTCCGTGAGCTCAGACTCCTCTTGACACGCAGCATGCCTGGATGATGTGCCGGAACCGAGCATCCCTCTGCTGCTTCGTTTGAAGGAACTCCAGGGCCCTGGACTATTGCAGGCAGAATTCGGTGACGGACTGCTGGACCTCATCACTTGCACCCAAGCCAAACTGGGGGGAAGGAGAAAAAGAAGGAAAGAAGGTAGGGGACAGAGGAAAGGAAACACGCCCAGTGAGCATCAGGAAATCAAGAGCCCAAGTCCACTGGAGACCCACAGGCAACCCCCTCCCAGTCGCCGCCAGCCTCTCTGGGATCATTACCCAGGAAAGCAGGAGGTTTAAACCACTTTGCTTCATTCTATCTTTATTTCTATAACCCAGTTGAGGACTTAAGTTGTAAGCTTTGCAGAGCAGAAGGCATCAGCTCTGGTGATATGGAAAAAGGTAAAGGTAAAGGACCCCTGACAGTTAAGTCCAGTCGCGAATGACTCTGGGGTTGCGGGGCTCCTCTCACTTTACTGGCCGAGGGAGCCAGCATTTTGTCCGCAGGCAGTTTTTCTAGGTCATGTGCTCAGCATGACTAAGCTGCTTCTGGTGAACAAGAGCAGCACACGGAAATAGGTACCCTCCGGAGTGGTACCTATTTATCTATTTGCACTTTGACATGCTTTCGAACTGCTAGGTTGGCAGGAGCAGGAACTGAGCAACGGGAGCTCACCCCATCACGGGGATTTGAACCACCGATCTTCCAATTGGCAAGCCCTAGGCTCAGTGGTTTAGACCACAGCACCACCTGTGTCCCTGGTGATATGGAATAGTTCAAGGCTATTGAATGAGGGGCCCTTGGTTTTGGAGTTCCTTCATTGGTCCTGACAGAGAACCTGCGGGGGGGGGGGAGATACACAGGAGGGGAGGGTGAGAAAGGCAGTGGGAGTGGGAGGAATAAAGAATAACCCCAGCAGGAACAGGAGGGGGAAGGAGACGGCCTGCTCTTTTTTTAGAGCCACTTTCTCAGTGTGTCTCCTTTATTTATTTCATTTACATCCTACACCAAGGAGCTTAGGAGGGTGTCCATGGATTCCCTCCTCATTTAACCCTCACAACAGCCCTGCGAGGTAGGTTAGGCTGGGAGGCGGCAACTGGCCGCCACCTCCTTCCTCCAATGCGCAAGGCAGTGGATGCCTCTGAATAATCCCTGTTCCTGGGGGGCGTTTCTCTTGCGCTCCCGCCCTGCTGCTTGTGGGCTCCCCTGAGAACGGGCTGCATGTCTGATTGGGCCTCTTGGACCTGATCCTGCTGCAGGGCTCTTGGGAGGCTGTGCTCCGACTGTCGACCCTTCCCTGAGTGGGGACACCGGGGGCGAGGCAAGGGACGTCTCCCTCTGCTCCTGACCCACCCAGGAAGAAGCGGAGGCCAGCGCCAGCCTCAGAATGGGGGCCAGTCTGGAGGGGAAGCAGCCTTACTGTGGATCTTAATAAGTTCTCTTTGGTTGGGGATGTGGTGTTTGTCCATTCATTTGAAAATGTCTGTGCAGGGGGAGAGGAAGGGTTAATATGTAAAGCAATAGGAAAGCTGGAGGCGGAGCCTACCTGTTTATAAAAGGGCTTAGCCCAAGGTTTGGGTTGTGGGTAGTTGTTTGGTTTTAGTGGGTTGGTTGGTTGGGAAAGGCAGTTGGAAAAGCAGTTGGCAGACAGTTGGAAATAGAGAGACAGCAGTGCAGTTGGTTCTTGTGTGAGGGGAGGTAGAAGAGATAGAGATAGGATAAAATAAGACTAAGAAGGTAAAGAGTAACAATGTTTGGAATGCAGTTAAAGTTTATTTGTGTCTGCAATAAACTACACTCTTCTTTGTTAACTTAAGAACCTGACTGAGACTAAGTGATTTACAGTGGTGCCCCACAAGACGAATGCCTCGCAAGACGGAAAACTCGCTAGACGAAAGAGTTTTCCGTTTTGGAGGTGCTTCGCAAAACGAATCTCCTATGGGCTTGCTTCGCAAGACGACAATGCCTTGCGAGTTCCTGCTGGGTTTTTTTTCCTCCCCCCCCCTTTTTCTAAGCCGCTAAGCCTCTTATCAGCTGATCCGATCAGCAGATAAGCCGCTAAAAGCCGCTAAAAGCCGCTAATAGCGCTAATCCGCTAATCCGTCAATGGGCTTGCTTCGCAAGACGAAAAAACCGCTAGACGAAGAGAATCACAGAACGGATTCTTTTCATTTTGCGAGGCACCACTGTACTGGGGAGGACCTGGTTGGTGGCAGCGGATTAGTGGTGTACAGGTCAATAGTCCATGAGATGACCGGGGGCTCTATATGAATGCCACAGGGGGCATTGCGGGTGAGGCAAGGGATGTCTTCCTCTGCTCCTGACCTACCCAGGAAGAAGTGGAGGCCAGCGCCAGCTGCAGAATGGGGGCCGGTCTGGAGGGGAAGCAGCCTTACTGTGGATCCTAAGATGTTCTCTTTGGTTGGGGAAGATGAGGGCCAGCTCCTCCTGTGAAAGGAGTTTCTCTTTATACATTCGATGGTAAAATAATACAGTAAGAACGTGCAGCGATCTCAGGTGGGAGGCCTCCATCATAAGCAGCTCTGTGCAAAGAGGGCAGAAGGGGAGGAACGTCAGGTAGCAGCCGAATCCCAGCAGAGTCTGGAAAACACACAGCTAAAGCAGGTTGTTCTTTCAAAAAAGTCTTGGGCTCTGCAGAATAGAGCGTGAGAAGCAGCAGCAGGTGAGCGGGGTGGGGGGGTCACACTGGGCACCACTGAAATTTGAGAGCCCAAAGTGCATCACTGCCATTCTGGGTCTTGTTTGGAGAGAATTTCTCTCCTAGCCATTTTCAAGAACTCAAATGTTATAGACTTCTCCCCGGGAGGGAGAAGGACCCACTACCTAGCAGATCTCCCAGACACTCTCTCCCTCCCCCTGCTTTAAGAAAGTGTAGATCCCACTGGACTCCCTTGCCCAATCTTTCTGAGGGAGACCTGAGGTAAGAGCCACAGAAAAACTCTCCCCACCATGGATGGCTTCCTGGTGGAGGGTCTCACGTGGCAGCAGAGAAGAGGTGATATTCTGGCTGACTGTGTCTCTCCACTGCTTAGAGGCCTGGCCATCATAATAGATGAGGTCGTCTTCCAGCTGGGAGATTTAAAAATCTTTAAAAGAACATTCAGCCCACTGGAACGTATGATACACCATGACCAAATGATGCACCACTAGCCAACCAACTCATGGGCAAACAGGTGGATTTAAAGGAGGTGCCAGAAACTGGACCACAATCATGGTCTGCCTTATTTCCTTACTCCAGAGGGGTGGAAAGTTGGGAGGATTTGGGGGAACTCGAAGGGGAGCCTAGATCCAGCTGCCTGAGCCTTCTGCTTGGGGGTAAATGCAGGGGGGCCCAGACGCTTGGCAGCTGCCTGAAGTTGCCCAGGTGCCATGGGCCTGGCAGAGAGAGTGTTCCTGGAGCCCAGAGCCTATTGGCTCCCGTCCTTGGCCAGGCTCTGACCTCACAGCCAGCTGTGGAATCCTGGGGAATGTTTGGTTTCCTAGGAGACCAGGTGAGTGGCTTGAAAGAATCCCTGGCTAAGCTGAAAGCCCAGTTAGAAGCCAGAAAGCAGCCATTCTTCTGTTCTTGTGTTGAAAGCGGTTCAGATTGATTGACTGACTTTCTGGACATCTTTGGTTTTCTACTCCCATAGCACAATGTGCCGCTGGTTGCATAGAAGGTAAAGTCATGGGCAAGGGGGGGGAGACATCCTGAAGATTTGTGCCCCCACCACATGCCCACATAAACACACACACACACACACACACACACACACACACACACCTTTCACAGTGATAGCACCCTGCAAAAGATTGCCAAAGCTGAGCCTTTTCACAGGTGGCAAAAGAGTTTGCAAAAAGGTGTCCCCTATTTTGGTTCAGTTTTACTCCAAAAGTGTGAAAATATATCAGGTACCAGTTCCCGCTCACAAGGATTTTCATGCACACAGCAAACTTGTGGGGGGAGGGGACCCCCAAAACCCAATCACTGAACTTCTGCCACACTACCTATCAGGCGTCAAGAAAGCCTGCCAAACTGAGTCAAGAGTTTTGGAACACCCCTCCCCCTGTCAGATTGCCCATTTCTGCCAGAAGAAGTGGAATAGCCTAAAAGGAAATATATAAAAACTTCTTTCTATATTCCTAAACAAACAGGACAGAAATGGTTTGCTAAGTAGATATAGTGAATTATTCACAAAGCCATGTATAGTTTTATTATTTTGAAAGTTGCCAAAAAAAGGCATGTATAGAATGGATTTAAGAAATAATAAATAATCGTTCTATTGGTATTCCTCTATCAAATGTGTTGCAGTCATTGTGTGATGGATTACACATTCCCACTGAAATCTTGTAGCGGGTGTTTACTATGTTATTATCATGTTCAATTGTTTTACTGGATGTCATCTTACATTTTATTATGGGATGTGCATTTTTTGTAAGCTGGGCTTTGAGATTTGCACTGAAATGGAAATGTGAGATATAAGTACTTTTATCTAACTGCTTAATTAATTCGTTTTGCCTGTGTGTAATTTCAGACAACTTCTCTTCCATTTCAGTAATGTCTAAGATTTCCCTTAGTCGTTAAAAGATACACATCATTGTTTCTGTCTGGAAATAGCCAAGCATTTTTTGTTAAAATCTATTTTATTTTATTTGACAAAATGTATATACCACTTGATAGTAGTCAAATCTCTAAGCAGTTTACAACAAATATTAAGATTACAAATTAAAAACAAAAAAAGTGAAAGAGATTAAAACACATCAACGTCAACATGTTTGGACAAGCTTGCCTAAAATATTTTAAGCAGGTGCTGGGAAAAATGTGGTAAAGTGGACTCCTTGATGTCAATAGGCAGGAAGTTTCGAAGGTTTACGTTCCGCTTGTCAAAAGTTCACATATTGTTGCATATCTGAAAATTAGATATATTACATCAAACAAAGCTTCTCAATATCGCTTTGCAATGTTTTATGTATCCCAACCATAAAGAGAAACATCAGCTGGGAAATGGTTGTGATAAATAACAGATATAATTTTGTGTGTGTGTGTGTGTGTGTGGTGATAATTTTTTATTAGTTTTCAAATACAATCCAGTAATAACCTCATTATAACAATGACCAATTTATAATACAATTATTAATACCAATAGTTCAAATACCAAATTATATAATTTAGATAAGAAGCTCCCCCCCATGTGCTATAATTGATGACTTGATTATTTGCTTTATTTCTGCCTTGCAAAATCTTATTAATTTCCATTACATTCCAGTCATATTAATAATAATCCCTTATACAATTATGGATATAAATTTTGAATGGGCTAGGGCAGGGGCCAGATCACTCCCACAGAGATTGTCCGTGGGCTGGAATGGTGCAGCGCAATGCCGGAAATTGCGTCTGCGCATGTCCGCGGCACCGGCAATCGCTTCCACACATGCCCAGATGCCGAAAATTGTTCCTGCGCAGAAGCGTTTTCAGCGTCTGGACATGCGCAGACGCAATTTCCGGTATCTGTGCATGCACAGACACAATTTCCGGCAGTGGCGTAGCGTGGGTTGTCAGCACCCGGGGCAAGGCAAGTAATTTGCGCCCCCTAACCCGTGGATTTGTGCCCCCTAACCCTAACCCCCAGATGTTGCGCCCGGTGTGGCCGGCCCCCCTGCACTCCCCACGCTACGCCACTGATTTCCGGCACCACTCAGCGAGTCCCCGCGCTGCACTGCGCTGGTTTAGAACAGCGCGTGGGGGACTCGCCGAGTGGGCGGCTTGGTTCGGGGGCTGTTTGTGGGTTGGTAAAATGGTCTTCATGGGCCACATCCGGCTCATGGGCCACACGTTGCTGACCCCTGGGCTAGGGTTATAAATAAGGAATCACCTTGGGGATACTGTAAGCAGTGGTGGCTCCCACTTGCTGATGCAAAAACTGCGTGTTCACTGTGGGGATGTGCTAGGGACATCTCTTATGTTGGCAGTGCCATTTGCACTGGCTAAGAACATATTTCCCACAGTGGTTAACCATAAATGATTCTGTCCCTCCAGACCATTTGCATTGAAATGAATGGGGCGGATTCACAGCCGACAGCGAGATGAATAGCGTAATTTTGGGCAGAAGATGAACAGCAGTGGAATGGAAACAGGGCAGCACTTGACCAAGACAGGGTGGAAGGATAAACGATGCCTTCTTACTGTTATGTACTGAAGTTCTCACCCTGGGCCAGCAGGGGGATACTGTAGATAGTTCAGGTTCACATATGCAAATAAGGGATCGAAAGTGACGTTCAGTGATTGGATAGTTACAGAAAGTTGTTACAGTTACGTTGTACTGGAGCTCCATATAAGCAGGCTGGCTGAACCCTTCAGTTCAGTTCAGTTCTGACCTGTGAATAAACAAGAGCTGTTTGGAGAATTGCTGGGTCGTCTGATATGTTCACCCACAACCTAACCCTTTCCATCCCTAAAAGCAACCAATCCAGGAGGACATGAAACATTGGTGGTGGTGGTGGTGGAGGTGTTGGGGAGATAGAGAGGCAAACAGTAGCAAGAACCAGAGCCAATAGCAGAACTAATTCTAGTTCGTCCTCATCCTCCTCCCTGCTGAGTTCTACACTAATGAACCAATGTACTGGAGTGGTTAGAGTCCTGGACTAGGACCTGGGAGACCTGGAAGATCAGGGTTCAAATCCCCACTTGTCAGTCATTCAGTTTTATTGCACATAGCCAAAGGCTGCCGCAATGTACACAGAATCATTCAACAATTAAAAGAAAATATACTGGATTGATAGAAAAAAACTTAAAACATTTATATTATCAAGACATTACCTACTCTAAACAGAGCTATAAAAGTACCTTAATATACAAGTTAAGACATTAAACAATAAAATTTATAAGCTAAAATTATCACATGGCCACTAATATATTAAAAAATGTGCAATTAATTAGTACAAAGTTTGGTGATAAAGATAGAATATAAGTTGATGTAGATAGGGTCAAATAAATTCATCTCCTTTACAGTTGGTGTCTACCTTGGCTATATAATTTGCTCTAATTTTCCTAGCGGCAGTTGCAAAGAGTGCTACACGCCAGGTCACATACTTATCTGTGTCTGTGAGGAGATATAAAATCATGTCAGAGGGGTTCTGGGCAGGGGACCTTGTCATTATAGGTGCTAAAAATCTTTCTCTTGCTTCATTATATAATCCCCATGTCAGGGAACTGACATTGGAGCCAGAGGTGGAGGCGAGGCTCTCAAACGATGCTGGAGAACGGCCCAGCAGGGAGAGAGGTGGCTCACCAGCTGGGGAAGGAAATCAACATAACACCAGGAATAAAGGGGGGCAGATGGGGGAATCGGCGAGAGGGCTCCAGAACTCTTCGCTGGACACCAGCGGGGAGAGCACGGGTCCTCCGCTACCCACGCCTTCCCTGCGCAGAAGACTCCTGCGCAGGGAGAGTAGGAGGAGACTTGGTGTCAAACAACTTTTATGCTGGAAAAGGTTTAAGAAATGCCCACTGACAGATTCTGCTAGCGACTGAGGCAGCCACGAAGTGAAGGGCTGTCCAGACAGAAAGGGTTTAACAAGGCAACATAGCCAGGAGTCGCACCAACTTGCGAACAAGTAACCCCTACAGTTATTACACCCCACTTGACCATGAATGAAGCTCAATTGGTGACCTTGGGCCAGTCACTGCCTCTCAGCCTAACCCACCTCACAGAACTGTTGTGGGGATTAACTGAGGACAACCAGGTATGCCACCTGGAGCTCCTTGGAGGAAAAGGTGGTGTGTAAAATGCAATAAATAAATGTAAAACACATGGTGGCGACACTGAGCAGGAAGCTGACAGCCAGGGTTAGCCTCTGAAAGGGTTATAAGTAAGAAGGAATGGATGTGGGTGCTGGTTGAGGGCAGATCAAGGTGTTTTTTTCTGGGGGGCAGTGCCCCATATGCTGAAGTAGATCATCAGGCCCAGAAGTCACGTAGGGAGCCTGAACAAGCTGAAGCAGTCGTGCAGGGGTAGGGCTGGGTAACTGGTGCGCTGTTTTATTTTATTTTATTTTATTTTATTTTATTTTATTTTATTTTATTTTATTTTATTTTATTTTATTTTATTTTATTTTATTTTATTATTTATTAGATTTATATACAACCCACTGAATAAAACACAAGTAAATAATTAAATAATTTTGAATTATGGAGCTGGAGGAGAGTCTTGAGAGTGCCATGGACTGCAAGAAGATCAAACCTCTCCATTCTGAAGGAAATCAGCCCTGAGTGCTCACTGGAAGGACGGATCCTGAAGCTGAGGCTCCAATACTTTGGCCACCTCATGAGAAGAGAAGACTCCCTGGAAAAGACCCTGATGTTGGGAAAGATGGAGGGCAGAAGGAGAAGGGGACGACAGAGGACGAGATGGTTGGACAGTGTTCTCAAAGATGCCAGCATGAGTTTGACCAAACTGCAGGAGGCAGTGGAAGACAGGACTGCCTGGCGTGCTCTGGTCCATGGGGTCACGAAGAGTCGGACATGACTAAATGGCTAAACAACAACAACAAATAATCAAAAACAAAGCAGCAAAGCAATACCCCCTCTTCCCATAGACACATTTAAAAGGCTGTAGAATATTCATCAGCCCAAGGCCTGGTGGAAGAGGAACATTTTCGCCTGGTGCCTAAAAATATATGATGAAGGCATCAGGTGAACCTCCCTGGGGAGCGCATTCCATAAATAGGGAGCCACTACAGAGAAGGCCCCATTCTCGTGTCGCCACCCTCCGAACCAAACATGGAGGAGGCACACAACCAAGTCTACATTTACAATGTTGAGATCAAAGTGTGACATGTTCTCTTTTTGTTATGACTTAGAAATATCCCCTACCCTCCAAACAAGCCCAGATTATGAGCACATGTTTGATTAAAATTTGGACCAGGTTAAAAAGTGGCTTTGGAGCTGCATTCTACCTGGAGTGGCAAGAACCGAGTTAATGCATTTAAGGGAGGAAAATGAGATAAAGTTTACTGCAACTGTGACCGGTTGTTGTTTGGAAAGGAGAAGGAAGAAGCAGGGAGAAAGAGACAGGCCAAGAGAATGTGTTTGAATGAGAAGGCATCATCTCAAGGAAAGAAATGCCACACTTACAGTGCTCTTTGCTGAGGTCACATCAGGCACCAGCACTGCAAACCTGACATCATGACAGTTTTGAAATATAAAGGCGTCTTAGCCACCAAGCGACTTGGGACTTCCAAAACAAGCAGCCTGACCTACTCAAGGCATGAAAGCCTTTGGTGTATATGCAAAGCCTTTGACAAAGCGCATGGCTAATTATTGAGGGTTCTCTCTCTCTCTCTCACTGCCATTTCATGTTTGGCTGGCTTTGCATATGACTGGCGGAACAAATGCAAGAAATATGCATTTGATGAGAAATTGGACAGAGCTCCGAACTGTTATTGAGGAATGACCAACCCCCGCCCAAAACTACTCAAGCTGACCTAAGGGCTCATCCAGTCCTCCTTTTGTCCCACATTTCTAGGGACAACTCTGCTCTTTAAAGCTTTGCATCTAAGCACTTCATCCTCTCCAGCGCTTTCCCCGTGAACACCCGTTCTTTACCGCTAAATTCGAGCAAAAGACAATCCACAGAAAACCTGAATTACCATTTGTTTAGAGGAGGGAACTCTGTTGCAACAGAAAAATAAAGATCTGCCTTGCTTTCACTGCACCCTGCCTCCGTCCATTCATCTCTGACCAATCCTGGACTTAGGGGATTCAGTCCCTTGGGGAGTTGGGCAGCAAAAGCCAACCACCCCTATTTTTTCTATATCAGAGGTCAAGAGTGGAAGTGGTTTCACTCGGGATATACTGCCAGGTGAAGGTGCCATCATGCTCTGGCCCTCACAGCGGTCCTGGGTGATGTATCGATGCATAGCCCAGGCCTACCTGTGCCCACAAAGTGTGGGGCAAGCGTTAAGTGTGAATAGGCTCCAAAGGAGGATTAGGAAACATAATTTTAACTGGTTAAGAACATGTGCAAAAAGCCCTGAAAAAAATTCTCAATTGACTAGGCTTCGTAGCGGGCTAGAATTTGTATCTTTGACTTAGAAGCCCTTAATCTTTGACCCACATGCTTGCAGTGGTGGTGGTTGCAATCGTTCAGTCCTCCACATAAGACTCTTCCAGAAGTCCTGGCTTTTCATATGTATGGGGTGGGGGAACAATTATTGACTGTACCTTTTCAGACTGTGTGTGCACATAGGTGCCCTTTTGAATACCTCCTCTTGTGAAAACACACACACACCTTCTGCCAAGTTAAATATATAGCACTTCAAGAGATGTACTGGCTAAAGCCTTGTTTCCTGATGTGCTAGATCATTTTTCTAAAAAAATAAAATCAAATATATGCGGGGCAGCATTCAATTATATGACCCCTCCCCCCATACCTGCAGCCTGAAGTGGTACGGCCTATAACTTCAGGTCTTTGGTTCCACCATTTTCAATGTTATCTCTCAGCAGACTAAAAATCCTGATTTTTGTAGGTAAGGAGAGTCTGGGAAGTACGTGGGATTTTTTGTTTTTTGTTTTTTGAAAAAATGCATTTGCCAGTGAAGAAGTAGAAAATTTTGAGTGAAAGCTGGCATTTGTAGGCAAAGGATTATTATATCATATCTGAATTGGTTCCCTCAAGCCTTGCCGTAGCCCAGTCACGCTCAGAAAAAGAGAGGAAAGAAGTCCACTTGATAAGGCAGCCTCTTTTCTCCGTTGCTTCATATTGGCATGCAAAGAAGGAGAAAATTAACAGCATATGCCATTCAAAACACGAAATCTCTTTCACCTTGTAACTTTACAGAACTCTTTGTCAGAGCAAAAATAGCATTTCAGATTAGGCTTTACAGACATTTCCTTCTCAGAAATGGAGTGCAAATTAAATTTCAGAGACAGATTCTAGAAGGGCTGCTGCTTCTTTTTTCCATCTTCATTTGCATGCTTGTTGGCTAAGCCATCTTCTCTGAAAAGTTTCACGCCATGCCTTTGCCTTTAAAAGACTCTGTGGAGCTGTCCAACAGATATAGCCATGGGCTTCCCTGACTATAGCAAACTTACAGCATGGTGAAGAGGGGGTGGAGAAACCATTTGATCCAACTGCACCATGCTGACCTCACCACCACCTTCCCCCTGTCCTCAGTTATTGGCAGCAACGTCTGCTGAGAAGATGACAGGTGAGCAACACTGCCCCATGGGCCACTCTACCTCACTGGCCACTCCTGACAATTTAACACGTTATTATTTTCCATGCGGGGCTACATTTGAAGGGGACTCAGAAACTGCAACTAATCAAGAATGTGGCTGCCAGACTAGTGACTGGGAGTGGCCACCGAGACCATATAACACCGGTCCTGAAAGACCTACATCGGCTCCCAGTACGTTTCTGAGCACAATTTAAAGTGTTGGTGCTGACCTTTAATGCCCGAAATGGCCTTGGCCCAGTATACCTGAAGAAACGTCTCCACCCCCATTGTCCAGCCCAGACACTGAGATCCAGCTCCAAGGGCCTTCTGGTGGTTCCCTCACTGAAAGAATTGAGGCTACAGGGAACCAGGCAGAGGGCCTTCTCAGTAGTCATGCCTGTCTGGTGAAACACCAAACCATTAGATGTCAAGGAAATAAGCAACACTGCAGTTAAATCTCCCTGGACCACGCCCCCTCCTGGCGCTGATTGGTCAGTGGGTCCACCAAGGGTGATTTTCCGGTGATGCGGCCAAGTGACACGAAAGGGGGGGGGTGTCAACTCTCTGCACCCCCCAGGACAGATCACTGTTAGGTCCCAGCTGCCTGGCCGCAATGCCGCCCACCAGAAAATGTGAGTGGACCTATCTGACATTTAGAAGACATGTGAAGGAAAGTTTTGATGGTTTGATGTCATATTGTATTTTAATTTGTTGGAAGCCGCATAGAGTGGATTGGGTAACCCAGTCAGATGGGTGACAAACAAGCAAACAAATATTATGTTGTTGTTGTTATTGTTGCTGCTGCTGCTGCTGTCATTGTCATTGTCACGAGAGTCATGTCAGGCTGTCTGGACGCTGGACTAGTTCCAGCCTTGAAGCAGTAAAAGACTGGGAAATGATATATAATGAGTTTGGGGGGGGGGGGATGTTTAAAATAACTTTTTCTAAAACCCCCGAAGCCTTTCTTTTAGGAATTCTAGGTGCTGAAATCCCAAGGGCACAGAAAAGACTATGTATGTGATCATGGCTGTACGGATGTTATTGGCCCAGAGATGGAAAGAAGATAAAGTTCCTACCAGAGAAGAATGCCAGATCAAGTTGAAATGACTGGAAGAATCAGAAATCAAGAAGACCGAAATTTTAATAAGGAATGGGGAAAATTTATAATTTATCTTAGAAACTATTGTAAACAGTTAAAATCATTAGTAGGATTGAAATAACTCTTGTAGTTTAATCATTTCCTCCAGCATCTTTTATGATAATCCAAATCTTTTACCTCTCCACTATGTCCAAAATTCACCATTAAACTCAGGGCTGGATTTAGATTTGATGAGGCCCTAAGCTACTGAAGGTAATAGGGCCCTTTATACAGTGGTACCTCGCAAGATGAACGCCTCGCAAGACGGAAAACCCGCTAGACGAAAGGGTTTTCCGTTTCGTTGGCGCTTCGCAAGACGAATTTCCCTATGGGCTTGCTTCGCAAGACGACAGCCCATAGGGAAATATCCGGGACAGCGGGGAAGCGCAGCGCGTCTTCCCCACTGTCCTTGGACCTCCTCCGAAGCCGGGCGGCGGGGCGGGAACACCTTCTGAAGGCGGGCGGGGGGCGAAAGTCTTTGTCCCCCCTGCCTGCCTTCCCAGGGGCTTTTAAATCGCCCCGGACAGCGGAGAAGTCCTCCGCTGTCCCGGGGCGATTTTAAAATGCCGCCTGCCAGCATTTTAAGATCGCCCGGACAGCGGAGAAGTCCTCCGCTGTCCCGGGGTTTTTTAAAATGCTGGGGTTGGGAAGAAAAGCCCTTGTCCCCCCCCCCCCAGCCTTCAGAAGAGGTCGGGGGACAGACTGTCCCCGGACCTGGTCTGAAGTCGGTTTCCCTAGGAACGCATTAATTGATTTTCAATGCATTCCTATGGGAAACCGTGCATCGCAAGACGAAAAACTCGCAAGACGAAGAGACTTGCGGAACGAATTAATTTCATCTTGCGAGGCACCACTGTATGTGATATTTTAGGGAGTAGGCTAGCAGGCAGGGCCCATTACTTACATCATAGGAGCCTACACAACACAAAAACATTGTTGCTGTATGTAGGTTTTATTTTATTTGTTCTTTTATCTTATATTTTGGAAATGTACATCCTGGTGTTTGTTTGTTTTTCCTTTTTCTGGGGGGGGGGGGCAAGAGAGTGGTGCCCTAAGCTATAGCTTGTTTAGCTTACATGTAAATCCAGCACTGATTAACAACAGAAGCCACAAAGAGGAGGAGGGGAGTCCAGGAGATTCCTTGGAATCTTGTTTTTATGTTGTATGTTGGATAAAGGTAAAGGGACCCCTGACCATTAGGTCCAGTCGTGACCAACTCTGGGGTTGCGGCGCTCATCTCGCTTTATTGGCTGAGGGAGCCGGCATACAGCTTCCGGGTCATGTGGCCAGCATGACTAAGCCACTTCTGGCCAAGCAGAGCCGCACACAGAGCAGTACCTATTTATCTACTTGCACTTTGACATGCTTTCAAACTGCTAGGTTGGCAGGAGCAGGGACCGAGTGACGGGAGCTCACCCCGTTGCGGGGATTCAAACCACCGACCTTCTGACTGGCAAGTCCTAGGCTCTGTGGTTTAACCCACAGCGCCACCCGCGTTCCTGTATGTTGGATATGTGATTGTAAAATTCTAATCTGGTGCCCAGTCTGGAGGGACAAATTGATCCAGCACTGTTACCTGAGATGCAGGTAGCTTCTGAGGCACAAAATTGAAGAAATAAACTGTCACAGGGTCCGCATGACAACAAGAGAAACTGCCACCTCAGGATCTCTAACTTCATAGTTGTTGCTGACAGGGAGTCCCTGATTTTGAATCACCCAGACCTGGTCACCTCACCTCACTCTCATCTTAGTGAGGGAGTTTGCCACAATCACTCCAAGATAATTTGGGTGAGGATAGTAGCCCAGCCTTTGATCTGCACACTCAGTCGAGCGATGTGGATCAAATCAGTGTGAAAAAAACATCAATTCACAAACAACAAATCCCTCAAGTATGCTTACCAGTGACCTATTGCGGAAGATATCTTAACGTGCAGATCTGGCCCAGTTTTTTAAAGTTTCCTTCCTTACTTGTTGTGGTCTACAGATTAACATTGTATACATGCATTCAAAACACCCTCCCCCTAAGTGTCAAGGGAATTGAAGTTTGTGTGTTGGGAATTGTAGTTCTGTGAGGGGTAAACTACACTTCTTGGGATTCTGGGGAAGGGAATGTGCTTTAAATACATGATGTGTAAATACATGATGTGTAAATGTAAAGGTAAAGGGTAAAGTTAAAGGGACACCTGACCGTTAGATCCAGTCGCGGACGACTCTGGGGTTGCGGCGCTCGTCTCGCTTTATTGGCCGAAGGAGCATGTGGCCAGCATGAGTAAGCCGCTTCTGGAGAACCAGAGCAGCGCATGGAAACGCCGTTTACCTTCCCGCCAGAGTGGTACCTATTTATCTACTTGCACTTTGATGTGCTTTCAAACTGCTAGGTGGGCAGGGGCAGGGACCAAGCAACAGGAGCTCACCCCATCACGGGGATTCGAACTGCTGACCTTCTGATCTGCAAGCCCTAGGCTCTGTGGCTTAGACCACAGCGCCACCCGCGTCCCACATGATGTGTACACAGCTTATATCATTCCCTTCTCCCAACAAGGCCACTGGTTTCAGTCAGATTGTGGCTTTTGACAATGGCTTTCACAAGGAATCCACAGTGTGGAGCAATGGGTGGTTTGAACCCAACCAGGGACAAATGTGGGCAGGATTCCTTCATTGCTGGGGGTTAGACTAGATGACCCTCGGGGTCCCTTCCAACTCTACGATTCTATGAATCTTCTTCACGGATGGAAAAGCAGCTCAGTTGTAATTTAGAATCACGTTCTACACACCTGCATTGCAAATTGCTGTATGATTAGAGATGGAAAATATAAACTTCCTAACATATGTTGACTATGCTCAAGGCACTGTTAGGATGGGAAAGGAGGCAGTTAGCTATGGAATTTCTAACATAAAAGAAGCATGCTGAGCTCATTAAGAATCCTTGAAGTTTTTTGGCTTTTTTTTAAGGAAACAAACATTTCATAATCTCGCCACAAGTATAGTCTCTAAAATCTGGAAGGCAAGTCTTGAAAGCTAATTAAACTTGGCAGCTTAACAATTAAAGTCTGGAAACAGAGGCCTTTATCCTAAGCAAATATTGCTTAAACAGCTATGTATGGTGTTTAAACCAAATGAGCCTGGAAAATGAGTGGTAAATTGTTGTTACAAAGACAGTGCAGGATTAAAATTGAGATCTCATACAGCCTATGTGAAGAAAATTCAGATCTTTCTCCTTTGGCGTGAGGCCGCTGGCCAGGAACTTAGGGGTACACACTGACCAGCAGATTTGGTTTAGACCCCAATGTGGTGCTTCAGAATACAGCCCATCTGGGTCTGAACTGCTTCATAGGCTTCCTAATTCTGCCGGGGGTCTGTCTGAGTCTATGTCATTCTACTCCCATTAACTACTGGGATAGCAAAGAAAGACTAACTCCCCTCTTTTAACAGAAGTGGATGAAATTTGCAGGTCTACTACTCTCTCCGGAATACAGGCAAATGGGTAAAGGGGCTTTGTGATTGGGTACTCTTTAATGAGAGAGAGAGAGAGAGAGAGAGAGAGAGAGAGAGAGAGAGAGAGATGCTCTTGATGGACTTTTCAGACAACGACTCCCTTACTGAGGACATGAATCCTATTACATTTCAGAAGGGTGGCTGCAATGGTTTTCAAGAAGTTTTAGGGTGGATAAAAACGGAATCTTTCCTGATGTTTTATGGGCAATCTGTTTGAAAGTTGCAGAACAAAAGAGGCGAAGTAGTTAGCATTTAAGTTATTGTTTCGTTGGGTGAATATTTGAGTTATTGTCTTTGGGTGTGTTCAGACGTGGGTTTTATTGCATTCGTTTGCCTAGTTATGATTTCTGACCCAATTTCTAACACACCTTTCACAGTGCATTGCCCATTGCACTGTGGCTTTCTGATCAATATGCTGCCATGTCACGCTAAATTTTCTTCACAGCAATGGCGTGATGTGACACAGCAGTGAATGTAATTGGACATATTGCCACCTTTTATGCACATAGGTGCTTCTGTGCCCCCATGATTCATCCATGAAGATAGCTGGAAAGAACTACATCAGAATGCAACCGCAAATTTCACTCTGTGAGCAACAGTGATGTGCACCATGAAAACCACAGCTAAATTACAGTGCAAAAATCCTGAATTTTTCTGGGATGACAGGCTTGTGAATGGATCCCCCCCCCCCCTGGAAGCAATTAATATGGAAATGAGCATTAAACTTCAGTATCTCCTGCTCGATTTCCAGAACTGTCTTTTACACCATGTGAAAGACCACATAAAATGTCAGGTGAAAAAACATCGAGAACACGAAATAAAGTCCTGTCTGAATGCAAGCTTTGTTATTTTCTTTTTACTGTGTCAGTTGCACTGATGCACTTGAGAGCAAAAATGCAGGAAATATATCAGTATAATATAATATCAGACCCTCCAAGTGTCCCTAGTTTTCCAGGGACAGTCCTGAATTTACAGAAGCCGTCCCGCTTTCTGATTTGATCCCAGAATGTCTCACTTTTCAGAAGAAGAAGAAGAGGAGGAGGAGGAGGAATTTGGACTTGAATTTGGTCTTTCACTCCCCTTAAGGAGTCTCAAAGCGGCTAACATTCTCCTTTCCCTTCCTCCCCCACAACAAACACTCTGTGAGGTGAGTGAGGCTGAGAGACTTCAAAGAAGTGTGACTAGCCCAAGGTCACCCAGCAGCTGCATGTGGAGGAGTGGGGAAGTGAACCCAGTTCACCAGATTACGAGTCCACCGCTCTTAACCACCACACCATGCTAGGACATCCCTATTTTCATCATATAAATGTTGGAGGGTATGGTAGGATGTCCCTATTTTCATCAGAGGAATGGGAGGGTATGGAGTTATGTGACCCCTGAGCCAAGAAAATTAAGTAACTATACAACCTTTAGAAGACATCTGAAGGCATCCCTGTATGGCGAAGTTTTTTAATGTTTAATGTTTTATTATGTTTTTATATATCTTGGAAGCTGCCCAAAGTGGCTGAGGCAACCCAGTCAGATGGGTGAGGTATTATTATCATTATTATTAATTTATAGGATGTCCCTATTTTTATCTGGGGACACGGGTGGCGCTTTGGTCTAAACCACTGAGCCTCTGGGCTTGCCGATCGGAAGGTCGCCGGTTTGAATCCCTGTGACGGGGTGAGCTCCTATTGCTTGGTCCCAGCTCCTGCCAGCCTAGCAGTTCAACAGCACGTCAAAATGCAAGTAGATAAATAGGTACCGCTCTGGCGGGAAGGTAAATGGTGTTTCCATGTGTTGCTCTAGTTTGCCACATGACCCAGAAAAACTGTCTGCCGACAAACACCGGCTCCCTTGGCCAGGAAAGCGAGATGAACGCCACAACCCCAGAATCGTTTGTGACTGGACTTAACTGTCCGGGGTCCTTTACCTTTTTTATTTTCATCTGAGAAATGTTGGAGGGTATGTAATATGATTTTTTTACCATTTGAGCTTCCTTGGGGAAAGATTTGATGATAGACAGGAAAGTTCAGTCTTAGGAAGCTGGCCTTCCTTTTCACACCGCAGCTCTGAGCACGCATGGGTATTCAGTCCTGGAAAAAAACACCTTGTCAGTGCTAATTGCAGAAGCTTGTCAATCCATAATGCTGGCTACTTACTGATTGCCCAGAGTCTAATAGCTTGCCCCTGTGGAATACCTGCCTCATCTCTATTCAGTAACCTTCTTCCAACCCCTCACCATTGCAAGACTTGAGTTCATTAGCAATACTGGTCTATACCTTATATTCACAGCATCAAGGTCCTTGCCCTAATTTGGCACTAACGAGAATAACATTGAGTAGAAAATTTATGGGGGAGGTTGGGAGGGTGTTGGGGGAGGCAGGGAGTCATAACTTGAGGGGAAAGGGGCAAAAAGACAGCATGTAAAATCTTAAACTCATTGACATCCCATAAACTGAACAATGAAAGTTTCAGAACAGATAAAAGAAGGTATTTACTTTCTCACACACAGAGAAAGTAATGATGGCCACCAATCTAAATGACTTTAGGGATATAGCAATATTTCTATATTTCCTAGAAAGGATTGAAGCAGAATGATGAGAGAGATCAAAGAAAAGTGGACTCTGCGGCAGGAACTGCTATTCAACTAGCAACAGTTAATTGACTTCATTCAGTCATCCATTCAACAACTTCATGAGAACATATGAAGACAAGAAGAGCCGGCTGGATCAGGTCAAAGGCCCATGTAGATCAGCATCTGGTTCCCACCGTAGCCAACCAGATGGCAAGCAAGATTTGAGCAGGAACTGAGCACTTTCCTCTCCTGTGGTTTCCAGAAACTGGTTTCCAGAAACAGATAGGTAGCCGTGTTGGTCTGCCATAGTCAAAATAAAAAATTCCTTCCAGTAGCACTTTAAAGACAAACTAAGTTAGTTCTTGGTATGAGCTTTCGTGTGCATGCACACGAAAGCTCATACCAAGAACTAACTTAGTTGGTCTTTAAGGTGCTACTGGAAGGAATTTTTTATTTTGGTTTCCAGAAGCATCGCTGGTTCTGACCTAGGAAACAGAGCGCAGCTGTCACACGGCATGATTCAAAGCAGGCCCCTTTCTGCCCCACAAGAAGAAGAAGAAGAAGAGGAGGAGGAGGAGGAGGAGGAGGAGGAGGAGGAGGAGGAGGAGGAGTTTGGATTGGATATCCCGCTTTATCACTACCTGAAGGAGTCTCAAAGCGGCTAACATTCTCCTTTCCCTTCCTCCCCCACAACAAACACTCTGTGAGGTGAGTGAGGCTGAGAGACTTCAGAGAAGTGTGACTAGCCCAAGGTCACCCAGCAGCTGCATGTGGAGGGGTGGGGAAGCGAACCCGGCTCACCAGATTACGAGTCTTAACCACTCGTAACCGCTCTTAACCACTACACCACACTGGCTCTCAGCCTTTGATTTCCACTCCAACCATCAGGTAAGGTTGATTTGATATCCCATCCTTGCTCCCGATGTAGAGCTTATTCCTGCCTTGTTCCTGGTGTAGATATTCACTCACTGCTTCTTCCATGGCAGGAGTGGGAGTGAGATTTTGTGGTTCAATTCAGGTGCCAAAATGTTTCGGGCTAGGCGTGATTATCATCATCATCATCAGTATTAGTACAGTCATACCTCAGGTTACAGATGCTTCAGGTTGCGTTTTTTTTGGGTTACGGACCGCTGAAACCTGGAAGTACCGGAACGGGTTACTTCCGGGTTTTGGCAGTTGCGCATGTGCAGAAGTGCTGGATCGCAACCTGCACGTGCACAGACGTGCAGCTGCGGGTTGTGAACGCTGCAGGTTGCAAACGTGCATCCCACACGGATCACGTTTGCAACCCAAGTGTCTGTTCATTGAACGTTTTGAATCCCAGAGCAGGGAGCAAAGTAGTGAAAATAATCAGAGAAAAACAATACACAAAAATTACAAAACCGCACAGATGAGCATCCAAAAATTGGAGAAGGGGAAAGGAAAGCTTTTAAGCAACTGGAATTATGCACAGCAAGTAGTTAACAAGTCATGTGAGCAAAAAATGAATATCTTCGCGGGGAGAGAATATATATATATTTATCAAGACAACCTTGAAAAGGTAAGAAGCAAAATGCATTCAATGTCTGATCAGCCCACTTAATGATAGTACACTTTATCCTCCCTCTGTGCTTGTATTCTAATTGTCCATCCCCAGTATGTCTCTTCCTCCCTCCTGTTTCAAACACCGCAAAGACTTTCTTCTTTTGTATGTTTCTTAAGACATGTGGAGGGAATGTTTCCGTGACTTTGTCACAGAAAACAATGACTAAGGTGTGGGTGGTGTGTGATGAAGCAGGTTCATAGACCTAGATCTCGGGTGGACAGAGCTGGGTTTAGTCTTCTGGCATTCAGTTCAGGATAGACTCCTTGCACACCATGGGAGTGTTCAAAGGGACGTCCTTGTGTGCCCATCAGTGCAGGATGGCATAGTGGGAAAGCTCTGATTGGCCACACACTTCACATGCTGACCTGGTGGCCACCTGCCACGCTTTGGGAGTTTGTTAGAAAGGGAATGTAACATACCTCCTCCTCTAACATTCTCATTGTGCGGGGGGCAGGGTCACTGGTGGAGGAAGAGGGGGGCAGGGGGAGCGCACCGCCCCTGGCACCATGATCCTGGTGGGGTGCCATCGCAGCTGGGGCCCCTGCGTGGGTGCCACGCCCCTGCAGGACACACGCCAGCCATGCCCCCGCCTGCTCTCACCAGAGTGGTGCATGCTCTGGTTATGTCCTGCTTAAAGTACTGCAATGCGCTCTTCATGGGGCTACCTTTGAAGGTGACCCGGAAACTACAACTAATCCAGAATGCGGCAGCTAGACTGGTGACTGGGAGCGGCTGCCGAGACCATATAAAAGACCTACTTTGGCTCCCAATACATTTTCAAGCACAATTCAAAGTGTTGGTGCTGACATTTAAAGCCCTAAATGGCCTCAACCCAGAATACCTGAAGGAGCATCTCCACCCCCATCATTCAGCCCTGACACTGAGGTCCAGCGCCGAGGGCCTTCTGGTGGTTCCCTCCCTGCGAGAAGCCAAGTTACAGGGAACCAGGCAGAGGGCCTTCTCGGTAGTGGCACCCGCCCTGTGGAATGCCCTCCCACCAGATGTCAAAGAAAACAACAGCTACAAGACTTTTAGAAGACATCTGAAGGCAGCCCTGTTTAGGGAAGCTTTTAATGTTTAATAGACTATTGTATTTTAATATTCTGTTGAAAGCCACCCAGAGTGGCTGGGGAAACCCAGCCAGATGGGCGGGGTATAAATAATAAATTATTATTATGCTGATGCTCTCTGCCCTCCTCCCCCCGCCCTGCTACCAGACCATGAAGCTCTGCCACTGGGCAGGGTTATATTTGCAGAGAGGGTGTTCCTGCTAATGCCAAACTCATGGAATGGAGGGAGGAATTCCAAGCTTTATCAGACTGCAAAATGTTTGGGGCTGACCCTGGAAAATCAGTGGAGGTGAAAGTTGCTGCTGTCCTCCTTGCTCTTGTCAATGCTTGCTTGCTTGCTTGCATGCTTAGAATCATAGAATTGTAATTGCAATGCCAGGAATCACACCTTAGAGAAGGGCAAGTCCACAGGAAAGCCACGTCCACACAATGGGATATCTCCATCTAGGTTTTACTCAGAGCAGGCTCACTGAAACAAATGGATATCGGTTATTTATGTCCATTAATTCCAATGGGCCTACCTTGAGTTGAATTAATATTCATTGAAACCTTGTAATACCACTTTAATAGTCATGGCTGTCCCCAAAGAATCTTGGTAAATGTAGTTTGGTAAGGGGGCTAAGATACCCCTAATCTAATAATAATAATAATAATAATAATAATAATAATAGTTGTACAGTGGTGCCCCACAAGACAAATGCCTCGCAAGACGGAAAACTCGCTAGACGAAAGAGTTTACCGTTTTGGAGGTGCTTCGCAAAACGAATTGCCTTGCGAGTTCCTGCGGATTTCCCCCCCCCCCTTTTCTAAGCCGCTAAGCCGCTTATCAGCTGATCCGATCAGCAGATAAGCTGCTAAAAGCCGCTAAAAGCCGCTAAAAGCCGCTAATAGCGCTAATCCGCTAATCCGTCAATGGGCTTGCTTCGCAAGACGAAAAAACCGCTAGACGAAGAGAATCACAGAATGGATTCTTTTCGTCTTGCGAGGCACCACTGTATTTGTCATGGAATTCTACTCAATATTGATCCGGAGCAGATTCTGGCGTATAGTTAGCAGGAGTAAAAACTTAAACATGTTCCAGGATTCCCCAAAAACGGACCAGAGGCAATTGTATATCATCCAGCAGAGTTTTATTCCCACTGAAGGCAGATGAGCATCATGGTCGCAAATCCAATACATTCAGGATTGGCATTGTCCAGCAGACTTAACTTAAACTTACAATAACTTATAATAAATCTAAACTTTAACACTATATACAGAACCCCACACCAGAAGGAAAAGAGATAGAACGAGAAAGTGAAACCCAGGCTCCTTCTGGCCTCTTATTATAGTCAGCATGACCTTGATAGAAAGAGGTAACAGACCCAGTTTAAGCCAGCTGTACTCAGCTTCTCTGAAGGTAGAATCCAAACATCATGAACCTTCTGCTTGTTTCTTGCACACAGAGAAGCTTCCAGAACCCTCTTGAATTAATTAGAATAGGAAAGATCTCTACACATCAGATGAATACTTTCTGCACTAAGAAATGCAAACTGACAGTATTATTGTACCCCATCCAGCGGCGTAGCGTGAGTTGTCAGCACCCGGGGCAACGCAAGTAATTTGCGCCCCCTAACCCGGGGCAAGGCAAGTAATTTGCGCCCCCCCAACCCCTAACCTGCGAGTTGCCGCGCAAACAACGCTGCTTGCCCGGAGGAGGATGGAGGCAGAAGCAGCCGCTGCCTGTGGCTGGGCCGAGGGGATGGCGGCGGCGGCGGCAGGGTGCAGAGGCTGCCCGTGCCCGGCCAGGCGTCGGTGGCGGCGTTGGCGC
Organism: Podarcis liolepis; assembly: GCF_965112155.1. Lineage (NCBI taxonomy): Eukaryota > Metazoa > Chordata > Lepidosauria > Squamata > Lacertidae > Podarcis > Podarcis liolepis. The sequence goes on from NC_139569.1 coordinate 42,097,289, forward strand.
TGCTGCAGCGGCTGCTCCTCCTGCGAGCAGTGAGTGGAGCGCAGCCACAGCGACGGCGGGGGGCGCGCGCGCTAGGGCGCAAGGCTGGCGGTGGCGGCGGGGAGCCCGGCGGAGGAAGGAACTTGTCCCTTCCCTCTGGACTCGCGCCCCCCCCCAGATGTTGCGCCTGGTGCGGTCGGCACCCCTGGCACCCCCCACGCTACGCCACTGACCCCATCCACCTGACTGGGTTGCCCAGGCCACTCTGGGTAGCTTTCAACATATATAAAAGCATAATAAAACATGACACATTAAAAAGCTTCCTTATACAGGGCTGCCTTCAGATGTCTTCTAAAGGTCATATAGTTACTCATCTCCTTGACATCGGATGGGAGGGTGTGCCCTCTGCCTGGTTCCCTGTAACCTCACTTCTTGCAGTGAGGGAACCACCAGAAGGACCTCAGGCTGAACGATGGGGCTGGAGACGCTCCTTCAGGTATCCAGGACCAAGGCTGTTTAGGGCTTTAAAGGTCAGCACCAACACTTCAAATTGTGCTCACAAACGTACTGGGAGCCAATGTTATGTGGTCCCGGCGGCCACTCCAGTTAACTTCAATTAACAGAGTGCTGTCACAGTCAGTCCTTCTTCCCAGGGAATACTGATTTCTGTATCTCCGGGACAGAATCCTTTAGAGGAAGCAGAGACTGTTGAAGCAGTATCATGGTGCTTGAAATATATAGTCGGTGAAGTAACAGCAAGGAAGAGGGTCAGGGTTCTTTGAGCTGACCTTCTATGAGCAGCTCAGCAGGTGCCTGATGCCTGCTGACCCAATGGCGACCTTGCTTGCCATACTGCCACAGCAGTCACAGTTTCAGGGGCTTTGACTGAACCTTTATTTGAAATTGCTTCTCCCGCTCTCTCCCCCTGCCCCACCGCGTAAGGAATGGCAGAGAGCTGATAGCTATAGATCTTGACAGGGGAAGTGACAAGGGTAAACGTTCATTCCGGACTTGCTCAGGGTTATAAGCGGCTTTTGCTAACAAGCTTTCTGAGAACTACGCTCCATCATTTAGAAGAGCAAAGGCGCAGAGGTCACTTCCTACGATACTCTTCATTGCATGCTGAGTCAGTTAACATGGTGGCCCCCTTGGTAACTCTCTGCACAAAGGAACCGTTCTCTCATTTCTGATGCTTTCAGTTGTCACTGCAATATGTTTCCTGGAAAACTCTCTTAGCACTGGATTGCCCAAACTCTGCAGGAGTCAAAGCAGGCACAGCTGTCTGGGAAAGAAAAGACATTCAAAATCTACTGAATAGAAAAAGAAACAACTGATCATATCAGCCTATGTGTGAACTTTCAAGCTATCCAAAGCCCAGACAGTTTAATTGCACCTTCTTGTTATGTGTGGAGTGATGTAAACACAACCAAATACAAAGAATTCAGCAAAGATTGATGGGAAGCCTTCCTTTAATTTTCCACAGGCTAAACAGAAGTAATACAGTGGTGCCTCGCAAGACGAAAAGAATCTGTTCTGTGATTCTCTTCGTCTAGCGGTTTTTTCGTCTTGCGAAGCAAGCCCATTGAAGGATTAGCGGATTAGCGCTATTAGCGGCTTTTAGCGGCTTATCTGCTGATCTGATCAGCTGATAAGCAGCTTAGCGGCTTAGAAAAAGGGGGGAAGGGGGGAAAAACTAGCAGGAACTCGCAAGACATTGTCGTCTTGCGAAGCAAGCCCATAGGAAATTCGTTTTGCGAAGCACCTCCAAAACGGAAAACTCTTTCGTCTAGCGAGTTTTCCATCTTGCAAGGCATTCGTCTTGCGGGGCACCACTGTATCTAGATGCTAGGTGCTTCCTGGGTTTAAAATCATGTGGCCGAGTAAGAACAGATCTTAAATAATTGCACTGGCTACCAATCTGCTCTTGAGGATCTGGTTCTGACATATAAATCCCTGAAATGTTGGGGACTATTACCTGCAGGAATATTTCTCCCTACTAGGGATGGATGAATCTTTCAATGTCACTTTTTCTTGGTTTTTAATTGTTCAGTTTGCAACACTTTTGCGCCAGATTGTAATGCAAAATATGCCAGCATTTTGGTGCAAATTTCTCCCGATATACACAATTTTGCATGCCATTTTGCCCGGTGCCCTGGAGGTCTAGCAGAATGTCTGCAAATGCTGAAAGATTTGGAAGGAAAACATCAAATCTACAGGCAGCAGAACACAGGTGCAAGCACAGGAACAGCGGCTGGATCTATTTGACCCTTATTTTGATAGTATTGTGTACCAATTTATTCCCTTGGGCCCAAGAGCTTTTCATGTTCAGTGGCTGTGCCTTGTGAAATTCTGATCTTTCCTACTGAATTGAAGCTCAGTAAAGCAAGTCCACCAAGATTTTCTGCACATCTGACAAGATCTGATTCAGTGGGTGCAGATTTTTATGAGGCACAGCAGCAGAACAATGAGAAAAGCTCCCAGACCCAGGGGAAAGAATTGGTACACAATATGATCAAAATCAGGGTCAAGCAAAAGTGTGGTTGATCCCTTAATCCATTCTGGAGGGGCTGCTGTGCCTTTAAATTTAATCAGTTTCTACCAAACCGGGGGCACTAATTTATATTTCCCAGCAGCAGATGGGGAGAGATGTAGACACCTTTGTCCTAAGTGGACTCAGACCACATGCAAAATCAGAAAACACCTGAATTGCCCCCAACCAAGGCAGGCTGTTTCACAAAGAATCAGGGTCTGAACCCAATCTTGTGGTTGGTGCACATGCATATATATATATATATATATATATATATATATATATGGTTTGTTTTTTGAACTAAAAATATTTTGCAAAATCTGAAGATGTGTTGAAATTAAAATATCACTGCTTTCTGATTTCTGTATTAGACTGGGAAATTTCTTCTTCCTTCTTTGGCGATCACTCGTAGCCGAGTAAGATTATCTCCATGAACATGGTCTTAACAGTGAGTCTGTAAGTGACTGTGGAGGCCACCAGCATTACACTTTCCATTTTTAAGTTTGGAATAGAGTAGTTGCTATGGAAGACGATCATCAGGCATCTGCACAACATGACCATTCCAACGAAGTTGATGTTGAAGAATCATTGCTTCGACACTGGTGAACTTTGCTTCTTCCAGTACACTGGCATTAGTTTGTCAGTTTCCCTAGTGATGTGTCAAAATTTTCAGAGACACCATATTAGTCTGAGAAATATGAATCAGGCTGGTTCACATAAAAGAAAATCTGGACAGAACAAATTCCTGGAGCATCCTTTGACAGGAGCAATGCAATAGGCAGTAGAGAGTAAGGCAAAGAGAAATAATCAAGATCTTTGTAGTACTTCAGTGATAAGGCATCCACGTGGACGGTGTACTATCAATGTTTCATTCTCATGTGCAGGATGTGTCTGGGGAAATTCACATGATTGGCAAAGTGCAGAGGTGAGCTGTCTATCACCTGATAAAACCTCATGTTGCAAAGGCATTGGAAAGGGCAACAGAGTCCTGTGGGGACCACCTCACAATCCATTTGAACACAATGCATTCCATTGCAGTTTCTCCTTTGCAGTGGTTACCCTGGAGTGCCTTTGTCTTATGCTAATCAAAGTAGTTGTCTGTCACACATCTCACAATGCTGACAGCCTCAAAGCATGAAACAGCTAGGCTGCCTGGTGCTTTGGCTACACCAAGGGGAGTTATGAGTGGGACGCTGAATCTCAGAGAGAGATTGGAGTGGTCAGTGTTTTACAGGAAACATTTTGTACTGTCAGGGGCTGATTAGAAACAAATGCAAGAAGTCCAACATATTTATTTGGGATCTATATCAATAAGAGATAAAACAGATAGCAAGAACAACTCTTCATAGGCCAAATTAGTTAATAATTTTGATTACACTCCCTGGTCACTGACCGTATTAAAGATATTTGATTTGATTTTTGATTACAGTCCCAAAAGAGAAATGTGTTCAAGAGATTCTTAGATTTGGTGTCCTACTAATAATGGACAATCAGTGGCCATTATTTATATTACAACACAGCAATAAAAAGCCTCCCAAATAGTGCATTGCACCCAAATATGGATGGATTTTCACAATAACATTTTAAAAATAACATTATTTTAATTGCAAAAACTGATTTCAAAATGTGGAGAAGTGAATTTCAGATTGGACAAATGAGAAAATGGGATAAACCAAAATGGTCAGATTCTCCAATCCCTCTTTCTAGGTAAGATAGTGGGGAAGTACTTTGTTCTTATTTCCCAAAGGCAGCAAATCATTGCTCTTCACTGCCCATTCCTCTGTTCTTTCCGCAGCACCGTTTGGTAGCTGCTGCTGCTGCTCTTTTGGGTTCTCTGATTAACTCTGCTTTTGCCTTCTCTTTTTCTGCGGCTACTGGAGAACCTCCAACAGCCTCTCATAACTGCCATTCCCAGGTTTCCATCGCAATTCCCGAGAATGACACCTGAGTGCGGCAGATGGTGCAAATGACCCAGTATATATTTTCAGGATCGATGTAAGAAAACTAAACTGTCAGGCCACTGATGGCTCCAGCCTTCTGCCTTGTGGCATTAGAGGCTGTTTACAGGGAGCGAACCAGCCAGCCTGAAGACAGTTTAGATGAAAATACTCTGAACCTTTGCGGGAAGATTTCAGAGTGCATCTTTCCATGCACTTTATGACCCCGTCTTCTGTTCCATTAGTTGGGGTTTTTCTTTCTTTCTCTTGCCCACTGAAAGATTATTTGTGTGTGAAGGTTCTATATTCCATTGATGTTTCCCTTACTTTTCTTTAATTAAACTACTCCGCTGTGAACCTTCACATTTTGTTCAGTGCAATCAGCCTCTTTCCTCCCTGCCCCACAGAAACCAAAGACACTTCTACTCCAGCATCCCATTCTCACAGTTGCCCAATACCTATAGGAAGCCTGCAAGCAGGATCTGGGTGCAATGGGAGGCTCTATCCAAACGGGGCTCCATCCAGCATTCTCTGTCTGCTCATACAAGGGCTCTTGTGTTAGTGGGATGGGTGAGTTTTATTGTTGTGCAAAATAGGAATCCAACATAAGTCGTACTAGTGGAAACTCATCAGATTGCACAACCCATTGCATGACAGAGTTACCAGCAACCTTTTGTGTAGCAATGCTCTGTTGGAGCAAAATATTTCACCAGAAGAACAAGCAGAGGCGGAGCTAGCTGCTCCGACACCCAGAGCAGCTCACATGCTGTGCACCCGGGGGCAGGGTTACCTGCCCGTGGGGGGGTGAGCATCCCAGGGGGGTGCCACCTGCGGCGAGCGTCCTGGGGGGGAGCATGGTGATGTCACCCCCCCTCAGGGATTACACCTGGGGTGGACTGCACCCACCACACACCCCTTCCTCTGCCAGTGAGAATTCTTAATATTCCACTAAAAAGGACTTTTCCCCCAGCTGGAATTCACCAAAACTGACGGGATCACTTAGAGGAACATCGGAACAAAAAACAACTAGAGAATGCATAATATTCAAGAACTATGTAAAACTTTATTGTACAAATAATTCCATATTAGCAGAACAAATTTGTGTTAAAAAAGAATGTTTATATTACAGTATAATGAGAAGGATGGGAAGGATTGTGTCGATGAACACTTTTATTGTGTAAATAATGTTGTCATGTCTTTTCTTCTTTTGATTTTTAAAATTTCGTATCTTTGTTATTTCGTTATTATTATTTCCTTTTCCTTTTATTACTTTATAAATTTTCTATTTACTACCTAATTTTCTTTTTCTTCATAAGTAAAGAGATAGCACATAATGTTTGTATAGATATGTAAATTTTTAATCAATAAAGAATAATATTTTTTTTAAAAGGAACTCACCAGAACTCAGTCCTGGCACCTCTCAGGTGGGCACCATTGCCATTATAAGAAAACAAGGGTGGTGTTCATGGTGAGTTCCGGCACCTCTTTTACTAGAAAAAACAGCATGGCCACTAAGTGACTTTAACTTAGTGCTTCAGTGGATATAACCCACGGTAGTGGTGGAAGCTAGTGGGGACATTCATCTCACCTCTGCAACCATCCTTGCACCGGACGGACTGACCCAGGAGGCTTATCCACAGCTGAAAAGGATGCTTAGAATCTGCAGGTGGGATGAGCATCCCCTCAATTCATTTGTCCAAGTCATTTATAAAGATGCTGAACAACAATGGGCCCAAGACAAATCACTGTGGCACCCCGCTTGTCACTTTTCCCCCAGGATGATGACGAACCATTAGTGAACACCGTTGGACTCAGTTAGTCAACCAGCTACAAATCCTTCTAACAGTTACCCCATCCAGCCCCCATTTAAGCATTTAATCATGGGGGACTTTGTCAAAAGCCTTACTGAAGATGCAGGACACCCACAGCATTCCACTGATCCACCAACCATGTGCCTCTATTTAAAAAAAGAATTGAGATTTATCTGGCATGACTTGTTTTTGAGAAACCCATGCTGGGTCTCAGTAATCACAGCATCCTTTCTAAGTGCTCACAGACTGACTGTTTAATTATCTGTTGTAACACCTGTCCTAGTCTCAACGGCAAGCTGACTGGTCGGTAGTTACCTGGGTCTTCTTTTTCATCCCCTTTTTGAATATGGGAACAACATTTGCCAATTTGCTTATTCTTCCCATTTACCCCTGCCTCCATTTGAGATAGGCGAATCTATCCATTTCGGTTTCTTTCAGTTTCTCATTTTTCCAGTCACTAATTCTATCCTCTACATCCCCACGTCAGTTCGCATTAAAAACAAACAAACAAAAATCCTCATGGAAATCTGTCAGAATTTTAGCACAAAATTCTCCCTATCTGTGCAAAGCAATTCCCCATAATTCATTTTTGTGAGTTATTTTCAGGAATGTGTGTTTATGCACACCTTCCCCTAGTAAAGCAATTTTTGTGCACATTACTTGGCTACAGAACTGCCCTGCAAGATTCAGAAGAGTGGGAAACTTCGTAAGCTGGCTATGTTTCAGCTCTCTGGTTGTTTGGGAAAGTGAGAATTAGATAGGTTCACCTTTAAACGTGAACGGAATCTTATTTCTTCACCATCTTTAGCCTCCATTTCCCTCCCTTCTCTCTGTGTCAAATTTTAGATTGTACACTCCCATGTGTTAAGATCCTTTTGCATTTTGAAAAATACCATGCATGTGTGGCTCCATGATGTGTTTGCCTTTATACATTATATACCTAAACTTCCTGTAGTCCAACAAACACGCCAAAGCATGCTCCAAAATTTGTCCTTAATTGCTCATTTGCAGTAGACTGGAAAAGAATGGAGGTTCTTGAGATTATTCTCTCTCTCCTCCCTCTCTCTCTCCCTCCTTTGCCATAAGGATTGTTGCGTTCTGCTCTATTAGTCTGCAGATCGCTTTTCTTTAATCCCGTAGAGTAGATTTGTAGCACACTTTACGTAAGGCCTCAAGTTGTGCACAGCCCCTTCAGTGCAGATGCTTCTCACAGATGTGTACATAGCTGCTAGAATGAATCTCTTCCACACAGAAGCCTGCAGTGATGGTTATTGTTAAGAGTCTCCGTGTGCCGTAGCAAAGATGTGAGAATTGCTAAGGGAGAAGCAATGAGCATGCTAAATTCATCTGGCTTATTTTTCCAGCTGTGATGCCTCTCTCCATTTCCCAAATATTCCCTTAGAACATTAGTCATAGAAATGCGGTTTGGCAGGAAAACTGATTCCAGGTTCTCAAAAAGCACATCTTTGATAGAGGTAGTATATGTCACCACAGTGCCCCTGACATAGCATCTCCCCATGACATTATAAGAGGAGAAATTGCTTTACATTAGGCAAAATTGCATACAAAAGGTAGGAGAAAAGTTCACTAAATGGCTGGTCGATTTTCATCAGGATTTTTGTTTGTTTGTTTAAGAGAATGCAATCCGCAAACCTATGTGGAAATTTGAAGAACTGAGCTTAACATTGGGAAAAGGGGAAATGGAGAGAAACCAAAATCGATAGATTCATCCATCCCTAAGCATGTATGGGAAGAGAAGCTCATTGGGCCAAAGCTTCTCTGTCTGAAATCGTCTCCATAAATAGGTGTTTAATTCAACTCGATGAAGCCAGTGTCTCTGGCATAATGGTGGAAAGACCTATTGGCACAGGCCAGGGGTGCCAACTTGAATAAAATATTGTGGGTGCCCAAGTAAGCCCCACCCCACATAATTGATCACACGATGCAGTGTCAATACACGATTTGAATGGGAATGCCCATAAACTTTGTAGGGGCCTGGACCCCTCAAATATTTTATTGTTGGGGCCAAAGCCCCCATGGCCCCTAGGATCTGGCCCCTTTGGCACAGGCTGAGTTCATACTTGTGGGTTGGCCAATGATGGCTTGAGCCCAAACTCGGTTCCTAACCAGGAAAGAAGTGAACACTCAGACGTTGATTACAGAAGTCACAGATCTTCGCTGCCTGGGTATTCAGATATACTAATGCAGCGCTCCTTTTGCCATAAATAGAGCTGTTACTTCTGAGAAAGAGGTGGAGCTGATCTCTGCGGTGTAATTGAGGTGCTCAATCAAAAGAATGTGCAGCACCTTTTTTGCTCAGCAAGTAACTACTTTGCAGCAATGATGATGGGCACCACCCACTTTGATCCCTCCCTCTGAGCCTGTTCACACATAACCCATACAGTTCTGCTCTCTATTTCTTCTGAGTCTCTTGCACCATCTATAGTTAGAGAAGGGCTACAATGCCCATTGGAAGACCTATGGCGTACCCCAATAAGGGTGTTGTGCCATCCCCCAGAAATCTTTAGCTATAATGCTCCAAAATGAAATTTTATTTCCTTCTCAGGTGCTTGTAGCATTTCTGCAGGTCAAAGGAACACTGTTGTACATTGCTAGTGTATGTGTCCAAAATGTGCTTCCTATTAGCAAAAAAAAAAACACCACCACATAGTTTGCTGTGTCCTCAGGATATATGCAATTGTTTTATTATGGGAACGATAGTGAAACAGTTGGATGGGGTGGAGGCAAGGAGATAGAAAAATATATCTTGTTTTTAAAAGGATCATCTTCTAACTATCCATAACTCCTGGGGGTCTGTTGCTTTCGCTCTTTTCTGTTCTTTTTCAAGAGACCGAAGTCATAAAGTTAATTGCATCCTCCTGTGAACAGAAACTATTTCTCAGCGTCCTCCTTTATGTCTTCTTATAGCCGCCTTCTGCAACATATTATTGTAGCAAATTGCAGCAAAGGACTTGATTTTACAGGATGGCTGTACTCAGACCATGATTTCACATTTTCCTTAGCAAGAAAGGGATGATTAAGTTTAAGCTCACCATTCCCTTACCTTCTTTGCTACAATAGCCATACACATTTTGTTTCTAGCTTTGCAAGAAACTTAATCAGAAGTTAGGAAGTTGCCTTTACTCAGGCAGGCAGAGCACTGATCCGATTGCCTCAATATTACAGGGGCTCAGTTCATGTGGGGAGAGGTGGTCCTCGAGGTACCGGGGTCCTGAGCCCAGTATCTCTACCAGAGCCCTACACTCTAAACAGAACTAGCCATGTTTACATGGTCATCTCCACTACACTGGGCAACAGTCTTAGCCACAAACTGCTTGAACTTGATGTGTCCCAGAATCCTCTCTGTTCCAGAGTTCCATAGCAGACTTCCTCTGGAGAGAAGAGGGTGTAGAAAAGATTCTCTCAAGTATTGGCACTCACAATATTAATCTGTCCATACTCTTTTCTTCTTCTTCTTCTTCTTTTGCAGGTTTCAACTTGTCCTCGATAATACATGGGATAAAATATAAAATTCAGCAGCACGGAATGCAGACATTATAGTGCATAATTTATGCATATTATAATAGACTTTATTCTGAATACTAGGACGTTTGGAAATTCAAAGAAGTGAAAATTACTGCAGTAAATCACTCATGTTCCATTAAACAAGGGCCCTGGGAGTGGGAGGTGGATCTTTTAGAAAAGACTAATTACTTTCTCCTGCTGGAATTTGATATAAAATGTGAGAGGAACAGAGAGAGCTATGCAGCAATATTAGATCATCATCATGCCTGCTGCTTCTGACATTCAGGCAGTAGAGACTGGTCCATTAAGGTGAATGGGGCCAACCTTAGTCTTCTCTCAGCCATGGCTCCACCCAGAGTTCCCACTGGCTGTCAGGTAATTCCTCCTTAGTCTCAGACCACATTCACAGCATACATTTAAAGCACTGTGATATCACTTTAAACTGTCATGGTTTCCACCGAAGAATTCTGGGAGCTGCAGTTTGTTTGTTTTTTTTAATTTAAATTTTATTAACATATAAAACACATAAAAAGGTAAAGGGACCCCTGACCATTAGGTCCAGTTGTGGCCAACTCTGGAGTTGCGGTGCTCATCTCGCTTTACTAGCCGAGGGAGCTGGCGTACAGCTTCCGGGTCATGTGGCCAGCATGACTAAGCCGCTTCTGGAGAACCAGAGCAGCGAACGGAAACGCCATTTACCTTCCCGCTGGAGTGGTACCTATTGATCTACTTGCACTTTGATGTGCTTTCGAAGTGCTAGGTGGGCAGGAGCAGGGACCGAGCAACGGGAACTCACCCCGTCACGTGGATTCGAACCGCCGACCTTCTGATCGGCAAGTCCTAGGCTCTGTGGTTTAACCATTTACACAATACTCATACACAACACACTACCTTATTTTCATAAGATAAAACATACCTACATTACTCTATGTAATACCTACCTATACTGTACATATCAACATACCTACACACCTACCCCGCACGGACAGAGGATGCCGAGAGTAATTAGGAGGTCCCTCTTCACCTCACAGAACTACAGTTCTCAGTGTGCACTAGCAGTCAATCTCCTCTTCACTGGGAGCTCTGGGAATTGTAGCTCTCTGAGGGGAAGAGGGGCTCCTCACAGCACCCTTAGCAAACAACAGCGCCCACACTTCTTTGGGGGAAGCCATGACTGTCTAAAGGGGTATACATAAAGGTAAAGGTAGAGGGACCCCTGACCATTAGGTCCAGTCGTGACTGACTCTGGGGTTGCAGCGCTCATCTCGCTTTATTGGCCGAGGAAGCCGGCGTACAGCTTCCGGGTCATATGGCCAGCATGACTGAGCTGCTTCTAGCAAACCAGAGCAGCACACACAAACGCCGTTTACCTTCCCGCCGGAGTGGTACCTATTTATCTACTTGCACTTTGACGTGCTTTCGAACTGCTAGGTGGGCAGGAGCTGGGACCGAGCAATGGGAGCTCACCCCGTTGCGGGGATTCGAACCGCCGACCTTCTGATCAGCAAGTCCTAGGCTTAGTGGTTTAACCCACAGCGCCACCCCTGTCCCAAAGGGGTATACATAATAGTGCTTTAAATGTATAGCATGAATGTGGCCTTTGTGCTACTTTTGTAGAATTCAGCGGAAGAATAGGGCAAAACTACAAGTCCTTGACTCTGCCTCCTATTGGCTGTGGCTCTGCCTATAATCAGTTCTGACTCCATCACCACTTGCCTCCTATTCTTCCAGTCAAGGTAGGCACCAGACACCTTGACTGTGTTCAGGCAGTGGGGACCATTGTTTATGTAGCAAGTTCTGGCTGGGGGGGGGGGAGCCCTGGTACTGAGAATTCTTTACAATTTATTGTTTGATGAATGTTTCTTCGGTGTTTTCTTGCCGAAAAAAATAGATATTTCTGTGCACTTTGAGAAAGCTTAAGTCAGCTTAGGTCTGTGTGGTTTGGTCTTTGCAAATTATCAGGACTTCAAGGCTTACTCTCTGTGTGTTTTTTTCATGTGTGTTTTTTTTTTAAAGAACGTGCTGGTATTCGTAAATGACACTAGGTGAAAATTTTATTTGTATGGGCAAGCACCACGCAATGCTCTGCATTTATGCCAATGCGCCCTCACCTAGAGTGTTAATTTTCTATGGTCTGCTAAACTCTTTGCTTTTTGCTTTTTTGCTGAGTGGGCTTGTAAGATATGTCAGCCGTGATGGGGGAAATTGTCTACAGGGAAAGTGACGGGGACCACCAGCCTCATTTCATTTAGGCCACTCAGCAGCCTGCCAATAGTAACAACTTTAAGTCACAATGAATCAGAACCAGAGATAAATTGCCAAGAAAAACATTTAACACTTCCACTTCTTATTTGAAAGGAACCACCTGCTAGGTCTGTTCCTCCAATCAGGGGCAGAGGAAGCCTCTCTGGCACCCGGGGTAGGGTGCACCCACGTGGCCCCCGTACCCATGTGGACACCCAATGTGTACCCTTGGCCGCTCTACAGCTGGGGGTTTTAAAACCATGGAGAGACCTGGTCTGAACAAAGACATTGGATTCTTATCTCATTATACATGACTAAGCCATTTTCCACCTCCTCACCCCTTGCCTTTTCCTGTAAGACCTATTGCAGTCGTTAAGAGTCGTCAACAGGCTCATCTCAGCTATCTGCCAATCTCCCATTCCCACCACCCTTCTGAGTAATACCCCTCCCCACCTTCTCACTATATAGAAGGATCTGGCAACTTCTGTTTCAGTGTATCTGAAGAAGTGTGCATGCACACGAAAGCTCATACCAAGAACTAACTTAGTTGGTATTTAAGGTGCTACTGGAAGGAATTTTTTTATTTTGACTATGGCAGACCAACATGGCTACCTATCTGTAACTGGATCCCTGTGTGAGTTGGTGAAGCAGGGCAGGTAAAGGAAGATACTTATTCACACAGCACAATTAAACTACGCAACTGATGGCAGTAATGGCCATCAACTTGGATGGCTTTAAAAGAGAATACAGTGGTACCTCGGGTTAAGAACTTAATTCATCCTGGAGGTCCATTCTTAACCTGAAACTGTTCTTAACCTGAGGTACCACTTTAGCTAATGGGAATTCCTGCTGCTGTCATGCCGCCGCCGCCGCGCAATTTCTGTTCTCATCCTGAAGCAAAGTTCTTAACCCGAGGTACTATTTCTGGGTTAGCAGAGTCCGTAACCTGAAGCGTCTGTAACCTGAAGCGTCTGTAACCCGAGGTACCACTGTAAGGCCAATTCAAGAATGAGAAGTCTGACCTTTAAAGCCCTAAATGACTTCGACTCTGTATACCTGAAGGAGCGTCTCCACCCCTATTGTTCAGCCCGGAGAGCCTTCTGGTGGTTCCCTCATTGAGAGAGATAAGGTTACAGGAAACCAGGCAGAGGGCCTTTTTGTGCCTTCCCTATGGAACGCCCTCCCAGCAGATGTCAAGCCGATAAACGGTTATGAGATTTTTAAAAGACATCTGAAGGCAGCCTGTTTAATAATAATAATAATAATAACAATAATTTATTATTTATACCCCACCCATCTGGCTGGGCCTCCCCAGCCACTCTGGGTGGCTTCCATAAAAACCAAAAATACAGTAAAATACAGTTTAGGGAAGTTTTCAGTGTTGTTGTATTTGTTTTTACTATTTTTTATCGGGAGTGACCCTGAGTGGCTAGGGGAACCCAGTCAGATCAGTAGCATATAAAGAAGTTGTTGTTATATAATAATAATAATAATAATAATAATAATAATAATAATAATAATAATAATTTATACCCCGCACATCTGGCTGGGTTTCCCCAGCCACTCTGGGCGGCTTCCAACAGAACACGAAAATACAATAACCTATTAAACATTAAAAGCTTCCCTAAACAGGGCTGCCTTCAGATGTCTTCTAAAAGTCTGGTAGTTGTTTTTCTCTTTGACATCTGGTGTGAGGGCGTTCCACAGGGCAGGTGCCACTACTGAGAAGGCCCTCTGCCTGGTTCCCTGTAACTTGGCTTCTCGCAGCGAGGGAACAGCCAGAAGGCCCTCAGAGCTGGACCTCAGTGTCCCGGCAGAACGATGGAGGTGGAGACGCTTCTTCAAGTATACTGGACTGAGGCCGTTTAGGGCTTTAAAAGTCAGCACCAACACTTTGAATTGTGCTCAGAAACGTACTGGGAGCCAGTGTAGGTTTTTCAAGACTGGTGTTATATGGTCTTGGCGGCCGCTCCCATTCACCAGTCTAGATGCTGCATTCTGGATTAGTTGTAGTTTCCAGGTCACCTTCAAAGGTAGCCCCACGTAGAGCGCATTGCAGTAGTCCAAGCGGGAGGTAACTAGAGCATGCACCACTCTGGTGAGACAGACTGCGGGCAGGAAGGGTCTCAGCCTGCGTACCACATAGAACTGATAAACAGCTGCCCTGGACACAGAATTGACCTGCACCTCCATGGACAGCTGTGAGTTCAAAATGACTCTCAGGCTGTGCACCTGGCCCTTCAGGGGCACAGTTACCCCATTCAGGACCAGGGAGTCCTCCACACCCGCCCACCTCTTGTCCCCCCAAAACAGTACTTCTGTCTTGTCAGGATTCAACCTCAATCTGTTAGCTGCCATCCATCCTCCAACAGCCTCCAGACACTGTGTTGTTGTTAGCTACTAACCATGATGACAGTGCTCTGTTTCCATGATCAGAGGCAAAATGGTCCTAAGTACCAGTTGCTAGAAACCAGGAGAGAAGAGTGCTGTTGCGAGCTTCCCACAGGTATTTCGTTGGCTTGAATCTCCAGGCAGGCAAAAGGAACCTTTAAAGCATTTAATCATGATTATTCGGAAGTCTGTGCACTGCGTGCATCTTGCAGCCTTCAGCTTGTCAGGAGCCAGCTGCAAATTATTGCACAGACTCTCGGCGGGTGGTCTGCCCTCTTCCCCTCTTCCAATTAGCCTCAGTTTCTGCAAATGATTGCGCAGACTCTCCAGGGAGTTTTCCCTCTCCTCCTGCAGGCTTAGGTGCTGGGAGGAAGTGCAGAGGAAGAAAAATAACCAGGCTGGGCTCAAGAGGAGGAGGAGCTTATGAGTTCTTGTGCATGCCTGGCCTGGGGCGTAGGGTAGGAATGGAGACTGGGCAGTCTGAACTGGAGGAAGCATTTGTTTCCATTTCAGGTGGAGTTAAGATTTTACCTTCTTCTAAAAATTTGGCTTTCTCTGAGACTCTGAGTGTCCTGGAAACTACAACTAATCCAGAACGCAGCAGCTAGACTAGTGACTGGGAGTAGCCGCTGAGACCATATAACACCAGTCCTGAAAGACCTATATTGGGTCCCAGTACGTTTCCAAGCACGATTCAAAGCGCTGGTGCTGACCTTGAAAGCCCTCAACAGCCTCAGCCCAGTAGACCTGAAGGAGCATCTCCACCCCCAGCATTCAGCCCAGACACTGAGGTCCAGCTCCAAGGGCCTTCTGGTGGTTCCCTAATTGTGAGGTTATAGGGAGCCAGGCAGAGGGTCTTCTCAGTGGTGGTGCCCGCCCTGTGGAATACCCTCCCATCAGATGTCAAGGAGATAAACAACTATCTGACTTTTAGAAGACATCTGAAGGCAGCCCAGTTTGGGGAGGTTTTTAATGTTTGATGAATTTATCATGTTTTTAATATCCTGTTGAAAGCTGAACAGAGTGGCTGAGGAGGCTTAGCCAGATGGGCGGGGTATAAGTATATTATTATTATTATTATTATTATTATTATTATTATTATTATTGATATTCTCCACTCTAACGAAGAAGGATGTTTCTTACCTTTTTAAGTCCACTACCATTACTTCCTTTTACATGAACTCATAATATGTTTTTATCTCAATACACCATTTTTTTTCCATTTCTGCTCATTTTAAGGGGTTGTAGTGTGGGTTTTGATTTAACGATTTTAAGTAATATGCTATTAAGTCTTTTAATGAGTTTTCTGTATGCCGCCTTGTGAACGGAGTGTGTCCTGAAAGCTGGTCTTGAAATATCTTAATGAATAAATGCGTTCTCATGTTTCATCATTCAGTCACCTCCTTTAGCATTTCTAAATTGAACACAAACACTTCATCCAACAGAGACCAAAAAAAAAAGTAAAAGAAAGTGATTTAACATCATCTTGATACATGCTTTATGATTATTTTCCGATTCTCTGAAAGGGTGTGATTGAGTAAAGCAATAGATGGAATTTGTAATCAGGATTGGTACTTAATGAATGTATTGAATTTTAGAAAGGAGAGAAGGGGGGGACAAGCTTGTGGCTTTCGGCATTTTTGCTTGGACTGCAACAGCATCTTTAGTAATTTAAATTGATGAGGCCTTTGCGTATCTGCCTTGTTCTTTTTCTTATGGTAATTACAAAATTCTGCACCATGGAACCAAGATCCAGTTTCTGCATATACTAGCAGCTGAGTGAACCAAAGGAACAAAGGCAGTCTTCCAACATTTGTTGTGAAAGCTAATGTGTCAAACATATTCCACTTGTCTTTGCTATAACGGTAATAATGATGAGAATGAAGGGAGATGGATCTCAATGTCCTCAGCTGAAGAACGTATGCTGAAACTTGGGCTGCAAATACACCATGCATTTTAAAGTACATTACCTCACCCAAAGAATCCTGGGAACTAGGATAGGATAGTTCCCCGCACAGCTAAAGCAAAGCAAACACATTTCTCCCATACCCCAAAATAAGAGTGGACACATCTGTCAATTTCACTTCTCAGAGTTTCTCTTTTTTACCGTCTTAAATTCAGTTCTACACATTTCCACTTCTTTTCTTAAAAAAAAGAAATCCTCATGAACATTCGCCAGCATTTCTGTGCAAATTTCTCCTAATGCACCTATTTTTGTATGCACGTCTTTTTGCAGGCAGTCCCCCCCTAATATGATTCAATTTTGCATGCTATTTCCCCATATATGTGCATTTTTATGCACACTTTCCCCTAGTATATGCATTTTTCTGTGCACACCTCTTGGCTGCAAAACTGCCTTGCAAAATTCAAAGAAGTGCGAATTTTGAAGGCTGGCTGTGTTTCGGTTCGCATAATGTTTCAAAAAATGTACATTTGGTAGATTCACATTTAAATGTGAACTAAATCGATTCCCCCCCCCCTTCACCTCTACACCTAATGCACAAAAAGGTAGTTTCAGATTAAATTCTGTGTGGCAGACCGTACCAATGCCTCTGTTTTTCCCAAACTCCACATTTTTCCTGTAAATTGAATGGCTTTAAGCTTGCGGCTAGATCTATGTAACCAATCACGAGCAGATTGACTCTGTCTGGCTGCTGCTACTGCTGCTGGATTATTCCCTGAAGTTGACAGGCACTCTGTCTTATCCATATTCTCTTCAGCCGGTCTATTTTTAAAGCCTGCGTAAGCACCTACTGATTAAAGATGGGTCAACCTCAAACCCTTGAATGCAGGGTATTCTTCACCAAGCCTTGTACAGGTAGCGCAGATCACCCCGGGGGCATGAAATATGTTCTCCCTTGAACCAATTGCATTCTGCAGTGACAGAAATATCAAAAGACCTTTCTGCTTTACAGGATTATGGTAGCACGCCTACCAGTCTTGGCTACGCACAGAATATTAAAAAGGAAATTCTCCCTCCAAAACAGCTACTGTACTGGCACAGCTGCCACAAGGGACCTGTTCTGAGTGTCCCACATAGTGCTCATCCCATTCCTCAAACTATCCAGTTCTCCCTGTGAAAACAGGCTTTATTTTTCTGGCACTTTGATGAAATATTCACAGGTGGTGTGTAGGGAAATCTCACTTCTTGCTCTCACCTTTTTTAAAAAAATGAAGTGGTCAAATCATGTTTTCTCTCCCATACGATGATGATGATGTATCCAATGTAGCGGTGAGTTAAATTCACTTAGTGGTGGATTTATTCTGCTGGTGAAATTGCATTTATTTATTTCATTTATATCCCACTTTTTCTCCAATGAGCTCAAGATGGCGTTTGCTGCCCTCCTCCTCATTTATTCCCTACAACAAACCTGTGAGGTAGTCTGGGCTGAGAGACAGTCTGAGACCTGGCCCAAAGTCACCTAGTAAGCTACATGGCCAAGTGGGGATTTGAACCCTGATTCCCCAGATCCTAGCTCAGCACTCTCACCACTGTGACACACCAGCTCCCTTTTGCACTAGTGGAATGTTGTTGTGCAAAAGGATGCATAGGCAGGTTGGTGGTAACTTGGTTGCACAATGGATGTCAATGCTCTGGGAAAATTATTCCTCCCCCGGTTGCAGCAAGAGCAGAGAAAACAAGGTAGAGTCCTTTTTAATGAGTTTACTCAATCATAATAGTGAGCGACAAACAATGGCATTGCTCCAAACTGGGCTCCTCCTCCCTCCTTCCTAGCAACAGCATCTCCCTTTATGGTGGCCACTTGTGGTCAAATGTCTCTGTGACAATGTGTCAGCTGGCTGCCCTGCCGCAGTTCCCCCCCCCCTTCTTCTAACAATTCCCAACTCTTCTGTTTGTCTATCTCTGAGCTGTGACTTTCCTCAAACCCCTGCTGTAAATCAATGGTCTATCCCACTACACCAGCGTGGTGTACTGGTTAAGAGCAGCAGACTCGTAATCTGGTGAACCGGGTTCGCTTCCCTGCTCCTCCACATGCAGCTGCTGGGTGACCTTGGGCTAGTCACACTTCTCTGAAGTTTCTCAGCCTCACTCACCTCACAGAGTGTTTGTTGTGGGGGAGGAAGGGAAAGGAGATTGTTAGGCTCTTTGAGACTCCTTAGGGTAGTGATAAAGCAGGATATCAAATCCAAACTCCTCCTCCTCCTCCTCCTCCTCTTCTTCCTGCAGCATCAGGAGAAGGGTGTATGTGATCTCCACCATTCCTCCTCCATCTCACCCTCTTGAGTCCAAACCCTGACAATAGATTGTGTTGTCTGTAACACAATGAGTTTCTTCTAGCACACCTGTTGTGTTGGATTCCTCTGTAGCATTAAATCTCACCCATCCACTGGCGCATGAGCCCTTGAGTTCTTGGACAGAGGATGTTGGATGCACTCTATTCCTCCTTCATCCCTACTCGTAGTACCAGAACTTGGGGCCATACAATAAAATTGGTTGGGTTGTATCCCAAATTAGTTCTACTCAGAAAAGACCCACTGGATACAAGTTGTTGACGCTGTTGCTAATGCTCCATGTTGTATTCTAGAACTTCTTTTTTAAAGCATGCACACACATGAGAGTTTATGATACTCCTTTTTACCTCCAGGTCAACTATTTCATCCACATTCTCATACCTGACTTGTTTTCCGTGTGCAATTTTTTTCATCGCTCATCCATGCGAATGATTGGTGTTTGTCATGTTTCTGGGCCCAATAACAAAAATGGGGAGCAGTTTTATAAGATGAGCATTACTCAGAGGAGCCTCTAAGATCCTCTGCTATAACTGAAGCTTCAGGCCTATTGAACTTCCCAGATCGTGTGATTTAGGGCAAGTCCTCAAATTTCCAAGTCCTAAGGGAGTGTCAGTAAATTACAAATTATATCATTACAGCACAAGGGGACACTGCCAAAAATATTGGTGCATCATTTGCCCCATATTATTCTAATGGCTAGCGTTTTCAGCAGAAAGTTATACTTGAGAGTTCTCAGGACCTTGGAGACTATCTCAGACCTAGATGTGAGGGCAGCAGCGGGGGTTGTGTGAGGATAGATAGAACATAATTGTTTGTGCCAGAGCTGCTAAGAACTGATGATTCATATTTAAGAACTTTGAACATTTCCCCAGCTATTTGAAATGTCACCCACGATATGCTCTCGGAGTCAGGAGGTCAAAGGTCACCATTGCAGATGATTTAATGAGTTTGAAGGGGAGTGAAAAGTCATAGTCAATTGGCAAGTTTCAGTTGGGCCACAGCTATATTCGGAACCAAGCCTGGAGTCAAGACAGGGCGAAACTAGGGCTGCAATGGTTATCTGAAAGGGTGGGATGGTTTGCTTAATATTATTGGATTGTTTGAGTGAGATTCCCTTATAGATGTTGTTGGACTATAACGCCCATCAGTCTGGACTCCAGCTTCCATCAGTGGCACAGATATATGTGTATATAATTAGACAAAACTGTGTACAAAAATGTTTATATTAAGAGAGATTGGCAGGAAAATGCTGATGAATTTTCATGAGGTATCCCTTTTTAAAAAAACTGCTGCATAAGATGGAGAAAGAGAGAGCATATTAAAGTGATAGATTCAGCCATCTTTAATATATCCAGTGCTCTTGCTTTTACTTCCTGGCTTTAGGCTGTGATCTTATACATAGTTTCCTGGGAGCGAGTCCCCTTGAACTCATCAAGACTTATTTCTGAGTAGATATTTCTTTATTGAAAATATTTGCAACCCACCCTTCATCAATGCAGTTACCAGGGCAGGGTACAGGAAACGCCCTGCTGCAGATGACAGTTCTCTCCCTCCATTCCTTGAATGGCTGCTTCCTCTCCTGAGCCGCTTTGGTCTAGGAGAAAGCACAGAAATGTTTCTTGTTATTCTGCGCTCATAAATGTTTATTGGGATTCACTAGGTTAACATGGTGGCTTGAAGGTACCTTCCTGCTGCATGCAGCTCTGAGGATCGTTTCATGGAAAGTTTGGGTACAAATATTTAAAAACAAATAATTTCACATCCATACCATACAGTGGTGCCTCGCAAGATGAAAAGAATCCGTTCCGCGAGTCTCTTCGTCTTGCGGTTTTTTCGTCTTGCGAAGCAAGCCCATTAGTGGCTTAGTGGATTAGCGCTATTAGCGGCTTAGCGGGCTTAGCGGATCAGCTGATAAGCAGTTTAGCGGCTTAGCGGATCAGCTGATTAGCGGCTTAGCGGATCAGCTGTTAAGCGGCTTAGCGGCTTAGGATCAGCTGATAAGCGGCTTAGCGGCTTGGGAAAAAGGGGGGGAACCCGCAGGAACTCGCAAGACATTTTCGTCTTGCGAAGCAAGCCCATAGGAAATTTGTTTTGCGAAGCACCTCCAAAACGGAAAACCCTTTCGTCTAGCGGGTTTTCCATCTTGCGAGGCATTCGTTTTGCGGGGCACCACTGTACATTTAAAACACATGGTTCCCACCCCAAGAATCCTGGGAATTGTCATTTACTCCCTACCGAGCTACAATTCCCAGCATCTTTAACAAACTATAGTTCCCAGGATTATTTGGAGGAAAACATGTGCCTTCAATGAGCTGTAATTTATGGTTTGGTTGTGATTTAAGTATCTTTGGCTGGATTGTATGTGGAGTTTGGGTAGCCTTCCCATTCGCAAATTGCCCATCCTATGCAAAGCTCCTGTTCGAAACTAAATACAGTGGTACCTCGGGTTACATACACTTCAGGTTACATACGCTTCAAGTTACAACCTCCGCTAACCCAGAAATATTACCTCAGGTTAAGAACTTTGCTTCAGGATGAGAACAGAAATCGTGCTCTGGTGGCGCGGCAGCAGCAGAAGGCCCCATTAGCTAAAGTGGTACCTCAGGTTAAGTACAGTTTCAAGTTAAGAACGGACCTCCAGAATGAATTAAGTACTTAACCTGAGGTACCACTGTATGTGCAGAAGAATATTTCTGCTGCCGTTGGACTTATGTGTGTGTCTGTTGAGGGGAGATGCTCAAGTCCTGTGTTTTCATGTAATTTGTGTGCTACCTAGTCTGTCAAGACTAGGTAAGCTTTCAGATCTCTCTGCATGCTTATCCAATCAGAGAGGGCTGCTTTTCAAAACGCATTTGCTCCAGTTCTTCTTCTACCTCTACATCCTTTGATATTATTTTTTTTTAAAAAAGATTCTTAAGTACTTAGGATGAGGCTTTTAGTGGAGCCTAGTGCTGAACTACCCAGAATTTCATAGGCGGATAACAGAACTGAAAGACTTGGCATTAAGCCTTCGAGAGAATTGTTCCCACAGCTCCAGCAGTATGATGAGTTGTGAGGGGGTATTTGAAAGTTATTAAGCTTGCTAGCATACTGTGGACTCTCCCTGACAAAGAGATATCAAGCTGAAAGGTTGCAAAGTATAAAATAAAGACACGCGCGTGCGCGCCATAGCTAAAGATGTTATAGGAGCCTAGAGGGCTTTTCCGTCTAAAAAGTAAAGATGACTTGCTTTTTAGATATCCGGGGAAACACTAATGTTATTATACTGGCAATTACAGGCAAATAGGAATGGTTCTGTATATTTTACACACATTTTCTTGAGAGGGAGAATGCCAGCAAGGTCAAATATTCTGAAAAATTAACCCCAAAGCTAAAAAAGGAAAAGGGAAAGATTCAGCTGTTGAAACCCTCTGGCATAACAGAAACGGCTGCCACATTCAAAAGGCAATAGGATCGGGGGAGGATGCAGACATGCCCCCCACATCTGCCCCATAGGATCCTGAAGGAGGAGACAGCTTTATCAGCTAACTCACAGATAGCTTTTCACATTTCTTCTCTCTTCAGAATGGAATGAAGGTTGGGTACCGGTACCCAATCCTTCTTCAGATGCTAAGTTGGAAGCAAGCAAAGACATTATTAGGATGGTAATAGCACAGGATTTTATAATGTGCAAAAAAACCCATAATCTCTATTAAGCCCCAAGTTAATACTGACAAACTTTGGTATAAATTCCTATTCAGCTATCCCGCATTCTGTGAGTCCACATGATCTGACCTTCTGAAGAACAGTAACTCTGAGGTCTGTAACTCTGTGCCCAGAGAGATGGAAATTACTGGGTGATGACGACCTTGTTGCCTCTCCATTGCTTTGCTTTCTGTTTTATTCTTGGAGAACAAAAACAACCTACTTGCCCAATTTCCCTTTCAATATCTCCATCATGTTCAATCTTTGCAAAGTAATTAATATGGGTTGGAAATCTCCTTCTGACCTTCACTCTTGAAGATAATTAGACTGTGTGAGTGGGTGTTTCCAGCCGTTCATATCCCTGCCCTTTATATTTTTGTGGGGAAGAAGATTGTTTTGACCAAACATCATGCATATTAAAGCACAAACATTTTATCTCCTGGTTGGTTCATGGATGGATGTTTAGTAACCAAGAGGAAGGATACTAACTTCTGCCAGCATCCCTTAGACACCCAAACTGGGGATACCTGCTAGTATGCTATGAAAAATAAATTATCTTGCAGATTAAAGTCACAAGTGAGCCCACAGCTTCAGGAGCAGTTGCCTGCTGAATCTGTATGATTTACTGTTCTAACATAATAATAATAATAATAATAATAATAATAACTATTATTATTATTATTATTATTATTATTAATACCGCACCCATCTGGCTAGGTTTCCCCCAGCCACTCTGGGCGGCTTTCAACAGAGCATTAAAAACAGACTAAAACTTCAAACATTAAAAACTTCCCAATAATAATAATAATAATAATAATAATAATAATAATAATAATAATTTATTATTTATACCCTGCCCATCTGGCTGAGTTTCCCCAGCCACTCTGGGCAGCTCCAAATCAAATGTTAAAAACAGTACAGCATTAAATATTAAAAACTTCCCTAAACAGGGCTGCCTTCAGATGTCTTCTAAAAGTCAGAAATTGTTTATTTCCTTGACATCTGATGGGAGGGTGTTCCACAGGGTGGGCGCCACTACCGAGAAGGCCCTCTGCCTGGTTCCCTGTAACCTCACTTCTCACAATGAGGGAACCGCCAGAAGGCCCTCAGTGCTGGACCTCAGTGTCCAAACTGAACGATGGAGGTGGAGATATTACTTTTAGAGGAGGAAGAAGAAATGTTGACATTGCCAGTTAGGGAACACCATATGTAATGTGTAGCTTAGCCCCAATCTAGGCAAGAAATCTCACAGGAGTGTCTTATGGGGCTTTCAAAGACCTCTGGGAACTGTGGTCTGTTAATGGTGCTTAGAATTGCAAGGCTTAGAATTCCCCTCACAGAGCTACAATTTCCAGAGTGCTCTAACAATCCTTTCCTCTTCCCAGGGAACTCTGTGAGGGGAATAGGGGATGTCCGAACAAGTCTTAACAAACTACACTTCCCAGGCTTCTTTGTGGGAGGCCATGGCTGTTTAAAGTGGTGTGATACTGCTTTAAATGTCTTGTGCAGATGAGGTCTTAGTTACAACTCTTAGGATGCACAGATTTTAGTTGTTCTTTTAGCTGGCAGATGTTTGGAAGCTTTCAAAAATGTAAGAACTTTCTGCCTGCTGTTAACAGAGACACCTCCATAAAATAAGAGGTGACAAGTAGCTTTTTATTTCAGCTTTAAAAAAGGAAAGAACACAAGACCTGCAGAAAGCTGCAAAATATGACATTATTTAGGGGCTTGGATTTCATATAATGACCATGATGTTTGTAACCGTATTGTATTACATTATTTGTAGCTATATATGTGATACAGAATAATGTCTCTTATTGATCCAATGCCTATTGCTTTAAAGTGTTGCATGCTTTAAGAGCCAGAAAATTCATCTTCAGCAATGGGCTTCAGAACAGCATGAAAATAAAATAAAAATGGAATAACTTTTTATTTCTTTCATGCCCAGGATATGCTATGGAACACTTGGAATCAATACCTTTTTTTCTCACAGCCCCAAGATATGAAATTGAGGAGCACCTGAAAACACAGGTACAAGGATTTTTTAAAATGTATTTTTAATCTCTTTCATAGATATCAGTATTGTTATTCTAATACTGCTGGCTATATTTAGGGTTGAATGCTAGCACTGTGAGAAATAAGGGTTGGTCAAAACCTCCAACATCACACAAATAATGCACACACCCATTTTGGTAACTGGAGAGCATCTAAACTCTTAAGGGCAGGATACCACCACCCTCACTCTGAGTAGGCTTTCATGATGTCATCACAGAGCTAAATCTGTGAAGGAAGCTTATAAAGAGCGAAGGCATTTGAATCTCCAGGAAGGTGATAAAGACTGACGACACTGCTTCCTGTCTTCAACTGACTTAGTTGCATAATTGTGTAGCTAACTCTGATTATGATGACATCATCACCATAGCTACATCATCCCTGATTGGCTGAATCACTTGGCCCATGAAACTTTGTAACCTTCCACTTTAAAAAATGTACCCTGCACTTTCAGCCAGGCCTTTGACTGATTACTGATTAATATTCTATAGCCTTTTAAATGTGTTTGCCGGAAGAGGTGGTTATTGTTTTAGTGTTTTACATTGGTACCTTGGGTTACATATGCTTCAGGTTACAGACTCTGCTAACCCACAAATAGTGCTTCAGGTTAAGAACTTTGCTTCAGGTTGAGAACAGAAATTGTGCTCTGGCGGCACGGCGGCAGCAGGAGGCCCCATTAGCTAAAGTGGTGCTTCAGATTAAGAACAGACCTCTGGAATGAATTAAGTACTTAACCTGAGGTACCACTGTAGTTTTAACCATTTATTTGGGCATTTCTCTTGTATTTTATCCCGTGAACCACCCAGAGATCCGTTTCACCCTTGGCTGCAGATATGTGGATTGTTACATGTCACATGTCTGTTTACATTCCAGCACAGATTGCTGGCGTGAGCAGAACTTCCGCTCTGTATTGCTTTTGTTTTTTTAGTCTCTCTCCGAGAAGACGGCAAGGAGAGAAGCCATGTTTTCTTTGTCCTGATTTATGTATAATAAATGTGTAGTTTAGTATCGTGTCCACGCCTCAAGCATCATCTGTTGTGCAGTTTACACTGCTGAGTAATGTGTGTTCAAGACTACACTGCAGCTTAAGTCACAGACACACGTCGGGGAGGATGACTGATGGATCTCCTCAGCGGCAAGGCTGAGAGGGGAGATGCTTCATCTGGGGCCGAGCCAGCTGGCTTTTCACCCCCTGGTTCTGACAAGATCTTGTGATGAAGGGTGGAATAGTAATAGTAATAATAATAGTAGTAGTAGTAGTAGTAGTAGTAGTAATAGTAATAGTGTTGAAATAGCTGATCAGAAGGCGATCAGAAGCAAGGCTGAGAGGGGAGATGCTTCATCTGGGGCCAAGCCAGCTGGCTTTTCATCCCCCGGTTCTGACAAGATCTTGTGATGAAGGGTGGAATAATAATAATAATAATAGTAGTAGTAGTAGTAGTAGTAGTAATAGTGTTGAAATAGCTGATCAGAAGCAAGGCTGAGAGGAGAGACGCTTCATCTGGGGCCGAGTCAGCTGGCTTTTCATTCCCCCGGTTCCAACAAGATCTTGTGATGAAGGGTGGAATAATAATAATAATAATAATAATAATAATAATAATAATAATAATAATAATAATAATAATAATGTTGAAATAGCTGATCAGAAGTAATAGTGTGAGAAAGGTAAGTTTTTTCAGGGGGTTGGGTCAAAAGAGGGTTCTGAGGAAACATTTCAGTCCCTCTCTAATGTCATTATGATATAAAACATTTAGTGCAGCTTTCATAAATTACTTCATCTGTTATTTCATTATATGAACATATTGATCAGGCTTGGCAATACTCTGGGCAACTCACTATAGCCCAAGGCAAACTTTTCTCCCATTTATTCATATTTATTTTATTAAAACATTTATACCCTGCCCTTTTGGTGCTCCACTTATGACATTTAAAATTACAATTTAATTTATGGAAATCCCGTCCACCAAGGAAACAGGATCAGCTTTAAAAAAAATATTACAAAAATAACCCATCAGATACAGGGCAACTCAGCCAGAAAAACAACAACAACCAATCACTAGAAACTGATGAAAAACTGTGAGTCAGAGGCCAGGTGGACTTCATTAGGTGAGGTGTTTCACAATCTGGGTGCAGACACTAAGAAGACCCTGATTTATGAAAAAAATATTTCTTTAGATGGTTGTTTATTATGCTTGTATGCCACCTGTACAACCTTAGCTCTGAGGGCACTTGTGCGTTGTGGAGTGGGAAGCCACAAGAGAGTAAATATGCCATAAATATGCCATATTCTCACGGGCTTTGCAAAGGCATTTAACTGGGCATTAGAATGTTGAATGAGATGAACCTTTGGTATTGGCAACTGGCCTGGCTTCCCAAGGGAAGGAGTTATGAGGCAGCAGAGAGCTTAGCACCATGCGAGAACAACAATGAAGCCAGTCTGATGATCCCACCAGGACCGACCCAAGACATTTTGCTGCCTGGAGCAAAGGACAAGAAGGTCTCCCCTCCTTCCATATACAGAAGCCAAATAGACTGGCAGCTGAAACTTACTTGTAGCAGAACAGAGACCATCTTAGCCTTGAGTCCTGGGCAACCTGTTCCTTGCCTTGCAGACCTTTTCCCACCTTGCCTGGGAGGGCAGGGACCTGACAGACTCCAGCTACAAAATCTGAGGCTGCTGAACAGATTTTCGGGCTGGGCTATGGTTAAGGGGTTTTTGTTGCTGTTATTGATTGTATCATTGTTTCTATATCTCATGATTTATAAGGTCAATTTGGTTGTGTACTTTTTGGTGTGTTTAATTTATTATGACCAGTGCTTTTTTTCTGCGGGGACGCAGGGGGATGCATACCCCTAAACATTTTGTGAATCTTTGTACTTTTCTCCATTTACTGTATTTATTCTTCCCGATCTCAACTATAAAATGGTGATTTTCTTGAGTCAAAATCATCATCAAACCTTTTTTGGCATCGTTGAGTCAAAACAAGAGTACCCCTAAACATTCATTTCTTTTTAGAAAAAAGCACTGATTATGTCTACTTTTTGGACGTTTCTAATTACCATATTTTTTGCTCTATAAGACTCACTTTTTCCCTCCTAAAAAGTAAGGGGAAATGTGTGTGCGTCTTATAGAGCAAATGCAGGCTGCACAGCTATCACAGAAGCCAGAACAGCAAGAGGGATTGCTGCTTTCATTGTGCAGCAATCCCTCTTGCTGTTCTGGCTTCTCAGATTCAGAATTTTTTTTTTCTTGTTTTCCTCCTCCAAAAACTAGGTGCGTCTTGTGGTCTGGTGCGTCTTACAGAGCGAAAAATACGGTATGTAATTTGTTTCACATTGTAAGCCACCTTGAGTATGGCTTTAACTATGGAAAGGTGGCATACAGATAAGACGAGGATGAGGATGGCATTGCACCCGGGGCATGCAAGGCAGGCTGCATGAGATACACACAGCCCTGCGCTCCAAGACATTGCACTCCCCAGCACCTGCTACCTGAGGCAGCTGCCTCACTCTGCCTTATGGTAGGACCGGTCCTGGCTTCCAGCATGCTTACACCGCACTGACTTCTCTGCCACCTCTCCTTCTTGGTAAGTGGCAGCAATGCTTAGCATTTGGAAAGCAGGTGAACAACTTTGCTCCACTTCTGCTGCCTGCCAACCACGACTGGCCTTTGGTCTGACCCAGCAGGGCTCTTTTAACACGGGAAACAATGGCTTGCTCATTCACACACCTTCAAACCAGGGTTTGGAGGGTCATCAGAACTGAGCATCAATAAATCTGCAGAAGAAAGACTCATAACTTTTCACCAAGTACCCTGTAAAAATGATTTCAATGTAATGCATGATTAAGAAAGTCTGGAGAGAGAAGATAGGAATTTGTGACAGAAATTAGGAAACTTTTGCAAAGCTGTAATTATGGTGTTACCCTGACATAGATGTTAAGCAGTTAAGGGAAAGGCTAGGCTAGTGGAATTAGTGGAATTTTATTTTATTTTTTTTAAAAAAACCCTTTTTAAAATAACAAGCCTAATGTCTGAACTACAATTAACCTTTGAGTCAGCTTTAAAGTCATCACTGGCAAATAAAAATGTGATGGTTTGCAGGGACCACTCAGGAGAGCAATGCCGCAGGACAATTAATATGCAGAAGGCAAAGAGAAATGTATGCAAAATTACAAAGCAGACGGTTGGCCTTCATGTAGACGTAAAAACCTTCCTAACCTCTTTTTCTTAACACCAGCGCTCTCCTAACACAGAAGTTAAGCAGTTAAGGGAAAGATGAGACAAGTGGAATTAACAGTGAAATAAAATAATATATTACAAGAAACTACTCTCAGACCTAGACGATTCAGTGCTGGAGACAGCAAGCATGGCAGACAGAAAAGTCTGATGGACAGTAAGGAGCAGAAAAGCACTTCCCTTAGATGCCACTTATAGGGTTGCCAAGTCAGAAACATCCCAGATATTGAAATATCAGGGTCCAAACCTGAGATCTAGGAGTGGCCAGTGGTGATTTCACAGGGTTGGACCCTGGAGATGGAGGTTAATTGTGAGAATGGTGCAGAGGTGGGCAGACACACACGACCCCCGCGTGTTTATGCTATAAGTTGAAGCCAGCTTGCAAGCTGCATTCACAGTCTTCTTAATTATTATCGGCACTCTCACACACCAGGAGTTTCAAGCCCTCCATCTGCCCCTTGGAGGGGACCAGGCAAACTTGGAGATTTCAGGTCAGACCTGGAGCTCTGGCAACCCTAGTAGTTAGACTTGTAGAGTGAACACAGGTTTAGGGTGTAATGATAATAGGAACCAAAGCACTCAGTGAGTAGGTACACAGGGGAGAGCTATTCAGGAGCACACCAGCAGAGAATCTAAACTTAGGGTGTGCTCACATGACTGCCTCAGAACACAGTGAAGTTTTCCTTCCTTTCTGGTGTGTCTCACAGCTCTTTCTCCTCAGCTGTCCAAATCAGCACGGCTTCATTGGTGTCAGATTTGTTTCTGTCTGTGTACACACCAGGTGTCGTTAATGGCATGGGAATGTCTCTGTCTGCCCTATTGTCAAGAACGGGCCAGCAATAAATCACACAGAGTAAGTGAAGTTAGCTCTTTATTAGAAGAGGTTTGAATCCCAGCGACAGGGTGAGCTCCCGTTCCTCGGTCTCTGCTCCTGCCAACCTAGCAGTTCGAAAGCACATCAAAATGCAAGTAGATAAATAGGTACCACTCTGGCGGGAAGGTAAACGGCATTTCCATGTGCTGCTCTGGTTTGCCAGAAGCGGCTTAGTCATGCTGGCCACATGACCCAGAAGCTGTACGCCGGCTTCCTTGGCCAATTAAGTGAGATCATAGAATCATAGAATCATAGAATCATAGAGTTGGAAGAGACCACAAGGGCCATCGAGTCCAACCCCCTGCCAAGCAGGAAACACCATCAGA
Organism: Podarcis liolepis; assembly: GCF_965112155.1. Classification (NCBI taxonomy): domain Eukaryota; kingdom Metazoa; phylum Chordata; class Lepidosauria; order Squamata; family Lacertidae; genus Podarcis; species Podarcis liolepis. The sequence goes on from NC_139569.1 coordinate 42,127,133, forward strand.
GCACTCCTGACATATGGTTGTCAAGCCTCTGCTTAAAGACCTCCAAAGTAGGAGACTCCACCACACTCCTTGGCAGCAAATTCCACTGTCGAACAGCTCTTACTGTCAGGAAGTTCTTCCTAATGTTTAGGTGGAATCTTCTTTCTTGTAGTTTGGATCCATTGCTCCGTGTCCGCTTCTCTGGAGCAGCAGAAAACAACCTTTCTCCCTCCTCTATGTGACATCCTTTGATATATTTGAACATGGCTATCATATCACCCCTTAACCTCCTCTTCTCCAGGCTAAACATGCCCAGCTCCCTTAGCCGTTCCTCATAAGGCATCGTTTCCAGGCCTTTGACCATTTTGGTTGCCCTCCTCTGGACACGTTCCAGTTTGTCAGTGTCCTTCTTGAATTGTGGTGCCCAGAACTGGACACAGTACTCCAGGTGTGGTCTGACCAGAGCAGAATACAGTGGCACGATTACTTCCCTTGATCTAGATGCTATACTCCTATTGATGCAGCCCAGAATTGCATTGGCTTTTTTAGCTGCCGCGTCACACTGTTGGCTCATGTCAAGTTTGTGGTCAACCAAGACTCCTAGATCCTTTTCACATGTACTGCTCTCAAGCCAGGTGTCACCCATCTTGTATTTGTGCCTCTCATTTTTTTTGCCCAAGTGCAATACTTTACATTTCTCCCTGTTAAAATTCATCTTGTTTGTTTTTGCCCAGTTCTCTAATCTGTCAAGGTCGTTTTGAAGTGTGATCCTGTCCTCTGGGGTGTTAGCCACCCCTCCCAGTTTGGTGTCATCTGCAAATTTGATCAGGATGCCCTTGAGTCCATCATCCAAGTCGTTGATAAAGATGTTGAATAAGACTGGGCCCAAGACAGAACCCTGTGGCACCCCACTAGTCACTCTTCTCCAGGATGAAGAGGAACCATTGATGAGCACCCTTTGGGTTCGGTCAGTCAGCCAGTTACAAATCCACTGAGTGGTAGCATAGTCAAGACCGCATTTTACCAGCTTCTTTACAAGAATATCATGGGGCACCTTGTCAAATGCCTTGCTGAAATCAAGGTAGGCTACATCCACTGCGTTCCCTTCATCTACCAGGCTTGTAATTCTGTCAAAAAACGAGATCAGGTTAGTCTGACATGACTTATTTTTCAGAAATCCATGCTGACTATTGGTGATCACAGCATTCCTTTCTAGGTGCTCACAGACTGTTTGCTTAATGATCTGTTCCAGAATCTTCCCTGCTATTGATGTCAGACTGACTGGGCGGTAATTATTTGGGTCCTCTCTTTTCCCCTTTTTGAAAATAGGGACAACATTTGCCCTCCTCCAGTCTGCCGGGACTTCGCCTGTTCTCCAGGAATTCTCAAAGATGACTGCCAGTGGTTCTGAGATCACATCTGCCAGTTCTTTTAATACTCTTGGATGCAGTTCATCTGGCCCTGGAGACTTGAATACATCTAAACTAGCCAAATATTCTTGTACTATCTCCTTAGTTATTCTGGGCTGTGTTTCCTTTGCTGAATCATTTGCTCCAAATTCTTCAGGTCGGGCATTGTTTTCTTTATCGGAGAAGACTGAGGCAAAGAAGGCATTGAGGAGTTCAGCCCTTTCTGTGTCCCCTGTTTGCATTTCACCATCTTCTCCTATGAGTGACCCCACTGTTTCTTTGTTCTTCCTTTTGCTACGAACATACCCATAAAAGCCTTTTTTGTTGCTTTTAACCTCTCTAGCAAGCCTGAGTTCCTAGCAAGCCTGAGCGCCGCAACCCCAGAGTTGGCCATAACTGGATCTAATGGTGAGGGATGCCTTTACCTTTAGAAGAGGTCTGCTCATGAGTGCCAGGCCTAATGAGCACAGCAACTCTTCTTGGTAGGTCGTGCCCCTAGGAGACTGATGGTCCCTGCCTTCCCACAGCTGCCTAATGCTCCTCTTCTCCTGGGTCCTTCCCAAGAAATCTGAGACCACACTGGCACACCTGCCTTTGCTCCTCCCTCTTCATACCTCTCCTGGTCCTGGGAGGCCAGGCTGGAGGGAGCTTGTTGCAACAGAAAGGGCTGGCTTCTTCACCAGCCTGACTCATCTCTGCCTCTTGGCCTCCCTCCTCTCTGATCCTTCTTCCCCTGGGGATTCCCCAGCAGGTGCCTCCCACCATTGCTCTGCATCCAGCCAGCCCATGACACAAATGCAAAGGTGTTCATACTTCGGCTAGAGACAAATTAAGAATGGCTTAAGGGCACCTCCAATTGGTGTGAAACTGTTATGAGAAACAATGAATCAAACAGTAGTCACTTATAACAAATTACAGGATACATATGCATTTTAGATAATGTTGTGTAAGCACAGATTTTAAATCCCAGTGCTGGAAATGCAGCGAGTGCACAGAAAACAGGAGGGTGAACACATCCCTACAGAAGTAGCCATTTAGTTAATTTTTTTAACAAGATTTACCATATATAACACTTAATAATGTTGTTGTTGTTGTTGTTGTTTAGTCGTTTAGTCGTGTCCGACTCTTCGTGACCCCATGGACCAGAGCACGCCAGGCACTCCTGTCTTCCACTGCCTCTCGCAGTTTGGTCAAACTCATGTTAGTAGCTTCAAGAACACTGTCCAACCATCTCATCCTCTGTCGTCCCCTTCTCCTTGTGCCCTCCATCTTTCCCAGCATCAGGGTCTTTTCCAGGGAGTCTTCTCTTCTCATGAGGTGGCCAAAATATTGGAGTCTCAGCTTCAGGATCTGTCCTTCCAGTGAGCATTCCTGAAAAATGGATAGGTTTGATCTTCTTGCAGTCCATGGGACTCTCACTTAATAATAAAAGAAACCAAAATCCCGGTTTACCAAAAATTGTATAAAATATTTCTTAACAACAAAATAATATCATCAAAATACTGTTAAAATCAACTTTTTAAACACACACACACGTATGTTATAAGATTACATGTCTAAATAATATTATTTTTCAAGATCATTTGTGGAGCCATGCCATTAAGGAAAGTTTTATTGGTATTCAACTAAGTTTTACCCAGAGCAGATCCCTCAAAATTAATAGAGCACAAGAGGCTGTGGCCTTCGGACTGCAAGAAGGTTCATCACCCCTTATTCACAAGATGTTTGAATCCAAGGAATAGCTCTAATAACAAATGCAGTTTGATTATTTGATAAATGGTCATTTGTTTGTCCACTGGAAGGGAAATGTGGATTAAGTCATTGGCAACAGGGAGATTTAACCATATGGAAGTGCCTCTTTGATTCGCTAGAATCTCCTAAGTCTGCATGTGTCAACAAGAAAGTCATGCAAAATACATTATCCAATTAGCCGATGCATATGCTTGCTGGTTCCAATGATCCCAGCTACACATGTAGATGAATTCAACTCTACTATGATAGCGTTCGTAACAGGAATTCTATACACACTTTTGTACTTTCGTATTAAGTAATTTGCAATATAATTTGCAAACAGATGTATCCAGTTCATTTGTGGCACTAGAAATATTAGATGTTGTGGAAATGGGAAAAATCAATTTAGGGTTTTTAAAAGACTGCGGAAACCTATATTGCTTCAGCAAGGCATCAGCTATTCTCAAGCTACATTAATGGAAAGATGGCAACAATCTCCCCCAACCCCTTTATGCAACAAATATAGCCCAATATGTATAATGTTCTACCACCGATCAATCCCAGTGAAAGAACAGGCTGGATGTCAAACCTAACTAGGAATGAATGGAAATATGATAAAAAATTGTCCAGTAGCACCTTAGAGACCAGCTAAGTTTGTTCTGGGTATAAACTTTCATGTGCATGCACACTTCTTCAAGCTTATACCCAGAACAAACTTAGTTGGTCTCTAAGGTGCTACTGGAATATATCTATCTATATCTATCTATCATCTATCTATCTATCATCTATCTATCTATCTATCTATCTATCATCTATCTATCTACCTATCATCTATCTATCTATCTATCTATCTATCTATCTATCTATCTATCTATCATCTATCATCTATCATCTATCATCTATCATCTATCATCTATCATCTATCATCTATCATCTATCATCTATCATCTATCATCTATCATCTATATCTATCATCTATCTATCTATCTATCTATCTATCTATCTATCTATCTATCTATTTCAACTGCATCAGACCAACACGGCTACCTACCTGAATCTAGGAATGAATGGGTCATTAGAGCATATGTTTAATCCAACCTCTTTTCTGTGGATTTGTTTTTAAACACACACAAAATTTTAGCATCTAAATTGTAGGCATGCTACCCCTAAAATGTTTTTTGTACACATTTTTAATGTCTTTTATCTCCAAATTATGCATTTTGCATACATTTCCCTGAAATATGCATTCTGCCCCTATTTTTGTATGCGTTTTTCAACAAAAAGTACACCACAAAATTCAGAGAAATGCAGTCGGATTAACTGCATTCTGATCTGCGGCCCCAATTTGTCACTCCTCCAGGCCTGTGGCAGTTGCTTCAGTTTGCCTAATGAAAGGGCTGGTTCTGTTGCTGAATAAAGCATAGGTTGGCCTTTGGGAACTCTTTGTGGCTTATCTGCATGCCAATGTAAGCAGTGACAGATGTGCAGTAGCGCACAGGGGATAGAACTAGGAAGGAGTACCTGTGTAGTCACAATGTAAGATCAGATCAGTTGTAGCATTCCTAAGCATTTGTTCCCCCTCCCCAAAAGAAATTAAAGAACATTGAGAAATGGAGGTGAGAGCTTGCCATATCCTTTTCAGAAGGAGCTTGGATTTCTAGCTTGGATTTTGCAGAGGTTGAGGGAGTGGTGAAAAGTAGGTTCCGTATAACCCAGTTTGCTTGGATATCTGTAAAGGTCACCTTCAATAAGAGTTGTGCTGCAACCAGCAGGTTTAACCATAAGTTATTATTCTGTCCTGTTTTAAATTAGGGCAAGTGGGACATAGTGTTTTCGCATTGATCAATGACACAGAACAGATTATACTTACCTAAAAAGCCAAACATTTGCAGGAAGATAAATGATCTTCTTTCTCCCTCTCTCCCTCTCTCTTCCTCATCTGGTGGTTTATTTGACTTTATAACATCTTAAAGTGCTTTAAATGTGTAAAGTGGTTTTTGGCTACAGATTAATTCAGGGAGAAGGGGCTTTTGCTGCTTTCATCCTCTCCAGAACATGTGCTTCTGTTCTTTTTGCTGGTTTTTTTTTCTCCCTTCCAATAAAGTGGCTCGGGGTGAGACTGAAAGCCTGAGCTGAGAATGGAAGGCCTGTGTCTTTGACTTTTTTTTTTTTGCAATAAGTGCCGCAGTCTGTAGCACATGATTTCTAACCGTTTCTGCTTCACTTCCTGGTGCTTTCCAGTTCCTGAAGCATTACTTCACAGACTAGTTAGACTTCTGAATTAGCTGGTCTCAGAGCTAGCCTCTTTGGGCTTCTTTAGGTACAATTGTAGGATGTGAAACACAAGAGCAGTCAAGTACAACATTCCTAGAGTAAACATGTTTGCACATGGGGAGGAATGTTTTGTCCAGCCAGCAGGTAAACTTCCTGTTTCCCTCTGGGCTGGGACAGACTTCCTCTGCATGTGACTGGAGGTGGGTGTGGCCTCACCTGTGCAGGTAATGACAAAAGCACAGGGCAGGGCAGCCATCTCTCTCTCTTTTACCACATGCATCGAAGACACAACATCTACTAAGCCAAAGATTCCAGCCAAGAGAGGACAAAGGGACTGTCTTCTTATGAGATAGATTCCAAGTGTATGTTACTTCATTAAGCTAAGTCTGCCTTCTGGGATCTGATTGTGAACAGAATGTGAGTAAACTCTTTTTATACTTTTGTAAAAGGCTGTGTCGTCTCTTATATTTTATGAGGGAATAAGGGGAAAATATCAGAACAGTTATTATAGAGGTTTTAGCGAGCCTGAGCAAACGCATCCATTGCAAAGTTTAAAATAAGGGGAATGTTACTCTGCTGAAATTGTGGAACTTGTTAACACAGGTTGGATAAGGATATAATCAGACAATATATCCTCTCCTGCATCCCTGAACATTCCCACAACAACGATATCACCCCTGTGTCCCTGTCCATAGGGCAGGTACCGTAAGTTGAAGCCTAGCATGGCCTGGGAGAAATTATCCTGTCCATTTTAGGTCTCATGCGCTCTGCTATGAGCTCTCCAAGGTCCTGGATAGTAATAGCATAACCCCTTTTCTATTTTACTGATTATTTATTTGAAATAATTATTGGCTGCCCTTCATCACTGACAATATCAGGGCAATATCTTAAAAAAGCAAAAGGCAAATCAATCAATAGTGAACAAATATATAAAAGCACTAAGAAAACAGAGGTAGCTAAAAAGTGATGTAAATTCATTCCATGGAATGAATGCTCTCCGACTGGTACCAATTCTGACATCCTTTCAGCACCAACTGAAGACATTCCTCTACTTTCATGAATCTGATGGTATGGGGTGGTTTTTACTGTTTTGTATTATTGTCTTTTTTAATTTTTTCAGTTTTTTATCTACTGTAATATGCCTTCATTGGAAAAAAAAAAAGACATTTAAGAAATGTTTTAAAAATGGCTTAGCCATATAGGACTCAGCTACCTGAAAATAAATTCTAGTGAATTTAATAGGACCTGCTTTGGAATAAAGAAGCATAGAATTGTGATATGAGGGTCCTAGCCTGAGTTTCCCAGTTCATTGCAATGAAATTCTGAAGACTTTTGGGGTTATTTCTGCATACAGAGGACAGCAGTGTGTGTGTGTGATATGGTCTGCAGTCTGTGGCAATTGAGACTGGAGCAGAAAAGCTTCAGTGCTTCACAGTGTTTCTGCCCCACTTTTTGTAAAATTGAGGTGCACCAAAAAATGCAAGAGAGAGTTAAAATTATCTGTGTTTTATCAGGCAGGAGCAAAAGTCAGAAATGAGAAGACAGTGGCACGATTAAGCTATTTGAAGTGTTTCTTGTTCTGTTAATGAGGGGTTCATGCAGCTACATCAAATTATACCGGATCTCCGAGATAATGAAACAATCTTAGCTAAAGCGAGACTAATTTTGCCTTCAGTTCGGCTGGTGAGATTGTTCAAAGCCCAATGTGACTAATGCAAAGCAAAATTTAAAGCAACCTCCAGGAATACAATTTTCACCCACTTTTTACAGTTTGGAAACTCCACGTTGGAAATAGGTTTGAACTAGGGCTGTGCACCCGATTGGGCCAAATTCCAAACTGAAACAGGCTGATTTGAGGGGATATGGGCTTCAGCAGAATCAGGCTGGGATAGCCCTGGGTCAGCCCACCCAGAATAATCTGGGGCTGCGAAAGGCAAGGCTGTGGGCTGAGCAGCCAATACAGGACTGGCAGGCAGCCAATACAAAGAACAGCATGGGGTTGTTGGCCAAAAAACATTCCCCACAGCTGGAGAGTGGGAGGTTCAATCCTGCTGTGATGTAGTTGAGATAGGAGGAAGGAGATGTAACAACTCTTCCTTCCTTCCTTTTTTTTTCATTTAAATTTTTATTCAGTTTTCCTTTTACTTATATTGGTTACAACCATAATTACAAATTAACAGTTTTTTGAACCTCCACCAGCACCTCCCTCAATCATCCATTTTTCTTATTTTCCCGCATTTTCTATATAATATTGCCGATTTACCATTAACCTTCACCTCTCTAATTCTGTCTTGCAATATACCTTAAAATATTACAAAGTCTCTTTAAACCCCACTAGCGTTGTTTGTTGATCACATATAGTTTCCAGATATTCCGTAAACTTTCCCCAGTCCTCGATGAATTTTTGATCTTTCTGATATCTTATTCCTTCCTGACTCTATTTAGGAGTGGCCCCTGAATTGATCTGGACCAACGGACTAGGTCAGGTTAGCCCAGATCAGTCTGAGTTGGGTCTGGGCTGATCTGAAGCTGTGATTGGAGTGGAGGCATGCACATACATCGTTTGAAACAGGCATGGCTAACCATGAACCAGCGCTGGCTCAGCAAGTCAAGGGTAGTGGCCCACCAGACCCACAGCTTGGTGTAAGTGGTGAAGAGGTAAATCCCTCTTTCTCCTCTTCAGAGTTCTCCTGTCTCGTGAAAGTAGATTAGTTAGATCCAAACTGGGAGAATACAGGAGACAGAGAAAATTCGTAAGCTTGGAGCACAAGTGTTACCTGCTGTGCAACCTGGACAAAAGCTGGGCAAAATATTTTGAAATGATGAAGTGTTCATATGGCTTCAACACTACAAAACCCATGAATTACTGTGACAAAAGCAAGCCATGAAACTTGCACGACAACATCTTAGCCCAAATTAAATCAATCAACGGCCTCCATTTTGCTGCTTTCTACAGAGCATGGCTGAGTGATTTGAACCCAGGACTCACTAGTTCTAGTTCAAAACTCTAACCACTACACCACAGTTGCCACAACCTCCACTGACTTCTGAAAAAGTCAGTGGTCATGGTCACAAGCTGTGTCCATCTAGTGTAAATTTGTCTTAACGGTACAAAAATAATGAACACGTTTAGTAGCTCCGCCACATCTGTCAAAGAACGATCTCATGGGGAGATTAATTTGCAAGCATTAATTAATTGTGCTTCCCAAGATCATTTAAAAACAACAAAAATACGACATGTAAATAAATGTGAAAAGATCATGTTTGCCAACTTAATTTGTGCCTTGTATTCTGAAGAGACTTTTAACAACTGGATATAAGTCCCAGAAAATAGGTTTGTAATTTGAAACACTGACAGATCCTTTATTTTAGTGCAGCTAACAAGTGCGGTTCTAATTTATTTACATAAAAAAAAGTTGGGAGGAAGCAGTAATTGTGCTTTATGTACTGTGCCGTAAGCAGCAGAAGCAGCATATTAAACAAAAAGACAGCCAACATGTTCAAGGAGTTGAAACACCTACCTTTGAGGCTACGGTATTTGGAAAGTTGTAGGTGTTGTTTTTTAAGACAGTTGGGGGGAGGGAGGCGTTGTCAGGAGCTCACCCTACTCTCGAGTAGGACCCTGGCAGAGACACATGCCCAACTGGCATGTTCCCTCCCTCCTGATCAATCGTTCGGGAGCTTCAAAAGCTTTCTTCCGCCCGAACATCACAGCGACTGATGCCAACAGACATCGGCACACTTAGGGATCCACAGAGTCTTGGCAGCTTGCGTGACAGACCTCAGCAACTCAGCATTTTGACTAATCTACTTTATTTACATATAAACATACACGGAGCACTGCAACATGGCTCCCTCCCTCTCTCTCTTTTTTAATAATATTTATTACTTTTACAACAATTTAAACACTTACAAAAGAAAAGACAAAGAAAAAACAATACATTATAATACAAAAACACTACATAAAAATTAACAAAACAAAACAAAAACACTTTAAAAACACATCAAAAGAAAGAAGAAAAGAAAAAAAAGAAAAAACTTCCAATATCTTATCTTTCTTTCCCATATTTCCACGACCTCCTCACACCTCCCTTTTTGTATTCCACTTCTATTAATTATTTCAGCAATTCCTTACCATTTTCCCCTGTTTTCTATGCTATAATTATCTTAACACCTTTTAACCTTATTTTCCTTTAATACTCTATTAATCTATTTATACTTAATTCCTTATAACATTTCTACTGAAGCCATATAATTTCATTCCAACATTCTTCTAACATTCATTAATTTTACAATATTTCTATAAATAGTCTTTAAACTTTTCCCAGTCTTCTTCCACCGACTCTTCTCCCTGGTCTCGGATCTTGCCAGTCTTTTCCGCCAATTCCGTCAAGTCCATCAACTTCATCTGCCATTATCCAACACTTCAGTGCTTTTAAAAAACAGCCATTCTCTCAGCCAGCAAAAAGCAGATGATTCACAACAAAGTTTAGGTGTCTGGCAGGGCTGTTCCACCTCCTTCTTTAGCATCCGTCAATATCTTAAGTTTTACTCGAGGCTTCCTGCCCTGCCAAACCAATCTTGGAACATCCCTCTGCCACCTCCTGAAACAATCCCTCCCGTCCAAAACTTGCACTTTTTGGCACAAAAGCAACATCCCCGGCAACACAGCAACCCTCATCCCCACCACAACAGCTCGGCCCAACCATAACAACTTCAGATTTGTCCATATTTCCCAATCCCCCTTCTCTTCAATCCAACGTCCTTCACAGTTACCCTTAAGTAAATTCACATTTTTGGCGGTCCTACTGACCCCCCAAAATCTCTCTTTCTCAGCCGATGTTGATCCTATCTCCTCCTGAAGGTCTGTCAAACTTTCCTTTCCCAGTTCTGGTGGGGTTCTGATCCTCAAATTCATCTGTTTTTCTTTAAGCTCCATCATAGCAAATGTCAGCTTATATTCGTCAAGTTGCATTTGAATGTATGGGGCTCTCTCACACGCCAATTGTGTTGTTTTACATTCAGCAGCAAAGATTTTCTCCCTGACTTCATCTGCAGTTTGCCGTATTAAAGTAGATTCCTGTGTCAATTTCTGGGTGGTTTCTGTGTTGGTGTTCACCTTTTGTCCCAGATTATTTAAACTTTCTACAATTAAATCAATTTTATTATTTGCAGCGTCCACTGTCACATTCATCACTTCTGTTTTCTTGTGAAGCTGTTCCAGCGAGTCATTTATTTTCAATAATATGACCACTAAGGCCTCTTCTGTTGACATTTCATCTGTTCTTTCCTTTCCGTTTGCCATAACACTTAAGAGGTTCAAGGTCAATCCCAGAGTCACACAGTTTTTATCTTGCAACTGGAGACTCCCCTAGCCCAGCTCTTATAAAGTAACCATTTTCAGAAACTTCCACTAGTGGGAAACAGTTTCTATTTATAATAGCAAGAATGTCACCTTTAAGCACAACTCGTACAATCCAAAGTTAGTTTCAGTTTTCAGTTACTTTATTACTCCTTTTTAGAAGCAGCCGGAGACAGTAGAGACAATGTATCTCTCTTATTCTGCTAGCTGTCAAGGAACGTTCTAAGTGCTGTCAATGGACATTCCAAAACGTCAGTCCTACTAGCAGCCCATTTCCAGGGTCAGAGCGGCAGTATTTTAACTCTCTTTACTCTCTCCTGCAAGCATACACAGTCCACAACTCCTCCCCCCCTCTTCTCCTGCCTCCAAGGGGGATTTTATACTCTTTACCGATGGAAATTTAATCTTTTACAAAAGGCTTTCCAAGACTTCAGCTTACAGACTCCTTGCCTCAGTCTATTTACAAATAGGGAAGGTGGACTTCCTGTTTTGAACCTCCCCGTTTCAATGCCAAATTAAACTTTTAAAATCCAATTCTCTCGTATCAGCTCTACTCACGGGTAATTACTTTGGAGTCAAATTGTCCACAGGAAAAAGTCAGTGCTCTCCGGCAACAGCTATGCGGCTTCGCTCCGTGGAAGAAGCAGACGATTCGAAGCACCGCGCCACTCACCCCACGTCACTCCGGGTCCCCGAAATTGGGTTCCCCCGCGAGTACGGGAGGCGCAAAAGGTGCCCGCCGAATCCCACGTTCACAGGCTTCTCCCGCCTGTGATTTTTACGGGTCTCCGCCTTCGCCACGGCGGTACAGACCCAAATTCCCATGGGGCAAATTCCTCCCGGTCAGAGGAATTCAGCCATTACCGGAGGCACCTCCCCGGAAGTCATGGCTCCCTCTCTCTCTAGCATCAGACAGCAGAGAGAAAGAACAAAGGGCAATAGTCCCGCTTCACGGAACACAGTAACACGAACATCCTGTCTCCGTCACTTCCCACTTTGTGGAGGCAAAACATACACCGTCATGTGATAGACAACAATCCCATGACTGCAATCACGGAGCAGGAATTCTAACAAGCATTACAAAGTTGATTAAAAAAATTATACACACAGCCTGGATAGCTCAGTTGGTTAGACCATGGTGCTGATAACGCCAAGGTTGCAGGTTCAATCACTGTATTGGCTAGCTACGTATTCCTGCACTGCAGGGGGTTGGACTAGATGATCGTCAAGGTCCCTTCCAACTCTACAGTGCTATGTGCTATGCTAGGAGAAAGTGAATGTTGGGAAGAGTTTTACATGCACACTGGGGCAGATGGGAATCGATGTTGACGATACCTGGGTACCCAGAGTTTGGAGAATGTTGTCCTAGTCTGCTGAATTGTCACAGGGAGATGCAAATACCAGAACCCTGCAGAGAAACAACTCTGGCCTTTCCAGAAGAGCTTTGTCTTCTGGAGTCAGATGTCCTCATCAGGTTGATTTGAGGATAAAATGAGTCGACCACCATCTGTATCACCCTGAGATAGTTCCAAGGATGCAAATATAGCAAGCAGAGGTTGGATCAGGCTGCATTGGTGCCTACACTGGCATTGCTTGCAGACCCAAACTCAAGACCTCTCACCGGTTGGATGCTTTCTCCACTGGGAATATGTGCACAGCAAAGCTCACAGCAAAGCAGCATCTCTAGGGTCAGAAGAAGTCTAGGTTCGTGCCTGCAACCACACAATAAAGATCAGGCCTGGGCAGAAGTCCTTGCAAGAGGTCTTCCACCTGATGGCTAGATGTGGTTTCATGGACAGAGCACGTCTTTGTTTTCTTTTTCCATGTGCATATGGGCAGTGAAATGGAAGTGTATTCCCACCCCCCTGAATCCTTAAGCATCATTTGCATGCACTGTAAGGTCTGTGCCTGTAAATTTAACCTTGAAACTTCCCATGAGATAAGCTTTCACTCCTTATTATTTTTAGAACTTGACAAATTGAACAAAACAGTTATAATGAATCTTCAGCAGTGCAGCTGCAAATTAGTTAACCTAATTATTACCTCTATAAATCCTGTATGTGTCGTTGGTACATGACCCATCGTAAATGTCAACAGTGTAAACCCCCTTGCAAATGAATTGGAGACAAGCGAGACCTTAGTGCCCTTCTACAGCACTCATCTTCTAAAGCAAAATTTGAGAATCTGGAAGATTTATACTCAGGTAAGCCAAGCTGTAAAGCCAGGGACATTTCCCAGGGGTTTTTACACATCTGTCGAGTTGCCACTGAATTTCAGCTAAAGTAAATTTATACGGTCTTGCCGGGGTCAAACATCTGTGGGAACTGTGAGGAAATTTTAGGGTCCCCCCCCCCTCCAAATGATCCATCCACCTGGATTGCAATTGCCTCACAAATCACTCTCAATGCTGAAACAAGTAAATTAAAATGCTTCAAAACCCAAGGGATGTTACCTGCAGGAATTGGCAAATCTGACACTTTCTGTTTCTCTCAGTTTCTTAAGTTCAGTTCTCAACACTTTCACATCGTGATTTCTTTTTAAAGTTTTCCTCAAAAGTCACCTGCATTTTAAAGCAATTTTTTCCCTAATATAGTTTTCTATGCAATTTGGCTAATGTACACATGCTTGCAAAAGAATTGTCCCTAATCCCATTTGTTCGTGCCATTTCCACTAATGTATGTGGGTTTTTGGGGATGTGGGTGGCGCTGTGCGTTAAACCACAGAGCCTAGGACTTGCCAATCAAAAGGTCAGTGGTTCGAATCCCCATGACAGGGTGAGTTCCTGTCGCTCGGTCCCTGCTCCTGCCCACCTAGCAGTTTGAAAGCACGTCAAAGTGCAAATAGATAAATAGGTACTGCTCCGGCAGGAAGGTAAACGGCGTTTCCGTGCACTGCTCTGGTTCGCTAGAAGCGGCTTAGTCATGCTGGCCACATGACCCGGAAGCTGTACGCCGGCTCCCTTGGCCAATAAAGCGAGATGAGCGCCGCAACTCCAGAGTCGGTCACGACTGGACCTAATGGTCAGGGGTCCCTTTACCCTTTACCTTTATGTGGGTTTTTAATTCTGTACTTTGTGACCTTCTGATCAGCAAGCCCAAGTGGCTCAGTGGTTTAGACCACAACGCCACCCAACTCCCCTTGTTGAAACCAGTAGCAGTTGGTGGGGTGGCACAGGGTGGGGCACTGTTGCTCTCCCAGTTTCCCAACACAGTGGGTCACTGGTGCTTGCTGAGAGGGAGAGAGGTGGGTTGTGACATGGGGAGCTTGGCCTGGTGCAGCATATTGTGGTGGGTGTGTTGGACTGGCTCTCTTGCGTGTCGAGGTCCCCAAGCCACCCCTCAAAATAACTCACACATAATTTTTGTTTAAGGTTTTTGGCATAATTTTGGCCACAACTTTATTAAAATACATATCTGTGAGTGGTTGCTTAGGCATTGGTTAAGACTATCTGTCCCACCGCCTGGGACAGAACTGACTTCCGAACTCCCTCGGAATCCAGTGAAGGGAAAACAATATTGGGGAGCAATGGAGCTGAGTCACAGGCCCTCACTGCTCACCTACATGCTCCCCAGGGCTTGCCAGCCCTAGCCCCATTTCAGGGATTCGGATGAAATCGTGGCAAGCCCCTGGATTCCTTTAATGGAATTCCCTTCCGCACCAGCATTGGAGGGGCAGGCCCAGCCCATCCTTACCCCTCCTCCAACCAATTTATAACCAATGCCTAACCGCAACCTTACAAGTTGTGATGATTTGCTACGCAGTAGGCAAAAAACAAATGGCTCAGCCAATCACCCATATGGACAAAATTCCTATCAGGCCCCTGCCCCTACAGCAGACGACCCCATGACAGGCATAGCAAGGTCAACCAAAACACCCTGAACTCAGGGCGGGCGGGCGGGTGATCCAATGCACTCAGCGAAAGAGAAAGCAATAAGCTGAGTGCCCCAGTATTTAAAACCTTTGATCCCACCCACCACATTGCAACATGCAATTTGCCCCAGCAACCAAGCCATCCAATCATTGCCCCAGGTCAGCATATTCAACCCTGCCTTGCAACAGAGGGATGGCTCGGCGGACCCCACCACAACACGTGCTCTCATTTCAGGGAGAACATGCTTTGCCACCTGCCACACCAAGTCAAGCTTTCCACTTTGTCACCCCTCTCCCCTTCCTCCATTAAGTGCCAGCGGATTGCTGTGGGGGGAAGCCATAAGAGCCATGGTCCTCCAGTCATGCCATCCCACCAGCTGCTACTGATGCCAACCAACAGGCTCTCTGCTTAACAAAACAAAGGAAAAGAAGCCGTTTGTATGGTTATTAGGAGCCCAAAGCCTGTCAAGATTGTGCCCGGTATAAAATCAAGACCGAAAAGATCAATGGTTTAGCCAATACAAAATAGAGCAAATTTGACATTACAAAAAGGAAAGCATCTTGACTTAAATACATAAGTACAAATCATAAAGAGAGTTAACAGACTATAAAGTTCCATCTGCTGGTTCAGCTCATATTGCACTCCAAAGAGGCTTGGAAGTCTGGCTTAAAAACACACTTTGTGGGGAAAGAGGGTCTTCTCACCAGGATAGATAGCTTACAACCAGCTTCTCTTCTCTACTCCAGGAGAGACTAACAGCTGCAAAAGGGGAAATGCTGGAGAAGGCAATAATGGGCGAGAACCTCTTCCCGGAAGCTTCAGCTGCTGCTGCTGCAGGTCTAACTGCACTTGGTCCCCATCTTCCCGGTGCCACTTCTCCTGTCTGGTCGGACCTTTGGTGGTCCACAGCAGCACCCGGAAAGTAGCAGAAGGAAAGACTAAAGTTGGCCAGTCCAAATCACTGGTCCTATATAAGAAGTATCCTAGGGTTGTGCTGCCCCACTTTGTATAGCCATATTGATACCATCTCTAGAAAGCCATCCTTCTGCCTGTATCAGACCACATTATCTGCCTCTGGTCTCTTTGCTACTTGACCATCTTGGAAGAGTTTTGGTCCTTCAGACTCATTTGTCACTTTTGGACCTGACCTTGCTGAATCCCTCCAGGCCTCACTGCATCCTGATTTGAAATAATCAGGGATGTAAGACCACGGATCACATCCAATTATGTTGTACTCAGAGTAGACCCTCTGAAATTAATGCACCTTAGTCATATCCATTCATTTTAATGAGTTTAATCTGATGAAAACCCTACAGCCCTACTTTAGTATTTCAAAGCATTTAGTCTTTTAAAAAACTCTGAAGGGTTGTACAACATAAAAACAGGAAACGATACCATTAAACAAAAATAAATTGTAAGATTAAAAAAATAAAACCAGTAAAATAATGGTAAAATAGTATATAAAAATAGGATTTCAGGGGATGCAAAGATACAAAAACCGCGTTCAGTCTTATTGGTCAGGGAAAGCCTTGCAAAAAGATGTATCAAGGTGTTTGGCATAACTGATCGTTGCTGCTTCATGTATGGCAGAGAAAATGGCATTCCACAGTACAGAGGCAGTTGCAGAAAATGCCCTTTTTGGAGGTCACTGTGACGTTAACATATGAGAGTGCTGGAGGTGAAACAAGTTACCCAATCAGAACCCAGGGGGTGGAGTCAGAGGGACTATAAAACCAGCTATGGGAGTGGCAAAGGGAGGAGTTCGTTGGGAGTTGGGTGGTTGGTTGGAGTGGGAGTGAATTGGGATAGAGTCTGTGGGGAGATTGAGTTAGTGTAGAGAAATAAGCTGAGTCAGGAACAGTTAGGGGCTAGGAAGACAAGTAAATATCTGAGAGGTGATTTGGTGAGTGAGAGCAGGTAGCGGAAGTTATAGGTCTGGATAGGCAACCCATGATTGTAATTGACCGATAATGAAACCACACGCTTGTTAAACTGCAATAAATAAACAGAAGTTTATGTTCCAATTTAACCCTGATTGGACTCAGTATTGTACCAGGTAGGGCCTGGGTGGTGGCAGCGAGAAATAAAGTGGTGGCACAGGGATCAATAGACAGTGAAATGTCCGGGGACCCTGTGTGATTGCCACAGTCACCACCCTATGATATTCTGTAGGGTGCGATACCATGAGATGATCTAAGTAACTATAGGTGTCTATACTGGGGCAGGCAGCATGGGTGCCAACTTGAATAAAATCTTGGTGGGACCCAGTTAAGCCCCGCACCACATAATCGATCACAAGACATGTCAAACACACACCATTTGAATGCTACTGCCCATTTATTGGGGGGGGGGGCAAAGGGACCTCAGCCCCTAGGATTTGGCTTCTAGGGTAGACAGACTTTCAGGTAACCTGGCCCTGAGATGTTCAGGGCTTTGGACAGAAACTCAGATATGGCCTACTACCCAACCCTTAGTTTTTCGTTGTTGCTGGTCACTGAGTTGTGCACCAGCACTAACAAGAGTGAAGTGTGTGTGTGTGTGTGTGTGTGAAGATGTTTTGTAGCCTATTTAGGTGACATGTCATTCATAACACAGAGGACTTTTTTTAAATCCAAGATGCTACTTTTCCTTCTTTGATGTCTTTAAATAGGTTTTCAGTCTGGCTGGCACTGAAGTCAACACCCCTGGAGTTGTGACAGGGAGGAAATGGATGTAGAACCAAACAGTTCCACAGCCTCAGATTAGGAGTAGCATTAAAGTCCCAACTTATTATTTAGCATGCATTGTAGTCCCGGGGCTCGTTCAGTTGAGCCTCTGATCTGAGTGCCATTTGCAATGCACACCTTGACGACACATCAATATCCTGTAGGAACCTTTCATCTAGCTGGCAAAATTTAGGGAGCGAAAAGCAGCCCCTGTAAACTAGCAAAGGAGACTCTAGCCAGCACATATGTTACTCTCAGTGTTGCTTAGCAACACTAGTCAGCATGAGGACATGTTAAACAAACTTCCATAATCAAAAGTAAGGCAGTATACATTTGAAGCAGTATCATACCGCTCACTGAGCTCTAATTCCCAGTTCCCTGGGAAGAAAGTTTGATTGATAAGCTACTCTGAGAACTGAAGCTCTAAGAGGGCAACAGGGGTCACCTGACATCTCTCAGCACGCTTAACAAACTACACTTCCCAGGATTCACTGGGGGAATCCATTACTGTTTAAAGTGGTATGATACTGCCTTAAGTGGATGGGGCCTAGGGCAAGTAAGGCTAGCCTATGACACTTCAGTGTGTCAAAGTCAGGCTATCCAAAAGTCAGAGTCCATCAATTTATGTGGGACGTGATGTACTTGGAAGGTCTTCTCAACAAGGGGGATTAAATTGGAAGGACACTGTGGAGGAGCACAGCACAGCTTGGTTTGCCCTCAATGCAGGGGTGGGGTCTGAGTCCAAATGTGACTCTCCAATGGTCTTGGGGCTCTTCCCACATTCTTGTAGTTTTGCACCCTCCTTGCATGTTTTTCTACAGGATGGAATATGTCTTAGAACCGTGGCAACGCCCTATGCTTGCCTGGATGGAGAATAAAACAGTTTATGTGTAGAAAATAGCTCACTGTATACAAGTAAAATTAACATTTTTTGTTTCCCTCACTTTAGTTTCACTGGCATGTGGTTCCCAGAAAGCTGAATGGCACCCACCAGGGGCAACAGACTTTCTGTTCTTATGCTGCCGTGGGGCTCTCAAGGGATGTTTATGGAAGGGGCATCCAGTGTCAGTTTGCATTTCTTGGTGCAGAAAGTATTGGTCTGATTTGTAGAGATTTTTCCTTTTCTAATTCATTCAAGAGGGTTCTGGAAGCTTCTCCGTGTGCAAGAAGCAAGCAGAAGGTTCATGATGTTTGGGTTATACCTTCAGAGAAGCTGAGTACAGCTGGCTTAAACTGGTTCTGTTATCTCTTTTGTCAAGGTCATGCTGACTAGAATAATAAGGCCAGAAGGAGCCTGGGTTTCACGTTCTCTTTCTATCTCTCTTCCTTCTGGTGCGGTGATTCTGTACATAGTATGCTTAATGTTAAGGTTTAGTCTGGTTATAAGTTATTGTAAGCTTAAGTTAAGTCTGCTGCAACTGGATTTCTTAAGGACAGTGCCAATCCTGAATGTATTAGATTTGTGACCATCAAGCTCATTTGCCTTCAGTAGCAGTAACACTCTGCTGGATGAAATACAATTGCCTCTGGTCTATTTTTGGGGGAATCCTGCAACGTGTATAAGTTTTTACTCTGCTAACTATACATTTTAATTTTAATGTATTTTCCATCTTTGTTGGAAGCTGCCCAGAGTGGCTGGGGAAACCCAGCCAGATGGGCGGGGTACAAATAAATTATTATTATTATTATTATTATTATTATTATTATTATTATCTGCTCTGGATCAATATGGAGCAGAATTTCCATGACATAAAGTGTTCTGGGGAGGAGGACTTGAAATGCCTTTCAATTTTAGAAGGATCTGGGCCAAGCCAAGATAAGGTGGCTCTACTATTAAGGTTGAGTGAGGGCACCATTTCAAACAGCCAATTCTGGGTGGCTTGGAAGGGCTGCAAAATACTGTATTTATTTCTTTTCTGTTAGGGAAGGGGAGATATGCCAATGGGATTTTCTACCTACTGTGATGGAATGACTTGGCTCAGTACTGCAGAGTGCTGCAGGCAGCGAAACATCTTCGCCAGGTACCAATAATCAAACTCAAGCAATGGAGCCAGGCAAGTTTGAAAAGGAGATTCTACCTTCTAGCAGCACAATATCTGCTCCCGTGAAAATGCTTTGGTTCCTTCCAACTTGCTTTGCATAAGTGAATTATCACTGCACACCACGAAGGGGAAGCAAACTCTCCGTGTGTTGATTTGCATGAAGGTTGCTCAGGGACGACATGACGCAAACATTCCAGAAGGCAGAAGCTGTTGAGACGGAAAGCCTTGTAAACAGTTACATTGATGTTACTGACTCAACAGTGATGGTGATGAGTGGCAAATATCTCAACGGTTGAGATTAATTTCTCTTTTAATTTCCCAAACGGGAGGTGGAATAGTGCACACAGTTGGCATGAACTTTTGGAGAGGTTCAATCTCAAACATCTCCAACCAAAACGATCTTGGAGGTCAGGGTTCGAAGACACTGCCAATCAGGGCAGACAGCACTGGGCTATGTGCACAGAATTGGTCAATTTAGGTTTTTCTTGGGTTTGCATTTTCCCCAATCTTAAATTCAGTTCTCTTAAATTCGATTCAGTTCACATTGCAAGGCAAATTTACCTTATCCAGACTTTCCAAAACAGCAGGTGAACTGAAATATAGCCAACCTTCGAAATGGACCCTTTACTTTATTTTGCAATATAGTTCTCCAGCCAGGTAATATATTTACAAAAAATAATATACAAGGGTAAAAAGGTAAAGGGACCCCTGACCATTAGGTCCAGTCGTGACTGACTCTGAGGTTGCGGCGCTCATCTCACTTTACTGGCCGAGGGAGCCGGCTTACAGCGCACGAAAACGCCATTTACCTTTCCGCTGGAGCAGTAACTATTTATCTACTTGCACTTTGAGGTGCTTTCGAACTGCTAGGTTGGCAGGAGCAGGGACCGAGCAATGGGAGCTCACCCCGTTGTGGGGATTCGAACCGCCAACCTTCTGATTGGCAAGTCCTAGGCTCTGTGGTTTAACCCACAGCGCCACCTGCGTCCTTAGGATACAAGGGTAAAGTGTGCCTACAAATGCATATATTAGTGAAAATAAAATACAAAATGCATTACATTAGGGAAAAGTGTTTTGTAAAAATTTGCACATTAGTAAAAATTGCATTTAAAAATGTGTATACAGTATTAGGGAAATACAAATTAAAAGACTGTTGGATTTTCTTAAGGATTTTTTTTAAAAAAATGAAAACCAATAGGAAAATTTAGAGAACTGAACTGAAGGATGGAAAAATTAGAAAATGAGAGAAACTGAAATATGCAGATTTACCCATCCTAACTGTGGTCGTATCAGAATGAAGAAAAGTTTCATTTTCTTTCTTCTTAGGCTCAGAAATAGCTTCTGGTTTTCCACATGTGCAGATTCAGATATTGCATTGCTTCACCACAGACATTATTTTTACCCCTCCTCTATAAAAAAAAGTAATAAAGGGCTAACACTACTATTTTCATTATAAACTGAGATTCTATCAAAGATAAATACATCGCAGAACATGCCTTTATCAATGGAAGAGAAAAATAAGTTTTGAAGATGATGAATAGATGGAACCCAAAGCTATATGGGTAGGCAGGAATTAAGTGGGGTTATATTGCCCCTAATTTTATTACTCCAGAAGTTAATAAAGAAAGCCCATATTTCTGTAAATATATCTTCATGCTGGCTGCTTAATGTTCATCTCTGGTATGCTAACTTAGTCATTATGGCAATTTCCCTTATCTTCTGCAGCCATTCTTTTAAAGAGAGAATTATTTTTTCTTTCCAGCTTTGGATGACACCTCCTGTTAGTAAACTGGCCATTAATTGTATGTCTACATTTTTGTTTCTGTTTCTAATATACCCAGAATTGTAGTTTTCAGACTCCTCAAGAATCATTACATATGCTCACTAAAGAGGTTCCCTCTGTGATTTATGACTTAGCACTATTAAAATCAAGTCATTAATAAAGTAGTTGTAATATATAGATGATCCACTCACTCTCAGAGAACTTGGTTTATTGATTATTTGGCTTTTCAGAGGTCTCTTGGCAGTGTTTCCTGTCTGCTGCTATTATTATTATTATTATTATTATTATTATTATTATTATTATTATTATTATTATTGGGGTGGGATAGGCCTTTTGCTCTGAAAATCACATCCTTGTATCATCTAGGGATAGAAGGAACTGTCCATTTCAATTCTCTGAATTTCTCATTTCCCCAGTCTTCAATTCAGTTCTCCACATTTTGCAGGAATTTGTGGATTTAAAGAAGTCATAAAGATCCACCAGCATTTTAACATGATTTTTTTCCCAATAAACACATTTCTGTGTGTAGTTTAGCAGCTCGTTTCTCTAATACAATGCATGTTTGGAGCTTATTTCATGAACGGATCTTCAGTACAGATGGATGGATGAAACAACCAGGTTGCACATCACAGCCCTTTGACTGTTTATGTGCCAACATTTTTGGAGCATGGGAACAGCTAGTGGCTCAGATAACATGCACTAAAATGCACGTTCTTGTTGAGCTTTACATAGCCACATTACTATAGCTGTATGCATCTGAAGGCATCGGTTTAAATTCAATTTCAGAAACCAAGAGACCAGTTGTCTGTATTTCCCAGCTGTTTTTTCTCTTTCAGCTGTCCAAAGGACATTTTTAACGGCTTTTCTATTAGGGAGGGAATAGCCCAGCCTGTGACATGTTTCTGGACAGTAGCAAGCTGTACTAAGCTGCAAAGATAATTGCCTGGCACCCAAGACTTGGGTTACTGTTTCTTTGCAGAAATTGTTATATATCTATGCACAGTAATATTTCGGAAGGGAATGGCAAGAGCAAGTCCTTAGCAGTGATCTGAGTGCTGGAAAGGCTGCTGGAAAGCAACGTAACTGGCATTAGTACATTTTCTTAGCAACTCTTTCACACACCAGATGCTAGTGGCCTGGCAGCTGGATGCAACGGTGAACAGGGAACGTTACATTTCTGTGCAAAACTGTCTCCCTGCAAAAACAGGGAGAAGCTAACAACATCTAGCCATTCTAGGCTTTCATCTCCCATGCACTGATGTTGTTCTGCATCAAACAAAATTCCTTGGTCTAATTCTGAGAGGAAGGGGTATGTTCTACCTCTGGCCCTGAGCACCAGATGCTGGGAATCACAAGTGGGGAGAGTGCTGTTGCACTCAGGTCCTGCATTTTGGCTTTGAGCTGACATTTGGTTGGCCATTGGACCTGATCCAGCAGGACGTTTCTTATATTCTGAGATAAAAAAGGAACATGCTAAGGGTATGCATAGGACCCCAGTTTAAGCTTTGGTCTGTATAAGTGGGTTAAAAAAAACAACCAAAAACTGGTCTGTTTCCGAGTTGCTCTGTGCTCTCTTCACTTTGATCTGTGTATTTGTATTCTGAAATGAAACTGTTTTTCCCATTCACTATAATGGTGGGTGTGGGTGTAAACATGGCTATAAGATTTTTCCTTTTTGGCCAAAGTGGATGAAATTAGCAGACAAAGGAGCCGCTCCAGGATGGATCAAGTCTGCCAAATTGCAGACAAATAGTTCTAGGGGGAAGTAAAGGGGATTCACTTTCCTACACAACCCCTTATGAAGGGCAAGGAGTGGGGTGGTGATTTCTCCCTTACTTGTCTTATAATAATTAAGAGGTGGTCAAGTTCTGTGTGTTCTTGCTTTGGCAAAATGCACTGAGCCCACCCCACTCCCCTTTGTATTCCTCAGCAATATCTGAAATTAATTCCTTCTTGACTGCACACATTCATTCTTTACAGTGCAGAATCCAAATGTTGGTTGTTATTTCAAATCACGTATAGAATTCGAGATCGGCTGCTGGCAAGTGTGTATGTTTTTGGATGCAAGGTTAGTTTTTCAATTACGTTTGCACAAGCTAAGCTTGAGCAATGGGACGCTCAAATGTGAGAGCTGCAATCATGATCAAATCCAAGCTGCCTTTCGGATTTAAATAATGAGAATGGGGCATGCCAGCTAATGCTGCACAGCTCTGCCGCAGTGCTGGGCACGTTTACTTGGGAGAGGATCAGATTGTTCCTCAAGATACAAGAAAGACTGAGTAAGACAGCTGGATACAGGCTGGTTTTAGTGACCTGAGTTGGCATTTCCATGCATACATACATCATTTTATTTGTAAGCCACCTTTCCATTGTTCAAACCATGCTCAAGGTGGCTTACAGCATGAAAAAAAATACCGTATTTTTCGCTCTATAGGACGCACCCGACCATAGGAAGCACCTTGTTTTAGACGGGGAGAACAAGAAAAAAAAATCTCCCCCTCTCTGCACAGCGCCCCTTCAGCGAAGCGGCAGGAGAAATGGAGCCCCTTCCATTTCTCCTGCCGCTTCGCTGAAGGGGCGCTGCGCCTTAGCTGAAGGGGCACCTACCCTTCAGCGAAAGGAACCCAGAGCCTCCAGAGGCTTCAGACGGCTATCTTTGAAGCCTGGAGAGTGAGAGGGGTCGGTGCACACCTCCAGGCTTCAGTGAAGGCAACCCGAAGCCTCCGGAGCGTGGTGGGAGCGCTCCCACTGCGCTTCGGAGGCTTTGCGTTGCTATCGCTGAAGCCAAGGAGCCTGCATTCGCTCCATAAGACGCACACACATTTCCCCTTAATTTTTGGAGGGGAAAATGTGCGTCTTATAGAACGGAAAATACGGTACATAACTGTAACATAACAGAAGTATTCAAAACAACAACAGCAACAAAAGGTACACAACCAAATCAAACTATTTCCACATAGATCACAAGAAGATCTAAAATAAAAATACGGAAAATTAATATCAATGACAGCAACATTGCCCCCCTGAAAACCCCACTAAACCATACCTCAGCTCTAGAGTCTGTTTAGCAGCCTCAGCTTTTGTAACTAGGGTCCTGCCCTCCCCGGCTAGGTGGAAAAAAGCCTGCAAGGTCTTCCAGAACTCACAGCCAAGATGATCTCTGGACTCTTCAGCAATGTGGCTCTCAATGCTTCACTATCTGGCCCTTGGTCTACCCACAAGCCACACCGCTTACCTGCCTGCTCTGTGCCCTTCCCAAGTGTTTTTGCCTGGGCTGGAATACGTCACTGAACTGTGATCAAGTCTCTGGGTTGCCTTCATGGAGAGGTGTGTGTGTGTGTGTGTGTGTGTGTGTGTGTGTGTGTGTGGCCGAGGTGCAGGAACATGGAATAGAAACCTCAGACTTCTGTGTTGATGGATTTATTTGTTCTACACACATTTATAGCCAGCCCTTCACCATGCAGTCCCAGGGCAGGTTACATTATAAGCCCCTCCAGACGCATTTTTATTGTGCATTCAAGATGATTTGTGCTCCTGGTGGTGTTGAGTCGGTCGTACGCGATTCTGCGTTCAATACTGCTTGAGCCTGCAGAGCTTTGAGGGCAGACATCGCGCTTCGTTTCCTGCCAGTCCATATCCCATAGTTTCCTGCTATTATCCTGCAACTTTCCTGACCATAAACGCTCTGGGAGGATTCTTTTTTGGGGGGTCTGCTTTTGTTGCGTGGCGAGTTCCCACCTCCCCCCATAGAATAAAGACACAGGACACAAGAATTCGAGTTAATGGGTCAAATTAGGCCACAACTTTATTGATTGCAGGAATTGAGCGGTATTGGCCTTAGGCATTGGTCCTACTACTAACCGGCCTGGCCAGTGAGGATTAACCACCAGTGGGAGGAGTCCTGCTGAGGCACGTCAACTAGGACCTCCCCCGGGGTCACAGCGTGGGGGTGTGCCACGGGCCCACACCTCCATAGGCTTAGGACAAGGCCACGCCCCCCGGAATCCTTTACCGGACTACCCTTTATTTGGGAGAAGGTGATGGCGCTCCCTATCGCCCCCACCAATGCCTACCGCCCATACCGTGGAGTTGTGACAGTTTGCTACGAGGTAGGTGAAAACCAAATGGCTGAAGCCAATCTGCCAGTTGGAAAAATTCCTACCAGGCCCCTTGACGGCGACCAACCAAGGTTCATAGCAACATCAGAGAACCTAGCCTAAAGGGTGGGTGGGTAGGGAAAACCGGGTCAGCTGTGGCGCAGGCCTAAATAGGCGAGGCCACGCCCCCCGCGCCCCCCGATTGGCTGGCATGGGGTATGACATGGCCGAGGATTCCCTGCTATCGTGTGGGGCTGGAGCCAGCCCCACGCGAGTGTGGGGAGGGGCGTGAAGCCCGCAACCCCACCTCCTCCCTAGCTTGGAAGTGGATTTGTAGTGCAAGATAGCGCAAGTTGCACAATCCATTTAAAAATCACAACGTTAAGAAGCCACAAGACTCTTTCTCTCTTCTTTTTGCTGCAAGAGAAGAAAGAACCACTCCATGTCACTTTAGCTGGAAAACCGCATATCAATGTAATGAATAAAGTCACCTGATGTCACCCTGGACACAACCCTTTGCCAGTGGAATCTGCTCCTGCCTCCGAGAGTGAGGCATCAAATGTGCAGAATCAAAGATAGGGAGGGACCTGCTATACAGGCAGTGCCTGACCTGTCTCATAGCCTGATCAGTTCAGGAGTTTCCTGCTCCATAGATTGCTGAACACTGGCTCAGAATCGCAGCGCTTCCATGGAGCTATCCGTTGCAACAAATAAGTAATATGGGCATTCCCGCTGCGACTTCTGCTGCTCTTTGCCATTTGCACTGATGTATTTCACACTCCGAGAGGCACCATTTCATTCAGAATATTTTGTTTGACATATTAATCAACACATTGGCAAAGGTCCTAAGGAAATCATGGAAGCAGATTCCGTCTGAGCAGCATCAGACTCGACTGCTTAACATTCTCCAAACTACATGAATTGGAAAACTGTTCCAAAAAAAGGGTACATGCCTCCTAACACTGATAATGCATTCAGGCAGAGGAAACAAAGGCTATCCATTGTCTCATGCAAACAAGGAATTTATGCTAATGAGGATTCCTCTCCTAATTTATTGATATCAGGGACGGGGAACCTCAGCCATGGTAGTTGAATGTGGCTCTCAAGACCTCACTACCTGGCCCTTGGAAGCCTCCCCAGGCACCACCCCACATTGGCACTGTTAAGTATAGTAATTTAATTCACTGAAATTGTAAATGCTTGTATGCATTACTATGTGTTTTAATTGAACGGGTTGGTAACTGAGTTCTAGAGAGTTCTCTAGTAGTTCTCATGTGATTGGCTAACATTGGTCACATTGGGAGGTATTTATTGAGACCCTATTTTATGTGAAGCAAGATGACTGCGTTTTATAATCCACTGTGAACACTGCTAAGTTGAATAGAGTGTTGGAGTGCTTCGTCTCTGCTTTAAGTAAAGAGAGCAAAGTTGCAGGAGAAGGTGAAAATAATGGAAGTCTGTCATAGCAGCTGCAAGGCATGGCCTAACTGAGATATAGAAAGCTGAGTGCTGAGCTCTGGAAAGAGAGGGAAATACCGTTGTTTGGAATAATAATAATAATAATAATAATAATAATAATAATAATAATAATAATAATAATAATAATTTATACCCCTCCCTCCCCAGCCAAGACCGGGCTCAGGGCAGCTAACAACCAATAATAAAAACAAGTTGATTAAAATACAATTTTTAAAAAAGATTAAAATACAACATTAAAACATTAGGACGCAGCCTCTTCACAAGAGGAGAAAGGAAAAAATAAAGAGGGGGAGGGACTCAAACTGATTCTAAGCCAAAGGCCAGGTGGAGCAACTCTGTCTTACAGGCCCTGTGGAAAGAAGTCAGATCCCTCAGGGCCCTTGTCTCATGAAACAGAGCGTTCCACCAGGCTGGAGCCAGTGTTGAAAAGGCCCTGGCTCTGGTTGAGGCTAATCTAACTTCCTTAGGGCCTGGGACCTCTAGGGTGTTGCTATTTATGGACCTTAAGGTCCTCTGTGGGGCATACCAGGAGAGGCAGTCCCCATAGGTACGAGGGTCCTAGGCCGTGAAGGGCTTTAAAGGTCAAAAGCAGCACCTTAAATCTGACCCTGTACTCCACCGGGAGCCAATGCAGCTGGAAAAGCACTGGGTGAATATGCTCCCATGGCAGAGACCCTGTGAGGAGCCTCGCTGCAGCATTCTGCACCCGCTGGAGTTTCTGGGGCAGCTTCAAGGGCAGCCCCACGTAGAGCGAATTACAGTAGTCAAGCCTGGAGGTGACCGTCGCATGGAAGTTATAAGAAGAGACTGTAAACCCATACTTGGATGAGCATGTGGCTGTAAATATATTTTAATTCATCTATAAGTTTCTGCAAATAAGGTTTTTGAATACTGAAGTCTGGACATTGGTTTAATTTCCAAAGAAGTGTGTCAGTCATATATATGATTTGAGCACCTTAGCTGTGGTTATGCTACTCTGACTTCACACTGGAGTGTTTTTGCCTGAGTCGATGTGGCCTTTGATTGTGATAATTTATTTTGCTTGCCTGGGTGGAGGAGAGAGGGGTGTTTGGCATTAATAGTGTTGCTAACTTTTGCCTCTGGCCCCCCTCACTGCTAACATGTGGCCCTGAGCAGTTTGCCCAGAAGGGAATGTGGACCGCAGACTGAAAATGTTCTCCTCCCCTGAATTATGCCTATCTTACATCTAGGATGGGCAAGAATCAGGAAAGCCCTGGTTCTGTTGTCACGTTTTGCAGTGCCGGTTTAGCCAAAAAGGCTGTCAGGGCAGCTTATAAAAATCAGTCCTGAGGTAAGTCCCTGGCCTCAGGTTCGCAATCTAAAAATGGCACAGCACACAAGGAAAATTGATGGGGAGGGAGGAGAGGGAAGCGAGCTTAAGCAAAAGCTAGAATTGGCACCTAAAACAGCCGTTCTGGCTGTGTTGTCCAATGGAGATCCCTTCCTGATGAATATTATTGGCACAAAAATGGAAGCAAGAAGAATTACCGATGAAAGAAGAATGGAGGATGAAATTAATGGACTATGCAGAACTAGACAAACTAACAGGAAGGATTCGAAATTTGCGGGGCCAGAAATTCACAGAAGACTGGTGTAAATTTACGGACTACTTGAAAAGTAATTGTGATGATCAGTTTACGTTTGTAGGTTTGCAAGAAGTTTTGTGAGGTGAATTATTGGAACTTTTGCAAAAATGGATAAAGGGGAGGATGGTTAGTTAGGATAATTAAAGGCAATATGAATTTAAGAAATGCATAAGAAGTGGATAAAAACGGTGGATCATCAGAGGTGCTGATGGAAGTCCCCCCCCCCCAAAAAAAAGATTGTATAAGTGGTGAAGTTTTGTGGTATGTATTATAATTTATATGTTAAAATTAATAAGAAAATAAATAAATAAATAAATAAATAAATGGAAATCCCTTCCTGATAGCATTTGTTCCACACGTGTGCAAATATACACACACTGATCAGGAGGAGAGCTGCCGACAACATCCAGGCCAGGAGGATAGGGCAGCACCTCACCCACATAAAATGCACAATACACAATAAAGCTGCAATATCAGAGTAAATACCACCTTGTGGTGTAGTGGTTAAGAGCGGTAGTCACGTAATCTGGGAAACCGGGTTCGCGTCTCCGTCCTCCACATGCAGCTGCTGGGTGACCTTGGGCCAGTCACACTTCTGTGAAGTCTCTCAGCCCCACTCACCTCACAGAGTGTTTGTTGTGGGGGAGGAAGGGAAAGGAGAATGTTAGCCGCTTTGAGACTCCTGAAGGGGAGTGAAAGGCGGGATATCAAATCCAAACTCTTCTTCTTCTTCTATTTGCACAGTTGCTCCCTCTGAGCCCCAGGCACCCACCCCGTTCTGCCACAGGGTCCCAGCACCCATCACATTACCAGCTCCTGGGGAGATAGATTCAGTTCCTGACTGCCTCCTCGATCCATGTGTACTCCCCTCCTTTCTGCCCCGAGTATCAAACAACAATTTCTACACCGTCACTGTAATTCTGATCATTCTAAGCACAGTCACCGTGTTTTCCAACACTGTCAAAGAGGCAGCCTGTTATAATTATTTTCTCAATCACTCTTTATGAATGAAACACTTCAGGCAACACTAAAACGTAAACTTGATCACCAGAAACAAAATAAATTCAAAAGGCAGAGACTATTAGACAACCATTTTAAAAAGCTGATTTCCCAACAGTTCTATTTCCAGCAAGATGGGGAGGAGGAGATGGGGGGGGGGAATCAGAACTATGTTTCTGCAAAAGGCAAAGAAAGAGCATCAGCATTTCATATGAAGCGGAAAATAAAATGATGCACTTTGGGGAGGTTATTATAAACAGCATCCAAATGAAGCTTTCATCCGTCTGTGGGACATGGGCATTTTTGCAATGGTGAGCCATGAGAAAGCAAGGTTAGTAAACAGCTCAACAAATAATGCAAATGGCTGGAATCTATTGATGGAGCGAAAGGTCAAGGGGAGATTCATGTCTTCAATATATACCGTATTTTTCGCCCTATAGGACGCACCGGCCCATAGGACGCACCTAGATTTTTTTGGGGGGGATAAAGGAAAAAAAAATATTTCCCCCCAGGCACGGGGCTGGGGAATCTCAGGCTTTGGCAGCTTTGGCATCGCTCTGGGAGCTTGTGGGGCTGGGGGCGGGGAAAGCGGAGCTTCCCCCTCCCCCAGCCCCCAGAACGGGACCCAGAGCCATGTGGAAGCTGCGTGCAGCTTTGGCATCGCTCTGGGAGCTTGCGGGGCTGGAGGAGGGGGAAGCCCTCTGCCAGCCTTCTAGCCAAATCGGGGGACAGCGGGAAAGGCGCGATGCGCCTCCCGCTGCCCCCCGAGTTTGCGGGGCTGGCGACGGGGAGGAGCAGGCTTCTCCCCCCGCCAGCCTTCTAGCCAAGTCGGGGGACAGCGGGAAAGGCGCGCTGCGCCTCTCCTGCTGTCCCCCGAATTTGCGGGGCTGGCGATGGGGAGGAGCAGGCTTCTCCCCCCCCCCGCCAGCCTTCTAGCCAAGTCGGGGGACAGCGGGAAAGGCGCGCTGCGCCTCTCCTGCTGTCCCCCGAATTTGCGGGGCTGGCGATGGGGAGGAGCAGGCTTCTCCCCCCCCCCGCCAGCCTTCTAGCCAAGTCGGGGGACAGCGGGAAAGCCGCGCTGTGCCTCCCGCTGTCCCCCGAGTTTGCGGGGCTGGCGACGGAGCTCTCCTGAAGCCTGGAAAGCAAGAGGGGTCAGTGCGCACCGACCCCTCTCGCTCTCCAGGCTTCAGCGAAAGCCTGCATTCGCCCCATAGGACGCACACACATTTCCCCTTCATTTTCGGCGGGGAAAAAGTGCGTCTTATAGGGCAAAAAATACGGTACATCAATGGAAAAATAAATATTTAGCTCTGCAAAATGCCTCTGTCACTACATTTTCTAGGGGCAGAAGCACTAACACATTAAGCAGGTGCAGAATGCCATGGCGAGACTGCTTACGGGGTCCTCGCCACGGGATCACATTTGCCCAGTGCTATACCAGCTGCACTGGCTCCCGGTGGAGTACAGGATCAGGTTTAAGGTGCTGGTTTTAACCTTTAACGCCCTATACGGCCTAGGACCCTCGTACCTACGGGACCGCCTCTCCTGGTATGTCCCACGGAGGACCTTACGGTCTTCAAATAAAAACATCTCGGAGGATCCTGGGCCACAGGGAGGTTAGGCTGGCCTTGATCAGAGCCAGGGCTTTTTCGGCCGTGGCCCCGATCTGGTGGAATGCTCTGTCACAAGAGACTAGGGCCCTGCGGGACTTGACATCTTTCCACAGGGCCTGCACGATGGAGCTGTTCCGCCAAGCCTTTGGCCAAAGCACAGTCTGACCTCCTCTCTCCTTCTGTCATCCTCATAGAACTCTAACCCAATGGTTGCCATTAATTTGATTCTGAATTGATTTTAGAATGCATTTTAATTAATTGTGTGATTTTATATACACTGTGCTATTTTTACTCGTTAGCCGCTCCCGGCTTTGGCTGGGGAGGCTGGGATACAAATAAATTATTATTATTATTATTATTATTATTATTATTATTATTATTTTATTATTATCAGCACCCCTCATCTGAATACAGATACACACCTCAATTGGCCCTCCAAGAGAGCTTTTCTTGGACCAGAACGTATCCTTTAACTGTAGTGATGTCTCTTGCTTGCTGGGAGCAAGGATGGGGAGATGTGTGTCAGCAGGTGAACCCAGGAAGACTTACTCCCCTAGAAAAAACAACAGAAAGGAATAGGCTGTAAAGTTGTGATGATCCTATCAAGGTGCATTTACTTGGAAGTAAGCGCAACCATGGCAGAACCCAAGGAGCTTTACTCGCTGAGCCACCCTGGTTGGGGCTGTACGACTGCAGCAATGGAAACTGTTATGTACTGAAGTTCTCACCCTGGGCCAGCAGGGGGATACTGTAGATAGTTATGCAAATAAGGGATCGAAAGTGACATTCAGTGATTGGATAGTTTTAATAAAAAAATTTCTTCCAATAGCACCTTAAAGACCAACTAAGTTAGTTCTTGGTATGAGCTTTCGTGTGCATGCACACTTCTTCAGATACACAGTGTGTATCTGTGTATCTGTGTATCTGAAGAAGTGTGCATGCACACGAAAGCTCATACCAAGAACTAACTTAGTTGGTCTTTAAGGTGCTATTGGAAGAAATTTTTTTATTTTGACTATGGCAGACCAACACGGCTACCTATCTACTACTGGATAGTTTTAGAAAGTTGTTACAGTAATGTTGTACTGGAGCTCTATATAAACAGGCTGACTGAACCCTTCAGTTCAGTTCTGTCCTGGCCTGTGAATAAACAAGAGCTGTTTGAAGAATCGCTGTGTCGGCTGATATGTTCACCCACAACTTAACAGAAACCCTATGCATGCTCTTAACCTTGAGGGGTGGAGGGGATAAAATCCCCAAAGAGGTGAAGTCATTTTGCTCTGGCTTCTTCATCACCCCTTCCCACATCCTGGCTGCAACTCCTGCTGATGTTGCGTGGCTAGGTAAAGGACAAACAAATTCTGCAGATCCGGCTAGGGGGGTACACACAAAAAAAATTATACGGGAGAACAAAGGAGGGAAAATCAATAGGGAAATAAAAAGTATTCTATATGCACCAAAAACAAGGGGCGGAAGCCTCTTCCCTTAAGACATATAGTGGTACCTCGGTTTTCGAACGTTTCAGAAGTCGAACGTTTTGGTTTTTGAATGCCGAAAACCCGGAAGTAACCGCTTCGGTTTTTGAACACTTTTCAGAAGTCGAACGTGCCACGCGGCTTCCATATGGAGTTTTCCGGAAGTAAATGCTTCCGGAAGTACAGTGGTACCTCTGGTTGCGAACGGGATCCATTCTGGAGCCCCGTTCGAAACATGAGCAGAACGCAACCCGAGTCTGCGCATGGGGGTGACCTCATTTTGCACGTCTGCGCATGTGCAAGCGGCGAAACCCAGAAGTAACCCTTTCTGGTACTTCCGGGTCGCCGCGGGACGTATCCTGAAAGAACGTAACATGTATTGGGTAAAATTTATTTTAAAATGCTGACAATTTTCATGAGGACTTAAAAAGGGGAGGGAGAATAATTGTAGATTGATTCAGAGATGTGGGGAGCTGAATTTAAGAATGGAAAAAATGAGTAAGTGAAACTGACAGGTGCATTCATCCCTAGTACACCCACACGCACACACATAGAATTGGACACATTTCTCTGAAGGCAGCCCATTCTTCAGACTCTCCTAAAGATGACTTCAGCATGGCAAAGTGTGTTATCTCACAGTGCCTTGCAAGAGTGCTGCACTTCCTGGCCCAGTTTTTGTTCATTATGCTGTTTGTCGTGTGGCTGGGTAGCTTGTTTCAGAGGAGGAAATGAGTTGATTATACGGAGAAACAGAGCTGCTGATTATACACAGTAAGCTACCACCAATGAACAAATTACGGAGGCTGAAAAAAAGGAGGGGGAGAAATTGTCGAGAGAGGTTTTCTTCCTTAATTATTTCCAATTATGGATTTTTTTGGGTGTAAACCTGGAGGTGGGGGGAAATATATCCAGAAAGAAACATGTTTTGGTTTTTCTTTGTTTTGTTTTTAAATCAAAAGTCAGGAACAACCTTATTAGGAGCACAAAGCCTTGGAGATGCTTCAGAGAAACTCTTCCGTTCATTGAACACCAGGCATGAACATGAAAATGACAACTCAATTCCTGCTCTAAAAGAAACAGCTCATTCTTTTTGTCCAGTCTTCAGATGAAAACTGAAACTGTGATGAAAGTCATTTTGATGTGTGTGTGGGGGGGGGGAGCTGGGGGTAACAATCATGCTTGAAGGTAGAACACATCATTTTGCTATATTCCAGCAAAGTTGATCCTTGGAAGGATTCACTTGTTAGATTAGGGGCAGTGTGCAGAACTAAAACAGGTGCAAACAACTAAATGTGGTGTTGGTCCACAGACAGCTTTCCGGATCATGTGGCCAGCATGACTAAACCGCTTCTGGCGCAACGGGACACTGGGATGGAAACCAGAGCAGCGCATGGAGATGCCATTTACCTTCCTGCCGCAGTGGTACCTATTTATCTACTTGCGCTGGTGTGCTTTTGAACTGCTAGGTTGGCAGGAGCTGGAACTCACTCCGTTGTGGGGATTCGAACTGCTGACCTTCCAATCAGCAAGCTCGAGAGGCTCAGTGGTTTAGACCACAGCGCCACCAGCATGCTGGGGCAAATAGTCTTCTAGCCCCTGTAGCTTAATCTTCCAGTCTGTGGGAGAAATCAGTGCAGACAGAAGGTTTTATCTTGAGATCTCAGTGCTGCAGCACTCAGCAATGAGATTCAAGAGGAAATTCCCTCTGTCTTTTCTTCAGGCAGAATTTCCCACCATCACTGAACTGGGAGAAAGGGAGTTTTGGAAATGTGATTATTTAATTTTCGCCAATCATTTGGTGAAGAATAAAATGTATTATTTCCCTCTTCCTCGGTGCTGGGGTAGGGTGGGGGTGCGGAAAAGGACCAGGAACTTGCTTTTCATAATCAGAAATGAAAGCTGAGATTCTGCTCCCCTCTGCAGCCCCAAACAGCCATACCACCCTGCTAAACACAGTATTAAATTATTTAGGCAAAATGTGTTTCTTCTAGGACTGACACTCCAACAATTGCTATTGTTGCAGAGAGTTATCAAGCACAGAAAATGTGCTAATAAGATGCTCCCATCCTTCCTGGCATCTATGATTATGTCAGCTTTTTGCAAAAGTTAATTAAAGAGACCCTAAACTAAAAACAACAATACTTAACAGCTATATAGCACAGTACTTCCCATCTTCAAAGTGCTTTGCAAACATTTGCTAATTGATTTAAGGTTGCTTGAGCGGTAGCTTTCGAAACAACCCTCTTAATTAACAACTTTCTGTTCCAATTGTAGTCACAGCTTAGACATGGCAAAAATAAAAATAAATTATGCCTTACCTGCCAAAGCCACAATATGGTAAGGCTGTCCTGGGCAAAAAGAATAGAAAGTTTGAGCGCTTGTTTGTGTGTGAGTAAATGAAGCAGCTGAAATATGGTCAAGTAATTCCTTATCATTTCAGGGAGCTTCTTCATCCAGCTAGAATTAAGGGAGCACTTTCTGAATTTTTAAATACAGCCCCACAACCCAAAAATGTGAGCACAAATGCAGGTGTTAGGAGAAAATGTGCATTAAAATGTTTATGTTTGTGAAATGTGTGTGTATGTGTATTGTGGACATCTGTCAGTCTTGAGAGACAATGGAGTGTGCATCCAGGGGTGAAGTTAAACCACTGTGTTAGTTGCACCAAAGTGACCTCCCTGAGGTGCAAGCCTGGGCAGTATATATGGAGGTCGTTGGCTGCTCAAAGGGCAAGACCTTCTTCTCAGCCTCGTTGTGGGCCAAAGGAAAGCAGAGCAATACATTTGGCGCTGTGGGTTAAACCACTGTGCTGCTTGGGCTTGCTGATTGAAAGGTCGGCGGTTCGAATCCCCGCAATGGAGTGAGCTCCCTTTGCTCTGTCCCAGCTCCTGACAACCTAGCAGACAAATGCCAGCTCCCTTGGCCTGTAAAGCGAGATGAGCGCTGCAACCTCAGAGTCGTTTGCGACTGGACTTGATTGTCAGGGGTCCCTTTACCTTTACCTAGGCTGAAAGGAGACATACCTAGGGCAAAAGGAGACAAAAGGATCTGATTTCTTTCTGCAGGGCCTGTAAGACAGAGTTGTTCTGCCTGGCCTTTGGCTTGGAATCAACTTGATCCCCACCCCCTCTTTCCTTTCTCCTTTCTCCTTCTGTAATCGAACTTTCTCCTTCTGTGATGGAACTCCTATTTGGGGACTTCCCTGGCTTTTTTCTGGCCCATGTAGGACCAGTCTGGATAGTTGGCTTTGGTGAAGATTTGACATTTTCATCCCCCAAAAGTTTTTTATTTGAGTTTTTACTGAAATGAGGCTGCATTTTAATGTTGTATTTTCATCTTGTTTTTAAGTTGTATTTTAATCTATTGTTTTTATACCTGGTGTTAGCTGCCCTGAGCCTGGTCTTGGCTGGGGAGGGCGTGGTATAAATAACATTTTATTATTATTATTATTATTATTATTATTATTATTAT
Source organism: Podarcis liolepis (assembly GCF_965112155.1). Classification (NCBI taxonomy): domain Eukaryota; kingdom Metazoa; phylum Chordata; class Lepidosauria; order Squamata; family Lacertidae; genus Podarcis; species Podarcis liolepis. The sequence goes on from NC_139569.1 coordinate 42,163,030, forward strand.
TATTATTATTATACAAGAAACTATCCATTTGTCTTAGGGACTCCGGATTTGTGTGGGGTTTACTCCTTAGCCTTTTCTTCTTTTCATGCTTGACCCCTGCTTAAAAAGCGTGGCTCAGGCTGGTTTCCCACTTGTCCCTTTCCTTCTAGCCATGGGTCCAAGTGGTCTCCTCTGGTGGGGCCAGAGGCAAAAGTGACTGGAACCAGGAGTGCAATTTTTAATTTTGCACTGTGGACTAGTTTCTACCCACCCACCTGCATTCTCCATCCAGGCCATCAAGAGACATTTTCTGGAACAAGGTTGTGGTCTGGGGAGAGTTCACAGGCCTGAGGTTCCCTCCCCCTGGTGAAAATACAATTTAAATACTTTCCCCACACAATATAGATTTAAATTAATACGGCATGTATTTCTAAACACAGTGTATCACAAATATGCAGAAATATTTACACATTTTGGTATTTATAAGCTAGCTGTATCACAATATTTGGAGAAGTGCAAATTCAAAGGTAATTATCTTCCATTCCACGTGTTAGCGAGGTGTGAATTAGGTCAGTTTGCTTAAATACGTTTTGCTATCCATTCTTTTCCCTGCACACATTAATCTCTACACAGATTAAGGTGCCATCTGCACTGTGCATTTAAAGCAGCACCATAACTCTCCCTAACCGAGACTCTTATTTGTGAGTAGGAAGAAAACTTTATTCAAGACTAGCAGTGGTACAGGTCAGGTTACAGGTGCAGAACCTCAAAGGTTGTCAGGGACTGGGCAGAGGAGGAATGGTGGAGGCTGCCTCTCCAGCCTGACTCTTCCAGAGAAGAAGGAGACACTTCAGAATTACAACAGGGGTTTGAGGGAGGCCACAGCTCAGAGGAAGATGAGGGGGAAAGCTGGGAAATAATGGGAGAAGAGGAGGAAGCACCAGGGGAGCGACAGCTGACAGACTCAGTGTCTTTAGAAAGCATTCCAGAACAAGGCAGGCCTTGAAAGTAGGAGAGCAAAGGGCTCAAAGGCAGAGGGCACTTTGCACCCATAGCAATGACTCACGAGGAAGTGAGAGAGACAGAGGGGGTGGAGCTTCACTGGGAGCAACACCATTATTCCAAGAGGCTGCATTTCTGAGCCTCTCTCTGTGAATGTAATAGTTTTATTGAATAATTGAATAGTTTGTGAAGAGCGCTGGGAGTTGTTGTTGTTTAGTCGTTTAGTCGTGTCCGACTCTTCGTGACCCCATGGACCAGAGCATGCCAGGCACTTCTGTCTTCCACTGCCTCCTGCAGTTTGGTCAAACTCATGCTGGTAGCTTTGAGAACACTGTCCAACCATCTCGTCGTCCCCTTCTCCTTGTGCCCTCCATCTTTCCCAACATCAGGGTCTTTTCCAGGGAGTCTTCTCTTCTCATGAGGTGGCCAAAGTATTGGAGCCTCAGCTTCAGGATCTGTCCTTCCAGTGAGCACTCAGGGCTGATTTCCTTCAGAATGGATAGGTTTGATCTTCTTGCAGTCCATGGGACTCTCAAGAGTCTCCTCCAGCACCATAATTCAAAAGCATCAATTCTTCGGCGATCTGCCTTCTTTATGGGAGTTGGTAGGATACCCCAATTCTCCTCAGAGAGCTACAATTTCCAGAGTGGTTAAACCACCAATCCCTCTTCCCAAGGCACTCTGGGAATGGTATCTCTGTGAGGGGAACAGGGGTCTTCTGCCAACTCTCAGCACCTACAACAAATTACATTTCCCAGGATTCCTTGGGGAAAGCCATGACTGTGGCATGGTAGTGTTTTAAACATGCAGGGCCAGAGGCACAAATAGTCCTTGTTGGGGTGGGGTGGGCAATGGCAGTATCTTACTCCAGCAAAGGAAGAGTCAGGAACTTAAGTCTCCCAGTTGCTCCTTTGCAACCATGTCTGCACCTGTCCCATACAATGTCACAGGTGGGAGAGATGGGCATGGTTTAGGGAAAACAGCCTCGTGGTCCAAATTTAGCCTTACGCCTAGAAGTTTCCCACCTCCTCTGTAGTTTACCAACATCTGTAGGTATCTTGGCTATCCCTGACATGGGCACTCTGCCATCAATAACCATAAGGCGAGTATACTACTTGTGTTTATTGTCATCCACTGTGATCACTTTTGACAATCAGGAAGCTGCCTTTAATCTAGCTTTAGGCAGCAGCTCTGCCTGAGTCCCTTGCCTGCCTTTTCTTTGCCTTTTCACAGAACAGGGTCTCCATGCTGAAATCCACACACACACAAAACGCTGTGAAAATGCTTTTCTTTTAAAAATGTTTTGAAAAAGACATTGAATTTGGCATAGCTTACTGTCGTCATCTAGTGTCACATTTGTTATATTGCACTTTACCTCACATTTAAATCATTTTATTTGCAGTTGTGTATCTCGTTGTTGTTGTTTAGTCCCATGGACTGCAAGAGTCGTGTCCGACTCTTCGTGACCCCATGAACCAGAGCACGCCAGGCACTCCTGTCTTCCACTGCCTTCCACAGTTTGGTCAGGCTCATGTTTGTAGCTTCGAGAACACTGTCCAACCACCTCGTCCTCTGTCATCCCCTTCTCCTTTTGCCCTCCATCTTTCCCAACATCAGGGTCTTTTCCAGGGAGTCTTCTCTTCTCATGAGGTGGCCAAAGTATTGGAGCCTCAACTTCACGATCTGTCCTTCCAGTGAGCACTCAGGGCTGATTTCCTTCAGAATGGATAGGTTTGATCTTCTTGCAGTCCATGGGACTCTCAAGAGTCTCCTCCAGCACCATAATTCAAAAGCATCAATTCTTCGGCGATCAGCCTTCTTTATGGTCCAGCTCTCACTTCCATACATCACTACTGGGAAAACCATGGCTTTAACTATACGGACCTTTGTTGGCAAGGTGATGTTGTGTATCTCAGTCCCATCTTATCTCAGTCCCATCTTACTTTCACTCCCTCTGATTTCTGAGAAATGAAACCGTAGTTCCCTGGGGCATTCTGGGAATGCAAAGTTGCCTTCACTTGCTGCTGCCTCCTACACATAACTTTCTGAGATAACTACCTGGGGACTTTCAGTGATAGATTTTAATCTTATGCTGCAGTAATGGCCTATTTAAGTAAGAAAGGATTATCTATCTATTCTATCTATCACTGTGGCAGATGATATAATCAGGCACTAGGGTGCTAATTGCAAGTGATTGAAACTGACCCTGGAAGTTATATAATGTGTGTCTTGCATTGAACAAATTGTGTGGTTGTTGTTTTCTTAAAGAAAATATATATTTTGCTTTCAGTTTGCTTATCTGTGCCACTGCTGCAATTCTAGTTTGAGTTTCAATACATTATCTACGGAAGATAATAGGGTATTTTTTTGCTATTCCTCATGACTACAGAGCATAATACTAATGCTGAAAATATACTACTCTGGGAGGGGGGGAAACCCTCTTGGGATTCACTAGGTATATATATAAAAAAAGTCATCTGTAGAAATAGAAAAAAATAGTTTTGGATTCCCTTCTCCCAGTAGATTTCAATCCTTCCTTAAGGCCCATTTAAAACCTAACAAATTTCCCCGTGTGTATAAACCTTTCCTTATAAATCTTGAAATAAATGCCACAACCTAGCCAAGGAAGGGATGTCAACTTTTACCGAAATAGCCAATAGAACACATTTCGGTATACAATAGATGCGTAGAACAACATTTCATGACCGTGTTTGTTTGTTGTTGTTGTTGGAATTGTACAAATCCAATTAAGGTTGTGTATGTGTATGTGTGATCTATGATTGGAAAAAAGCTAGACAGTTGAAGATCATCGCTAAGGCTATCTCAGGGAAATTTGAAGTTAAGGCCGATGTGCCTTAAAGAGATGGACCCTGTGATCAAGAAGGATGTTTTCTCAAACGTCTCACCCTGTGATTCCTCCATTGCAGGTGGTTGGACTAGGTGACCCTTGAAGTCCGTTCCACCTCTCCTTCTGACTCTCCATTGTAGGCTTATGGTGTAAATAAACCATATATCCTAAGGACAACACAGTCTCTATTTTTATTTTTATTTTATTTTTCTTTGATTTTACAAGTGTGGAGTTTTAACAATACAAAATACATATCCATATTTAGAGATTTCTCTGAATCTCTGAACCTTTTCTTCTTCTTTTTTATATATACCTTTTTATTAGGGTTTTTTTAACATATCATTTCCAACAATCATATAACATAACTTCTTATCTTATACAATATTTTAGACTTCCGTCAACACCTCTGATGATTTTCCAGTCTTTATCACTTATTCTGTGTTTCTTAATTTCTCTATTACTCTTAATTATCATTAACTAATAGTTCTCCCAATAGTCTTTCTTGCAATATTTCAAATAGTCATCCTTACAAAACTTATTGCAACCCTACTATTGTAATCTGTACATTACAATTACTTTTCAAATAGTTCATATATTTACTCCAGTGTTCTAAGAATCTCTGGTCCTGCAGGGTTTGAATCCTTCCTGTTAATTTGTACAGTTCTGCATAGTCCATCAATTTTGTCTGCCATTCTTCTTTCATCGGTAATTCTTCTTGCTTCCATTTTTGTGCCAATAATATTCTTGCTACCGTCATGATATTAATAGACAGGATTGTAAGTTATTTTTATATGCAATGACGGCAACTATTATGAACCTTTTCAACTGCATGTTATTCCATCATCAAAATTTTATCTCTCTCCATGTTATCCATAGTATTTTCTGCATTACAAGTGTTATTGCAATCCTGCTAATGTTTTCAGAGAGCCAGTGTGGTGTAGTGGTTAAGAGCGGTAGACTCGTAATCTGGTGAACCGGGTTCGCTTCCCCGCTCCTCCACATGCAGCTGCTGGGTGACCTTGGGCCAGTCACACTTCTCTGAAGTCTCTCAGCCTCACTCACCTCACAGAGTGTTTGTTGTGGGGGAGGAAGGGAAAGGAGAATGTTAGCCGCTTTGAGACTCCTTCGAGTAGTGATAAAGCGGGATATCAAATCCAAACTCTTCTTCATCTGCTTACAGTGGTCTGTTTTATCCAATTCTTTATTGAAGTTTTGGTCTTCTTCATTCCTGAGCTTTCCGGTCAGTTTTGCCATTTCACCATAGTCCACCAGCTTAATTTGCCATTCTACTCTGGTAGGGACTTTGCCTTCTTTCAGTCTCTGGGCTAGTAACATCCATGCGGCTGTTGTTGCATACCTGAAAAGTCTTTTCTGCTCCTTTGGAATCTCGGTACCTACAATTCCTAATAAAAAAGTTTCTGGTTTTTTAAATAAAAGTTATTTTAAACATTTTTTTTCAGTTCATTATATATCATTTCCCAGAATGCTGTTATTACCTTACACAGCCACCACATATGGTAAAAGGTGCCTTATTTTTCTTTACATTAGGACTGACGCACAGCAATAAATTTATAATGCAGTCTTCTTCAGTAAAAGAATAAAAGCTTTATTGAGTTAAAACTTGTTTGCAAATAAACAGCATAGTGAACAGATGGTTTAAACTAGCTTCAGGGCATACACAGAGTACAGGCTTCACTTCTGAGTTAGGCTCCATACACACACACTGACTCCACCCTAACTCATAATAATAGTAAAAATAATAATAATCATACATTTATTTATATCCTGCCCTCCCCAGCCGAAGCCAGGCTCAGAGCGGCTAACAACAGTAAAAGTAACACAGTTTACATAAAATTACAATCAATTAATTGAAATACATTCTAAAATCAGTTCATTCTAAAATCAATCAAATTAATGGTAATCATTGGGCTAGAGTTCTATGAGGATTACAGAAGGAGGGGGTCAGTCTGTGCCTTGGCCAAAGGCCTGGTGGAACAGCTCTGTCTTGCAGGCCCTGCGGAAAAATGTCAAGTCCCGCAGGGCTCTAGTCTCTTGTGACAGAGCATTCCACCAGATCGGGGCCACGGCCAAAAAAGCCCTGGCTCTGGCTGAGGCCAGCCTAACCTCCCTGTGGCTTGGGATCTCCAAGATGTTTTTATTTGAAGACTGTAAGGTCTTCCGTGGGACATACCAGGAGAGGCCGTCCCATAGGTACAAGGGTCCTAGGCCGTATAGGGCATTAAAGGTTAAAACCAGCACCTTAAACCTGATCCTGTACTCCACCGGGTGGAGTACCGGGTGAATGTGATCCCACAGCAAGGACCCTGTAAGGAGCCTCGCCACGGCATTCTGCACCCACTGGAGTTTCTGGACCAGTCTCAAGGGCAGCCCCACATAGAGTGAGTTACAATAATCAAGTCTGGAGGTGACCATCGCATGGATCACAGTGGCTAGGTCAGGGCGAGAGAGGTAAGGAGCCAACTGCCTAGCTTGGCAAAGATGAAAACTGGCTCCAAACTGTCTGACTGGCTCTGTCTGCAAACAGATACATTTATACAAAGAATGAGTCGTCCTCAGGATGAGTCACGGTGATTCAACATACAGAGTGATTGTGCAGCTTTACAGCATTTCTCAACCTTTCTAGACTGCTTTACCGCTTCCCTTTACTGCTTCTGCTCTCAAATACCTTTGTCACATGACAGGGACAACACAGTCTCTGCTGTCCCTCATTCCAAGCCAGCATGAACATCTGGAAACCCTGGAGTCTTGCACCAACCACCCGGAAATTGCGGTGGCATGCCATGCGACAATATGCAAAATTGGATTTTAGTCCAAAACATCTGGATGGCAGCATGGCTGGGCACTGAGAACTGCATTTCAGTTCACATATTGGCTTAGATAGTGTGAATGAGGTAGATCCACATTAAGCTGTGAGCTGAACCAATTTCTCCTCCCTCCCTAAGCACAGCTCAGGCACAGGTTCACCCCCAGAGTGAGAACGAGACACAAGTGCAGGCATCTCAAACCAAGATCTTGGGGGGCTTGGTTGCTAAGTGACATCCTCTCTTTCTGAAACGGAGAAAAGCTTCTTTCTGATTTCCAATTAGTTCCCAGGTCCAAACGGATGACAGCATTAAGACAGCAGCGGCAGCAGTTTCTTGCAATTTGAAGGCAGGACTCCAGCAGTGGAGATTAGCTCTTCAAGAGGCTAAAATCTGATTTTGAAGCTGAACGCTAGTTGGATCCTCAGGAAAGCTTTTAGCACAAGCAGTGCTGAATGCATTGCCCTCAGTGAGAACACGGAAAAACCATCCTCTATCCACCAAAAAGAGTTAAACGGCAGCTCTTGTCATAGCCATTGGCACAACTCAAGGGGAAGCTCTCTTGTCTAAGCAAATGGATGCTATGCGGAGCGCATTAAATATCAGCCGCTGTTAATGGGCAGGAAGAGAGGTCATTGCATGACTGCTTCTTGACCAGCCAGACTGAACCCATTTGGTGAAAAGGATCTGTCTGGTGTCTGCTGGAGGAGGGAAGGGAGTCATAAACGGCCTCGGTCCAGTATATCTGAAGGAGCGTCTCCACCCCCATCGTTCTACCTGGACACTGAGGTCCAGCACCAAGGGCCTTCTGGCGGTTCCCTCACTGTGAGAAGCCAAGTTACAAGGAACCAGGCAGAGGGCCTTCTCGGTAGTGGCACCCGCCCTGTGGGATGCCCTCCCACCAGATGTCAAAGAGAAAAACAACTACCAGACTTTTAGAAGACATCTGAAGGCAGCCTTGTTTAGGGAAGCTTTTAATGTTTGATGTATTACAGTATTTTAATATATTTTTTGGAAGCCGCCCAGAGTGGCTGGGGAAGCCCAGCCAGATGGGCGGGGTATAAATAATAAATTATTATAAATAATTATTATTATCATTCTCAACCCAGGCTGCGTCTACACACCTATATATATATATAAAACACCGCTCTGAAAATGCTCTGGGGGAAAAACACTGTTTTATAGCTCACAATGGACAATTAATACTAATAATTTATTTATACCCCTCCCATCTGGCTGGGTTTCCCCAGCCACTCTGGGCGGCTCCCAACAGAATACTGAAAACACGATAAAACATCAAACATTAAAAACTTCCCTAAACAGGGCTGCCTTCAGGTGTCTTCTAAAAGTCAGGTAGTTGTTTATTTCCTTGACATCTGGAGGGAGGGTGTTCCACAGGGTGGGCGCCACTACTGAGGAGGCCCTCTGCACAAACATATTCATTTATGGTTTCAAACTTTAAATTGTAGGGTTGTTTTGGGTTTTTTTTTTAAAAAAGGACTTGTGTTTTATAAATGCTGTGAGGCACTTTGGAGGTGGTGTCCACACACACACACACACACACACAAATCAGGATATGAAGCTTAAAAATACATGAGTAATAAATAAATAAATAGCATTTTAATACACAATGCCCAATTATTCCACTCATAGCATTGAACCACAAGTCGTGCTGCCACAAGAAGAAGTATAACTCATTATTTCATAATTTAGCTTTATGACACTCTACTGTGGAAATTGGGCTGAGGAATTTTGGAGCTGATGAATTTTATATAGGACACATTTCTCATGTTCAAGGCCCTTAAATTTGTATTTATCAAATGTTCATATATAGGGACGCCTTGTTATTTTCGGCAAGTGAGTTCAGATTGTTCAGAGCACAGAAAAAACAGGCTTTCAGTGCTGATGCTTAAAGGTAAATGGACCCCTGACCATTAGGTCCAGTCGTGGCCGACTCTGGGGTTGCGGCGCTCATCTCGCTTTACTTTTTTTTATAAATTTTTTTATTGGTTTTACAAAAAAATTTATAGGCAACACAAACAAATAAAGAAACAGACAAACATGTATAATTTCATATACTTTTTTCATAAACCTTACTTCGTCGACTCCCCCAAACCTCCCCTTTCTACATCCCAATTCCCAAAATTATTTCAGCAAATCCTAACACTTGATTTTATCAGATTTATCCCTTATTCTTTCCTTTTACTTAATCTTTTACAGCTGTAAACCCCTTTTCCCCCCTGAAAACCTCGACATTTTAGCTCTCATTCATTTTACAATGTTTCTTAAGATAAATTTTAAACTTCTTCCAATCTTCATCCGCCGTCTCTTTCCCCTGATCACGGATTCTGCCAGTCATTTCAGCCAGTCCCATGTAGTCTATCACCTTCATCTGCCATTCTTCCAGAGTGGGTAGATCTTGTGTCTTCCAATGCTTTGCGATGAGTACTCTTGCTGCTGTTGTAGCATACATAAAAAATGTTCTATCTTTCTTTGACACCAATTGGCCGACAATGCCCAAGAGAAAGGCCTCTGGTTTCTTCATCTCGCTTTACTGGCCGAGGCAGCCAGCGTACAGCTTCCGGGTCATGTGGCCAGCATGACTAAGCAGCTTCTGGCGAACCAGAGCAGCGCACAGAAATGCCGTTTACCTTTCGAACTGCTAGGTTGGCAGGAGCAGGGACCGAGCAATGGGAGCTCACCCCGTTGTGGGGATTCGAACCCCCAACCTTCTGATCGGCAAGTCCTAGGCTCTGTGGTTTAACCCACAGCACTTAGGAGAGTATAATAGCCCTGCAGGATCAGGTCAGTGGCCTGAGTCCAGCACCCACAATGGTCAATCAGATGCTCATGGGAATCCTACAAGCAGGGCATGGGTGCAACAGCACTTTCATCTCCTGCATTCCAGCAACTGGTATTCAGAAGCATATTGCCTCCAACTGGGAAGGTGTCAGGGACTGGGCAGAGGAGGCATGGTGGAGACCGCCTCCCCAGCTTGACCCTTCCAGAGAAGAAGAAGACAGTTCAGAATTACAACAGGGGTTTGAGGGAGGTCACAGCTCAGAGGAAGATGTGGGGGAAAGTTGGGAAATATTGGGAGAGAAGGAGGAGTCAGAGGCAAAGCAGCTGGCTGACACGTTATCACTAGAAAGCATTCCAGACCTACCATCTCCCAGAACCCAGCAAACCTTAAAAGTAGGAGAGCAAAGAGCTCAGAGGCAGAGGGCACTTCTCAGCACCCGTAGTGATGACACATGAAGGGAGAGAGGGAGACTCACTTGGGGCAATGTGATTACAGTGGTGCCTCAGGTTACATACGCTTCAGGTTACAAACTCCGCTAACCCAGAAATAGTACCTCAGGTTAAGGACTTTGCTTCAGGATGAGAACAGAAATCATGCTCCGGCGGTGTGGCAGCAGCAGGAGGCCCCATTAGCTAAAGTGGTGCTTCAGGTTAAGAACAGTTTCAGGTTAAGAACGGACCTCTGGAACGAATTAAGTACTTAACCCGAGGTAGCACTGTACAGTCATACCTCATGTTACGTTTGCTTCAGGTTGAGCATTTTCAGGTTGTGTCCTGTGGCAACCCAGAAGTACTGGAAAGAGTTGCTTCCAGGTTTCGCCGCTCGCGCATGTGCAGACGTGCAAAATGACGTCATGTGCATGTGTAGAAGCAGCGAATCGCAACCTGCGCAGATGTGGGCTGTGTTCTGCTCATGTTGTGAACGGGTCTCCGGAACGGATCCCGTTCACAACCAGAGGTACCACTGTATTCCAAAATGCTGCATTTCAAAGCTTCTCTCTGTAAATATTGAATAAAAAGGACTTTTCCTTGTCATATCCTTTCCTGTCAACCTGCTGTGGGGGTTGGTTCCTCTGCTACCTGACAGAAGGCAGTGCATGGCCATCATGACTGGTAGTCATTCTATGAATTTCTCTAATCCTCTTTTAAATTTGGAAAATACTGGAATCCTCTGTAAAATACTGCAATCCTCAGAAAGATCGCAGTACAGTTCTGAGTCATTACAATTCTGAGGCTACTGTCTCAGTGGCCAATATCTGGGTCAGTATTACAAGAAGCTTTTGCTCCAGAAACCTCTCTTTGCTTTCTACTACCTTGTGCTGTGTGGCACACTTCCCATTTCCAAACAAAACAATACGATTCCAGAGGCTCTGAAGTCTGCAGGAATTCTGAACTTGTTTTTTCCTCTGTATGCAAATAGGGACTTTGTCAGGCAGAAGTGTAGAAGTTAGGCAGGGAATTGGCGACTCTCTTCAAGAGTTGTCAGCGTTTAGTGTTTGCTGTGTTGTGCAGTTAATGTTCATCCATCATCCTGCCTCTGTGTTTGTCAGTCAACCCACAGAAAGAGCGGCAATAGCCGCAAAAAAGATGGGAGCTCGGATCGGCTTCCGAGTGTCAGTATCAACACTGGATACCCTGCAAATTATCCAGAGACTGCTAATTGGTCATGTCTGAGTCATACACTATTTCCAAACACTGAAAGCATTTCCAAAACATGTTGGGAGGGGGCAGGGAGAATGAAACCCAGATGGGGCTGTAAATCTTATAAACTGCAAACACAGCTGATATAGGACAGCCGGAGGTTTGTGGGTGGGAAAGAAAGTAGCGTTTTGGAGCTGGGGAGGGGGAGAATACATACACAGTATTATTTTTCTTTCATTTCAACAGATGGTGCACTCAGATAATGACGCTGTGCATTGTTCCACTGAAAGTCCCACTTAGCTTCAGAACATCCATATTCTGGTGCCTAACCGTATTCTCAATTCTCACTTGAATGAATGGGAGATTGAAAAGTTTCTGGGTTGGTTTCCCCCCCCCAAAAAAAACAACAAAAAAAAACAAAAAAACTCAGAGTTGGCTGGAGAGCGTATTCTCTGTCAGTGCTAGAGATCTAAGCAACTGAATTTTTGGAACTGGCTGATCTCACTGGGAGAATCTGCGACCAGAAAGAAGAGGAACACCAAGAAGATTGGAAGAAATTCAAAGACTATTTGAATAAATATTGCAATATTAAAGATATGTAATCACTTGAAAGAATCAGTTAGGCCTAGGATTAAATTGAGATTAAATATATAAATAAGAAAATGTACGAAAAGAAAAGTTAGGAAATATGATTATGACTGTGATATGGTTTATGAAATAATGGTATTGGAAACTGCTATATATAATTACTAAGAAATTCAGATGGAAGAGATTTGAGGAAGCCAAATAATATGTTTATGAAGATGGATCTTAATTAATTAAGTGATAGTCAAGTGATGATTTGTTGTATTATATGTTTTATATTCTTTTTCCTCTTTCTTTTTTTTCTGCTTCATTCCCCCCCCCCTTTATTATTGTCAATTCTTTCTTTTTTGTTATGTTTATGTATTGAAAACAATAAATATTATTGTGGAAAAGAAAAAAAAGAGATCTAAGCAACTAGTCGTCAATTTGCTTAGTATTCATAATAGAATTTAAAGTACTTCTTATGCACACACATGCCATTGCTATTGCATGAGCCCAATGCTATTATTCTAGGAAAAGAGGTGCCACAACTCACCATGAACAACTCCCTTGTTCTCTTAATAATGGCAATGGCTCCCACCTGAGAGGTGCCAAAACTCTGTTCCAGTGAGTTCCTGCCTTATGAGGAACGGCTAAGGGAGCTGGGCATGTTTAGCCTGGAGAAGAGGAGGTTAAGGGGTGATATGATAGCCATGTTCAAATATATAAAAGGATGTCACATAGAGGAGGGAGAAAAGTTGTTTTCTGCTGCTCCAGAGAAGCGGACACGGAGCAATGGATCCAAACTACAAGAAAGAAGATTCCACCTAAACATTAGAAAGAACTTCCTCACAGTAAGAGCTGTTCGACAGTGGAATTTGCTGCCAAGGAGTGTGGTGGAGTCTCCTCCTTTGGAGGTCTTTAAGCAGAGGCTTGACAACCATATGTCAGGAGTGCTCTGATGGTGTTTCCTGCTTGGCAGGGGGTTCGACTCGATGGCCCTTGTGGTCTCTTCCAACTCTATGATTCTATGAAAAGCTCCACATGAGCCCATACTACAGCTTATACTTTACTTCTGCTGCATTCCATCCCTCCTCAACATCTTGCAAGTCTTCCTCCACTCTTCTGTGATCAATTAAAGAAGAAGAAAAAAACCCCATTATCCAGTTGTTACTGAACAGCTTGGTTCAGCAGGAACCTTGTATATGCACAAGACTGATTCGGCTTTACTCTGAGTAATGAGTGTGTCATTGCAGCTGACTGGAGAAGGCCCCTAGAGTGCCCACCAGCGCTGTTCAGAGGAAATGCCAGCTATGAGCAGGAGGTTGAATGTGCCAGATCGCTCCCCCAAACCCATATCTAATGCAAGCAATGCCTATAATTCAGCCATTAATCATCTCTTGCAAGCATTTCCTACCCGGAATAAAACAAGTGCCTTTGCTCTTTGTATTTCCCAAGAAGTCCAAGTTTAGCCTCTTTCAGTAGGGCTGAGATTACCTGATTCGAATAATACAATATATGATGGGGTAGGAAAATAGCCTTGTGGCTTTGCTTTAGCCCTGGGTCATGACCCTTCGTTGGTGCTACTCAGGCAGGTATAGGAAAACTCATTGCCTGTCTCTTTTATTATGTAATGACACACATGTCCCACATGGACCTTTGTGGAATGACTGCTCCCCGCTTAAAACAGGGGGCGCCCTTTGCGTGGACGCGTGCAGCCCCTAGATTCGGAGTGGCCCCAACAGCATAGGCTTGGCTTTGCCTTCCCTCAGGTGTGATACCTGGAGGTCTCCGCCTACCTCAGTCAGTTGTCCAATCCCACCTGGGGGAAGCGTTGCCAAGGAGACCAGGCCAGGTAGGGGAGGGATTACCTGCCCACACAATAGAGGGAGGATCTTACCTAGGAATCCTCACTTGGCTCCAGAGCTTCTCCCACCCTACCCACCCTCAGTTAATGTCTTATTTTGCAGGTTAACTTGTCTTCACAGGTTTTGCAGGTTAACTTTTCTTCACAGGTATGTGGGCGCTGCTACGTTAAGGTCGCTGTTAAAGGGCCGGAAAGGAATTTCCCTGCATTGGCAGGTTTCGCCTTTCCCGTAGCAAAACGTCACAACTTTGGCGGTATCAGGCCTTGGGCGGAATCCTTTTGTCCATCTTCCTCTTTGTGGCGGCGATACCAGGGTTCCCCGTTAAAGGGGTTTTCTGAAGGGAGGCTTTGGCCGTACACCGAAAGGTCGTCATTGCTCTCTCCTGCGGCGGCGGCGTTACGGGGGCGGCCATCTCTGCTTGAACATATGTTCTCCAGAGCCGCCCCCCCCCCACACACTGGATAACCCTGATGCTCCCTAGGTCCCAGGCTGGGGACCGGGGAGGGAGAATGCCCAATGCCTGAGCCAAGGTCTACCCACATTTGAAATTTAATAAAGTTGTGGCCAATTTAATCCCATAGCACGTTGTCTTGAGTTGTTATTCCACATGACGGGGGAACCGTGCAGGATCTGGGGACTCCGCCTGTCCACGCAAAGCCATTTCCCTTGTCTCTGAACCATGGTTGTTGTTTACTTTCAGCTTGATTGGGACTTCTTTGCAGAAAGGCACCCCTCAGTGTCTTTCTAAAGCAGGGCTTCCCAAACTTGAGTGTCCGGCTATTGCTGGACAACAAGTCTCATCATCGCTAGCTAGCAGGGCCTGTGGTCAGGGATGGTGGGAGTTGTAGTCCAACAGCTGGAGACCCGAGTTTGGGAAATTCTGGTCTAAAGGGAAGAGATTTCTTTTTCAAAACCAGGCTGAGCGGGTTCGGTGGACTCCAAATGAAAATTAAATGGAGAAAAAGACTGGAGTGGATCACAATGGTTCTAGAGGATGAGAGGATTTCATTGTTTTTCTAGAAGCCACACAAAGAGTTCCATTTAACATCTTTCAAAGTCATCAATATTGGGGGCCAAATTCCTGTGGCATCAAATTCCATAGTCTAACTATGCACTGCATGAAGAAGAACTTTCTTTTAACTGTCCTGACACTGATGATGTGGTCATCTCCTTGCTACCTTTCAGCCCAACTGAAGAAGGGGAAGGGAACCTGCTACAGTGGTACCTCGGGTTACATACGCTTCGGGTTACATACGCTTCAGGTTACAGACTCCCCTAACCCAGAAATAGTACCTCAGGTTAAGAACTTTGCTTCAGGATGAGAACAGAAATCGTGCTCCGGCAGCACGGCAGCAGCAGGAGGCCCCATTAGCAAAAGTGGTGCTTCAGGTTAAGAACAGTTTCAGGTTAAGTAGGGACCTCTGGAACGAATTAAGTACTTAACCCGAGGTACCACAGTATTTATTTGTTTTATTTTATTTTGCAGAAAGGTTCAGAGTTCAATCTTCCAGGTGGAGCTGGAAAAGACTTCTGTCTGAACCCTGTGAGAAGCCACTGCCAGTGGCAATAGTGAGGTTGATGGACAAATGGTCATAGACACTATCCTGTGCCCCGTATACCGAAGACTTCTGATTTTAGGGGAAACGCTGTAAGCTGATCTAGAAAAAACTGTAGGATTTCCCACCCTGGGACATAAATGTAAGTGTTATTTTCCTCCCTGTGTTTTCACATGCCTTTTGTTGCAATCAATTTGGGGTTTCCCTTCTCTCTCATCAAGCGGCTGGTCTTCAGCTTCCCTTCACATGACTGGCACCGAGGAACTGTGAAGGACTGGGCTGACAGATATTGAACTGACTCCCTGCTGAGCACCTGTAAGCAATACGAAGATTACATTGCTTACTTTACTTTTCTCTATTACCAGTCTAATAAATTTTAATTGGTTTTGGCATGTGCCTCCTGCAACTTATTCTTATTAAATGCTCACTAAACTGGCTGGGAGAAATTTGGGCTTCTGTTTACTCTTGCATGAAAATGCACTCTGTTCAGAATGAGAATGTATAAACTTGGTGTCCCATTTGTGTAAGGAATAGGTGCTGGTGACTCAGTCATTGTTCATAATCCATATAAGGATCCTGCAGTTAGCACATCCATTCTAGGAAAGCTATATTTTTTATTTTCTTATTTTTTTTGTATTCAGCCTATAACTCTGATTTTCTTTTTCTTTTCTTTTCATTGTGTAAAAAATAAGTTTTTAAAATAAGTTTATTTTTGAATTTTCGATCTTACAAATGATGACGGAACCCCCCCCCCCACAGTTAAAATATAATCAATATATCCCCTTTGACTTCCCTCACCACACAGAGCCAGTGTGGTGTAGTGGTTAAGAGTGGTGGACTCGTAATCTGGTGAACTGGGTTCGCCTCCCCACTCCTCCACATGCAGCTGCTGGGTGACCTTGAGCTAGTCACACTTCTTTGAAGTCTCTCAGCCCCACTCACCTCACAGAGTGTTTGTTGTGGGGGAGGAAGGGAAAGGAGAATGTTAGCTGCTTTGAGACTCCTTAGGGTAGTGATAAAGCGGGATATTAAATCCAAACAGTTCTTCTTCTCTTCTTTTGTGGATCCTTATACCAACATTCCTCCCCCCCTGCATCTCCCCTTTTACTCCAATTTTAACAAAACTTTTAACACTTTATAATTCGACTTTTATCTACAAGTTTTATGTCAGTCCTACTAATGACTATTATTGTTTACAATAATTTTTCAAATACATTATATACTTTACCCATTCCTCATTAAAATTTGGTTTCTAATTCTTCCAGTAAGTTTTGCCATTTCAGCGTAGTCCATCAGTTTAATCTGCCATTCTTCCTTGGTAGGGACTGTATTTTCTTTCCATCTGTGAGCTAACAAGGTCCGGGCAGCTATAGTCGCATACATGAATAATCTCTTCTGGTTGTTTGAGATCCCTGCACTAAAATCCCTAAAAGGAAAGCTTCAGGTTTCTTAGAAAAAGTTATCTACAACATTTTTTTCAACTCATTATATATACTCTCCCAGAATGCTTTTACCGTTTTACACATCCACCACATGTGATAAAAGGTGCCTTCCTTTTCTTTACATTTCCACCATGCATTTAATCTTGACTTACACATTTTAGCTAATTTACTAGGGGTTAAATGCATCATTTTCATATAATTTTCTTTTGAGGTATAACTCTGACTTTCTTGGCATCTATTGCTCCAGGTAGCACCTGGATAGCCAATGCCCTTCAGATGTCAGCAGCTGCAGAGATATCTGGCTGGTGGCAACAAGAGATTAGGCCTCTTCTATAGTAGCTCCCTAACTACAGAATATTTGCAGGGATTCTCTCCTAGTACTGACATTGCCATCATTTCCATACCAGGTAAATACATATTTAATTTCCCCAGACATTTGGACCACATTGGTGGATTTGAGTGGCTGATGGATATTCGTTCTTGTGTTGTATGTGTGTACATTTTTTATGCCTTTTACCTTCTCCTCTCTGACACTGTCACTAGCTTACTTTGAAGATATGTTAAGAGCCAGGGAAATGACTCAATCACTTGGTCACCACGTACCTGTAAGAGGGATGGAAAATGGGTGGGTGGTATAGTCCACAGTCATCCAGACCCTACCCCTACCCCTTACATTCATGTTGTTGTTGTTGTTGTTTAGTCATTTAGTCGTGTCCGACTCTTTGTGACCCCATGGAACAGAGCACAGCAGGCACTCCCGTCTTCCACTGCTTCCCACAGTTTGGTCAAACTCATGTTCATAGCTTCGAGAATACTGTCCAACCATCTCGTCCTCTGTCATCCCCTTCTCCATATGCCCTCCATCTTTCCCAACATCAGGGCCTTTTCCAGGGAGTCTTCTCTTCTCATGAGGTGGCCAAAGTACTGGAGCCTCAGCTTCAGGATCTGTCCTTCCAGTGAGCACTCAGGGCTGATTTCCTTCAGAATGGACTTACATTCATATTTCCCCTTTTGATGAACTCCACAGTATATTTGTTCTGTATTGTATTAATCATTAATTGATTTCAAGAAGAGAGCATTCCCTGACCTACCTGGAGAAGCCAAGGACTGACCCTGGGACCTTCTGCCTGTGAAGCAGGCACTGTATCAATGAGCTACCCATTCTCCCTGTGTGTGATTGTGTGGTGTGGTGGTATGTGTGTGAAGGATATGCTTGAATACAAACCCAGTTCTTCACCATCGGCAAGTTCTAGATCCTGCCTTCTCCTGCAATTATTAGGCCCACCTGTTCTGCAGGTTGGCAGTGCCCCTTTTGCACCCCCAACCCTCTCATATGCTCCTTGGCAAGGCTATTACCTTCATACACATTAACTCCCTGATAATCTTCACAAAATGCATGTGAAGTCAATAAGGACGGTGCTGCTTTATAGAGTGAGAAAGCAAGATTGAAATTGTGGGCACGCTAAAACGTATCAGGCGAGGCAGCGCAGAGGGATGAAAACATGTCGTCAGGCAGTGGCAGGACTTCAGAGTGAGCACAGGAACGGAATTCCCTGGAGGAACCTGCTATTGCAGTACCAGGTCGGTCAATTTGTCTTGCTTGGCGTCATCGCCTGAGGCCAGGCTCAGATTAGCCTGTGTACCATGTCGCTACAAGAGATGGGAATGAACAAAGCTGTACAGCGTGAGCCTATGATTCCCCATTATTGCTAATGACACTGCCAACTGGACACTTCCCAAATCCATCCTGATGTCATCCATCTATGGTTCAAATTGACTCGTGTTAAATAGTTAATAGAGATTAGAATCTTTTGCAGGTGGACAGAAATGGCATTTTACGTGCTTTGCGGTGACATATACATATATAACCATTTGGTCTGAGTCAACAGGGACCTTAATTCAATTTCCTCGACAGTTGTGAATACCAAATCATGCTTACCCAGGGGATTTGATACAGCTTGGAGCAATCAGCGGTGGAGCCAGTGCTTCTTATATATAAGGCCTCAGGTTCGATCCCAGATGTCTCCAGTTGAAAGTTGTCAGACAGCAGGGTTGGGAAATTCCTTTGCTTGAGACCCTCAAGAGCTGCTGCCTATTAGAATAAATTGTACTGAAATGGATGGAGCAGTAGTCAGGCTCAGCATAAGGAAACACAACATACCACTCACTTAATGTCTGAATGTTTGCAAAGCAGACACAAGGAATTATGGGTTGTCCATAAGTCCCACAGGCCACACAGGAGGGACAAAGCACGGTGATGACCCAGCTCATGTCACTCCAAGGACTTGACTCCTGAATGTCTTGTTGAATGCAAAAGCATGGGACCAGGAATCTGGGAAGCTCTTTGGTAACACACTCATTGATGCCATTGTGCATTAATGGCCTACTCATTTTGCATTAATGGCCTACTCATTTGTTTCTTGTGATCTTTAACATCTCCTGTTCAGTTCAGTGGGGCTTCTGCAGAACAACATCTATGTAAACTAATGAATGTTGAGAAGGGCTCCTGTTCCAGGCGCAAGCTCATCAGGACATCTGGGCAAAGTTTGACAAAGGGCGAGTCAGCCAGCTCAGGTTCAGGACCATGGAAAGCTCCCCCTGGAGCAAAATTAAGGATTGGGCTGGATACTAGACTCAACAGGAGTTATTATAGTGGAGCACTCAATGTGAACAGCTGTTCAAAATGTGCCTCCAAAAGAGGATTGAGATGTGTTGTGGCTAAAACACCCCCCCCCAACCAACCAAACAAACCTTATTTCAAGCTCCTGGAGTTTCTTCATGTATTCCATTCCCATTCCTGCCAGTGGTGCTTTCCTGGTTTTGTGGATGGGTGTCAGGGACTGGCAGAACACTGGAGGCTGGGGGGCTGTGAAAGCGACCCAGGAGAGGGGACCAGTGATTTATGGGGTTTGACATGGATGTATATAGGGATGAAGACTTTCATGTATGATGAATTCAACGTATGATGAAATGACCTGACCCTGACTTCAGAAACTAATGAGTATATCCAGAACATGCCCCACCCCCACCAGATTTTGAATTTCTCCAGATGTTTTTACTTATTTCTCTATTACAAATATATCCCAACTTTCCTCTAAGGAGCTTCCTCCCAATTTTATTCTCCTGACAACCCTGTGAGGTAGGTTAGGCTGAAGGACTGTGGCTGACCCAAGGTCACCTGGTGAGATTCAAGGCCAAGTAGTGATATGGATCCTGGTCTCCTACATTCTAGTCCAGCACTCCACACCACACTGGTCCTCAACAGTGCAACCATGTCTCAACAAAGGCTCTACAGTTCTTGGTGTATCAAAACATGCGTATTAGAGATAAAATAAGCATTTAAATAAATATATGTTTGAAAATGCATGTTGAGGGTTTCCATTGTCATGGAAGGAACATGACAGTGTGGAATTATGGTTAAAAACATGCAGCCATTGTGTGGCCCAGAGAAATTTGTCCATCCCTAGACATAGTTTACCATTCTGTTAATCTGTCTTCGCTTCCTTTCTCCCATTTCCACATCCATCCAATTTTCTTATCACATTTCTTTGGACGGAGGTTCCATTATTCTCAATGGATGCTTCTTCCTATTAGATCTCCTTAGCTTCACAGTCAGAAACGGAATCACCAAAACAGAGATCCATCTTATCGTATGCCTTTTCACAGAGTTACCCATTCCCCCCCTTTTGGGGGGGGGAGAGCAGAGTGGGAGGTCCCTATCAAAGCAAATGAATGCACAACCACTGAATCTGCTTCTCTTCTCTACTTTGGGAGTCGGATCTTGGCAATAAAAATATCACAGTCATTTTCAGTAATGTGGCAATTGCTGAATATACAGCTGCTTAAATCTGGTTACTGCAAACACATTACTGCCAGCCTTTAAGAGACATTTAAGAGAATTAGGATTGGGCAGACTGACCTCCTCTTCCCTCAGCTGTTTGTTCCGTAAAATTGGATCTATTGGCTTCATTTTCCATCCAAAGTGCTCCGACAGCCCTTCAAGCAGAATTATTGCTTCTATTAAAATGTGGAGTCTCTCCTAACTCCTCGCTTTTCTCAAGCCTTAATATGAAACAATTGAGAGTTATATTGGTGTGTTAGAAAAGAATTATTATTGTTATCGTCACTCTCGGAGGACCTGATTAATGTGTCAAGCTCACCTTTCTGGCTGAGGATATGACCACCAAGACTGGGCTGGTGAGCAATTGCACAATTGAAGTTCTGTAGCACACACATTTCTTTGACGGAATGGTCAATAACGCCCCATGATGACAAATGATCCTTTCAATTAAGATTGAATTCTAAGTAAACTGCGGTGAAATATGAGCCATGACTTGGAATACTGGATCTACCTAGTTATCAAGACTGTGCTGCTGCTGTTTATTTCTTTTCTTTTGTTGTTGTTTTTAAAAAACAAACCAATATGATGTTCTAACTAAAGCCAACTTTTGAGCTCACTAGAAAGAGAAAAGAACATAGAGATTTGTGGAGTGCAATCATAAATATATGTTAGAGAATAAGACCCATTGAGCTCAATGAAATTTAGTGCAGAATATTTCACTAGATTAGGCTTGAGCTACAAAGCAATAAGGGACGCGGGTGGCACTGTGGGTAAAACCTCAGCGCCTAGGACTTGCCGATC
This sequence comes from Podarcis liolepis, assembly GCF_965112155.1. Classification (NCBI taxonomy): domain Eukaryota; kingdom Metazoa; phylum Chordata; class Lepidosauria; order Squamata; family Lacertidae; genus Podarcis; species Podarcis liolepis. Next base: position 42,184,196 of record NC_139569.1, read on the forward strand.
GTCAGGTTGGCGTTTCGAATCCCTGCGGCGGGGTGCGCTCCCGTTGCTCGGTCCCAGCGCCTGCCAACCTAGCAGTTCGAAAGCACCCCCGGGTGCAAGTAGATAAATAGGGACCGCTTACTAGCGGGAAGGTAAACGGCATTTCCGTGTGCTGCGCTGGCTCGCCAGATGCAGCTTGTCATGCTGGCCACGTGACCCGGAAGTGTCTTCAGACAGTGCTGGCCCCCGGCCTCTTAAGCGAGATGGGCGCGCAATCCCAGAGTCGGACACGACTGGCCTGTACGGGCAGGGGTACCTTTACCTTTACCTTACAAAGCAACAATCTTATCTATCTATGCTTACCCAGGCTCAAGTCTACTTAAAAGGGGCACAGGTGGCACTGCGGTCTAAACCACTGAGTCTCTTGGGCTTGCCAATTGGAAGGTCGGAGGTTCAAATTTGCGCAACGGGGTAAACTCCTGTTGCTCTGTCCCAGATTCTGCAAACATAGGAGTTCGAAAGCACACCAGTGCAAGTAGATAAATAGGTACCACTGTGTCAGGAAGGTAAACGGCATTTCCATGTGCTCTGGCACTCATCACGGTGTCCCGTTGCACCAGAAGCGGTTTAGTCCTGCTGGCCAAATGACCCGGAAAACTGTCTTTGGACAAATGCTGGCCCCCTCGGCCTGAATGCGATATGAGCATTGCAGCCCCATAGTTGCCTTTGACTGGACTTAACCATCCAGGGGTCCTTTACCATTTACCTTTATCACTTGAACATATTGGGTGATAGCTGGGGTTGGTGAGAGGTGGAGTCCCATTTAAAGGACTGCATGTTTACCATCCTAGCTTAGAACAATTATTTTATGTCTGGAGTACTTTTTTTTTACCCCTTCTCCAAAAAATCCCCCCTCCACCGCCAAAGATGGCCAATTTCTATCACCCATCATCAGCAAAATTATTGCACTAGCCATTGGCCTCAACAACTTTGAAATGTGCCCCACAAAGTTCCCAACATATAAACTGTAAAGTAAAAACAAATACAGTGATTACAAAATTTAAATACAATGGAATTATACAAAACTTTTGTCACAATAGAGCAAAACCCAATTTAAACTAAAATTGAACTGAACACACTCTGGAAACTCTCAGGTATGACTTGTCACACGGCAGAAGTCCTTTCTGTTTGGGGTTTCCTTGCAGCTGATGCCTATACAGTCATACCTCTACTTATGTATCCCTCTGGACACGGAATCTTTGGGTTATGACCACGGCAAACCCGAAAGTGTATACTTCTGGGTTTCGCCATGCGCACATGCGCAGAAGCGCTCTGTGCACCTTGCACATATGCAAAAGCGCTCAATCGCGCTGCACATATGCACAGAAGCACTCAATCATGCTGTGCGCATGTGCAGAAGCGCACCTCTATTTACATTATTTCCGGGGTGCGAACAGACCCCTGGAACGAATTAAGTTCATATCCGGAGAGTCCACTGTAATGCCAGTGCCATGTCATTGCATTGGGGGAACCGAGTTTTCTTCTTGAGAAAGAGAAAATCAAAATTCTCTCTCCTTTCCCCATATGATAGCATAGGATCCTCAGTATAGCAACCCCATGCAATGCTTTACTGGGACCTGGAAGGACCTCACCTTTAAATGTATTTGCATTTCTTGGGTGGCCTTTATGACATCCTCTTTAGGTGAAAGTTAGTGGCTCTTGCTGCATATAGAATCATAGAACTGCAGAGTTGGAAGGGATCCTGAGGATCATCTAGTCCAGCCCCCTGCCCATGCAGGAATCTCAACTAAAACATCCATAACAGATGACCATCCAACCTCTGCTTAAGAACTTCCTAGGAAGCAGAGTCCACCACCTTCTGAAGGAGTCCGTTCCACTGTGAAGTCAGAAAGTTCTTCCTGATGTTTAATGGGAATCTCCTTTCTTGTAACTTGGATCCATTGGTTTGGCTTCTATGCTCCAGAGCAGGAGAAAACAAGCTTGCTCCACATTCCATTTGATAGCCCTTTAGATATTTGAAGATGGCTATCATATACAAGGGACGCAGGTGGCGCTGTGGGTTAAACCACAGAGCCTGGGGCTTGCCGATCGGAAGGTCGGGAGTTCAGATCCCCGTGACGGGGTGAGCTCCCGTTGCTCTGTCCCAGCTCCTGCCAACCTAGCAGTTTGAAAGCACGTCAAAGTGCAAATAGATAAACAGGTACCGCTCCAGCGGGAAGGTAAACGGCGTTTCCGTGCGCTGCTCTGGTTTGCCAGAAGCAGCTTAGTCATGCTGGCCACATGACCCGGAAGCTGTACGCCGGCTCCCTCGGCCAGTAAAGCAAGATGAGCGCCACAACCACAGAGTCGTTCACGACTGGACCTAATAGTCAGGGGTTCCTTTATCTATCATATACAGTATCCTCTCAGTCTCCTCTTTTCCAGGCAAGTCCCTCAACTGTTTCTCATAAGGCTTGGTGTGGCGATCACACAGGGTCCCCAGACGTTTAACGGTCTATTGATCCCTGTGCCACCACTGTGCTCGCCTCCCCGCTGCCACCAACCCGTTACTCTCTGGTAAAACACAGGGGGCTGGACTAGAGTCCAGACAGTTGTTAAAAGTGAACCAAAAAATCAAGTTTATTTTACAAACATTAACAAATTTATGATTTCTCAGATAACATTCCGGGCAGTATCTTAACTTTAGTTTCTTTACCAGCCTATACATTCCTAATACAGTGGTACCTCAGGTTAAGTATTTAATTCGTTCTGGAGGTCCGTACTTAACCTGAAACTGTTCTTAACCTGAAGCACCACTTTAGCTAATGGGGCCTCCTGCTGCTGCCGCGCCGCCGGAGCATGATTTCTGTTCTCATCCTGAAGCAAAGTACTTAACCCGAGGTAATATTTCTGGGTTAGTGGAGTCTGTAACCTGAAGCGTATGTAACCTGAGGTACCACTGTACCTTCCGACTGATTATCTCAACTGTTTGACTGACTCCTCTTAACAAATTCTCTCACTCTCTCACACCAGACTAGCCCAACCCACAGACTTGTCTTCTCTGTCTCTTCTAACTCCAGACTGTCTTCTCAACCACGCTAACTCTAACTCTCTCTCTCAAAAAAACCCCCTCTGTGCTTAAACCTTATACACAGTTAATTCTGCCGCTTGGGTTCCCATTGGTTAGTCATTTTACAATTAGTTAACCCTTTCCTTATGAACCCAGTATGATGTCACACACCTTGGAGGGCAAATGTCACACTTGGTTTCCACATCTTGGATCATCTTGGCTGCCCCCCCCCCCCCTGCACACATCCCAGCTTGTCAATATCCTTCTTAAATTGTGGCGCCCAGTGTCTCTTAGCTTCTCATTTTTTCCAACCTTCAATGCGAATCTCTACCTTTCCCATCCATTTTAAAAATAAATAATAAATAAACAAGCCTTTGCTCTCTGTCTGTCATTATGCCTCCCTGTTCACACTTCAGTATTTTATTTTGTAATAAAATGTTGTTTTCTTGCCCATCTTGCGATGTCACACACACTCTCACTTACACTTATGGACATAACTTGAGTGGAAATGTGAAGTGGGGTGTGGGGTGTGGGGTTGGGAATCAAAACAATAAGAAATGAAGATGACAGAAGGAATTACCATATCTCAGAAGAGTGTGTCTACATTCCGTGGTGTTTCACAGTTATAACTTGAAATCCAAATCATAATTATTTTTTGTGCGCTGCCACTATGAGGGCAAAATAATATCCAGCTTAAAAGACTTACAATTTGGGACAGAATTTGCTTCTCAAGGAGAGTTGCTTGTTTGAGGAGGGAGTTATTTTCTCTACCCCAGCCTGCCTGGTCGTGTTGTATTTCCTCTAGAATAAGAGACCTCTGTGAGGAATATGAATACCAAACTCCTAGCCTGAGGCAAGATATTACAACAAAATCCCATTTTCAAAAGGCAGAGCCGAGAGCATTGTGCTGGTGTGCACCTGAGCATGGCTTGTGTGTATATAGTTATATCAGCATACATGGAAACAAGAAGCAGGATTTACTCTTTCATGTCGCGTCTATGCACTGAGTCTAAATACGTGCTTACCATTGCAAGAGGAAATAATACAAAGGGAGTAATGGAAGCTGCAAAAGGAAATAAAAGAATCATGGGTATCAAATTCAGGGATGGTTCTCCAGATGTCATGCCCTCTAACATTTCTCCAACGAACATAGGGAGGTCCTTTTCAACAACAACAAATTTTATTATTTCTATCCTGCCCATCTGACTGGGTTGCCCCAGCCACTCTGGGTAGCTTCCAATATACATAGGTAAAGGTAAAGGGACCCCTGACTATTAGGTCCAGTCACCGAGGACTCTGGGGTTGCGGCACTCATCTCAATTTATTGGCCGAGGGAGCCAGCGTACAGCTTGCGGGTCATGTGGCCAGCATGACTAAACTGCTTCTGGCAAACCAGAGCATCACACGGAAATGCCGTTTACCTTCCCGCCGGAGCGGTACCTATTTATCTACTTGCACTTTGACGTGCCTTCGAACTGCTAGGTTGGCAGGAGCAGGGACTGAGCAATGGGAGCTCACCCTGTTGCAGGGATTTGAACCACTGACCTTCTGATCAGCAAGCCCTAAGCTCTGTGGTTTAACCCACAGCACCACCCACGTCCCTTCCAATATACATATAAACATAATAAAACATTTTAAAACCTTCCCTATACAGGGCTGCCTGCAGATGTCTTCTAAAGGTTGTGTAGTTACTTATCTCCTTGCCTCGGGGGGGGGGGGAGGTCGCATAACTCCAAACCATCCAACATTTCTCCCATGAAAATAGGGACATCCTAAGGAAAAATGGGATCAAATCAGAAAGGTGCGGGTACTAGTGTATAAAGCCCTAAACCAGGATACCTAAAATATCTTCTCATCCATTATATACCTGCTATCACTGTGTTCTACCCGAGAGTGCATCTTGCAAATGCCATCTTATCATGAGCCCCCTTCCAAACCATAGCAGGATCAGGCCTTTAGTGTGCTGACACCCACCCCTTGGTACTGCCTCCTGCTATATATCGGACAGGTTCCACCTCCACTGTCTTATTTAGTGCCTGTTGAAGACTTTCCTCATTCAGAAAGCCTGCTGGTTCACTTGTTGCCTGCCTCTTCCCTCTGGGCAGCAGTGTGGATTGGGCCCAGAGGCAGAAGAAGAGGCAACTACACAGGGAATATTGCAAAAGGTTTTAAACAGAGCAGCAGCACCAGGTATATGGGGCAAAGGGGGCTTCAGTTTCTCCAATATTGTTTGGCAGGGGGCAATGCCCCCTCTAATATTGAGGGGTTCACCATCCCCTGCAGCCGCCCTCCGTGCGCTCCGGCCCCAACCTCCACCCAGCAGCCCAGGAGCTAGGCAACAGCTGGGACAAGCGTGGAGGGCGATCTCCACGCTTGCTTGTCCCAGCCCAATGCACGCCTCAATGTGGGGGGCAAGTTGGCGCCCCTGATACAGAGCCTTGGTCCAACTCAGTATTGGCTGCATGATTGGCAGCAGCTCTCCAGTATGTAGGCTGCCGCCACCTCCAGATCTGATTTGGGGCCCAATTTGGAGTGGCCCCAATTTGCCCTGGAATGATCTGGGGTTGACCTGGATCTGGGCTCTGAACCAATTCAGTGCAGTGAGTGAGAGAGAGAGAGAGAGAGAGAGAGAGAGAGAGAGAGAGAGACCCAGGCTGCCTGCATGCCTCTCCTTTTCTCCACTCAGAAAGTATCATTAATGAGGGATTTAAGCCCTAGATCATGGGTAGGAAAACTAAGGCCCGGGGCTGGATCCGGCCCAATCGCCTTCTAAATCCGGCCTGCGGATGGTCTGGGAATCAGAGTGTTTTTACATGAGTAGAATGTGTCCTTTTATTTAAAATGCATCTCTGGGTTATTTGTGGGGCACAGGAATTCATTCATTTCCCCCAAAAAATATAGTCTGGCCCCCCACAAGGTCTGAGGGACAGTGGACCGCCCCCCTGCTGAAAAAGGTTTGCTGACCCCTGCCCTAGATGTTCTGCATTTCTCCTCTCTTGTTTATGGCATGTGATTCCTCTAGCGTCACTTCTTTGAACCATGGAAAGAGCCCATACAGGGGAAGCAATGAAGGAAAAAGCCAAGGTTCCTTGTGGCACTTCTGTGTCATAACATATGCTGGGAGCTGTTTGTCAAATGGGATGAGGCATGAAAGAGAGGTATGTCTGCATGTGGTGTCTCTTGGCTTCATTATGCTGATGCCTCTATTTATTTGCTGCCTGCACTGAAATGTAAGTAAACCTTTCTTTTTTTACTAAAACGTGTGGTTCAATGGGGACAGAGAAGAGAATGGTTAACAGAACACAAAAAACCCAGGATAACATCTGTAATTGCCTAATTCCTAGCTTCCAGTCACCTGCAAAAGCACATAAGTGTTTTCACTTTTCTAAAAGGCCTTCATAGCCTCTTTACTCTCATATTCTTCCCACACGTGTGGGATAGGAGGTTGAAATTTTAATTTACAGATTAATCTATCTCCATCAGCCTCCTCCACCAGTGCAGGTTGAAACTCATTCCTTGCTGCCCCCACTTATACCTTCCCCTTTCACCGCCCTCCCCTATATCTTCCCAAAGATTCTGTGAGAATGGACAGGCACCAGTTTCACCCATGAGATGATTTTAATGTTTCCTGTAATCTACCTGAAATGGGAACTCTGGTGTAGGCAGCCGTTGGCAATGACCTTATCCCATGCCTCATGCACAGGGGTGATTTGAATCAAGCGTCCCTCCCATAGTCCTCCCCATTACATGGACTGCTACACGTATTAGTTTGTGCTGCTGTGCTCTCCTGGCCGACGAATACAATTTCACATTTCACTGCACAGGGAGCAGGATTCGGGTGCAGGCCATGCTCGGTGGGAGGTGGACGAGACCAGCCTGATGCCGTGAGAGGACATCAGCGGTCCAACCACCTGAATGGGACTTGACCCCTGTTTTATTGGGGTCCTTTAATGGCATTAATTAAACTGGGGGATAAGCTTTCAGCAATGGCAGAATTTGCCAAATCCCTAGTGCTTTGGGAAGTGCATCTTATTTAAAAGGCCACCTCTACCTTTCCCCTTTCCCCATTAAGCCCTAAAGCTGCTGCTTATCTAAATATTTGCAGTCATCATGCTCAGTTCGACTGTGTCAAAAGAGAGAGAGAGAGAGAGAGAGAGAGAGAGAGAGAGAGAGAGAGACTTCACAGTTTGGGGATTTGTGTCAGCTCGAAGGTCAGGCAGGTCAATTCTTTTCAGTCATAATGTAAATGGGTAGAAAAGGTTTCAGCTGAGCAAGGAGGGAGGAGCCCTGGTGGAGGAAAAGAGGAAGGAGTAATTGAGGTCACATTGACTGTGCTCAGAGACATTTCAAGGTGAGATGCTGCGGAGAGGGGTGAGCCGGAGACAGAGAGCGGGAGAGAGGAAGGGCAGTTGATAAGCAAAGAGCCGTGTGGCTTTTCCTTTTCTACTTTTCCAGTGCCACAAGGAATGTAATTACTCATCATCTTGGTAAACATCCTCAGTAAACCCTTGTATGTAAACCAAGGGAAGGCTTTAAAGATTACCCTTGGCAAAGAAAGGCTGTGGGGATGATGATTTTGGAGGATTATTGCGTCATATGGGAAAGAAGACACACACATTCATGGTTAATGGATAGGTCAAATATTATCATATAATAGCTATGTGTGCTAAGCCTTTATTCGTAAAATCAGTAGCAAAGAATGGAGAAAATTATGCCCATGACAAAAAAATAAATCTAGAAGACTCCAACCTTCCCAAAGCTTTACAAAGTTTCTTCTAGATTTCCCTCCTCACACTACTATTACTACTGCCAGTGCTTTTTTCTGGGGTACGCAAGGATACACAGTACTGACACCTTTCTCCCCAGATGTTAAAAGTGTGGCACTTATTTCTGAGCTTAGGGATCTGATTCACAGCATCAGACCCACCTGAGACCAGGATTGGGAACATTTAGCCTGTCTGTTGCTCCCCCTGTGGTGAATTATCAGAACTGCAGACCGTAGATCTTCCAGGCCGTGATGCTCTGGTTTGACCCCGCCCACCCAAGCTAATCTTTGCACTCTAATAGCTTGGGTATACTCCTGGATTCATCCCTGAACCTGGGTGCCCAGGTTTTGGCAGTGGCTGGGAGGGCATTTGCACATTTAAAACTACTACACTAGCTGCACCTGTTCCTGAAGATGTCTGATGTGGCCACAATGAAGTTAGTTGTCTTCTGTTGGGATTACTGCCACATGCTCTCCATGGGGCTGTCTTTGGAAAGTGTTCAGAAACTTCAGCTGGTCCAAGTTGCTGTGGTCAGATGGCTAATGGAAGCTGATTACAAGGAGAACAGAACCTCCTTTGTCAAAACCTCTCCACGGACTGTGGGTCTGTTTCTGAACGCATTTCAAAGTGCTGATTACGGCCCACGAAGCCCTAAATGATTTGGATCCAGACTATCTGAAGAACTTCATCTCCCTACATGAGCCTGTCCAGGCCTTGCCATCTTCAGGGCAGGTCTTTCTTTCCCATCACCTTCACAAATATAGTTGGTGAGGACACAAGAAAGGGCCTTCTTGGTGGTTACTCCCAGATTGTAGAACGCCCTTCCATGGGAGGCTAAGTTAGTCCCCTCTCTGCTGCCTTCACTGACAGACAAAGACACTTTTTTGTTCTAGCAGGCCTTTGGCTGCTAATTGGCTGTTATGGCAAGGCCTGCTGAGGGAGGGTGTGGCACATTCTCTTTTGTGTGTATGCTTTTTAAATTTTTCAGTGTTGTTTTTATTAGGGGGTGTGTGCTTGTGCGTACTGTTTGAAGTTGTGTTTGTTTTAATTCATGGTGTGAGTGTCACAGACCATGCTGTGGAGGTCTGTACAGAGGAATAATGGTAGGAGCCACCCCCTTCCCCTGATCCTGAATCTTCCCAGAAGCAGGAGAACAGTATAGATTTGGAATAGCGGTTTGCAGAGGGGCATAGTTCAGAAGGCAGAAGCTGGGAAAGACTGGATGGGGAACAGCTAGGACAAGAAACACTGGGAGAGAGAAGGTTAACAGATTCACAGTCTCTGGACAGCATTCACCCCCCCCCTTCCCCAAAGACATGGAGAGCTCAGAAAGTGTTAGAACAGAAAGTGCAGAGGGTACAAGCTCAGATTATAAGGCGTAGGAGTGACGTAGATTAATAGGGACAGTGGAGGGAGTGAGCCTTAATTGGGAGCACTGCCATTTCTAGGGAGACGTATTCTTTCTCTCACTCTCACTGTGATTATTATTATTATCTAACTGGTAAGACGTTCCTTTCATTTTATCTTCTTATTTACTGTCATGGGGACTAAGCCAATTCCCCAAAGCCTAACAGTGAGACACCTTGAACCCTGTACTGGGAGAGAAGCAGGATATGAAATAAATTAAGTAATAGACAGGAAGGGTTATAAAAGCCTAGTTTGCCTGATCAACAAGGTCTTCTCTGACCCTGGTTTTTTCCTTTGCATCCTCTGATGTCTGGCTCAACTCCAGACTAGTGGCTCCAAAGCCCTCTACCCACTAACATTTTGCTGCATGTTCTGACTTTTAACAAAATAATTCAACTTGTGATCCTTCAGTCCAAGAGGAGGGTAGAAAAGATGCACAGCAAAAGCAGCCATTTTGCCCAATACTTTCCCCTTTAAAAGCACAGAACAGAGCCTGCCAAACTTCTGCTAAAGACTTGATTGCAGTTGTTTGACTGCCTTAGTTCATTTGGGTGATTTTGAGGCACCAGCTATCATAAACCAGGGTGATGGGTGAATTTAAACCACACTTTTCTAAAGTACAGTACAAGCTCTTGGTCCTAAAATTGTATTCAACTTACAACATTGATAACCACAATGGGATATTAGGGGTAAGTGATGTTGCAGGAAAAAAGAAGAAGAATGCAGGGCGGGGAGAACAGAATTTTCCTGATAGATTCTTTGATCATGCACAAGTCACTGGTGAACAATAAAATACCACGAAGATTGCTTCAGAAATTAGGTCCTGACCTAAGTTGTTGAAAAACAGCTCAAAGCAAATTGAAAACATAAATGGATTCAAGGGTTATTTTTCTCCAGACTGTATTTCAGTATAATGAAGACAAAGTCTGTATGTCATACTAAAGGCGAACATGAAAATTAATGCTGCCACCTTTTCTTTAAAAAAAAAAAGTTTTTGTTTTTTTTAAATAAATTGCTAGAATCCTAGAGCATTGTGTGCAGTATATTGTAAGTGCCAGGTAGATGGATAGTATACAGTGCACAAATCGTCACTTGCGCAGATACTTTGTGATACATCCCATCTCCAGTTCTGTGCTTAATTTACTTAGGACAGTGGGAGGGGAAACAAGGGCCTTCCAAATATTTTCGGACTCTCAGCTCCTAGAAGTCCTAGCCAGCATAGCCAATGGTCAGGCATGGGGGTGTGGGGTTCCAGTCCAGCAAACATCTGGAGGGCCAAAGGGGTTAAGAATCCACTGAACCCATTGGATTCTTATCTTATTATTCAGTGGTACCTCGGGTTAAGAACATAATTCGTTCTGGAGGTCTGTTCTTAACCTGAAACTGTTCTTAACCTGAAGCACCACTTTAGCTAATGGGGCCTGCTGCTGCTGCCGCGCCACCAGAGCACGATTTCTGTTCTCATCCTGAAGCAAAGTTATTAACCCGAGGTAATATTTCTGGGTTAGCGGAGTCTGAAGCACATATAACCTGAAGCGTATGTAACCCGAGGCACCACTGTACATGCTAAAGCTATTTTTAGCCATCTCACCCATTGCTTTTTCCTGTAAGACCAATTGCAGTCGTTAACAGTCCTCAACAGGTTTACCACACCTATCAGCCAATCACCCTTTCCCACCACCCTTCTGAGTCATACCCCTCCCCACCCTCTCACTATATATAAGGGTCTAGTGACTTCTGTTTCAGTGTATCTGAAGAAGTGTGCATGCACACGAAAGCTCATACCAATAACAAACTTAGTTGGTCTCTAAGGTGCTACTGGAAGGATTTTTTTTTATTTTGCCCTGCCTCTGAATGCCAGTTGCTGGAAACCACAGGAAGGGACTCTGCTCTTGTGCACAAATCCTGCTTGAGGGCCTCCTGAAGGCATCTGGTTAGCCACTGGGAGAACAGCATGCCGGACTAGATGGGAACCAGCAGGCTATCATTATGCTCTTATGTTGCAGTTCACAGGTGAAAATGCAGGCTACTGAATCCTGCAATAGCTGCAGTTTCTGGTCTCTCTCCAAACTTTTGCCAGAATTTTTGGACTCTCTCTGGGGGCATGGCCCATTGACTTTCCTTGGGGAGAGGATGATGAGCTCCTGAATTTCGAAACTTACCACTATACCATTGGAGGTGACTTTTCTGCATGATGATAGTACCAACCCTGTCAGTGCTGGCATAAACTCCTCAAACTCCCCACGCAGTCACACCTGCCCAGCAGCTTGTTTTCAAATACCAGCCAGTTTATTAGATCATAGGTGGATTAGATCATGGCATTCACGAATCCCTTTGCCCATTTAAAAGCCAATTAAAAATAAATAAATTCAAAAGGAGCCCAGTCAAAATCCCACACTGCCACATGCCCGTGATGCCAATTCACCCAGTGTGATCCAAACTGGCGACAGTGCGTGGATTCTTTCAGTTACTCACATGATGTGGAACATTCCATGATGTGTACGCCTTTGCCTCCTTGTGCCTCAAGCTGTCCTGCCCTTTTGCTGTGGAAATATTTTAATCTCCATTAATCCTTTAAAAAACAACCTTCTGAACTCTTCATAACTGCAGCATTAGACAAGTAATAATCCATCACTGGGACGCCAGGCTGTGCGGATTATGATTTTTATGGCATCAGAGAGATGGATTGCAATTTTATGGTTTATTATTATCATCTGTATCTATTATACACAAATAACTCATAAAGGGGAGAGGGTGAAAAGAGTGGGAGAGGAGTCGTGCCAGGATTGCCAAGCAACGGAATTTAACTTGGGAGGATGCCGGACTAGCGGCAAACTGGCGTCAACATGGGCCACAAGTTGTGGGGTGACTTATGGGAGGCTGGGCAGAAAAAATGACAGCACCGTTCGAAAGTCTGCTCTGCACAACTACACGTGGTGTTAAAACGTGCTTAAAGTGACTGGGTTTGAAAAGCAAAGATAGCAATCATGGAGAAGCCTGACTGACAACATGGCTGAGATTTCCCTGCTGAGATCCTGCGAGTTTCCTCCCCACAAGCTACTATTAGCATTGGGAGGAAAGCTTCCACTGGCAGCATGAAAGCAAAGAGCTCTGTATGTGTAGAGTTTCAACAGAATCATGGCAGTGGAAGTGGGAAGTTTAAATTCCCTAGGCTCACCCATCAAGGGTGCCAACTTGAATAAAAAATGGGGGGGGGGCAGATAAGCCCTGCCCCACATAATCGATCACAAGACATGGTGCATGTGCACCGTATAACTAGCAGTGCTCATTAACTTGGGGGGGGGAATATTTTATTGGGGGGTGAAGGGACCTCAACCCTTAGGACTTTGCTCCTTTGTCACCCACACAATATGGTGGGTGGCACCATATTGATTTGGGGGACCCATTCAAGACTTCTAGCAGTAGAGTCTGGTCCAATGGGTGAACGGAGCACTGTGCTTCGTTTGCCGCAATCTTCTCTCAAACTTGGGGTGCTTTGCCTGTCATTGGCTAATATGGCTCCCCCCTAGCAATCCCAGCGGGCAGCAGCCACCCCTAGCCAGTGTGGTGTAGTGGTTAAGAGCGGTAGTCACGTAATCTGGGTAAACGGGTTCGCGTCTCCGCTCCTCCACATGCAGCTGCTGGGTGACCTTGGGCCAGTCACACTTCTCTGAAGTCTCTCAGCCCCACTCACCTCACAGAGTGTTTGTTGTGGGGGAGGAAGGGAAAGGAGAATGTTAGCCGCTTTGAGACTCCTTAAGGGGAGTGAAAGGCGGGATATCAAATCCAAACTCTTCTTCTTCTTCTTCTTCCTAGCAATCCCCTAGCAATCCCAGCGGGCAGCAGCCACCAATTCATTTAAACCCAACACATTGTTTAGGCCTCAGAAAAAGCACGTGGTACAATCAGCCCAGGACTGTGGACTTTTAAAAACGGTGTTCTCTGTGCAAAGCTGTAGGAAAGCCTTTATGTGTCATTTGTAGCCATGCTACATGCAGGGGAATGTTGCCATTACACACTGAAGGCTGTGTAAGCATTACTCTTCCCCACAAGCAAAGATTTTACTCCTGTCTGGCTATCTTTAGACACATACCCTTTAATAGTACAAGCAACATCCCTGTCCAAACACCCTGTAAAGCACAAGCAAACACAGTTAATCAGCACATAACCTGGCAGCACAATTCAGTAGCAAGTTCTCTGTGTGCTTTCTGGTGGTTCTGGTTCATTTCAGTTGGGCTGTCATCGGAGAACCCATTGCTGTCTGTCCAGTGTCAGATTTACGTATAAGCTAAACAAGCTATAGCTTAGGGCCCCACTCTTTTGGGGACCCCCCAAAAACATTAAAGGAAAAAACAACAACTGGATATACATTTCCAAAATATAAGATAAAAAACAAATAAAATAAAACCTACATACAGCAACAGTGTTTTGTATTGTGTAGGCTCCTATGATGTAAGTAATGGCCCCCGCCTGCTAGCCTGCTCCCTAAAATATCACTGGTTTGCTCATTTCTATATATAGGGTGCCTACATTCTGCAAGAAGATCAAACACATCCATCCTGAAGGAAATCAGCCCTGAGTGCTCACTGGAAGGACAGATCCTGAAGCTGAGGCTCCAATACTTTGGCCACCTCATGAGAAGAGAAGACTCCCTGGAAAAGACCCTGATGTTGGGAAAGATGGAGGGCACAAGGAGAAGGGGACGACAGAGGATGAGATGGTTGGACAGTGTTCTCGAAGCTACAAACATGAGTCTGACCAAACTGCGGGAGGCAGTGGAAGACAGGAGTGCCTGGCGTGCTCTGGTCCATGGGGTCATGAATAGTCGGACAACAACATTCTGCATGTGCAAATGGCTTTAGATACCTATTAGGTCCATAAATGACCATATAGCATATATTTGACACAAAAAAACAATGACAATTTGTTGTTGACAAAGGACAGCTGGACATATAAAGGGCCCCATTACCTTCAGTAGCTGAGGGCCTCACCAAACCTCAATTTGGCCCTGTGTCTGTCAGTAATATTTGCTGCAGGGGAAACGCTACCTCACAGGTCCACTTAGGCCTGGCAGGGATCCATGAGTACATTTTTGCCAAGTCATGCCCATACATAACATCAAGTAAAAAGACACAACTGCAAACAAACCATCAGGAGCTTATAGTGTGTTGCCGATTGTTCCTTGGCAAGCAGGGTTTGCTGGCAGTGCCAATCAGCTGAACAATGCTGACAGCAAGCCCCTCTGAAGTTGTCTGTACACAGGTGTGGGTTGGATTCAAGCCATAATGGCAGATAGACATTTTCCTCTGTGGGTTGACTTTGCGGACAGCTTTGTCGTTCTGCAGAAGAAATATATCTGCTTGCAGGTACAGTCTGAATCCCAATGGCACCTGCAAGCAAACAAATTGGGGCTCATGGTTGGCACCAATCATGCCCCTCTTTTAAAGGTAAGGTAAAAAGGTAAAGGACCCCTGGATGGTTACGTTCAGTCAAAGGCACTATGGGGTGCACAGCTCATCTCACTTGCAGGCCGAGGGAGCCGGCGTTTGTCCACAGACAGCTTTCTGGGTTATGTGGCCAACAGGACTTAACAGCTACTGGGGCACAAAAAAACTGTGACAAGTGCCAGAGAGCATGGAAACACTACAGCATTATCTATTTATCTATTTGCACTGGTAATGTTTTTGAACTGCTAGGTTGGCAGAAGCTGGGACTAAGCAACGGGAGCTCACCCCATCATGTGGATTTGAACCACCGACCTTCTGATTGGCAAGCCCAAGAGGCACAATGGTTTAGACCACAGTGCCACCCGCGTCCCTTTTAAAGACCATCACTGCATGTTGTGGGAGCCAAATTTATAGATTAGCTAAGTGCTACGCGGGTGGCGCTGTGGGTTAAATTACAGAGCCTAGGAATTGCCGATCAGAAGGTCGGTGGTTGGAATCCCCGCGATGGGGTGAGCTCCCGTTGCTCGGTCCCTGCTCCTGCCAACCTAGCAGTTCGAAAGCACCTCAAAGTGAAAGTAGATAAATAGGTACTGCTCCGACGGGCAGGTAAATGGCATTTCTATGTGCTGCTCTGGTTCGCCAGAAGTGGCTTAGTCGTGCTGGCCACATGACCCGGAAGCTGTACGCCGGCTCCCTCGGCCAATAAAGCAAGATGAGTGCCGCAACCCCAGAGTCGGTCACGGCTGGACCTAATGGTCAGGGGTCCCTTTACCTTTACCTAAGTGCTGTATGAAGAAGTGCTTCCTTTTCTCTCCCCGATTCTTCCAACTTTCAGCTTCATTGCATGGCCCTGGGTTCTAGTAAAATGATTGTGCTACTAGCCTCCCGAAATGACATGCCACAATCATAGTACAACTTTGTGTGATAAATAAGTTCCCTGTGATTGCACCCCTAAAGCCCTCGAGTGTTTCCTTAATATACATAGTCATAAAATGTTATTAATCCAGCAGGATCCATGTCATCTATTTAACATATATTATAAACAGCAAATCTAAAGTGAGAGGAATGGAAATGGCCTTTATATTTATGCCCTTTGAAGGGGCAAATTTGTGTACTGGGTGTCAAGAGTCGTCTGTACAAATGTCCGCAGATTGCTTCTTGGCTGTTGCCAAAACATGTCATGAAAATTCTGACTCAGTGGAGCTCAGAGTCATACCTTCCCTCAGTTAATAATACATCAAATGCTGAAAGTCCATGCTCTGAGGAGCAAGAGCAGCCAAATGGCAGCCCAATGCAGACAAAAGGACTTTGGACCATTAAGGTGACAGAGATAAATCCTGGCTTCAAATATTAATTCGAAAGGGCCCAGTAGCTTCCCACCTTGTAATAGATTCAGACTGTCAGCCCATATTTCAATAGATTTATCTCAACATTAATGCTTGGCCAAGAGGGAGAAAAAGAGAGAGCGGGATGGAAAGAATGAAATATGGTAAGAACTCCCTGATGACTTTTTCTTCCTTCCTTCCTTCCTTCCCCTGTTCCTTTTTGACCATCATGGAGTCGCCACCCAATTTCACTTATGTTTCAGGTAAAATTCAAGGCACAATTTGAAGGAAAGGCCACAGATAGGAAGGCCAGCAGAAGAAGCAGTATGATGTAGGGGATAAAGTATCAGACGAGGGCTGCAGAGGTTTTGAACTCAAATCCTAACACAGCCATGATGCTTACTGGATAACCTTGGAACAGTTAGTTGCTCAGTCTAACATACCAAACAGGCAGAGTTGTTACTAATACCCTATCTTCCGAATTTCAAGGGATGGCTGTGTTTCAGTCTGCATATGGTTTCAGAAAGTGTGAATTAGGTAGTTTTAAATGCCAGCTGAATGTCTCTCTCCCCCTACATCCCTAGGTAGAGTACTTTGCTTGGTTTCTTTCAGGGATTCTTTAGCTGTGTTTCCTACATTGCATGGGGTTGGACTAGTTCACTCTTTGGATCCCTTCGAACTCTACAATTCTATGATTCTGTATTCTATGGATGCTGAGCAGCCTGGTCCCTATGCATGTCATTTCAAGTTAGAAGGATCAGATAGCATCCGTCAGGCAGAGTGAAGCAGCTATCTCAAGCTGCTGGTTTTGGTTGGCAGTAAATGGATAGTTAGTTACTTAATTGTTGTTGTATGCTTACTACCAGGGAGCAAGAGCCTTTTGGGATTTTCTGCTTCAGGTGTCCCCAAACCTGACTGCCTTTGGGTACTATATGCAGCTTGGCAATGGCAGGGGCGTTATTTCAGCCAGTCCTGATGGGCTAGATCAGCCTTTCCCAACTCAGTTCCTTCCAGATGTTTTTGGCTACAAACCCCACTATCCCTCACCATTGGACAGGCTAACTGGGGCTGTTGGGAGTTGATCTCAAAACAATGCATTGGGTTGGGTAATGGTGAACTAGATCAGCCTTTCTCAATTTGTGGGTCTCCAGATGTTGTTGAACTACAACTCCCATCACCCCTAGCTAGTAAGGCCAGAGCTCAGGGATGATGGGAGTTGTAGTCCAACAACATCTGGGGACCCACAGGTTGAGAACCACTGAACTAGATGGTCAAAGAACCTGACCTAGTGAAGGCCAGCTCCTATGCTATACACCTCCTCAGATAAATGAGATAGGTCTACATAGCTAGTCAGAGGTCCAGGCAACCAACACACCAGAGCCTGTAGTGTGGACTATCTAGGGTGCAACTTGAATGCTTCTCCCCTCGGTTTCCACTGCTTGATCGTCCATCACTGATGTGGGCAACTTCCACCATACCAAAAACCTGCCTGCAGTATGTCAATAACAACCATGTCCAAAGAGTATGAAATCTGCCCATTCAAGTAGCTTTCCAGAATGCCCACACACCATGTATGCCACCAGATTGGATGCCTGTATATCTGACTGGGTGTGGGGAACAGCATGATCCAAGAAGGTGAAGCTGGTAATGTCATCTCTGTAAGGCATGGCGCTGGGGCACCTTTGACTTCCAGATGTTGCTGAACTACAATTCCCATCTTGCCTGCCCATTGGCCATACTCAGTAGGGCTGATGGGAGTTGTAGTTCAGTCAAAGCCTCCCCACACCTGCTATAAAGAGAAACTTCAAAACATGTTGAAAACGTTCAAGATGGATACTGAAATATCACCTCCCATTTCAGCTGAAGAAAAGAAAAGAAAATCCACAGTTAATAAAGATCCTTCTCCCCTCACATCTAGTGTAATGTCAAAAATATTCTATATATATAGTTTGAGAAGATGGCTGTCATATATAAATATATGGGCTAACAGTTCATTTGTTTTTCCTTTCCGATCCCAATGCATTCTTTTCTTGTCATCTTCATATAATGAAGGATTAGAGAGCAAACATGAAAAATAATTGAGTTTAAGGCACAAACAGGTGCGCTTAATGCTAAAGGCCCCGTGGCTGGCTATTTTTAAGGCACACTTCCTTCTCCTGGTAAATAAGTTATTAAAAATATCACACAAACAAAACAGATGCAGATGATATATCTCATGCACATCACGTCCAGTAATCCGTTTCATCTGGTGGAGCTGGTGCAAGGACTGGAATATTACGGTGGAGAGAACAGGGGCAGATTAGATTCTGAAGGTGGTGAGCTGTCCACCCCAAAGCCAGTGTCTACAATCCTGCTTCCAGTCAAGCTCTTTAAATCCCATTGACCTCAGTGGAACTTAAGCAAGTACATAGGACTGTAGCCCACGTCACGTGGGGGTATAAAAACTAGTTAGCAACGTCTAAGATTACAGCAAGGTTTGTTTGTTTTTTGGTCGCATCTAATTTTAAGCATACTTTGGCCCAGGAGAGATAACAAAATTAACACTGTTTGCTCAGCTGCTTCCTCCCAGGGTTCAAAAAGCCCTCTGCTGCCTTCTGCACTTGACAGTCAGGGCAACTGCCACGCTGCCACAGCAGGTTGGAGACTAGCAAGAAACAGGCCCAATTACTAAAGCATGTCCACCTTTTGGTTCTGAATTTTCGAGGATGAATATTTTCAATGCATGAAGTTCAGAGCTTGGGAGTGAACAAAATGGTCTCTAAAAGTCAAGTCAACTTCCTGAAAATGTGTTTTTGCACTATTTCACTACCATTTCATTCTGCGGCTGTCTACCAGCTCCATCTGATACGCAGGCTGAGACCCTACTTCCCCACAGACTGTCTCACCAGAGTGGTGCATGATCTGGTTATCTCCCGCTTGGACTACTGTAATGCGCTCTACGTGGGGCTGCTTTTGAAGGTGACCCGGAAACTACAATTAATCAAGAATGCAGCAGCTAGACTGGTGACTGGAAGTGGCCACCGAGACCATATAACACCGGTCCTGAAAGACCTACATTGGCTCCCAGTACGTTTCCGAGCTCAATACAAAGTGCTGGTGCTGACTTTTAAAGCCCTAAACGGCCTTGGCTCAGTATACCTGAAGGAGCGTCTCCACCCCCATCGTTCAGCCCAGACACTGAGGTCCAGTGCTGAGGGCCTTCTGGCGGTTCCCTCACTACAAGAAGTGAAGTTACAGGGAACCAGGCAGAGGGCCTTCTTGGTAGTGGCACCCGCCCTGTGGAACGCCCTCCCATCAGATGTCAAGGAGATAAACAACTATCTTTTAGAAGACATCTGAAGGCAGCCCTGTTTAGGGAAGTTTTTAATGTTTGATGTTTTGTCATGTTTTTAGTGTTCTGTAGGGAGCCACCCAGCATGGCTGGGGAAACCCAGCCAGATGGGTGAGGTATAAATAATAAATTATTATTAATAATATTATTTCACTGCCATTTTTGGCAGCTTCTTTGTTGTTGTGCCCATGGGAGGCCTATTTAAACCTTACTACAACAACCAAACAGTGTCTTCTGGAACTAATTTCAATGTATGTTCTTCCACTTTTGCAAATGGAACATGGGAAATTGCCTTAAATGGAGAGGGACCAGCTAGCTCCAGTTTTCTACACTGAGGGAAAGCAGCTTTCCATGGCATTAGGCTGGATTCTCTCCCGGCCCTACCTAGAGATGCCAGAGAGGGAACCTGCGACTTCCAAGCGTGCAAAGCAGATGCTCTTATCATTCTAATATTCCATTCCAAAGAGGAAGCTGCCCTATACAGAATCAGACCCATTGTTCCATCTAGCTTGGTATCACCTGCCCTGGCTAGTAGGCCATCTTGAAGGTTTCACACAAGGGTTCTCTCCCAGCTCTACCTGGAGATACCATCTGCCACATTTGTTGTTGTTGTTTAGTCGTTTAGTCGTGTCCGACTCTTCGTGACCCCATGGACCAGAGCACGCCAGGCACTCCTGTCTTCCACTGCCTCCCGCAGCTTGGTCAAACTCATACTGGTAGCTTTGAGAACACTGTCCAACCATCTCGTCCTCTGTCGTCCCCTTCTCCTTGTGCCCTCCATCTTTCCCAACATCTGGGGCTTTTCCAGGGAGTCTTCTCTTCTCATGAGGTGGCCAAAGTATTGGAGCCTCTGCTTCACGATCTGTCCTTCCAGTGAGCACTCAGGGCTGATTTCCTTCAGAATGGAGAGGTTTGATCTTCTTGCAGTCCATGGGACTCTCAAGAGTCTCCTCCAGCACCATAATTCAAAAGCATCAATTCTTTGGCGATCAGCCTTCTTTATGGTCCAGCTCTCACTTCCATACATCACTACTGGGAAAACCATAGCTTTAACTATACAGACCTTTGTCTGCAAGGTGATGTCTCTGCTTTTTAAGATCTGCCACATATGACCTAGCAAAGATTCCTCTATTGTAGGGGCTTAGACTAGATGAGTTTTAGGTTCTTTTCCAACTCTGCACTTCTCTGATTCTGTGAAAACAGACGCTCTGTCACTGAGCTGCAGCCCCTAGCTATCAAATCAACCTGTTATTGTAGCACTACATGAACTCTTATTCTCATTTCATTCACGGTCCCTTGGATCTGACCTGATCCCAAGGTCCTTGCACGCTAGGGCAGAAGACCACAGAGGCAGGAGGTGGGGAGAGGAAAGAGCTACAAGAAGTCTAGAGGAAGGGGAAGGTGGGGAACAAGGGTGTGCAAGTCTTCTTTTCCTCAACACTGCACAGCTATGTAAGAAGCAGGGACGTTTAATCACCTCTAAGAAGGAAGATGGAGGAGTCTGACTGCTTTTTCACTAGGAGGGGGAAACAAAACCATAAAAAAATGTGACAGATTGTAAGATGATACCAGACAAGGCAGTAACTACTCCCAGCATGGGTTGCTACTAATGAATTATATGCTGACAAGCAACGCTGGCAACAACAAAATCTCATAAAGCAGGGGAGGGAAAAAAAGAGAAAAGAAATAAGTGCTGGAGAGCCTGGAGGTTGATAAGACGAACTGTAGGAAGAAAGAGCGGTAGACTCAAAGGTGGCAGGAGATGCTATTGCAGCCTGGACAGTCACACAGGTTGTTTTTGAAGGCCTGTGCCAAACAGGCGTACATATGATCATGGAGATGCAGGCATAGGGAGATAGGGACGGATAAGGCATATGGCAAGGAGTCAGAGGGCACAAGGACTGTGGAGGCAATGTGAGGCTCGGGTACCTGGTGAGAAATTAAATTAGCAGCCACAACAAGTCTTGCAGCTACTGGGATTAATGAGGATATTTTAAGAAGGAGAGGAGAGGTGAGAAGGAAATGAAAGCTGATATGACATGGAAAGGAGGAAGAAAAATGATCACAATTCGCTTATGTGGAAATGTACAGCTGTTCCCCTGCCCCACCTCTCTCTCTCTCTCCTTGTCTTGTGGTAACAAAATAAAAAAATTCCTTCCAGTAGCACCTTAAAGACCAACTAAGTTAGTTCTTGGTATGAGCTTTTGTGCGCATGCACACTTCTTCAGATACACTGTACAATCTGGTATCATCTTACAATCTGTATCTGAAGAAGTGTGCATGCACACGAAAGCTCATACCAAGAACTAACTTAGTTGGTCTTTAAGGTGCTACTGGAAGGAACTTTTTTATTTTAAAGATGGCTTGGGGTGGTCTTTTTCTGACTGCCAATAAATGCCTTCTCTGTCCAGTGATTTTTTTTTTCAGCAGGTGGAAATAGTATTCACTTGTAAACAGACATGATAGACGCTAATAAAATTACGCCTGGCATGGAGAACATGGATAGAGATGTGTTCATAATGCCAGAACTCACAGACATCCAATGAAGATGAATGCTGGATGGCTCAGGAAAGATAAAAGTTAAACTATGGAGCTCATTCTCATGGGGGGCTGTGATGCTTTCCAAGAGGATTGAACAAATTCATGGAGGAGAAGACTATCAATGGCAATCAGTGAGGATGTTCAGCCTGCAACCTTCTGAAACCAGTTGCTGGAAACCCATGCCCTCAACATGTCTCCGGTGAAAATAGGGATGTCCATTATTATTATTATTATTATTATTATTATTATTATTATTATTACCTGCCCATCTGGCTGGGTTGCGCCATCCACTCTGGGAGACTTCCAACATATATAAAACATAATAAAACATTGAACATTAAAAGCTCCCCTATACAGTGGTACCTCGGGTTACAGATGCTTCAGGTTACAGACGCTTCAGGTTACAGACTCCGCTAACCCAGAAATAGTACCTCGGGTTAAGAACTTTGCTTCAGGATGAGAACAGAAATCGTGCGGCGGCAGCACAGCAGCAGCGGGAGGCCCCATTAGCTAAAGTGATGTCTCAGGTTAAGAACAGTTTCAGGTTAAGAACAGACATCCAGAATGAATTAAGTTCTTAACCTGAGGCAGGGGCGTAAGAAAGGGGGGGATTGGGGGCGTCTGCCCCAGGTGCCATCATGGAAGGGGGTGACAAATTATCAAGGAACAATTACTGCCCTACTAGGGTGGTTCATAAAAAACTTTAAAAAAAAAAATGCTTCATTTGAATGCTCTGTCAAATGTTGCATTTCCTCGAACCAGAAAGGTATGAGTTCTGCACACCATTTGACTTCTTTTACATAACGCAACTTGTGAGCATTTGCAGCTAAATGTGTGATCATAGATCAAACAAGATAGCCTTTTCCTAATTAGGGAGAGCTTTTACAGTGATTAAAAGAAAATAAGCTGCCTACTTGAGAGAACAAAGTGGGGAGGGGGGATCTCTAGATGGTAGCCATTTTTAAACACGAGATTGAGGAACCTCTTCAAAATTCCAGTTCAAAGCAGAGAGATGAAGGTAGATGTTAATGCATTAAACATCCCTCAAATCAAATACACTTCTGCGCTAAAATTAACTTTAAACACCAATAAACTTCTGGAATAGTGGAGAGAGCATTAGATTCTGCTCAGATGTTGGATTTGAATACGGGATTAGTACTTTAGAAAGAAACCACTAACAAGGGAATATTAGGACTTGGTGCCTTATTGCAATATATCATTCATGCCAGATCCTGCTCTGAACTCCTGCAGGGGTTGATTTTGAAACAGCCAAAGGTCCGTGGGATACAAGCCAAGGAAAGACTTCGTACAGCTTTATTTTACAGTTGGTGCAAAATAGCAACAAATCAGACACTAGAAAACCTTATGGCTTTCTAATCTCTCACCTGGCATATTCCTTACCTGCAAAGGTTGAGGAAGAACGTCTCCACAGTGCAGACACACACCCTGCAGCATCGTTTTAAGCATCCAAATCTCTGAGGCATTTTGAAGAAGAAGAAGAAGAGTTTGGATTTGATATCCCGCTTTATCACTCCCCTTCAGGAGTCTCAAAGTGGCTAACATTCTCCTTTCCCTTCCTCCCCCACAACAAACACTCTGTGAGGTGAGTAGTAGATAGGTAGCCGTGTTGGTCTGCCATAGTCAAAATAAAAAAATTCCTTCCAGTAGCACCTTAAAGACCAACTAAGTTAGTTCTTGGTATGAGCTTTCGTGTGCATGCACACTTCTTCAGATACTTCTTCGTATCTGAAGAAGTGTGCATGCACACGAAAGCTCATACCAAGAACTAACTTAGTTGGTCTTTAAGGTGCTACTGGGAGGAATTTTTTTATTTTTTCTGTGAGGTGAGTGAGGCTGAGAGACTTCAAAGAAATGTGACTAGCCCAAGGTGACCCAGCAGCTGTATGTGGAGGAGCAGAGACGCAAACCCGGTTCACCAGATTACGAGACTACCGCTCTTAACACTACACCACACTGGCTCCACACTGGCTTATGGAAGTCTCCATTTTGCTTCTGGGCCATGTAGAAATCTCTTAGGCTTGGATAAACTCCCCAAATTGTCCAGAATGACTACACTTTGGTTCTTGATTGGGGATTTGTCTGAATCTTTTTCTAACTCATTTCACACACACACACAACAGTCAGAGCCGACTCTCCCACTGGTGTTAGTGGTTCATTGCACCAGGGCGCTGGCCTCTCAGGTGCGCCCTAGCGAGTGGGAGAGCTGTGTGGCTTTGCCCACAGCCTCCCCTTTCCCTGCACACCCGCCAGCTGCGCCCCTCCCAACTATATGGCTGGCAGGCGTGCAGCTTCCTTTCCAAGCCTCCTGCAGGAGGATAGAGCAGCTTGCCTCCTGAGCCTCTGCATCTGCTAAAGACATCCCTGCTCCCAGTCGTTGTCCTCCTCCTGCTTCCTTGCGAAAGGTGGCGCACAGCCTTCCTGGGTGCCTTCTTGGGCACTCCAACCCCGGAGAGCATGTCTGCCAGCACGTTTTCCTGCTTGATCGCCACCACCACGCCGAGGATCGGGGCAGTGGGGGAGGCAGAGGACATTTTCTACTGCCCCCTCCCTTGTTTTGGAGTTGCTGGGGGGGACGCCGGAGGGATCTTTGCACCACGGCACCGGATATGCTTAAGACTGCCCTGCCAACAGTTGTTTAGAAATTGGTGCCCGAGTTTCGATTTCGCTTTTCCTCTTTCCTCCCTGTCCCCTTTCCTTCCCCTTGTGTGTCATGTTTATTAGATTATATATATATATATATATTCAAAAAAAATTGGTTTTCCAAATGTATAACAAACAAATAAAACAAAACATCAAATACAAACAAACAAACATTTATCTTAATAATTCCACTTTTGTTGACATTGTAAAACGACTTCCTTGAATCCCCCCGACTGAGTTTCCATATCAATCATTGTAGCAGTTTTCCAAAACTATTTTCACATAAAATTTACTTAGTCAATTAACATCTTTCATTCTTTACATATTGACCTCTAGCCTTAATATTATACACTTTCACATATTTAGATCCTAGGCCAATCTGTTACTCACAAGTATTTCTATTTAGGTTATCTTAACATATTTAACTACCGTATTTTTCGCTCTATAACACGCACCAGACCATAACACGCACGTAGTTTTTAGAGGAGGAAAACAAGAAAAAAAATATTCTAAACGAAATAGTGGATATATGATTTTTGTGGTTCATGCTGTGGCCATAGACATGTGATCTGACAGTGAGTTTGGAGTTTGGAGTAGCCCAATGCAAAAATCCTGAGGATCCATGTGGATCCATGCTTTGTAACCACAGAGGAGGGAAGGAAGGGGAACCATGGATCCTCTGCTCACGACTGCAGCAGATCCCCCCTGCCACCCACAGGCATTCACTCCATAACACGCACAGACATTTCCCCTTACTTTCTAGGAGGAAAAAAGTGAGTGTTATGGTGCAAAAAATACGGTAAATAATCTTTAAATTTCTTCCGTTCCTCTTTGATGTTTATTAGATTATAAACCTGCTGGTAGGGACAGTCTTGTTCTGATTGTGAGTCACTCTGGGAGTCTTTGGGAGCTGAAGAGCAGAATACAAATCATGCAATTAATCAATCAATCAATCAAATCTCATCTATATCTCTAGCTACATACAGAGATGCAAGCCTTACCAGTTGCATGCAAACCTGTGTTCTTTTTGTCCTCATTTTGGTGATGCAAAAGTGCCCACCCTATGCTTAAGCACATCCTTTGGGACTCTCTGCCGCTCTGCAAATAGTGCCTTTCCTAATATTCATGCATGTGAAATGCTTTGAACGAAGAAAGTACAGCCCAAACATTGGTTATTATTTAAACTCCTTCTAAAGTTTCCCTCCTATATCATAAGGCTGACAGCACTCTGAAAGAGGAGTTTTCTTTCCCATGTCCTAATTTTTCCATTGTGTGATTCATTTTACTTAGTCATAAATGAATAATAATTTGGCTTCTTGCATTAATTAGATTTGCATTAAGGTATATCACCATAACACTTTGCTGAGATTATATATTATTTCACTTTTATCTCATTCATAATTGCTTTCCATTTATTCAATCTATTGTGGATGGTAAATGCAAATTAATCTTTTAGGACAGTTAATTCCATCTTTCCCTCCCGTTCTGCAAATCAAGTTCTGGGGATGTCAATGAGGAGCTAGTTGTAAATTCTGGATCCTTTCTAAGAAGATCCTGCAGGAACATCAACTCGATAATGTTTCTCTGCTTCACCGCAGTGTCAAAACATTGAACCAAACCCCTCAAATGCTGAATTGTGATGAATCTTTGATTATCAGCAACAGTGTTCAGCAGCCCAAGACTCTGCAGAGGTAATCCAGGTTTGACAGCTAGCTGGTAGCAAATGTCAGAATTTGCCAAGATGTCCCATGCATCAGTAAAAAATTTAACATGATTTGACTGGTGACATGCAGTAGCAGTTAGTATTTGATTGTGGAGGGGAGTATGTTTTCCAAAGCTCTTCATGGATTAATTTAGAAATCCGATAAAAACAAAACCCTACACACAAAAAACAGAGAGAAGGGGAGCGGGTGAAACTCAGATAATTTTCTTAGAGAATCTGAGGGTATATTAAGAAAAAAATCAAAGTGACTTTTCCCAAGTGACCAGAATCCTTCCTGCTGGTTGCCGTTCATTGAAAAAAAAGTTATATGAAAATGATGTACCGTTGGTATCTAACAATGAGTAAAATTGCGAAAATGTATAGAACCAGCTCAAACTTGTGTTGGAAATGTAAAAGGAAAGAGGGTACCTTTTATCATATCTGGTGGTCCTGTGGAGTGGTAAAAGCTTTCTGGGAAATGATATACAATGAGTTAAAGAAAATGTTTAAGAAAACTTTTGTTTAAAAAACCAGAGGCTTTTTGGTTAGGTACAATAGGTGAAGAGCTACCAAAATAAAATACAGTGGTACCTTGGGTTACAGACGCTTCAGGTTACAGACGCTTCAGGTTACAGACTCCGCTAACCCAGAAATAGTACCTCGGGTTAAGAACTTTGCTTCAGGATGAGAACAGGAATTGTGAGGTGGCGGCATGGCAGCAGCGGGAGGCCCCATTAGCTAAAGTGGTACCTCAGGTTAAGAACAGTTTCAGGTTAAGAACAGACCTCCAGAACGAATTAAGTTCTTAACCAGAGGTACCACTGTAGAAGACTGCTTATGTATGTAACGACGGCAGTGAAAATGCTTTTAGCCCAGAGATGGAAAGAAGGAGAAGTACTGACCAGAGAAGAATGGCAGACCAAGCTGTTGGAATTTGCAGAATTGGCAAGACTGATGGGAAAGATCAGAAACCAGGAAGACCAAGTATTTTTAAAGGACTGGAATAACTTCTTAATATACTTTAAAGACCACTGTAGACAGTTAAAATCATTAGCAGGGATAGAATGACACTTGTAAAATGAAATGAAAAGTGAAATTACTATGATTATATAATAGATGGATAACGGTAAAAGATGCATGAAAAAGAAAAAAGATAAAATCTTTGGAACCCATGGAGGGAGGGAGGGAGGGAGGGAGGTCCGAAGGTTCCAAAGAACCTTTTTTTATCTTTATGTTTTGGAACAGTTAGTTACTGTGTATAATTTTATGTAAACTGTCTCCTGAGCAATCTCTGTGTGGGACAAGAAGCTACAGTTAGAACTGGATATGGAACTACTGATTGGTTCAAAATTGGGAAAGGAGTACGACAAGGCTGAATATTGTCTCCCTGCTTATTTAACTTATATGGAGAATTCATCATGCGAAAGGCTGGACTGGATGAATCCCAAACTGGAATTAAGATTGCCAGAAGAAATATCAACAACCTCAGATATGCAGATGACAACTTTGATGGCAGAAAGTGAGGAGGAATTAAAGAACCTTGTAATGAAGGTGAAAGACGAGAGTGCAAAATATGATCTGAAGCTCAACACCAAAAAAACTAAGATCATGGCCACTGGTCCCATCACCTCCTGGCAAATAGAAGGGGAAGAAATGGAGGCAGTGAGAGATTTTACTTTCTTGGGCTCCATGATGACTGCAGATTTTGACAGCAGTCACAAAATTAAAAGACGCCTGCTTCTTGGGAGAAAAGCAATGACAAACCTAGACAGCATCTTAAAAAGCAGAGACACCACTTTGCCGACAAAGGTCCGCATAGTAAAAGCTATGGTTTTCCCAGTAGTGATGTATGGAAGTGAGAGCTGGACCATAAGGAAGGCTGATCGCCGAAGAATTGATGCTTTTGAATTCTGGTGCTGGAGGAGACTCTTGAGAGTCCCATGGACTGCAAGAAGATCAAACCTATCCATTCTGAAGGAAATCAGCCCTGAGTGCTCACTGGAAGGACAGATCCTGAAGCTGAGGCTCCAATCCTTTGGCCACCTCATGAGAAGAGAAGACTCCCTGGAAAAGACTCTGATGTTGGGAAAGATGGAGGGCACAAGGAGAAGGGGACGACAGAGGATGAGATGGTTGGACAGTGTTCTCGAAGCTACCAGCATGAGTTTGACCAAACTGCGGGAGGCAGTGGAAGACAGGAATGCCTGGCATGCTCTGGTCCATGGGGTCACGAAGAGTCGGACATGACTAAATGACTAAACAACAACGAGAGAGAGAGAGAGAGAGAGAGAGAGAGAGAGAGAGAGAGAGAGAGAGAGAATATCCTTCCTGCTGGGGATACAAGACAGCAAAAACCCAAAGTCTCAACGGCATTTATGTCTGTGACTACAGAGGTAAGGATTCTCTATGTTTGGAAATGGAAGGAGGTGAAAGCACTGTCAAAGGAAGATTGGTTGATGACAATCTTGGAATGTGCAGAGATGGCAAAATTGACAGCACTGATAAAAGATACAAAATTTAGAATCTTCTAAAGAAGACCGAAAACCACTTCTAGTCTATATTTAAAAAGTTATTTCCCATATGTGAAGACCGCAGCTGGGTTTGACGAGTAAGAAAACAGCAGAATATATTAAGAAACATGTTATAGGCAATGAAATTAGATAAGACAGGACCTTAAAACACAATTGTATGTAATTTGATTCATAAACATCGATATTGGGTGAGCGGGAAGTAACTAGCTTTGTTGCATTCAAATATAATTGTTCAGTAACAAATGTAACTTTCTGTATGGACAAAGATAACAAAATATTATTACAAAGAGATAGGGAGGGAGAATCTGAGGGTATGGAAAATACCTCCCTCCCATCTACAGAAGCCTCTAATTTTCTCCTAAGCAGTTTCGGATAATTCCCTATCTCCAAAATACACTTCCCCATTTCCTTTCACCTACTTTGCAAGTGGAAGATGCACTTAAGCACATAAGAACAGCCCGACAGGATCAAGCCAGGGACTCATCTAGTCCGACATCCAGGAAAAGAAAAACATTCCCTAAGAAGGAACCCATTGCTGGTGAGAAACCTGCAACCAGGACCTGACCACAACAGCACCCCCTCCTCCTGAGGTGTAATGGGAATTGGGGTTGCTTGTGCGTAATCTGCAAACTGCTCCAAGCTGGTTGTATAGCTAAACCTTTCCCTGGTTTGACAGCCCTTACAACGTGACTGTCTCAGTCACTGGCAGAATCCGTCAGTGGGCATCTCCTAAACTTCCTCCAACATAAAAATTCATTGACTCCAAGTCTCCTCCTAGATTCTCTGTGCGGAAGCTTTCTGCGCAGCGTGGGCGTGCCAAGCGGAGGTCCTGTGCTCTCTCCGCTGATTTCACTGGAAGAGTCTCGGAGCCTCCCCTCCGCAGTACTCTCAGCCTCCCCTTTCTCCCTGGTGTCCCCTGGATTTCCTTCCCCAGCGGAAGCTCTCTCTCTCTCCTTGCTAGTTCCCTCCCCTGTATCATTGGAGAGTCTTACCTCTCCTCTTGCCTCTGATGGCAGTTCCCTGACATGAGGTTTCCACCAACTGGTATTCAGAAGCATATTGTCTCCAACCATAAGACAGGGCATAGCCACCATGACAAGTAGCCATTGACAGCCTTTTCCTCCATGCATTGTCCAACCCTCTTCTAAATCCTCCAAATTGGTGGCCATTGCTGTCTCTTGCAGGAAGGAATTCCATGGTTTAAGTTTGCACTGTGTGAAGAACCACTTTCTTCCATCTGTCCTGTGCCGAATTCAGTGGCTAGGTTGCTCACTGGAGCAAGACGGTTTGAGCATATTACAGTGGTACCTCAGGTTACATACGCTTCAGGTTACAGACTCCGCTAACCCAGAAATAATGCTTCAGGTTAAGAACTTTGCTTAAGGATGAGAACAGAAATCGTGCTCCGGCGGCGCGGCGGCAGCAGGAAAGCCCCCTTAGCTAAAGTAGTGCTTCAGGTTAAGAACAGTTTCAGGTTAAGTACGGACCTCCGGAACGAATTATGTACTTAACCCGTGGTACCACTGTACACCGATCCTGGTCCAACTGCACTAGCTACCAATTAGCTTCTGGGCCCAATTCAAAGTGCTGGTTTTGACCTATGAAGTCTTAAATGGCTCAGGACCACAATACCTCAAGGACCGCCTCTTTCCATATGAACCTACCCAGACCCTGAGATCACCTTCTGAGGCCCTTCTTCGTGTGCCTCCTTGAGAGGTTTGGAGGGTGCCAACATGAGAACGGGGCCTTCTCTGCAGTGGCTCCCTGTCTGTGGAATGCTCTCCTCAGGGAAGTTCAGCTGGTGCTTTCATTACACACTTTAGGTGCCAGGCAAAAACGTTCCTTTTTAACCAGGCCTTTGGTTGAGCTATTTGACATTTGTTGTTGACAAAGGACTGCTGGACATATAAAGGGCCCCATTATCTTCAGTAGCTTAGGGCCTCATCCAACCTAAATCCGGCCCTGTCAGTGAAGCTGATAGGGGACTCTTGTCATGTGGGCAGCTCAGGCCCTCCATGCACACTCCCCAGGCTTGCGTCCCAGGGAGATGACTTCGGTGCTGCTAACCTGACGATTTGATTTCACTTCCAGAGATGCACTTCCTTGTCTCTTGAGACAGACAGATGCTACCGACAACAACTATCATGTCTCCTCTTACTAAACTAAAAGAATCCCCAGTTGACAAAACCATTCCATAAAGGGAAACGAGAGGAGGGAGATTCCCACCCCCCTTTCCTCATTTTCTTTCTTCACCAGCCTGATGAACCATGATAAGTGGTGCACAAAACCTAGAGAGATTATGGAAGGTGTAGTTTGCAAGGTGGGCGAAGACCCTACCTTTTGCAACAGCCCTCCTGTTTTTAGAAGAGGCACGATTTGGTGAAAGTTGCTAGGGATTAAGGGGTGGGTCTTGTGAGTTTCAATAGAGATTCCTGCCTCTCCCCCTCACACACACTAATTTGAGCATGGGGGAACAGTGCCCCTGAACAAGAGACATAAATTGATTTGCTGCCCAAGCATTTTGTCTTAATCTTAAGCTTAGTTCATTCAGCAAGAGAGCAAAAATGCCATCGTGAGCATGCTGAACAACGTGAATAGTGTTCAATGAAGCAAGCGTCAAAGATGGTGAAAGGTTCAGCTGATTGCGTTAATCAAAAGCAGAGTAACTTCATGGTCTCATGTTGTTGTTGCTTTGCCACAAAACCTTAAGATGTTTGCTCACGATCACACACTTCGGTGCATCTCCATGGATGGGGATGAGAAGCACATTGTTATGCTAATTAAGCGGGGAAAGGAGGGAGGATTGGACAAAGCTGGAGAAAAAGCCACTGACAACCCCGATGAGTCTATTTCTAAGAATCCCAGGGCAAGAGGCAAATAGAGCAAAGGGAGTTATTGACATGGAAAGAATCCCTCAAGACGAACCCCATTCTATATGCCGAGCGGCGTATATTCTATATGGCGGGTGTGTCGTGCCCTGAGGCTAAGCTTTCTATGTGCTGAGATGTGAAATTGTAAGAGCGTGGGGGGAGGTGGGAACAGGAAACCGAAATATCAAAGTTTAATCTTCTCAGAGGGAAGTGGAACGGCTTTCTTGTGAAGGATGTAAACACATCTCTCAATCTCTGCACATGCACAGATTCTTTCTGACAGATGCTCAATGCAAGTTCTGACACTGAAGGACTGGGTTTAAGGGGCCATGTCTGGGTCAGGAAGGAGGTGCTTTCAAATGTGATTGACCCTCCCAGGCAATTCTTGGATTATGGGAGTTAAAAGGAGCTGGACCTTTTCGCTGGCTTCTGTTGGCTGACAACCTAGGACAAAAAGGTACTTGGCGGGAGGTCTATGAAACTCCTTACAGCAAGAGAAGAAATTGGGAAAGACTGTAAGTTGAACCCCAGGCCCATGTTCGTTATAACTCTTGCCTCCAATGACATCTTGAACATTAGAGCATAAGAAGAGCTTTGCTGTATCAGCCCAAATCAAATAATTGTATCTAAGGTTGGCCTTCTCTTGGTGTAGCCTTATTGGAGTTCACCGATTGGGTCTGCGTTGCTCCGGGACAGGAGGAAGGAAGTCAAATGACACCGAGGTTGATTCAAAGAAAGAGTTTATTCGGCTCTCCGGATAGCAGAAGGCACTTGCGTGATCAAGTCCACAGCAAGTCCAAAGAAATGAGAAGTTTCATGCAATATATATATCCTCCAGGCACCCTCTCCCTCCTCCCCTAGGAACCCAACCACGTCGGCCTATGTACATAGGTTGACATCACATATGTTCCTGCTTTGGTATTCTCAACCATAAAAGGATCTTCCTTCCTGTACTTCTGACCATAAAAGGATCTTCCTTCCTACTCTTATCTGGGAGGAAAGAGGTCATCATCTCCGGGAACAAGCTTCTGGCGTTTCCCCTGGACATCGGTCTGCGCGTATTTTGTGGTCAGCACATAAGATAAGGTACTGACACTGTTCCCCTAGAGAGCCAGGGTCATCCCTTGCTGTGACTGATAAAGGAGAGAGCTTGTTTACGCAGCTGTGTCCTTGTTATGCTTTTTGCTCAACAGCTCAAGTTTTACGCATTTTAGAGTGCTCTCTTTTGAAAGAACATAAGGGGGGGGGGTTGAGTCACAAGGACCCTTAAGAAACACCAGGCTCGGGCCTGATTCATAGAAGGATAAAATTGCAGAGTTGGAAGGTACCATGAAGGTCATGTATGCAGGAATCTTTTGCCCAAAACCACGGGCTTGAGATTAAGAGTCTCATGCCATAGTGACTGAGCCATCCCACCTCTTCTCCAGGAGCTCAATGTGACATGCATGGCTATCCTCTATTTTATCCTCACAGTAACCCTTGTGAGGTAGGTTGAGCGGAGAGGCGGTGGCTGGTCGGAGGTCACTCCGCGAGTTCTATGGCTGAGTGGGAGGATTTGAGCCCATGTCTGCCAAATCCTAGTCTGACTCTCTAACCTCACTGCTGAAAGTAATAGCACCAATATGATTCATGTCATGTTGGTACAAGTACATGATGGCAAGAAAGCCAACAGACATGTTCTGAGTAATACTGATCAATATTAGCATCACATTTCAGGGAAGAGATCATTGCGCTATGTTCAGCAGATTGCCTTACCAGTACATTGCATGAAGGAACATGCACCATGCTATTTTTAAAAATGAGTTGCAGATTAAAGTAATAGATTAAAAATCAAACCATCTCATTACACTATTCCAAATTAACGTGAAGGATGCTTAATGTTAAGAACTCAGGCACCAAGACTCTCTTCAACGATGTTTTGGTTCAGCCCTGAAGCGATCAGCATAATTCATTCTATTTAATGTGTGGGTTTCACAGCAATAAATCTGGAGACAGCGTTACAGACTGGGGGTAGAGTTCTGGTCCATAATGTGGGGGAGGCACAAAGATCAGTGGAGCTGTTGCATCATGGCTAAGGACTGCACCCCAAAGGGCAGGGCTGGACAGTAGATTGCTGGCAGATCACTGATGATCATAGGAGCCGACTCTTAGGGGCTTTGGCTCCGACCTGGTGGAATGCTCTGTCCCATGAGACTAGGGCCCTTCAGGATTTAACCTCCTTCAGTCGGGCCTGTAAGACAGAGCTATTCTGCCTGGTCTTTAATTTGAATTCAGCCTGATCTTTTATTTCCCTTCTCTTTCCCCCCTCCCCTTTTATTAAGATCACCCACTCTGAGACCCCACAGCTAATTCTCCCCTGGCCTC
This sequence comes from Podarcis liolepis, assembly GCF_965112155.1. Lineage (NCBI taxonomy): Eukaryota > Metazoa > Chordata > Lepidosauria > Squamata > Lacertidae > Podarcis > Podarcis liolepis. The sequence goes on from NC_139569.1 coordinate 42,218,190, forward strand.
CTCACTGGCCCAAGTAGGACCAATTCAGCCAGCTAGCCCCGGGGATTATCTAATTGATTTTTTATTTTTTTTGTTATTCATGTTTTTATGCTGTATTTTATGCTGCTTTTATAATTAAGTGTTTTAAAGTGTTTTTAATTTGTTGTTAGCCGCCCTGAGCCCGGTTTTTGAACTAGGAAAGGCGGGGTATAAATAAAAATTTATTATTATTATTATTATTATTATTATTATTATTATTATTATTATGGCTGTTTTCCCCAAAGTTGATGGGCACTGCCATTCAAATGGTATCTGTGCACCATGTCATGTGATTGATGGGGTGGGGTGGGGCTTACCTGGGCCCCCACAATATTTTAGTCAAGTCTGGCAGGGGTCTGCTGATGATTCTCAATAAGAACATAAGATGAGCCTGCTGGATCCGACCAATGGCCCATCTCATCCAGTATCCTTTCTCATAGTGACCAGCCAGGTGATCCCAGGAAGCTTGCAAGCAGGACCTGAGTTCAACAGCACTCTCCTCACCTGAGAGAGCCAGTGTGGTGTAGTGGTTAAGAGCGGTAGTCTCATAATCTGGGGAACCGGGTTCGCGTCCCCGCTCCTCCACATGCAGCTGCTGGGTGACCTTGGGCCAGTCACGCTTCTTTGAAGTCTCTCAGCCCCACTCACCTCACAGAGTGTTTGTTGTGGGGGAGGAAGGGAAAGGAGAATGTTAGCCGCTTTGAGACTCCTTAAAGGGAGTGAAGGGCGGGATATCAAATCCAAACTCTTCTTCTTCTTCTTCTACCTGTGATTCCCAGCAAATAAAATATCTGTCTAGACATTCCTGCTGGTTTTCCTGCAGAAGCAAATGTTTGGGGCTTACCCTCTATGCCCTTCCTTCCTTCCTTCCTTCCTTCCTTCCTTCCTTCCTTCCTTCCTTCCTTCTTTCCTTCCTATAAATTTTGCACAGAGCTCTCACTTCAAAGGCATCCCCATTGCCCCCCCCCTTATGTTTCTATTTTCAACCTTCTGTAACAATTTCCATAAGGCTCTTTCTGAAAGGACTTGTAGTGGCATCAGAGATGGGGAACCTGTGGCCCTCCAAATGTCTTTGGACTACAACTGCCATCCATCCTGGCTAGCATGGCCATCCATCCTGGCTACAACTGCCATCCATCCTGGCTAGCATGGCCAATGGCCAGGGATGATGGGAGTTGAAGTTCAGCATATGGAGCCTGCTTTGGACTGTTACCCAGAAGCAAGAGGTAGGTGAAGGCTTTTGTTGCAGTGCTTATGGTGGGGGTTCTTTTTAGCTCCCTTTTTGTTAAGCTGACATGTGTTCAAATGGGAAAATATAATATGATTAGGTGTGATTCATGCATTGAAGGTGGTTGGAGTTTATCATCCTATACATATTCAATACCTGAAGTCTCCAACTCCTTTGAGATCCAGCACTGGGAGCCTTCTGGTGGGTCCCACACAAAAAAAGCCCCCCCCCCCCAAAAAAAACCCAACCTTCAAAATGTTCAACAACTTTTGTGTCCAGATTTTCACCTTTTGAAATATGCCAACCCTACAGGGAACCAGGCAGAGGGGCTTCTCAGTAGTGACGCCCACCTTATGGAATGCCCTCCCATCAGATGAGTAATTATACAACAACTAGGAAACATCTGAAGGCAGCCCTGTATAGGGAAGCTTTCTAAGGTTTAACGTTTTACTGTGTTTTTTATATATGTTGGAAGCCACCCAGAGTGGCTGGGGCAAGCCAGTCAGATGGGCAGGGTGCAAATATATTATTATAATTCAAGTTGCTCAGGATCAGAAGTGAAGAGAGCATTATTATTATTATTATCATCATCATCATCATCATATTTGTAAATATTAAAGGAATAATAATAATATAGCTTTTTTCCAACATGAGGTAAATCTGAAAGGCTCTCTGCAGCAATGTTTCTTAAAGAGCTCAGAGTGAAATCAAGACATTCTCCTTCCATCTGTCTCATTGTATCTGAAAGAACAGAAAGAGAGCTGTCAAAGCAGAGGTCCTCGATCACTTTACTGAGCAAAGGGTCACAGCTGTCTTTCACCCATTAGAGATAATTCCAGGCTTTGTCTGCTGCGCTTCTTTTCCAGCTCTCTGTATCTCACCCGCAACTCTCCTTCTCGCCGCCCCCCTCCACCAGCACCCCCGCCCCTTCCCCCTAGGTGCAACATATAACCTTGGCAGGAAACTAAATATACTGCTTGTTGCTGTAAGAAATGGAGATGCGCTAAAAGGACTGAAGGCTCTACCCTCTAGAATAAGTTGCACGGTTATTTTTAATAACGACTTGACATCTTGCATTACCACCACCCAACGTGGTGCTAGAGATCAGTTTCATCCCTTCTCTCCTCCTTTTTTTGTGCCAAGGACAAACATTAGGAATCTTAGCACAGGTAAGTACACGGCCAAGTCAAGCCAGGGGCCATAGGGGCAAGGAAGCAATCTATCTTGATGGGTAACTGTCAGGGACTGGGCAGAGGAGGAATGGTAGAGACCGCCTCCTCAGCTTGACCCTTCCAGAGAAGACAGTTCTGAATTACAACAAGGGTTTGAGGGAGGTCACAGCTCAGAGGAAGATGTGGGGGGAAGTTGGGAAATAATGGGAAAGGAGGAGGAGGCAGAGCCAGAGCAGCTGGCTGACATGTTATCACTAGAAAGCATTCCATAACCACCACCTCCCAGAACTTGGCAAGCCATAATAATAATAATAATAATAATAATAATAATAATAATAATAATAATTTATTTATACCCCGCCCATCTGGCTGGGTTTCCCCAGCCACTCTGGGCAGCTTCCAACACAACACTAGAATACAATAACCTATTAAACATTAAAAGCTTCCCTAAACAGGGCTGCCTTCAGATGTCTGCTAAAGTTTGGTAGTTATTTTTCTCTTTGACATCTGGTGGCAGGGCGTTCCACAGGGCAGGTGCCACTACCAAGAAGGCCCTCTGCCTGGTTCCCTGTAACTTGGCTTCTCGCAGCAAGGGAAACCACCAGAAGGCCCTCGGCGCTGGACCTCAGTGTCCAGGCAGAACAATGGAGGTGGAGGCATTCCTTCAGGTATACTGAACTTAAAAGTAGGAGAGCAAAGTGCTCAGAGACAGAGGACCTTAAGCAGCAACCATAAGGGGTGGTAGTACTGGTGAAGAAAGAGGAAGTGGGAGAAAAGGGGGGTGGAGATTTACTCAGGACAACGCCATTATTCCAAGAGGCTGCATTTCTAAGCCTCTCTCTGTGAATATTGAATAAAAAGCAGTTGGTAAGAACTTTTCCTTGTCGTATTCGTTCCTGGCAACCTGCTGTGACGTTAACATATGAGAGTGCTGGAGGTGAAATAGTTAAACAGGTTACCCAATCAGAACCCAGGGGGGTGGAGTCAGAGGGACTATAAAACCAGCTCTGGGAGGGGCGAAGGGAGGAGTTTGTTGGGAGTTGGGTGGTTGGTTGGAGTGGGAGTGAATTGGGATAGAGTCTGTGGTTAGGTTGAATTAGTGTAGCGAAATAAGCTGAGTCAGGAACGGTTAGGAGCTAGGAAGACAAGTAAACATCTGAGAGGTGGTTTAGTGAGTGAGAGCAGGTAACGGAAGTTATAGGTCTGGATAGGCACCCCATGTTTGTAATTGACCGATACCGTTTATGAAACCACACGCTTGTTAAACTGCAATAAATAAACAGAAGTTTATGTTCCAATTTAACCCTGACTGGACTCAGTATTGTACCAGGTAGGGCCTGGGTGGTGGCAGTGAGAAATAAAATGGTGGCACAGGGATCAATAGATGATGAAACGTCCGAGACCCTGTGTGATTGCCACACCTGCCATGGGGGTTGCATCTTCTGCCACCTGACATCTACTCACATACTGACATTCTGGAGGTGATCAAAGTTATTATCGTTGATTTAGGATTAATCGTATCTGTGACACATGCAGGGTTATGTCAAGGTGGTGTGGTGATTTGGGTGTTGACCCTTGAAGGCCAGGGGTCTAGTCCTCACTCTGCCGTGAAGCTCACTGGACCAATCCATCTCTCTCAGCTCACAGGGTTGTTGTGAGGACACAATGGGGAAGGTGAGAACCATGGACACTACCTTGAGCTCTTTGGAGGGAAGGCAATAAAAATAAATACATTTTATTCTCACCAGATTTCCTGCGAGGGAGCCTATGCCGAGAGTTTGTGACCAATCTTAATACCATTCCAGCAGCAGCACAGAAAAGTAGAGATGTGACTGTCACACTGGCCCTCCCTCAAGGTGGCGTAATGGTTTTTACTGAGGTGACAGAATTTGATGCTATTGCTTGGGCTGTAATAAAGAGTCCAGTTGAATATCTGTGCGCAGGCTGAGATGTAAATAACTCCATATGCATAGTTAAACAGTTCCATTGCCATTTTCACATGTCTGAGCTTTGCAGTTTGCAACCCTAATACATTCTCGCAAAGACTTATTTCCTCCTTCAGGATTCTGTGCCAATTCACACTCTGATTGTAACTCGATCTGTGCCTAAAATAGGGGAGGCGTTTTTGTTCCATTTTTGCTGTAAGAAGAAAAAAAAGAATTAAAGAGAAGGAGGAAAGAAAAGGAACGCAAGTGAAGGCCCTGCAGCTTTTATCTTTAAATTTGTGACGAGTGGAGTCAGCGTTTGCCTGAATTTGCAAAGATTCTTCCTCCCACATAGAAAGTGTGAAGCAGCAAATTACTGATGATATCTGCCTGTTAATTGCAAGTTCTATTATTGACAGATGTCCGATAGGCAATAATGGTTCGCTGCTTTGATGAATCCCAGCCAAATCAACAGCCTTGGACCAGATTCAAAGGCCATTTCTGGCGGTTTGTTGGCTCCTCTGCCCATTCCCCCAGGATGTAGGATGGGTCTCAGCCTGTAAAGAGGAACTCATGTGCTTTTGATAATGAAAGTGACCCAATATGCAAAAATCACACAGACTAAAGGAAACCAACCAGAAGATGAAATATGGCAAATATTCCTGCCCGTGGGCTCAACAGTTTGTGAATCGGCGGAGCTATTTCCAGTAATCAACCAGGCAAATGCCACTTCTGTGCTTCAGAGATTGCTATCACCATGACAACTTTATCAGGCACAATTGTGCACCAGGGCTATGGGGGGCAATTTGAATTTGGTCACAGGTTTGCCTCCTTCCTTTATGTATATATATATATCTATATGGAACACTCCTTGGGGAAGGGAGATGGTGGGGAGGGGAGGCCTCTATTAAAACACTGTGAATTTTTTTAAAAAATTGCAAAGAGGAGGAGGGGTAAGAATAAAGTCATTAGGCTGAAAAATGGGCAATCAAAGAAGCGATTTCGTTTGGCAGATGGAAAAGCAGCAGGTGCCATTGCGTGATGGGACGCAGTTTCCCATCGTGCACACTCTTCCGTGATGCAAGCTGACAGGGAAGGGAATTAATGTGTCAGCGAGCAGGCACTTTCTGTCCATTAGTTGGTTCTTGATACATCCAGCACAGGCTCCTGGCTCTCTGATCCCCTCCTCCCGGTTGCCCTTCCTTAAAATAAATAAATAAGGGCCCATTGTTCTGGACGCTGCAGAAGCCACGGGCAGCCGCGTGGCGACCTGCCCGCCTGTCGCCACCCCGCATTAACAGGGTGTAAGTGACCGAGTAAACATTTCTCCACCCCAAACCGGGATCTGAGATTTCAGCCTATGAATAAATTACCGGCGTGCAGATGTTTGGAATGCATTAAGGTAAAGCGCCTTGGCTGGGATCCATCGGAGCAGGGCGGCGGCGAGGAGGGAGCCGGTGGGGAGGGGGAGAGAAATGGAAAGAGAGGTGGTGACGGCGTTGACAAAGCAGATGGAAATAATCTCTCAGTCCCAATTGAGAAACAAGATGTGCTGGCAAGATGTGCTGTGCAAACTTTTATTGCTTGTAGCTCTCTCAGGGACTGGACTGAGGAGGAATAGTGGGGACTGCCCCCCCTCTTCCTGAACCTTCCCGAGAAGAGGAGGACAGTATAGATTTAGAACGGTGATTTGCAGAAGGTCATAGTTCAGAGGCTGCAGAGGGGAGAGCAGTTGGAAGAAGAAATACCAGGGCAGAGACACCTGACAGACTCAGTGCCTTTGGAAAGCATTCCTGACCCCCCTTTCCCAGGACCAGGCGTGCATAGAAAGTAGGAGAACAGAAAGCTCAGAGGCAGAAAGCATAGATCAGCCGACGCAGGGATGATGTAGAACAGGAAAGACGGAGGTGGTGGGACTTTACTTGGAGTAACGCCATTATCTAAGAGAGATGGTATTTCTACACACGCGCTCTCTGTGAATATTGAATAAAAGAATTGGTAAGAACTCTTCTTGTTTATCTGCTTCTTGGCTGCCACTGTGGGTGGGATAGGATTCCCTGAAACCTGACAAGACGTAGGCCATTGCAAATACTGAACTGACTGGACCTAAGCTAGTTGTGCCCATTCATTTCAACAGAACTGCTCCGAGTGGGGCTAACGTTGGGCACAGTTCCTAGGAGTCCTCCTCACCCTCTAGGATGCAATCCCATTATTATCTAGAGAATACATGGCCTGGGCTACTAAGCTAATATACTGTATGTAAACTGTCCTATTCATGTTCACACCAGGCTTTTCGGCACCCGCTAAAGCAGATCCCTGTACAGACAACTGTTTCTTCGCGCAGATTGACTTTGGAGGAGTGAAGCAAAAGGGTTTGTTTCAGTGATCTAACTTTGTATGCAACATATGCAGTTGCTCTCATCAACTAAATGTTCTGCTTCTTTTCTTGCTTTTCTAATCTCCATGCGCTTATTGCCCTAAGGCTATGAGTAATTTCCCACTGCAAGTATTTAGATTTTTCAATAAACAGGTACTATAGGTATAGCTATAGATATCCAGACATATTATTTACCTAAAATACCAGCAGATGCCATCTGGATCAGGCAGGTACACTGGTATTTTGTTTTGTCCCCAATGTATAAAAGAAAATGCTCAAAATTGGATGTTACTGTGTAATACTATTTCATTTCAGAAAATCAAAGGCTGCAGCTGATAGGCTCTTGCACTAGCAGCTGAGCGAGTTTTAATTTTGCACAATGGAGGAATCCAGTGTAGCAGTTGCACTAGTGGAGATTCATTGCACAACAGATTGTGCAACTAAGTTGCCAGGAACCTGATTATGCAGCCCCTTGCACCACAAGGTTTTGCCAGGGAGAAGCATTCTACCAGCGGGACAAGTAAACAACCAAGTGACTTTAACTGAGGGCTCATCCCCACTTCTGCTTGATCCATGATTTCTAGGCACGTTTCCGAGAGATGTTTTCTTTTGTCCCTGAGAGAACCCGCTGTTTACTGCTGAATTGGGGGAAAAAGTCAATCTGCAGCAAACTTGATTGTTATTCATTCTGATTCAGTATATCTGAAGGAGTGTCTCCACCCCCATCGTTCTACCCGGACACTGAGGTCCAGCGCTGAGGGCCTTCTGGCGGTTCCCTCACTGGAAGAAGCCAAGTTACAGGAAACCAGGCAGAGGGCCTTCTCGGTGGTGGCGCCCCCACTGTGGAACGCCCTCCCACCAGATGTCAAAGAGAACAACAACTACCAGACTTTTAGAAGACATCTGAAGGCAGCCCTGTTTAGAGAAGCTTTTAATGTTTGATGTATCACAGTATTTTAATATTTTTTGGAAGCCGCCCAGAGTGGCTGGGGAAGCCCAGCCAGATGGGCGGGGTATAAATAATAAATTACCGTATTTTTCGCCCCATAGGACGCTCCGTCCCATAGGACGCACCTAGTTTTTTTGGGGGGAAATAAAGGGGGGGAAATTCCCTTTATTTCCCCGCCAAAAGCAGGTTGGGGAAACAGAACCAGGTCGAGGAACAGCGGGATGGCGGCGCTGCGCCTCCCTGCTGTCCCCCGAGCTTGAGGGGCTGGCCGATGTCTGCCCCGCGCGAGGGGCGCTCTGCATCAGGGCACCCCCCCTGCGGGGCGGCAGGCTGCTATCCGCGGTGTGGGGAGCCTTGCTGGGAACTCCTGCAAGGCTCCCCACGCTGCGGATGTCTGCCTGGCACAGGGGGCTCTCTGCTTCAGGGCGCCCCTCGCGCCGGGCGGCAGGCTGCTATCCGCAGCGTGGGGAGCCTTGCGGGGAACTCCCGCAAGGCTCCCCACGCTGCGGATGTCTGCCTGGCGTGGGGGGGGGCTCTGCTTCAGGGCGCCCCGCCCACCGAGCGGCAGGCTGCTCTCCGCAGCCTAGACATCCCTGCCGGACCTCCCGTAGGGCTGCCTAGGCTGCGGATGTGTTCCTGAAGCCTGGAGAGCGAGAGGGGTCCGTGCGCACCGACCCCTCTTGCTCTCCAAGCTTCAGCAAAAGCCTGCATTCACCCCATAGGACGCACCCAGATTTCCCCTTCATTTTTGGAGGGGAAAAAGTGCGTCCTATAGGGCGAAAAATACGGTATTATTATTATTATTATTATTATTATTCAGCGATAAACAGTGGATTTTCCCAGGGAAAGAAGCAGGACAAAAGCAAAACCTCTCGGACCCATGCTTAGAAAACATGGAATGAAGTCCTAGGATACAGCCCAAATGGTTTCGATACCCATAATCTTACATTGGACATGATTTTCACTTGCAGTGTAGCTTATAAGAAATGCTCCTCTCCAGGGTTCCAGTCATACAGTTGCAGGTTATGACTTTCTACCCTTTTTACAGAAATTTTAAGCACTTGCATTCTGAAAAGTTCAGCATCTATCTGGAGACCTCCATCATGTCATTGTTTACCTTTTCTTTTACAACAGTTAATCTGTTTCATTGCATATTGCTCCTCTCAGCTGCCATTTGAGAATAAATCACTCTATAAATCCCCACATTAAACTCTTAAGACCTATTTTATGTAAACTTGGATTATGGCATATTGGAATTTCATAGCGATGCCTTTTTCATGATGCTTATCTGTTTTATATCTTCCTTTAGTCTCCTGCAACCTAGAGGTGATGGTATCTTGAAAGATTTTGACTCAGCGAATATACCTTGCTGACGAATCTGGGAGACTAATGGATGTGTTTAAACTTGATCTTGGTTTTGAAGCACTACAGACGGGCCATCTGTCCATTTCAGTTTAAAGTGGTACCTCAGGTTAAGTACTTAATTCGTTCCGGAGGTCCGTACTTAACCTGAAACTGTTCTTAACCTGAAGCACCACTTTAGCTAATGGGGCCTCCCGCTGCCGCTGCGCCACTGGCGTGCAATTTCTGTTCTCATCCTGAAGTAAAGTTCTTAACCTAAAGCACTATTTCTGGGTTAGCAGAGTCTGTAACCTGAAGCGTATGTAACCTGAAGCGTATGTAACCCGAGGTACCACTGTATTTCAGTTTCACATCAGTTTCCAATCATAAATTCAGTTCTCCACATTTGCATATCAGTTTGCAATTTTTTAAAAAAATACTTCCATCATTTCAGTGTGAGATTCTCCCAACACACACTTTTGTACATAGTTTTGGCTATGTCATTATGTATTTTGTGTATTATGTATCTTGTGTATTTTATTTTCACTGCTATAATGTATTTTTAATGCACACTCTCCTCTAATATACACAATTCTGTACACCTTGTTTTTGTGCAAATTAAGTAGTTTCTCATGAAAAGGCAAACACTGCAGGGGGTTGGACTAAGTGGCCATTTGGGTCCCTTCCAACTCTACAATTCTATGATTCTATGAGAATCAAATATCTTCCCCCATCCCCTACTAAATGCACGAGACAAATCATGAGACACCTGTTTCAGGTGTTCCCCTTAAATGACGGGATCAGAAGGTTTCTAATGCCTCATTTTTGCCCCATAAAGTCTCACAAAGGAAGAGTTAAGAACAGAGGGACGTAGGAACCATTCCAAGTTAAACCATTTGTATGTCTAACTTAGTGTATCCTACACCGCCTAGCGGTGCAACTGCACAGTTTCAGACAGGAGCCTACCTTGTGATTTAACCTAGGGCACTTGCGTGGCAAGGCTCCCAGACCAGCCCCTTGTTAAAATAAATTCACACAGACACAGAATATTTAGTTTAAGGTTACAGTGGTGCCTCGCAAGACGAAAAGAATCCGTTCTGTGATTCTCTTCGTCTAGCGGTTTTTTCGTTTTGCAAAGCAAGCCCATTGATGGATTAGCGGATTAGCGCTATTAGCGGCTTTTAGCGGCTTTTAGCGGCTTATCTGCTGATCGGATCAGCTGATAAGCGGCTTAGTGGCTTAGAAAAAAAGGGGGGAAGGGAAAAAACCAGCAGGAACTCGCAAGACATTGTCGTCTTGCAAAGCAAGCCCATAGGAGATTCGTTTTGCGAAGCACCTCCAAAACGGAAAACTCTTTTGTCTAGCGAGTTTTCCGTCTTGCGAGGCATTCGTCTTGCGGGGCACCACTGTATTGGCAAAATTTTAGGCCACAACTTTATTGAATTACAGAAATGTGAGCGGTATTGGCTTAGGCATTGGCATAGACTATATCAGACTCCTGCCTGCTTTGCAGGTAGTCAATAAGGGTAAATCACCCCAAGAAGAAGCCACATTGGGGAAACACACCTGTAGCTTCCCTTGGTGTTCCCAGAGGCCTGGCATAGCCCTAGCCCCTCAAGCGGACTTCGGACAGGAACCAGGATTCCTTTAATGGAATACCCTTGGTCAATGGAGGGGCAGACGATGGCTGACCTCCCCTTCCCCACAAATCAATGAGCCAGTGCCTAACCACCAAACCTTACAAAGTTGTGACAATTGCTAAGAGGTAGGCGAAAACTAAGTAAAGGTAAAGGGACCCCTGACCATTAGGTCCAGTCTTGACTGACTCACCCCGTTGCAGGGATTCAAACCGCCGACCTTCTGATCGGCAAGTCCTAGGCTCTGTGGTTTAACCCACAGCGCCACCTGCGTCCCAAGTGGCCCATGCCAATTTGCCAAATGGAAAAATTCCTACCTGGCCCCTATCCCAAGACAGGCGACCAAACAACGTCCAAAGCAAGGCCAGAGAACACATAAGTTACAGAGAGGGTGGGCTGGTGTTCAGCAGCGTGAAGCAGGTGACAGCCCATGTCGCGCTGCCCCTTTTAAACCCCCACGATCCCCCCGCTCAAAATGATTGGCCAATAGGCCTGGGGTGATTGTGATGCCACCCTGGCATGAAACGTTACTCCACCCATGCCAAGGAGGGGGGAGGAACCAGGCTGAGGGCCTGCCCGCAACCAGGACCATTCAAAAGGTGATCCCGCTTCTGCAAGCTCTGCAACTGAGCTATAGCCCTTCCTCAAGACTACGATAATTATCCGATGTTAACAAATACAACGCCACCTGTTATTCACAGCAGATTTAAGGCACGACAGCATTAACAATGACATATTGATATATTTCGGCCTCTCTCTATCTCTCTCTGATGTGCTCATTTATAATCTAATCACATGCCCGCATTTCTTTCTTTGATTTTCCTTTTCCTTTTTCTAAAAAGAAGAGTTCCGTGTGAAACGGCGAAAACACAATTGCTAAATGATATGCGTAATCATTCAGTGCTGTCACTGCCAAAAGGTGATATTGCAGTGACATTGAGAAAATTAGATCTATTCTTCATACAATTATATAGCTACACTTTCGCTCTAATGCCATTCTAATTGGAAAGGAGCACTGATATGTGAAACTAGGTGCATTTCAGTATCTAATTATCACCCAGTAACTCATTCTTAAAATAGTTTTCTTGAAAAGATGCTTACTAAGAATGCTGGTTTAATTCTGAAGTCATCTCTATAGTGCCCTTGCAGGAAGAGTCCTGGGCACAACTTGGAGCCCACATTTCAGTGACACCACAAGGAGACAATAGGTTTTAAATAAAACTGAAAAGGTGGTTCTAAGCTCCCATCAGCCCCAACATGGCAAATGATCAGGGATGGTAGCACTTATAGTCCAACAACATCCGGATGTTCAAAGGTTCTCCAGCCGTTTTACAGAGTGCAAGCCCTAGGGAGCTCACAAACTAAGGAATGTATTCAATAAAGTCCTACTCAGACTAGACCCACTGAAATTAATGAACCTAAGGATATGTGTGCCCTGCTCCTTGTACCTTGCCAACAAAGGTCCGTATAGTTAAAGTTCTGGTTTTCCCAGTAGTGATGTCTGGAAGTGAGAGCTGGACCATGAAGGAGGCTGATCGCCGAAGAATTGATGCTTTTGAATTATGGTGCTGGAGGAGACTCTGGAGAGTCCCATGGACTGCAAGAAGATCAAACCTATCAATTCTAAAGGAAATCAGCCCTGAGTGCTCACTGGAAGGACAGACCCTAAAGCTGAGGCTCTAATACTTTGGCCATCTCATGAGAAGAGAAGACTCCCTGGAAAAGATCATGATGTTGGGAAAGATGGAGGGCACAAGGAGAAGGGGACGACAGAGGACGAGATGGTTGGATAGTGTTCTTGAAGCTACCAGCATGAATTTGAGTAAACTATGGGAGGCAGTGGAAGACAGGAGTGCCTGGCGTGCTCTGGTCCATGGGGTCTTGAAGAGTCGGACACGACTAAACGACTAAACAACAACAACAAGGATGCTTGTGGTTGAATCCTGCTTGTGGGTTGCTTTCTATTGTCTCTCGCTGAAAATTAAGAGAGAGAAAATTTGTTATGAATGTACTTTTGTTGTAAACACTTGTTAGCCCCATAATAAAGAAGAAGAAATATTGGTTTGCTTATTTGGAGGAAATCAGCATAGTGACTAGGCAAGTGGCCTTTGCATTTTCCTGAAGAAAAAGTGTTGTTTCCGCTCTAGATTTAATTTGTTGGAAATTGAAAAACAATTTTATTTTGATTACACAGTTGTTTTTCAGAAAACATTGCATAAAACCTGAAAACAGTTTTTCAAAAGAAAAGAAAAGAAAGGGGTGTCTATTCAAATTAGGGGGGAAACAAATTAGAGTTGCAAAGCTGAAAAACCCACATTGGTCTTCAAGGAGAGCATAAATATAGTGGGAATTATAGAAACTTAATACGAGCCATGGGACGCGGGTGGCGCTGTGGGTTAAACCACAGAGCCTAGGACTTGCCAATCAGAAGGTCAGCGGTTCGAATCCCTGTGACGGGGTGAGCTCCCATTGCTCAGTCCCTGCTCCTGTCAACCTAGCAATTCAAAAGCACATCAAAGTGCAAGTAGATAAATAGGTACCACTCTGGCGGGAAGGCAAACGGCGTTTCCGTGCACTGCTCTGGTTCGCCAGAAGCAGCTTAGTCATGCTGGCCACATGACCCAGAAGCTGTACGCCAGCTCCCTCGGCCAATAAAGCGAGATGAGTGCTGCAATCCCAGAGCAGTCACGACTGGACCTAAGGTCAGGGGTCCCTTTACCTTTAATACGAGCCATGCTGGACCAGGCCAGTGACCCATTTAATCCAGCATCTTTTCCTTTTCCAACCGGATGCCTATGGGAAGCAGAAAAACTGGAGCTGAGGGCAACTGTACTCTGCTCTCCTGCAATTCCCAACAACTGGTATTCATAAGCAGACAATACAGGTAGACCAGGATTCCTAACTGAAAGCCTTCCCTTCCATAAATCTGTCTAATCCACTTTTAAAGCCATACAAATTGGTGGCTATAATGGCCTCTTGTGGGAGTGAATTTCACGATCCAACAATGTGCTCTGTGAAGAAGGATATATCAAGAACTCTGGCCAAAAGTTTCAATATAAGGAATAATTCCTACTCAAGAGTTGAAGTGAAAAACGTGTGTATTCTGCTAAGAATAACAGTTTGAAGCTAGTAGTAAATTTAAACACAACGTGTAAGTACGATAGTTTTAAAGTAATGGTAAGTTTGGATACAATGTTTAAGTACAGAAATAATGTAGTTTCAAATATACAGTGATATAGTACAAAGGTACATGAAACACCAGTGCACAACAATAGTTTTATACAAGTCTCAATAGCAGTCAAAAAGAGTCCATATTATATAAAATCAGAATAAAGAATAAAGGATCAAATAGGGCCAAAAAGGAGTATCCGGAGTGTGAATCAGATGTACGACTCAGTAGTGGTGACCAGGACAGGGCCCTGTTTCGGAGTACACGCCTTCTTCAGCTGGTAATATCAAAAAATATGTCAAGATAGATCAAGGTGCCTCAATCCACCTTGTGAAGAAGGATGGCATGGGAAGAACTAGTGGGGCAGTTATATGCACCCATGTGGGAACTGAAATACAGTCATACCTAGGGTTACGGATGCTTCAGGTTCTGCAATTTTGGGTTGCACACAGTGCCAAACCCGGAAGTACCACAATGGGTTACTTCTGGGTTTTGGAGCTTGCACATGCACAGAAGCGCTAAATTATGCTTTGTGCATGCACAGAAACACCAAATTGTGGCCCGCGCATGCGCATATGCGCAGGTCATGGATTGCGAACGCTGTGTGTTGCGAACGTGCCTCCCGCATGGATCATGTTTGCAACCCAAGCGTCGACTGTACTGGAACATGCAGTGTGCATAGATGCTCCTTCTTCAGAAGAACGAGAGTGCAAAAGATAAATGGGCTTATCAGAGTGTTGTGAATAAAGTTCTCCTTCCATATATGAATCAAGCTGGAACAAAGTCCGATGTGACTCACTGCAGGGTACCAAATTGAAGCACAGAAGGAATACGGGGAAGAAAGGAGGAAATAAGTCTAAAGGTAACATCTTCTAAAATATGGATAGAGTGGCTCTGTTTGCCATGAAGAACGCGGGGAACAAAATGTCAAATTGCTTGGCTGTTCCCTACCTAAAAAATACGAAGACTCATCTGCATCACAATGTAAGAGCATATCTCTCTCAATTTGCTTTTAAGTACATTGTGCATTTGTTCCTGTGATGAGCCAAAGGTGGCACTGTAAAAGTAAGTTTGCACAGGAGGAATTTCCAACCTTCATCATCTCTTTTGTTGCACCTAGCTGCTTTATATTTTTTAAGACAACTACACCATTTTTTCACAGGAGTTTTGGCTTCCTTCATTTTTGCAATGGTTTGTTTTGGAAAGTGAATTGCCTAATTTGAGCCTTCTAGCCCATTTGTATTTTATTTATTTATTTATTTATTATTAATCTAAAATATATCGATCACAGTTTCTAATCCTGCTTCACAAACACTCAAGCTAGCCCTCAGTTGGGCGTGTGACTTTATTCTTGTCTGCCAAAGTGAAAAGTAATAATACCAATAATACCAATAATTTTATTATTTATACCCCATCCATCTGGATGGGCTTCTCCAGCCACTCTGGGTGGCTTACAGCATATATACATATACAGTGGTACCTCGGGTTAAGAACTTAATTCGTTCTGGAGGTCTGTTCTTAACCTGAAACTGGAGGTCTGTTCTTAACCTGAAACTGTTCTTAACCTGAGGTACCACTTTAGCTAATGGGTCCTCCAGCTTCAACTGCGCCGCCACCACACGATTTCTGTTCTCATCCTGAAGCAAAGTTCTTAAGCCGAGGTACTATTTCTGAGTTACGGAGTCTGTAACCTGAAACGTATGTAACCTGAAGCGTCTGTAACCTGAGGTACCACTGTAAATGTAAAACATCAAACATTAAAAATTTCCCAATACAGGGGCTGCCTTCAGATGTCTTCTATAAATCAGGTAGTATTTTATTTCCTTGACATCTGGTGGGAGGATGTTCCACAGGGCCCTCTGCCTGGTTCTCACAATGAGGGAACTGCCAGAAGGCCCTCGGAGCTGGGCATCAGTGTCCGGGCTGGACGATGAGGGTGGAGACACTCCTTCAGGTATGCTGGACCGAGGCCGTTTAGGGCTTTCAAGGTCAGCACCAACACTTTGAATTGTGCTCAGAAACCTATTTTATTGATTGGTTGGTTGATTGATTGATTACATTTTTATCCAATCTTTTTCTCCAAGAAACTCTAGGTAGCGTATGTGCTTCCTCATCCTCATTTAATCCCCACAAGAAACCTGTTTAGGCTGAGAGGCAATGACCAGCCCAACCCAGTAAACTTCATGGCATGATCTCCTGGGTGCTACTCAACACTCTAACCACTATGCCAGTGTTTCCCAAACGTTTTTGGGCAACGGCACACCTGTTTACTGAAAAAAAATCTCGCGGCACACCACCATTAAAGCCCCGCCCCGTGACGTCAGCGCGCAGCGTCACGCCGGGAGGGACGCACAAAAGTGAAAGTTTTTTCCCTCCCCCTTGCTGGGGAACCTCCAAGCTTTGGGGGTGGGAGGAGGCAGCAGAGCGAGGGACTGAGGGACGGCGGCAACTGAGGCGGCAGCGGCTGAGGCAGAGCTGGGAAGGGGGTTTCCAGGGGACACGGCAGCTCCTCGAAAGGCTTCTCTCAGCTGCGCTCAATCCGCCTCGGAGAGGATTTCCCCTCCGGTCCCATGCGTTCGTTTGGGGCATCGCTCCGGCTGCTCCCTCTCCCGCCGCGCAGGAGCGATGCCTCTCTCTGGCTCTCCCTCCGTGCAGGCTGAGGGAGGGAGGGAGGGGCGCGTGTGACCCGTCTCTGCTGGGAGACCAAACCCAGCGAGGCAGAGTCGCGCGGAGGCGCCCAGGCAGCGCTGCCGGCTGCGAGGAGGAGCGCCAGGCAGCAGCAGGAGGCGCGGCCTCTCCTCGCCGCCGCCGCCCCGCCTCTCGCCGCCCGACTCGCCCGCCTCCCTCCAGGCATCTCGCGGCACACGAGGCAACGTCTCACGGCACACTCGTGTGCCGCGGAGCACCGGTTGGGAAACACTGCACTATGCCACACTGGCTCTCAAGTATCAGTCTACATATACACTCACTGTTTGTAGCACACACACATACTTTTCCTTTCAAAGAAAACAAAATTTTAAGTGCCCCACATCCACACATACGCTGAAAACATATCTCTGTGTAATTTGGAATGGTCAATCCACTGGAGGGGCTCCTATGTCGACGGATCTCATCCAAAAGGAGAAAACAGTTACAGCCATTGTTGGATTCTCTGTAATAGTGAGTGATGGGAAACAGAGCTTCCTTTTTAACCCTAAGTCAAATTGGATGGCTCACAGATTGACTTGGAAGCTGCAGATGCCGTTCTAAACCGAATCTTGCGGACAGAGCACGCACCCCCTAGGTACTGTGTCCTTGGCGGAGCTTTCTCTCATCTAACTTATGAGATTGTCAAATTCACTCTCATCATTCAGGCTAGGCTGGTTAATAGTTAAGTCCACACCTATTAAGATGATTGGAGACACATAGAATTTCACAGCTTGGGTCCATTGTGGATATTCCCAAGAATAGCCGGAGGGCTTGTGAGTGGTGGCGAGATGAATAAAGCTATTAGCATGTTCTTGTCGTAGCAAGTGTGCATTGGAATTTTGCAGAGAGATGCCATTTCAGGGAACCTTCTGTTTTTATCTCTCTGGGTAAAAAGGAAAATCCCTTTGTAGACTGCTGGCAGGTAGCAGCTCTTAATTTCAGCACTGATATTTTCAATTAGTCAGCAATCTTATAGGTAAAGAGTGCTTCAGCCTTAACCTTCTGGAAACAGAGTCACACTTTCTTGTTCCAAGTTAAAATAGAAAACGCACAGGGCCATGTAGTCCCTTGAAGGGGCCCGCAAGAAATTCCAGATTTCTTCCTGAATTTTCAATTATTTTTTTGAAAGTTGACCAGTCTCCAAATAGGAGAAACAAGGCACCCGCGCTTTCCCCAACTGTGATTCCCATCATGTGGTATTCAGAGATTGGACTTTGAATGTTGTGGAAGAGGCCATGCCCCTCCTGGCCCAGCCTCTTGTACCAAAACAAACAAACAAGAAACCAGAGGAGCTCTCCTAATGTCACCATGCTGGAAGAAGCATGCAAACTGCTCCATATCCACGACGCAGCCATGTCAGACTGAAGGCAATGCTTCCTTCCCTCACTCACTCACTGGGAAAGACAGATCCCATTTCACAGAACTAACACTGAAATAGAGGGGGTACATTTCACAGGGTTAATTTTTACACAAGCACACACTTGTTTCACCTTAGCCCTGCATTTTATGAGTAATTTTGATGCATAATTTTCTCTTATATGGGGATAGGACACAGTCCTTAGGGTAAAGTTACCAGATTTTTTTCAAAGAATCCAGGGACACTTAAAGAGAGAGAGAGAGAGAGAGAGAGAGAGAGAGAAAAGAAAATTTATTTTTTTAAAAAAAGTTTTAAAAAAGAAGTAATATCTTCTCTTCTGTGGTCTCCTCTGTTGCATGGCCTTCCTCTGGACCCTGGCCTGCTCTCTTCGAGTGCTAGCCGCCATGGAGTAGGCTCAGGTTGGGCACGGGTTCGGCCACGTGTCTTTGCCCTCCCTGTTCTGTCCTACCTCTCCTCCTCAGCGGTGGTGGCAGCAGCGGTGCGAAAAGTCGGGGCTCCCCTCTTTTTCTCCTTCCTCTTTCTCTCTCTTCCTTCTCCTTCCTCTCCTCCTCTTCCCTGCATTGACTCTGGGGGTTTTCTGGCCCCAGAGCGCCACTGGGCAGTTGGCCGGGCACTCTCTCTCCCAGCTCAAATTGGGTCATGGGGGGTCAGCGGTTCCCCCAGTTGATCCACTAGGCGTCCCTGGTTCCCCACCAGGCGTCCCTGGTTTCCCCTTGGCAGTGGTGGTGGCAGCGGCAGTCTCAGCAGCCTGGTAGCGTTGTTGGCTCTGGCTGGCTTCAGGAGCTGCTCGCTGCCATGGTGCCCGCCATTTTTCCTCACCGGAAGTGCCCATATGATATGTATTGTGCCGTTGAATCATGCAACATTCATTCCCTACTAATTAATCTACAACACTTAAAATATAAATCCGGGGACATTAAATGAAATCCGGGGACATTCCGGGGACGGATTTTGTCCGGGGACAGATTTGTAAATACAGGGACTGTCCCCAGGAAACAGGGATGTCTGGTAACTATACCTTAGGGCTCCCCCCCTCCCCCGAGGCTTGACTTGGTTCTCAAACTTGGGAAGATTTGGAGGCTGTGTGAGGAAACATCATCATTTGGATCCCAGGACCTGAATGGAACTGACTTGTATTTGATAAAAATGCCATGAGCATGTAGCTCTGCCAATTAGAGTGAACCAAAGTGGAAGTAATTTAATTGTCTGTAAAACTGACTTTGAGCAATGATGTCTAGTCTTGGCAAAGGCTGGACTTTAGATAAAGATCTCTGAGCTGCTCTTGACACGGAAGATGTAGACAAGTGAGGCTATTTTTGTGCTTTGTAGGCAATATATTATACTTTAACATGATGGTTATGCCTGAACATATTCCTGTGGTTTCAGCTTCACAGGCCCAAACCTTACATTATATTAGTGGCTACAGCAGGAGTAACGGATGGTCTGGTTTGGTTTTGTTTTGTTTTGTTTGCAAGTTCTGCTGAAACAAATTGCATTTACTCGCACTGCGCAGCCATGTCTCCTCATTTAGAATAGGAATGCAGAATGGATCCTTATTTCCTTGCCCCCACCCCATGGGACAAGTCTGTCTGACAGTTAGGCATGGCAACCCAACTGCAGGCAGGTGACCTGTTTTTGTCCTGTGTGGCATACAGAGTTTCAAATACCTGACCATCAGCGGATCACCGGACCTTCAAAGCACCTTGCACAGTTCTCAGCAAGCACCAAATGATCAGGTGATTATTGGTGTTTACAAAAAGCCACACAGGTAGATAGGCACAGAGCTTTGGCAGGTACCACAAACCGCTTTTTGGGGTCAGATAAATCTTCACTTAGCCCACATCTAGGGATGGGTGAATCTATCATTTTTGGTTTCTCTCCAAGTTCAGTTATCCACATTTCCATGTGTGTGTGTTTTTCACATCCTTATGTCAATTCATGAATATTTTAGTTCAGATTTCATCATCTACGAAACCAGGTGTAGGGCAGGTAGACATGGCTTGACCAGAATGGCCATATATATTTCTTTATATTAAAACAATGTTGCAGTCACATCAGATAAGCCCCATCCATCTTGGTGCCTGGCCATAAAACCCAGCCTGGAGTAAGGGACTTGGGTGGGGTCAACAGGTTCTGAGAGCAAAAGCCAATCTGGACTGCTACCCTCTTTGTTGTGGGATTGGGGTGTATGTGTGATCTGTGAGTTTGTTTGGGCTCTGCGTGAGAGTTGGGATGGATTGGTGAGAGCCAGATATCTGAGAGATGCTGACTGGGGCGGTGCGTAAAAGGAGAAGGAACTGATGTGAGCAGACATTTATTAGTTTTTTGCATCAATGGTTTTACTGTGTATTTTTGTTGCTTTAGTTTTCAGTATGCTACCTAGAGATATTTTTATATATTGAGCAGTAAAGAAATGGTTTAAATAAATAACAATGAACAAATGAACCCAAAATTTAGGAAGGCTTCGAGGAGCTGAAAGGCTATCTTCCCATTCCTGTATTTATACCAGAAAGGATTTTTCCCCCTCCTGTAATTTTGTTTGTTTGTTTGACTTATGGTTGCCTTTATTCTGGAACAGACGTTTTTCCTTTGGGATATTTTTAATACCATCAGTTTTGCCTCAGTGCTTTCCGCTCTGGTGAACGCTTGTTTCATTTCGCCCATCGTTGTTTTGCGTCTTGGATGCTGGGCTTCTGTTTCCAATTGCTTGGATTATTTAGATGTATTATTTAGTCCTGGGCATCTCGAGTTCCACTTGCCCTGGCTTTTTAATTCTCTCTCCCTCTAGTCTTCCATTGTCGTGGCCGAGTGATTTTGGACTAACTGCCGAGTGGCAGATTGAGGTCTGTTTTATCCTCAGCTGGGTTTCTTGGTTGAGCTAGCATGCTCTTCTCAGCCATGTACCAAGTGGAGAGGTTGGTTTCAATTATTTATTATATGTCATCCTTGATTAAATACTTTGGCTCAGGCTCAAAATGCTGAGTGCACAGACAAATGACAACCCGCTAGGCTCCAGATCCTCGATAAATTAATGTGTTTTTAGGACAACTTGTTTGAGACAAAGATGGATGCTTGCAAGTCTTTCAGTCTTGCTCTGTTGTATTCACGAAGACCTAAATACCCCTCAACAAATCAAGAATGGCCTCGGCCTCTGCCTCTGCCCAAGCCCCAGAGCCCATTTATCAATCATTGAGCCTCCATCCTCATCTAAGTCTACTGATGACATATTCCGTACAGCTCTTCCAGGTCCCACCATCATCTGAGGTAAGGGAAATGTAAAGAAATTGGATTAAGTTCACATTTCAATGCCAACCTGCCAAATTTGCAAACCAAAGCACAGTCATCCTTCAAAACTCATTGGGCCCCTGATTTCACAATGCATTTCTCTAGTTGAGGAATGTGTACAAAGATGCACATGCCAGTGTAAAGTGTGCATGAAAGTGCATTTATTAAGGGAGATCTATTAAGGAAATTTGCTTCACAAAAACATATTTAAGTTGGCATCATTGCAAATAAAAATGTGTCATTGGGGAGAATTTGCACTAAAACACTGAAGAACTTTCATTGGGATTTAGAAAAGAACAACAGAAATTGTAGAGAACTGAATTTAGGACTGGAAAAATAGGAAACTGAAAGAACTGAAATGGACAGATCCATTCATCCCTACTCTGGGGTGGTGCCCCATTTGTGGAATTCCCTCACCAGGCTTAGTGTATTTTAATGCATTTATTTTTTAAAAAAATATGTTTTATTTTATGTTGTCTAACAAAATTTCTATGCCACTTCATCAGAAAAGTATATCTAAGTGGTTTACATAAAGTGGTATAAAATGTTCATTAAAAATCACAATCAACAAACTTGAAAATGGTAAACATAATTACCAATATATAGAGGTATGATCAAGCGATTTTAAAAATAGATATGCATAATAAAATTACATGTCTGGGTAGCTTTGGCAAAGTGAAAATGTTTTAGAAGGATCCAAAAACAGTTCAATGAAGGTCCCTCCCTAATATCTGTATGTAGGGGGTTCCAGGACATAGGACATAGGTGCTGTCACAATAAAATATCAATTTCTCTCAAGTGTGGAATGAACAATATGTGGCACTTGTAAAACAGTCCATTCAGATAGACAGATATACACCAAATCATAGATGCGTGCACACAACAATCTATGTTAACCATGCTTCGAGAACTCACCCAAATAAGAGTACAGTGGTACCTGGGGTTACATACGCTTCAGGTTACATATGCTTCAGGTTACAGACTCCGCTAACCCAGAAATATTACCTCGGGTTAAGAACTTTGCTTCAGGATGCGAACAGAAATCGTGCTCCGGCAGCGCGGCAGCAGCAGGAGGCCCCATTAGCTAAAGTGATGCTTCAGGTTAAGAACAGTTTCACGTTAAGAACGGACCTCCGGAATGAATTAAGTACTTAACCCGAGGTACCACTGTACTTTGTGGCAGTCTTCGTATTCACATGGACTGTGCATGGCCACAAATCTCTAGTCTTAAAAGACATCCTAGAGATTTATCATCTCCAACAAGACATCCTTGTGCAAACTCACATCCAATGCTGGTTATATGACATGCCACTTTGCAATTTTTCATTATGAAACCACAAGCACGTTCCTCTGAATCGAACCTAAGTCTGCCGGAGTTCTGCCCACAACCCCTTCATTCAACAGAATATTATGACTGGAATGCCTTAATGCCAGCGCTCTTAAAAATAAGTTGGTCTCTTTTTTGCTCTATTCCTTTATTTCTCAAGCTGATCCCTGTAATTGAGTGATCTTGACCCCTGGAAATGCAAATGGCTCTTTTTTGCAGCATTGCCTTTCATCTCAAGCTTGTAGGGCTGAACAGGTTGTCGTG
Organism: Podarcis liolepis; assembly: GCF_965112155.1. NCBI lineage: Eukaryota > Metazoa > Chordata > Lepidosauria > Squamata > Lacertidae > Podarcis > Podarcis liolepis. The sequence continues at coordinate 42,240,948 of NC_139569.1, forward strand.
CCATTGCGACGGATGGCAAAATGCACACACCAAACTTCACTACAATATCAGCAATGAGAACTTTCTTCAACAAAATCAGCCATAACTTGCACGCCTATAACCTCTTTCAGTCATACTGTGCATACTTTCTGCAATGTTTCCAGAATGTCTACCTCCTTAGCTTTCTAGCTCATTTTTCCATATCTGTTGTATATACACCCCACCATCAACAGGTTGATGTACCCTTATAATGAATAATGATATAAGCACCTGGCTATTTGGCAGCTTGGATAGCCTCCTATGAATAAAAGATATTTGTAATGGGTATGAGTTACTCATGCATAAACTGGTGCCTTTCTCGGCTAATTTGCCTTGTTAAACCTTTCTGACTGCACAGCCCTTTCTCATTGTGGCTGCCTCAGTCGCTGTCAGAATCCGTCAGTGGGCGTTTCTTGAACCTCTTCCAACATAAAAGTTGTTTGACACCCAGTCTCCTCCTCCTCCTCTCACTGCGAGGGAGTCTTCTGCGCAGGGAAGGCGTGGGTAGCGGAGGACCTGGGCTCTCCTCACTGATGTCCAGTGAAGAGTCCTGGAGCCCTCTCTCCAATTCCCCCATCTGCCCCCCTTTATCCCTGGTGTTGCGCTGAATGGCTTCCCCCTCTACTGAGCTGTTTCTCCCCCTGCTGCTGGGTCCTTCGCCAGCATCATCTGGGAGACTCCCCTTCGCCTCTCGCTCCGATGTCAGTTCCCTGACAATATTGCACAGTATAATCTCCCCTGGGGCATGCTGGATTTCACATTCAAAGACCTGCAGTATCAGGCCAGAGGTCTTCTAGCCCAGGAACCTGTTCTCACAATGGACAAGCAGATACCTATGGGAAATCTGCAAGCAAGACCTGGGGACCCGAAGCCTATCCTTAAAGCTCAACTTAAAGCTTCTCATACTGGCATAAATTGATCCCTAAATATCAATAAGCTTTTTTGAAAAGCCTGCAGGGCAGGCTGCACAGCTGCATACAAGTTCCACGTACCTCACATAGCCCTTAAAAGGTAAAGGGACCCCTGATCATTAGGTCCAGTCATGACCAACTCTGAGGTTGTGACATTCATCTTGATTTACTGGCCAAGGGAACCGGCGTACAGCTTTCAGTTCATGTGGCCAGCAGGACTAAGCCACTTCTGGCAAACCAGAGCAGCACATGGAAATGCTGTTTACCTTCCTGCCGGAGCAGTACCTATTTATCTACTTGCACTTTGGCATGCTTTCAAACTGATAGGTTGGCAGGAGAGGGACCGAGCAACAGGAGCTTACCCCATCGCGGGGATTCGAACCGCCAACCTTCTGATAGGCAAGTCCTAGGCTCTGTGGTTTAACCCACAGTGCTTTACATCCATGTAAAGAGGTAGCCATGCAGTCTCCTCTCCCTTCAGTTTGGAAACCTTCTTGGCATTCAGTCCTTTACCCTCTGTCCTAAAAATTCATTCCCAGCTCATATTACCTCTCGGATTAAGAAGCTTTATAGGGATAACATTTGAAGTCCAAGACATTTCAAGATTCTTAGACATATTATTGTAGGAACTGATCAATGTCTCTGATCCATCTCAAGTTCAGCCTGAGAATAACGTTTCCGTCTGATCTGATTTCTCTTGCTGAAATTCAAGGGCAGGCGTGAATTCTCGAAGTACGGTAAAACATTTGCTCACAATTTCAGTCTGGAAAGGAAATTTTAAAAATTTCTTCCAATGAGAAGAGAGAGGTTCCAAATTAGTCAAATCTCTTCATCTCTGATGAGCCCCAAAATTCATCCAAAGCCTCCCACATCAGCTTGGGACTCTGGTTGTGTGACTGCAAAGCAGGAGACATGAGAGAGACATATAAATATAAATTTATGCAGAGAAATGGTTGGGGAAGCATACCCCTCATAATACAGTGGTACCTCTGGTTAAGTACTTAATTCGTTCCGGAGGTCCATTCTTAACCTAAAACTGTCTTGTTGGTCATTGACCGTATTAAATATATTTGATTTGATTTGAACCTGAAACTGTTCTTAACCTGAAGCACCACTTTAGCTAATGGGGCCTCCCGCTGCCACCGCGCTGCCAGAGCACGATTTCTGTTCTCATCCTGAAGCAAAGTTCTTAACCCAAGGTACTATTTCTGGGTTAGTGGAGTCTGTAACCTGAAGCGTATGTAACCCGAGGTACCACTGTCCTAGAATTCATGGACATCCAACAAAGCCAAATGTAGGAGAATTCAGAAGCACTTCTCCTTACAATGTATAGCTAAACAATGAAGTTCACTTCCCAAAGATGTTGTGACAGCCACCAATTTGGGTGGCTTTAAAAATTAATTAGACAAAATCATGAAGGATAAGGCTTCTCAGTGTTTATTAGCCACAATATGTATAGTGGTGTGGGATGCAGGTGGTGCTGTGGGTTAAACCACAGAGCCTAGGACTTGCAGTTCGAATCCCCACGACGGGGTGAGCTCCCGTTGCTTGGTCCCAGCTCCTGCCAACCTAGCAGTTCGAAAGTACGTCCAAGTACAAGTAGATAAATAGGTACCGCTCTGGCAGGAAGGTAAACGGCGTTTCTGTGCCCTGCTCTGATTCGCCAGAAGCGGCTTAGTCATGCTGGCCACATGACCCAGAAGCTGTATACTGGCTCCCTCAGCCAATAAAGCGAGATCAGCGCCGCAACCCCAGAGTCGGCCACGACTGGACCTAATGGTCAGGGGTCCCTTTACCTTTACTGCACATAGTATCCCCCCCCCCCCCGTGGTTGCACTCCAGTTATGAAACATTCTTCTAATGAACATCTCCTCAAAGCCTTCGTTTCTATCCTTTAGGTGCTATCAAAGTCTTCCTTACATATTCTGGAGTTCGGTAATCCTTTTCGGTGGGTTAATTTAATGTAATTTATAACACTGTTTTGGCTGGCTTCATTTTACTCTCCCCCCTTTCCTTTATCAATGAAACTGCTGAATTAAATTTGCTGCTTTTATCTATTATTATTTTTTTACCAATGGCACTTTTAAAAAGTGCTTTTCTTTCTTTTACTGAGGTTTATGTTTTGTTAAGTGCTTCATAGGCCAATTGGCAGAAATGTCCCCTCCTGGACTAGGCACACTAAAATAAACAAGCCCCCCCTCCCCCTCCTGCAATTTGAGATGGTCCTGTTTGGGTTGCATCATGTGATTTTGCAGTATATGTCAGTTGGCTCTAAGTTTATTTGGTGTTTGCACTGAAGAATTCTTTGAAGGTGCAACCCAATCTACATTGCAGAAGCAACTCTAGGTTTTGATCACATCGTCCTAGATTTATGGTGCTCAAAACCCTGTTTATAAATATATATGTTTAAGCTGAATTATTCCATTTTTCTTTTGCCGCTCTTCCTTTCCACAACAAATCCAGGCCTCTGCCTAGCTCTGTCTGAACATTCCCCGTGATTGAGTGATCTTATTTCAGGGAGGGAAACACTCAGATCAATTTAATGCAAATTCTCTTCCATGTCCTGCTTGACCCATCAGGATATCAACTAATAGATTGAAGTAGTTACTTCCTGAAGCAGATGACTCAGAGACTGCTTAGGCAATCAATTTTCATCATTGTGACTGTATAATCTGTCTTTAGGGCTCTGTTACATATCATGACTAGAATTTCACTCAAAATGGAGATGTTGCATAGATAGAAGCCTGGCTCAGGCATTGCTCCTTATATATTCAAAAGGGATGTGGGTGGCGCTGTGGTCTAAAGCACTGAGCCTCTTGGGCTTGCCGAACAGAAGGTTGGTGGTTCGAATCCACACAACGGGGTGAGCTCCCGTTGTTCATTCCCAGCTTCTGCCAGCCTAGCAGTACAAAAGCATGCCAGTACAAGTAGATAAATAGGCACTGCTGCGGCGGGAAGGTAAATGGCGTTTTCGTGCGCTCTGGTTTCCATCACGGTGTCCCGTTGCACCAGAAGTGGTTTAGTCCTGCTGGCCACATGACCTGAAAAGCTGTCTGTGGACAAACACCGGCTCCCTCGGCCTGAAAGCGAGATGAGCGCCGCAACCCCATAGTCACCTTTGACTAAACTTAACCGTCCAGGGGTTCTTTACCTTTCTTTTTTTTTTTTTAAACCTTATATATTCCCCAATCCATGGGGGAGGAAAATTGGGACATGAATATTTGCCCACCTCTGTTCCACTATACTCCCAACAGCCAGGCCCCACTGCCCCCCCCCCCCGAGATAAAACCTATACAGTGGGAAAGAATATGTACTTGTGTACACCAATCAAATGCATCTTGTTAAATTAAAATATGCACCAGACATGGCAAGATACAGGCATGGCAAGATACAGGTGGATGTAGCCTGTTCATTGGCAAACACCTGTTCCGATTCTAAAATGGCTCTTTTCTTTCCGATTAAAAATGAAAATGGTGATTAGCCAGTGCACAGAAAATGAGCCCAATTTCAGATCAGCAGCATAATACATCAGAGGTGGGGGAAACGCTAAAATATACATGTAATTTTCTCAACAGAGTATTTTTCTGAAGGATATATTTTGCTCACAGTGCAGTCTGCACGTGTCGGATGCTCGACAGATCAGGCTGGTTTGCTGGAATCTTTAATTACACTGTTAATTGTTGAGCATAAAATGGAGTTTTTGCTATAAGATTTCTCAGACAATGAAAATGGACCGTAGCAAAGAGGGAGGATTAATGCTCAGTCGTGCTTAATTAAAATTTAGCTAGGTGAAATATTTAATGCTTAAGGATTTGTCCCTTTGGGAAAATTTGGGGGCTAATGTGGTTACATGTTGGAGGAAAAAAATAAATCACATTACCTTTAATATTTAAAACAATGATGGCCTGGGTTTGAAAAGCAAATTATTCTCTTTTCCCTGTTGGAACATAGTGGTGCCAAAGCCTAGTTAAGTATGCAGCTTAAATGTCAAGACTCGCCCATCACACTCAATTTAATGACCCTGTGTTTGCTAAGGTACAGCAGGGACCAATACATACACACACTCTTTCTCTCTCTCCTTTCCTTTTGGAAAAGAGTATCATTTTATACGGCAAATCTATATGCATGTTTCCAAATTCCCTCTTTATTCATTCCCCGAACATCGTAATAAAATAATATTGCTTTAAGCTCTCCATAGCTTATTGTTTTCATCCAGCCTATCTGAATTACATGAAGATTATAAGGTTGGCGAATTAATGGATGGTGCAGGGTGTTTCTTCCCCAGTAAGGTAGGGGGAAAGAATCAGTAGCGGTGGCAAACAATGCCCAGAGCATGACAAGGTTATAAGTATTTAGGAACATTTGTCTTCCTGCGTGTCTCATTAGTAGTATTGCAATAGAAGAAAGTCAAATAAAATCTGCAGCGCCGCCATTGAAATTGCCCAGATGCCCACGCTTTAGTGACAGAGTAATCTCAGGTGAATTATATAGACCACGACGGTTGAGTGGGGTGGGGGGGAATGTGAAACAAATGAATTTAGTGTAATGGCGGCTAACGGCCTTGTCGCAATGTTGGAGGTGGTGTGTGTTTGTGCATGAGAGAGAAAGGGAAAAAGTGAAATGGAATTATGCACTTGTTAACTGGAGAATACATTACAGTAATGAAATATCTTCTGGGTAAAAGGCCTTCAGGCCTGGGTTCAGGGGGGAAACCAGACTCCCCACCAGCATAATGCGATTTCTCTGAACTTGATTTCCACTACAGATCCACTAAGCAGGCCCACCACTTCCTCTTTCCTGGAGCTGGTACTGTTCTATAATTGCGGTTGCTAATTAACGCATGCTGCTGGCTGAGCGGCCAGTCCACATAAATCTAGTTTGGTCCGGCAAGACCGCAACGGAAGGAGCATCTATCCAACAGAGGTCTAATGGATCTTTAGCAAATCAGACACACACAGAGAGAGAGAGAGAGAGAGAGAGAGAGACAGACAGACACGCGCACGCGCACGCGCACGCGCACACACACACACACACACACACACACACACACATCTAACTTAGTTTCTGCCTGGGATGTGGCATGTACCCTTGTGTCAATATTATGACAATCTAAAAACACACAAACACCACTGAACCTGGAGCCCTACTTATGGTCCTCACTACTTCACTTTTAAACCACTTATGGAAGGGAAGTAAAACAAACAACCAAACGAAAACAAGCAGACAAAAAAAACCCTGCTCCTCATAGTTAATTATACTTCAGCAAATATATTTAAAATGGTTCCTACTTAATGCCAGACAGTATATTTAAGGCCGCAGTCCTAAACACACTTATGAGAGATGGAGGTAAGCCCCACTGAACATGGGCTACTTCTGTGTGTACAGTTACAGGATTGCACCAAATTGTTTGCAAATCGCGAGGAGGCCATTAACTAGCCAGACCTTAGACCTGAGCTGCTTCCTAGCTCAGGTGTGGCATAACTAGGGAGGGGGAGAAATTCAGCCAATCCATTGCTCTCACCATTCTTCTTCTTTTCTTCTTTGGCGATCACTCGTAGCTGAGTAAGACTGTCTTCCATAAACATGGTTTTAACAGTGAGTCCATAAGTAATTGTGGAGCCAATTCTGGACCCACACATCCTTCCACAGTGGGGACATTGATTCCTGGGCAGGAGTGGATCACAGTGTGAATTTGCCAAGCGTGCCTTCGTCTTAGCACATTTCTCCCTTGCGTTCTGAGTTCAAGTGCCTTCAAAGTCCATGACACCTTTGGTAAAGGCTGTTCTCCAACTGGAGTGCTCGCAGGCCAGTGTTTCCCAGTTGTTGGTGTTATAGTACTTTTTGTTTTTTGCCTTGAGACAGTCTTTAAACCTCTTTTGCTGACCACCAGCATTATGCTTTCCATTTTTAAGTTCGGAATAGAATAGTTGCTTTGGAAGACGATGATCAGGCATTCGCATAACATGACCGGTCCAACGAAGTTGATGTTGAAGAATCATTGCTTCAACACTGATGATCTTTGCTTCATTATGCACCTGCCCAATCCTTAGCTCCCTGCCCTGCATCCCTACGCTAAGCGCCAGCAACACAATGTGTTTGGCAAAGGTGCCAACTTGAAAATAAATTATTGTGGGGGATAGGAAAGCCCTGCTCCAAAAAAACCAGTCGCAAGATGTGGCACACACAACACTTGAAAGGCAATGACCATCAGCTTTGGGGGGGGCAGCCCCCTCAAATATTTTATTTGGGGGGACCTGAAGGGACTTTGGTCCTTAGGAGTTGGCTCCTATGGTGTTTGGAATCACAGAAAGCAGCAGTACTCCTTAACTTACCTTGATGTGCCCTAAAAACCCACAGTTCGTGCCACAGGTATTGACATAGATATCCCCCCCCCCACCCTCACCCACTTCAGCATGGTCCTGGCGATGCCATCTTTAAAATATGTAATGAAAGGATGTGAAGGTCATGGAGGAAAGGTTTTTAAATTAGTTTTCAAAGTTTCTACGTTGAACCCTAGATTGCATGGGCTGGAGGGGAGGGGGGAATATGAGGGGGTATAAATGTTTAGTTTCTCTCCTAAAACTCCTTGTAGAGAGTGACATTTCAATTTTCTCCAGCTTTCAAAAAGCTTGATTTTACAACTCTACAACTCAGCTGCTGCAAGGCACTTTCTAGCCCTGTAATAAAGTATACTGAGTGGGAATCCAGGCAACATCAATAAAAAAAAGACACTAATCATCTGGAAGGAAGAGGGGGATCACTTCCCTGTATCCCGGTGGCTTCTAACTGAACTGGCAGGCATTATGGTCCCTTTCCAAATCCACACATTGGCCTACATCCCACACTCCTCAATTTAAATGATAAGTTTGCTCGGCAAACTAACTTTGTAGGAAATCGTACCGCTAACATGTTGCTTTGCGTAAATGCTCCGAGTGCATCTTTTTCATTCATTTGCTCATTCAAGAGATGTAAGAATGGAAGAAGAACCCTCTGAATTTGGACAAGTGCCTTCTTCTGGCAGTTCCCACACTGCGAGAAGTGAAGTTACAAGGAGCCAGGCAGAGGGCCTTCTCGGCAGTGGCACCCTCCCTGTGGAAGGCCCTCCTGTCAGATGTCAAGGAACTAAACAAGGACACAACGTTTAGAAGACATCTGAAGGCAGCCCTGTATCAGGAAGTTTTAAAGGTGTGGTTAAGTTTTTATATGTGTTGGAAGCTGCCCAGAGTAGCTGGGGCAACTCAGCCAGTTGGGCGAAGAGAAAGAAGGAGAAGAAGGAGAAGGAGAAGAAGAGGAGGAGGAGGAGGAGGAGGAGGAGGAGGAGGAGGAGGAGGAGAAGGAGAAGAAGAAGAAGAAGAAGAAGAAGAAGAAGAAGAAGAAGAAGAAGAAGAAGAGGAGGAGGAGGAGGAGGAGGAGGAGGAGGAGGAGGAGGAGAAGAAGAGAAGAAGAAGAGAAGAGGAGGAGGAGGAGGAGAGAAGAAAAAAAGAAGAGGAAGAAGAGGAAGAGGAAGAGGAAGAAGAAGATGAGGAAGAAGAGGAGGAAGAGGAAGAGGAGGAGATATTCTTTGTTCATTATTTCTCTTTACACCAGTTTGGTTTTTATTGTATTATATGCTGAAAACTTTAGGAACAACAACAATTTGGCCAAGTGCCTGTGTCATCTAGCATCGTCTTCTCAAAATGTCAACTAGATACCTTGGAAACCCCACAAACAGTATTCAGAAGAATGCTGCTTCCAGCAATATAAAGGAGAGCATGGCCATTGGGTCTGGTAGGCACTGGTAGTTTTATCTTCCATGAATTTGTCTGATCAATCATGACATCTTGTGGGAGCAAATTCCACGGTCTAATTTAAAAGCAAAGAGCCATTTTAGAATGGGAACAGGTGTTTGCCAGGAAACAGGCAACACCCAGCTGTATTGTGGGATGCAGAGGCATGAAAGCGATTTGCATGCATGGTGCATATTTCAACGAGTTGCATTTGACTGGCAAAGCTGCCCTATTAGATCCTTCGCCCGCTCCAGAAAATCTCCAATGTTGCTCAGCAGAGATTCGTCAGCACTCTGGAACAGCTTACTGGTGCAACAGCAGAGGTAAGGGGGATGACGCTTTGGTGGATTGGAAAGAGAAAAAGGAAGAGGACGAAGTTGAGTAAGCTGATTAAAATCTGAGATGGCATCACGGTAAAGGTAAAGGTAAAGGGACCCCTGACCATTAGGTCCAGTTGTGGCCGACTCTGGGGTTGCGGCACTCATCTCGCTTTACTGGCCGAGGGAGCCGGCGTCCAGCTTCTGGGTCATGTGGCCAGCATGACTGAGCTGCTTCTGGTGAACCAGAGCAGGGCACGGAAATGCCGTTTACCTTCCCACCGGAGCAGTACCTATTTATCTACTTGCACTTTGACATGCTTTCAAACTGCTAGGTGGGCAGGAGCTGGGGCTGAGCAATGGGAGCTCACCCCTTCGTGGGGATTTGAACCGCCGACCTTCTGATCGGCAAGTCCTAGACTCTGTGGTTTAACCCACAGCGCCACCTGCGTCCTGGCATCACGATACTCACCTTGAATTAGAGATAAGCATTATGAACCACCAGAGTATGTAATCCAGGTCTAAGAATATGACTTTCATTGGCATCTGTATTGGGAAAGAGGTTTCACAGACAAAAGAATATCTCAATTAGGAGCAGCGCCTAGGGGCAAAGAGAAATTAGATTCTTTCCTATGATTACAGATGCAAGTATCCCACTCACTAATAAAGGAAACGTAAATGAATTTCCCAAATGAAGGGAGGAATGAGGGGAGTGTCATAGCTCAGCGATAGTGCATCTGCATTGCATGCAGAATGTCCCAGGTTCAATTCTCCAGCATCTGCCGGTTGGGCAGGGAAAAGACTCGAGCCTGAAATCCTGGAGAGGTGTAGACAATATTGAGCTGGGTGGACCAGTGGCCTCATTTGGTATAAGACTGCTGGTATATGTACTTGTGTTCCTGTAAGGAGGCAGTGAGAGATTTTACTTTCTTGGGTTCCATGATCACTGCAGATGGTGACAGCAATCATGAAATTAAAAGACGCCTGCTTCTTGGGAGAAAAGCAATGATAAACCTAAACAGCATCTTAAAAAGCAGAGACATCACCTTGCCAACAAAGGTCCATATAGTTAAAGCCATGGTTTTCCCAGTAGTGATGTATGGAAGTGAGAGCTGGACCGTAAAGAAGGCTGATCACCGAAGAATTGATGCTTTTGAATTATGGTGCTGGAGGAGACTCTTGAGAGTCCCGTGGACTGCAAGAAGATCAAACATATCCATTCTGAAGGAAATCAGCCCTGAGTGCTCACTGGAAGGACAGATCCTGAAGCTGAGGCTCCACTACTTTGACCACCTCATGAGAAGAGAAGACTCCCTGGAAAAGACCCTGATGTTGGGAAAGATTGAGGGCACAAGGAGAAGGGGACGACAGAGGATGAGATGGTTGGACAGTGTTCTCAAAGTTACCAGTATGAGTTTGACCAAACTGCAGGAGGCAGTGGAAGACAGGAGTGCCTGGTGTGCTCTGGTCCATGGGGTCACGAAGAGTCAGACACGACTAAACAACAACAAGAAGGGCAGAGCCAGCCCAAGACATTTCAGCACCTGAGGCAAACCACAAAATGGTGCCTTCCTCCCTTGGAGGGAAGAAGGGATGAGTGAAGATACTCATCAGGAACAAGGGAGGCATAAATATCTACATCAGGATCTGCTGCCCCTGTGGATCCTGCCACCTGAAGCGGCCACGACACCTTGTCTCATGGGTGGCCCAGTCCTGTGTAAGGGTAAATTACAGGGTTTAACAGTTCTGAACAAGATTACAGGGTTAAAACTAGGAAGATATATAACAAACAAATTGGAAGAAGAATGTCAACCCTTTAGGGACTTTTGAAATGCTAGGCGAAAAGCAGATTGCAGTCATACATTCCTTCTGCTATAAGCTAATATAAAAGATAGATGCCGCTTCCAGTTGACTTGCTTAATGAACATTCAGCCTGATTTGCTCGTGAGGAGATTAGATGATGGTGCATCAAGCAAGTCTTATCCCACAATTTCCACTGCATTTTCACTTTCCTTCTTACGAAAAGTCAGAGCTCCAAACCAGCTTTAATTGTGCATCCTAAATCCTCCAGATTGTGATTGAATCTCACTGAAAACAAACAGTTTCTTTGTCTAATTTGAGCTTTCGAATAGATTGCTTAAAATATCTTGAACTATCCAGTTTGGTTTGAAATGTGTAAGGGGTCCTGATTTAAAATAAATTAAGAATTAATCTGGGATATGCTCCAGCTCAAACTCTTGAGGTATTCACCCCCGTTTCTTCAATTCAGTTCCCCCCATTGCAGTATCAGTTTCTGGGTTCTTTGTGTCCCAGGTGCCAAAACTCACCATGAAGTTGTTACAGTAAGTCACAGATGTCCCTGTTTCCGGGGACAGTCCCTGAATTTACAAATCTGTCCCCGGACAAAATCCATCCCCGGAATGCCCCCGGATTTCATTTAATGTCCCTGGATTTATATTTTAAGTGTTGTAGATTTATTAGTAGGGAATGAATGTTGTGTGATTGGTTCAATGGCACAAGATACATCATATGGGGACTTCCGGCGAGGCAAAATGGTGGGCGCCACGGCAGCGAGCAGCTCCTGAAGCCAGCCAGAGCCAACTGCGCTACCAGGCTGGCTCCGGGCTACTGAGACTGCCGCTGCCACTGCCACTGCCGAGGGGGAACTGGGGATACCCAGTGCATCAACTGGGGGAACCATGACCCAAATCGAGCTGGGAGCAAGAGCACCCAGCTGATTGCCCAGTGGCTCTCTGGGGCCAGTCAAAACCCCGGAGCCGATGCAGGGGGAAGGAGGAGAGGAGAAGGAGAAGGAAGAGAGATAAAGATGAAGGAGAAAAAAGAGGGGAGCTCCGACCTTGCCGCGCCACTGCCACCGCAGCCGCTGAGGAGGAGAGGTAGGAGAACACCAGGAGGGCAAGGACACGTGGCCGAGCCCAAGCCCAACCTGAGCCTACTCCACAGTAGCTAGCACTCCAAGAGAGCAGGCTGGGGCCCGGAGGAAGGCCACGTGACAGAGGACACCACAGAAGAGAAGATACTACTTCTTTCTTTTTTAAAAAATAAAATAATATTAAAAATAACTTTTTTTCTCTCTTTTCAAAATAAAAGTGTCCCCAGATTCTTTGAAAAAGAATCTGGTAATCTTACAGTACAGGCCTGGCTGGAAACCTCAAAGCCCATCGCTGCGAGATGGGAAATGGATTGAAGAAAAGGAAATATTATTTGGCTCCACCCCATAACTTGACGAATCGCGGCTAGGAGCAGCTAGGAGCTAGGTGGAGTCATAGATCTTAAAAAAGGTATAGACTCACACACACTAGCCAGCTTCCATTTTGACTTGAAATGTTTGTTTGGGGCTTCTCACTAGTACGTAAAGGCAAGAAGTGGTTGGGGGAAGTACTGGTCTGCAATGTCACCCACCTGATAGTTTTGTTTATTTATGTTTATATAGATATGCACACATCAGTACATTGAAAGAACAAATACTGAAAAGAAAACAACTAAGCAGCAATTATACAGCTTGCATAAGATTATGAGTCAACTTTAAATCGCAATAATTAATGTTATAATCCAGAATCTTAGCATTGATATTATATACATTGGGGGTGGGGGAACAGTTTTGCCTAACGTAATGAATTCTTGTTTTCATTAATATGCACTTTTTAATGTAAGCTCGCTTTTACTGGTACACATTTTTGAATGGAGAACAGCATCAGAAAATCCAGAGAGGTGCACATCTTGAAGGACAGTGCAATTCAGTTCACGTACTGGTTCCGGAAGTGCAAAATAGGTAGGCTTCCATTAAAATGCTAACAAATCTAATTTCTTCCTCATCCCTAAGTATGAAGAATGAAGTAAAAAAGCAATTTGGGTTGCCTTCAGGGGGAAATCTAGCTGCATCAATTGGACCAATCTCATAAGAGACTCGCAGTGTGCATTGGTGACACCTTTCCTAATTAGTTCTGATACCCTTGTTTACAAGTCTAGCCATGAGATTTTTCAAGACCTCAATTGAATTCAGCTCATAAAGTTCTATTAAAGCTCCACCGGCATAATTTATGACCAGCCGCTCTCTATTGTAAAGAAACAGAATGCTAATGATCTTGGAGTCCTGGTGAGGTCTTCAGAAGTACTAAGCATCACAGCTCTCCTGGGTATATATTGTAATATCCCTCAGGACCAAGACACACATGATGAAAAGATCAATTATTAGATCTTTCAGTGCTGCTTTGTTTTGATTTTTAAACATTGAAGCAGCTGCAGAAGACCCTGTTTTTGATCAGATCAACAATACTGACAGGAACGAGCGTTTAACTTGTCCTTCCGCTCCACTTACCTGATCTGAATCAACCCCCTGAAACTGCTATTAGCCCCATGGTGCAAAAACAAACAAACAAGCCCAGATACCTGTGTTGTGTTATTGGCTATTGGGGTTTGTTGACATGCCAGTCAAAATCAGAATCCTCTGTGGCTGCATTGGATTAAAATGTTGTTTTGTTAAATTGCATAGTAACAATGATATATGTATAGCCCTTGCCATTTTTGCTGAGCTTCTGCCGCTGTTTTATTGATTGATTTACTTGTTCTTATATTACATTTCCATCGTTTGGTTTTAGTTCTGGCTTGTTGATTGCCACATTGGAGATCCTGTTTGGTCCCCAAAGGTGGAATGTAGTGGGTATGAGTTACTCGTGCGTAAACTGGTGCCTTTCTGGGCTAATTTGCCTTGTTAAACCTTTCTGACTGCACAGCCCTTTCTCATCGTGGCTGCCTCAGTCACTGGCAGAATCCGTCAGTGGACGTTTCTTGAACCTCTTCCAACATAAAAGTTGTTTGACACCCAGTCTCCTCCTCCTCTCACTGCGCGGTAGTCTTCTGCACAGGGAGGGCGTGGGTAGCAGAGGACCTGTGCTCTCCTCACTGATCTCCAGTGAAGAGTCCTGGAGCCCTCTCCCCGATTCTCCTTTATCTGCCCCCCTTTATCCCTGGTGTTGCGCTGATTTGCTTCCCCCTCTACTGAGCTGTTTCTCCCCCTGCTGCTGGGTCCTTCGCCAGCATCATCTGGGAGCCTCCCCTTCGCCTCTCGCTCCAATGTCAGTTCCCTGACATGGAAGATAGAGATATATAAAACAAGCAAATTGGAAGAAACAACAAAAGTCTTTAAAACCGGTTCAAATGGGCCAAGATCCTAAATTTGGGACACAGCAGCAGACATCTGGAGATCATAATGAAGAATTCTCACCTTTATTGTGGGCACCAGTCACATGGATGATGTAATCAGCAAGAGGTTCTATGGGAAAGGACCTTTAAAAAGTGGGGAATATATATGGAAGAGCTATTCAGTGAATAAAGTAAAAAGGTAAAGGTAAAGAACCCCGGATGGTTAAGTCCAGTCAACGGTGCCTATGGGGTTGCGGCACTCATCTCGCTTTCAGGCCGAGGGAGCCAGCATTTGTCCACAGACAGCTTTCCAGCTCATGTGGGCAGCATGACTAAACCGCTTCTGGCACAACGGGACACTGTGATGGAAGCCAGAGTGCACGGAAAAGCCGTTTATCTTCCTGCCACAGCGGTACCTATTTATCTACTTGCGCTGGTATGCTTTTGAACTGCTGGGTTGGCAGGAGCTGGGACAGAGCAACGGGAGCTCACTTCGTCGTGGGGATTCGAACCGCTGACCTTCTGATCGGCAGGCCCAAGAGACTCAGTAGTTTAGACCACAGTGAATAGGATGGGCCATATCACAGAGGTAGAAGATCTCTCTCATACCCTAAACGACCTTGGTCCTGTATACCTGAAAGACCATCTCCACCCCCATCGTTCAGCCTGGAAAGTGAGATCCAGTGTTGAGGGCCTTCTGACAGTTCCCTCATTGCGAGAAGTGAGGTTACAGGGAACCAGACAGAGGGCCTTCTCAGTAGTGGCGCCCACCCTGTGGAACGCCCTCCCATCTGATATCAAGGAAATAAACAACTATCTGATTTTTAGAAGACACCTGAAGGCAGTCCTGTTTAGGGAAGTTTTTAATATTTAATGCTGTATTGTTTTTAACACTCGATTGGGAGCTGCTCAGAGTGGCTGGGGAAACTCAGCCAGATGGGCGGGGTATAAATATCATATTATTATTATTATTATTATTATTATTATTATTATTATTATTATTATTCCCCCAAATACAAAGCGACCCCAAAATGGGACACCATCTTTTGGGGCCGCGTTCCCGCATGATTCTTGTTTGGGGTATGTGTGTGTAAAATTGCTTCCCCTGAAAAAGCACTTTTTCGAGGTTAGAGCGAGTCCCAAAATTGTACGAGATCCTGGCGGCCATTTTGGTCACTGTCCTCTCATCAAGAAAAAAGGCAATGTCCCATTTTCCCCCAATACAGTTGAAGGGCATGGCACCTGCTTCATGCGCAGAGGGTCCTGAGTTCAATCTCCAACATCTTTAGGTAGGGTTGGGAGAGCCCCCTTTATGAAATCCAGGAGAATCACTGCCAGTCAGTGCAGACAATACTGAGCTAGATGGCTCGATGGTTTGGCTCATCATAAAGCAACTTCCTCTATTTCTAAAGTCAAAACCCTAGAAAGAAATAATTAGGATTCAGCTGTTGGGAATCAAGCCTTATCAGGAGAAAACTAGCCACTCTCCAGGCACCCGGCTTGATCTCCGGTTGACCTCCCTGTCTGCATTTCCCGGCAGGATACAGGCTAGGTCGCGATCGGCGATCCTCCTCAACGTGAGAAGGACACACCACTCTTCCCTGCTCCCCCCCCCCCCCAGGGAGGGGAAAGAGATAGACAGAAATGTATTTACATGTCTTTATTTCTGTCCTTGCAGCGTTACAGAAGACACGTCTGCTCCCTTCAAACTCCAACAGCCGAGAGAGATTAAACTCCTCCTTCTGTACTTCCTGTACAGCTCATATTACACTCTGAGCTAATTCCGGTGCTCCGCACAGTGAATAGACTGTCCCTCTGGTTCCCACGGTACAGTCCCAACATTCCCATCATGTTTTGCTTTCCAGCTAGCTGCAGCTCGCTGCCGCATTGCTTCTATATCGTAACATCAGCTACTAGAGAGACAAAGTTGCACCTCTAAAATGAGAAAAGCAGCAGGTAAGAAAACCATCACACTTTTTTCAGCATTATTTACTTGGATGGCCTGCAGGGAACACCAACCATCTAAAGTCTATACACACTTGCTATATACACACAATTCTTATTCAGTGGGATTATGCTGACTTCAAACTAAAGGGAAGCCACCAAATGAATTCTGGTAATGAACAGAGATGAGTAACTAAGGTTCTTTCCCTAAGCAAAATTCTCCAGTATGGGAATACAGTCGTACCTCAGGTTAAGTGCCGTATTTTGCGCCCCATAGGACGCTCCGGCCCATAGGACGCACCTAGTTTTTTGGGGGGGAAATAAAGGGAAAAAAATTTATTTCCTCCCCAGGTGCGGGGCTGGAAGAACCAGGTCGGGGAACAGCGGGAAGGCGCGCTCTGCCTCCCTGCTGTCCCCCGAGCTTGTGGGGCTGGCTATGGGGAGAAGTGCGCTGATCCCGGGACTGCAGGCAGCTCTGCGCCGCCATCCGGAGCAGGGCGGGACTTCGCAGCCCGCTCCCGATGCCCGCGCAGAGCTGCGCTGATCCCGGGACTGCAGGCAGCTCTGTGCGGCCATCGGGAATGGGGCGGGACTTCGCGCCCCGCTCCCGGTGGCCCCGCAGAGCTGCGCTGATCCTGGGACTGCAGGCAGCTCTGTGCAACCCTTGGAGCCGGTCTCCCGAGGGTTGCGCAGAGCTTCCTGAAGCCTGGAGAGCGAGAGGGGTCGGTGCGCACCGACCCCTCTTGCTCTCCAGGCTTCAGCGAAAGCCTGCATTCGCCCCATAGGATGCACACACATTTCCCTTTCATTTTTGGAGGGGGAAAGGTGCGTCCTATGGGGCGAAAAATACGGTACTTAATTTGTTCTGGAGGTCTGTTGTTAACCTGAAACTGTTCTTAACCTGAAGCACCACTTTAGCTAATGGGGCCTCCCACTGCCGCTGTGCCGCCAGAGCACAATTTCTGTTCTCATCCTGAAGCAAAGTTCTTAACCTGAGGTACTATTTCTGGGTTAGCGGAGTCTGTAACCTGAAGCGTATGTAACCCAAGGTACCACTGTACTTCTGGAATGCTCTCTCTGGGGAATCACACATGGGAAATGTCATGTCAGATTACAAGGTCCATCATCTGTTTTTCTCTAGGTGCAACGTCAATTGGAATTGAAAACCCATATGAATTTTCATGAAAAGATCCTCAAGCATGAATTGAGTCTTCACTCCTTAAACCTCAGCAGGAATTACCAATGCTGGGAAATGTAAGGAAAAAGAAGGCACCTTTTATCATATGTGGTGGAATTGTAAGATAGTAAAAGGATTTGGGAAAATGATACATAATGAGTTGAAAAGAAATATGTTTAAAATAAGCTTTGTTTAAAAAAAAAAAAGCCCGAAGCCTTCCTTTTAGGAATTCTAGGTGCCGAAATCCCAAGGGAGCAGAAAAGACTATTTATTCATGCAACCACGGCTGCCTGGATATTACTGGCCCAGAGATGGAAAGAAGATAAAGTCCCTACCAGAGAACAATGGCAGGTGCAGGTGATGGACTATTCCAAAATGGCTAAAATGACTGGAAGTTAGAAATCAGAAAGACCAAAATTTTAAGAAGGAATGGGGGAGATTTATGACTTATCTTAAAGACCATTGTAAACAGTTAAAATTGTTAGTAGGATTGGAATATCACTTGTAGTTTAATTTGAATTCTGGACATAATGGAAGAAGTAAAGAATTTGGACTATCATAAAAGATGTGGGAGGAAAGGATTAATAATAGGACCCACAAAGGAGAGGATGGAGATTCCTTGGAATCTTGTTTTTATGATTTAAGTTTGATATACAGTATCTCTGTAAAATTTTAATTTGAAAAACCAAATAAATAAATTTATTTAGAAAAATAAAAAATGAAAATGAATTACCAATGCTGACATAGGAATAATAACAGAAGGAGACAATCACCATTATCATATTCACCAGACAAAGATATTTAAGGTCTCATAAACAACATGAACTCAGTAGAACTTGATGTATACAGTCATACTTTGGGTTACAGACGCTTCAGGTTGCGTTTTTTTTTTGGGTTGCGGACCGCTGAAACTCCGAAGTACTGGAATGGGTTACTTCCGGGTTTCGGCAGTCGCGCATGCGCAGAAGCATTTAATCGCGCTTTGTGCATGCACAGAACTGCTGAATCGCAAACCACGCATGCGCAGATGCTCCGCTGCGGGTTGCGGACGCTGCGGGTTGCGAACGTGCATTGCAACCCGAGTGTCCACTGTATTGGGGCAAAAGGGGGCACTGCCCCACTGATCTCATTCTGCCCTCAGCCAGCCCCCATCTGACTGCTTTCTTCCATCCAATCCACTGCCTGCAAGCTTCTTCCTCTTCAGTCTCAGTGCTGCCTTTGTAGAACTCATGGAAACCAAAGTAGAATTCATTGCTTCTGCCTCTCAGTGACTCTGGCGCCACCTGCTGTTGAACTCCTAGACTTCCGTCCTATCAGTCCTAATGGAAACCAACCAACACAGCGCTAACGTAAGATAATTCCCCAAGCACTTGAACCATTATTTTTTCAGATTAAAGCCTATTGGGATGGAGTTGTACTAAGATTCTTCTTAGCCCCCGTTGACTATAATGGGAATCTATAAATTGCTATAATTTCCCTCCCTTTCACTTTACGAAAGTTGCAGTCAAAGGAGCTCCTCCAAAAGGGATTAGGCCTTACCATTTTTGAGGAATATCTAAAACCAGGGATCCCCCCCCCCCCACACACAGAGAGAACCTTTTAGCTTAAAAAGAAAAGAGAGAAAGTGTCACTCATTCTCAATAGTTCTTGGGTGTGTTACAATACTGCGTAAGCTTCTATTTTAAGAATTTGGGTTGCAAAGTTAATTAATGTTTCACTGTCCTTCCTCCCCCCCCCCCAGTGAAAATACAGTAGTTTAAAAGTCTTGCTACTTGTAGTTTAGCATTACCCTTTTGCTGCTTTATTCCCTGGCAGTTAGACACGGGGAGCTGAAGGAAAGCTTGTTGAAATGTTCTGCTGGGAGAGATCCAGTGTGATTCATCAGAAATGAGACAACAGCTTGCTATAAACTGGCTTCCCATTAATAACCCCCCCAGTATCGGGGGTATTAACCAGCAATAGAGCGTGAAAAATAGCAAAGCACACATAAGCCTGCGAAGAAAACAAGGGATGTCACCAGATTGCAAACAAATTCATGTGGAAACGGTGGCTGACGTGGTCAAGACACAGGAAGCCAGTAGGCTGTAAGATGCTAAAACCCATATAAATGAGACTTCATCCATATTTATGGTTTAAAAATCTTTCTTCTCTAAAAGGACATTGAAAGAGGTCTGGTGCTTTTTTTTAAAAAAAAGCAAGACTTATTTTTTATAATGATTGTTCTGGCATTTAATCCTGCCCAAGATAGTATACAGGCGTACTTCGGGTTACATACGCTTCAGGTTACAGACTCTGCTAATCCAGAAATCTTACCTCGGGTTAAGAACTTTGCTTCAGGATGAGAACAGAAATCGTGCTCTGGCGGTGCGGCGGCAGCAGGAGGCCCCATTAACTAAAGTGGTCTTCAGGTTAAGAACAGTTTCAGGTTAAGAACAGACCTCCGGAACGAATTAAATACTTAACCCGAGGTACCACTGTACATTGTTCTCCCCAAGGAGCCGGATCAACTGCAAAGCAGGTAAAATCTTCCTGCTTTGCGGTGCTACTGCTTCCCCCTGAAGGGAGAGGAGAAGCGCTGGACCAGGCATAGGCAACCTTTGGTCCTCCAGATGTTTTGGCCTACAACTCCCATGATCCCTAGCTAACAGGACCAGTGGTCAAGGATGATGGGAATTGTAGTCCAAAACATCTGGAGGGCCAAACGTTGCCTATGCCTGTGCTGGACCATTCCTGGAAAACATTGGACCCACATACCGCTGATTTGTAACACCTTGACACCAGACTTCTAGAAGGGGTGAGGAGGTTAAATGGGGGGAATTGTTGGTTCACTGTGAATGAGCTTTGGACTAGAGGGAGGTTGAGGTTCTCTTCATAGCGGTCAATGTTTCCCTTTTCTTGCGAGGAATCCTATTCGGAATAAGGGAATTTCCCTTAAAAAGGGGGGAAAGTTGACAGCTATGGTTCTCTTTATTTGCTCTTTAGTGGGCAGAATTGTCTTTCCCCTAGGGCTTAGTAGTGCCTGGCGCCAGGGCGCCGGCCTCTCAGGGGCGCCCCAGTGAGTGGGGGAGCTGTGTGGCTTTGCTGGCAGCCTCCCCTTTCCCTGCAAGCCGCCAGCTGTGCCCCGCCAACCATATCTCCTTCCTACCCTCCTCAGCCCGCCCTGCCCCCCTCTGCGGGTGGGCGCATTGGCGCTGCTGCTTGTTTTGCTCCCACAAGGAGCAGACAAGGAGCTGCTCGACTCTGAGGTGGTGGCCAAGGACAGACTGCCGCCTCCTCTGCCACTGCTTTTATATATATATATATATATATATATATATATATATATATATATATATATTTATTAAAGTTTATACAGTATTACATAATGAAAAAGAAAAAACAAAAAATACAAAATAAAAAACAGTTAAAAATAATTCCATCTTTTCATCACTTATCTTTCATTTACTTGTTTCCCGAACCTCCTCATACCTCCCTTTTTTGTATTCCAGTTCAATTTATTAGTTCAGCAATTCCTTTCCCTCCTTATTATCCTGATCTATAATCTTAATATCTTGTAGCATTAAATTTTTACCTATTAAAAATCCATTTTTTCCATATTCTTTTATACCATTACAGCTAGAAACCACTTAACTTCAATCAAACATCATTCTAACATTCATTAATTTTGCAATATTTCTGTAAATAGTCTTTAAATTTCTTCCAATCTTCTTCCACCGACTCTTCTCCCTGGTCTCGGATTCTGCCAGTCATTTCCGCCAATTCCATATAGTCCATCATTTTCATCTGCCATTCTTCCAGAGTGGGTAAGTCTTGTGTCTTCCAATACTTTGCAATAAGTATTCTTGCTGCTGTTGTAGCATACATAAAGAAAGTTCTGTCCTTCTTTAACACCGATTGGCCGACTATGCCCAGGAGAAAGGCCTCTGGTTTCTTCAAGAAGGTATATTTAAATACCTTTTTCAATTCATTATATATCATCTCCCAGAAAGCCTTAATCCTTGGGCACGTCCACCAAAGGTGAAAGAATGTACCTTCAGTTTCTTTACATTTCCAACATTTGTTATTGGGCAAATGGCCTCCTCTGCCACTGCTGCCTCCTCTCCCTCGGCTGCGGGAATCCCCTCAGCCACTGCCCGCCAAGCCACTGTCATCGTCGTCTGAGCGGGAGCAGCGGTGGTGGGAGCAGCTCCCAAGAGGCCTCCTCCTTGTCACTGGTGCGCAACGCCCCACCACCACCACTCGCCGGGGCACAGGCGGCGGCATGGCAACCGCCTCCTGCTCCTTGGGCCCTTGGGCTGCTGGGCAGCAGCGAGAGCACCAGCAGCGGGCTATCGTTATCATGCAGCGGAGCAGGAGGAAGCGCCCCAGAGCCTCACAAGTGAGCGTGGGGTTCGGGCAGTCTGGCCAGCCGCCCAGCACCCACATCGGCGGTGTCTTCTATGGGCAGTGGCTCCCGGGGCTACAAGGTGGTCCGCGAGTTGGGCCCCAAGTTCTAAATTCTGGGAAAGGGAGTGGGGCGCCGGAGGGATCTTTGTACCACGGTGCCGGATATGCTTAAGACAGCCCTGTTAGTGGGTCAGTGTATTGCTTTATTATTTGAGTAGTGGTAACATACATTGATTGATTGATTGATTGATTGATTGATTGATTGAATTTCTATACCGCCCTATACCCAGAGGTCTCAGGGTGGTTCACAGAAAAGATCACAATATATAAAATCAAAATAAGAACAATAGCCCAATAACACCCCGCCAAAAAGAGCCATGTTTTAAAAGTGTTGTCCGGTGCTATTTATACGGCTGGTATGTTATTGTGGTCTTTCCCATGGATGTTATGTTATAAGAAATATTAGTGTTATGTTATATGAAATACAGTGGTGCCCTGCAAGACGAATGCCTCGCAAGACGGAAAACTCGCTAGACAAAAGAGTTTTCGGTTTTGGAGGTGCTTTGCAAAACGAATCTCCTATGGGCTTGCTTCGCAAGACGAAAATGTCTTGCGAGTTCCTGCGGGTTTTTTCCCTCCCCCCCTTTTTCTAAGCCGCTAAGCCACTTATCAGCTGATCCGATAAGCCACTAAAAGCCGCTAATAGCGCTAATAGCGCTAATCCGTCAATGGGCTTGCTTCGCAAGACGAAAAAACCGCTAGACGAAGAGAATCACAGAACGGATTATTTTCGTCTTGCGAGGCACCACTGTATTAATATGACATCCCCAGTTGTATTATGCATTGTATATTTTTCTTTGCTGTAAGTCACTTGAAGACCTTTGGGTGACAAGCGACTAATAAGTTTTAATAATAATAATAATAATAATAATAATAATAATTCTTCCTCACAACAAACTGTGAGGTAGGCTAGGCACCCAGAGGGTCTAGCCTAACAATGTAACCACTGCTTCAAACGGGCTCTCTAGATGTGTGTGCAAAGCTGATCATACTCGGAGTAGACCCTGTGATGTGTGCAGGCATTGTAGACCAAAGCCAGGCTGAATACATGCAATGCCGGTCTAGGTCTTCAGGCTTCCTGGAGCTCAGGAGCTTCATCTGCATCACAAAAGACAGAGAGAATTCTAAAACCCTCCAATGGCATTGCTAGTAGCTGGCAAGCAGCCAATCCCTGCTGAGATAGGGCCATTGTTGCGATTCGCTAATTGCACCATTAAGGCGACCTATCACAGGCGATGTGTGTATTTTGCCTGGGCCGGCTTAAGGTATTTTTTTTTTTTTTTGCACAAATTTTCCAACATAAAAAACTCCAAAACAACATAAAAATATTTAGCTGTCACAGCCTGAGATTTGCTCAACCCCTTCTAATGGTTTTCTAAATTTCGTTCTAATTTTGCACTTTATTACTATGCTTATTGCTATAAATCCAGTCTTACATCCGCTAATCTTAGTCCTTTTCACAATAATTTATAAAGTCCTCCTTGCAAAACTTCTTGTAACCCTACAAGCGATGTTAAGTCATTACAGTTGTCTTTCAAATGCAACGTAAATTTCTTCCAGTCCTTTAGGAAAATCTGGTCCTGCTGGTTTCAAATTTTCCCTGTTAGTCTCGCCAGCTCAGCATAGTCCATCAGTTTCATTTGCCATTCTTCTTTTGTTGGCATTTCCTCTTAAATCCTTTAAATCCGTTTTTGAGCTGAATCTTTGTTATGTACCGAGATGAATAGGATCCAAAATGCAGCAGTCTGATTGGTCCTAGAGCAATAGGATTCGGAATGCAGCAGACTGATTGGTCCTAGAACCATAGGATTCAGAATGCAGCAGTCTGATTGGTCCTAGAACAATGCAGCAGTATGATTGGTCTGCAGGAGCCACCCAATCCAGCTCCAGATGGAAGTGAATCCACAACCTGATTAGCCTACAAGAGAATTCCGGAATTAGCCAATCATGTGCAGCCCATTGTGTAAATAATGTATATAAAGCAGATACTTTGGGGAAACTTTCATTCCTCCTCACCACTATGAGCTGAATAAAGAGCATAAAATCCACTCTCGACTCTGAGTATATTTCAGTCTTGGTCTTGGGTCATGCCTGAACCCACCTACACTTCAGACCCCTTGAAATTAATCAATACGACTAATTTAGGTCCACTGATTTCAATGGGTCTACTCTCTCCCTCCCTCTCCTTCATATAGACAACTCCTTTGCTTGTGATACTGGGTTCATACAGAGAACGATTCACATCCATGCTGAAAATACACTTATTGCTTCTGCTTAACATACAGAGTGGCATTAATAGTGCCTGAAACAAGTTGCCGTCTGCCCTTTCGTGAATGGATTTATAGGAGAGAGGGTCTTCTGGGTTCCTCTGAGGTTTCAAAAGCAGGGGGAGCAAGATGGCAAAGCACATCTTGGTAGAACCTGGTTGTAGCAGATAAGAGCCCTATGACTGTAATTTACTGAGACTAGGGAGGGGGGGATCCACTTAATAAAGACCAGGTCAGGAAGAAAAAGACAAACAATGTGCAATGTTGCTTCATTTTGCAAGAGTTTACAACCTTCAGCAATGTCTGAGTCAGCTTTGGCTCACACAAAGGCATGGCAGCTTTTTCTGAAGCAGAGATGCCCCAAAACTGCTGCTGTTATTCAGGTTCAATAATTAAGATAGGAGGGCTGCTCCAATCCTGCCTCCCAAAATTAAGACTGAGAGAATCTCCCCTCTTGCTGTCTAGCCAGTAAGGGCTGCAGGCAGGGAGCCCAGGTGTTCCTTGCAGCACTGGAATTTTTTTTCTTATTATTTTTTAAAAGTGTTGCTGTTATTGTTTAGTCGTTTAGTCGTGCCCGACTTTTCGTGACCCCCTGGACCAGAGCACGCCAGGCACTTTTGTCTTCCACTGCTTCCCACAGTTTAGTCAAACTCATGCTGGTAGCTTCGAGAGCACTGTCCAACCATCTCGTCCTCTGTCGTCCCCTTCTCCTTGTGCCCTCCATCTTTCCCAACATCAGGGACTTTTCCAGGGAGTCTTCTCTTCTCATAAGGTGGCCAAAGTATTGGAGTCTCAGCTTCAGGATCTGTCCTTCCAGAGAGCACTGATTTCCTACAGAATGGATAGGTTTGATCTTCTTGCAGTCCATGGGACTCTCAAGAGTCTCCTCCAGCACCAGAATTCAAAAGCATCAATTCTTCGGCGATCAGCCTTTTTTATGGTCCAGCTCTCACTTCCATACATCACTACTGGGAAAACCATAGCTTTAACTATATGGACCTTTGTTGGCAAGGTGATGCATTAAAAGTGTATACCTCCCTATACCCGTAGATCTCAGGGTGATTCACAACATGAAATTACAATATTTCGCCACCCAGACATGGTTGGACTCCCATCAGCCCCAGTCAGCAGGGATGATGGAACGTGGAATTGTCAAACATCCGGGGGCAGTGTTAGAAACTCAAACATACAAGCTATTTGTTGGGTGTTATTTTGGAGCGGAAGAAGTGAGTATTGTTTACATATAGCAGACAGAAGAATCGGAAGTCCCTTCTGAATTTTATTTTCCCCCTCTTATTTTTTTTTTAATTAAATATCTTTCTTTACTCCTTTCTCCTCCTCCTCTTTATTTTTATTGCATTTAGAGAAGTTTTAGTTTGGACAAAAAAAGAGGAAGTTTTGTACTTTTCTCTATAAACCCTAGGGTGGCGCTGTGGGTTAAACCACAGAGCCTAGGACTTGCCGATCAGAAGATCGGCAGTTCGAATCCCCGCGACGGGGTGAGCTCCCATTGCTCTGTCCCTGCTGCTGCCAACCTAGCAGTTCGAAAGCACCTCAAACCGCAAGTAGATAAATAGGTAAGGTAAACGGGAAGGTAAACGGAGTTTCCGTGTGCTGCTCTGGTTCGCCAGCAGTGGCTTAGTCATGCTGGCCACATGACCCGGAAGCTGTACACTGGCTTCCTCGGCCAATAAAGCGAGATGAGTGCCGCAACCCCAGAGGCGACCACAACTGGACCTAATGGTCAGGGGTCCTTTTACCTTTACTATAAACCCTAATAACATCCCCCACACACATATATATGGCGCCTTAAACCAAAGTACAAAATAAGAACAAAGGCAATCCACAACACATTTAAAAAGGCATTGGATGTCAGTCAGCCAAAGGCCTGGCTAAAGAGCATTGGTTTTGCCTGGCACCCAAAGATGTATAATGGAGGTGCCAGCCAAACCACAAACTGCAGAAAAGGCCCATTCTTGTGTTGCCATCCTCCAGACCTTTCACAGGTGAGGCACACAAGATGTTGATTGCAAGGTCCAAGTCGGTTCACATGGAGAGAAGAGGTCCTTGAAGTACAGTGGTACCTTGGGTTACATACGCTTCAGGTTACATACGCTTCAGGTTACAGACTCCGCTAACCCAGAAATAGTGCTTCAGGTTAAGAACTTTGCTTCAGGATGAGAACAGAAATCGTGCTCCGGCGGCGCGGCAGCAGCAGGAGGCCCCATTAGCTAAAGTGGTGCTTCAGGTTAAGAACAGTTCCAGGTTAAGTACGGACCTCCAGAACGAATTAAGTACTTAACCTGAGGTACCACTATACTGTGATCCTGAACTGTTTAAGGCTTTAGAATTCAAAACCAGCACTTTGAATTGGGCCCAGAAAGTAATTGATGGCCAATGCAGCCGGACCAGGAACGATGTAATATGCTCAAACCATCTTTCCCCGGTGAGCAAACTGGCCGATGAATTCTGCACTAACTGAAGTTTCCAAACCTTCTTCAGAGGAGAATGCATACAATTACACACAGGTTAAAATAACAAAGAGCAAATAATTTTAAAGGGGTTTATGTTGATATTTTTGTGATTTTTAAAAATGGTTATTTTTTTATTTTGAGCTGTATGTTTTTATTTTATTGTTTATGAAAACTTTTCAGAGAACTTGACTGGGTGGACAGGTGTATTAATTGCAATAAC
The DNA here is from genome assembly GCF_965112155.1 of Podarcis liolepis. Lineage (NCBI taxonomy): Eukaryota > Metazoa > Chordata > Lepidosauria > Squamata > Lacertidae > Podarcis > Podarcis liolepis. The sequence continues at coordinate 42,267,651 of NC_139569.1, forward strand.
TAAAATGAGAAAAGCACTTGTTCATGGTGGAATAATAATCTGAACATTTTCATCACTTTCATCTGAGCTGGGGTGGATTTTATAAAAAAGTTTTTTTTAAAAAAAAATCACTTAAATCCTATGGGTGAATCTTTGTCTGGGACTTGAAACTTCTTCAGTCAAAAATATTTGCAGCTGAGAAAATGACACAGGTCATGCATCTTACCCACTCCCTCTTTGAAAAAAGAAGAAGGAGGAACTTCAAATGGAAGCTTTTACATTTTGAGAAAATGGCTCTGCAGTTGCTGGATGTGGTAAATCCTTTTTGAGAACATCTCCTTCCAGGATACAGGCAATACACGGCAAACCTTCCTTCAACAACAACAACAAAAAGCTGTGGAGAGATTATCAAAATGGCGGTGTCTTCTCTCCAGAAATGAAAGACTGCATAAATTTCAATGTGAAGGAAGCTAGATGACTTTGTAGACTCTTAAATTTTGGAATAACATTATGTCTAAATTAAGTATTTAAGTATTTGATAAAAATATTTAAAGTCGGAGACATAATATTTGAAAATCACAAAATAGGAGTTGAAACAAGGTGATAAATTGCTGTTTATAATTTTATAATTGGGAACGCAGGAATGGGAGATGTGAGGAAGTCCAAAAGGTTAAGAAAATATGGTTGTTGGATATTTGATCTTGTTGTATGTTTTCTATTATATGTTACTCTTTTTGCTTTTTTCTGTTTTTCTTCATTTGTTGTATTTGGGTGATGGTTTTATATGTGTTTGGTGAATTGAACGTTTAAAATCCTTAATAAATATCTTTTTTTAAAAAAAAATGACTTTGCAGACTCTGGACTGACTTATACCCATTTTTTGAGGGGCGGGGGCGGAGAAATGAAAAATGCTTCCACAGGGCAAAGTCAAAAGAAGGGGAGAATGTTTCAAGAACTGCATCTGTATGTTTTTATTTGAACACGAGAGAGGTGAGAGCATTAACTGGGAAGGAAAGCTTTAAGGCTTGATTTTTGAGATAAAATGTTCAAGCAACAGTTTTTGGCCGGGGTTTAGCATACATTTTTAAAGTTACAGTTACTTACAAACCAGAAGAGATGGGCCCTTTTCCAAACAAGGGATGGAGAAGAAATTTGATTCAGTTCACATTTAAAGGCAAACCTACATAGTTTTCCAAAACACCACAACACACCTCTCCTTCGAAATCTACACTTCTCCACATTTTGCATTGCAGTTCTGCAGCCAAGTAATGTGTATTCTAGTGTATTCTAGGGTAAAGGGAGCATTTAAAAATGACTATCTTAGTGCAAACAACATTCAATAATGCATTGTGTGAAGCGAAATTGCTTTGCCAGGTCTCCAGCACTCCAACGCAAGTGACAGGGCTTGGTGATGTCACAAGGCAGGGCTTGGTAATGTAATGAGGGGGTAGCTGGTGAGTGACAGCAAATGGCGGTCAGCCCTTGAGAGTCAAAGATCAGATTGGCTAGGGTCTGGGAATATGGCCCTGTCGGAAAAAAAGAGATGGAGCCCAGTGGCAAATAGGTGGCGGTGTGGGTAAAACCGCAGCGCCTAGGACTTGCCGATTGTATGGTCGGCGGTTCGAATCCCCGCAGCGGGGTGCGCTCCCGTCGTTCGGTCCCAGCGCCTGCCAACCTAGCAGTTCGAAAGCACCCCCGGGTGCAAGTAGATAAATAGGGGCCGTTTACCAGCGGGAAGGTAAACGGCGTTCCGTGTGCTGCACTGGCTCGCCAGATACAGCTTGTCACGCTGGCCGCGTGACCCGGAAGTGTCTGCGGACAGCGCTGGCTCCTGGCCTATAGAGTGAGATGAGCGCACAACCCTAGAGTCTGGCAAGACTGGCCCGAACGGGCAGGGGTACCTTTACCTTTACCTTTACGACTCTGTGAAGAGCTGGAAAAGAATGGTGAAATTTTGAAGAATAGGAGGGCATTTTTTGAGGGGAACTTGAGATAATGGAAAATGTTTTGTGAATTCTGAGCGAAAGACCTTTTCCAAGACTGCCCTTAGCTGCTAGTGCTTCTCTATCCGACAAATTATCAGCAATAAGGATAGGCACTCTTTTGCTCATGTGCATTGCTCATATATATATATATATATATATATATTTTGGTGTCTTCGGGTGTCTTCCCGTGTAAGAGTTGGGGTGTCTAGGCGATGTTTCGACGAGGTCTCACTCGTCATCTTCAGGCTGGTGCTTTCGGCTTCTTGTTACTGGAACAGCTCTGTTCCAGTAACAAGAAGCCGAAAGCACCAGCCTGAAGATGACGAGTGAGACCTCGTCGAAACGTCGCCTAGACACCCCAACTCTTACACGGGAAGACACCCGAAGACACCAAAACCTGCATTCCTGTACCCGTGAAAATCTACGAAAGCATATATATATATATATATATATATATATATATATATATATATGGACGCGGCTGGCACACAGAGCCTAGGGCTTGCCAATCAGAAGGTCGTGGTTCGAATCCCTGCGACGGGGTGAGCTCCCATTGTTCGATCCCTGCTCCTGCCAACCTAGCAGTTTGAAAGTACGTCAAAGTGCAAGTAGATAAATAGGTACCGCTCCAGCGGGAAGGTAAACGGCGTTTCCGTGCACTGCTCTGGTTCGCCAGAAGCGGCTTAGTCATGCTGGCCACATGACCCGGAAGCTGTATGCCGGCTCCCTCGGCCAGTAAAGCAAGATGAGCGCCGCAACCCCAGAGTTGTCCGTGCCTGGACCAAACGCTCATGGGTCCCTTTACCTTTACCTTTAAACAACAACAATGTATACCCTGCCCACCCGACTGTATTGCTCCAGCCATTCTGAGCAGCTTCCAACATATATAAAAACATAATAAAACATTTTTTAAAAAAACTTCCCTATACAGGGCTGCCTGCAGATGTCGTCTAAAGGTTGTATAGTTACTTATCTCCTTGACTTGGGGGTTGCATAACTCCATACCCTCCAACATTTCTCCAAGGAAAATAAGGATTCCAAAGGAAAAGTGGAACATTCGAGAATCAAATCAGAAACTGGGACAGCTGCTGTAAATCCAGGATGGTCCCTAGCAAATAGGGACACTTGGAAGGTCTGAACTAACTTAGGTTAGAATAACCTGGGTCTTAGAATCAAAGCTTGAGAGCTGGCAATGCTAGGTTGGCCTGGAGCTTTGTCTGATCCCTGTAACTTCAACAGAGTACTTCTTTCTGCCATGATGTGAAAGATGACGTCAGCTCTGAAAATGATAGGGGAATATTCATCCCACAGTCCTTATTCCGCTGTCCCTCAGTGTCAACGACCCAATTAGTGCCAATGAAAAGATGATGGGGCCCATTAGCAAACAGCCACCTTTGGCGGTGACAATGCTTTGAGAGCCTCTTTTCAGCAAAGCTATTTGGGTGCTGAACAAGAAAGACTTGAGTACTGTCCCAGAAGGCAATTCTGCAGCGGAGAGACGCCAGGTAAGAGGAAATTGCATTGTGCACCTGCACCCAGGAAGGTGAAAGGGAAATAATACCTTACAGCCCCCACCATTGCTCCTAATTTGCAGGGTTTGAAATGGCTGAAATGATAGCCATAGATATTCTTTTATTTTCTTTGTTAGAGCATGCTACTTTGGGGTGATTGTTGAGTGTACGTAGTAGTTTATCCTCTTCAGACTGATGGGCCGTAGCGTCTAAAGATTTATAAAGTGTTTCAAGCAGGGGGAGAAGAGTTATGTATCTTAAAGGGGCATGGCGACAGAAATTCGGGGATGAAGCCACAGACTGCATTAAGAGTATTTGCTGGATTTAATTCGAATCAGGTATGAGGGAATTCTGCTCCCCTTCCTTCCTTTATTAGTCATCAGGTTCAAATCTGCCTTGTTCTCCATTATTCCTTGTTTCCGATGCCTGGTGCCTGATTAGCTGGAAGAATTCCTAAATTATTTCAGGAGCTGGAGCGTGGAGAGCATGCTCTGGCTGCTTTCATTTAATTCAGTTCGCATGCACCTTTGTCATGTGTGACCAATGTGCGCATGCTGATTCACAATTGGGGCAGCATTGTTTCTGAGCACCAGTTGCTGGAAACTACAGGAGAGGAGAAGACTCTTGTGCTCAGGCCCACTTTGCGGGTTTCCCCACCGGCAAAAGGGTGGCCTTGGTGACAACAGGATGGCACTGTGGTTTAAACCACTGAACCTCTTGTGCTTGCCAATCAGAAGGTCGGCGGTTCGAATCCCCATGACGAAGTGAGCTCCCGTTGCTTTGTCCTAGCTCCTGCCAACCTAGCAGTTCGAAAGCACACCAGTGCAAGTAGATAAATAGGTACCACTGTGGCAGGAAGGTAAACAGCATTTCCATGCGCTCTGGCTTCCGTCACATTGTTCTGTTGAGGCAGAAGCTGTTTAGTCATCCTGGCCACATGACCCAGAAATCTGTCTGTGGACAAACACTGGCTCCCTTGGCCTGAAAGCGAGATGAGTGCCACAACCCCATAGTCGCCTTTGACTGGACTTAACCATCCAGTGGTCCTTTGCCATTTACCCTTTTTGCTGAACTAGATGGGCTGTTGACCTGATCCAGCAGGCTATTCTTAAGTTCTTTCTGCAGACCTGTAAAGCACAATAGACAAATATTTAGTTATTTAATTGTTTAGACCATTTCTGAACTGTGTAATATATAACAAATATCTCTACATCTTCCAAATGAACACCTAGCAGAGTGAGAGATTCTATAACCTAAACAAGAAACAGGGTAATGTGGAAGAAATGCAGAGGATCTTTCACACTGAAAAGGCAAGCTGCGTTGATCGACAGATGCTCACCTCTCTAGCTAATGCTATAATGAACTCTGGAAGAATGGCAGATGAAAGTGATAGACTATATGGGACTGGCTGAAATGACCGGCAGAATCCGCGACCAGGGGAAAGAGACGGCGGAGGAAGATTGGAAGAAATTCAAAATTTATCTTAAGAAATATTGTAAAATTAATGAATGCTAAAATGTTGAGGTTTTAGGGGGGGAAAGGGGATTACAGCTGTAAAAGATTAAGTAAAAGAATAGAATAAGGGGAAAATTTGATAAAACCAAGGGTTAGGATTTGCTGAAACAAATTTGGAAATTGGGATGTAGAAGGGGGAGGTATGGGGAAGTCGGTGAAGTAAGGTTTAAGAAAAAAGGATATGAAACTATACATGTTTGTTTGTATGCTTGTTTGTTTGTGTTGTGTATTGTTTGTGTTTATAAAAACTGTGAAAAACCAATAAAAAATTCTATAAAAAAATAATGAACGGATGGGAGAGTCTTTAATATAGTTAGGACAATTCTCAGGCTACTGGTAGGTCTGTTGCGTAGATGTCTTGAAACATTTCCTTGGGTATATTGCATTGTGTAAGGATGAGCAAATTTCCACTCTCCCTTGAATTCTGGTTAATTAGGAGGATCTCTCAAATTAACTCCAGAATTAGAGCACACAGAGCTTTCAGAGCCTTTGGTTCATTCCAACCCTTCACTTTAGCAATGGGCATGTGTGCATGGATAAAACAAAGCAAAAAGCATTTTTGATGAGACCCTACATAAGATTGCATCAGGATTCTGGCAGACAAGTGCTCTGCACTTTGTTAAAACACTGCATTAAAAGAACTGGTATAACTATACATAGAATCACATAACAATTCATTTTTGTACCACAGTTGTACCTTGGAAGTCGAACGGAATCTATTTCGGAAGTCCATTTGACTTCCAAAATGTTCAAAAACCAAAGCGCAGCTTCTGATTGGCTGTAGGAAGCCCCTGCAGCTAAAATTGGAAGCCACGGAAGCCCTTTCAGATGTTCGGCTTCCAAAAATAGTTTGCAAACTGGAACACTCACTTCCAGGTTTGCGATGTTTGGGAGCCAAAACTTTTGAGAACTAAGCTGTTCAAAAACCAAGGTACGACTTTAGTTTATATTGTTTTGTACTGTATAATTAATTACTTAATTACTTAATTAATTAATTAATTACAAAGCAACATACAACTCCATAAAAACAGATATGATAAATTGAAAAACGGATACAAAAATATAAGCAGTGTACAATAGGACAGAGTTCCTAAAAGGGTGGAGCTCAGAAATCTGGGGAGAAATTCAGAGCCTTGTGAAAGCACTTTTAGCTGCCAATCTCCTTGCAGATTGCACTTTAGGCTGATACATTTGAAAGCATTGCAACACAACAGGTCCATCTGCAACTTTGTGAACAAGTCATTCTGTTGGGCTAGTCAAGTGGATTGTCACCCTTAATTTTTTTTTTAATCACCGTCTGGCAATTTGTCAGTTAATGAAATGAATGCATACACTTTAGCAGAAGTCTGTAAATCGTCTGGAATATAGATCAAAATCTCTTCCTTCTGCAGTTCCACCGAAACAAAGGATGTGGATGTTGGCAACACTCCGGCCAATAATAAGCTTTTCACAAACATTTCCCACCACCTTGATTCATTCCAAAGTCCTGCAAAAAAAAAAAAAAGGCAATATACAGTGTGTGTACAGTGCATGTAAATAAACAATATCCTTATGAATATTTATACAGACACAGCAAATTCATCAACGCCACACACATATACTGAGGAATCCCATTACCCGGGACGGCCTGTTCTGGGAATTCTGCCACCACGTAGTCTTTCATCTTATAATCATAAATTCAAATGAACATTGAAATGGACTATTTTATAAGGCACAATAATGATTATGCCTCGGAGATCAATGAAGCATTCAAGATTAACTCAGATAGGAGGGAACGGGGCACATCGTCATGCAGTACAAGCAATCAGGGGTTCTAATCTAAATTAGGAATGGTTGAACTAAATTGTGCACATTCCAAACGATCGCAAGGAAGTGTTAAGTTATACAGACCTGCCTGGTGAAGTTTGCCGAACTTGGTTCCAATCAAACTGTATTCAGAGCAAGAAGGTCATAAGAGAAGCCTGCTGGATCCGGCCTGTGTTCTCACAGTGGCCAACCAGATGGCTGTGGGAAACTTGCAAGCAGGATTCGAGTACAATAACACTCTCCTCCCCTCCCCCTTTTGCTAATCTTTTAAAAACTTTAAACTTCCTTTAAGAATCCACTTGTGCTGGGCCCAGGGGTTAACCCGAGCAATGCGGTCCAGGTCTGGTCCCAAATCCAAGGATTCCACGAGGAGTCAGTCCGACAAGACCAAGGCAGGAAACCAGGCAAGGTCAGGCACAGGGTCTCTGGCAAACAGCAACGTTACTCCCGCAACCTGGGGCAGGGTCCGGCAGCCTTTTATCTCCGTCGGGGTAACGGCCGGTCCTGATTCCCTCGGTGACTCACCTCCCTGTCTCGCCTGAAGGTGAGCACTCCTCCTGCGAGTACTCAGGTCTCTCCTTCTCTCAGACCTGAGTCTCTGCAGCTCGGGAGATGTCGGTGGGTTACTAGACCCAGAGGCCACCTCAGCCTCTCCTGACCCAACTGGTAGCAGAGCAGCTGTATGTGATTGCCCAGCTGAAGGCAACGAGGTAATCCCCGCATCTGGAGCCAGGGCAGGCTTAGGCCCCTGACTCGGCCCAGCTGGTGCTTGTTGCAGGGGAACCTGTGCAGACTGGGGCTCTTCAGAATCAGGCCCCAGACTTGGTCCAGGTGCCACCTGAGGCAGAGGATCTAGTGCAGACTGAGACTCCTACGGTTCTGAGTCCGAGCCCGAGTCCCAGGGCATCACACCATCCAAAGTTGGGTTTGGGAGGGATTTTCCAGATTTGTTGCAGGTGTCGCCATCAAAGATGAGTAAGGTAGATCAAAGGAGCACCTCAGCAATCCTGACATTTTAAAAACGTTGAAGAGAAGCATGTGCCGAAATCTATAGTAATGTCTCTGAGTTTACCATAATATCGTAACGTTAGGGTGAGGAATGGAAAGCAAATGTGAGAGTGGGGATGGAGCAAATGGGGAACTCTACGGTGAGTGACAGGTCAAGCTTATAATCAGAGAGGGAAGATTTTACTCAGAAAGCAAATGGCTCCCCCCCACCCCTTCTCACAAGAAAATTAAATTTAAAGGTGCCTGGCCAAACCCCCAAGACCTATATGTCTGCTGTTCGGCAGGCTAAAAGGACTTGGATGAGCTTGTTGCTCTTTGTCCCGGAACAACGTTGTTCTGGTCCTTGCTCCTAAAGAGAATGTTTTGGCGCGGAGCGCATAACGTTATGGCCATTGAGAAATCCAGGAAACTCTTGAATCGTGTTATTGCCCGCAAAGTGTGTTTTATGAATGGCCTAGTTATTTCTCATGATGGTATCCGGATAGGTGATCAGGCCTCGTTCCGGGATGATGGGGTTCATCTTTCAGATCAGGGAAACGACATTTGGCTAGGTAACATTGTCAGCAGTATTAGGGATTGGTTACAGCTGTGAGGGTATTGGCGGCGAGCCTCTTGGGCTCGGGTGGCAGTTAGGCATCGCAATGTGTTGTTGGTGTGTGGAAGGGCAAGGTGTGGCCATCGCCTACCCCTTCAAATTTGGGTATTCCATTAAAGGAATCCGGCGGTCGTGAATCCTGTCTGATGCCTGTGTGGTGAGGGGCCATGGTACGACCCTTGGTGACATCAGGGGAGAGCGTATAGTTGTATTAGCATCAACAGGCTCCCCCAACTGGTGGTTAACCCCTCTTCAGACTCACCCCTCTTTGAGTGGGTGGAGTCAAATCTTCCGTGGTCCAATGCCTAAGCCAATACCTTCTCACTTGCTGTAATCAATAAAGTTGTGGCCTTTTCTTGCCCATTAACCTTATACACCGTGTCCTCGTGTCTTTATTCCTCCAAGCAGGGATCGGATCCTCGAACCACAAGCATGTGCCAAAAGCTACAGTAGAATGGAAGAATGGCAGATGAAGGTGACTGACTATATGGGATTGGCAGAAATGACTGGCAGAATCCGGGACCAGGGGAAGGAGACGGCAGAAGAAGATTGGATGAAATTTAAGAATTATCTTAAGAAACATTGTAAAATCAATGAGTGCTAGAATGATGTGGTTTTTAGAAATTAAATGGAGTACAGCTGTAAAGATTAAGTTAAAAGAAAAGAAAGATTGATAATTGGATAAAATTAAGGGTGAGGATCTGCTGAATTAAATATTTGAAATGGGAACGCAGAAAGGGGAGGTATGAGGAGGTCGCTGAAGTAAGTTTTAAGAAGATAGGGTTTTGAAATTGTACTTGTTCTTTTTTTTTTCTTTGTTTGTGTTTGTGTGTATTGTTTTGTCTGATATAATTTGTAAAATCTTAATAAACATTTATTAAAAAAGAGTAATGTCTCTGACTTTACCATAACATCGTAATGTTAGGGTGAGGAATGGAAAGCAAATGTGAGAGTGGGGATAGAGCAAATGGGGAACTATGTGGTGAGTGACAGGTCAAGCTTATAATCAGAGAGGGAAGATTTTACTCAGAAAGCAAATGGCTCCCCCCCCCTCACGAGAAAATTAAATTTAAAGGTGCCTGGCCAAACCCCCAAGACCTATATGTCTGCTGTTCGGCAGGCTTATTTCTCAAGGGCACATTTCTCATGTCAGCAAACACTAGGAAAGATTAAGCGATTCTCTTTTTGCCCATACAGTGGTGCTTCGAATTACAAGTGCATCAGGTCACAAACGCCTCAGGTTACAAACTCTGCTAACCTGGAAGAGTTACCTCGAGTTGAGAACTTTGCCCCAGGATGAGAACGGAAATTGTGTGCCGCCGGTGCAGCGGCAGCAAGAGGCCCCATCAGCGAAAGCACGCCTCTAGTTAAGAAGTTTCAGGTTAAGAACGGACATCCGGAATGAATTAAGTTCATAACTAGAGGTACCACTGTACTAATACCGCAACAGCTGGCCTTGTGGGGAAACCACTGCTGATAGGGGAAGGTTGTAGCTCTGTGATAGAACTTCTGATATGCATGGAGGAGGTTCAGTCCTTGGCATCTTCTGATAGGGCTGGGAGAGATCCCTGTCTGAAGTAACACTACCATTGTTGACAATACTGAGCTAGACTGAACAATGGTCTTATTCATTTGACCATTGGAAGGATGCATACCTTCAGAGTGGGCGATCTTTCTTGAAAGTGGCATTTCATTTTGCCCCCCAAATTAAAAGTTATGGACATACAGTGGTAACTCTGGTTAAGTACTTAATTCGTTCCAGAGGTCCGTTCTTAACCTGAAACTGCTCTTAACTTGAAGCGCCACTTTAGCTAATGGGGCCTCCCACTGCCGCCATGCCACCGGAGCACGATTTCTGTTCTCATCCTGAAGCAACGTTCTTAACCCGAGGTACTATTTCTGGGTTTGCAGAGTCTGTAACCTTAAGCGTATGTAACCTGAAGCATATGTAACCCAAGGTACCACTGTATATTTGGGGGGGGGGTATATTCTTTTGGGGGGTAGTCAAATTTTAAATGTTGCCAGCCCAAAGGCCCCTGGGGGGGTTGCCTACAATTTGACATTATTTATGCCAGTGTGGTGTAGAGGTTAGGAGCGGTAGATTCGTAATCTGGGGAACCGGGTTCGCTTCCCTGCTCCTCCACATGCAGCTGCTGGGTGACCTTGGGCCAGTCACACTTCTCTGAAGTCTCTCAGCCCCACTCACCTCACAGAGTGTTTGTTGTGGGGCAGGAAGGGAAAGGAGAATGTTAGCCGCTTTGAGACTCCTTAAGGGGAGTGAAAGGCAGGATATCAAATCCAAACTCCTCCTCCTCCTCCTCTTCTTCTTCTTCTTCTTCTTCTTCTTCATCTCCTCTGAAAGAGCTACTATGCCTGCAAATTTTCTGCATTTCTGCCAAAAGGGGCTGAGGAAGTTAAAGCTTTTAAAAAAAATAAAATTCCAATACTGAATTGGGTATATCAAATTGGACACCAAGTAGGCATCCTGGTGTGCCTTAGGCCAAGACTGGCTGTATTCCAAAGTATGGAATCAGGTTGGGAACTGAATCATATAGCCAGTGCTCCTCCCTACTAAAAGCTACACCAAGGATAACTACATTCTGATCTACAGAATAACATGTAAGGTGCAGATCAGATCAGTTCATATCAGAATTTGCAGAAACAGCAACAGATGAAATTTATCAAGCACCTTTAGCTGTCTGAGGGCCAATATGTGCTGTGGCAGATCTGTGGTTCTAGCCCATTAACATCTTTTTATTTTTGCTAAAAATCACTCTGGGCCTCTGATTTTGATCCGAGCTGTGGTGCTGGGGGAAGAAGATAAGCATTATCCTCCCGGCTACAGCTGTGATTCACTCCCACCCAGCTGCTATTAGCTACTGGGAGGAAAACATGCAGGTAAAATACAAGCGCCTGGATTTTTCTTCTCCATAGCTAATTGCTCTGGTAGGGATGATTCATAACAAGAACATGATGTGGGAGGTAAGGATTAGACCCCTGTCCTTTGGTGCTGCGGTTCTGAACCAAATCAGGGTCCCACACAGCTTTTTAAAGAAAAGCAGAAATCAAGAAATCATCATTAATCTCCAACAGAACATCTCCTTTGGCCCTCAGCCTGGTGGAGGGAGATGCCCACGAACAGAGAATAAGTGATACTACAGCAAACTGCACACATTCCATTTTCAAAATTAATCTTATAAATTCTCCAAGCATTCAGGAGCACTAGGACATAATGGGGAAGAAACCCATGAACCAATAAATGGAAGGAACTGGGGAAATCATAGGAACAGGAGAAGCTGCCTTACACTACATAATAATAGTAATAGTAATAGTAGTAGTAGTAGTAGTAGTAGTAGTAGTAATAATAATAATAATAATAATAATAATAATAATAATAATAATAATAATAATTTATTATTTATACCCCTCCCATCTGGCTGAGTTTCCCCAGCCACTCTGGGAGGCTTCCAATCAAGTGTTAAAAACAATACAGCACATTAAATATTAAAAACTTCCCTAAACAGGGCAGCCTTCAGATGTCTTTTAAAGAGAAGATAGCTGCTTATTTCCTTCACATCTGAAGGAAGGGCGTTACACAGGGCAGGCGCCACTACCGAGAAGGCCCTCTGTCTGGTTCCCTGTAACCTCACTTCTCCCAATGAGGGAACCGCCAGAAGGCACTCGGCGCTGGATTTCAGTGTCCGGGCTGAGAGGCCGTCTTGCTTGATATTGTCTACACCAGTGTTTTCCAAATGTTGGTATCCTGCTGTTTTTAGACTACAGTTCCCATCATCCCTGACCACTGGTCCTTCTAGCTAGGGATGGTGGGAGTTGTAGTCCAACAACAGCTGGAGACCCAAGTTTGGGAAAGCCTGGTCTACACTGACTTTCCACCTTTGTACAGAGAGAGAACCAGCTGGTAAAAGACCAAGATCAGCTGCATTTAAAATAAGAATCAAGTTGAGTGATAGTTCTATTCCTTCTGCTCCCTTTTTCCTCCCATAATATGAGATATTATATTTTCCCACTTTGTTCAGGAAGCTGAACATTAGTCAGAGATAGGGGATTCAGAAGGCTGTGTGTGCCGGATGTGGTTTGGATCAGCAGTTATTGTCCAAAGGGCTTTAATTTACAAAGGTTATTGATTGTTCTTTACCTGTTTACAGTCTGTACAACAACAGTTGGTCATTTCCACCTGACCCCAGGAAAAGCTACAAATCTGGTTTCTGTTGGCCTACGACCAAGGACGAAATTAAAAACCTGCATGCCAAACTGGCACAGCTGTAGTGGCGGCTGCTGAGTCATCTGCAAAACACGCCGAATGCTAGCTGCTTCACTTAGGGGAAGGCGGGATCAACTGGAGCCAACATTTAATGCGCAGGGTTGAAACCGGCTTGTCTACAGCAAGTGCTCAGCTGTTTTGCTTACACGCTGCATGGTGTATAAAATGGACAGGTAGGTAGCTTTACAGGTATATTGTCAAAATGCCTGATGGCAGCACTGGCTTTGGGCTTGGAGAGACCCTTGGGCCAGATGCGTCAGTAGAGTGGTTGTGCATCGTGTTTTACAGAGGACAGCCCTCATTTTGAAGGAGTTCTTCTTTTGAGGAGAAGTTTCCATAATGGAGGGACGCAGGTGGCGCTGTGGGTTAAACCACAGAGCCTAGGACTTGCCGATCAGAAGGTTGGCAGTTCGAATCCCTTTCGACAGCGTGAGCTCCCGTTGCTCGGTCCCTGCTCCTGCCCACCTAGCAGTTCGAAAGCACGTCAAAGTGCAAGTAGATAAATAGGTACCACTCCGGCAGGAAGGTAAACAGCATTTTCATGCGCTGCTCTGGTTTGCCAGAAGCGGCTTAGTCATGCTGGCCACATGACCCAGAAGCTGTGCGCCGGCTCCCTCGGCCAATAAAGCGAGATGAGCGCCGCAACCCCAGAGCCGGCCACGACTGAACCTAATGGTCAGGGGTCCCTTTACCTAAACTCTAAGAAGGGATAGCAGAGGCCTTGACGTTGCCTGCCATCAATTAGCTGTACAGTGGTACCTCGGGTTACATACGCTTCAGGTTACATATGCTTAAGGTTACAGACTCCGCTAACCCAGAAATAGTACCTCGGGTTAAGAACTTTGCTTCAGAATGAGAACAGAAATCGTGCTCCTGCGGCGCAGCGGCAGCAGGAGGCCCCATTAGCTAAAGTGGTACCTCAGGTTAAGAACAGTTTCAGGTTAAGAACGGACCTCCGGAATGAATTAAGTACTTAACCCGAGGTACAACTGTACCTGGATGGCAGGTTCAGCAGGCACACCTGCCACCTGGTCACAGTCTTCTGCCAATCTTCTTCTCTTCTTCCATTTTTTTAAAAAATATTTTTTATTAGTTTTTTTAAAACATACCATTTTCAACAGTAATTAAACATATTTTTACATCTTATTCAATTTTTTTGACTTCCATCAGTCCTGTCTGAAAATTTTCCAATCTAATCTCTTAATATACATTTCTTATTTTCCCTGTTACATTTAAAACTCATAACCAATATCTCAATTCTTTATCTACTTTGTAGCATATTCCTCCTTACAAAACTTCTTGTAGTCCTACTAGCTTAATTTGTTGGTTACAATTGCTTTTCAAATAGTTCATATACTTCTTCCAGTCTTCTGTAAATCTCTGGTCCGCAGGTTTCAAGTCCTTCCTGTCATTTTGTCCAATTCTGCATAGTCCATTATTTTCGTCTGCCATTCTTCTTTCATCGGAATTTCTTCTTGTTTCCATTTCTGGGCTAACAATACTCTTGCCGCAGTTGTTGCATATAAAAACAATTTAACATCTTGCCTATTAATGTACTGACCTATAATACAAAGTAAAAATGCTTCTGGTTTTTTAAAAAAATGTATATTTCAAGATCTTTTTCATCCCATCACAATATCATTTCCCAGAAGTTCTTTACTTTCTTACATTCCCACCACATATGATAAAATGTTCCTTCTTTTTCTTTACATTTCCAACATTTATTATTTGTCTTCCTAGCTCACCACCAGGTTAAACAATCTCATATATTCTTCTGCTCTCTTCTTCTTTCCGTCCATTCCGACCATCTGTCGCCCACTCCTTTCCTTATACCTCCTCAGTCTTCTCCCTCCGTGTCTCTCTCCTCCCTCTCCTCTACACCCTGTTGTCTTCCTTGTAGTCACTCTGCTTCTCCTCTGCTTCTTCCTTCCCCTCCTTTCCCTTCACATTAGGACTGGTGCCAGGCACGCCAACATTTGCAATTGCTGCTGACCACTTTCTGTGCCTTTCCAAGGTGCATCATCCATCTCCATCTCTACGTCTGGTCCTGACATGTCTTTTGTGTGTGTGTCAGACCAGTCAAAGAGCTGCACAGAGATGGTCCGTGTCCACCAGGATCCCCTCACGCCCTGCCTCTGTCCCCAAAACATAGCCAGATTCTGTCCAGCTTACCTTATGACTGGCAGCCAGAAATGGGAAAACAAGACGTTCTTACCATGGTGTTTTATTCAATAATTCACACAGAGAGACAGATGATGGCAACTCTCAGATACTGGTGTTACAGTCCCATCCCCTCCATCTCTCCTGTTCTACGTCATCCCTGCATTGGCTGATCTGTGCTTTCTGCCTCTGAGCTTTCTGTTCTCCTACTCTCAATGCCCGCCGGGTCCTGGGGGTGGTGGTGGTCAGGAATACTTTCTGGAGACACTGAGTCTGTCAGCTGTTTCTCCCCTGGTGCTTTTTCTTCCTGCTGCTCCTCTTCCAATATTTCCCAGCTTCTCCCCTCTGCAAACCACTGTTCTAAATCTATACTGTCCTCCTCTTCTTGGGAAGGTTCAGGAGGTGGGGCACTCCCCACCATTCCTCCCCAGTCCTGTCCCTGACACCAGCTATCAGATTTTCTTCTGTTTCATTTCAAGAGTGAGCAACCTTTGCTTCTCTCCAGTGACTTCACCAAGCTGCCTTGCTTGTGGCCTCTCACTGCTTCATTGCAGGAGGTTGGACTTTAGGTACCTCCCAAGTCCCAACTCTACAGTTCTATGATACTATGATTCGTGCTTCTCACTACTGCCTCAAGTGAGCGTTTTCCTGAAAATTTCACACAATATTTTAAAGCAACCCTGGCATTCTTTTTGCAGGTGGAAACCTACAAAATTGACACACACCAACACACTAGTATCCATCAGGCCAAATTCCTCTGACTTGTCAATTTCACCCAAGGGGTTTCTCCTATTGTGCCATTGATTTCAGACCTCTGGGCTCAGTGGGAATGTTGGCTTCTGAATCAATGGCACTGTGGGGCCTCATAACGTTTCAGATTGCCCTAGAATCTGCGCTAAACTTTGTACATTCCTTCCCAAAGGAAGGAAAAACATGTGAAACATTCTCCATGAGTCCAACAATTAAATTATTCCAATTGCAATTCTTAGATCTTGTTAAACATATGAGATCTGATCTGAAAATATTGTCGTTAGGGCAGTGTGTGCAGATAGGACATTGCTGTAAAGTAATGACCTGGAAGAAGTAAGGCAGAATCCATTGGGAAGTGTCTACAGAGAAATATGGTTTCTCTCTAGTGTTGAGCGTTGCTTCCCTTACTTACTTTGTAGTCCAGGCACATGAAGCGTGCTTTGAAGGTGGTTTACTACACCTCTGCTAGTCTTTGCCTCTAATGTGGTGGCTTTCACTCAAAAATAAATCAGCTGGCCATTGATGGAGAGCTTGGGACTTCAAAGATGCCAACACAGAGGCAATTGCACCTTAGGGAAGTCCACTGAACAAAATTAGAAATCGTATCCTTTGGGATATGTACTTTCATCATTTTATGGAAGATTTCTACGACCACTGGCAGCTATACCTCACACGAGCCTCGACATTTGTGGGACTGGGGCAGAAGTTAGATAAAATGTAGGCAGGTTAGATACATAGCTATATAGGGAAATGCCTTAAACTGAATCAGATGATTGGTCCATCTCGGTGTTGTATACACTGTCTGTCAGAGACTTTCCAGGATGTCAGGCAGGAGTCTCTCCCAACCCTGCCAGGAGATACCAGGGATTGAATCTGGAACTTTTTAGATTCTAACAGGTTCTCTGCCCCTGAGCTATGACCCTTACTCAGCAGCCTCCAGTGGGCAAGGTGGAAAGGCACAGGGTTATATCAATCAATCCATTCATGGTGTATATCCAAAGACCTTTACAAAGAATAAGAGGGACACGGGTGGTGCTGTGGTCTAAGCCACTGAGCCTCTTGGGCTTGCCAATCAGAAGGTCAGCGGTGTGAATCCCCGTGACAGAGTGAGCTCCCGTTGCTCTGTCCCAGCTCCTGCCAACCTAGCAGTTCGAAAGCACACCAGTGCAAGTAGATAAATAGGCACCACTGTGGCGGGAAGGTAAGCGGCATTTCCGTGAGCTCTGGTTTCTGTCACGGTGTTCCATTGCACCAGAAGCAGTTTAGTCATGCTGGCCACATGACCTGGAAAGCTGTCTGTTGACAAACACTGGCTCCCTCGGCGTGAAAGCGAGATGAGCACTGCAACCCCATAGTTGCCTTTGACTGGACTTAACTGTCCAGGGATCCTTTATCTTTACCTTTTACCTTACAATGAACAACAGAGGACAAGAGCAAGGATTCCTATGTAATTGCACAACATAACCTATAAAAGATTACAGCATAAAAATGTACAGCATTAAGTTTTAGCTATAGAAAGCATTAACATAGCTGGAATGGAGTTTCTTAGCTGCCAGAGCAAATTTGGCTACCAGGGGTGTAATTTGTGGCTCATTATCAGACAAGATAAAAAAAATCCTTCCAGTAGCACCTTAAAGACCAACTAAGTTAGTTCTTGGTATGAGCTTTCGTGTGCATGCACACTTCTTCAGATACACTGAAACAGAAGTTGCCAGATCCTTCTATATAGTGAGAAGGTGGGGAGGGGTATTACTCAGAAGGGTGGTGGGAATGGGAGATTGGCAGATAGCTGAGATGAGCCTGTTGACGACTCTTAATGACTCGTTAAGACTCGTTAAGAACCAGTTAAGAATAGATGGGGGAGGGAAATTTTCTCTGAGCATTGTATATAAGGGGCAAATCAACAGGTAGTGCATGATATCATCGACCTCGTTGCATCCATAAATGCATTTGCATTCCATATGGGGAATTCCCAGGTGTTTCCAGTCTTAAGTATGCCGAGGGCATCTGTTGGAACTTTAGTTCAACAAAGGTCCTACGGGAAAGTCAGTGTCTCAAGGTAATGGGGCCTTGAGTGGTTGACCTTAATTTGAGGGTACCAAATAGAATACAGTGGCACCTCTGGTTACATACTTAATTCATTCCGGAGGTCCATTCTTAACCTGGAACTGTTCTTAACCTGAAGCACCACTTTACCTAATGGGGCCTCCCACTGCTGCTGCACTGCCGCCACCTGATTTCTGTTCTCATCCTGAAGCAAAGTTCTTAACCCGAGGTACTATTTCTGGGTTAGCGGAGTCTGTAACCTGAAGCGTATGTAACCTGAAGTGCATGTAGCCCGAGGTACCACTGTAATGGGCAGTGATAATGAATGCTTTTTCTTGATGGCGTCCTGGTCGGAGAACCGAATTTCTGACTTTGAGTGAACTAAGAAATAAATAGTTATCCATTTGGAGCTTTTAAGCCGTAAGCTTATTGTGACACTTTTGCACCCACCCACCTGCCCTTAGTTCCTCTAACCAGCAGAGCTTGATTAGAATATGGTCCTCAAAGGCATTTAGTCTGTGCCAGTATCTGAGATAGGCTAGACTGATTCTGGCTGCTATCGAGGGGAGACCCAACTTGGCTCTGAATTGGGTTGTTGGCGTCACAGGAGGAAGCCCAAATATCCACAGGCTTCTATGCAAAGTAGCCCTAAGTAATGTGTTCCATCAATGCAAGGATTTCTACTTGTGCAATGGGACTTCTCCTCCACTCATTCGCCCCCACATGTCCCCTAAATATTTTCTAGGGGTTCCCTGCTATTCCTCTGTCCAAGTCATTTCTAAAGATGTCAAAACAACACAGAACTCTTGGCCACAGCCCCCAGGAGCCAGATTTACACCGCCTGAAGCCTGCCCCCAACCCCTCGCAGGGCCCTTTTTGTCTCTTGCACTCAAATTTGTGGGACTTTCTGCTTCAGCAATTGCTTCAGATCAATTCTGTCAAGGAAAGTGCACTGTCAGGCTCTTGATAGAGTGCCCACCGCTCTAAGACCGATAAGATCATAAAGGGAGACAGAATGAGTTTGTGAGATGACTAAGGCTGCGGGCACTGATGCCTTGCCATCCTCGTCACAAGTGAGCCGCCACGTTATTACACTTTGTTCTAATGCAGCACTAAGAGAAACATTATAGGATCCTTGTTCCCAAGGCTATAAAGCTGAAAAACTACAGGTTGGGCTTGACGCTTGGTAGCGTGCACCTGAACACATAAGGGCCCTTTAGCGAATCCATGGTTCAAAGACTTGTAGCTCATGTCATCTACAGCAATCATTCTGGGGTGCTTTTCACATTTCACCTGTCATGTTGGCTGTTTTCCTTCAATATGGAAGGGAGGCTGAGATCCACAATTCCCTAAAGTAGACACTCCGGCACTTAAGCACTTCCACGCTCCAACTTCCATCCATTTGGGTACATAGGAAGCCAACTTATTCTGAGTCAGACGGCTGATCCAACTAGCAACTGGCAGAGGCTCTCCAGAGTATCAGCCAGGGGACACGCCCAGCCCTGGAGATGCTGGATGTTGAACCTAGGACCTTATGCCAAGAAGATGTTCTGCCATGGAACTATGGCCCTTCCCCAGATGAAAGTGATGTTTTAAAGACTGACTCACACAGTGACAGCCCTTAGCAAGGCTTAGGCTTTCAGTTGCCACATGCATGGTCAAAAAGGTGAAAACTCAAGACAAAGAGAGAGAAGGAAAGAGGGCACAGACCTGCATAATATTTGCATATGCTCACTTATGTTTATCTTTCTTTTTTGAAATAATTTTTAATTTGATTTTACAAGTACAAGAATATAATTTCCCAGAATGCTTCTGTTACACTACAAGACCACCACATATGACAAAAGGTCCCTTCTTTTTCTTTACATTTCCAGCAGATATTTGTGCCTGTCTTATACATTTTTGCTAATTTACTAGGAGTCAGATACCATTGGCACATCATTTTCATATTGTACGGCATGCCAAAAATTTCAAGTCAGTTTTCCATAACCTTTCCCAATCTGAAAGCTGGATATCCAATAGCTAGCTTTGGTTTATCAGTGCAAATTTACAAATCATTACTAAGATTTGTGTGCTTTCTCAGTCTGCTGTCCAGGCTGGTTTGCTAACTGCTGGTCAGCACTGCAAGGCCTCTTTTCTTCTTGTTGTTCTTCCTTCTTCAACAACACCTGGACGAGACAGTCAAATACACTTTCAAGGACAGTCCTCTCCCCCGACAGCTTTTCAAATGGGGAACTGTCCTCTGTCCTACTTTGCAGCAGATGGAGCAGGTCACCTGGTCATAGTCCTCCCCACAACATTAAGAGGGTAGTTGTTATTTCTAAATCTACATTCATACTTATAAATTAGAATACACACATGTTATACAGATTTGCACCCTTTTTGTCCTCTTTCTGGATGATGCATTTTCCTTTGGGAGGGGAGTTGTAAGCAGCTGCCCTTGCTTTGGCGTAGCTGCCTGTCTTGGGATGGACTTCCTCATTCCTCTAGGCCAGCCTTTCTCAACCTATGGGTCCCCAGATGCTGTTGGACCCATGCCAGAGCTCAGGGATGATGGGAGTTGTAGTCCAACAACATCTGGGGACCCACAGGTTGAGAACCGCTGCTCTAGGCTGTCAATTGCTCCCCCTGACCCATTAAGAGTGAGATATATGGATCAAGGGGCAGTGTATGGAGTGGGGTGGCCTTGCTCAACTGTCTGCCCAATATAGAGGTGCCGGGGAGGTCAGTGCGGTGCTGGTGCAGCAGTAGAATCTGATTGGCTCCATCACTCTGCCTTCAGCTTCCAGATGTTCCCGCCACCTCCTGCTTCTTGGTTGCGTGGCAAGTCCCCTCCCCCATGTGAAATGAAGACACTGGACACATTATTTAAGGTTAATGGGCATAAAAAGGCCACAACTTTATTGATTACAGAATTGAAAGGTATTGGCCTTAGGCATTGGCTCCTATCAACTACCCGGCATGGAGACCGGGAAGGGTTATCCACAAGCCGTGGGAGTCCTGTTGAAGTATGCCAACTAGGATCCCACGAGTGTCACCACTCGGGGGCGTGCCGGAGGCCCTTACCTCCCTAGGTTTCGGACAAGGCAATGCCCCCCGGAGTCCTCTACCGGACTACCCTTTCCTTGGGGGAAGGTGATGGCGCTTCCTTCCCCCCCATTCATTTGCATAACAATAAACCCCTGCCAATGCCTAACCACCAATACCGCGGAAGTTGTGACGTTTGCTATGAGGTAGGCGAAAAAACCAAAAGGCTGACAGTGCGCCAAATTGGAAAAATTCCTACCAGGCCCCTTGCGGCGACCAACCGGAGTCCATAGCAAGGTCATAGCTAGCTAACCTAAGGGTGCGTGGGATGGGGAAACCGCTCAGCTGGCAAGGGGAAAGAGGGCGGTCCCCGGGCGTGCCTGGCCTTAAGTAGGCTAGGCCATGCCTCCCCAGCCCGCCGATTGGCAGGCCGGGTCACAGGCACGCCCGGGGATTCCCTGGATCTCGCGGGGGCAAAAGGCCAGCCCCCGCATGTGTGGGAGGGGGTAACCCGCAACCCCCTCTCCTCCCAAGCTCGGAAATGGCTCTGCCAGCATCTACCTTGACCTTGGGAAGCCAGGTGAGCAATGTTGGGGCAACCCCACCAACTGCTACTGGATAGATCCCTGAGCTGCCCTGGTTTCTTCACGCATATTGATGCAATTTTCAGTCCACAAGTGTTCTCCATATGCTTAGAAAATTCCACACACCTTTCTTTTGTACTTAGCTATGATTCATGAGAACAAATAACCTTGTTTATAATTAGCAGCTGCTCGTTGTCACAATAGATGGGCTTGGTGGCTCACGCGGCGTTTCTTAAAGTTAGTGTAACTAATGAATAAAATGGCTGTTAATTTCGCATTATTTTACAAGAGATGGTTGTGTGTATTGATTAAAAGCTCCCCCTCCCTCCCTTTCTTCTAAATGATGCAAAGAAGAAGCCACTTCGATCTGCAATGCAATCTATTCTGTAATTGGCAAGTATAATGACTTCCCCCACCCCAAAAAGAAATATATGCCAGTAGCGCTGCAAATAATTGTCTAATGCTATCAGAATCTGATAGTAATGAAGAAATTGAAAAATAAACATTACTCCTGGCTTGAGTTTCTCTCTCTCTCTCTCTCTCATCAATGCATATTTGAAACTTACATGATTAAGTAAAACACAATGTGCGTAAATATGCAGATTTCCATTTGGTTTGGCAGTTCCAATTTTTAGACAGCAGGCTTCGTGGCAAAGGTTGCTGTATTCTGTGCCTTTAAACTAGTTTAAAAACAAAGCATGCCTAGCTTGGTAACTAGAACAATATTTATATTCTTGGGATTATATTCTATTAGTTTGGGCAAATGAATTTTTCAAACGTGTTTGTTTAGCATTAGGTAAACAGGTGAGCCTGCAATATTCCTAAACCATCTGTGCATTCTGAAATAAGACATTGAAATTGAATTGAACAGTCTGGGGGAGGGGGGAAGAAAACGTTTGAACATAAGAGTGAGGAATTGGGGGGAACTGTTACAAGGTACTTGCCTTTACTCTGTAAATTTCAAAGACAGACAGTCACCTCTTTCCACTTTGGTTCTACAAACAATATAGTGAAGGAAGGAAGGCCCAATGACAGATGAAACTGTCAGTGATGTTGTGGAAAGTATTGAGCAAACTTTTTTTTTTTTTTTTTTTGAAGACTGCAGAGAAGCATACAGTTCATTACTCTCTCATGGCAGCCTCCTTTGACGGCAAAGTTGCATTTTGATCCATTCCATTTCGCAAACATCTCAAGGACCACATTTTTTTTTTTCTAGATTCGTTGGAAGTTTGTTCATCTCTCCTGATCAGACAACTCAAGATTCTCCCTGCCCTCCCTGCCCAAAATGAGTGACTCTTATCTTCCTCCAGCATATACAGTGGTACCTCGGGTTAAGAACTTAAATTGTTCTGGAGGTCCGTTCTTAACCTGAAACTGTTCTTAACCTGAGGTACCACTTTAGCTAATGGGGAAGAAGAAGAGTTTGAAGAAGAGTTTGGATTTGATATCCCACTTTATCACTACCCTAAGGAGTCTCAAAGCGGCTAACATTCTCCTTTCCCTTCCTCCCCCACAACAAACACTCTGTGAGGTGAGTGGGGCTGAGAGACTTCAGAGAAGTGTGACTAGCCCAAGGTCACCCAGCAGCTGCATGTGGAAGAGTGGGGAAGTGAACCCAGTTCACCAGATTATGAGTCTACCACTCTTAACCACTACACCACACTGGCTCCTGCTGGGTGGTGCTCCTGCCAACCTAGCAGTTCGAAAGCATGTCAAAGTGCAAGCAGATAAATAGGTACCACTCTGGCGGGAAGGTAAATGACGTTTCTGTGTGCTGCTCTGGTTCGCCAGAAGCGGCTTAGTCATGCTGGCCACATGATCCGGAAGCTGTACGCCTGCTCCCTCAGCCAATAAAGTGAGATGAGCGCCGCAACCCCTGAGTCGGCTGTGACTGGACCTAAAAGGATCTTTACCTTTTACAAGGCAAAAAGAAGGGGGGGGGAGTACTATAAACACTGACAACTGGGAAACACTGTCCTGCGAGTGCTTCAATTGGAGAACAGCCTTTACCAAAGGTATCATGGGCTAAGAGACAGGTGAGTTTTAATGTTGCAGAACAGAGGAATCGAATGCAACAGTTGCCCTAGTGGAAACCTGTTGCACATGCAACAACAGCAGCAAGAATACTCATCGCAAGACATTGGAAAACACAAGATTTGCCCACACTGGAAGAATGGCAGACGCAACTGATAGACTATATGGAATTGGCTGAAATGACTGGCAGAATCCGAGATTTGGGAGAAGAGACAATGGAAGAGGACTGGAAAAAAATTAAGGACTATTTACAAAAACAGTACAAATTGTATGAAAGTTAAGAAAATGCACATTTGAAAAGAGTTTGGTACGAGCAACTTAGTTGAAAGATATATGAGACTAAGTGATGTTTAAGGAAACAAAATCTGAAGTAATATTATGTTTGAACTAAATTAATAAGCATTGGACAAAAACTATTTGAACTTTGAGACATAATATTTGAGAAGTATAAATTAAGAACTGAAACAAGGTAATAAATTGCTGTCTATAATTTTATTATTGAGAATGCAGGGAAGGGAGATGTGAGGAAGTCCAGTTAGATATGGAAAAATATGTTATGAACAGTTATGATGTGTTTTATTTTAGATCTATGTTTTTGTTTATGTATATTTTCTTTGTTATTTCTTGGTGAAGGGATTGTAAATATTTGGTGATATTTCTGTGTTCGAAATTTACAATAAAAAATATTTATTAAAAAAAAAAGAAACCTGTTGCACAACAGGTTGTGTAATAATTCAGGACCAATTCAGCCAGCTAGCCCTGGGGATTATCTAATGCTTATTTCCCCTAAATTGATTTTTGATTTTTAGTGTTATTTATGTTTTTATACTGTATTTTATGCTACTTTTATAATTAAGTGTTTTAAATTTGTTGTTAGCTGCCCTGAGCCTGGTTTTTGAACCGGGAAGGGCAGGGTATAAATAAATTATTATTATTATTACTACTACTACTACAACTACTACTACTACATATCCACTGGCCCCAAACACTTCACCAGCGGAACAAGTAAGCTGCAAAGTGGCTTTAACTTAGCTCCAGATTGGATATAACCCTTTGACAGTGGAGCAGAATGCATGGGGGGAGGGGCTTTCCTAGACTGGAGGTGTTTGAGCAGAGATGGGATGGCCGGCTATCAATGTTGTTATTGTGCAAGAGAGCTGGTCTGGATTGACCTCTGAGGTCGCTTCCAATTTTATGCTATGATTCTCCAGCTCGAACGGCAATGTGCAACATGACCTCACCTTCTCTTGTGCTGTAAACAGCAGTCTGAGCTCCAGAAATGAAGGCAAAACTGAAATGCTCCGTCCCATTTTGCCACACTATTTAGATATGTTAAAAGTGAAGAGTCACTATTTTTATTTTGTATTGCTTTTCTTCTTAAAGATTAGAAAGCACATGTACAAGAAAAGAACCCCCCCCCCAAAAAAAAACCCCTATGATACAGCACATAATAGAGCCATATTTGTGGCTTAGGGCCCTCATATTTATGGGACTGCCTCTCCTGGTATGCCCTGCAGAGGACCTTAAGGTCCATGAATAATCACAGTGTAGAGGTCCTGGGCCCTAAGGAAGTTAGCCTGATCTTTTATTCCCCTTCCTTCCCTCCCCCTCCTCTTTTTATGAAGATTACCCGCTCTGGGATCCCACAGCTAATTCTCCCCTGGTCTCCTCACTGGCCCAAATAAGACTAATTTAGCCAGCTAGCCCTGGTGATCATCTAATATTTATTGGGTGGAATTTCCCCCTAAATTGATTTTTGAATTCTGAATTTATTGTTATTCACATTTTATACTGTATTTTATGCTGTTTTTTGTTGCATCAATTAAGGGTTTTAAATTTGTTGTTAGCCACCCTGAGCCCAGTTTTCTGAACCGGGAAGGGTGGGGTATAAATAAAAATTTTATTATTATTATTATTATTATTATTATTATTATTATTATTATTATTATTATTATTATTATATTATGTAATAATTCGAAGAGAAGAGAGAATCCGGATCATCAGCGGTGGAGGAAGCCGCTTGGGCGCCTGGGGTGGCACTCCCATAGGGGCAGGGCGCACTGTGGGGCCTCCAGAGTCTGACTGCCTCCTCCCACTCAGCCACCCTAGAGTTGGGGGGGAGGTATTGGGCAGACCGTTTTGGCAGCACAGGGCCTGCACGTGCACAAGCCACCGTGTCTCTGCCAGGAGAGACGCGTGGCCCCGGTGCGCTGCAGGCGCCGCAATGAGTGCTGCCCGGCATTTTGTCACCCCCCTCAGTGGTGACACCTGGGGTGACCCACACCCACCACATCCCCCTTCCTCCGCCCCTGCAGATCATACACTACAATGCAATATAAATGGTCCAATATCAGAAATCAAACAAGTCAAAAGGTTCTACAGTGGTACCACTGGGTTACAGACGCTTCAGGTTACAGACCCTTCAGGTTACAGACTCCGCTAACCCAGAAATAGTACCTCGGGTTAAGAACTTTGCTTCAGGATGAGAACAGAAACCGTGCTCCAGTGGCACGGCAGCAGCAGGAGGCCCCATTAGCTAAAGTGGTGCTTCAGGTTAAGAACAGTTTCAGGTTAAGAACAGACCTCCGGAAAGAATTAAGTATTTAGCCCAAGGTAGCACTGTATATTCATATTGCAGAATATGGAACGGACTCATTCTCTGTCGCTCCAGAGATCAGGATGGTTAACATATGCTTGGGAAGCAGACCATGTTTATGGCAGACAATTTTACTCAGCTACGAGTGATTGCTGAAGAAGAAGAAGAAGAAGAAGAAGAAGAAGAAGAAGACGACGAAGACGATGACAACAACAACAACATACTGGCTCTCTATCATGTTTTCCCCTTACTATTCTTTTATCCAGACTACATATACACAGCTCTGTTTCCAGATCCCTCGCAATCCTGGTCACTCATCAGGTTTTTCAACGTCCTCCTTAAAATCTGGCACCTCAACCGGTGGACACAGAACTCCAGCTATGGGGTAACCGCCCCAGAAAAGAAGTTGGGTACCTTAGCAGAAATCATTTGCTCTCCACTTTGCAATAAAATGTATGCAGAAACACAATTTTGCCTTCTAGCTGTATGTATTAAAAATAATGCAGAGAAACTAATTTACAGCCTAAACAAAAAACAACAAAACAGAATCGCCAGAGAAAAGGGGACACTAGTGCGTTTTTTAAAAAAAGCCATCTGAGATGAAATTGTTCTAACTTAATAGGCTCCTGTGTAGTCTTTTCAATTACCTAATCATCACTTACCTCTACCATGAAACCGAATCTGAATTAGGAGGGAAATGGCAAGTCACTCCATCAGCCATCACAAGATCACTGGGGTCACTGTCTGAAGAACAACCTGCATAAAGATTTAAATTTCCCAGTGCCACAGAAGGAAAGACCATCACTGTGACTTCTCTTGCAGGTTCCTCAGCTGTGATTTGTCACCTCCATCACCTGCTATAATGAGCAGGATTTCAAGAGAGGTGCCACAAAATGGGCATGTTCCAATGCTAAAAGCAGAACTTTTTATTCCAAAAATTCTTCTTTTAAACTGGAGCCCATAAAGTGTTTGCATGCAGAGCAGAGTGGACCGGCAAAAAATTAAAATGCAATAAAATAAGAAAATTGGCCGGCATCCCTAATCCCAGCTGAAGCAAGCAGTAATTGCGTTGGCAGGATATGCCCCTAAAGGGTTCTTAATTTCTGGATATGGCCACCCTAAGCACAGCAAAAAATCAATAATGTACAGTTTGAATGTTGGTAATACAGGAGCCAGGAAATAAAAATGGCAGTTATCTGGGTCTGGGAAGGCAGTGGCAAAGCAGGAAGCAAAGGCTGTGATACACCCAGGGCTCCAACTATCAAGATCAGCTGGTGATTTATTGGACTGGCAAAGCCTAGAAATAAGCACGTTAGCCAATCAGGACTCAGGTCATGTTTGGCCACTGTGGAATTCAGATTCAGAGTAAGAAGAACAAGGTCATGATGTTATAGAGTCGGACTCAGATAGAGAGGCTAGTTAGACCCCCAGGGAAAGAAATCAACCTCAAGATGGGCCATCAAAGTTTATTCTCTGTTACCCCAACCACTGTCTCTCACTCTTTAAGTGTTCAAGAATCCAAACCTCAGGTACTGAATTCGAAATGAAAATATGTAAAGAAAGCCTAAAAGCCTTCTTGGCATGTGACATTAGGTGTCTGGTTCTTTTCAACTGAGTCCATAGCTAGACTACGTAGGAGTATAGGAAGCTCCTTATATTATGTCAGTCCATTGGTGCCTCTAGCTCAATGTTGCCTACACAGAAGCAGAAGAAGAGTTTGGATTTGATATCAGACTTTATCACTACCCAAAGGAATCTCAAAGCGGCTAACAATCTCCTTTCCCTTTCTCCCCCACAACAAACACTCTGTGAGGTGAGTGGGACTGAGAGACTTCAGAGAAGCGTGACTGGCCCAAGGTCACCCAGCAGCTGCATGTGGAGGAGCGGAGACGCGAACCCGGTTCACCAGATTACAAGACTACCGCTCTTAACCACTAGACCACACTGGCAGCAGCTCTCCAGGATTCAGCCAGGAGGCATTCTGAGCCCTACCCGAAGATGCCATTGGGGCTCAAACCTGGGACCACCAGCATACAAAAAATATATGGAAAGAAAGCATTTTAATATCCCTTGCTTACCCCTTTTCTCTAGTCAGGGAATATTTATTTTTAAGATACGCCTGAAATTCAGTTTTCCAAAGTAATGTGTAATTTTGAGTAACTTAAAATACATCAATTTCCTGTTGAAAGATGAGATTCTAAAGGCATGCAAGCCTTCTGTTAGAAGAAGAACATTTCAAAAATAGCATTTGAAAAGCAACATAATGTTGAAATTAAAAGATTTTTTAAAAAACAACAACATAGGGACTGCTGCCCCTGGTTATCCCACTCACTAAAGTCACCAAAAAAGCAGAGACATCACCTTGCCGACAAAGGTCCGTATAGTTAAAGCTATGGTTTTCCCAGTAGTGATGGATGGAAGTGAGAGCTGGACCATAAAGAAGGCTAATCAGTGAAGAATTGATGCTTTTGAATTATGGTGCTGGAGGAGACTCTTGAGAGTCCCATGGACTGCAAGAAGATAAAACGTATCCATTCTAAAGGAAATCAGCCCTGAGTGCTCACTGGAAGGACAGATCGTGAAGCTGAGGCTCCAAGACTTTGGCCACCTCATGAGAAGAGAAGACTCCCTGGAAAAGACCCTGATGTTGGGAAAGATGGAGGGCACAAGGAGAAGGGGACGACAGAGGATGAGATGGTTGGACAGTGTTCTCAAAGCTACCAACATGAGTTTGACCAAACTGCGGGAGGCAGTGGAAGACAGGAGTGCTTGGCGTGCTCTGGTCCATGGGGTCACAAAGTTTTGGACACGACTAAACGACTAAACAACAAAACCTCACCAACTCACTGATGCATTTACCAATCCTCCTTTTCTCACACCTGATGGTCCCCTTCATTTACACCTCACATATCCCCTCTCCCACCCCATTTTAAAGGACAGCGGGACATACTTGGGACAGTGATTTGCCACCATTGTGTGGGATGTAATCCACTGGTACAGTCAAATGCAACATTCCTTATTTCCCTATAGTGGCCACAAGCAAGGGGACATCCAGTTAGTGTAACTTCCTGCTCCACTGGTCAGGAACTTCCTCCCCCTGCATGTGACCTGGGCGATGGGCGTGGCCCTGGCTGACTCCACAAAAGAACCAAGTCACACAGCCACTGGCTGCTTTCTGTTGTCTTGTTCTATCTCTTGTTGCTATGCTGCTCTCCTGCAGTCATTTGCCTTAATGTAATTTTGCTGTCTGCTGGTTCTCAGCCAGCAGCACAGGAGTTCAGTCTCCATATGAGATGAACTCACAGTTTCTTTGTGTAACCACTAAGTAAAGTCTGCCTTTCAGGGAATCATATCGTGAACTGAAATGTGAGTAAACTTTTTGTTACTTTACTCAGAAATACTCTTGTGTCTTTAGTCTGTTAAGAGGGTTCAAAGGGGACACCAGGAATAATCTTAACTAAGACATTCAAACGAATCCGCAAACTAACTTCCAGCTATATTGAGGGGAATCTACTCTGCTACATCACTTACTAGCATGAGTGAAGGAAGGCTAATACTTATTCAAAATATATTCTTTCCTATTATCCTTAACATTCCCACACGTTGGCCAGCTCCAACATTTTCCTCTTCTATTCCCTATCACAATAATACCTGGTCATCAAAACAACTTCAAATAAATAAACATGCCTTGAACATGTAGCGCTTGATTTTAAAAAACTTATTCTATAACTTTTTGTATCCATTTTTCTTTTGATGGGACTTCTGCTTCTTTTCATTTTGGGGTGAGTAACATTCTTGCCACTGTAGTAGCATACATAAATAAATTTCTACACAATTTAGGTAGTTCTGCCCCTATTATTCTCCCCCAAAAAGCTTCTGGTTTGTTTACAAAGGTTATTTTGAACATCCTTTTCAATTCATTATATATCATTTCCCAGTAAGCTTTAACCTTACTACAAGACCACCACATATGATAAAAAGAAACTTCTTTCTCTTTACATTTCCAACACTTGTTTGATTTAGATTTATACATTTTTGCCAGTTTACTTGGTGTTAGATACCAAAGATATATCATTTTCATATAATTTTCTCTTACACCATAACATGCTGTAAATTTTATATTCCACAATAACGTATAAGCTAAACAAGCGATAGCTTATGGCCCCACTCTCTTGGGGGCCCCAAAAAATTTAAAGGGGAAAAAACCTGGATGTACATTTCCAAAATGTAACATAAAAAACAAATAAAATAAAAGCTACATACA
This sequence comes from Podarcis liolepis, assembly GCF_965112155.1. Lineage (NCBI taxonomy): Eukaryota > Metazoa > Chordata > Lepidosauria > Squamata > Lacertidae > Podarcis > Podarcis liolepis. Next base: position 42,297,793 of record NC_139569.1, read on the forward strand.
GCAACAGTGTTTTGTGTTGTGTAGTGTCAGGGAACTGCCATTGCAATGGGGGGGGCAGGGGGGTACAGAGAGCCTCCGACGCTTCTGAAGAGCAGCCCCTCCTCGAGCGGTGGGGAAAGCCACACCTCCAGTGGAGCGGAGGGGGAAGGGGGTAGCCAGGGGAGGGGAGGGCTCGAAGATGCTACTGAGAGCCCAAGCGCCTTACCCAGCCTGGCTAGCCAGGAGACAGACACGCTGTTTCTGTCACCCAGCTTGCGCAGAGGGATGAAACGTAAGGAGGGGAGGCGGAGATTTGGGGTGTCTAAGTTCTTACATTGGAGAAGAAACTGGGAGGGGCCACTCCCGGAATCTGCAAGTGACTAAGACGGACATGAACTCTGTGGTTCTGCACTGTAAATAGTTTGCACAAATAAAAACCTGCAAAAGACAGGTCGGAGTCCTGCCTGGTTACTCGTGAGCAACCACCTCACCACCTGACATGCAGGCTCCTATGATGTAAGTAACGGGCCCTGCCTGCTCCCTAAAATATCACTGGTTTGCTCATTTCTATATATAGGGTGCCTACATTCTGCAGGTGCAAATGGCTTTAGATACCTATTAGCAGTGGCGTAGCGTGGGTTGTCAGCACCCGGGGCAAGGCAAGTAATTTGCGCCCCCTAACCCGTGGATTTGCGCCCCCTAACCCGTGGATTTGCGCCCCCTAACCCTAACCCCCAGATGTTGTGCCCGGTGCGGCCGGGCCCCCCTGCACCCCCCATGCTACGCCACTGCCTATTAGGTCCCTAAATGACCATATAGCATATATTCAACACAAAAACCAGCTACAATTTGTTGTTGAGAAAGGACAGCTGGACATGTAAAGGGCCCCATGACCTTCAGTAGCTGAGGGCCTCATCAGACCTTAATCCGGCCCTGCCTGCATCCTATCTCTCCCACTGACCCAGTCGGATGCAATGGCTGCCCCCTTGCCAGTTGAGGGGAGAGGAGGTCTGATGGGGCAGGCCTGTTACACTAGAGCCAATGGGGTGAGCTCTGCTTCTCAGCTTTCCTACTTCTGGAGTGGCTGCCCAAGGATGACAGTTGTATGTGATGAATATAGAAAGCAGAATGGGAAACAGGGTCTTCTAACATCCCTGAAAAATAATGCGACATCATTCATGCAAAATGGCTTCAAGCTGTATGGTTGACCTCTAAAGCTGACACAAATAAAAGTGCACACAAATTAACGCAGTCCTTCCAAGGTGTCGCGCAAGGTCTGCAAACCTCATATTGTTCCATTTGAGAGAGACCCCAATTTCCTCACTGCGCCAGCGAGGAGCAGGCCCATCAGGCAGAATTTCTCGCCAGAGCTAGCGCTGTACGGAACGCTCGGTGCCGCAAAACAAACCCACACACAGCTGGAGAATGTGCCCATTAAAGCCTGGGAAATTGCATCATTCATAATTAAGGACGGACAAATGCTTCCAATTAAAAACAAACACACATATGATTTGTCCAGAAATTAAAACCGACTCAGCTGCAGAATGCAGAGCACAAAGCTTCAGTCCTGTTCGCTCTTCTCCACACTCAGCAAGGAGACACCTCAAAGCCACGAGAAATCATTTAAATCTTATCTTCTCCCACCTTATGGTGAGAGCTGACAGATGCTTAGATCGGAGAGCTTCGGCGAGTGTCCCTCTTTTTGGATTCTGTACAGATACCTTCAGCCAGAGCTGGCAAGGGGAATCAACATGCAGATGCCCTTGGCCCAGAGTTTATAGGGACAGATTGGATGGAAAACAAGCAGGAGCACAAGGCCAGCCCTAGCCTTGGGCAGGCTGAATCAGAAACCCATATGTTAGGTACCATTGCAGAACACCCAGTTGCCTGTGATTTAATTAAATGCTATATATTTGAGAGAAGGACTGTTTGACTTTTCCACCACAAGATATATCGAGTTGGTCCTATAGAAGCAATTTTGAATTTTGAGAGAGGGTGGATTTAGTCAGAGTCTACTTATCTCTCCAAGTCTACTTACCACAGTCCCAGAGCAGGTCCCAGCCTACCCCAGCGGCGTATCGTGGGTTGTCAGCACCCGGGGCAAGGCAAGTAATTTGCGCCCCCTTACCCGGGGCAAGGCAAGTAATTTGCGCCCCCTAACCCGTGGATTTGCGCCCCCTAACCCTACAAATCTATGCCTATGAATGATGGTCCCCCCCTCTCTCTCTCTCTTTCTCATATTCCAATTGATTCCCATTTCCGCCGATCAATCCCCGAAGCTCTCACCCAGCGAAATTCGTGCGTAATTACGCTTCACCATCCCTAATCCTGCCGCTTCCACCGGGAAATCATGACGGTGTGTTTCTCCTCTCCAAACTTCCCCCGGCCCTTTGCCGGCCGGTGCAGCCCTTTTGGCTACGAGCTCCCCTCCTTCTCTGCCCGCTTCAGACCCCACCTCCCCGTCCAGCCTCCCTACCTCCTGAAAAAAGGCGACGGCGCTGAGCAGGACACCCCCGCGGCCATCAGAGAGAGGCGGGGCCGAGGGAGGCAAGCCAATGGGCGAGGCGGGGGTAGGTGGCCACGGGGGCGGGCGCTGCTGCAGTCCTCGGGTGGGCAAGGTAGGAGCAGGCGGAGGCTGGCCGGCCGCTCTGACAATAGGGGCGGGCCGGGGGCATGACGGGGCTGGGCCCTCTGGATTCGCGCCCCCCCCCCAGATGTTGCGCCCGGTGTGGCCGGCACCCCTGGCACCCCCCACGCTATGCCACTGGCCTACCCATCATGTTTGGCAGCAGATACCCCCGCCATTGGGAAACAGAAAATATAGCTATAACTATTGGAACATAGGAAGCGGCCTTATTCTCAGCCAGGACATTGGTCCATCAGGAAATACTACAGGTTATTGTTATGTATGGACTCTCTTTGGACATTCTGAGTTCATCAAACTTTGGGATGACATCTTGCTATGTGGAATCTCACATCTTCAGACCCTCCATGTGTCCCTATTTTCCAGGGATTTACAGAAGCCATTGTGGTTTCTGATTTGATCCCAGAATGTCCCACTTTTCCTTTGGAATCCTTATTTTCCTTGGAGAAATGTTGGAGGGTATGGAGTTATGCAACCCCCAAGTCAAGGAGATAAGTAACTATACAACCTTTAGAAGACATCTGAAGGCAGCCCTGTATAGGGAAGTTTTTTTAATGTTTAATTTTGTTTTTATATATGTTGGAAACCATCCAAAGTGGCCGGGGCAATCTAGTCAGATGAACGAGGTAGTAGTAATAATAATAATAATACAGTCATACCTCATGTTACATTTGCTTCATGTTACGTTTTTTCAGGTTGCATCCCACAATGACCCGGAAGTACCAGAAAGGGTTACTTCTGGGTTTTGCCACTTACACATGCGCACAAGCGCCAAATCGTGCCGCGCACCTGCGCAAATACGGCACTTCAGGTTGCGGGCGTTTCATGTTGCGAACAGGCCTCCGGAAGGGATCCTGTTCGCAACCAGAGGTACCACTGTCATAATAATAATAATAATAATAATAATAATAATAATAATAATAATAATGGAATAGGACGTCCCTATTTTCATTGGAGAAATGTTGGAGGGTGTGCATCTTAAAAAGTGATTTCTGTGCTGATTGCACTCGTGTTCACCTGTCCAAATGCGCTCTCTTGTATGTCAACTTACTCAGTCAAGCTCTTCACCCTCACGATGTAACCAGCAGTACAAATGTTAAATAGAGAAAAGGTTTTACAGCTCTGAGATTCTAGTCTATGTGCTCTACTGAATATCACCAGATTCCATATGAAGAGAGAGTCTATCCATGTGGCAGTTATGGGCCAGAAGATTTACTCCACTACTTACTTGTTTGCCTAATTTATGGAGTCTTGTTCTAAGATTCAAATCTATCTTTATTAGGGGACAGTTCCCCTTACATTTCTGAAAAGGTGACCTGTGTCAACTTCAAGACAGCAATTTTAATGAGAACAGTTAATGGGGGTGATAAGTTAAATTCTTCATTGTAGCAATTTTCTATTTAACAGAATACGTGTTTTTAATAATTAATTTAACCATGAAATGCATTTTGTTTTGTTTTCATGTATCTTGCTTTGTAATGGCTCCACAAATAAACAAACAATACCTGAACTCAGTATTGTCTAGGTAAGGTAAAGTAAAGGACCCCCTGGATGGTGAAGTCCAGTCAAAGATGACTATGGGGTGCAGCGCTCATCTCGCTTCAGGCTGAGGGAGCTGGTGATTGTCCATAGACAGCTTTCCGGGTCATGTGGCCAGCATAACTAAACCACTTCTGGTGCAATGGGACACCATAACAGAAACCAGAGCACATGGAAACACCGTTTACCTTCCCACCACAGTGGTACCTATTTATCTACTTGCACTGGCATACTTTCGAACTGCTCGGTTGACAGGAGCTGGGACAGAGCAATAGGAGCTCAGCCCATCGCAGGGATTCAAACAGCCAACCTTCTGATCAGCAAGTCCAAGAGGGTCAGTGGTTCAGACCACAACACCACCCGCATCCCTATAGTATTGCCTACAGTGACTAACAGTGACTCTCTAAATTTTCAGGAAGAGACCTCTTTCCGTCCTGCCTGGAGACACCAAAGATGGAACATGGCACTTTCTGCACGCACAGCGGTTGCTCTACCAACATCTCTCTCCTTTTCCTCTTCTGTTTTTTCCCTTGTGTTGTTCTTCCTTGCCATTACAGGCAGCTTCACTCTCCCCTCCATCCCTTGCGCTTCAGGCATTTTGAAGCCTTGCTCTGCTAGGGGTAGGTTTTCACATCAGAATGGAAATAGATGTGGATGTGGAAATAGATGTGTTCACCTGGTTTTTGTTGTTTGTTGCAATATTTATGGCAAGCAGTTACGAAGAAGTCAGAAATCACACTCAGTTGTTGTTGTTGGGTTTTTTTACAGATATATTTTCTTAGAAACTGATGTAGTGCTGTGCCAAAATCTGTACTCCAAGTTCTCAGACATTTTTCTTGCCCTGCAAAAACTGATTGCATTTTTTAAAAACACCTCAATCTCAGGGCAATTTAGAATTCCTGTGGGTTTGGGATTTTGAGTTTACCTTACCATTGCAATGCAACTACAGCTAAGCTTAACAGCCCATATCCTTTCTCTGTCCACTAGCACACTAGTCCTTGCAATAGTGGGTAGCAGAGTGTGCTAGCTGCTTTGCGTGCAAAAGCAAATTAGGAAAACTAATTGTCGTAGCAGAATTTCTTGCACAACAGCTGATTATTGTTGGGCAAGCTGCTGCACAACAATCTTTGGCAGCGTGTCTGCGTTTACGCTTGTGCAATGATGTTCTGCCAGCACATCAAGTATCTCAACTTTAACTTAGTGCTACATTTGATGCAACCCTACATTTTTCTTTACATTAAGCATTTTTCCAGTGCTCTGCAGCCTCCCCTGCTGTCTACAAATTGCTGCAAAAATGTGTAGAAATGAATGAAAAAATGAAAAAATGAGAAATGGAAAGAACTGAAAATTACAGATCATCCGTAGCGAGAGGAAACAGACACATTAAGTATCTCAGTTTATTGTGGTACATTTCCCCTGTTTCTCCCACCTCTCAGTTTGTTCTTAGGTCAGTCTAACCATCATTTCCTTCAGGATATATCTTGGGGTATACCTTGGAGAGAGGGAAAATTTTGCATAAGAGACCAGATGTTGGTGAACATCACCATCACAGCCCCAGCACAAAACCTGGCTTTTCCTCCTTATCTTCTGTCTAGCAGTAGCAAACATTATCTAGCTGAGCTTTTATATGTTTCTCTCCCTTACTGAACACAACTCGGAAAGGCGCATCAAAGGGACGTTGAAAGATCACCAATAATCCAGCCCAACAAACACAGAGAGGTGATGTTCTGAAGCAAAAACAACAACAACAGCAACATGAAATGTGGGTTCACAGGAGAGAACAAAGGCAAACCACTCCTATCAGCAACAGCTTTGATCTTGGAAAGCCATTTCCTCCACAATGCCATCAAACCCATTGTCTACAGGCCACAGGTGCAGATCATTAAAAAAAGAGCCCAGATGAAAAAGACAGCAGGGAGCAATAATGGCAATCTATTTCAGAGCCTGTGTGATCTTCATCTCAACACTCTTCCATGCACCTGTTTCGTTCAGGTGAGCTTTCCGACACAACTCCAACTGCAAGCTTATTTATTTTGTGCCTCCTAAAAAACAAATATATTCACTGATAGTTATACAGCACCCAGCAAATGCATTTCTTATAGACTGGGAATTAATTTTTTTTTTTTAAAAAAAGGGGGGGCATAGAATACACTCTGAGAAGCAGATCATCAGGTCTGGTTGCAGCCATTTTGCCTTATTCTCCATGAATTTGTCCCTTTTAAAGCAGTCTTCCTTGGTCGCCATCACTGCATCGTTTGGTAGCAAATGCCATACTTCAGCTCTGGGCCGTGTGAAGCAGTGCTTCCTTTGTCTGCCCTGAACTTCCTATCAGGGTGAGAATGGATTCTTGGATTGTGAGAGAGTGAAACCACTCTATCTCCAATTCATCTATAGGCCTGGGGGTCAAATGCAGCTTTCTGGACCTCACTGTTTGGCTCTGTCTCCAGGCCATACCCCCTCACTAGCTGAGTGTTGCCTGTCCAATGTTTTTGCCTGACTGGAATAAGTCTGGATGGAAGAAAGAGGGGAGTATATGACTGCATAAAAGGGGAGTATATAACTTGAATAAAATATTGGGGGGGGGCAAGTAAGCCCTGCTGGCAGGCTTCGGTGAATCAGCTTCCCCCATGGCAGTAAATAAGCAGATCAAATGAAAGGAAAGTCTTACCATTTAGTTCCTTTAATAAGAGAGAAAGAACACTTCTCCTTAGAAATGGCAGTGCTCCCAATTAAGGCTCACTCCCCCCACCGTCCCCATTAATCTACGTCTCTCCTACTTCTTGTAATCTGAGTTTATACCCTCTGTGCTTTCTGTTCTGACACTTTCTGAGCTCTTCGTGACTTTGGAGAAGGGGGGTTGATGCTATCCAGAGACTGTGAATCTGTTAATCCTCTCTCTCCCAGTGTTTCTTCTCCGAGCTGCTCTCCATCCAGTATTTCCCAGCTTCTGCCTTCTGAACTATGCCCCTCTGCAAACCACTGTTCCAAATCTATGCTGTTCTCCTGCTCCTGGGAAGATTCAGGATCTGGATCAGAGGGAGGGGGAGGGGGAGGGGTGGCTCCCACCATTCTTCTGTCGACATGCAGAGGGCTTAATCAGAGTTTTAAACCCTAATTAAACATGCAGTTATGGGAGAAAACAGGCTGCGGTGCATACAATCTGCCTGCCTCCATCCTCTGCTTGTTGCCAAACCACCTGCCACCCATTGTGAGAGCCCCATTCAAGGTGGACCCAGCCTGATTCAGGGCAATCTGGGGCTGTATCAACCCAATCCATCTGAGTGGTAGGTGAACCCAACCTTGGTTGGGGGTCTAGGATCTGTTCAGATCCATTGTATGCCCCTATTTTATACACCTCTGCCATGTTATCCAAAAAGGGACATGGGTGGCACTGTGGGTTAAACTACAGAGCCTAGGACTTGCCGATCAGAAGGTTAGCGGTTCGAATCCCCACAACAAAGTGAGCTCTCGTTGCTAGGTCCCTGCTCCTGTCCACCTAGCAGTTCGAAAGCACATCAAAAAGTGCAAGTAGATAAATAGGTACTGCTCCAGCAGGAAGGTAAACGGCATTTCCGTGCACTGCTCTGGTTCACCAGAAGCGGCTTAGTCATGCTGGCCACATGACCCAGAAGCTGAATGCTGGCTCCCTCGGCCAATAAAGCGAGATGAGCGCCACAACCCCAGAGTCGGTCACGACTGGACCTAATGGTCAGGGGTCCCTTTACCTTTACCATGTTATCCACTAGCTGCTCCCCCCACCTTAATACTCCTTTCATCATAAGGGAGTTGCTCCAGCCCCCAGATCATTTTTCTATAATATACTTAATAATAATAATAATAATAATAATAATAATAATAATAATAATTTATTTGTACCCCGCCCATCTGGCTGGGTTTCCCCAGCCACTCTGCGGGGCCTTCCAACAAAGACTAAAATACATTAAAATGTCACACATTAAGAACTTCCCTAAACAGGGAAAATCTAGTACTGTATCTTCATTTCTCTTTACATGCAAGCTTGTTTGATGTAAAACAGTCTTGGCTACAAAGTAATAACATCTTGAGATGTGGCCACCAGGACCATGCACAATGTTCAATTAAGACATATTCTCCAACAATGGGGGGGAAAGAGGATGAGCAACAATGATTAGCTTTCACCCCAAGGCAAGCTGAATCATTGTTTGGAAAGGCAAAAAATGAATGATTTCTAGGATGGGTATCCATGCAGATTGCTCCATCAAGGACTCTGGAAGGACTGGCATAGCCTGATCATCCCTGACAATGACTGTTTATCATCATGCATCAAAGCCTTATGAATTGCACTCGGATGATGGTTATTTGCTCCACGATAGCTTTCTTCCTACCAATGGGGCTGTATTTATAATTAAAAATGGGCTGACCCTCTTCTTGTTTATTTTCATCACTCTCCAATCAGTGGGAGAAAATTAGCCCCCTGGGATGGTTCGCTTCATGGAGGCTCACGGTGTTATTTCAGCTGTGAAGGATGCTAATGAGCTAATATCAACTTTCCTGGTGGAAAATGCACATATGTTGCTTTAAAAAATTTGGCAAGCCCCCAGCGTTTCATCATTCGAGGCAAGGTCTATCACTGCGCTGTGCTGCAGAGAAGGAAATAATAATCCATCGTGGTCAAGCCTCCCTGAGGGATGGAAAAATCACACGGTCTTCCAATATGTCATGCAGAGTTCTACAGACTTGGAGCTCAGACAATGGAAAATTGCTGTTGGGCTGGTGTTCTGTAGGTTCCCAGTTGGCCAACACAGGGCAACTGAAGGAAAACCTACTTAGTAATATGAAGTAGTCCATAATGAAGGGATCAATTACGAAAACACTCAACCAGAGTGGGAAAGTTTTTGCAGTTTTGAGGGAAACCTTTCATGGGCTGCACACACCGGTGGCAAGTGGAGCCTGAGGCAAAAATGGCTTGAGCAATTAATGTAGCATTCCACACACCCCTTTGAATATTAGGCTAGTTTCATCACACACCCCTCTCCAGCCTCCATCCAGGCATGAAAATCAATGCAACCAAGATAACCTAAGCATAAACAGAGTTCAAGGACCCATTCCAGCCAGGCAAAAACACACAAGGAATGTATGAGGCAGGGTTGGTGAGGGGTTCGGCTGGAGAGGCCGTATGGCCTGATTAGAGTCTTGAGAGCCAAATGGAGAGTTCTGTGAGCAGTGGTGTGTAGGCAGTGGACTAGGGAGACGAGACTAATCTCCTAAATGTTCCTGGTAAATTAGAGTATTAAAGTATTAAAGCCTGGTGTCTCCTTCCTGAAACCCAGTGAGCTTCTGCCTGGCTTAGGGAAGGAGGTGCGATGCTCACACATGTGACCTCATCCCCCATTCCTGTTGGACGCTGGTTCCTCTGGCCATAATTGTTCACCTATGGATAATTTCACCACACGCCACTGCCCTTGTGTGGCTGTATTCAGCCCCCAAGGCTGAGGTTCACCACCCCACCATTTAAAGATACAGGAATAATCCAGTAGTGAGCCATCCTGGTATATATAAAAAAAATGCAATATACTTAGGGTATAGTCAGGGAATCCAGAAGTTGCTAGTCAGGGAAGAGAACTCATTTTGCTAAACCTAAGCAGGTCTTAATCTGTTTAGCACTATCTGTAATAGGATTGCACTGTTAAGAGGGCCAGGACGAAAGGTAGGGGGGCCAGCCCACCTCTGCCCCCCATGTATGTTGAACACAGGATATACATGTAGTAAGGTAAAGGGAAGGGACTTGGTTGGCATTATGGTCTAAAGCACTGGGCCTCTTGGGCTTGCTGATCAGAAGGTCGGCAGTTCGAATCCCTGTGACGGAGTGAACTCCTGTTGCTCTATCCCAGCTCCTGCCAACCCAGCAGTTCGAAAGCATGCCAGTGCAAGTAAATAAATAGGTACCACTGGGGCGGGGAGGTAAACAGCATTTCCATGCGCTCTGGTTTCTGTCACAGTGTTCCAATGCGCCAGAAGTGGTTTAGTCATGCTGGCCACATGACCTGGAAAGCTGTCTGTGGACAAACGCCGGCACCTTCAGCCTGAAAGCGAGTTGAGCGCCACAACCCCATTAGTCACCTTTGACTGGGCTTAACTGTCCAGGGATCCTTTACCTTTACCTTACCTATACATGTAATACAATAATAAAATATGGAGCTTAAATATGCACAACTAGATCAGTCTAAGGCCACATTCACATCATACTTTTGAAGAAATCTGATACCAAAGTGGTTTAACAACTTGTCCTTCTTCATAGGGATTCCCTCAGTCAGTTGTAGCTCTCTAAGGGGAATAGAATTATGGTGCTGGATGAGACTCTTGAGAATCCCATGGACTGCAAAAAGATCAAACCTATCCATTCTTCAGGAAATCAGCCCTGAGTGCTCACTGGAAGGACAGATCCTGAAGCTGAGGCTCCAATACTTTGGCCACCTCATGAGAAGAGAAGACTCCCTGGAAAAGACCCTGATGTTGGGAAAGATGGAGGGCACAAGGAGCAGGGGATGACAGAGGACGAGATGGTTGGATAGTGTTGTTGAAGCTACCAGCATGAGTTTGACCAAACTGCGGGAGGCAGTGGAAGACAAGAGTGCCTGGTGTGCTCTGGTCCATGGGGTCACGAAGAGTCGGACACGACTAAACAACAACAACAAGGGGAATAGGAGTAGCCACTGATAGCCCTCTCCTGCATGAATTTGTCTAATCCCCTTTTAAAGCCATTAAGGTGAACCACACTACCTCCTGTGGTAGTAAGTGCCATAGTTTAGCTAGTTCAACTGGTCTAGTTTATCAAACTAAAAACAAGGAGGCAGGCAGGCAGACATGAAGTTGCAAACACTGAGCACTACAGTAATGGAAATTTACTCTACAGTAATGGAAATTTCTGTCTCACTCTTTTCATAGCCATAGGTGACACCCATAAGCTCAGTTTGAAAAATATTTTTTTTTCATATGTGCACGTCCTGAGCAGTTCGATACAACACACACAGACATGGTTTGATCATGCATTGATCTGCCATGTGTAGTAGTTATGGGTAAGAATAATAATGCTTGACATTTATAGAGGAGAAAGGGAGACCTGCGAAAATATGTTCCCCTCCTAGTAGGAATGCTAGGGTTTTATGCAACTCAGGGTTTTATGCAACTTTCTATGTTACATGAGGAACAGGTGCCTCCATTTGAGGCAAATTTAAAAAGTAATAGCTGGCATATTAGTAGTTTTCTTGATGCATTCATTCAAAGCATTTGTGCTTTGCTTTCCAGTTGGAGAGGCTCCCAGAATGGCTTTAAAAAAAAACCCAACAAATAATAGTCCCTGGTTATAGGCTTACAAATCTAAAAAGTCATGACACAAAAGGAAACTGCGATGGCGGGGTAGAGGGAGAGGAAAGCAAACAAAATTGCTTGGATGGAAGCAGGTTACTCACAGTTGAAATAAGAATCTATGGCAGCCCCTGTGAAAAACACTGGGAGGGTCTACAGGCCAGTGTGGTGTAGTGGTTAAGAGCGGTAGACTCGTAATCTGGGGAACCGGGTTCGCGCCTCCGCTCCTCCACATGCAGCTGCTGGGTGACCATGGGCTGGTCACACTTCTCTGAAGTCTCTCAGCCTCACTCACCTCACAGAGTGTTTGTTGTGGGGGAGGAAGGGAAAGGAGAATGTTAGCCACTTTGAGACTCCTTCGGGTAGTGATAAAGCGGGATATCAAATCCAAACTCTTCTATAATGTGGCCAGAAGCTGTTGACCTTGTAGGATGCTGCATGCAAATGAGACAAGAGGTGGAGACGCTGGGTCTGGAACCAGGCTACCTGTCCTGATTCTGCCAGTCTCCAGAAACATGTTCCAGAATCTCTTCTAGATTCTCAAATGCTAGACTGCATGGACTCAGGACCAGTGTCTGAACCTTAGTGGATCTTAGAGGAATGGCCATCGCTCCATGGTACAGCATCTGCCTTGCATGCAGAAGATCCCAGCTTCAGTTTCTGACATTTCCCAGTACATCTGGGAATGCTCCTTGCGTGAAACCCCAGAGAATCTCTGCCAGTCCGTGTAGGTAATACTGAGTTGGAAGGACCAATGGCCTGACTCCATATAAGGCTTCTGCCTATGTTCCTTTGTAAGTAAGGATCTGTTTCAATGCAATTATGTCACAGTCTTAACCCATAATGCCGCCACCTGATTCCTATTCTTTTCAACACTCTCATCATTGCAACATGCTTCAAGCAACACAGGGAATATGCATAGCCTTTGCTAAAAAATACATGTTCAGGAAAAAAATGTACAAGCAAAGATCTGTAAATGCTAAGCACTCTGTTTTGTTTGGGAATGAAATCCACCTAGAATTACACATATATTCTCATCTCATCTTCTCCACTTGTAACCTTTCTCACTCCTGCCACCACACTTACCAATGATTGCCTTAAGCCAGCAAAAATTAATTTCCAACCACTCTGTTATTTTGTGCATTTCTAAAATAAGCAGCAGTACGAGTTGCAAGGTTGTTCAGCTGTCATATCAATCACAATCTGCTCACAAAGACCAAGATAATCATGTTATGTTTTTGGCATGGGAACAGGTGCTCCATATATTGGCCAGTGTGTGTGTGTGTGTGTGTGTGTGTGTGTTTCTACAGTCACGGTCTCATTTTCACAGAATGCCGTTCCCTCTCCCTCGAAGGTGGGGGTGAATTTACCCCACCCTCCTCCCCTGGAAAGAAGGTGAGAGTTGGTTTGATTTCCATTCTCATCCTGGGGGAAAGTTCTCAACTCTAGGTAACGCTTCCAGGTTAGTGGAGTTTGTATCCTGAGGCGTTTGTAACTCGAGGTGCCACTGTATTTACAATTAGCATTACCAACTATGTGAATTAATGTTAAACACATTATCACGACATCGCTATAATAAATCTTAAATTATGTTCAAGTAGGAAGATCATCAACCCTGTATGCCAATCAGTTTTTCTGTGTATTTATAGCCATTCTAATCCCTTAGTCATTAATTTTCCATGCTACAGTTCTGGGTGTAATTAAGAACAAAGTATTGTTGCACATGTGGCTGAGAAAATAACATGCTGATGTGATTGATTACATTTCTTTAAGCTGGGCATGCTTGACACTCACCAATGATAATTCATTCAAATGCTAAGTAATTAAACTTTTATGCAAGTAGATAAACTTCTAATGTGATCCTCATGTAAGCAGCGTGTCAGAAACCTTGAAAGTGTTGTGCAGTCAGCCAGAGGAGGAAATCATATTATTCAATCCCCAGTCCACTTTCCCTGGAGAATTTCTAGAATTCAGAAATTGCCGAATACATTTATGGGAAGCGTGCCATAGCTACTCTTCGAGCTCTGAACTGCGTCAAAGAATTTTCCATTGGAAAGTAATGATGAACTCTTTCCAAAATTATGAGGTGAACCATAGGTTGGATTCCATACTTTCAGGAAATGATCTCTAAGGAGAAGACAAAGTCGGAGAAGCTTTCAGCACAGGCCCAGACAACTCCTTAGACACCTCTAGACCATATAGAACCACAAGCAACCATTCTGACTTATCACCTCTGAGGTGGTATTATTATACCAGTCATAGGCCTAGGCCCTCCAGATGTTTTGGGACTACAACTCCCACCATCCTTAGCTAACAGGACCAGTGGTCAGGGATGATGGGAATTTTAGTCTCAAAACATCTGGAGGGTTGAGTTTGCCTATGCCTGTATTACACTCATCCTTGGAGCCAAAGGAATGCAGAATGAAAACTGAAATAGAGTCCGTTTCTCTCTCCCACTTCTCATCGCCAGCACCCAGAACCGATACATACTAAATTGAGCAAGGCCTCATTCAATCCAGAAGACCTTCATTTGAGAGGCACAGCTAGCCCCCCAGATTTAAAGCATCAGTGGTGAGTTCCAGGGTGCTGTTTGGCACTTTCCTGATTGTCTGCAAGTTGCCAGCTAGATCTCCACTTGGAGCTCTCCAAGGTCCTGCCTGAGCCTCAGCACCTGCTGAAAACCCCTCTTAAGCTCACACTACTGGAAGGACAGATCATGAAGCTGAGGCTCCAATACTTTGGCCACCTCATGAGAAGAGAAGACTCCCTGGAAAAGACTGATGTTGGGAAAGATGGAGGGCACAAGGAGAAGGGGACGCCAGAGGACGAGATGGTTGGATAGTGTTCTCGAAGCTACCAGCATAAGTTTGACCAAGCTGTGGAAGACAGGAGGGCCTGGCGTGCTCTGGTCCATGGGGTCACAAAGAGTCGGACACGACTAAACGACTAAGCAACAACAACAATAATAGGGGTGATGTCCATATGTATGGAACTGCAGTCTTCACGTGTGGAACTGCAGTCTTCACGTGCTGGTATCCTAACCCTTTAGCAGCACATCTACACACTTTCTGTAGCATCTACTGAAATCTACATCAGAGGCAGTATTAGTGATCTGCCGCACGACTGCACCTGTTTCATTCCATAAGCGCACTGACTTCAGGCACCAGATGTTTATACAGCATTCATTTTCTGAACTGACACCTGAATTATTTGATTGATTCAAGTGGTGTCTGAATTTCAGAAAATAATCAGGATTGTGTTGCACGGGGCGATACTGCAAAAGAAAGATTTAAGCAGAAGATACTTAAGCCCTCTCCATGGAGTTTTAGATAGCACAGATCCATTAAAATTAGATAAAATGAATATAGGAAGCTCACAGTTTGCCAATGACTGCAGTGACTTGGCTGTCCATGTTAATTACTGTCTGTGAAAGTATATATTTTCCAGAAATGTTGTAATATAATTAAGCAATTAGATGTCTCAAGGAAACACCACACTCCCCGCAATATCATTTTTATCCCAAAGGCACCAGTTTGGGGAGTGATTTCTTTCTTCTTTTAAAAGATTGCTCCCACTGAGTTCTGGGGTGTGGGGGTTAAAGTAACCCGAATTGCATTTGGAGTTTGGTCAAGAACCCACCTGTCCAAGATCCATGACCTAATGCTGACCCAGAAAGCTAAGAACTTGTTTGACAAAGACCTACACTGGTTCCCAGTACATTTCCTGGCACAATTCAAAGTGCTGGTGCTGACCTTTAAAGCCCTAAACGACCTTGGCCCAGTATACCCGAAGGAGCATCTCCACCCCCATTATTCAGCCCAGGCACTGAGGTCCAGCTCCAAGGGCCTTCTGGCGGTTCCCTCCCTGCGAAAAGTGAGGTTACAATAAGGTTACCAGGTGTCCCCATTTCTGGGGGACAGTCCCCGGATTTACAAATCAGTCCCCTGACAAAATCCATCTATTTAGTAGGAAGTTGAAAAATGTCCCCGGATTCATTGAAAAAAAATCTGGTAACCTTAGGTTACAGGAAAACCAGGCAGAGGGCCTTCTCAGTAGTGGCGCCCACCCCGTGGAACGCCCTCCCCTCAGATGTCAAGGAAATAAACCACTATCTGACTTTTAGAAGACATCTGAAGGCAGCCCTGTTTAGAGAAGTTTTTAATGTTTGATCATTTACCGTGTTTTTAATATTGGGAGCTGCCCAGAGTGGCTGGGTATGGGCGGGGTATGAATAAATTATTATTAATTAATAATAATAAACAATTAATTAATTAATTAATTAATTAATTAATTTACTGCAAGCAAGCCAGGCCAGAGTTCCAATTCTTACCAAGAATGGCACCAGAAAGTCAATGAAAAACCCAGCTTTGTTTATTCGCTCGTGGTGAGACAGCCTAGGCTCCCTCTAGAGCAGGGCTGGGGAGCCAGTGGCCTTCCTCATTCCTGGTCATTGGCCATGCTGCGTGGGATGGGTGGAAGTTGTCAATAGGCAGGGAGTTCCAACGACCAAATTGCTTACAAGGGCAAGATGCATATTATGCGGTACCTATAACAGCACCAGTCCCACATATTGAAGTGGATAAAGTCCCTACATTAACCTCTCTGATTTTTGCCCCCTAAGTGCAACAACACACAGGAATGGGCATCGTGGAACAATGATTCACAGGGAATGCAAAACGAGGAGACAAGCTGTCTTGGTGGGTCTCAACATTATGCTTTTAAATGCATCCATTGCCCTTCAGGTGCACCCTATTAAAAGAGAGTGAACAATAAACAAAAGCTTAATGATTCCGTTTTCGCATTTAAACAATGCCAGGGTTATAAATGTTTCTGTTACACGGCCAAAGGGAAACTTTGAAATTGCTACCTTTTACTGTTATGGACTTAACTGTCTTCCCTGCTGTTATCATCTGCTCTTCCAACTTTATCCCAAGGTAAGTCTCCATCAAAGCTAATAAATGAGGGCTGGGTGGGCATCTTTCCCCGACAGTTGTCTTCTACTCCTGGACACAGCAGTCGTTTCTTATGCCAAAAACCCTACAATTCACAGGTGCATCTTTGTTTAAACCTACATATCAAATAAGCACACTAAACACCATTGAGGTTTAGGGGAAATTAAACTGACCAGGTACAGTGGTACCTCGGGTTACAGATGCTTCAGGTTACAGACTCCGCTATCCCAGAAATAGTACCTTGGGTTAAGAACTTTGCTTCAGGATAAGAACAACAGCATGGCAGCAGTGGGAGGCCCCGTTAGCTAAAGTGGTACCTCAGGTTGAGAACAGTTTCAGGTTAAGAACAGACCTCCGGAACGAATTAAATTCTTAACCTGTGGTACCACTGTAGTAGGAATGCAAACAAGACCAGCCAATAATGTCAAAACCTGTTGTCAAGACTACACCAGTGAATTTTATTTGACTTTCTAACTGACAGGTCCCCAGAAAGGGTCGTTGTCATTACATATGGAAGAGAAATTTGATTCAGTTTGCATTTAAAGGTGAATCTACCTGATTCTCAGTTTCCAAATCAATACGTGAACTCAGGAATCTTGTAGAATTCGCACTTCTCTGAATTTTGCAGTTGCAGCAAAATACCCAGGGATGTAACATTATGTTTGCTGACTGGGAACAGTTATGGACCACTGGTATAAAGTTTATGGCATGTAATGCCTTAAGAGAGAATATTATGAAAATGATTTACAGGTGGTACATGACACCAGTCAAGCTTGCAAAGATCTACCATCTGCCTGATAATAAATGTTGGAAATGTAAGGAAACTGAAGGTATATTCTTTCACCTTTGGTGGACTTGCCCAAGGATTAAGGCCTTCTGGGAGATGATTTATAATGAAATGAAAAAGGTATTTAAGTATACCTTCATTAAGAAACCAGAGGCTTTTCTCCTGGGCGTGGTCGGCCAATTGGTGTCAAAGAAAGACAGAACATTTTTTATGTACGCCACAACAGCAGCAAGAGTCCTTATAGCAAAGTATTGGAAGACACAAGAACTACCCACACTGGAAGAATGGCAGACGAAGGTGATTGACTACATGGGACTGGCTGAGATGACTGGCAGAATCCGAGACCAAGGAAAAGAGATGGTGGAGGAAGATTGGAAGAAATTCAAAGTCTATCTTAAGAACTATTATAAAATAAATGAGTGCTAAAATGCCCAGGTTAGGGAAATTAAGAGGTTACAGCTGTATTGATTTGGTAAAAGACAGGGGGAGTAAAAGGTTAATTAGTTAAACTTTGAAGTGGGGATTTGCTGGAAGAAATTTGAAAATAGGGATGCAGAAAGGGAAGGTATGGGGAAGTCGGAGAAACAGGGTTCAAGAAAAGAAGGTTTTGAAATATTACATGTTTATGTGTTTGTTTGTTATCGTATTGTGTATTGTTTGTGTTAAATATGTGTTAAAAAACCAATAAAAATCATTATTAAAAAAAACACAAAATACCCAGGGATGGGGAGCCTTAGGCCAAGGGACCAAATGTACCCTTCAGGCATCTCTATCAGAACTTGTCTACACCCTGCCATGAGACACAACCTTCACCAGCCCTGCTTTGTACCTTTCTTGACTCTTTTTTTCTACTGGCCGGAATGTGTCCTTAAGCTCTGCTCAAGTTTCTTGTTTGCCTGGGTGGGCAACAGAGAGGGATCCGTGAGTGCAAAAAAACTCGCCTAGTGTACAAAGGTAAGAACTGCAGGACCACCATACCTCAAGGACTGCCTCTTTCCATATGAACCTACCCAGACCCTGTGATCATCTTCTGAGGCCCTTCTTCGTGTGCCTCCTCCTCAAGAGGTCCAGAGGGTGGCAACATGAGAACGGGGCCTTCTCTGCAGTGGCTCCCCATTTGTGGAATGCTCTCCCCAAGGAGGTCCAACTGGTGCCTTCATTATACATCTTTAGGTGCCAGGCAGAAATGTTCCTCTTAAACCAGGCCTGTGGCTGATTGACATCCCATGCCCTTTTAAAATGTGTTGGGGAGGGGGATTACTGGTTGTTTTTTGTTTTTGTATCTATTAATTAATTGTTTGTGATTTTATGTAACTGTGTTACTTTTATTGTTGTTAGCCGCTCTGAGCCCGGCTTTGGCTGGGGAGGGCAGGATATAAAAATAAATTATTATTGTTGTTGTTGTTAATTTCATGTTTTTTCAGGGATGCCATTTCAGAAAGCGAAAATCTGGACACAAAAGTTGTTCTTGCTGCTGATGTTGTTGTTTCAAAATCTCATTTGTGCCATTTTCTCTGGAATTCGCCAAAGTCGGCATGAATTGCCATATGGCTGGATTTTCCCAAACATTTTGGTGATTTCCACCTGGATGCTGTTCCCGATGGCCAAATCCTGGGTTTGTCCAGGAAATTCCAGATGTATGGTAACCCTATGTTTTTATACTGTGATTTTATGTTGTAACTGCCCTGAAGGTATAGGGCAGTATATGAATTTAATAAGCAAACAAACACGTTCTTTTCTCCACCCACTTTTGCCCCTCTGGCCCTGCCAGACATGTGGCCCCTAGATGGGGCCCCCAAATGGGCATGTGGCCCCCAGCACTTGGGCTGGAAATGTTTCTCCACCCTTGCCCTATCCCTAGTCCATCATTTGGACCACTGTACAAGACTGGTTCTTACATCTATTCAAAGCATGTCTACCTTCCTAAACAGTATTATCAGAAAGGGCTGGCGGAGGCGCTCCCTGGAACCTTAGACACACCATCTCCTACCGGTATCTCCATCATCTAAACAGCAGACCGAAGCACTCACGTTCACACCTCATTTGCTAGCTGCATTTAAACAAGTTCCAGTCATCGTTGTGAATGCAACAGGACCCTAGCTGTCATGTCGCCACAGTGCTTCCTGTTTCATCGCTCAGTTGACGAGCCCCGGATTCATAAATCTTTTGCCGTGGGTGTGTGACTAGACTCTGATGCCAGTTGCCGTGTTCCTGGCGAGGTCTGCAGCTTCCTTCATTGTGTCATGAATAGTTTTCATCATTTCCTTCACTGAAAAGGAAAGAAAGGAAGGTGACAATTCTGAATAATGTTTTCAAATAACATTTAATATTCAGCTAATAACATACCCTGCACGTGCATGTAAAAATTACAGCCAAGTCCATTTTGCAATATTTATTTTAATTTGTTTTGTGCATGACTCTCATGCTCTGGTTCCTATAGCCACAAATTTTGGGGAGCCATCAAAATGCGGCTGGCAAGTTTCAAAAGTAAGTAAAATACTTTGACTTTTGATATCTATATTAATTTGTCACCCATCATCCGATTTCAAAGAGCAGTGCACTGCATTTGAATGGTTTTAAAGCTTATGGTGGTGATCTGTGGATAGAATGGAACATACATTATGAATATAAATTAAGTTTATATTCTGGTACACTGTTGCACCATATGGCCGGCTTGCCAGTAGCTCACTGATTTCAGCGAAAACTTCTTTACACATGCCTTCCAGAAATGATTTGCTGAATTTTTTTTTCTGTGGCACGCTAGACATCTAATCTTCCCCACTGCCTGAACGGTAGCTTAAAAACTTACACTGGCTGTCAAGTTCAAAGTATTTGTATTAATTTACAAAGCCCTTAACAACTTGAGTCCAAGATACCTTAAGGCTACTTGAAGTTGCAGATTGGGGTTTACTTATAGGGCAAGGTTGGCAAGTCCAACAACCCATCAGTGGCATAGCGTGGGGGGTGCAGGGGGGGCCGGCGGCACCGGGCGCAACATCTGGGGTTAGGGCAAATCCACGGGTTAGGGGCGCAAATCCACGGGTTAGGGGGCGCAAATCCATGGGTTAGGGGGCGCAAATTACTTGCCTTGCCCCGGGTGCTGACAACCCATGCTACGCCACTGCAACCCATTACTATCCCACACAACCTGACAAGATGGCGCTCTGGGCACCTCATCAATACCTGTGCCAATAGCAGCGTCAAGCCTAGCACAAATACAATTGACCCACAAAGTGCCTAGCAAACTTGTCACAACAGACATTCCATTAAACCCACTCCCAACATCCTATTTTAAAAGCCCATTCACCATCCTGGACAACTACATTAGATGGTGACTCAAGGTTGTCTTGCGTGTGGGAAAGGGAGTCTTCTGTGCCACTATCACTGCTACAAAGCAGGTGTAATAATGTGCTGTTCCTTGTGTTTCTCATGAGACTTGTGTCACTCACGCTTTGGCTATCATCCAGTCTATTTCATGGTCTACAGTCCCCTGGAAAGCAGACCCCACCCTGCCAGAAAGGGCACTTAGAAGCGATTGTCTTATCAGCCATTTTTATCTACCCATTTCATAGGGAGATCAGGATCTCAACAGGAGCACTAGCCATGTCAGTCAGAAATCCACCGACCCATTCTCAGCTCAGCTGGTTAGGGCATGGTGCTGATAATGCCAAGGTCGCAGGTTTGAGCTCCATATGGGACAGCTCCATATTCCTGCGTGGAAGGGGTTGGACTTAATGATCCTCAGGGCCCCTTCCAACTCTCATTCTCTGATTCTGTGATTCTCTTACTTTAAATGACTCAAGCCTCGAGACCACCGTCAGCTAGTCCATTAAGGAGAATAGGGCATTGCTCTTCCAGTCTTACGACCTATCATTCCCTAAGGACAGCAGCCACTACTGCCCAATACAAATTTGTAACAATCAGGTTAACACCAAAATCAATTTGGAATCAACCCAAGTGACTTCTTTATAACAGAAGCGACTGCTCTTGGCTCAGGGGTCTCATCTGTCCCTCGAGGCAAACTTTTCTTCCCCTCCCCAGACCCCACCAAGAAAAAAACCAGACACAGTGCCAGAGTGGGGGAAAAGTGGGTTGCAATTTCCCCCCTTTTCAGTCATCAGATCAACCGCAAGCTACTCAGTGATTTTCCAATGGACTAGGGAAGAAGGCACTAATAAATTCTGGCTGTGAGTTCCTGGGCCTGTCAATGTTCTCCATTTCGACTTTTACAATGCAACGTGTTTATTAGGAAGAAAACATTTTCATTTGCTATGCTGGAGAATTACAAATATTTGCTACTAATGTGCCCAGGCTCCTTGAGTTATTAAGCAGAGGATAATGAACCCCTTGCATAAAATAACCAGAATGTGATCTATGCCTGCAGAGGCAGCAAAGAAAGAAATACATTAGCAAATACAATAAATTAATGTAATGCAAAACAGTCTTAGTTCCAGTAGACAATAACTTATAATTGCATTGGTTTTATTAAGCAATCCTCCCCAAATATCGGGTGTTTCTTTACGGGAGCGGCATGACAATTATTACATTATACAAGACTCTGCCCCCTCAGCATCTTAGAATTCGGCTTGGTGTGTGTGTGTTTGTGTTTTTAATGACCCAAATTACATCAGTAGAGAACAGATTGCAAATTGGGTAGTCAACTTGATGCATGTAAATCATCACAGCAACTGTGGGATTATTTCATGTGCAGATGCAGTGTGTGACATCGTAGTCCTACCCCACCCTTCCAGAGATCTGGAAGGTCTTGTCACTCAAATCAAGGCTAAAGTGCAACAGGAAATCCTCTTTCTGATTGGACACTCTGGTCATGGCAAACCAGATGGGTGTAGCTACCAGAGCTTCCAGACACAGTAGTGGACTTGGGTACTATGGATCCCTGTGCAAGGCCAAAAGATCTCCATGGTCAACTGGGGTGGGCAGGGTCAGTCTCTAGGGCCTGAAGACAAAGGCTGCAATGTGCAGTTCCATGGTTCACCACATGGGGCAGGCATGCCCAAATCTAAAGGCTCCAAGTTTGAGCCACAGTAGTTCCTCACAGCAACTCAGGTCAGTGGTCGGCAGAACAGCTTGCTCACGACACAGACACACACCTGTGTGTACTACAGTTTAAGGGACGTGGGTGGCTCTGTGGTCTAAACCAAGGAGTTTCTTGGGCTTGCAGATCAGAAGATCAGCAGTTCGAATCCCCGTGAAGGAGTGAGCTCCCATTGCTCTGTCCCAGTTCCTGCTGACCTAGCAATTCAAAAGCATGCCAGTTCAAGTAGATAAATAGGTACCACTGCAGCGGGAAGATAAACAACGTTTCCATGCACTCTGGTTTCTGTCACGGTGTTCCGTTGAGCCAGAAGCGGTTTAGTCATGCTGGCCACATGACCCGGAAAGCTGTCTGTGGACAAACGCCAGCTCCCTCAGACTGAAAGTGAGATGTGTGCCCCAACCCTGTAGTTGCCTTTGACTGGACTTAACCATCTTGGGCTCCATGATCACTGCAGATGGTGACAGCAGCCACGAAATTAAAAGATGCCTACTTCTTGGGAGAAAAGCAATGACAAACCTAGACAGCATCCTAAAAAGCAGAGACATCCCCTTGCCAACAAAGGTCCATATAGTTAAAGCTATGGTTTTCCCAGTAGTGATGTATGGAAGTGAGAGCTGGACCATAAAGAAGGCTGATCGCCGAAGAATTGATGCTTTTGAATTATGGTGCTGGAGGAGACTCTTGAGAGTCCCATGGACTGCAAGAAGATCAAACCTATCCATTCTTAAGGAAATCAGCCCTGAGTGCTCACTGGAAGGACAGGTCGTGAAGCTGAGGCTCCAATACTTTGGCCACCTCATGAGAAGAGAAGACTCCCTGGAAAAGACCCTGATGTTGGGAAAGATGGAGTGCACAAGGAGAAGTGGACGACAGAGGACGAGATGGTTGGACAGTGTTGCCAAAGCTACCAGCATGAGTTTGACCAAACTGCGGGAGGCAGTGGAAGTGCCTGGCGTTCTCTGGTCCATGGGGTCACGAAGAGTCGGACACGACTAAACGACTAAACAACAACAACAAAGTATCCAGCATCAGGCAACCCACATGCTGTTTGATAGAAACCCAGTGGGGCCGACCCCTTTCTGCACAGGCTGCCATTGGGAGAAGTGTATTGGCCCATCGGTCTGCATGTAGACAGAGCCACGCCTCCTAGATGCCTCTAATGGGGTACCGCTGTGACTCAGGATCCAACCCAATGCCTTATCTGCCAAAGTTGTGACTGTTGCTATGAGGTAGGCGAAAACCTGCAAGCCAGCCAATTTGCTTGCTGGAGAAAATTCTTCCCTGGCCCCAATTACAGTGAGTGAGTAAACCATAGCAAGGTCCATGCGCAAACTCACCTGCTCCCCCAGTGGATCTGCCCCTAATGGACTGGGTGGGCAAGTGAAAAAAATCCCACGTCAGTCAGGAGAGAGGGCAGCCTACACATAGGCATCCCCATAAATACACCAGTGTGTGTGGGATTCTCTTCATGTTCCTATTTTGAGCCTCCTTGCTGCCTCCTGAGTTAACCTTGGGTAGTAGGAAGTATACAAGGCCAGCTGCCCATGTCTTTACCTACTTAACCTTGCATTATCCACCAGCCTTCCCTTTAAATAAAAATCAATAGTGGGAACTAAGTGGTTACCTTTTGGCTTTAAACTGAGAAGCATCCCCTTGCCGGAGAACTCCTACTTCTTCAAAATCTCCAGGGGGGTGGAGGCTATGCCTAGTGAATTGGCTCACACGCAGCAAAAAGCAAATAAACAAACCACTGAACTGTCAAATCCTTTCTGTAGTGCTTTGCTGTAAACTGTTCTCACTAGTCATCCTAACTATCCCATGAGGTAAGCTAAGGGTGCTTTGTCCCATGATCCTCCATTCTGGAGCAGTAGGTAGTCTTGAAAGCATGAAGCTTCTGTCAAAGGCGCAAGAACATAGGAATGTTCAAAGGCGAACATAGGAATGTTTGTACCTGTTCAGCCTGGCTTCTGACACTTGAGATGTACATTACCCATCTTACCTTTGTGGTTTTATGTTGTTTTAAACTGTCTTTAATATTGTGTAATTGTGTGTGTGTGTTTAAATTGTTATAACCAGCCCAAGACCTTAAAAGAATGGCCCACCCTCTTGCCCACTTATGATTGGCCAATTGAGTGAGTGGGCAGGATAATAATATAATAATAATATAATTTATTATTTATACCCCACCCATCTGTCTGAGTCTCCCCAGCCACTCTGGGCAGTTCCCAACAGAATATTAAAAACACAATAAAACATCAAACATTAAAAGCTTCCCTAAACAGGGCTGACTTCAGATGTCTTCTAAAAGTCAGATAGTTGTTCATTTCCTTGACATCTGATGGGAGGGCATTCCAGAGGGCAGGCACCACCACCGAGAAAGCCCTCTGCCTGGTTCCCTGTAGCCTCACTTATCACAGTGAGGGAACCACCAGAAGGCCCTCGGAGCTGGACCTCAGTGGCCGGGCTGAATGATAGGCGTGGAGACGCTCCTTCAGGTATACTGGGCTGAGGCCGTTGAGGGCTTTAAAGGTCAGCACCAACACTTTGAATTGTGCTCAGAAACGTACTGGGAGGCAATGTAGGTCTTTCAGGACCTACTGGGAGGCAATGTAGGTCTTTCTATGTGTACTTCTTAGTAATTCTGCTTGGACCACCACAATGTGCTCTACATGGTGCTACTTTTGAAGGTGATTCGAAAACTACACCTAATCCAGAATGCAGCCGCTATACCGGTTACTGGGTACAGCTGCTGGGACCATATACAGTAGCACCGGTTCTAAAGAATCTACACTGACTCCGAGTACATTTCCAAACACAATTCAAAGTGTTGGTGTTGGCCATTAAAGCCGTAAACAACCTCAGCCCTATATACCTGAAGGATTGCCCCCATTGTTCAGCCCAGATACTGAGATCCATCTCTGAGGGCCTTCTGGAAGTTCCCTCACTTCAAGAAGCAAAGTTACAGGGACGCAGGCAAAGGGCCTTCTCAGTAGTGGCACCCAGCTTGTGGAACGCCCTCCTATCAGATGTCATGGAAATGAACAACTATCTGACTTTTTGAAGACAGCCCTGTATTGGAAAGGTTTTAATGTTTGGTGTTTTATTATGTTTTTAGTATTCTGTTGGGAGCTGCCCAGAGTGGCTGGGGAACCCAATCAGATGGGCAGCATATAAATAATAAAATCATCATCATCATCATCATCATCATCATCATCATCATCATCATCTGTGATTCCTGCATTGCAGGTTATGGGCTAGATCATCTTTTGGATCCCTTCTAACTCTACAGTTCTCTGATTCTGATAGTTGCTCCCTACTTGCCTGAAGACCTTCCCTTCTCTTACGGCACCATTGCCTTGCTCAAATATAAATGGATCTTACATTGCCATTGTCCTCTGGAGATTTCAACCCCCCCCCATCTAATTTCATAAAAGGGATGCCTAGTAATACAGCTAGGAATGATCCCATTGACACACACCCCTCTCCTTGTCACTTTTGTTTAGCTGCAGTGGAAGCAATTCATTTGGTCCCCTCGATGGAGCAGGCCAGCCCAAGAAGTGAAAATCAAGTTGTCATTTTCAGTCCTTCCATTTGAGCATCAAGACAGAAATTTGTCGACAAACTTACTATTGAAATTCCGCAGGGATGATAACCACTGAGAGTGCATAAATCAAAGAGTGGTTTAAAATTTCATAAACTAAACTGACACTTTTTTTTTTTTTGCAATAATTGACTAGAGAATTTACATCAAGGACAGAGGCTGCACGCAACGTCTCGTATACGAAGCCTGAAATCGCAAGGCACAGGGAAGCCAAAGGCCCCATCTGTGCTATGTATTTAAAGCACAGTGACACCACTTTAACAGACAGCGCTTCCTCTCCCCACCCCACAACAAAGTTTGGGAACTGTAGTTTGTTGAGGGTGCTGAGAGTAGTTAGGAAAGCCCCATTTCCGTTACAGAGCTACACTTCTTAGAGTAGTTAAACAATTGATTCCTGTTTCTAGAGAGCTCTGGAAATTGTAGCTCGGGGGGGGGGATAGGGGTCTCCTGACACTTCTCAACACCCTTAGCTGCAGTTTCCAGAATTCTTAGTGGGAAGTCTGGACCGCTTAAAATGCTATGATACTGCTTTAAATGTATAGTACAGATGCAGCCTCTGAAATGCTGAGGAATCACTGCCAGTCACAGTAAGCAGCCCTGAGCTAGATGCATACGTAGGGCTGTATTTAATGTACTCTGTCCGTTAGTGCTAGGGAATGGGTGAGTTTTAATTTCACACTGCAGAGGAATTCAATACAACAGTTGCTCTAGCCAAAACCCATTGGCCAACAAACTGTGGGATGTGATACATAAGTAGCAGTCAAGTACAACAATCCTTGTTTTCCTAGAGTAGACATGCAAGGGGATGTTTGGACCAGCCAGTCGAAAAGTTCCTGTTTCCTCCTGGGCTGGGACATACTTCCTCTTGCAAGTGACTAGAGGTGGGCGTGACCTTACCTGTGCAGGTAACAAAAGCACAAGGCATGCAGCCATCTCTTTCTTTGACTTCCACTCTTTGTTGGAGCAGCTTTTTAGCTAGAGATGCTCTGCTGGCTTTCAGCTTTCAGCCAACATGGACAAAGGGACTATCTCCATATGGGGTAGGCTCACATGTCTCCATATTTGTAACTAAGTCTGCCTTCAGGGATCCAACTGTGAACTGATGATGTGAGTAAACTACTTTTATATATCTTAAATACAATTGTGGCATGTTTATTCTTTTAAGAGGAAAATAAAGGTATCTTACCAGGAATCTGAAAAGCTTAAACAAGCCTGCAACCAGCTACCTGCTTTGCGTTTAAAAAGGGGGACGTTAAAACTCTGCTAAGTTATAGAACTTGCTAGTGCAAGTTAGGAAAGATATTAATAAACAATATGTCCTCTCCTGCCTCCCTGAACATTCCCACACAGACTGTGCAATCTACCACACCACAAAGTCACCAGCAACCTCCTCGTGCATTCTCAAGCACAGTGTGCTGTTCCACTGGTGCAACACACTTCACCAGTAGAACAAATATACTGCTACATAACTTAACATTGCATTGGATGCAACCCACACTCTGGCCTGGTTTCAGGCAGCTTCCAATGTTCTGCCCCAGTTCCTGTGCCATTAAAGTAGGGCTGTTGGTAGGACCTGTAAAAGGGTAAAAGAGTATTGGGAAATAAACCATAATGAATTGAAAAATAAATGATTAAAAGTGCTTTAAAAAAAAAACCAGTCCTTTTTTGTTGGGGATAATTCAGATTGAAATTCCCCATGGTATCAAAAAGGGTTATTTATGTATGACACCATGGCAGGCCGTGTTTTGTTAGCCCAAAAATGGAAAATGAGCAAGGTCCCAACCAAAGAAGAATGGCAACTTCAACTGATGGAATATGTGCAGCTTGTGGACCTAACATATAGAATAAGAGAACAAGAAGAACATTTGTTTAAAGATGACTGGAAAATGTTTGTTGAATATATTGGGGGGGAATTGTGTGCACTTGAAAATGTTAGAAGCATTAAGATAAATTCAGCAATGTAAGTAAATAAATAAATAAATAAATCACCAGTAGTGATGTATGGAAGTGAAAGCTGGACCATAAAGAAGGCTGATCGCCGAAGAATTGATGCTTTTGAACTACGGTGCTGGAGGAGACTCTTGAGAGTCCCATGGACTGCAAGATGATCAAACCTATCCATTCTGAAGGAAATCAGCCCTGAGTGCTCACTGGAAGGACAGATCCTGAAGCTGAGGCTCCAATACTTCAGCCACCTCATGAGAAGAGACGACTCCCTGCAAAAGACCCTGATGTTGGGAAAGATGGAGGGCACAAGGAGAAGGGGACGACAGGGGGCGAGATGGTTGGACAGTGTTCTCGAAGCTACCAGCATGAGTTTGACTAAACTGCGGGAGGCAGTGGAAGACAAGAGTGCCTGGTGTGCTCTGGTCCATGGGGTCACGAAGAGTCGGACATGACTAAACAACAACAAAGAGAAGAAGGGAAGTCATTGATAATTTAAAGATGTTTAAATGAGTATTCAAAATTGTAAAACATATATATATATATATATATATATATATATATATATATGCTAGGGCTGTTGGACTCCAACTCCCACCATCGCTTGCCTGATTGTCCTGATGGGCATTGGAGTCCCACAACATCTGGAGGGCCACAGATTTCCCTGCCAAACCAGCTTTGATGCTGTAAAATAGCAGTGAGAGCCATCCCTAACCTACCGTCTGGTCACACAGTTATGCACTATGGGAATAGAGCTGAGTTGCCCAGTAAATCACCATCTTAGGGAACTGCACAAGGGCATGACAGAGCTTATGTTTGGATTTGGTGGCTGGTGGCTTTGCCTGACCTGTTTGTTCCATCCGCATGCTACTGCTTCCGATTTTATCGTTACAAACAGGTGCCCGATATTTCCGCAGATGGCGAGATGGACGGGGAGTTCAGCCGACGAATGCACAGCAGAGTGAAATCTGTGCATTTATTTGCACTACACCCGCTGCCAGTGTGCATTGCATGGATGTCAAAGTCATGCTATTCCCCATTCAGCGATATGGTTTGATTGCTCATTAAGGCAAACAGCTTGCTGTCTACAGTAATGCACAATTACTTTTTGGTGACCAAATGACTGAAAAACCCATTTCAAATAAGCCATTCAAGAGCCAAAAAAACCATCCCATAAATAAGATGCTGGCATTAAGGTCTGGGTAATTTTATTTAAAGATAAATCTTCATGCCCCCTCTGTCAAGCTCCACAGGCCAGAATATTTTCTAATGGCAACCATTTGCCCAGAAGCAGGAAATCAGTGCAGGTAGCTGGAGGGAGAGATAGGCCAGGATTGTATATAGCTGGAAAGAGAGGGGGGAAATGTCCATCCAAGTTTGCCTCCCACTCGTTGTACATTTATCCATAAAATTACAGACTATATCACTTGGCTTTGAGAAAAGATTAATGGGTAGACTAGGTTGTCAGCTTTTAAATATCTCCGAGACTGGCATAAACAACCTGACAAAGCAAATGGACTTAAAATGCACACCACAGATTAGGAAAGATACAAATCATTCCAGGAGGACGCCAACATGGTTAATGAGCAGCGCCAAGGAAGTGCTAAAAGGCAAGAAGGCTTTGTCCAAATGAGCGGAATAAAAAGGAGCACAAACACTGGCTAAACAAATTTAAAGTTAACAAGAAGAAAAGCAAGTAAGGAAAAAATAATAATCTTTCAGAATATTGCTACCAAAGAAATAGCAATATTTTGGCAGAGGGGATTTTTTTATTAACAATAAAAAACATGTAAATGCGTTGCCAGAGGGAAATCAACCAGGGATGGTCATTGGACCATGAGATGCTGAAGCGTTACTGAAGGAAGATAAGGATAATAAAGAAGCCTGAAGCATGAAATGTTTGCTTGGATTTTTCACAGTGGAAGATCTGAAGCAGGATTGGGGAACCAGTGTGGTTCAAATATCGCTGGACTCCCAGCTAGCCTGACCAATGATTTGGGGAGGACAGGAGTTGTAGCCTTACAACCTCTGGAGCACCACAGGTTCCTGTTCCTAATGTGAAGAGGACCCACACCTGATCTTTAAAATCAGATTTTTGCATGTGAACTCTTTGCGTGGACAGGCGGAGTCCTGCACGGTCCCCCCGTCATGTGGAATAACGACTCAAGACAACGTGCTATGGGATTAAATTGGCCACAACTTTATTAAATTTCAAATGTGGGTAGACCTTGGCTCAGGCATTGGGCGTTCTCCCTCCCCGGTCCCCAGCCGGGGACCTAGGGAGCATCAGGGTTATCCAGTGTGGGGGGGGATGGGCCGGCTCTGGAGAACATATGTTCAAGCAGAGATGGCCGCCCCCGTAACGCCGCCGCCGCAGGAGAGAGCAATGACGACCTTTCGGTGTACGGCCAAGGCCTCCCTTCAGAAAACCCCTTTAACGGGGAACCCTGGTATCGCCGCCACAAGAGGAAGATGGACAAAAGGATTCCGCCCAAGGCCTGATACTGCCAAAGTTGTGACGTTTTGCTACGGGAAAGGCGAAACCTGCCAATGCAGAGAAATTCCTTTCCGGCCCTTTAACAGCGACCTTAACATAGCAGCACCCGCATACCTGTGAAGAAAAGTTAACCTGCAAAATAAGACATTAACTGAGGGTGGGTAGGGTGGGAGAAGCTCTGGAGCCAAGTGAGGATTCCTAGGTAAGATCCTCCCTCTATTGTGTGGGCAGGTAATCCCTCCCCTACCTGGCCTGGTCTCCTTGGCAATGCTTCCCCCAGGTGGGATTGGACAACTGACTGAGGTAGGCGGAGACCTCCAGGTATCCCACCTGAGGCAAGGCAAAGCCAAGCCTATGCTGTTGGGGCCGCTCCAGATCTAGGGGCTGCACGCGTCCACGCAAAGGGCGCCCCCCGTTTTAAGCGGGGAGTGGTCATTGCCCATGCCAGAGGCTCAATCCAGGTGTAGCTGCTGGGAGGAAAATCTGCCTATAGAACCAAAGGCACCAAGGGGAAATATCAGTGGCAAGAGAGCCAGTCTTGGTCAGGACCCAAGTAGGGCTAACAGGTTCAGTCAATTCTCTGCAAAACCTACAGTCCTGATCCAGATTGCCCCTCTCTGTGTCGCCAGTCAACAAGGACAACAGCTAAACACCCCCTGTTTGAAGAGGGAGCTGGATGGATATGCAATCTCGCCCCAGTGCGGTAGCTCAATCAGAACTCATTCTGGCAACTTGATTCATGCACTAAAGCCGAGAATTAAGATAATGTGCTTTTTTTGAATGCATCACATCGTATATCTTTTTATATATGTCAGGGACTCTTCTCTATTTTGTTTTCTGGAATGCAAGTTGAAGATGCAATTAAGGCCACTAATGCGAGTTCATGATGAGTCTGTTGATTTAGTATATCCATGGCAGACAGACGCTTCAGCCTTTCCATTTAGTCAGAGTGTGGGTCATTCTCACCACACCCGATTCCATCTCGTAAATCTATCCTAATATACATTTAAAGAGGAATCAGCCCCTGATTCAGAGCACCTTCCATCAGGCTGCCTGGGAATTAATTATCCTTCTGGAGAAGGAGATGCATCCCCTGTGGCCAAACATTTTGGAAATGGCATCTGGGCGACATAAGCATCTGCAAACAACCCTTTCACAGACATGATTCATATTTTATGCACACATACACTTAGACTATAGCTGCCAACTCTGGATCCGAGCTTTCATTCATTTGAAAGCTCCGGTAATCAAAAGGCAGGGGGAATTGGAGCTGTGTGCAAAAGGTCCTCTAGAAATTCTCCACCCTAGTTGTGGGCAGAGAAATTGTGGGAACTGTTTCATCAAAATCCGCCAACGTTTTCTCAGGGATGTGGTTCAACATTCGCTGTGATAGTAAGCTAGTTTCTGTTGATGGATCATAACCACAACTCTTGCTAGGTAAAGGTAAAGGGACCCCTGACCATTAGGTCCAGTTGTGGCCAACTCTGGGGTTGCGGTGCTCATCTCGCTTTACTGGCCGAGGGAGCCGGCGTACAGCTTCCGGGTCATGTGGCCAGCATGACTAAGCCGCTTCTGGCGAACCAGAGCAGCGCACGGAAACGCCGTTTACCTTCCCACCGGAGCGGTACCTATTTATCTACTTGCACTTTGACATGCTTTCGAACTGCTAGGTGGCCAGGAAATAACTCTTGCTACCAGCTGCCAAATCAGTGAATTCCAGGACGACAAACAGGAACAGAACTTGCTGACTAGTAACTTGATTTTTGTTTAGTTTTATTATATAGAGCAGAATAAAGCACAGCTTTGTACAAGTTACTATATACACAGACGAGATTCAAACTCCTATTCCAAACTCAGCACTCCAACAACCAAACTGCCTTGTCATACTGCTTATAAGGGAGAACTTAGCCAATCACCACCTGTTGCTAGACTTTCCTGTCTCCAAGCAGAATTTCTCACATACTCTGTTTAACGTGGCTTGTAATGAGTAAGCAACAAAAAAACAAACCCTGTGTTGCAAAACATGAGTCAGCAATATGAAAAGCAACAACTACTGTACAGTGGTACCTGAGGTTAAGTACTTAATTCATTCCGGAGGTCTGTACTTAACCTGAAACTGTTCTTAACCTGAAGCACCACTTTAGCTAATGGGGCCTCCTGCTGCTGCCGCGCCGCCGGAGCACGATTTCTATTCTCATGCTGAAGCAAAGTTCTTAACCTGAAGCACTATTTCTGGGTTAGCGGAGTCTGTAACCTGAAGCGTATGTAACCTGAAGTGTATGTAACCCGAGGTACCACTGTACAGTTTGATGGGTGAATCAGAAGACAATTGGTATCAGAAAAGATTGTGACAGTTACGTCAGCAAGAAACCCATTTTATTTTTATGTTTAAAACTATTCATCCAGGGGGACTTAACTCTGAATTAGACCTCAGTTGTTTTATTTGATTATCTGTATCTTTGCTGTTACTTTGTATTGTGTCTTTAAACTCGGTCTCCTTGTTATTAGTATCACCTGGGGTTGGCTATATATATTTTTCAAAAAATGTTGTTAGTAACAGTGACTACATAATCGCATAAGCACTGTTCCAGAGTATTTTTCATTCTCATGTATATTATATCTATTCGAAAAAAAGATTGGGTATGTAACTTTTTATGTTACAGTTTATAATTTCTACGCTATTTGAAGTTGTTACGCATGTGCAGGTCATCGTTTGAATATTTTATTTTCAGTTAATGAAGAAATTACATATCTTTCTACTTACGAGTGTTGAACTTATTGGCTGCTGAAGAATTCAGCGAAACAGTAGTTGTTATCTGGAAACACTGTTCAGCAGAGTCCAGAGTTGGACATCAGAATTGGACATTTGCTGATTATACAAAGCTTCACAGCTTGTTCTCCACTGGGTAAAGTCTGGCACTGTGATTTATTTAAGGACTTTCAGAGACTTCAGTTTGTTAGTTTTGATGTTTTGAATTATTCCTATGAAGTTTTTTCAAATTGTATTGTTTCTGGCCATCGTGTTGCTTTTGATGTTGTGAACTTGGCTTGTAGCCAGCAAACTAATTCCAAAAGCTGCACATACTCAATGTCTCAACAGTTTCTGTCCCACCCCTTTATTTATTTTTTGGGGGGTGTCTACTGCTGAAAGTGACAGCAGCTATGTTAGCAGCCTGCCTGCAGTCTTGCATTCCTGCAGTGCACCCCAAACTGAGGAGCAGTGATGCAAGGGAATAGTGGTCCCCACCCAAAAATGACGGAGGATATTCAGAGAAAAAACTTTCAGAGGGTGTCCCTTCTCTTTCTGTTCAGGGAAACAGCAAAATTTGCATTGCTAAAATTTAGTGGTTTCAATTTTCTGAATGCTTTAATGCTTTTTACTAATGATGCTGTTGCTTTATTCTTTTTGCAAACCACCTTGAGGCTTTTCTTTTTACAATCAAGCGGTATATAAATTTTATGAATCGAATTATATAGATATAAATAGATATGCATTTACTTGCATTTAAATGAAATGTTTGTTTTGTATTTTAATGTTCTTCCTCACTCTGCAATTGTGTGAAGAATTGGTTATATATTGTTATTGATTTATTTTAAATAATTGATTGATTGATTATACCCCGCCCATTTAGCTGGGTCTCCCCAGCCACAATATTTCAGAATATTGAAAACAGAATCAAACATTAAAAACTTCCCTAAACAGGTCTGCCTTCAGATGTCTTCTAAAAGTCAGATAGTTGTTTATTTCTTTGACATCTGATGGCATTCCACAGGGCAGGCGCTGCTACCAAGAAGGCCCTCTGCCTGGTTCACTGCAACCTCACATCTCACAGTGAGGGAACTGCCAGAAGGTCCTCGGTGCTGGACTTCAGTGTCCAGGCAGAACGATGGGGGTGGAAACGCTCCTTCAGGTATACTGGTATCATAACATATGATCGACACAACAGCACACTATGACTCTGTTGCTGCTTACTTAACCTGCACCCCTCTGTTTTGTTTATATGTGGTGAATATTTATATTCCGATTGAGAGCCAGTGTGGTGTAGTGGTTAAGAGCGATAGACTCGTAATCTGGGGAACCGGGTTCGCGTCTCCGCTCCTCCACATGCAGCTGCTGGGTGACCTTGGGCTAGTCACACTTCTCTGAAGTCTCTCAGTCCCACTCACCTCATAGAGTGTTTGTTGTGGGGGAGGAAGGGAAAGGAGAATGTTAGCCGCTTTGAGACTCCTTCGGGTAGTGATAAAGCGGGCTATCAAATCCAAACTCCTCCTCCTCCTCCTCCTCCTCCTCCTCCTCCTCCTCCTCTTCTTCTTCTTCTTCTTCTTCTTCTTCTTCTTCACCCAAAAAGACACTCAAAGCAGCTTTAAAAATCATGTTCACTTTGGGTATCAACTGGACTTCTGCTCACACAACAGAATATATATCCACCCCCTCTCCACCCATGGGCCACCTGCAGCCTGCCCCTGCCTCAAATCCACTGTGTGGGTTCCTCTGACCCTTTGCAGCAGATTTGGAGGGGGCGGGGGGGTGGGGTAGAGGAAGAGGAAGTTCTGTTGCATATGTGGAAATTATTGTGTGACTTTGTTGGGTACAACCCATAGGATATCTATTGTTTCTAGGGTGATTCAGGTGGCATTTTCTATCCTTAGCTTTGCCGAAAAGAAGCTCCATGACTGTGCTGGTCTTCCCTATCCTGATTGTGGCACTGGCTTCCTAGGGAGCTGCTTGGAGAGCAATGCAGCCCAAGTTTCCAAGTAAATTTTGCAAATAGCAAAAATATTTCCATCGCCAGAGGTGCAGGAGCTAATGGGAGACAGACCCTGTCAAACATTTCAAGCATTTCCCCAAAGCATCGGCTCAGACTACATGACAGGGCTGTGTGATGGGAGTCACAGAGTTCGCCGTGTGTCAAAGAAGCAAGTCAAGGAGAACATCAGAACTTTTCCATAACATTCTGCACCAGAAGCCCTTCATTCTTTCCTTTCAGTTAAACACATTTGAGTTTCTCTGTTGTTTTGAAAAATTGTAACTCACGCTTCAAGAGGCACTGCCCTCAATGGCAGTTTTCAAGAATTCTCCAAAAATAAGAAGGGGCCTGATGGCTCAGTCCAGAAGCCCATCTAGTCCAGCAGTCTGTCCTCAAAGTTGCAAGCCAGTTGCCAAAAGGAAGCTGACAAGCAAGACAGGCGTCCTTTCCCACCCTGATCCCTGGCAAATGACATTCAGAGGCATAATACTGGATGTTATGGCCACCATGACTGATCCTGAATGGGGTAACTGTGCCCCTGAAGAACCAGGAGTCATTTTGGACTCACAGCTGTCCATGGAGGCGCAGGTCAATTCTGTGTCCAGGGCAGCTGTTTATCAGTTCCATCTGGTACGCAGGCTGAGACCCTACCTGCCTGCAGACTGTCTCACCAGAGTGGTGCATGCTCTAGTTCAGTGTTTCCCAACCTTTTTTGGGCAACGGCACACCTGTTTAATGAAAAAAATCTCGCGGCACACCACCATTACAGCCCCGTGACGTCAGCGCGCAGCGTCACGCCGGGAGGGACGCACGAAAGTGAAAGTTTTTTCCCTCCCCCTTGTTGGGGAACCTCCAAGCTTTGGGGGTGGGAGGAGGCAGCAGAGCGAGGGACTGAGGGACGGCGGCAACTGAGGCGGCGGCGGCTGTTGTGGTGGTGGCGGCGATAGCGGGCGGAGGAGGGGGCGGCGGCGGGGCTTGAGGAGCCGTCGCCGGGAGTTGCTGCTGCTGTTGTTGCTGCTGCTGCCCGGACATGCCGGCCTCCTCCTCCTCCGCTGTCTCGCGCTCCTCCCTTTTGCACGCGCTGCCCCGCCGCTCGGCACCACCACCGCGGAGCCGCCCCCGGCTCGACGCGGATCCTCGCCGCCGCCGCCTCTCACCGCCCGACTCGCCCGCCTCCCTCCCACGGCACACCAGCCAACGTCTCACGGCACACTAGTGTGCCGCGGAACACCGGTTGGGAAACACTGCTCTAGTTATCTCCCGCTTGGACTACTGCAATACGCTCTACGTGGGCTTCCTTTGAATGTGACTCAGAAACTGCAATTAATCCAGAATGCGGCAGCGAGACTGATGACTGGGAGTGGCCGCCAAGACTATATAACACTGGTCCTGAAAGATCTTCATTGGCTCCCAGTATGTTTCCAAGCACAATTCAAAGTGTTGGTGCTGACCTTTAAAGCCCTAAACAGCCTCGGTCCTGTATACCTGAAGGAGCATCTCCACCCCCATCATCCAGCCCGGACACTGAGGTCCAGCACCAAGGGCCTTCTGGCAGTTCCATTGCTGCGAGAAGCCAAGTTACAGGGAACAAGGCAGAGGGCCTTCTCAGTGGTGGCAATAAGCAACTATTTTACTTTTAAAAGACAACTGAAGGCAGCCCTGTTTAGGGAAGTTTTTAATGTCTGACGCTGTAGTATTTTTAATATTCGGTTGGAAGCCGTCCAGAGTGGCTGGGGAAACCCAGCCAGATGGGTGAGGTATAAATAATAAATTATTATCATTATTATTTTATAGCCACTGATATCTTCCATGTGTTTGTCTAATCCCCTTTGAGTGGTGCACAATAATATTAAAATGAGATACAATACAAAAGTTTCAGAGTCCTAGCAACCAAATCCTGTCTACTAGGATTGTATAGTTAATATTCCATAAAATGACTGGAGGCAGGTCCATGCCACACATTAAAGGCACATTCAGTGTGCATTTATAGCATGTGACCTCCCCCAAAGTATCTTGGGGGTACTGGGAATTGAAGCTCTGAGGTGGGGTGAGGTGGGGAACCCCAGTTCCCAGGATTCCTTGAGGGAAGTAAATGACCCTTATTGACTCTTCCTTCTCTACGATTCTATTTGCTTTAAATGTGCATTGAATGCACTTTTAATGTATGGTGTGGGTGTCTCCAAAGTTACGCTTTAGGGAAAGACCTAAGAACATAAGAAGAGTTCAGCTGGTTCAGGTCAAAGGTGTGACTATCATGAAAGGACCCCATACTTCTGAATTTGCTACTACACTCTTGCACAACACCACAACATGACATGAAATCAGCAGCTTATAGCCTTATACAGGCTTCTTAAAGTGTTATTAAAATGAAGCAGAGGTATATTTGGGTGACTGAGCACCAGATTCATTCCCAAAATAGTGAAGTCTCAGATTAATAAAATGAATGAATAATAAAGAAAGAATGGGATCTCTCTCTCTCTCTCTCTCTCTCTCTCTCTCTCTCTCTCTCTCACACACACACACACACACACACACACACACACACAAATAGGGTGTTTCCACCCCGTGTACATTCTGTACTTAGTCTGTTCTGTAATCTACTTAGCAGATTTGAGTTTCAAGGCTGTTCCTTGACTTATGTAATAGCAAAGGATTAAAATTTAAATCCTTTTTTTTCACTAACAGCATGATTAACGTAAGTCTTCTTTCACAGATACTTACAGATCTGAAGGGTGGGGAGAGATCTGTGAAGCTGCATCGACAGCTCTTTTAAAATTAAATAAGCGGATATTATCTGGAGAATTTTAAGTGGGATAAGGAATCAAAACTCTGGATGTTCCTCCTTCATGCTTTGATAGGGATATATATTAATTGGGCATTTTCTCAGGGAAAGGACGGCAGAGCAATTTGAACCGATACTGCAAAGAGTGATTTGCATTTAGATGAATTAGGTCTTGGTTTTATTTATCTCACCCGGAAACCAAT
This sequence comes from Podarcis liolepis, assembly GCF_965112155.1. NCBI lineage: Eukaryota > Metazoa > Chordata > Lepidosauria > Squamata > Lacertidae > Podarcis > Podarcis liolepis. The sequence goes on from NC_139569.1 coordinate 42,335,872, forward strand.
CCAGCCAGGAGCCAGATGCAAGGATCCATGCCTGGTGCTAGATCACAAGAGACAGAAAAGGGATCTTATTGATGTACCACTCACCCCGCCGCCCAACTCCTCTGCCTCAGCTGGCAAAGGTTGCCTCAGTGGTTGTGTTGGAAAACTCAAGGATGATTGTCCTGGTAGACTAACATTCCTTGTCTGGTCTAAATGAGGATTTCATGGCCACCATGTTAACCCTGGGGCTGTCTCAGTACATCATAAGGTTGGTTCATGTTGCCGGTCAGAAATCCCAATCTGCTTTTTTGTTACTGGTAAATGGTGTTCGATGCTCTGGGAGATTTTCTTGTTGGCATAGCTGGAGGTCCTGTCAAGGCTTGCTTTGGAACAGCAAGATGCAGAGGTCCATCAAGCAATTTGCTCCCATGCATCTTCTCCAGTACTGTGGAACCTGGAATGTCCATTGTTTTTCAGTGGCACTTGGGATGAGGAGGCATATTGGACAATGACTGGAGTGCTGGTAGTACAAGTCTTAGAGGGAGGTGAGGCACCAAAATGCATCTTACTTTGCTGCTACCATTGTGTCCTCAGTTCTTTATAGGATAGTGCAGGGTCTGGTTAAGGTCCTGCCACAAAAACATCTGTGCAGTCAGAAGCCTTCAGGGAAACAACAACAACAACAGTTTATTATTCATATCCCGCCCATCTGGCTAAGTTACCCCCGTCACTCTGGGCGGCTCCCAACAGAATATTAAAAACATGATAAAACATCAAACATTAAAAAGTTCCCTAAACAGGGCTGCCTTCAGATGTCTTTTAAAAATAGGATAGCTGCTTATTTCCTTGACATCTGATGGGAGGATGTTCCACAGGGCGGGCGCCACTACAGAGACGCCTGGTTCTCTGTAACCTCACTTCTCACAGTGAGGGAACCACCAGAAAGCCCTCAGAGCTGGACCTCAGTGTCCAGGCTGGATGATGGGGGTGGAGATGTTCCTTCAGGTATACTGGGCCGAGGCCATTTAGGGCTTTAAAGGTCAGCACCAACACTGACCTGAGAACACTGAGAAGATGATGCCCATTAGATTCCCATCAGGGATCTTGCTATGTCCACCACCCTCCATTCCAGCAAGGAAGAGGTGTTATCCCAGTTCAAGGAGAAGTTCTGCCAGACAAAAGCACTAGAGGAGGGTGCAGAGCAAGGCCACTGAGGTATGTGGCCTGGTTAGAATCCCAAGGGCCAGTCAGAGAGGCCTGGAGGGCCACATTTAGCCCCCGGACCTGAGGCTCCTCACTCTTGCTTTACGTACACTTCGGGAATAAAAGTGAGAAGGAACTGTTAGAATTCCTGTTCCATGATTGCAGTCATGGGATTGTTGTCTATCACATGACGGTGTACGTTTTGACTCCACAGAGTGGGAAGTGACGGAGACAGGATGTTTGTGTTACTGTGTTCCGTGAAGTGGGACTATTGCCCTTTGTTCTTTCTCTTTGCTGTCTGATGATAGAGAGAGAGGGAGCCGTGTTGCAGTGCTCCATGTGCGTTTATATGTAAATAAAGTAGATTAGCCAAAATGCTGAGTTGCTGAGGTCTGTTACGCAAGCTGCAAAGACTCTGTGGATCCCTAAGTTTGCCAATGTCTGTTGGCATTGGCCGCTGTGATGTTCAGGCTGAAGAAAGCTTCTGAGGCTCCCGAACAATCAACCAGGAGGGAGGGAACATGCCAGTCGGACATGTGTCTCTGCCAGGGCCCTACTCGAGAGTAGGATGAGCTCCTGACAGGAACTAACAGGTTGAGTCCGCTGGATAGCACAGTCGATTAGAGCATGATGCTGATAACGCCAAAGTTGCAGGTTCAATCCCGGTAAGGGACAGCTGCATAGAATTCAGGGGGCTGGACTAGATTCTCGGGGTCCCTTACAATGCTATGATTCTTTGATTCAAGTCATTTACGAAGGATAGGAGCATATTTTGCAACTGCTGCACATTCATAATGTGGACCATTGCCGTTACCCACGCTGAGTTGCTGCTCTCAGTCTCCACATACTGTAAATATTAGTAAGAATTGACTCTGAATGGTTTTCCAACGTGGTCAGTTTAACGCAAAGCTAATAGATTCTTTGTCAAAATAATATAATTGCTTTGTATCCTTTGTGGGGAAGAATAATTTACTGACTGGCATTCCACTAATTAACAACCAACGTGAAAGCCCCTCAGTGCCTTCCTATTTATGAACTTCAATATCTGTGACTATTCAACAGTACATTATAATAGATTCAATATTGAAATACCTTTTTCTATATAAAAAAAAATCAGAATGACTTAATGCTTGACATGACAAGATGTGCTCTTAAACTTAGGCAAGGACGCTCTCACAAAAGAGGCCACTTGATATCAGTATAATTCTTAATTCTTTCCACCAACTTGGAAGTTCTATCGTGGCAATCTACAATTGCTTACAACAAAAGCTTTGCTGCTCATAAGGGGGCCTTTACACACGGATCTTTGTTTTCTCCCTTATCTTCCCTTTTACTCTCCTGTGGATCTTAATTTGGTTGCTATGGAAGCAACTTTCAACATCCAATTAGCGGATATAAATCCCATTGAAGAATTCTTAGCGTTAGCTTAAGCTACCTCTGTGTAATTCTACTTCCATAAACCATGGAGGAGGAGGGGGGAAGTTAACAGGGAGCCAGATAAGCACTGTCATTCATTTTCGATGCTGACAACCAGGAGACAATCGTAGCTCAAGGTAGCCCCCAAATCCCTTTACAGCGCTAGTAATATTCAAATGAACACATCTTGCTGTCCACAACACAATGAGAATATATCAACATCAGCTCCTCTGGTTTTGAAGTACAGGTTGCCATTTCAGTCCCTTTTGTGACACGGATCCTCTTCAATAACAATTATTTTGCAACGGTGCTTGGAGATTCTGAAAGGGGAGGTGGAAATTCCAAAGACAGCAGCAGGCAGGTCTTGAATGACGTTGATAGCTCAGTCGGTGGAGCATGAGATGCTTAATCTTAGGGTCGTGAGTTTGAGCCCTACATTGGACAAGAGATTGCTGCATTGCAGGGTGTTGACGACTTTCATGGTCCCTTCCAGCTCTACAGTGCTATGATCCTTTGCCTTCAGCTCGACTGAAGACAGTGTGTGCTTCCATTCAAGATGTGGTGAGGGTCTGGGCAACCTCTTCACACCAGGACAAAAGCGTGTTGGGTTCTTATCCAAGATACGTTGCTTGCAGATGATGCAGCCTTGGCAGTGCACTCTGAGGAAGCTCAACAGAGACTCATCAACCATTTTGCCCAAGCCTGTATGGAGCTCAGCCTCGCCATCAGCACTCCACACATCAGCACTGGTGACCACTCACTTGAGGGGGTCAATGATTTTGGGCTCCACCATAACCATCAGGGCTGAGCTGGACAAATGTGTTGGCAAGGCAGCTAAGGCAATGACTTGTCTCTTCAAAAGTGTATGGGAGAATATGATACTCATGATACTCATACTCATGCAAGGAGAAGGTCTACCAGGCTTACATGCTGCTTTATGGAAATGAATCATGGGCAACTTAAACCCGCCAGGAAAGGGGCCTCGATGCCTTCCATGTGCACTTCTTTCTCAGCAATGTCTATGCTGACTTGGTCATGAGAGCCAGTGTGGTGTAGTGGTTAAGAGCAGTGGACTCGTAATCTGGTGAACCGGGTTCGCTTCCCCACTCCTCCACATGCAGCTGCTGGGTGACCTTGGGCCAGTCACACTTCTTTGAAGTCCCTCAGCCTCACTCACCTCACAGAGTGTTTGTTGTGGGGGAGGAAGGGAAAAGGAGATTGTTAGCCGCTTTGAGACTCCTTAGGGTAGTGATAAAGCGGGATATCAAATCCAAACTCCTCTTCTTCTTCTTCATGTAGAGAGAATGGAGGATGGCAGGATCCCCAAGGACGTGCTCTCCAGGGAGCTTACGTCAGGCACTATGCCTGTTGGCAGACCAACTGTGCATTACAAAAATGTCTGCAAACATGACATGAAGTCTGGCAACATTAACCTCGCCATGTGGGAATCCCTTGCAGGTGACCACAGTGCATGCAGATAGTCAGATCTGGTATCCACAGAAGTGACCAGAGGAGGAATGCCTGCTGGGAGGAAGAAATGACTGTGCACCTGTAGCAGTAAAACTGGATGCCTTCATGTGTCCCATCTGCAACAAAACATGTCTCTCCTGTATCAATCTCTACAGCCGCAGCAGGCACTGTAACTTTACCCCTGAAGGCACACTCCTCCATTGTCTCCCTAGACAGACAGATGCCAACAATGATTCAAGGAAGTCACTAAACTGCTTTAAAAAATGGAATGGACACAAAAACTTTATCCTAATAGATGCATTTCTCATACACATTACTTGGCTGGGAAACTGCACAGCAAAATTCAGTGAAGTGCTGGTTGTGGAGGCTCGCTGTGTTTCTATTTCCATATTGTTTCAGAAAGTGTGGATTTGGTAGGTTCACTTTTTAAATGTGAACCGAAATTAATTTCTACCCGAACCCTGCTAAAGGCTCAGTCTGGGTTTGTTGGCTGTTGGGCCAAGTGTCAAGCCTGCCTTGTCTTCCAGCTTAGACTCTTCTCAGAATCTAACTCACCTTACCATTCTTCTTTTGGCCTGTGGCCTCTGCTTTGCTTGGCCTTGCTTGTCTAGACGTACCTTCTGCTTCATCTGGCTTTGACTTCCCTACTCCTCTGAATGGGGGGAGCTCAGTGGGAGAGGAGGGGCAAGCTCACCCCGGAAAAGTGAGCTTGTTCACACCAGAACAGCTCGCCACACTGTCACCACTCTCTGTAGAATATATATTTGTAATTACTAAACATACACGTGCTTTGCTTCTCTGTCCACAGATGAATAATTTCATCAGTCTTCCTTTCAATCTGCTGGAACCTTTGGACAAAAGAGATGGCACAAACCCTCTGGCTGCTGTCTGAAGTGTTAATATTGTTCCAGAGAGTGGTGCTTGTTTGTACACCATCTAAGCTTTAACCGCTCCACATCATCTTTGAGCCTCCCTGCATTTAATTGACACATTGCTTCCCCGCTTCAGGAATTAATAACAGGAATGGACTGTGCTCATGTTTCAATCTCCTGACGGTGTTCGCAGGCGCACAGATCGAGCCTGGGCTGATATTCCTGTACTTCCTTGATCGTGAAAGAGACTTCTTCTTTGTGTGCGGAACCAACATTAACATTTCAAAAGTGAAAACAAAACAAAACAGCACGCTTCCATCTCCATAACCCCTGATCAGATTGTGGTCACATCGGTCTGAATTTTGCTACGCGTCTTAGCGACTCCTTATTTTGAGAGGAAGCAAACAAATAAGAGTCACGTCATCTGGGAAAATCCACCAGCCTCTCCTGTTGGCAAACAGCATAATGCTAGTTTATTCTCTTTTCACCATCAAAGAATTCCATCTTTTCTTTTCTTTCATATGCAGCTATTCTTGATGTCTGGGGGGGTGGGAAGAGAGAAGGGCAATGATGCCATCTTTTCTCATTAGCTAGAAAGCAACTGGTAGAACTCTGCCGCATTCAATTTCCTCATACATTCATAACAAGGAGTAGAGGCTAATAAGGAGACAGACAATTAAGTCAGTCCACAGACAGGCACACGTGCCGTCATCAAACTAATAGCTCATGTTACAGTCATTTCCCCTCCATCATGACTATTTCATTTCTAATAAAGCAGTCTTAGCACCGTCTGGTCCCCAGATGAAGAATATCTATAGCAGTGGGAAGGAGTCTGTAGCCCTCCAGATGTTGCTGGACTTCAATTCCCATCATCCCTGACCCATCTGGCTGGGGCTGATGGAAGCTGGAGTCCAAGAACATCTGAACATGCTCTCCATCCCTCTGTGGTAGACTATATCCATTTTCAAAAGTTCATGAACCCAGGGTAGGCTTCCTGCCCCCCTCCCTTTGAGCTGTTGTGTTGAAAGCATTTGCTCTGGGAAGCCTCTGGTCCCCTTGATATTATGGAAGGGTCATAGCTAAGTGGAAGAATATCTGTTTTGCATGCAGAAGGTCCACGTTTTAATCCCCAGGTGAGGAATGTACCCTGCCTGAAATACTGGAAAGCCTCTACCAGTCGGTGTAGACAATGCTGAGCTGGATGGTCTGACTCGGTGTAACACAGTTGTTAGGTTTCCAGTGTCCTGTGTGTTCCTTTCATCTTATTCACCCTAAGAATGCTTGTGGCAAACACTTTATTCTTGCATTCCTAATACATCAATCTACAGTCAAACCTCGCTTCCCAAACGCCTCTGTTTTGGAATGTTTTGGCTCCCAAACGCTGGAAACCCAGAAGTAAATGCTCTGGTTTTCGAACAGTTTTTCAGAAGCCAGACAGCTTCCGAGCCGTTTTTTTCTTTCATTTTTTTCATTGACTTTGCAGCCAGCCCGTTGATCCTCAGTTTCCAAATTTTTCAGAAGCTGAACGGTCTTCCGGAACGGATTAAGTTCAAAAACTGAGGTTCCACTGTATAGGACAGAGCACAATAGGTAAAAATGGATTCCTACCTTAGTCCAATTAAGAAGACAAGAAATCAAAAGAAAAGAAGCAGCAACATTGTATCTGTGGCCAGCTAGTCCTGTCATATGCCAGGTGGATGGATCGCCTACCCAAACACCCAACTAGGGCCCAGATGAAGGCCTAAACAGCAGGTATATTTTTTAGCAGGAACTTGAGGGAACTTCTAAAAATTAAATAAAAATGATTTTTTTTTATGTCTAGGGGGGCTGGAACAGATATGCACACAATGCCTGAGCTAAAAATCCATCTGTATCTGTAATCAAAAAAGTTGTGGCCATTTCTAATCCAGATGATTGTCTGCTTGAGTTTATTAATCACATTTTACATTTAGCCACTGCCTGAGATGTGGGGTGGCCCTGTGACTGGGCCCGCAATAAACAAACTTTGTGCTGAGTTCCCCCACCTCCCCCCCCCCCGAAAAAAGCACTGATGCTAAGTATCTCCTGGTAATGGTGATGGGGGATCAGGTCAGAAATTCAGGGTAAGAGGAATGGAATGGAGCATCATGAAGAAGGGCATGGATGACTGGCTGGCTGGAACACTGGATAGGAGCTCTGCGTGCCTGCGGTTCCCATTTGTAATGCGCCCTACAGTTCCCTCTCAATAAAATGTTTCCCCACAAAGCACATTATCATGTCGATAGATGGAAACTTGAAATGGGCCTTTATTCTTAACTATGGGCACTATTACGATGTCAATGGAATCCTTTCATAGCCTTCCTAGCATTTACAATACCACCAGCAGCATTAGAATATCAATGAGCTTCCATTGCATTTGCTATTTTATTTCATTGCCCTCCCTCTGCAACCTCCTGAGTAAACAGACAATAAATGCAATGCCATTGCAGCGCTTGCTTAATTTAATCCTCACAATGCCAGGGAAAGTTGGGGCGAACACCAGCTCTCCATCTTCAGTGTTTTATACCGGGAATGAAATTTATACTGCAATATAATGCACAAGGATCCTTGTAAGATGTACAGGATGCATACAAAGGAAGTTAATGTTCAAGTGCTCACATTACCTTGGCTCAGCCTCCTCAAGAAAGACCCTTAATGTATTACCATATCAGAATGTTCTATGTTTAATAATGATGGTCTCACACACACCCAAAAAAAGATGATTGCGGTGCTGATCATTCTCTAATGTCTAGCTCCAGAAGGAGAATGGATGTCTGAAGTAGTCCCTTTCAATACAATCAGAAAGCTTTAGAATTCAAAATATGAATTAATTCTAAATTTAAAATACTGCAATTAGGCCGCAACCCAATAGCCAGTTTCTTGGGAATAAGCCTCTGTCATACCCTACCCTCTCTATGAATCCTAAGGATTGTTAGAACCTCAGTGTCCCTTGCTTTCAGAGACCATCTGGTGATCCCCTTTGCTCTCACAAGCCTGGGTACTCTGATCAGCATTGACCCCATCTGTCAGTGTGTTTTATTTCCTCAGTTAAGTATTCCCTGCTACACTCTTGCAGCCCTAATTCAGTGTAGGTTCCCTGCATTATGGAATCCATCCCCAACTTCTTTAAGCCAATCACTGGGGGTTTCCTGTACCCCAGACCTTCCCTACCAATTCTTTCTATCTCTTTTCCTCCAGTTCTGGAGTAAAGCTTCTCCCAAACTTCCCTGTACCATCATTCTCTGTCTCACACTATGCATTTTTAAAAAATCTCTCTTCCTCCTAGTCTCCCTCTTTGTCTCTGTTTTTGGTCTTCTGCTTCCTTTCCCTCCAGTCTCCATCTCTATATTCCTGTCTCTGTCCCTATCCCCATTCCCATCCCTGCCTCTGTCCCTGTTTTCATTCTTCACTCTCCACCTCTCTGGCTCCTCTCTCCCCAAAGCTACCTGCTCCACCTGCTTTCTCTCACTTGGGAAGGGATTCTGCTTGGATTGTAAGGTAAAAGGTAAAGGATCTCTGGACAGTTAAGTCCAGTCAAAGGTGACTGTGGGGTTGCGGCACTCATCTCGCCTTCAGGCCAAGGGAGCTGGCATTTGTCCACAGACAGCTTTCCGGGTCATCAATCATTCAAATACCAGATGATATAATTTAGCCCCCCCCCCCCCCCCCGTGCTAGATTTGCTGGTTTGATTATTTTCTTTATTTCTGCATTCCAAAATCCTATTAATTTCAATTACATTCCAATCAAAATAATAATCCCTTATACAACAACTGCAATATTAATAACTTACGTTCGTGTGTTGACACATGAAGTGATTTATAGAACTACAAGTGAGGCACTCAAACTATATCCTTGTGCTTCCTGTGTGTTGCAATTATTCTGTCCGTGGTGTTTCTTTCTGTCGTAAAATGTTATGTCTAGTTTTTCCCCGGTTGTTGCTGTTCTCCATCATGCCTTCTTTTTCTCTTTCCTTTTTTTGGCAGATGTATTCGGCAGCACATCATCAGCACAGTTAGTGTGTTACTGGAACATCCACAAATCTTTCCGCTTTCCCAGTGGTAACACACTGTTGCCATATGGAGGGACACTTTTGCACTACAACACAACAGAAAGGGACAAAAATAAATAAATAACCTGGAACATTTGTGGTGGTGCATAATTAAACTATATAATTCAATCCAACAGGAGGCAGTGATGGCCACCACCAAAGATGGCTTTAAAAGTGTCTTGGACAAATTCATGGGAGGATAAGGCTCTCAGTAGCTACTAGCTGCTTCTGAATTTCTGAATGCCAGTAGCTGGAAACAGGAGAGGAGAATATTCATGCGCTCAGGCCCCTGCTTGGTTTTCCACAGGCAGTTGCATGGCCACTGTGAGAACCTGATGCTGCATTATCTGGGGGAGGGGGTTGGTCTGATCCAGCAGGCTCTTCTGATGTTCCTATGCGGTATAAAAAGTTGCAGGATTTCATCAGTGTCATGAATGAACCAGCCCCCAGAGAAGGTTTGCAGCCAGTTGAAGGAAGCAGCCAGGAACAGAGCGGTTTAACTGCCAGGCAGGATGAGCACCGGCAAGTGCCAACTCCCCGGCCCTTTGGAATGCAGATTGATAAGGGAGTGACTGAGAGCGAGCCAGAACTCTGCCAACGCTCTTGAGAAGTGCAAAATGCCGCAAACAGAGAAGGAAGTAGTTCATCAGGCAGGAAAGCACTAAGAGACAGCCCCTCAGAGAATGGGGAAGAGGTGGGAGCTGACCCTCTCAGTCCAAGGTCTCGGCGAATGGGAGGGCTCCAAGACAGGAAGCAAAACAAGAGACGTCAGAAGCAAAAGTTCAGCTGCTTCTGGTCTTGCAGGAAGCAGTCTTCAGAAGGATCATCATGACTGATGAGGCTGGCGGCTTGTTAGAGCCGTCCGGCGAACTCTGTTTGTTTTGGGCAATAAATCTTCCTTTTCAATTAACTCCGCTTACTGCGTTATCAAGATGGGAACCGGGACGCCTGACAATCAGGAAGCTATGGGAAATGCACTGATCAGAAACAAAGCAGCATGTCCACCCCAAAATATTTTCAGGCACATAGAGTATTGAAAGCAAGATTGCATCTAACCACCCTGCTAGCATAAAGAGCACAAATCACCATGAATACATAAGAAGAAGGACATCTGAAGGGACTCTGAATGCTAAATGAGGGAGTTGGGAGAGAGAAATATGAGCATTATGTTGGAGCCCCCAAATCTGCAAAGATTCCCCACAGTGATCTTTGGTGAAGGCAAGAGGAAGGGGAGGGAGGCACCAACAAGCGCCAGTACTAAAGTATGGAGGCGAAGTGTTATAATACTACTCTGGCAAGCAAGCAAGGAGGGCGAGGAGAGCCCTTGACTCCAAGTGGCTCAGTCAATGGGAGGCATCTCTTCTGAAGTAGCTCAGATGAATAGATGTCTGTGGCAGCTACACTGTTCAAGAATTCATTTACCAACCTTTACTTCTAGGAATATCACTTACGTCAGAATTTCCATGAAGACAGTTGGCAGAAGCATATAACTAAAAGCCCACACAATGAGAGGATGTGATGCCACAAATCTCAAATAATGCAGTATTATAGTTTGCTGGGAAGGTTGAGGAAGTATATGTGTTATCTGATCAGCTGAGGCATCCATATTTGATCCAAAAACAGAGAATGGGCCATGATTTACTTTACAGAACCTAAAAATATGTCTTTGGGAGTATAACCACACCTCCCATTTTAACTCATGGGAGAGAAATTCCACCACTGTGCCCCTGAAGCTGAAAATCTTAATGGTCTGGGGGCAGGTGATCCAATACAAATTTTCCTAGTCCTTGAGATCAGTCCCAGAAGCTATGCTTGTGGATCCACCATACAAATTTATAAGATTGACAGCACGGGAGACAAGGCCTTTTCAGAGCTGTCCCCCTGTCTGTGGAACTTCCTCACATGTTTGGTCTCTCCAGAGTGGATTTTAAATAGGCTTTGAAAACTCATATATTCCATGCTGCGTTAAATTCGCATGCAGAGCTTTGTACAGTTTTTATATCACTGCTGGTATTAAATGGTTCCTGTTCGCTGTTTAAATAAATAAAAGTGTGGCGCTGCATTTTAAAATGTTACACCTGCTGTTTTGTCTTTCTTTGTATCTTGTATAGGAATTCTGTTTTATCCCTTTTCCGCAAGCCACCTTGAGAGCCTCCTTAAAATAAATTAAACAAACAGACAAACAAACAATTGTCAGAAGGATAACAATAGTCACACTGGATGGAAGAAATGAATTATCTGAAGAGACAAGTGCTTTGGGGAAACAATCATTTGTTATCTGAAATAGGTGACTCTCCACCTGCTCCCCAGTCACTGTCTCACTTAAATGGCATTTCTGCTTTTCAGATAAGGGAGACCATTTGGTATAACTTGAGTCTTGTGAAGAAGGACTGCAGTTCAGTGGTAAACTGGCAGAGCATCGGCTTTGCACGCAGACAGTTCCTGGCCCAATCCCTGGCATCTCCAGGTAGAACTGGGAATGTCCTCTTGTCTGAATCTCTGGAGAGCAACCACCATTCAATAATGAGCCAGGTGGACCCTTTGGACTGACTCAATATAAGGCAGATTTCTTTGTTCTTATGATTCATAGTTCAGTCTCTTTAGCCACTAAGCTGTGCTAGCTTAATCAAATTTGATTGTACTTTAGCTTGCCTGGTCAACCTGTGCCAACAGTGGCTGGGGAAACCCAGCCAGCTGGGGGCGGTTGTTGTTGTTGTTGTTGTTGTTGTTGTTGTTGTTGTTATGTGTGCATTAAAGATCCTGTTGCATGCCCAAAATTTAACATTCCTAGTGGTGCAACATCAAAAAAACTAAGATCATGGCCACTGGTCCCATCACCTCCTGGCAAATAGAAGGGGAAGAAATGGAGGCAGTGAGAGATTTTACTTTCTTGGCCTCCATGATCACTGCAGATGGTGACAGCAGTCATGAAATTAAAAGACGCCTGCTTCTTGGGAGAAAAGTGATGATAAATCATCTTAAAAAGCAGAGACATCACCTTGCCAACAAAGGTCCGTATAGTTAAAGCTCTGGTTTTCCCAGTAGAGATGTATGGAAGTGAGAGCTGGACCATAAAGAAGGCTGATCGCCAAAGAATTGATGCTTTTGAATTATGGTGCTGGAGGAGACTCTTGAGAGTCCCATGGACTGCAAGAAGATCAAACCTATCCATTCTGCAGGAAATCAGCCCTGAGTGCTCACTGGAAGGAAAGATCCTGAAGCTGAGGCTCCAGTACTTTGGCCACCTAATGAGAAGAGAAGACTCCCTGGAAAAGAACCTGATGTTGGGAAAGATTGCGGGCACAAGGAGAAGGGGACGGCAGAGGACGAGATGGTTGGACAGTGTTCTTGAAGCTACCAGCATGAGTTTGACCAAACTGTGGGAGGCAGTGGAAGACAGGAGTGCCTGGCGTGCTCTGGTCCATGGGGTCACAAAGAGTCGGACACGACTAAATGACTAAACAACAACAAGTGGTGCAACACGACTTGTTTTGGGAAGTTCCCATGCCAGAGGAGAGTGGGATTCATTTTCAGGTTTCTAGAAGCTCCTTTCCCATCTCTGCTTCTTGTTTTCTTTACTCTTTTATCCCCCCCCTCTCTTTTTTGCACAGATAACTCCATCCCCCTACCCCAAATTGCATCCCTACTGGGACAATGTGGGTTTGCCCTACTTTTTAAGCTCTGGCAAAATGACTGGAATTACATTATGAATTACTGTTGACAATAGCCAGCCTACTTTTTTAAGCAGGATGTCCCTTCCAGGTTCCTTTTGTCCTGGCAGTAAAGTAGGCTGAGAGCAGTCGTTCTTTCAAGCAGAGCAGCAGGACGAAAAGTGCTGAAAAACCTCATACTAGCAACAACAACAAAAAAGACGGAATCAAAAGTCCCCTGCGCAGGGGAAAGGAAAGGGGCATACAATGGACGGTAAAGAAAGGCTCATTTGGAGCTTACGGGGAGCGTGACAACTTGCCAAGATCTGCATTCTGCATCAAGGAATAACTAAATGCAATGCCATCTCTGCTCCTGTTCTGTTTGGAGCAGGGCGACCAAAATGATCAAGGGAATGGAACAGCTTTCCTCCGAGGAAAGATGACCACATTTGGAGCTTTTAAGACAAGTAAAAAGGGGTGTATAAAACTAGGTGTGTATAAAGTGGGGAGAGAGGTGCTATTCTCCTTCTCTGATAATAGGAGAACTCATGAGCATTCAATGAAGCTGAATGTTGGAAGGTGCAGGACAGACAAAAGGAAATACTCCACAACACAGCACATAGTTAAACTATCAACTAAGGCAAATTCATGGAGGAAAGGGCTATTATCGGCTACTAGCCCTCATGACTATGTTCTATCTCCACTTTCAGAGGTGTTGTGCCTCTGAATATCAGCTGCAGGGAATCACAGACAAGAAGAGGGATGTCGCTTTCAGCTCCTGACTTCAGGCTTGTCATGGGCAACTCGCTGGGCACTGTGAGAATAGGATATTGGACAGGGTGGGCCTTTGGCCTGATCCAGCAGGGCTCTTCCTTTGTTCTCTGGTTCCCAGACCAGATGGCTGAGAGGTCGCCTGCTCTTGATGGGGTTACACTGTTAGAATTCCTGCTCCATGATTGAAGTAATGGGATTTTTGTCTATCATATGACGGTGTATGTTTTGACTTTACAGAGTTGGACGTGACGGAGACAGGATGTATGTGTTACTGTGTTCCATGAAGTGGGACTATTGCCCTTTGTACTTTCTCTTTGCTGTCTGATGCTAGAGAGAGAGGGAGCCATGTTGCTGTGCTCTGTGTGTGTTTATATGTAAATAAAGTAGATTAGCCAAAATGCTGAGTTGCTGAGGTCTGTTACGCAAGCTGCAAAGACTCTACGGATCCCTAAGTGTGCCGATGTTTGTTGGCACTGGTCACTGTGATGTTTGGGCTGAAGAAAGCTTTTGAAGCTCCCGAACGATCAACCAGGAGGGAGGGAACATGCCTGTCAGGCATGTGTCTCTACCAGGGTCCTACTCGAGAATAGGACAAGCTCCTGACCTGAAGGAGCAGGTTCATAGCTTGGGTGTACTGCTGGATCCTTTGCTGTCACTTGAGGCTCAGGTGGCCTCAGTGGCCTAGGGTGCATTGCATCAGCTTCGGCTGGTGGTCCAGGGATAGCATAACTACTGTTGCCTATGCTCTTGTAACTTCAAGGTTAGATTACTGCAATGCTTTATATGTAGGGCTGCCTCTGAAGATGGTTCAGAAACTTCAGCTAGTGCAGAATTCACCTGAACAAGACAGTTTGAGCATGTTACACCGATCCTGGTCCAACTGCACTAACTACCAATTAGTTTCTAGTCCCAATTCAGAGTGCTGGTTTTGACTTATAAAGCCTTAAATGGCTCAGGACTGCAATACCTCAAGGACTGCCTCTTTCCATATGAACCTACCCCAGACCCTGAGATCATCTTCTGAGGCCCTCCTTCGTGTGCCCTTCTTCGAGAGGTCTGAAGGTTGTCAACACGAGAATGGGGCCTTCTCTGCAGTGGCTCCCCATCTGTGGAATGCTCTCCCCAGGGAAGTTCGCCTGGCACCTTCATTACACACCTTTGTTGGGATAGTGCCAGGGAGTCCAAAGGCCATCATGCCCCCACGTCACCTCCGGTGCAATCCAACGACCTCCCGTAGAAATGCAGTATCAATCAATTAGCGACAAAAGCCTCGGAAATAGCTTTCCACATTCCAAGGACTGGTGCACGCTCTATCAGCAGAGTTCACACAACGAAAGGTGCACTCAGGAGAGCATTATTTAGAACTTTATTCAGCGTTGGTCAGAACAAAGAGAAAACATGACTGCCTGCTTCGATGTCTCAGGCACAGAGAGAAAACGAAAGAAATGTACAAACATAAACTTCCTGTGAACAGGAAATACGTAGACTCTGTGACTCACAAAGCCTGCTCCCTTTTAAGGTGGAACGGAAATATCCTAACAACCTTTAGGAGCCAGGCAAAAACGTTCCTTTTGAACCAGGCCTTTGGTTGATCTGTTTGACATCCAATACCCTTTTAAAATATGGCTCTTTTCTGGGGGAGTGTTATTGGGTTGTTCTTTTTATTTTGATTATACATGTTGTGATCTTTTCTGTGACCTGCCCTGAGACCTCCAGGTATAGGGCGGTATATAAACTCATTTAACAACAACAACAACAACTGATGGACCAAGTGGTGCAGTAAAGAAGTGAG
The DNA here is from genome assembly GCF_965112155.1 of Podarcis liolepis. Classification (NCBI taxonomy): domain Eukaryota; kingdom Metazoa; phylum Chordata; class Lepidosauria; order Squamata; family Lacertidae; genus Podarcis; species Podarcis liolepis. Next base: position 42,351,095 of record NC_139569.1, read on the forward strand.
AAGTAGCAAGAGCTCTTTAGTTCTGGGATTGGGCGCAGAAGTAGAAGCAAGAAAAGCGAGGAAGCGGTTAGGAAGAGGTGGGAACACACAGAGAGGGGGGGTGGCATTTTTAGACCATCTTGTTCAAAGCCCCTGCCCTCCCAAAAAGCCAACATTCCCCAGAACTGGCATGGATGGTGTCCAAACCTTTTTCAAAGAGGGCCACATTTGATGAAGTGAAGGGCCGTGAGGGCCGACCAAAGGCCCAACCAAAGCTGTTGAGCTTTTTTTTAGGATTGAAGTTGTTTAGCTTTTTTGAGGGGTTTTTTTTAGGATTTTATCCAAGGAAATAAACTGCCACAGGGGCCGGATTAAACCGACCGGCGGGCCAGATTAGGCCCCCGAAACAGACTTTGGACATGCCTGGAAGAAGAATGAATGCCAGTGAGTGGAAGAGGGAGGGCTGTCCAGGGGCAACTTTGCTCCAGGTTATCCACCTCAGCAAGACTGCGAGTCTTGAATACCTTAATCTTCTTAAATGACATTTTAAAGCCTCAATCAGAGGAAAAACAAGCCAGTGAATGCTTTATAATTATCTCTTTCCCCAAAGCTGTAATAAACTTTATTTAAGCAAAATGCTTACTATTTTATTTGCCATTCTCAAATCACTTGCTCCTTTTCCAGGTACAAAGTGTCCTCTTGACACCATAATGAAAGTGCATTCATACATGTCAAATGCAGCAATTATGCACTTCAGACAAATGTGCAGCGAAGAATTATTCCGTCTCCCCCCTTCCTCCCCCCCCCCACCACTGACATTTTTCAAACACGACATGCATATTAGAAACACCCAAAGGTGTGAGGGCTGTTTGATTTAAGCAGCAGATTTTTCAGCTCACTTTCTCTCTCTGGTATTTGGGGTAAAAGAGAGGGAGGGAGGAGAAAGCACGGTGAAAGTCACTTTCCCACACACAGTGCGTCTGTTATTTAGATGTATGGGGCAAGCCTATCCCTGAGGCTCAAGGGCAGATTTCGTTATCTCATTCATCCTCACAACAGACCAGTAAGGTGGGTCCATCTTTCCACTGTTTGATAAATGGGGAGTGCAGACTGAGAAATCTCCCTAGCAGGGTCATGTGCAAGGTGCCAGGACTCAGAGCGATATTCAGCTGCAAAACTGCAGCTGATAGACTCAAATTCCCAGTACTAGGAGCTGAGCTGAAACCTTCCCTCCCCTAGCCCCTTCACACACATTTCCAACAAACTCTCAAACACCTCTGCATATATTTAGGCACCATGGGAAGACATTCCTCTTCAGCCAAACCTTTGGTTGATTAAACCATCTATTACCTTTTCATTGTATCCATGGTGAGGGGGTGTTGTTGCTGCCATTATGTTATGCATTTTGCATTAGCATGGCTAATGGGATGCAGGTGTGGCTGTGGGTTAAACCACAGAGCCTAGGACTTGCCGATCAGAAGGTCAGCAGTTCGAATCCCCCCCACGGGGTGAGCTCCCATTGCTCAGTCCCTGCTCCTGCCAACCTAGCAGTTCAAAAGCACGTCAAAGTGCAAGTAGATAAATAGGTACTGCTTCGGTGGGAAGGTAAACGGTGTTTCCATGCGCTGCTCTGGTTCACCAGAAGCGGCTTAGTCATGCTGGCCACATGACCCGGAAGCTGTACCCTCGGCCAATAAAGCGAGATGAGCGCCACAACCCCAGAGTCGGTCACGACTAGACCTAATGGTCAGGGGCCCCTTTACCTTTTTACTGCATGGCTAGGCAAATAAAGGCCCGGGGGCCAGATCCAGCCCAATCGCCTTCTAAAGTAGAATGTGTCCTTTTATTTAAAATGCATTTCTGGATTATTTGTGGGGCATAGGGATTCATTCATTTCCCCCTGCTCAAAATATAGTCCGGCCCCCCACATGGTCTGAGGGACAGTGGACTGGCCCCCAGCTGAAAAAGTTTGCTGACCCCTGTCTACTGTAAAACACCCTATGATATTCAGGCAGTATATAAATTTAATTACAATTAATCCAGAATGTGGCAGCTTAGAGTGGCTGCCAAGGCCATATAACACTGGTCCTGGAAGACCTACTGTATGTTTCCGAGCACAATTCAAAGTGTTGGTGCTGACCTTGAAAGCCCTTAATTGCCTTGGCCCAGTATACCTGAAGGAGCGTCTTCACCCCCATCGTGCAGCCCAGACACTGAGGTCCAGCTCTGAGGGCCTTCTGGCCATTCCTTAACTGTGAGAAGTGAGGTTAAAGGGAACCAGGCAGAGGGCCTTCTCAGTGGTGATGCCTGCCCTGTGAAACACCCTCCCATCAGATGTCAAGGAAATGAACAACTATCTGACTTTTAGAAGGCATCTGAAGGCAGTCTTGTTTAGGGAAGTTTTTAACATTTTATAGTGGTTTTAATATTCTGTGGGAGCTGCCCAGAGTGGCTGGGGAAACCCAGCCAGATGGGCAGGGTATAAATAATAAATTATATTATTATTATCATCAGTGCTTTTTCTGGGGGGATGCAGGGGTACACATACCTCTAAACATTTTGTGAATCTTTGAACTTTTGTCCATTTACTGTGTCTATTTTTCCTGATTTAAACTATAAAATGCTGATTTTCTTGAGTCAAAATGAGAGTGCCCCTAAACATTTTTTTAGAAAAAGCACTGCTGATGATGATGCTTAAATAAACCAATAAAGTTGTCTTCCTATCAATATTTTCCTTGTTTCAGCTTCCCTGTTTACTTTTCTGCAATGTGGTTCTATGGATCCAGAAATAACAACAACAACAACAACAACAACAACAACAACAACAACAACAAATATTATTTATATCCCACCCTCCCCAGCCGAAGCCGGGCTCTGGGCGGCTAACAACAATAAAATAGTACAAGCTTTGCAAGCTACGCAAGAATTTTGGTCTGACTCGACTCCAATGTATTCTCCTAGAACCGTGTCCTTGAAATAGGGGGTTGAAAAAGGGGGTTGGACTCGATGGCCCTTGTGGTCTCTTCCAACTCTATGATTCTATGAAATACTTTCCATCAACTGGCTACTGCAAATGGCTTCTCCATGCCTCATTGCCTACTGGTCTTGGATTCACAGTCCTGCCTAATGATGAATGAAGAAATGAAGCAGATAGTCCCCTGGTTACTGTCCAATGTCTATATCTTTCACCAGGGGGAGAAAGGCGCTTACTCAATTTTTCTCTTCATGATTGCGCACAGTCTCCCAAAAGAAAAGAGAGAAAAGGCCTGGCCACAGATGGCTCCCCCCCCCCCCTTTCACTTTTGAGTCAATATTTGTACTTTTGTCTGCATGCTATGAAGCAAGCAAAACAAACAGAAATAGCTGTAGTTTCCTGCTTATCAATAGGTCAGTTGTGGCATACCCAGAATCCCAATGCAAGCTCCCTTGAGCTGTCTTTTGATATCCAGCTGATATCAAGACAACCTGTCTGAAGACGAGATCCAATAGTACTCCCTTAGCAGCTCACATCTTAGCCTTTTGTTTTTACAAACAGAGGATGACAAAGCCAAATTGATATTGCCATCAGCATTGCGGGCAGTTTTTCTGATGGGCAGGATTCCCCACTGGGAAGCAAAACAAACAAAAATACCCCTATGTTCATTTGGAGCCCAATCCCATGCATGTTTTATGAGAAAGGTTATGCTGCTTAATTCAATGGAGTTTACTGTGAGGTAAGGATGAATCATAGAAACATAAAATTGTAGGGACGCGGGTGGCACTGTGGGTTAAACCACAGAGCCTAGGACTTGCGGTCAGCGGTTCGAATCCCCATGACGGGGTGAGCTCCCGTTGCTCGGTCCCTGCTCCTGCCAACCTAGCAGTTCAAGAGCACGTCAAAGTGCAAGTAAATAAATAGGTACCGCTCCGGTGGGAAGGTAAACGGCGTTTCCATGCGCTGCTCTGGTTCGCCAGAAGAGGCTTAGTCATGCTGGCCACATGACCCGGAAGCTGTACGCCAGCTCCCTCGGCCAATAAAGCGAGATGAGTGCCGCAACCCCAGAGTCAGTCACGACTGGACCTAATGGTCAGGGGTCCCTTTACCTTTACCTTTAAGGATGAATCATAGAAACATAAAATTGGAGAGTTGGAAGGGGCCCAGAAAGCCATCTAGTGCAACTCCCTGTGATCTGTCACTTTTTATTTCTTTTGGTTTCCTATTTTTCTCCATCTTAAGTTCAGCTCTCCACATTTCTGCAGCAATTTGCATTTTTCAAAAAAAATATGATTTTTTTAAAAAATTTGCAAGCAATTTGCCCTAACATAGTGAATGTTTGTATGTTATGTTCACTAAAGAATGCATTTTTTAATACACATGTTTCCCATAATATTAACTTTTCTGTACACATTGTTTGGCCAGAGAACTGCGTCACAAAATTTGGTGAAATACGAGTTTCTAAGGGTGGCTGTGCTTTGGTTCACGCAATGATTCAAAAAGTGCAAATTAAGTAGTTTCTCACTGAAATTCAAACCAAACCCCATTCCGCCCCCCCCATCCCTACTTCCAGGTAAAGGTAAAGGTACAGTTGCGGACAACTCTGGGGTTGCGGCGCTCATCTCGCTTTACTGGCCGAGGGAGCTGGCATACAGCTTCTAGGTCATGTGGCCAGCAGGACTAAGCCACTTCTGGCGAACCAGAGCAGCGCACGGAAACGCCATTTACTTTCCCGCTGGAGCTGTACCTATTTATCTACTTGCACTTTGACATGCTTTTGAACTGCAGGAGCAGGGACCGAGCAATGGGAGCTCACCCCGTCGTGGGGATCGAACCGCCGACCTGATCAGCAAGCCCTAGGCTCTGTGGTTTAACCCACAGCACCACCCTTCCAGGTAAGTTCACACAAACGTAAGCCTGAAAAACATAAAAAGAGCATTTGGGATCAGGCAAGTGGCCCATGTAGTCCAGCAACCTGGAGGCAGAATACAGCTATCATGGCTAGTCACTTTAGCTACGTTACACCTGCATTCAACATGAGATGAGGATGTGTTACAATACAAATTGAACTGCTTCAAAAGGGAGAGCTAATAGTGCCCATTCGAACACTGCTAGCCCTGATCAGAGGCAGGACCCACCTCTCTTTAGAGAAGTGTATGGTGAATCGAAGCTCTTCAGGTCAAGATCTCAACCAGAAATTTTCCAGCACAATCATCTACTCAGAAGTACGTTCCACTAAGTTGATCGGGGCTTACACCCAGGTAAGTGAGCAGAGGATTGCTGCCTTAAACTGTTAATGCGGGATGTGGGGAGCAGGGACGCCAGTGGGGAGGGAAGGGATGGAGAACTCTTGACTCCTTTGTGATTGCAATCAGGCTGCCAGCTGAAAGAGACGGCTGATTTTAAAACACCCTACATTAACCAGCCGACATTATGAGAGCAAAACAGTACACATATGGTGTACTGATAGCACAGTAGCGACAAGTGGGAAAGTTAAAGGAAAAAGTCAAACTTTCAACTGATCATTGTGAGGGGGGGGGTCAGGGGTGAAAGAGGATGTGAAATCATCTTCCTACTTTCACATTTTCAGAGGGGGACGCGGGTGGCGCTGTGGGTTAAACCACAGAGCCTAGGACTTGTGGACCAGAAGGTCGGCAGTTCAAATCCCCGTGACGGGGTGAGCTCCCATTGCTCGGTCCCTGCTCCTGCCAGCCTAGCAGTTCGAAAGCACATCCAAGCGCAAGTGGATAAATAGGTACCCCTCCGGCGGGAAGGTAAACAACGTTTCTGTGCCCTGCTCTGGTTCGCCAGAAGCAGCTTAGTCATGCTGACCACATGACCCAGAAGCTGTACGCCGGCTCCCTCGGCCAATAAAGCAAGATGAGCGCCGCAACCCCAGAGTCATCCACAACTGTACCTAATGGTCAGGGGTCCTTTTTAACCTCAGGCTAAAAGGCTGAATGTGGCCCTTTATGCCACTCTCTCTCGCTTTCTCTGGCCCCTGGTACTCTCTCCACACCATGCCACACCCCGTGCCTAGCCACAACTCTCGCTCCCCCTCCTTTGCAAATTCTGTGACAGACACCCTCACTGACAGATCTTCATGCCCTCAACTAAGGGGGGAAAAGTAAGGCAATAATAACTTGCTAAATTTAGCCTTCTGCATTCTTTGTTTCTAGAACCTCTAAAATGTCAACTCGGTGTGTTTTCAACATAAAGAAGGCAAAGCCAATGCTAGGAATTATAAGGAAGGAAAATAATGAAACAGCAAGTAGCATCATGCTATTATATAAACCCACAGTGTCTTGACTTTTCAAATATTGTGTGCTGGTCTTTGTGGCTCCTTCTCAGAATGCACATCATTGAGGAAAAGAAGGATAAGAAAAGGACAACTAAAAAAAATGAACCAAGGTTGCAAAGTTTACCTCTCCTACTGCTGGCCAAAACACCCCTGAAATGGTGCATTCGGGGGGGGGGGATGATAGAAGAGTTGCATTTCAAGTGTTGAGCTCAGGCCAATCTTTGCGTATGCAGTGCAGTGGAGTGTTAAAGATGTTTTTGGAGAGGTTGTTCAGAAGGCCAGGGTAATGTGCAAGCAACTGATGCTAAAACTCGGTCTTAAAAGAGGCTTGTGGGGGATGTGTTTAGATGAGCTGGCATGCTGACTAATGAGAGGAGGTTAAAATGAAGGACTTGGAAAGTGGCTTGGATAAAATCCAAGTAGGTGTGCTTGGGGAAGTGACTCAGGAGAAAAGACCCAGGCAAGACAATACAGAAGGTAAGAGGTAGATGGGGGTATGTAAATAAATGCAGATAAGTCATCTGAAAGGTTTGTCCTCCTGAATGGATTTACCTATCAACTCCTGAAAACTAAATGGAGTCGATCATCTCATCCTTGCCTGAGCCTATCAGGTATTCTTTCAGAAAGTAGAGGCAGTTAACTGTCTCCACTGAGTGTAAAGAATCTCCACCCAAATCTACTGAATCACGAGCAGAAATCCTTAGACACAGATGCAACCAGGTCATAGAATCATAGAATCATAGAATCATAGAATCATAGAGTTGGAAGAGACCACAAGGGCCATCGAGTCCAACCTCCTGCCAAGCAGGAAACACCATCAGAGCACTCCTGACATATGGTTGTCAAGCCTCTGCTTAAAGACCTCCAAAGTAGGAGACTCCACCACACTCCTTGGCAGCAAATTCCACTGTCGAACAGCTCTTACTGTCAGGAAGTTCTTCCTAATGTTTAGGTGGAATCTTCTTTCTTGTAGTTTGGATCCATTGCTCCGTGTCCGCTTCTCTGGAGCAGCAGAAAACAACCTTTCTCCCTCCTCTATGTGACATCCTTTTATATATTTGAACATGGCTATCATATCACCCCTTAACCTCCTCTTCTCCAGGCTAAACATGCCCAGCTCCCTTAGCCGTTCCTCATAAGGCATTGTTTCCAGGCCTTTGACCATTTTGGTTGCCCTCCTCTGGACACGTTCCAGTTTGTCAGTGTCCTTCTTGAATTGTGGTGCCCAGAACTGGACACAGTACTCCAGGTGTGGTCTGACCAGAGCAGAATACAGTGGCACTATTACTTCCCTTGATCTAGATGCTATACTCCTATTGATGCAGCCCAGAATTGCATTGGCTTTTTTAGCTGCTGCGTCACACTGTTGGCTCATGTCAAGTTTGTGGTCAACCAAGACTCCTAGATCCTTTTCACATGTACTGCTCTCAAGCCAGGTGTCACCCATCTTGTATTTGTGCCTCTCATTTTTTTTGCCCAAATGCAATACTTTACATTTCTCCCTGTTAAAATTCATCTTGTTTGTTTTTGCCCAGTTCTCTAATCTGTCAAGGTCGTTTTGAAGTGTGATCCTGTCCTCTGGGGTGTTAGCCACCCCTCCCAGTTTGGTGTCATCTGCAAATTTGATCAGGATGCCCTTGAGTCCATCATCCAAGTCGTTGATAAAGATGTTGAATAAGACCGGGCCCAAGACAGAACCCTGTGGCACCCCACTAGTCACTCTTCTCCAGGATGAAGAGGAACCATTGATGAGCACCCTTTGGGTTCGTTCAGTCAGCCAGTTACAAATCCACTGAGTGGTAGCATAGTCAAGACCGCATTTTACCAGCTTCTTTACAAGAATATCATGGGGCACCTTGTCAAATGCCTTGCTGAAATCAAGGTAGGCTACATCCACTGCATTCCCTTCATCTACCAGGCTTGTAATTCTGTCAAAAAACGAGATCAGGTTAGTCTGACATGACTTATTTTTCAGAAATCCATGCTGACTATTGGTGATCACAGCATTCCTTTCTAGGTGCTCACAGACTGTTTGCTTAATGATCTGCTCCAGAATCTTCCCTGGTATTGATGTCAGACTGACTGGGTGGTAATTATTTGGGTCCTCTCTTTTCCCCTTTTTGAAAATAGGGACAACATTTGCCCTCCTCCAGTCTGCCGGGACTTCGCCTGTTCTCCAGGAATTCTCAAAGATGACTGCCAGTGGTTCTGAGATCACATCTGCCAGTTCTTTTAATACTCTTGGATGCAGTTCATCTGGCCCTGGAGACTTGAATACATCTAAACTAGCCAAATTTTCTTGTACTATCTCCTTAGTTATTCTGGGCTGTGTTTCCTTTGCTGAATCATTTGCTCCAAATTCTTCAGGTCGGGCATTGTTTTCTTTATCGGAGAAGACTGAGGCAAAGAAGGCATTGAGGAGTTCAGCCCTTTCTGTGTCCCCTGTTTGCATTTCACCATCTTCTCCTCTGAGTGACCCCACTGTTTCTTTGTTCTTCCTTTTGCTACGAACATACCCATAAAAGCCTTTTTTGTTGCTTTTAACCTCTCTAGCAAGCCTGAGTTCATTCTGTGCTTTAGCTTTTCTGACTTTGTGTCTACACGTGCTGGCTATTTTTTTGAATTCCTCTTTGGTGGTTTCCCCCCTTTTCCATTTCTTGTACACATCCTTTTTTAATCTTAATTCAGTTAAAAGTTCTTTAGATAGCCACCCTGGCTTCTTTAGGCACCTTCCATGTTTCCGTCTCATTGGTATTGCCTGACGTTGTGCTTTTACTATCTCCCTCTTAACAAACTCCCAGCCATCATGAACTCCCTTTCCTTTTAGTATTGCTGTCCATGGGATCTCACCCAGCACTTCCCTAAGTTTTATGAAGTTGGCTTTCTTAAAGTCAAGAAATTGAGTCCTAGTATGCTTGGCTGCTCCTTTCCGCTGTATAGTAAACTTCAGAAGAGCATGATCACTCGCGCCTAATGATCCTTCCACATCTACCCCACTAACCAGGTCATCAACATTGGTTAGGACCAGATCTAAAATGGCTGTTCCTCTTGTTGCTTCTCCCACTTTCTGGACAATGAAGTTGTCTGCAAGGCCAGTGAGGAATCTGTTTGACCTTATGCTCTTGGCTGAGTTTGACGTCCAACAAATATCCGGGTAATTGAAGTCCCCCATTACTACTATCTCCCTTCCTTTTGCATGCTTGGCCATCTGTTCCAGGAAGGCATCATCTATGTCCTCCGTTTGGCTTGGGGATCTATAGTAAACTCCCACAATGAGGTCTCTGTTATTCTTCTCTCCATTAATTTTGACCCAAATGCTCTCACTTTGGCTTTGAGGTTCTAAATCTTGGATCTCTTCACAGGTATACACATCCCTGACATATAACGCCACTCCTCCTCCTTTCTTGTCTGGTCTGTTTCTCTGAAATAGATTGTATCCCCCCATTATTACATTCCAATCGTGGGACTTATCCCACCAGGTTTCAGTGATGCCTATTATGTCATATTTAGTTTGCTGTACCAAGAGCTCAAGCTCATCTTGTTTATTTCCCATGCTTTGCGCATTAGTGTACAGACATTGAAGTCCATTAATCATTCCCCCATGTCTCTTATTTAAGGATTTTTTCCTCCCACCACTAGGTCCGCATGCTGTTTGCTCCATTTGGTCTATGACATTTGGGTGATCATCTTCATTAATTGATAGACTCCTACCTTCAGGAGCACTGTCTCCCTCCCCCACATTAGTCAGTTTAAAGCCCTCCTGATGAGGTTTCTGAGATTTTTGGCAAAAACATTTCTCCCAACCGTTGTGAGGTGCAGCCCATCACTTGCCAGAAGTCCATCTTCAAGAAACTGCAGTCCGTGATCTAAGAATCCAAACCGTTCCTGTTTACACCATTTGCGAAGCCAGCTGTTCACTTCCACTATTTTCCCCTCTCTCCCTGGGCCACGTCGTTCAACTGGGAGGACAGACGAGATGACAATTTGTGCATTTAGTTGCTTCAATTTCCTGCCGAGAGCCTCGTAGTCTCTTTTGATCTTCTGGAGGCTATTGCTTGCAGTGTCATTGGTTCCCACATGAACCAAGAGGAAGGGGTATTTGTCAGTGGGTTTTATGATTCCTTGCAGTCGTTCAGTTACATCTTGGATCTTAGCCCCGGGGAGACAGCACACTTCCCGAGACATCTTGTCAGGCCCACAGATCACTGCTTCTGTTCCCCTCAGTAGGGAATCCCCTATCACCACTACACGCCTCCTCTTGGGTTTGGTCGGGGTTCTTCCGTGAGCTGTCCGTTCCAAGGTCGCCTGCACATTCCCTGAGGACTGACTTTGCTGCTCGTCTTCATATACCTGATCGACTGTAATGAGGGAGAGATCCTCAAATGGAGTCTGCTCTTCGTCTTCCATGCTAGGGGAGAGGACCTCAAAGTGATTGTGTATTTCTAAACAATCAGAGTGAACCCTGGGCCTCCTACTTCTTTGAGTCACGTTTCTCCATATATCTGGCTCCTGTGTTGGTGAACCAGCCTCCTTCTCAGGGGAGTCCCCTGTCTCCTCCTTGGTGGGGACGGTGTGCTCTGTTGCTTCCAAGAAGAGCTCTAGCTCTCTAATTCTTTGGAGCGTAGCTACACGTTCCTCCAGTTGCTGGACTTTGTCTTTTAAAAGGGCAATCAACATGCAATTGCTGCAGGTAAAGCTGCCTGCAACCTTTGGCAAGATGGCAAACATTGCGCAGGAATCGCAGGCGACCACAGCTCATGGGGAAACTCAGGAAATCACTTTTCTTTGTCCTCCCTTGGGATTGGCAATTATTATCACCTCTCTTCTTTATCTGATATTTGCCTCTCTTATCTCGCTAATCTTGCTGTCTCTCAACCCTCATGTAGTCCAAACAGATTTCATTTGCATTTGAGCTTTCCCCCCCTTCCTCCTTGTGTGTTTAGGCTTCCACTGAATCTTCCCTAGTTCCTTTGGGCAATCTTTCTGCCTCCATTTATTTTTATCTCTTTCTTTTATCTTTAAGAATCAACTTATGGTCCACCTTGTATGGAGTTGAGCGGCCTGTGCAACATGTAAGAACTAACCATCTTACTATATTTCTGCACTCAAGCTTCAAGCCATTATTTTCCCAAAGCCCATCCTTTTGTGTTAACATACATTTAATTATAGAGACATCAGCAAGTGAGCAAGTCACCACTGATGTTTCTATAATGGCACTAAAGCAGTGCAATAACCGCAGTGACCTGCAACCATCTGCAGTTTAAGGATTTCCAGATTTGTACTTTTGTGAACACAGATATAAAAATACGGGTTCATGTGTATGTGTGAATAGATCCATTGATAGAATCCCTCCCAGAATTGTTGTTGTTGTTTAGTTGTTTAGTCGTGCCCGACTCTTCATGACCCCATGGACCAGAGCAAGCCAGGCACTCTTCCACTGCCTCCCGCAGTTTGGTCAGACTCATGCTGGTAGCTTCAAGAACAGTATCCAACCATCTTGTCCTTTGTCGTTCCCTTCTCCTTGTGCCCTCAATCTTTCCCAACATCAGGGTCTTTTCCAGGGAGTCTTCTCTTCTCATGAGGCGGCCAAAGTATTGGAGCCTCAGCTTCATGATCTGTCCTTCCAGTGAGCACTCAGGGCTGATTTCCTTCAGAATGGAGAGGTTGGTTCTTCTTGCAGTCCATGGGACTCTCAAGAGTCTCTTCCAGCACCATAATTCAAAAGCATCAATCCTTCGGCGATCAGCCTTCTTTACAGTCCAGCTCTCACTTCCATACATCACTACTCCCTCCCAGAATACAAACCTGATAAAAGGTGTTGATTTCTTTGACCAATAAGCCCATTCCAAGAGGAGTATATTCTAGACGATGCCTCCTTAGGAGAAATCCTTGGTTCTCTCTCTTGTTTTTCTTCTTTGAGCTCTACACACTGTTATGGAAAAATCTGGGTGCGGGGTTACTCTGCCACCCAGCTCATCGGACTAAGTCCGTGGGTCCCTGCGGAAGAAAATGAGCTCAGCCGGACGCAGGAGCAAACTGCAGAAGATCCAAGTTTATTGCGCAACAGGTTCAAGGCGAGATTGAACAGAGAGGAAGGGGTGACATGAACTTTTGAAATTTCCCTCCATGTCCCAGAATACAGTGCAAAATACATCCCAGTTACATCATGAATACATTAAGGAAAGGTTGGGTTACACAGATTACATCATGAATACATTAAGGAGAGGTTGGGTTACACTGGATTAACATATGGAGGAGGGAGGGGGAATATGCAGAGCTGGAGATATGCGCAGATAAGCACATCCTGAGAAGACAATGGTCCATGTACGCATAGTCTGTCACCTGGCATTGCCCGAGGAAAGGTTTGGCAGAGTGATTTTGACAGGATTACTTGAGAGATTATGGAGGACAGGGGAGGGGTGATGGAGTCCTAGAGAAATTGAGCAAATATATTGTAGTGAAGAAGACATGCCCCCCCCCCCTTCCGTAACAGTCCCCCATTCGGAGATAGATTTGCATTAAAGTTCTGTAAGAACTTGCAAATCTTTTCTCCGCACCCTAAATCTCGGTGAATGGGATGTGTGGCTTTTTGCAAACCTGAAAGGGACTTGCAAGCCATGCCTTTTTCGGTCATTTGCAAGTATAGCAGTGCAGGTAGCTGCATATAGGGTATTATATAAAAGAACACCTCTTGTATTTTGTTGCTAAATTACTCGTGGCATCCTAGCTCTTGGGAGAAACATTTTCAATAGTGGTGTATGCTTTACATTTAGCAGGAAGGTCCATTACTGACTGAAAAGTGCAGTTTGCTTCCCCCCCACCCATTTGTGTGTTCTCAGGTGTCAAGGTAGCTCTTCTGTGGTCTCACATCGGCATGGTGTCGCAGTAGTGGCAATCCCTGCTGAATCCACTTAGGGCTTTCATGTTGCCTGGCACCCACCACAGCTGGCACAGGTTTCGGACACGTCCTGAGAGAAATGCCTTTGCCTTGGCCAAAATCCATGGGATTTCTTATTATTATTACAGGCTCTGGTCTTGCATCCTGGGAAGTTGCTCACTTGCACTTTAAGGACCAAAAAGCTAATTGCAGCCTGGATACACTTGCCTAATTCAAACTGAGTCCAATTTGAATTTATGTGCCCATGGTTCTCAACCTTTCAAACCAGTCTGTTAAAGGAAAACTGTTCTTAAGAGGGCATTTTGTCTAAATAAGACAATTTAACTCTATAAGGGATCATTCCTGCAAAACCAAAGCATATGCACCTTCATGTATCTTATCAGCTTCTCTTTGGTAAAGCGAGTTTTAGCACATTTAAAATGGGTAGGGAAGTTGGCAGAGTGCCAGGTGGAACAACGAAATGTGGTTATCTAAACATTGGACTACACAATAGTGTGAGCTATCAGAAAGTATAAAATGCATGAGAATTGGTGTGCAAGCAATAAGACATTAAACATAAAAATTACACACAAAAATACCCCCCCTTGTGGGAATAACACACTGTCAGACACATTTCAACATTCCTACATAATAACACTTAAAACAAAACAAACTAATTAAATATCAGTTGCATATCTTGACACAATTGTGATCTTTTACACATGTATCTTTTGAATCCTGGAGCGCAGAGGCTTGAGGTTCAAGTGAAAAGATGTCCTTGCAAGTCAACTCCACCCCCCTTTGTCAGGCCCACTCCCCTGGCAGTCTATATCCTTTGAAAGAGATAGCTGTGGGCACTTGAAAACTCTGGTGTCTTGTGATGATGAAGAACTGAGTGGAGGGGTTGTTGCTGCTTTTCATCATTGCACATCTGTAGACGTGATATCCTGTAAGGGGGCAGGGTTTTGGGGACTTAAACACAGTTAGACAAGGAAGGGGCAAAAGGCAAAAAGGATGTCCTCCAGTTTCCATGGGAAGCTGCAAATAATAACAATCTTAGCACATTAAGCATTTTATTCATTTCAATATTATTATCACATTTCCACATAATTACTGTTATTATCTGCTAAGTTTGTTTGCTTTCCTTCACTTAGTTTTTGTTGTTGTTGTTCTTTTCATATTATAAAATAAAAATTACTCCACATGTATAGAAAGAGAACTGTAAAAAAAAATACAAAGGTTAAAAAATACAAAAGAAAGCAAAAAATTAGATTACCAGTCAGATGAAAACAAACTTGACACAAAGACATCAGATTTAGAAAAGAATTATTATTAAATATATTATCAAAACCACGCAGATTACTACTAGACTGAAAAAAATGGGAAAACCATGGGGGAAAAACTTTAAATTCACCATGTGCTATTTGATAAAAGAACTTCATGAAACTGACTTTCAACATGTGATGAACATGTCCCCAAAGTAAAACACACACACACAAAATGACCTATGAGGAACCAAATAAATAAATGCTAAAACACACAATTAATAAGTAACCTGAAGTAATCTGTTTTGGCATTCTAACATCCCAAATGAAAATAAAATAGTGTTTCTTGATGTGACAACATCAACTGTAATGTTAATACTGGGAAATGAGTTAATACCAAGAAAATGAATGGCAATTTAAAGTTGTGCAGGTACCTTGCACTAGCCAAAATGACAGAATTAATAAGAAATGCTCAGGCAAAAAGGTAAACAAATACCATTCCACAAACAATGTTTGGTTGTGGAAGTCACTAATATAGCAGGGATTCAGACTTGTTTCACAGAACAGAAAGAAAGTTGCTGTGGGAGGAAAAAGGGACAAACACTTTGTTATCGGGGTTCACATATCCTGTTAAAAGGGAAAATTATTTCATGTGAGAAGCCTGTCAGGAAATGCTGTTCCTAAAATTCCCATTGAGGGGGGAATGCTTTGATATTTACCTGTGAAAAGAATTTGGCATGTTAAGATTTGGAACTTGGAAAGCTCTTGACTTTTGATGGGCTAGTTGTTGTTTTGTTTTGTTTTTAGCCTTTTGTCTTAAGTAGCCCCTGGAGCAAAGACAGATTAAGGGTGATTTCCTCAATGGTTCCAAGTTTTCTTTTCTTTTTTTCTTTTTTCTTTTTTTTGGAAGAAACCTCCTCTCCCCCCTTACAGTCCCCCCCTTCCTCTCTCTCTCTTCTTTAGCTGATCTAGCCTCTGTGCATGTGCAGAGTTCATGTCTCAGCAAACCTTTTATACTATTGAAAATGTTGCATCCTTTGGCTAAATTACCATTTGAATAAGGGAAAGGAAGGGTAAGGAGTAGATTTTGAAAACAGGGTTTGATTTTAAACAAAAAAGAGAAACTCAGCAATTTAAGTATTCACCAAAGCTAGCAATTTCAGCCCAAGCAAACTGAGACTGCTTCCTTTATGTACAGGAAAGGGCCAATATCCCTCTGGCCATTCACGGAACAATCAACCGCTCTCTTATTTATGAGTAAAAATGGCCAGAGAGTTAGAATTCATAGGATTTTTTATTTAGTTTTTTTAACATTCTCAGTCATGGTCAAGGCTAATTCTACTTAACTATATGAATTTTTATGTGCTTAAACTTTGAGTAGACTTTTAAGTCTGATTTTTGTAAATAATAGACAAAATGATAAACACTGTAATCACTTAAATATCACCAGTTCTGCTTCAAACATCACGAGCAAATCTGGGCTGAATTTCAACACATCAGCTACAAATTGGGAAAGTTGAAAGGGACCTGGGGTCATCTAGTCCAACCCTAAAATACAGGGTTCATAGCAAGATTTGTACTACCAGAGACACACACATACTTATGTACACAGACACAACTGGGGAAGAGACCACAAGCCATGCGACTATCATGTACTAAGGAAGAGGAAAATAAAAGTACCCAACCCTTTTAGCAGATCTTGAAGCTAGTTTGAGTGAGAGTTTACTTCCTTAGACTAAAGAGTGAAAGTTCCTAGATAAATTATCTTTAAAGACTGAAGTGAACATTTTTCCTAAGATAGGGAGAGGATCTCTTATAAAGCACAGTTAAAACAGCCATAGATTTGATTTAAAAGGAATACAAAAGTGAACAATTTTTCCTGAACTTGCAGAGGAATAGTAAGCCTAATCTATGCCCCCCCCTTGCAGTTTCCTTTAAAGGAAGCTTACTCGGGAGTAAATTTACCTAGCACAGAAGTAAGAAGGGAGAAAACAACTGAAAGAGGCAGAGTGAAACAAGGGGGAGGGGGGCATTTTCTAACAAAAGAGGCCATGAAGTCTTATAGAGACTGCTATCAGGAGCCTTACAATAACTCTTCTGTCCAACTAAATCAAAGTTAAAACTGGACTCAAATATTTTTCTTAGAATGAACACCATACTTTTATGGGCATACGCTTAATGAAATACATACACTGCATTTTAGCTTGAGCGAGCAGTTGTGCTCAACTAGGCTTTTGCAGCAGAAACATTAGGTTATCATCACCTTCCAAAATAAGACTGTAGACTCACAATCTCAAAAGTTGGGGCAAAGCAAGAGGTGGGGTAAACATTTGCACACTTCATTCTCATCTTGTCTTATTTAGGACTGCTAAGATCCAGCATGGCTTCCTTAGATTTAAATTTTGAAGCAAGCTTGCAGTTTAAACTATGCACACTTAAGAAAAGCAGTCTGCCAGAGACAGAAGGAACAGACAACACACATAACAGACAACATGTAAACATACATATTCTCATATATGTATTAACAGACAACACACATAACAGACAACATGTAACATATAAACAGATATATTCTCATCCTTTAGTTGGTTATTGCAAGGAGTTGGGCCACTACCTCTGGCTTCATTAAGTGAAATTAGTAGGAAGGTCCCACATGGTTTTATGAGCCTCCTTGCCTTTTCAAACACACCACCAGTTAATCAAACTGGTAGGGCTCATAACGCTTGGTCGACTGGGTACCCCTTTATAGATGCATGCGTTGCTGTTGTTGCTTTTTTGCTTTTTCCTTTTTTTGGGGGGGGTGTCTGGGATAGAGAAGGGGAAAAGAGAGGGGTTGATTAGGATTGGTATGTCTAGGGGTTTGGTATGCTTAGTACAGGGACGTATAGTAAAGAGGAGAAGGGGCTTCTAGTTGCCTGGCAACTTCCTTAGTGGGTTTTAGAGAGCTCTAGCTATCCGGTTCCTTGCGTTCCCTTTCCTATTTCCTTATTTCCTATTTCCTTATTTCCTATAACCTGGGGTCTCTTTCCACTCTGCCGGTCCTGCCCAATTCCTCATGGGCTATCCCTCCTGGCAACCTCCTACCTATCGTCACATCTCAGGAAAAGGGGCCCTACTGGACGCCCGCGCCATGCGGTGCCAGATCGGGTGATCCCTGGATAGAATTTCGAACTGAAAATCCCCCTTGCTTTTGGAAGCGGGCTCACGCACGATACACGTGTTACGTGGCACCGACCAGTGCGGCTGGGATTGGGATAGAAAGCAAGACCACTTCCTGCCCCCTAGCAAGGACGCTCGGGAAGTTCGGAAAGAGAACTCCAACCCCTTGCTTTCAACTGAGATGCCCGTTGCGGAGAGTCGGCTGTCTTTCCAAGCCGGGTCTCACCGTCTTACTTTCGGGCTCCCAATTGGTGCGGCTGGCTGGAGATTTTAAGGAAAAGAGATAGAGCTCAGAACCCCCCTTTCGGGTTGAGCAGCGGTCCACGGTCTCTCTCACTAACCGGACCAAGAGAAAGGCAAGAAGGAGCGATAGAGAGGAGGGCAGAGAATTCAGTTGCCAGGAGATTCCACCCCCTTCCCACCAGTGCACTGGATTTTCCTTTTTCCTTATACTCACGCGTCTTCTATGATGATCCCGGGATCGATGAATAAGCCGGCTGGATCCCTCTTTTGCTCCCCGGCTGAACTCCTAGGGCTTTCGATTACCGCCCAGAAGATGGCTGGGGGTCCAAAAGGATCTTCCCAGGCAAAATGGCCCGGAGCCGGCTGAAGATTTCGGGGCCCCCAGTCAGCAGCTCGGGAGAACCGCAAGCCCCACGTTGCGGCGCCAACTGTTATGGAAAAATCTGGGTGCGGGGTTACTCTGCCACCCAGCTCATCGGACTAAGTCCGTGGGTCCCTGCGGAAGAAAATGAGCTCAGCCGGACGCAGGAGCAAACTGCAGAAGATCCAAGTTTATTGCGCAACAGGTTCAAGGCGAGATTGAACAGAGAGGAAGGGGTGACATGAACTTTTGAAATTTCCCTCCATGTCCCAGAATACAGTGCAAAATACATCCCAGTTACATCATGAATACATTAAGGAAAGGTTGGGTTACACAGATTACATCATGAATACATTAAGGAGAGGTTGGGTTACACTGGATTAACATATGGAGGAGGGAGGGGGAATATGCAGAGCTGGAGATATGCGCAGATAAGCACATCCTGAGAAGACAATGGTCCATGTACGCATAGTCTGTCACCTGGCATTGCCCGAGGAAAGGTTTGGCAGAGTGATTTTGACAGGATTACTTGAGAGATTATGGAGGACAGGGGAGGGGTGATGGAGTCCTAGAGAAATTGAGCAAATATATTGTAGTGAAGAAGACATGCCCCCCCCCCCTTCCGTAACAACAATAAAAAGCAGAATAAAGGATCACCGATCAGAGCATGCTGCTGCCTTTAGATGGAAACTGCTGATGGCAAAAATATGGTTCACTTGCTAAAGTATATTGAGATGGGACAGGAGGAAATGAGAAACGTGTCACCTGTCTTTTCCATGAACCACTTGGCGTTTCACAAATCTCTCTCCATGTCTTATTTACTACGTTGCTCTTTCTTGCTTTTGTTTTCCCCGATGGGGAGACATTTCTAGGTTTGCTTTAAGAATGTCAAAATAATTCAGTTGAAACCGAGAACAACAGGGTGGCAAGCAAGAGTGTCTTGATGAATTGATTATTGGGGTAACTGATAAAAGTTCTTAGATTTCCCCAGTGGAGCAGTAAGATTAGAAAATCTATCTGGAGATTGGAAGGGAAAATAATCATTTTCAACTCCCACCTGCCTGCTCCCCCATTTGCTCACCTTTGGCATTAGCTAGCAAATTTACTGAGTGGACAGTCCCAGGGAAGAGAGAGAGAGAGAGGTCTGTCATAGTCAGAAAATTTAACAAAAGAAAATAAAAGGTTTTCTTACAGGGTCACCTAGAGTTCCCTATGTCAATCAAGAGTAATTCCACAACAGACACCAGGGGAGCTAGTCTTAAACTTGCAGAAATGAGGCCTTTCTTTTCCAGTCCTATAGAGTTCGTCTCAACTCTACCAAAGTCAATAATAAGCTTCTCATTAATTTTAAACAGATCAAGGTTGTACTCTGACATTCTTAGAACCTGAAGGCACAAGCGTGTTGATTCCCAATAAGCAAGTGCCCTCGGTCAACAAAATACTCACTTCTCTCTAGTAAGATAACAGTATCCGTGTAACATTGTTTGAAGGGACTTACTTGCCCAGGAATATAGGCCTGCACCCTTTGAATTTGCCACTTAGTTTCAGACTGTATATGGATAACCTGTTTCCTATGCAGTGCTTTCGACTCAGGCATTTTGATGAATTGCACCAGGTTTCCCCAACCTGTTGCTCTCAATATATTTTGGGCTACAATTCCCATAATCCCTAACCATTGGGCCATGCTGGCTGAGGCTGATGTTAGTTGATCCAAAATATATGGAGGGCAACAGATTAAGTAAAGCTGAACTACACACAATAGGGTGCATATCTTTGTGGAATCCATGTGCTTATAACTCTATGCGCATATGATTCTCTACATAGGTGCATTCCCTGCTGCCATACAACTGAACCACCCCAGCCCCAACGTGCATTTGCCGTATTTTTTGCTCTGTAAGACTCACTTTTTCCCTCCTAAAAAGTAAGGGAAAATGTGTGTGCGTCTTATGGAGGGAATGCAGGCTGCGCAGCTATCCCAGAAGCCAGAACAGGGAGAGGGAGTGCTGTGCAGCGCTCCCTCTCACTGTTCTAGCTTCTGGCTTAGCTGGGCGCAACCTCTTCAGGGCAGCGGGGAGCCTTCATCCCGCTGCCCTGAAGAGGCTGTGCAGCTCTTGGGGGCTTTTCCGGGAGGTGGGGGAAGGGACAGGGTGCGCAGCTCTGTCCCTTTCCCCACCTCCCCGAAAAGCCCCCAAGAGCCACGCTCCCTTTAAAGAGCAGCGCAGAGCATGTGTGCGGCTCTTGGGGGCTTTTCCCTGAGGAGGAAGAAGGGCAACCCATCAGTGACGGGCTGCCCTTCTCCCTCCTCAGGGAAAAGCCTGCAAGCGCCACACACATGCTCCACATGGCTTGTGAAAGGGAGCGCTGAGCAGAGCCTGGGATGCATACAGGCTCTGCTCAGCGCTCCATTTAAAAAATACAGTGGTGCCTCGCAAGACGAAAAGAATCCGTTCTGTGATTCTCTTCGTCTAGCGGTTTTTTCGTCTTGCGAAGCAACCCTATTAGCGGCTTAGCGGATTATCGCTATTAGCGGTTTAGCGGCTATTAAAGGCTTAGCGGCTTATCTGCTGATCGGATCAGCTGATAAGCGGCTTAGCGGCTTAGAAAAGGGGGGGAAACCAGCAGGAACTCGCAAGACATTGTCGTCTTGCGAAGCAAGCCCATAGGAAATTCGTTTTGCGAAGCACCTCCAAAACGGAAAACTCTTTCGTCTAGCGAGTTTTCCGCCTTGCGAGGCATTCGTCTTGCGGGGCACCACTGTATTTTTTCCTTGCATTCTCCCTCTAAAAACTAGGTGCGTCTTATGGTCAGGTGCATCTTATGGGGGTGAAAACTACGGTATTTCCTTTAGACATATCATGAGAATGTGCCTTCTGTCAAGGCTCCTGTTGTTATTTTTTTATGTATTTGAAATACTTGTGTCCCACTTTCCCACCACTTCACTCTTCAGGAGATGGGGGAGGAATTTGACTGGGTTCTCATTTGTATTGGCAAATCTTGGAAGACCAAGATTTTTGAAGGGGTTTAGGAGGTACACAACCATGCTTCAAGTTCCTGTGGGTCGTGTAGCCTTTAAGTAGTCAATTCTGTTTCTGTTTTTCTAGGCAATATCATTCTCTCGCAGTTAATTAAACACTGAGATGTGTGGAATTTTAATCTCCAGATAAGCCTTAACAGAGTCCCACAATGGCACATTGGATAGGACACACCTGCTAGTCTTAATATAAATGTTGTCAAGGCCACTGGTGTGGTACATGTAACTCTATAAATCCCAAGAACACCTCTGTCAGTCAGAACTTTAATGCAGCTGGCATGGAGCTGCACACTCTACAGAGTCATATCCATGTCCATTCAGAGTAGTTCCCAGCAGCCAAAGGAAGAGATATAAGTCCTCTGCCTTTGCTCTCCTTTGCTTTGACAGTTATTAACACAGCCTATTAATAAAACCTGTTTAGTAAAGAACAGACCCATTGTGCTTTGTTGCCTTGTTTGAATGCAAAAAGAACTTCTGTCCCTTTTGGAAGAAGAGCATTGCAATAGGAACCCACCCAATTCACACTTCCTGAAAGAATACACGAACCAAAACTTAGCTAGCCTTCAAAACTGGACTGCAGTTCTCCAGTCTAGTGTGAATAAAGAGGTCTATACTTGGGCAAAAATGCATACATTAATGAAAATTGTACACACACAAAAGCATTGCATATGGGGGAATTGCTTGCTATAATATGCGTATTAGGCAAAATCCCATGCAAAAGCGTGGATATCAGGAGAAACGCATGCTTAAAGGCTAACAAATTCTCACAGGGACTTTTTTTTAAAAAAAAGCAAACTGATGTGAAAACGTATAGAACTAAACTTGGAAAAATAAGAAACTAAGAGAAGGGGAAACTCACAGAATTATCTGTCCCTTGGCTTACAACCTAATTCTAAAACAGAATAGTTACCAGCAACAAAATTAATTTAACCATCAACCTTAAAAAAAAATCCCACCCAAATAAATATGCAGTCAGCAGATATGAGTTCATTCCTTGCCAATCCTTTAAATACCCTTGTGTCTGTTTCCTCCTTAGAGGCTGTATGGTAGTGGCTGGTTTCCATGGGGATTGGTAGGGTGGAAAATGAGGAGTCCAACAGTAGGTGGCGCTAGAGCCAATGATAGGCAGAGCCAACTAATTTTAGTTTTGTCCCCATCCTCCTCCCTGCTAAGGACTACAAGGGAAACACTGAAACTAAGGAGGAGGAAGTTGACAGTCAATGCCACCTCCTGGACCGGATGGAGTGAAGAAGTGAAGAAGGTAGGGGTTGGTTGAGTGCAGATGGAGGTTGATGGGGCAGTGCCCCATTTGTCAAAACAGACTAGGAGTAGCACATGTGCATGTGCTTCCATGATTTTTAGAGCTCCTCCAGGCAACCAGTTTATCACTGAGCACACTTCCTGATTTGCTTGCACAAGGCTTAAGGGGAGGTTAGATTACGTACATCCAACCTTTGCTGAGCATTAGTTCTGATCTGTTTACAGAATATGTACACATCTTGCTGTGAAACTTGCATTCACCCCACTCTTTTCAAGGCATTTCCCCGTTATGGACGCATACACTCATTATATACATAAACACCTGCACCCATCTTTTTTTAGCACTTTCCAATTTTTAAAGAATATTATTATTGATGTCATTTCTGTAGTTGTTTAGAATTATTATAGAGTTATATATACAGATGCAAACACCCACCTACCCATAGATATTTAAACCCCAAACAATTTAGATAAAAAATATAATTTATGGCAGCAAACTGTCTATCCTTCTTTCTATGATAATGTGTGGGTGGGAAGAAGAAGAAGAAGAAGAGTTTGGATTTGATATCCCGCCTTTCACTCCCTTTTAAGGAGTCTCAAAGCGGCTAACATTCTCCTTTCCCTTCCTCCCCCACAACAAACACTCTGTGAGGTGAGTGGGGCTGAGAGACTTCAGAGAAGTGTGACTGGCCCAAGGTCACCCAGCAGCTGCATGTGGAGGAGCGGAGACGCGAACCCGGTTCCCCAGATTACGAGACTACCGCTCTTAACCACTACACCACACTGGCTCTCTCCCACACTGGGAGAGAGAGAGAGAGAGAGAGAGAGAGAGTTGGGATCCATTTCTTTATTTCATCTCTAGCAACCTTATAAGGAAGCAGCATCTCAGTTAACTTTCTATATTCTAATTGTTTCCCCAATTTCCCCAATTAATTTCAGCTTCGTTTGTCTTCTGTTCTTTCCCCATGTTTTAGCATACAGTATCTTTGCAATTTGTCACTATGTGCTAGATCTGTGTTTGGCATTTCCTTTGTACTCTTGTTCCTTTGTGTATAATTTAAAAAGCACAGCAGTGGTTCTGCATTTATTCCCCATCACTTTCCTAACTGCAAAATGTCATTTAAACAAACAAACAAACAAACAACCCCAACTGGATTTGTTGCCCTAGGGTAACAGAATACTTTAATCTACTTTAATTGCACAAAGCTAAACTTCCAGTGTGCACTTGAACTTCTTCTACAAGATAGTGACAGTCTAGAAGCACCTTACATTTCACTCCCTGTATCCATATAGGAAACTGGGGGCTTCTACCCCAACTCACTCCATTCATCAACACCCCACCCCATACACCAACTGCTTTGCCAAATGCTCCCCCCTTTAGATTTCACCTATCACCTCCCAACTCACCCTAACCTCCTCCCAGCTTGCCACAATCCCCACCCCCTTTTAAATGAGGGGGTGGCACTTAAGAGAGCAGTTTTCTGAAGCACCACATTCCCACAGCTGCAGTTAACTGGGGTGGGGTGCTTCACAGAGAAGACAGGTGCTTCAAAGAGCAGTTTTTCAAACCACTCTGTGAAGCACTTCCCACCTCCATTAAACCTCACTGCAGCCACATTTAACAGAGTGGGGAGATGCAGCCACACAAACTGTGGCGTGACAACAACCTTATATTTTTATGTATACAGGCAGAAAAAGTTCGTGCGTAATCAGTCCAAATTTCGACAGCGATCAAGGATCAATTCAAAGGCTTGTTTCAGGGTTCACTTGAACCCATCCATATTCAGCTCACAAAATCAACCTTAGCTGACCTCCTTTGCCTAGGAAAGAGTGATATATCTGCCTTGTTTGCCTTCTAGCTTGCATGACTCAGACATTCAGAGCAGGAGGATTTGTTAACAACTGTCAATCTTCGAGAAAGGCCACTGGCATTCATTGATAGTGGCAAGCCTGATCTTGAGCTGTACTGAGCCTGTTCCTTAAGAGAATGTTCTTCAAAAGATACCAGGAGATTGAAAGGACAGTCATTCTTCCACAGGAAGAAAGATACCCACCTTTGTGCTTTCTAGCATTGCTAATGTCAAGAAACAGAAAGCATGCAGGTATACTCAGAAGTTTCACAGTACTAGGCAGAACTCTTTTGGCCTCTGATATCATCTGACCATTCATTTTTCTGGTGGCTGCAATACTGACATTTTCAGGGATGATGCCTGAATCCACTGAGATCCAGCTAGCACCTTCTTCCTCTTGTACCAAGGTGATATCAGGCCTCATCAGAAACCCTCCTGCTTTTTGATGCAATGTGCAGTGTTGCTGTTCCAGTTCTCTCTGCTGTCTCAACTTCTGCACATTGGGTAGAAAATCTGAAGTTGGACCCTACATGTGCTCATCTGAATATGCATTGGCTTCTTCTCATCATTAAAAGAGGCTTTAGAAACTGGCTTCAAAAGTGGATTGGACAAATTCATGGAGGATAAGGCTTTCAGTGGCTACTAGCCAAATATGACAATGCTCTTGGTGACAGTGATGCTTCCGAACACAAGTTGCTGGAAATGACAGGAGGGCAGAGCGGTCTCATGCTTTGCTCCTGCTTGAAGGTGTCTCAAAGGGGTCTTGTTGGCCACTGTGGAAACAGGATGCTGAGTTTGATGGGCCATTGGCCTGATCCAGTAGGCTCTTTCTATGTTATTATCATCAGAAGGCCCATATAGATAAAGCTATGGTTTTCCCAGTAGTGATGTGTGGGAGTGAGAGCTGGACCATAAAGAAGGCTGATCACCGAAGAATTGATGCTTTTGAATTATGGTGCTGGAGGAGACTCTTGAGAGTCCTATGGGCTGCAAGAAGATCAAACCTATCCATCCTTAAGGAAATCAGCCCTGAGTGCTCACTGGAAGGACAGATCCTGAAGCTGAGGCTCCAATACTTTGGCCAACTCATGAGAAGAGAAGACTCCCTGGAAAAGACCCTGGAGAAGGGGACGACAGAGGATGAGGTGGTTGGACAGTGTTCTCGAAGCTACCAGCATGAGTTTGACCAAACTGCGGGAGGCAGTGAAAGACAGGAGTGCCTGGCATGCTCTGGTCCATGGGGTCACGAAGAGTTGGACACGACTAAATGACTAAACAACAACAAACAACAAATCTTCAGAAGCCCTGCACTATCAGGGCTCCCAATCACACATGGGAGCTCCAAACTTTCCTTCCTAACGGGTGGTATTCATCAGGACCACTGCAAAAGAAGGAAGGGTTCACACACACACACACACACACACACCCTACTAGCCCAGAGATGGAAAGAAGAGACAATCCCAACCAGAGAAGAATGGCAAACCAAATGGATGGACTATGCTGAAATGACAAAACTAACTGGGAAGCTCAGGAACCAAGAAGAGAAGAATTTTTAAAAGAATGGGAAACGTTTACAATGTACAGTGGTATCTCAGGTTACAGATGCTTCAGGTTACAGACTCTGCTAACCCAGAAATAGTACCTCGGGTTAAGAACTTTGCTTAATAAGAACAGAAATCACGCAGCAGTGGCGTGGCAGCAGTGGGAGGCCCCATTAGCTAAAGTGGTACCTCAGGTTAAGAACAGTTTCAGGTTAAGAACGGACCTCCGGAATTAATTAAGTTCTTAACCTGAGGTACCACTGTATAAACAAAATTATTGTAAGTAGGTTAAAACATTAGCAGGATTTCAACACACTTGTAATGTAACAGAATGTATAGGATACCTAGGAAGATAAAAAAATATATGGAGAAGTATTGATATGCAGTTGAAAATAGGATTAATGGGATCCATGGAAGGGATAGGGGGAAGTCAGGAGATTCAGAGTAATCTTAATAATTAGATTTGGAATTGGTTTTGTTGCATGTTTATGTTTTTTGAAAATCAAATAAAAAATTATTTCAACACACACACCTTCCCATGTGTCGTTTTTGCAGCCCTGATTCCCATCATCACTGGTTGGGGAGGGGACACCTGGAGATGTTAAATGCATGTACACATTTAAAATTGCATCTACTTCAATCCAGAAATGGTCCCTCTTTACTAATTTGCGGCTTTGCTTTTGGGGGAACTTAGAGCTTTGAAAATGTGTGTGGTGAAGATTGCCTTACAGGGTAACTACACTTTGTTTTTGATTCATGGCAAATAAGGCTTTTTCTCCCCGCCCCTGCCACACAGCCCCAATTTAATTATAATTCAGGATTCAGAACTGCCTTGTGCAAACCACCTCCTTTTTTATGTATGTATGCCTTTTCCATAATTAATAACAAACTTCCTAGCCCATCGGCTGACAGAAAAGCATACCAGGCCTGTCAGGTTCCGAGTGATAATGCCCTGCTCCACAATGCCATATGAAAAGCTGTCCTTTGGGGTTCAGAAATATACAATGCACATGGCTTCAATGTGTGAAGATAAGATTAAAGTACAAAGGAGGCAATTAAATTCTTAGATCATATTTATAAAGGCATTTCTGATGTTTACTGCGGCGTTATCACTGGCCTCAATATTGAGCAGACTTTTCCTGATTTAAAACAGAAGCAACAAATTAAGGGGGAGGGGGAATTCAAACAGTAATTGTGGGCATTCATTGGGATCAGTAGAGTAGAAGGCAGGGAGGTCAACAGTAGGGGGAGCTATAACCAATGACAGGCAGTACCAGGGCCAATGACAGGCAGAGGCATCTTATTCTGCTCTTGTCCCCATCTCTCTCCCAGCTGAGTTCCTCAATGGCAACACAGAGGCTGAAGAGGAGGAAACTAGCAGCCAGGATAGTTGTAAGAAGGCAGGCAAATGGGGTCCGGGTGAGGTTGGTGGGGCAGTGCCCTATTGGCCACAATGGTACACAGCATAATCCAGATTTGTTTAAGCATCTTGTCCTGGTGTGATAAAAAAGAGCGAAAATCTGCAAAAAGTGTGTTTTGAAAATCAGAGCCAATTAAGAAAACAGATTTGCATATAAACAAATCAAAGTGGACCATTCTCCCTTGAACTTCCTGGTCTCTTAAGAAAACTCTGGCCTTGCTGAGGGATGCACTGTGCACCATTTCTTATTTATTTTCCATGCCGATCACATTAATTTACCCTCCTTGGTCCATTCTTGCTGTAATTAACCAAGAGAGACACCCTTTAATGGGAAACAGAACCTCTCCAAAATTAATCAAGCTAATTAGTGCTAAACAATTGGAAACCATTGCATATTTATGTCAACGCTTGCCCAGAGGACTCCAGAGAATTTAAGTTCCCATTTTGCCCAGGGAACTAGGCAAAGACAACAAGATGAATTCAGATGAAATATACCGTAATGCAGCCTACGCCTTCGTGGAGTGGGGCTGACGGATGCAAAGATACATCAATAATGACCATCACTGTTGTCCATTTCAGAATCTGTATCAATGGGTCGAGAACTTTTTGTGGGCACCAAATGTGGGCCTCTAGACTTCTCTGTCTGACTTTTTCCAGGTCTTTCCAGGCCACACAACCTATCACCAGGCCCCAGCCCTCCCCAGCCCTACATCATAATATCCTTCAGTGCTGGAGCACTGAAGTCTAATCATGCCTCTTGCTTGCTTGGGTAGAAATTACCAAACTCTACAAAGGTAACATTTATTGCTTCACCCACTTTTGTCACTGGCCATTCCCACCACCGGCATGTGGCCCTCAGAAGGTTGCACAGAAGAGAACGTGAAAAAGGCTCTGAACACCCCTAACGAAACATAATCCCTGCCAGTGGGAGTAGATTGCAGTCTCTTGCAGTATCTGAAGAAGTGTGCATGCACATGAAAGCTTATACAGTGGTACCTCGGGTTAAGTACTTAATTCGTTCCGGAGGTCCGTTCTTAACCTGAAACTGTTCTTAACCTGAAGCACCACTTTAGCTAGTGGGGCCTCCTGCTGCTGCCGTGCCGCAGGAGCACGATTTCTGTTCTCATCCTGAAGCAAAGTTCTTAACCCGAGGTAATATTTCTGGGTTAGCGGAGTCTGTAACCTGAAGTGTATGTAACCTGAAGCGTATGTAACCCGAGGTACCACTGTACCTGGAACAAACTTAGTTGGTCTCTAAGGTGCTACTGGACTTGTTTTATTATTATTATTTCGACTGCGTCAGACCAACATGGCTACCTACCTGAATCTTGTCTCTTGAAAGTTGGACATGCCTTAAACATATAGGGCAGATGGGGCCAGAGAGGAGCAAAAAGTGACAGATTTGTCATCATTAATATAAGTAGTTTGTGCATGCAGGATGGGGAGAGCTAGGAATTATATAAGTAAGTTCTGCATGTCTCTGTACACTTCCTGGGGGAGGGGGCAATTCATTTTCTAAAGGCGCAGCGTGGGATTTTGTTCTTGCTTCCCTTCTCTCCTTCCTTGAGAGCCTTAATAAAAATCTTACATTACAATATGGATTTTAAACTGCAAAACACTACGGAGACTTGAAGGTAGGCAGGCGCAGAACAACCCTATATGAAAATGTGACATTTGTTACTATCTGTGTAATGCTTCCTTTCCTTTATGACTCATCTCTTCCGGGTTTGTTGACAAAAGGAGCGTAGAAAATTGTCAGCAGCCGAAAACCACACACTGCAGCTGCAGGAGGAGTCGATGTTGCTAGCCAGCATGAACATTTTTGCCTGTTAAGTTTTTATTCAGAATGCTTGTCAACTTTGGGAGTTGACTGGTGCAATGAGGGTGGGAGAGATTTTAGGTTACAAACCCCAGCTGAGATTTACAACTGTAGCCTTTGGCAGAAGTCCGCTTTTTTTTCACTCAGTGAGGGAAGAATGTGGGGCAGGGGTTGTTACTGGGTTTTCTTCAATTAGCCATAGCACTCGTGATGTTTTAGGCAGCTTGTACTTGGTCACAGCAACAGCAGGCACCGGGGGACCCACAACAATAAGAGTCCACAGGTCTTAGCTTTACACATGCATAGAAATTAAGCCGTGTAACAAGCAGAGGCTACAATTAGGTAACTAGGCAACGACCTTATCAGAAGAGAAAAAGTAACCAGGGCAATGTTGCTGCAGTAAAACTGCTAGCACATCTGCCCACACACCTTGAGCATGACTCAGTGTGCCCAAGCAGGACTTCCTGTGAAGTTGAGCCAGTGGCATATCATGGGTTGCCAGTGGCCAGGGCAAGGCAAAAATTGGATTGTGGACTGTGTGCTGTGCTTGGAAGGTGTTAAGAGGAGCGGCCAGAGGGGTGCCTCTCCACCACCCAAGAAGTGGTCTCCAAGGCAGGGCTGCTCTGTCTAATAGGCCTTATGGCTGTTTTCAGGCACAGTAGTGCATGTGTGTGACCCCCATACATTTTTCCTCAATCAGGGCCTCCCTGCATGTTAACCTGCATCTTTCGTCTTTGCTGTGGCTTTGTTTATATGAGGGTCGCACAGAGGGAGGGAAACGGACAGAGTACACATGCACATTCAATTGCCTAACAGTGTCCACACCACCCAGGAGATCACAACCACAGAGATAAGAGAAGAAGAGCTGCTCCATGGTCTGGAGAGGTCACATTCTGGTTCATATGGAGAAGCCATTTTCAGTGGAGCCCAGCAACAGACGAGGAGGAGGAGGAGTAGTAGTTTGAGTTTGGATTTGATATCCCGCTTTTCACTCCCCTTAAGGAGTCTCAAAGCAGCTAACAATCTCCTTTCCCTTCCTCCCCCACAACAAACACTCTGTGAGGCTGAGAGACTTCAGAGAAGTGTGACTGGCCCAAGGTCACCCAGCAGCTGCATGTGGAGGAGCGGGGAAGTGAACCCAGTTCACCAGATTACGAGTCCACCGCTCTTAACCGCTACACCACACAGCTGTACTGAGGCAGCACCAAGGGTGGGAATTTTGCACCCTTAAGAATTTTGCACCTGGGACAACCACCCCTGTGCCTTCCCCCACGCTATGCCATTTGGTTGAGCTTCTTCTTCAGTCCTGCCTCCCAACTTGTTCAAAAACTTTGTCCTTGCCCCCTAACTCTTTGCTGGCTTCTCGATCTTGCCTCCTGGTTTTACCTTTGCCTTTTGTCAATTTTTAGCTTATCATTTATTTCAATGAGCATTTTAATATTTTAAATAGCTGTATTTAACTGTTTTCACTGATGATGTTAGAGTTTTATTCCTTTTGTAAACCACTTTGAGTGTGTGTGTGTGTGTGTGTGTGTGTGTGTGTGTGTGATCAAGTGGTATATAAATTTTATGAAATGAAATGAAATAAATAAAATCCAAAATGTGCCCCCAAAGATGGGTGACTCCTGAGCTAAGCCCTGACTTCTGTTCTGGAAATTATGGATGGGTTAGAAAGAGCTTTTCGTTCATTGTCATGTATAGAGCTGAACTGCATGTTCCATGCATTGCCCCAGAAAGATAATCTGAAAGGAATTAATCGTATCATAGAACAATAGAATGAACTTAACCTCCACCTGCTTGCTAGAATTAAAATGATGGCACTGGAGGAAACGGTCGCTGATTATGGCTCCGTCTATTCACACAAGCTTGTTACATGGATTATGTAAGTCAAGATGGGGGGTTTCTTGATCGATCCCAGTAAAAGCT
The DNA here is from genome assembly GCF_965112155.1 of Podarcis liolepis. NCBI lineage: Eukaryota > Metazoa > Chordata > Lepidosauria > Squamata > Lacertidae > Podarcis > Podarcis liolepis. The sequence continues at coordinate 42,382,101 of NC_139569.1, forward strand.
CATTTCACAGTGAGAATCCATTCCCTTTGGGCTCATAAAGCTCCACTCATAAAACTCAGAGTGCTTTCTTTGCTTTTCCTGACTCTGTAATATGAATGTTAAAAAGCTATGTTGGCTAGAATGCGCTTCTCATTTCAAAATGGCTCCCCCTTCCCCTTTCCACACTACATTAACAGCATTTATGAAAACAGTGGGAGAGGCACTTCAGGGTGCTTTCAGTGCTATGTGTGAAAATGCACAAAACCTTCGCCATCCATAATCCTTTTCATCTCATTCGCTTTCTTGACAGCTCAATCTGGGCAGCAGGGGTTGAAAGAGTCCACTCGGTGGAGCCAGGGCTCCACTGAGATATGAACTCAAGGCAGTGTTGGCATGACAGTTCAGGGGGAGAGGCTTCCCCTCATTGGTAGACCACCTTTCTCCCTCCGAAGAAGGAGGAGGAGGAGGAGGAGGAGAAGGATCAATGCAGGCGACTACCAGACAGGATGAATCTCCTGCCATAGTCCAGGATATCTAGCAACTTGGGAAGCTTGCACCCTATTGTTCAAGAGATGAGAGGGCGAAACTGTCAATTTTCTCTCTCTTCCCTCTCATCTCCACATTTCCCCATTGCTTAGCTCCCCACACCACACACACATTAAAGTTCTCCTGCAATTTCATCAGCGGATCCATCCTAATACAGTGGAACCTTGGTTCTCAAAAGGCTTAGCTGTTGAACAAATCGGCTCCCAAACGCCGCAAACCCAGAAGTAAGTGTTCCAGTTTGCAAACGTTTTTTCAGAAGCCAAACGTCTGATGCAGCTTCCGCTTGGGTGCAGGAAGCTCCTGCAGCCAATCAGAAGCCACACCTTGGTTTTTGAACGGTTTCAGGAGCCAAACGGACTCCCAGAATGGATTAAGTTCAAGAACCAAGGTACCACTGCACACAGAAGTTTGTAGGAAATTTTGCATAATATACAGATTTTTGCAAAGTGATTTTCCCCCAGCAGAATGCATTTCAATGTTATTTTCACAAATATATAGTTTATCCTATTATATCCATTTTTGTACTTGGCTGGAGAATTGCACTGTGAAATTTGGAGAATTTGCAGGGGTGGCTGTGTCCTAGTTCACGTATTGTTTCAGAAAGCTTAGGGCCCTTGTATTTACAGGACTGCCTCTCCTGGTATGCCCTGCAGAGGACCTTAGGGTCAATGAATAATCACAGTTTAGAGGTCCCAGGCCCTAAGGAAGTCAGATTATCCTCCACCAGGGTCATGGCCTTCTCAGTGATGGCTCTGACTCCTGCTCATGCTCATGCTGTCCCATGAGACTAGGGCCCTTCAGGATTTAACTTCCTTCCACAGGGCCTGTAAGACAGAGCTATTCCACCTGGCTTTCAGTTTGAACTTAGCCTGATCTTTTATTCCCCTTCCTTCCTTCCCTCCCCCTCCTCTTTTTATGAAGATTACCCACTCTGGGATCCCACAGCTAATTCCCCCCTGGTCTCCTCACTGGCCCAAATAGGACTAATTTAGCCAGCTAGCCCTGGTGATCATCTAAGGTTTATTGGATGGATTTTCCCTCTGAATTGATTTTTGAATTCTGAATTTATTGTTATTTACGTTTTATACTGTATTTTATGCTGTTTTTTGTTGCATGAATTAAGTGTTTTAAATTTGTTGTTAGCTGCCCTGAGCCCAGTTTTCTGGACTGGGAAGGGTGTCGTATAAATAAAAAATTATTATTATTTATTATAATTTGGTATGTCCACCTTTAAATGCAAATGGAATTGAATTCTCTTTACCCTCTCATGCCTCCCTGGAACCCCATTCTTCGGCCCAACACCAGGAACAGCACTTCATACTACAGGTCCCATATCCCAGCAATTCACCAATAAAAACAGATGAAACTCCTGCAAATCTGTGATGCTTACTCTTCCACCGAGCATCGCCACTGGTGCCTCCCATTCTTTACCTCTAGTTGGACACTATATTCCTGTCCTTCGGAATGACGTGCCTTGCACTGGCTTCTGAAGAAAGTTATGATGGTAAGTGGATCATAGCAGTTACCTTAAGAAGGAAAAAAATAACTGGAGAATGTTCAATATAATTTGCAATTTTACAATGGATCTGATTGTGCTTCCTGAATAGCTGCAGGATGGCACGTGGCATAAGAAAAGCACTGAATGAAACAGCTGCACCAGCAGCCACTCCCAGAGGCATTACTAGTTAATTAAAATGGCGGTGAATACTCAAGACACATGGCCAAGCGACAGATCTAAATCAAATGGATGCTGGCATCAGTCCCAGTGGGAACTGACGTTTGCTCCACTATTTTGGGTGGCGACAACTGGTTTGATCGAGGAGAAGGAGCAGAAACCTACTGTAATAGGTATGAGTTACTCGAGCGTAAGCTGGTGCCTTTCTCGGTTAATTTGCCTTGTTAAACCTTTCTGACTGCACAGCCCCTTCTCATCGTGGCTGCCTCAGTCACTGGCAGAATCCGTCAGTGGGCGTTTCTTGAACCTCTTCCAACATAAAAGTTGTTTGACACCCAGTCTCCTCCTCCTCTCACTGCGCGGGAGTCTTCTGCGCAGGGAAGGTGTGGGTAGCGGAGGACCTGGGCTCTCCTCACTGATGTCCAGTGAAGAGTCCTGGAGCCCTCTCTCCAATTCCCCCGTCTGCCCCCCTTTATCCCTGGTGTTGTGCTGATTGGCTTCCCCCTCTACTGAGCTGTTTCTCCCCCTGCTGCTGGGTCCTTCGCCAGCATCATCTGGGAGCCTCCCCTTCGCCTCTCGCTCCGATGTCAGTTCCCTGACACCTACAGCCAAGAAGGGGAAGCTGTGGCCCTTTAGATGCTGTTGGGCTCCATCTCCCATCACATGCCCCGCAAGTATTCTGGAAAATATAGGACATCCTGCTTTCTCACATGAGAGCACGGCAGCCATTCTGGGTGCTGTGATCTCACATGATTTCATGCCAAGTTCTCACCCAGATAAAAGCACATCCCCCCTCTGCAAAAAAGAGCTTTTTTCAGGGCTGCAATCTCTCATGGTGCCCCAAAGCATGCATTTTTGGGCACTGTGTGAACACAGCTCTGAAAAAACACATCTTTGGGGCTCTGTGATCTCGCACAGGAGCATGGACAGAAAGACGGGCATCCTAGTTTTGGGATGCAAGATGTTGGAGGTTGTGCCATCAGCACCAGCCAACATGGACAATGATCAAGGATGAGAAGAGTCACAGAGGCATCTGCAGGGTGACAGGTTCCCCATCCCTGAGCTACAGCATCCCTGATTGCTAGCCATCCATCCTCTGCTTGGATGCCTCTGAGCCAGTGTGGTGTAGTGGTTAAGAGCGATAGACTCGTAATCTGGTGAACCGGGTTCGCATCTCCGCTCCTCCACATGCAGCTGCTGGGTGACCTTGGGCTAGTCACACTTCTCTGAAGTCTCTCAGCCTCACGCACCTCACAGGGTGTTTGTTGTGGGGGAGGAAGGGAAAGGAGAGTGTTAGCCGCTTTGAGACTCCTTCGGGTAGTGATAAAGCGGGATATCAAATCCAAACCGCAGCAGAGCCCGCCATGTCCTACACAGTTGAGCACTCCCACATCCAACCCCAGCAGTCCCCACAAGTCTCTTAGCTCATGCTATCAAGCAGGCAAGCGCTGCAAGTTCTGTGCATTAACAATCATAAAAACCATTTCGGGATGAGAGAGGAAAAACCCAACATGAAAAAGTGCCCGACAGTCTATTATAGGTACTCAGTTTTAATAAAGATTATTTGTCCCAGCTCTGCATCCAACGTACATCTGACAGGCCATCTGCTCATCCAATGCTCTTGAAAGTTTGATTTGAAAGCATCATTCCAGCACTGATTTAGAAACATGCCCTCCAGAGGAACTGAATGCATATTGTATGATATATGGCAACAATTATGTTCTGTATAATTGTGTGCCGTACTGTACCCAACAGGCTGTTAACCTGTTAATTTCTCCCTCTCACACTTCCATGCACAGCAGGTAAATAAATGCTGTCGACCATTATCTTGGGGAAAGTTGCAAATCAATAGGACCCTTTTACTTTATGCTTATGGGATCTTGGCGTTTTCATATGCTGGATAATTGGATCATTAGCATTTGTGATAAAACTGCACTTGGAACCTGTGATCTTGTACCATATGCACTCTTAGCTGGCAAGTTTTGCTAGATTGTCAATAGTAAAAAAGTCATAATCTACTGGCCAACCAGACTTTTGGGTGGAGAGGATAGATCAGCTATTAGGTGAAAGTTAATGCAAGTGGAACTTATTTGTTCAATAGACTGATGCACTTGCAGGGGCAATCTGGCATTATTTATAAAGGATTACTTCTGTTTTGTTGGTGCAGAATTTGGTACAAAATATGTATTTTAAAGCTCTTCCCAGGATAGACTCTTTATTGTATTGGTGTCAGGGACCGTGCTGAGGAGGGCTGCACCGAGGAGGAATGGTGGGGGCCACCCCTCCCCCTGCTCCTGAATCTTCCCAGGAGCAGGAGGACACTATAGATTTGGAACAGTGGTTTGCAGAGGGGCCTAGTTCAGAAGGCAGAAGCTGGGAAATACTGGATGGGGAACAGCTGGGAGAAGAAACACTGAAAGAGAGAGGGTTAACAGATTTGCAGTCATTGGACAGCATTCCTCCAATCTCCCTAGAGTCACGAAGAGCTCAGAAAGTCTCAGAACAGAAAGTGCTGTTGAATATTGCAGAGCATACACAGACTGTCCAGAAGCAGTCGGTTGCAAGCTGGCAGGATGAAGCAGGAACAAGATGCTGCTACAGTGGTACCTTGGGTTAAGTACTTAATTCGTTCCAGAGGTCTGTTCTTAACCTGAAACTGTTCTTAACCTGAAGCACCACTTTAGCTAATGGGGCCTTCTGCTGCTGTCGCAATACCGCTGCACGATTTCTGTTCTCATCCTGAAGCAAAGTTCTTAACCCAAAGTACTATTTCTGGGTTAGCGGAGTCTGTAACCTGAAGAGTCCGTAACGTGAAGCATATGTAACCCGAGGTACCACTGTACAGGATACAGACTCGGATCGTAACTCTTTGAACAAAATCCAAAGAACTCTCAAACAACCACTGGCCAACCAACCAACACACAAGCAGGAAAGTCATGAGTCATCATGCCTATATGGGTGACCTCATCCAATAGCAGAGTTGTATCCAAGGTCCCATATCTCTAGGCAGAATAACTCCCTCTGCTCAGTCTTCCTGGCCTTCGGCCAACTCCTTAATTGCTTCTGTGGGAAGCTGCATATAGGCAAAGTCCCAATAAGCGCAGAGGGTACAAACTAAGATTTCAAGACATAGGAGTGATGTAGATTAATAGGGATGGAGGGGGTGTAATCCTTAATTGGGAGCATCGCCATTTCTAGGAGAAGTGTTCTTTGTTCTCTCGCTGGGATTTTTAAAGTTTCTAACTGGTAAAATGTTCATTTCTTTGATCTTCTTATCTACTGCCATGGAGGGAGGAAGCCAATTCCCCGAAGCCTGACAATTGGTTGCACAATAATATAATCATTTAAAGGTAACCTGCAGCCGCAATCCTAACTCACCTTCCATGCTGAGGGGAAGCAGGAGCAGGACGTCTCAGATGGTGCCCCCTGCCAGCGGTGCACCTCCTATGAGGTCTGCTCCACTGTCGGCTGCTCATGCCCCCTTTCCTGCCCCTGCCTCTGCCGTGGTTTCTCCTGCCCCTGGGCAGATGGCCATTACTACATGGCTGTGGGCTCCACTGTGGGGCACACTCACAGGCATGCCATGTCTGGTGGGTTTGGAGGTGGAAGCTCTGAAGCCACAAGGTCTGGCATCACTTACCAGTACCCTCAGTCAACCCAGCCTGCAATGCAACAGTTCATATCTTTCCAGCACAAGATGAAGAATTTCTGAAGTAAACCCAGAACCAGGCGGAGTAGAAGCTGTGTGAGGGGTTCTGTACTGAAGCAATGCCAGTTTGCAAATGGTTTGACCTAACAAGAGCTCTGCAAGATGAACTCACTTTCCTAGGAATTCGTTAATGAGGCTTACTTCTGTGTATGGGAGTGGGTGGCACTGTGGTCTAAACCACTGAGCCTCTTCGGCTTGCTGATTGGAAGGTCGGCAGTTCAAATCCATGTGGTGGAGTGAGCTCCCATTTCTCTGTCCCAGCTTCTGCCAACCTAGCAATTCGAAAGCACACCAGTGCAAGTAGATAAATAGGCATACCGCTGCGGTGGGAAGGTAAACGGCATTTCTGTGGGCTCTGGCTTCCATCACGGTTAGGGTTTCGAAGCGGTTTAGTCCTGCTGGCCACATGACCCGGAGAGCTGTCTGTGGACAAACGCCGGCTCCCTTGCCTGAAAGTGAGATGAGCACTGCAACCTCATAGTTGTCTTTGACTGGACTTCACTGTCCAGGGGTCCTTTATCTTTAATACTTCTGAGTAAGTTTGGTTAGGATTGCAAAGGAAGTGAGGAATAGGGATGAGGGAGATCTATCAAATTCTCCATTTCCAAAACGATACAAGAACTGGAACTAGGACTGCCATATATCTGAATTTTCCTGGAGATTACTGGAATTTAAAAGGCGGAAGTGACATCCGGGAGGAATTTCTGAAATGTGGTGCTTTGTCCTGATATTTATTCATTTAAAAAACTCAACAACTTTCGGGGTGTCCTGGTTTTTTTAAATATGGCAACCCAAGCTGAAACACAGCCAATCCTTTGAATTTCCCACTTATCTGAATCTTGGGGTGCAGTTCTCCAACCAGACAATGTTCACATACACGTGCATATTAGGTAATAAGAGTGCATAAAAATGAAGGCATTAGTGGAAATAAACAACAAAAATGCATCACATTAGAACAGCCATTCTCAACCTTGGGTCCCCAGATGGACTATAACTCCCACCATCTCTAGCTAGCAGAACCAGTGGTCAGGGATAATGGGAGTTCTGATCCAAAAACATCTGGGGACCCAAGGTTCAGAAAAGCTGCATTAGGAGAAATTGCTTTCAGAAATGCGCACATTCGTCAAAACAAAAAGAAATGTGTTTATTGGAAGAAAATCACACTGAAATGCAGGATTTTTTTTCATGATGTGAACTGCTCCAGTAATGTGAAGAACTGGATTTAAGATTGGAATGGGAAGCTTGGGTCATCAAAATTGGTCTTCCATCCCTAGTGAGGACATGGTGGTTTGTGGAATTGTTAACCTTAGGGTGGGGAGGGACTGCTTGCTGTTGTTGTTTAGTCATTTAGTTGTGTCCAACTCTTCGTGACCCCATGGACCAGAGCACACCAGGCACTCCTGTCTTCCACTGCCTCCCGCAGTTTAGTCAAACTCATGCTGGTGGCTTCGAGAACAGTGTCCAACCATCTCATCCTCTGTCGTCCCCTTCTCCTTGTGCCCTCAATCTTCTGAGTCTTTTCCAGGGAATCTTCTCTTCTTATGAGGTGGCCAAAGTATTGGAGCCTCAGCTTCAGGATCTGTCCTTCCAATGAGCACCCAGGGCTGATTTCCTTCAGAATGGAGAGGTTGGATCTTCTTGCAGCCCATGGGACTCTCAAGAGTCTCCTCCAGCACCACAATTCAAAAGCATCAACTCTTCGGCGATCAGCCTTCTTTATGGTCCAGCTTTCACTTCCATACATCACTATGCCTTATTTTATCATGCTGCAATTCAGTCACTCAGTTAAATTGACTGGCAGTAGGTTCAGAAGCATGTTCTGATTGTGGTTGAGCAAGACCAAAGCTCAGTGGCAGAGTTAATGCATAGCATGCAGAAGATTCACCTCCCCTGTTCAGTCCCTGTCATCTCTAGTCAAAAGGAAGTCATTCAGAAACACCTCGTGCCACTGAGTAATGATCCTTCCTCAAGAGTCTGATTATAAAGCTAGGAGCTGGGAAGGAAGAAGAAATAGGATGGACAATTATGGCACAAATACTGTAGAGACGGTCCTCCATTGCACCAGAGGCTCTGATGGTATTTCTGTCCTTAGCAACACCGAGTCCTCCTTTTCCTTTCAAGGAACATAGAAAGCTGCCTTATAGAGGTCAGACAATTGAGCCATCTACCCTGATTAGCAGCAGCTCTCCAGAATTTCAGACAGGATTCTTTTCCCAGGCTTACCTGGTGATGCCGGGGATTGAACTCGCGATCTCCCGCATACAGGGCTGATGCTATACAACTGAGCTACAGCCCTTCCCCTGCTGCCACCGACCATAAACATGAACCACAAACAGCAGCACAGCAAAAAAAAAAAAAAAAGCGAATTCTTGGCTCTTGGTTTACTTAGGAATTTATGCCTCTCCCTTTAACTGGTGCCCAGGGTTGCTTACAGAAAGTTAAAATTGCAATAAAACAAGATAAGGAAAACGGCAAAACACCACAGTATAAAAAAGCATCATGAAAGCAGTCGGCAGAAATAAAATGCACACGTAAAATGCAGAAAGCAGCGTGAGAGCATTTTTTAAAAAATCAAAAAGGGGGGAAATAAATAAGGTATTTTACTGACACCCAAATAGCATCATGCTAGGTGCCAGGCTAGCCTCTCTTGGGAAATCATTCCACAGTCTGGGTGCCACTACCAAGCAGGCCTTTTCTCTCTGTTCTCATCCACTGCATCTCCATCCTGTGATAATAATAATAATAATAATAATAATAATAATAATAATAATAATAATAATTTATTATTTATACCCCGCCCATCTGGCTGGGTTTCCCCAGCCACTCTGGGCAGCTTCCAACAAAACACTAAAATACAATAACCTATTAAACATTAAAAGATGTCTTCTAAAAGTTTGGTAGTTATTTTTCTCTTTGACATCTGGTGGGAGGGCGTTCCACAGGGCGGGCGCCACTACCGAGAAGGCCCTCTGCCTGGTTCCCTGTAACTTCACTTCTTGCAGCGAAGGCCCTCGTTGCTGGACCTCAGTGCCCGGGCGGAACGATGGAGGTGGAGACGCTCCTTCAGGTATACTGGACCAAGGCCTTCCCAAAGTTAAATGATTAGCTAGAACATGTGCAAAGGAGGGCAGCTAAGATAATCAAGGATCTAGAAGCCAAGCCTTATGAGGAACGGTTGAAGGAGCTGGATATGTTGAGCCTGGAAAAGAGACTGAAAGGAGATACGATAGCCATCTTCAAATATCTCAAGGGGTGTCACATGGAGGATGGAACAAGCTTGTTTTCTCCTGCTCTGGAGGGTAGGACTTGAACCAATGGCTTGAAGTTACAAGAAAGGAGATTCCAATCAGGAAGAACCTTCTTCCGCTGTTCATTCGGGAGAACGTGGTCTCTCCTTCCTTGGAGGTTTTCAAGCAGAGGTTGGATGGCCATCTGCCATGGGTGCTTTAGCTGAGATTCCTGCATTGCAGGGGGCTGGACTAGATGGCCTTTGTGATCCCTTCTAACTTTACAATTCTATGATCCCATTCTGAGCCACTGAGCTTCTGTGCTCGCTCGGCCCAGCAAATCAGCCCTGTGCTATCTATCACTTGTGTTATTTCCCTGGATGGTTGTTTCATATTTTATTAGATATGACAGCTCTATTATTAACAAGATGGGGGCGGGGAACACACACATACATATACGCAGCACAGTAGGGTTTTCTTTTTTTAAGCAGTGGTCTTAAGAGGCTGGTATTGAAGGATATAGATGGCTTCATTTACGACATGCAGGAAATGGCTGTATCTGTAAAACATATTTTTTTTCCAGTTGGGCAGTTTATTAAAACTGACACAGTACTACAATTACCAGCAATTATGTTGTCAACTGTGTTGATTCTCTTTAAAGCAAACAAGTTAGTGGAAAGCCCCTCTATCCACTTGGAAAATGAAATGCATTAAGACATGAATCCGTTTTTTTGGAAGGAGGTGTTGCAGTAGAGGAACAAGGAAGCTGTTGTTTTTAATAGTGACCAAACCCAGCAAGAGGGACGCGGGTGGCACTGTGGGTTAAACCACAGAGCCTAGGACTTGCCGATCAGAAGGTCAGTGGTTCGAATCCCCACAACAGGGTGAGCTCCCGTTGCTTGGTCCCTGCTCCTGCCAACCTAGCAGGTCGAAAGCACCTCAGTGCAAGTAGATAAATAGGTACCGCTCCAGCGGGAAGGTAAACGGCATTTCCGTGCGCTGCTCTGGTTCGCCAGAAGTGGCTTAGTCATGCTAGCCACATGACCCGGAAGCTGTACGCCTGCTCCCTCGGCCAATAAAGCGAGATGAGCGCCGCAACCCCAGAGTCGGTCACGACTGGACCTAAAGGTCAGGTGTCCCTTTACCTTTAAACCCAGCAAGGGAGTTGCATTTCAACCAATGAAGGTGAACTTTGAAAGATTCAGGCCAGATAAAAGGAAGTGCTTCACCAAGGAGGGCATAGTTAAACTGCAGAACTCGCTCTCGCAGAAGGCAGTAAGGGCCACCAATCTAGATGGATTTAAAAAAATAATTATTATTAAAGGTTCCTTAGTTTACAAAAATACGTGCATTGTCTCTTTGTTCAAGTTGCATTTTCTACAGATCAGTTTCATTTGTCGTGAGACATTAGCGTTGCATACAGTGTTAGATTAGGAAGAAAAGAGGGGTAAAGAGGGGGAGGGGGAATGGTGAGTGGGGTAGGGTGGGGTGGCAATAATTCTACTTAGTGTATGTGTGGGGTTTTGTGTCAGCATCACTTGTGTGGGTTCTCTTACTATTCGCTTGTTGTATTTCCTTGGTAGTGAAAGAGGTTGGGGGTAGCCTAGAGTGTGGTTGGTTGTAAAGTGGTACCTCTGGTTACAAACTTAATTCATTCTGGAGGTCTGTTCTTAACCTGAAACTGTTCTTAACCTGAGGTACCACTTTAGCTAATGGGGCCTCCTGCTGCCGCCATGCCACCACCCCACAATTTCTGTTCTCATCCTGAAGCAAAGTTCTTAACCCGAGGTGCTATTTCAGGATTAGCGGAGTCTGTAACCTGAAGTGTCTGTAACTCGAAGTACCGCTGTATTTGGCTGGCGATAGTGAGGTTTGTTCTTGTGTGAGAGTGGGGTGCGTGTGTGTGTTTGGATCAAGTTAGCCATATTGATTCGTATGCTGCCATCGGATTCTTGTTGTTATCATGTTGGGCTGATAAAGGGGAACTATACTGGGGTGAAGACGTCTTCTTCTCTTTGTCCCTGTGTCAGTTTCACTTTATTGGTTAGTTTTCCTAATAAGGCTGTTTCTCATACTATTTGATACCATTGGTCCATGCTTTCTCCTGACAGGTCTCTCCAGTGTCTGGCTATGATGCTTCTGGCTGCTGAGAGCAGGTGGGTTGTGAGCTCTTTATGATGTGAGTAGGCATTATTATTTCGGAAGATGTTTAGTAGGGCCAGTTCTGGGGCGACTTCTAATACTTGCTTAGTTATTTTGCATATTTCTTGTATGATTGCTGTTCAGAATTGTTGGATTTGGGGACATTCCCACCACATGTGGAGGTATGTGCCTGTGGAGGTGCATCCTCTCCAGTATTTGGGTGAGGTTCCTGGACGTATTAGCGCCAGTTTCTGTGGTGTTAGGTACCATCTGTTAGTGAGTTTCAGAGCGAGTTCTTTTCTTTTCACTGATATGGATTTAAAGGGAGGTTTAGACCACATTCTGGTCCATTGGGTGGGGTTAATCTCAAAAGACAACTAGACAAATTCATGGAGGAAAGCGCTAGTAGTGCCTATTAGCCATGATCGAAACAAAATAAAAAAATTCCTTCCAGTACTGGAAGGAATTTTTAAATTTTGTTTCAACTATGGCAGACCAACATGGCTACCTACCTGTAACTATTAGCCATGATGTCTGTTCTGCATCCACAGTCGTAAGCTCTAATGCTTCTGAATACCAGTCGCTGGAAACAGCGGTGGACTTTGGGTTTTCAAATAGTGGTGCCCTGTGTGAGGCTAAAATTCACCTCTCACACTTCATTCTACAGCATTGTTCTGGGGAACCCTGCAGTGTGGCATCCAGTGCGACCTTATTGGCCGCGCCACATTAAAACTGCCTCTACTAGAAACCAGAGTGCTTTTGTGCTCGAATCCTGGGAGAACAGAATACTGGACTAGGTGGGCCACTAGCCTGATCCAACAGGCTCTTACGCTTTTAGATTCCAATATCTGAAGATGGCTGCCTCCTCAAATATTTGAAGGGCTATCACATGGAGATGGAGCAAGCTTGTTTTCTGCTGCTCCAGAGAGTATAACCCAAACCAATGGAAAGAAGAAGTGTGTGCTGGGCCCAGGGGTTAACCAAAGCAATGCGGTCCAGGTCCGGTCCCGAATCCAAGGATTCCACGAGGAGTCAGTCTGACAGGGCCAAGGCAGGAAACCAAGCTAGGTCAGGCACAGGGTCTCAGGCAGGTTCTGGCAAACGGCAACGTTACTCCCACAACCTGGGGCGGGGTCCGACAGCCTTTTATCTTTGTTGGGGTAATGGCTGGTCCTGATCCCCTGGTGACTCACCTCCCTGTCTCGCCCAAAGGTGAGCACTCCTCCTATGAGTACTCACGTCTCTCCTTCTCTCAGACCTTAGACTCTGCAGCTCGGGAGATGGCGGTGGGATACTAGACCCAGGGGCCGCTTCAGCCTTTCCTGACCCAACTGGTAGCGGAGCAGCTGTAATTGATTGCCCAGCTGAAGGCAATGAGGTAATCCCCACATCTGGAGCCAGGGCAGGCTCAGGCCCCTGACTCGGCCCAGCTGGTGCTTGTTGCAGGGGAACCTGTGCAGACTTGGGCTCTTCAGAATCAGGCCCCAGACTTGGTTCAGATGCCGCCTGAGGCAAAGGATCCGGTGCAGAATGAGACTCCTCTGGTCCTGAGCCCGAGTCCCAGACCATCACAAAGTGGAAGAAAATGACCTGTGCCAGGCCAAGTAAAGTCAGGGGACAATATTACACTGGCTGATTTGTTCCATTCCTTCTACATCTCCCTGAGATCCCAAAATACTGATCCCCTTAAAAGATCCTGCCATTCTGAGAGTCGGCGTGTTGTAGTGGATATACTATTACTCTGGAGACCAAGGTTCACATTTCTATTCTACCTCACACAGTTGCTGTGAGAATAAAATGAGGGAGGGGACCACACATGGTGCTCTCAACCTCTTGGAGGAAAGGCAAGATAAAAATAAAACAAATCAGCCCTTTCCCCCACCCCCCTCAACACTGTCAAACCAGAAGCCTGAAGAACAGCGCACATTTTAATTTTGACTCAACAGAAATAGTTTTTGGGTAAAGTGGGTGATGCTATTCACAGGAAATGATTAGTTTTTCCACAGTACATTAAAATTGAAACTTTAATAAAGAAAACAGTAATTGTGTGCCTATAATTTTGCTGATTGCAGGACACAGCTTGCAACTATCTAAATTACAGTTTACAGAGACATTATTCTGAAACTCTCCCTCCTTTTTTATATATATTAAAAAATCTAGTTATGTAGCAGTAGCCTTAGCAGAAGAAAAGTAATCTATCCCATATCTGAGTTTCTCTTCACAATCATCTTCGGCTCCCTTCCCAAGTCATCATGCATTTGAAATCAGATTGGAATCAGGGAGGTATTGAGAACCTGCAGGCCTCCAAAAGTTGTTAGAATACAACTCCCACCATTCCTGAGCATTTGCTCTGCTAGTTGGGGCTGATGGGAGTTGTAGTCATAGCTGTCAAGTGTCCCTTATTTGAAGGGACAGTCCCTTATTCCTGCACCATGTCCTGCTGCTGTCCCTTATTGATGGATGTCCCTTAAATGTCCCTTAAATGATGTCCCTTAAATTTCAAAGGAAGCAGCTCCTCTCCCTCCCTCCCTGCCGGCCAGGGAGGAGGGAGGCTCCAACTGTGTTGCTTGGCTGTGTTGCTCACCCAATAAGAAGTCTAAGAATGACTGGGGGGTGGAGTTTGCATGCCTTATGTGTGGCTAGTTAATGCAAGCTGAGGGGGGTTTTGAATGTTGGACGCCATTTTGTTGCACGTGCTGCTGCAAACTTTGCAGTGCAAAGCCAGGCCGGGGAGCCATCTTAAGTTGAGGCTGCATAGGCCTTGTGGTGCATGTGATTCAGATTCTATTCAGTTGAACCTCTGGTTACAAAGTTGGTTGGACAGTGTTCTCAAAGCTACCAGCATGAGTTTGACCAGACTGCAGGAAGACAGGAAGACTGGAGTGCCTGGAACAGGTGAGGCTGCAGGTCACTTATTTTGGCTGCTGGTCCCTTATTTTCAAGGCTGCTGGTCCCTTATTTTCAAATCTGTAAGTTGACAGCTATAGTTGTAGTGCACCAACATCTTGGAGGGCCTCAGGCTTCCCATCTTTGGAATCCAGTGGTACCTCGGGATGTGAACGGGATCCATTCTGGAACCCCGATCCCATCCTGAACAGAACATAAGATGCGACTGCGTGTCTGCACGTGCACAGGTCACGTTTCACCGCTTCCACGCATGCGTGTGACATCATTTTGACCGTCTGCGCATGCGCGAGCGGCAAACCCAGAAGTCACTTGCTCCGTCGCTTCCGGGTCGCTGCGGAGCGCAACCCGTAAATACTTATCCTGAAGTGTATTTATCCTGAGATATGGCTGTACGGCCTGAGTCACAGGGACTCAGAGCAAGGATCTACTCCCATTAGGGCAGTGCTAGAAACTGAGATATGAAAGCTAGGAGCTAAATAGCACCTTAAACCTAGGTTATGGGCACAACAACAGAATGTCTAGGTGCGCTTCTTTATAACAAGAATACAAAGTTGAAAATGAATGAACTGCAGCAAAATTTGTATTCATCTTTTGTGTGGTCTAGTTCTTCCCCTGCCCACCCCTCTAATATTCTTAAGAGGGTCTCTTCTCCAGTCTTCAGAGAGTAGCTGGAAGTGGGGAGGCAAAAAAAGGTCCTGCTTTCCTTCCACTCTGCAGTTTTAATCTGACGTCTTAGGCGCAGTTCTGCCCAGAGCTCAGAAATGGCTCACACTAATTATTATTATTATTACAGTGGTGCCCCGCAAGACGAATGCCTCGCAAGACGGAAAACTCGCTAGACGAAAGAGTTTTCCGTTTTGGAGGTGCTTCGCAAAACCAATCTCCTATGGGCTTGCTTCGCAAGACGACAATGTCTTGCGAGTTCCTGCTGGTTTTTTCCCCCTCCCCCCTTTTTCTAAGCCACTAAGCCGCTTATCAGCTGATCCGATCAGCAGATAAGCCGCTAAAAGCAGCTAAAAGCCGCTAATAGCTCTAAGCCGCTTATCAGCTGATCCGATCAGTAGATAAGCCGCTAAAAGCCTCTAAAAGCATCTAATAGCGCTAATAGCGCTAATCCGCTAATCCTTCAATGGGCTTGCTTCGCAAGACGAAAAAAACCGCTAGACGAAGAGAATCACAGAATGGATTCTTTTCGTCTTGCGAGGCGCCACTGTATTATTATTATTATTATTATTATTATTATTATTATTATTATTAATTTATTAATTAATTAATACCCCGCTCATCTGTCTGGGTTTCCCCAGCCACTCTGGGCAGCTTCCAACAAAATATTAAAATACCGTAACGCATCAAACATTAAAAGCTTCCCTAAACAGGGCTGCCTTCAGA
Organism: Podarcis liolepis; assembly: GCF_965112155.1. Classification (NCBI taxonomy): domain Eukaryota; kingdom Metazoa; phylum Chordata; class Lepidosauria; order Squamata; family Lacertidae; genus Podarcis; species Podarcis liolepis. The sequence goes on from NC_139569.1 coordinate 42,397,675, forward strand.
TGTCTTCTAAAAGTTTGGTAGTTATTTTTCTCTTTGACATCTGGTGGGAGGGCGTTCCACAGGGCGGGCGCCACTACCGAGAAGGCCCTCTGCCTGGTTCCCTGTAACTTGGCTTCTCGCATCGAGGGAACCTCCAGAAGGCCCTCGGCACTGGACCTCAGTGTCTGGGCAGAACGATGAAGGTGGAGACGCTCCTTCGGGTTTGCTGGACTGGTATAATGAAATTCCCTGTCACGAAATGCGCTTAAAACAATGGAAGTTTCAAACACTGTGTTAGAGACGTTTCAAAATTTCAGGTTTTCTTGAAACAATTCTCTCACTCTTTCACTTTCAAAGATGCGTAGGAGACCTACAGGTGATGTTCTCAATCCAGAAGCAACAAACCAGCCCACATCTCCCCTTGTTTTAGTCAGTAATGGCAAAGGGACTGGGAGAAGGGACACGAAATAGTCACTCATTTTCAAATTGTATAATAAAATTATATTGCATTTTATGCATTTGTTTGAGCTGCTCTTAAATGTGAATTTTAAATTGTTGCAACCCATCCTGGGACTTGCTGATGAAGGGCAGGTAATAAATCTAATAAAATAATAACAGCAACAAAAACTTTCTCCTTTCTTTTATCTATAAAAGCTCACTGTGGCAGCATTGGGGTGCTACCCCCCACTACTCCCAATTGTTAGTTATAACCCCCAGTTAAAGCAGGGGGAAGCTTTTCCATAACCTCCAACATTTCTCTGACGCCCGATTCAATAATAATAATGGTATTTATACCCTGCTCATTTCAGTGGGTTGCCCCAGCCACTCTGGGCAGCTTCCAACATACCGTATTTTTCGCTCTATAAGGCACACGAGACCACAAGACGCACCTAGTTTTTGGAGGAGGAAAACAAGAAAAAATATTCTGAATCTCAGAAGCCAGAACAGCAAGAGGGATCGCTGCGCAGCGAAAGCAGTGATCCCTCTTGCTGTTCTGGCTTCTGGGATAGCTGCGCAGCCTGCATTCGCTCCATAAGACGCACACACATTTCCCCTTACTTTTTAGGAGGGAAAAAGTGAGTCTTATAGAGCAAAAAATACGGTATATAAAAACATAATGAAACATTAAACATTAAAAAACTTCCCTATACAGGGCTGAGCTGCCTTCAGAATCTTTTATTTTTATTTATTTTATTTTTTATTTATGATTTTCAATTTTATACATTTCAATAATTTTACAATCACTTTAGCATTTCAAAACTTGACTTCCTTCGCCCTCTTTCTATGGTTCCTTAAACTTATTGTAATATTTTCTGCATATCCAAATTAACTTAATTTGCTCATTTATTCATCTACTTTAAATATATACTCTTATAAAACTGCAGGTCATTACAATAATCCTGCCAATTTTCTTATCTGTTTACAGCTTATTTGCAAATATTCAATGAACCATTTCCATTCTTTTATCAGAAGTTTGTTATGCTGGTTTCTTATTTTTCGGGTAAGCCATTTCTGCATATTCCGCAAGTTTTTGCATCCATTCATCTTTTGCTGGGACTTCGTCTTCTTTCCATTTGGGGGCAAGTAACATTCCTGCTGCTGTAGTGGCATACATGAATAAATGTCTGTACAGTTTGGGTAGTTCTGTCCCTATAATTACCAAAAGAAAATCTTTTAAAAGCTGTATAGTTACTTATCTCCTTGGTTCGGGGGTCACATAACTCCATGCTGTCCAACATTTCTCTGATGGAAAGAGGCAAATAGGGATCTTCCACTACATGTGAGGGCAGCACATGGGGTACGGAGGGGGCACTCTGTCCATATTTCAGCAGCTGCCGGCTGAGGCAGCTGCCTCACTGTGTGTTGTTGTAAAGGTAAAGGTAAAAGGTCACCTGACCAATAGGTCCAATCGTGGCCGACTCTGGGGTTGCGGCACTCATCTCGCTTTATTGGCCGAGGGAGCCGGCGTACAACTTCTGGGTCATGTGGCCAGAATGACTAAGCTGCTTCTGGCGAACCAGAGCAATGCATGGAAACGCCGTTTACGTTCCCGCAGGAGCGGTACCTATTTATCTACTTGCACTTTGATGCGCTTTTGAACTGCTAGGTTGGCAGGAGCAGGGACCGAGCAATGGGAGCTCACCCCGTCGCGGGGATTCGAACCGCCGACCTTCTGATCGGCAAGTCCCAGGCTCTGTGGTTTGGAAAAACAAGTAACTGAAACTGACAGATTTCCCCCACTCTTAACTTCAACCTAGGTACGCAGAACCTAAGCTTTTCATAAGTATCCATTTCTTTCACACAAGAACTCCTGGTACACAACCTCGAATTATATCCATTTCAATTAAAAGCACTCACCAAAAACAGGCAAACGAAGCAAGTTGTTTTCCACCAAGCTGAACATTTCTTAAATTAGCCTTCATGCTGATAAGGTGGTATTTCCTATGCATTATACCACATACCGGCAACTCTGTCAAGCTCCATGGCGTTGTTGTTTTTTACCTTCCCCCTCCCCATTTCCTTTCTCTGTCGACAGAGAGCCCCTCCTACATCAATCTGGTTATTTAAACACACTCATTACCTTGGCAGCTGTTGCTTGTTAGCAGAACTCCTGCTAAAATGGTTTATGCACTTCCTTAGTCTGTGAACAACAAGGAAAAATCTAAATTGTTCAGATCCTGCCTCAACAGCTGGTTGTAGCACAAGAGAAGTATACTGGCAGACTCTGAAAACCTCATAGTTGTACGCTGTTAATATTACTCAATGGAGTGTCAAGCAGTATTAAAGAACTGCACCTGACATTGAACAGAACAGCTAATAGCGGCCTAGACCCAGTGTTTCAATGGAAGTGCATTGCAGAGAGCATTCATTAGGGCAGACTGATCATAAGAAGAGCTTGCTTGGGCAAAACAATGGCCCATGCAGTCTAACATCCTCTTCTCACAGCGGTGAGACCTACGAGAAGCCCCAAAGCAGGTCCTTAATGCAACAGAACTCTACCCAAGTGGTATCCAGAGTCATATTGCCTCAGACAGTGAGACACAAGATCTACCCACCCTGAAAGAATGGCAGATGAAGGTGATTGACTACATGGAACTGGCAGAAATGACTGGCAGAATCCGAGACCAGGGAGAAGAGTCGGTGAAAGAAGACTGGAAGAAATTCAAAGACTATTTACAGAAACATTGTAAAATTAATGAATGTTAGAAGGATGTTGGATAGAAACTAAGCGGTTTCCAGATGTAATGCTTTAAGAGATATGGAAAAAAAAAAGGTTTCACAAATGGGTAAAAGTTTAATGGTAAGGATTTGCTGAACTAACAAATCGAACTGGAATACAAAGAAGGGAGGTATGAGGAGGTCCGAGGAAATAAGTGTATGGAAGTTATGTTATTGAAAATTAATGTGTGCTTTTAACTGTTTTTCATTTTGCATGTTTATTTTTCCTTTTTTTGTTATATCTTAAAAATTTTCAATAAATATCTTTAAAAACAACAACAACATATTGCCTCAGACAGTGGAGGTAGAAGATAGCTAGCATAGCTAGTAGCCATCAACAGCATTCTTCAAGGCCGGATAGAACTGTTACAATATTATGCTTATTTGCTCAGCAGCCCCACTATATCCAATAGGGCTTACACTCCACTGTGTTTAGCATTCCAGCCTTTCAGTGCAATCCTATTCATGTCTACTCAAAAATAAGTCCCACTTTGTTCAATGGGGCTTACTGTTTTAGGGGTGGTAGAGGACTAAGGCCTCATCTATACCACAAAAGGTAAAAAGGTAAAGGACCCGTGGATGGTTAAGTCCAGTCAAAGGTGATTGCGTGGCAAGTTCCCATTCCCCGTCCGCCCCCCCCCCCCCGTGGAAATAAAGACACATGACACAATTATTTAAGGTTAATGGGCTAAATATGGCCACAACTTTATTGGTTACAGGTGATGTGCGGTATTGGCTAAGGCAGTGTTTCCCAACCTTTTTTGGGCAAAGGCACACTTGTTTGATGAAAAAAATCTCGAGGCACCACCATTACAGCCCCGTGACGTCAGCGCTCAGCGTCACGCCGGGAGGGACGCACGAAAGTGTAAGTTTCAATTTTTTTCCCTCCCCCTTGCCGGGGAACCTCCAAGCTTGGGGGGGGGGAGGAGGCAGCAAAGCGAGGGACTGAGGGACTCCTCCAACGACAAGGGTTGGGGAAGAAGAGAAAGGGCTATTCCGCTCCAGTCCTTTCTGAAGGAGCTGAGGGTGGGGGTCCTCCGGCGCCTTCGGCGAAACGGCGCCGGCCCAGAGCGCTTCTAAGAGGCTCCCTTTGCGCGCGACGTAAAGCCCTCTTTCCCTCCCTCCAGCCCCGTGTCACCTGTGGAAAAGGGGGCTGGATCCAGTGATGCAACTCGGAAAACTGTTAGGGAAGCCAGAGCAGGAAAGTGAGTGGGGGGCGGCGTCGCCGCTTTAACCCACGTTTCCTTTTTGAAAGAGAAACTTAAGACTAGATGACCCTTGGGACCCCTGCCAACTCTACAGTTCTATGGCCCTTTGTGGAGGGGGGGCAGCACCTGGAAAGACGGGCTAGGGGATAATTGGGGCGGCCGCCTTAGGCACACCAGAAGCGAAGCACGTCCTGAGCTACAAAAACAAACCCAATTCCTGCCTCGTTTTTTGCAGTTTCTGCAAAGCGAGGGAGTCTCCCCCGCCTCCATTCCTCGGTGCCTCCTCCTCCCCCTGCTCCCCACTACGGGTCTCCCCTGCACTTGGCCAGGCCACCTCGCCCTCCTTCCTTTCCCAGAGCAGTGGCTCAGAGCGCCTCCTTGCACCGCAGGTACACTCCGTGGGGAGGGGAGGGAGCGGAAGCCCAGACCAGCCCCCAACCCGCTTAGTCCGACCCCTCAAACCTTCCCAAAATAAGAACTCTGCGTTCTACAACGTCACCCCCCAGCGGGGCCCCCTTTATTCCCGGTGAGAGGGGGGCGGCGGAGGGAAAAAGCTGCTTCCCACACTTACCCGCCGCCATCTTGACTTCCCGCAATGAGCCGGATGCGGCGCCTAAGCTCCCTGCCGTCGCTTCTCCGCCTCCTCTACTTTGCACAAGGCTTCAGGGTCGCCGGCCGATTCATCCATCGGCCGCTCTTTCAAGCCCACTCGGAGGAGGAATGAGTTGAAAGAGCCAGAGACGCAGCCATCTCGGGGCGGGGCAGAGGCCACCAGGCTGGCAAGCAGAGCACCGAGAGCGAGGAAGCTGATGCAACGCGGAGGCAGACCCCGGCTGGCGTGTGTTAGAGCAGTGTTTCCCAACCTTTTTTGGACTCGCCCGCCTCCCTCCAGGCAACATCTCGCGGCACACCAGGCAACATCTCGTGGCACACTAGTGTGCCGCGGAACACCGGTTGGGAAACACTGGGCTAAGGCACTGGTTCTAACCGACTATCCGGCTTCATCCTGTTCACTGGTTAACCACCAGTAGGGGGAGTCCTGCTGATGCACATCAACTAGGAACTCCCCCAGGGTCACCGCTTGGGGGTGTGCCTTAGGCCCTCACCTCCCTAGGCTTTGGACAGGGCCACGCCCCCCGGAATGCTTTATCAAACTACCCTTCAATATGCGGGGCAGGTGATGGCGCTTCCTCCCCTCTTCCATCTACAAAACAATATCAATGCCTAACTGCCAATACTAAGAAAGTTGTGACAATTTGCTATGAGGTAGGCGAAAAACCCCCTTCATGGATCACTGCCTTGCCGTGGCGAAGGGGCTTGAATAACTCAGAGAAGCTATGAACTATGCCGAGCAGGGCACCCAAGATGGACAGGTCATAGTGGAGACTTTTGACCAAACGTGTTCCACCTGGAGGAGGAACCGGCAAGCCACTCCAGTATCCCTGCTAAGAAAACTCCATGGACAAAGACAACAGGCATATAAAAGTTATGACGCTGGAAGATGAGCCCCTCAGGTCGGAAGGCGTCCAACATGCTACTGGGGAAGAGCGGAGGACAAGTACAAGTAGATCCAGAGCTGATGAAGCGGCTGGGCCAAAGCCGAAAGGACGCTCAGTTGCGGATATGCCTAGAAGCGAAAGGAAAGTCCAATGCTGTGTTCTCAGCTGGGGGGAAAATCCCTACCCAAAAGCACTTTAAAGTGAGAATGGGATGGAACTGATTTATAAATAAATAAATAAATGTGAATTTTACCAGGCCCAGAAAGTGCCTGATCCACTCATCCCTATTTTCAGGTGGTGTCTGGAAGCCATCAAAAAGTGAGCTAGTCAAACAACCAGAGGGACATTAGAAGTATCACAAACAATGAACCACAACTGAGAAGACGCTTGTCTCTCATTGCCACCCACCTTAGTTCATAAGGTGGCGATGTGAGCTCTGAGCAGATCTTCTTAATGAAGATTTCAATAGCAGGTCTGGTTAATATGAGAATAAGCAACCTTAGATAAGCAATGCATTGCAGTGTGCAATGTTGTAACATACAGTATCTATAATCCTGCATAAGGGTAGCAAAGAGCAATAGCGAAGGAACCTCAAAGCACATCAACTTACAACATAAATAACTAAATTATGCCTCAGAGAATTACAGCTAATATACTGCAAGACTACCCTTGACCTTTGCAATGAATAGCTCTTGTTCATAATAGAAGCTATGAGACCAGCCATAACCAATTAAATTAATTGCCTGTAAAACTTCAAGGAGAGGGAGGTAGATGTTTACATTGTCTCAACAGTTTGCATGGAGAGATTTGTAAAGCACTTAAACAATTAATTTGTTTGCTTGCTTGCTTGCTTCAGTTGTCCTGGGAGAACCATGTTCGCGTTCTTCGGGTTTCTAACACCAATTCAGTCATCGCACCATTTAGAGGCAGGTTTTGCATTTAAAAAATATCACCTGGAGGAATTTCCTGGCAAAGCAGGTTCCCACTTTCAGATTTTCAACAAATAAATTAGGTCTGTCAAAGCAAAGCACGCTTTCCGGCAGCTGCTTCCGGATTCTCACTAATCTGCCTCACAGGCTCGGGGCTAAGATTGCAGTTGCTGGCAGGTGAGGAAAAGGAGGAGGATGCAGAGAATGCAGTTGGTGGGGTGATCTGAGAGGCAGGATGGGGACCCTGCCCCATAGCGCAAAGAGGCCAGGAAGTGCGAGGTGGTCCTCCCAGGTCTTTGGCATTCCCCATCCACACAGAGAACAGATTCCTTAGCAATGGGAGTCAGCGCCACACCAGGAGGGGAGGCTGGAATGCAGGAGGAGGGGTCCTCTGTCTTATCCCTGAAAACTAGGTGTTGTCTAGAGGAGGAAAAAACGTAAATATTTTGCAGAGTTCCCAAAAATAGACCAGAGGCAAATGTTCTTCATCCAGCAGAGCTTTACTGCTACTGAAGGCGAATGAGCATAATGGCCACAAATCCAATACATTCAGGATTGGCACAGTCCATAAAAGATCCAGTTGCAACAGACTTAGCTTAACTTATAATATTTATAATAGGACTAAACCTTAACATTAAGCATACAGAACAGACCACACCAGAAGAAAGAGATAAAAAGAGAAAGTCAGTGAAACCGAGGCTCCTCCTGGCCTGACTATTACAGTCAGCATGACCTTGACAGAAAGATAACAGAACCAGTTTAAACCAGCTTCCCAGAAGGAATAACCCAAGCATCAGAAACCTTCTGCCTGTTTCTTTCACATAGAAAGAAACCTTCCAGAACCCTCTTGAACTAAGCAGAACAGGAAAGATCTCTATACATCAGATCAAAATTTTCTGTACTAAGAAATGTAAACTGACACTGGGTGCCACCTCCATCATTGGGAGAAGTCCTACACCCCAATTTGGAGAAGAATGCACCTCCAAGAACACCAGTCTCACAGGAAGACAGAGAGCCTTGCAAGTGATGATGCCATGGGTAGCTGATGATGTTCACGGTATTCCCATCTGGCAGCAAGTGCCTCCCAAGCCAGTTGGGCCTGTGAGGCTGATGGCAAGTTGTAATTATCTATTGGAATTAGCACCTTTCATGCAGCTGAAGTTAATTTGCATTGAGGCATAAATGAGCATATTCAAATTTTGTGCTTTACAGGTGCTACCGCACAACCCAGGTAAGGGTGTAGTGGCAGCATTGGACAGCATCTCAGTGTTAGGATTCCTGCTCCATGTCTGCAGTCATGGGATTGTTGTCTATCACATGACGGTGTGTGTTTTCATTCCACAGTGTGGAAAGTGACGGAGACAGGATGTTTATGTTACTGTGTTCCGGAATGTAGAACTTTTGTCCTTTGTTTCTTTCTCTTTGCTGTCTGATGAGAAAGAGGAAGGAGCTAAGTCACAATGCTCCGAGTGTATTATATGTAAATAAAGTAGATTAGCCAAAATGCTGTGCTACTGAGTTCTGTTACGCAAACTGCTAATACTCTGCAGGATCCTAAGCGTGCTAATGCTTCTTGGTATCAGTCGCTGAGATGTTTGGGCTGAAGAAAGCTTTTGAAGCTCCCGAACGATCGACCAGGAGGGAGAAAACATGCCAGCCGGGCATGTGTCTCTGCCAGGGTCCTACACGTGAGCAGGACGATCCTAACACTCAGGCCTCAAACCAGAATGCACTACCCCTAGTACCAAGAGTTCTTAGGAAACCCCTGTTCCCCTCACAGAGCTACATTTTCCAGAGTGCTTCAACAACAAATCCCTCTTCTCAGGGAACTCTGGGAATTGTAACTCTGTGAAAGGAACACAGCCAGCTCCTCAGGGAGATGGGCATACTGCAGAAGGGAATTGTCTGCCTACATAAGGCCTCAGACATGCCTAGCCCCTGACTGAGACTGCATTTTCCAAGCCCTAGCCTGTAGGGCCTATACCTGATCTGCCTGGATTATCGATGGGAAATCTCAGGCCCAGCACCTAAATGTGGCCCTCCAGGCTTCCTTATCCTCCCCTCACCAGCCTTGCTTCATAATCCAAGGGCTTTTGTCTGGATGGAATGTGTCCTTGAACTCTCGGTTTTCTGGGTGAGGGTTATATGTAGAGACAAAGATAAGATTTGCTTTCATTGCTCTGTCTACGTTTCCCTCTGCCCCCCTCCCTCCTCACCACTGGCATGTGGTCCCTGGAAGATTGCTTAAAAATGAATGAATGCAGCCGTTGGGGTGGAAAAGATTCCACCCTCCTCGGCTTAATCAACCTGCGTTGACTTCACCTGGACTTCACCTGCTTGCCTCACCCGGTGTGGCCTATTTGCTTTCTCCACTTCCCTTGCAACCCTTAGCAGAGCACCTCAAAATGCTTGAGGTGGAGAGGGCAGGTTAGACCTACCATCTGTTCACAACTCCTGACGGAAGGCATACTCTTGCTCTTCCTCCTGCTCTTTGTGGTCTGATGTTCCACACCCCTTATCTTCCACAGCTTCCATAGTTTTCATGCTGCGCACCTTTTCCTGTGCCATGTCCCTCTGCCACTGCTTATCATTCTCCTCGAGCCTCATTCCTTCTGTGCGCTAAGCACGCCTATCAATAACTGAATGTGAATAATCACATCATTAGTCAGTCGCCGCTGATTGATGCTCTGCTGTCACAATGTGGTAACTTTTACTGCCAAGTAGAAATTGCCAGATGTCCCTTATTTTTTTAAGGGAATGTTCTTTGTTTCAGAAGAGACACATGGCTCATTCACTGGGGTTCCTTGGTGTGTGAAATGCTTACAAGGCGGCGCGTCTTCCTCTCGGGATCATCTTCAAGAGTCTTGCTTCTTACTGTTTCAGTGAAGGTAGTGAAGTCACAGGCAGAGCTGCTTTTTTTATATAGTTGCCCTGTGTCTCTGGAATGACCTCCTGTAAGAGGTGCAGCTGTTTGAGCAACTGTGCATCGCATCTACAACTATGCAAGGTGCATTGTTTTCAGACAAGCATCCATACCTCAAGTGTGCAGAAGGTCCCAGTTCCAACCCCTAGTATCTCCAGGTTGGACAGAGATGTTGTGTAATAATGTAGTAGTTATTGTGGGATAACCAGCCGCATACAAGTAACATACTTAAGTCTAAAGGGGTTAACACCATAGAGTAAGCTGTCCTGCCAGGCTTAGCTCACTTTGGGAAGGACCACATGGCTCTTACAAGCCCTCTAGGGCTCCTATACCAATAATTCAGTAACTTTCACCACTGTAAAGTTTTACTGCCTGTGCAACTTCTTCTGAATGCTGTATGGAAAAGCACATAAATCTGACCTTTGGAGAGTTTGTGAGTAAACCCATTTTAAACTTACCAAACCTGTCGGTTACCCTCACCTGGTTTAGCCAATTCTTGCGGGGGCGGGGGGTGGCCGTTGTTACACGCTGACAGCTTCTAGGAGCCACAGGTAGGAGATGAGGGCAGGGTGGACAAACAATCCCAGAAAGAGAATGACATGTACCTCACCAGAGGTACTACCCCTCCTCTAACATCCCACACACCCCCTATAAGGTTGCAGCCTTAATTAACTGAAGCATCCCTCTAGGAGTAAGTCCAATGGTATATCAGATTAGGTAGGAATGGAGGTGGATGCCGAAGGTCCCAGGTTCAATCTCTAGGTAGTGCTGGGAGAGACTTTGGTCTTAAACCCTGGAAAGCCACTGCCAGTCTTGTGTAGACAGTACTGAGTTAGATGGGTCAGTGGTCTGACTCTCAGTATAAGGCAGCTTCCTATTCTTCTTTGGCAATCACTTGTAGCCAAGTAAGATTGTCTTCCATAAACATGGTTTTAATAGTGAGTCCGTAAGTGACTCTGGAGGCCAATTCTGGATCCACAAATCTTTCCACAGTGGGGACATAGGTTTCCAGATGGGAGTTGATCTTGGTGAGGGTTTGCCTAGCGTGCCTTCCTCTTCTCCCTTTCATCCTGAGTTTGTGCATCTTCAAAACCCATGGTACCTTCAACTTAGTTGGACTGGTCATGTTGTGCAGATGCCTGATTATTGTCTTCCAAAGCAACTGCTCTAATCTGAACTTAAAAATGGAAAGCATATAAAGACTCTCTCAAGGCAGATCTAAAAATATGTGGTATAAACACCGACAACTGGGAAACACTGGCCTGAGAGCGCTCCAGTTGGAGCTTCCTATATTCCTAAATAGAACTTCTCAAACTTCAGGGGATAGATATATATATAACCTCCATGAAAGCCTTTGCCACCAGCCAACGAACAAGCCAAGAACAATATCCTGGAAAAGAATTATTGCTGACTATTGTATTTAACTGGATTAAGATGCTAAAGGAAGCTATGCATCTTTAATCCTCGGAAAGGACATTCAAATGCAAAATGTAGAGGGGAGGGAGGCAGGTGGCCCTATGAATAATTAACTGAGCATTTGCTTCTGTAATGAGAAATTAAATTCTAAATACATACAAACCCACAGTGACGGGAGCCCAAAAAGTCAAGTTCATCTTCTTTGTGTCCTCTTCTGGATCGGAAAACCGCACGCCAATGTTTGACGCCTGCCTTGCTGGTGTCTCGTTCGTTCTTTCATCGTTTTCTTTGGAGCTGAAGGGGCGAAGGCCTAGAGGAAGGGAACAGGAACAGTGATAAAGGAAGCGAGGAATTGGGAAGAGGGAGAAAGAGAATTAAATAAAGCTACAGGAGACAAAGGAGAGCTGAGTATTAGAGGGAAGGTTAAACCAAAGAGACTGAAGCACACTTGAGTCCTCTACAAAGATTTCCTCTCTCTGTATTCAGATACTGAGAAGAGTTGTGATCTCCTTCTGCACTATACTTTTGAAGCAGTATCCTGTCACTATAATCAGCAGTGGCTCCCCCCCCCCCAAATACTGGGGGTTTTAGTTCATTAAGGGTGCTGACAGTTAGGAGACACCCTATTCCCCTGATAGGACTACAGTTCCCAGAGTGCCCTGGGAAAGAGGGATTGAATGTTAAACCCTGGAGATTATAGCTCTGTCCCCAGGGATTGCATAGTGGAGGATTCTCTTGGGGGAGGGCTGTGTTAGCAGAATGCAACAGTTTGAAATCCCCTGAAAGCTGAATAAAAAAATCTTTATTGCTTACCCAATGGCCCTTGCCAGCCAAAGAGTTGTATAATAAAAAAAGTGGGACCCTACACAAACTAATTGCATAAGGTAAAGGTAAATGGACCCCTGACCATTAGGTCCAGATGTGGCTGACTCTGGGGTTGCAGCGCTCATCTCGCTTTATTGGCCGAGGGAGCCGGCGTACAGCTTCCGGGTCATGTGGCCAGCATGACTAAGCCACTTCTGGCGAACCAGAGCAGCGCACAGAAATGCCGTTTACCTTCCCGCCGGAGCGGTACCTGTTTATCTACTTGCACTTTGACGTGCTTTTGAACTGCTAGGTTAGCAGGAGCAGGGACCAAGCAATGGGAGCTCACCTCCGTCAAGGGGATTTGAACCGCCAACCTTCTGATTGGCAAATCCTAGGCTCTGTGGTTTAACCCACAGCGCCACCCGCCTTCCTACATTGCAAAATTCAATATTGCAAAATTCAATATAAAATTCCTACATTGCAAAATTCAATATATATGTGCAGCTCACCAGCTGACCCCAGCATAGCAGGTTCCCATTCCTACCATACAACAGCACCACCGATACAACAGCACTAGTGGATTTCTGCCCCCGGGGTGCTTTTGTCTGTGATACCAAGGGGCAGGGGGGCAGCTGCAGTGGTGCTGAGCACTTTCCTTGCCAGCTGGCCTCCTCTGCAATTTTTTTGCTATTTATTTTCTTTATTTCAGGCATTTATATACTGCTTAATCGTTAGCATGAATGATGAACGGCCAACGCATGATGATACACAAGGAGGAAACAGCAGTGCCGGGTTGCCAATGCATTTCTTTCACTGAAATTGGGCACATGCCCACAGCTCGCTGGTTTCATGCGATGTGGGGCCCTGGACTGGACCGTGCAGCTAAACCTGTCACGCTCTCTGGCTCTCACAGTGAGTGCTGCCTGGGGTGGGTGTAGGCTGGTGCCATTTCACTCTGTGCTTGCGGGAAAAGAGAACAACAGCAAACCAACCTATGGTCACATAAAGCATCATCAATAAACACACGAGACGTAACCGGCTGTGTTCTTAAATAAATAAGGTATACTATTCATTGTATCAAACTGTAAATTTCAACAGAAGTACAGTAGTACCTCGGGTTACATACGCTTCAAGTTACATACGCTTTAGGTTACAGACTCTGCTAACCCAGAAATAGTGCTTCAGGTTAAGCACTTTGCTTCAGGATGAGAACAGAAATCGTGCTCCGGTGGCAGGGCAGCAGCTGGAGGCCCCATTAGCTAAAGTGGTGCTTCAGGTTAAGAACAGTTTCAGGTTAAGTACAGACCTCCGGAATGCATTAAGTACTTAACCTGAGGTACCACTGTAACTCATAAAGTTCAACAAACAAACAAAGCAGAAGACCCAGTGGATCAGATCATTCTCTAGTCAGTTCATGCATAAGGTCCGTCCGTGTAATGGTGTCTATTCCACCTGTCTGTTCATAAAGTCCAAACAATCCACATGAAAGGTTGTTACAGTTCCACAAAATCCTTTCACAGAGTCTAGACAAGGATTTCCGGAATATTGGCCATGTTTCTCCGTCCTGGGCTTCATTGGTAGTTAAAGCACTAAGTAATGCAAACAAATACAATATCATGATCTCACACATTTTACAGCAAAAATAATATCAAACAATAAAGAACTGTACATACCATATGTGATATTACAAGACAATGGATCTTATGGCATAGTAGTACCTGTTGTAAGCAGCAACTGTTACAAAATAGGATTATATGGACAAGCACAATATATCTGTTTGTCTGCATTGCCTTGAGTCAGGGCAATGGCTTGTCTCTTCCAGCCAGAGACCTCCTGGGCTCTGATGCGGCTGCTGTGCTCTCTCAATAAATTGAGGTGATCGCTCAGGCAACAGTTTTGTTGTCCCTTACTACTTAGGTCTATTGATCTCAGCAGAGGCGAAGCAACCTGCTCTGTTACCCGGAGCGGCGTTCGTCCCAGGGGGCATGGCATGCACCCCAGGGGGTGTGGTGCACAGTGTACATAACGGGGCATGCCGCATGTCCCAGGGGGTGCAGCTGATCGGGGGTCGGCATTTTGTCACACACACCCCTTTGGAATGGTACCTGGGGCGGACCTCCTCCCCCTCCTCAGAACTCCCCCCTTGGAGTGCCTGTCATCTGTAAAATGGGAGCCTTAATGGTTTGCCTTTTCGTACAGCAGTGCGGCGCAGTTTTACAAGATTGCTTGGGAATCTGATCTGGGACTCCAGATTATTTAGTCTGGATTGATTTTGTGAACTGCCCTGAGATCTCTTGATGAAGGGCGGTATATAAATCTAATAAATCTAATCAATAACAATGATTTCTAAGCGGTGTGCAGAAAAATATACCATACAGAGAATGAAAACAATAAAAAGCCATCATAAAAGCATTAAAATTCCTGCTAAAAGGTAAAGGTACCCCTGACCATTAGGTCCAGTTGCGGACGACTCTGGGGTTGCGCGCTCATCTCGCTCTATAGGCCAAGGGAGACGGCGTTTGTCCACAGACAGCTTCCAGGTCATGTGGCCAGCATGACTAAGCCGCTTCTGGCGAACCAGAACAGCACACAGAAACACCGTTTACCTTCCTGCCGGAGTGGTACCTATTTATCTACTTGCACTTTGATGTGCTTTCGAACTGCTAGGTGGGCAGGAGCAGGGACCGAGCAACGGGCGCTCACCCCATCGTGGGGATTTGAACTGCTGACCTTCCGATTGGCAAACCCTAGGCTCTGTGGCTTAGACCACAGCACCACCTGTGTCCCCCTCTGCTAGGCAGAAATATAAGAGACCAGGAGGTCCTTAACCTGAGTGACAGCTAAGTGACACCCTGCTTCCCTCGACTCTTCAACCAGCCTTCCACCAGCTTTAGGAATTGAACACTTTGTGGCTTCAGAACGGCAGAGTCACTCAATGGACCCAGCTAGTCCAGGAGGGGGAAAGGTCCTTTGCATTTGCACCGAGGCATGAGGATTTTTGAGAATAAATAAGAACCTCTGTCCTTCTTTCCTCCTCGCAGCCTTTTCTTTTCCCAGCGGCATTAGAAAGGCTGCTAAACCGGACTCTCCAAGCTCAGTTTTGCAGAGCTGCAGTAAAAGATCACCTTTGGCAAGTCTATAATTAACAATTAGTCACTTATTGTAAGATCCAGTGGACATCTCATTAAATATCAGTCAAATAGGCTTGGGCCATTGAACCTCGTCTTTTAAAGAGCATTTTTCATCCTTCTGCCAATTATAATCAGGGGAGCTAAAATTACTCTCGCCACCAGGATGCCCACTTAAATCTTTCCGGCTGCTGAGAAGTTTCAAAAGCTTTTCCCCGCCTGCTCCCCATGCCAGACAAAAAGGGAAATACCAAGTGCTTTCTCAGGATGGTGGTGGGCTTTTAAAAGCCTCTCAGCAGTCTGAATGGAGGAAAGAGCTCAGGAGGTGGGTGCTGGAATACTCCACAGCCATTTCTTCTTATTTACAGCCCAGCGGATAGAATTTCCTCAGCTATTCACTCCCTGCCCGCATCTAATCCCCCATTTGGCGTCCAGCAGCAAAGCATATACGGCCGATCAGTTTCCAGAATTTCCATGGCCGTTTGGTGTTCTGAATGCCTCTGAGCTAGTATCATCCAGCCTCCTGATAGCTGGTGTACCCTTTGGTCATGGCAAGTCCAGGGTGACCATGCAAGAAGTTTCCACTGGTATGATGCATTTTCGTATTTCATTTTCACTAATCTCTTCATTTTTATGCACACTTTCCCGTAATATATCTCAGCAGGGCTGGAAGACTGCGTTGCAACATTTGGGGTAGTGTGAATTTTGAGGTGTAACTGAGCCTTGTGGTGTAGTGGTTCAGAGCGGTGGACTCGTAATCTGGTGAACCGGGTTCGCGTCTCCGCTCCTCCACATGCAGCTGCTGGGTGACCTTGGGCTAGTCACACTTCTCTGAAGTCTCTCAGCCCCACTCACCTCACAGAGTGTTTGTTGTGGGGGAGGAAGGGAAAGGAGAATGTTAGCCGCTTTGAGACTCCTTAGGGTAGTGATAAAGCGGGATACCAAATCCAAACTCTTTTCTTCTTCTTCTTCTTCTTCTTCTTCTTCTTCTTCTTCTTCTTCTTCTTCTTCTTCTTCTTCTTCTTCATGTATTTCAGGGAGTGCAAACTAAGCAGGTTTGAGACTCTGTCTTTATACACTCATGACTTTGCCCACTGCTGGCCTGGGTATAGACATGATGGGTGCCTGCAGATATTGTGCATTATCCTGCCTCCTTCTAAAGTGAGGTCAGCTACAACCCCACCCCTGTGCTGTCACAGGAGAAAAGGGAGTCTGCAAGGGCAGTGCTTAAACTGGATCTCAGTAACCCATCGGTAATACGGGGAAGTGAACTTGCTCATTTTATCATTTTGTGAAAAGCTTCTTATGTCTTTAAGTGCTACATTTAAAAGTTATAAAAATTATGGTTTTAATGATGCACTTTGGACGTTCCAATTACAATATACATGGCAAATCACATTAACAGCCGCCATATTTAAATGAAGAAGGAGCAGATGGAATTTAAAGAAGAAGAAGAAGAAGAATACTGTCAAGCTTTCTCATGTGCTTTAAGTGAAAGGTCTTTGGAAAGAAGCTGCATGCATTTGACAAATAACTCTTCTTACGAGAGGTAGAATCAACCAGTTAAATAAAAGGCCACTGGGTTGTGTCTCAAAAACTGTGTGTGTGTGTGTGTGTGTGTGTGTGTGTGTGAGAGAGAGAGAGAGAGAGAGAGAGAGAGAGAGAGAGAGAGATCTAATCAACAAACGCAGGATCTATACCATTGCTCCTTCAGCAAGAATATGGGCCATTTGCAACATTTCATTTTTTGTGGTTTTATCCTTGGGGAAGATGCTGGCATGAGCAGAATACTAACATGTATTTGGATATTCAGCTCCCGGTTGTGCAAGTCTCTAAAGGCCCCGAGACGGAGAGATGAAATGAATATCTGTGGTTTCCTGTTTCTGAAGTTTAAAAAATCACATATTTGGAGCTACAGATAAGTGTCCCACATAAAGGAACAAGGGTTGTTTTGAACAGCGATCGCAGATCTGAGTGGGGAAGGGAATGAAAGAAAAGGAGGGGCAACTTGTTGTGTGCAGGATGTCTTCAGAATTATATGAACTGCACTGACTGGAGAGAGAAAAAGAAATGCCATTATTATATGAGCAACAGTCCAGCATCATCACTCAGCCAACAGCTGGTTGGGCAAAGCAGATGTCCAGGCATGGAGCATCTCCTTTGCATGTAGAAGGTCCCAGGTTCTCCAGATCTCCAGGTAGGGCTGTGATAGTCTCCTCTCTTAAATCCTGGGGAGCCACTGCCAATCAGTGTAGATGAGGGTTTCCCAAAGTTGGGTCTCTAGCTGTTGTTGGACTGCAACTCCCATCATCCCTCGCTAGCAGAACAAGTGGTCAGAGATTCTGGGAATTGCCGTCCAAAAACAGCTGGCGACCCAACATTGGGAAACCCTGGTGTAGATGATACCAAGCTAGATAACCAATGGTCTGATTCAGTTTAAGGTAGCTTTTGGAGTTTTGCTGAGGAGCATCTTTCAATTCTCTTATCTTTTATCTCATGATCTGTGGATTCAAGCCAAGGGTCACCTATCTTCCTAGGGCTGAAGGTTGCCCACCTCTGTGCTGGTCTGCAAGCTGACCGTTTGGAAAATCCCACAGTTTCAAAAATTACTTGTGGACCCATTGTGGACCCATGTCCTGAAAATGCAGTGTCACTTTTGGGGAATGCCAACACATTTTGATTGATTGATTGATTGATTGATTGACTGATTGATTGATTACATTTGTAGGCCATCTTTCCTCCAAGAAGCTCAAGGTGGGGTACAGAATTTTCCACAAATAGCCTCCACCTTTTGTCCACACAACAACCTTATGAGGTAGGTAGGCTAGGCTGAAATAACAATGATGCTCAAAAGTCACCCAGTGAGTTCCATTATGGATTTGAAGAAGGTTCTTCCCAGTCCTGGTCTAATACCCTATTCATGGCACCACACTGCTTCTCAATTTCTTTTTCTTTTTTTTATAGGGATGAAAATTTGAAGCAGTTCTGGAACAGCCTGTACAGGTCACAGAAAGGCAGGGGAGTGTGTGTGTGCAGTGAAATTGACATGTATAAAACAGGACCTCCAAAACTAGGGCCCTTTCTTCTATTGATCTGAAATTTCTCAGATCTGATGCCCTCAAGGAGTAGGGCAGGTAGCAGAGCGCCTGAAAATGTCATGACATTTGGATGGAAAACACAGACAGCGCCGAGAACAGACGGCCGCCTGGATCTACGTTTGAAATCAATTGTGAGGAAGAAAACAAGTTGGAAAATAATAGGAGTGCAATTCAAAGGAATGGAAAGCGAAATATTTGAAACAAAAAATGTGTTGAGAAATTAAACCACCTCAAAATCCTTCTGTTTTAGGGATACACAGAGCAGTTTGTTTCCAGATTATGTTTGTTTTACACTTTTTCATTCCTGCGACTGGTTCTATATTATTCTGCATTTTTTTGGTTAAAAAAAATCAGCAGAAGAATTTATTTTCAAATCTATATTTCATCACAATTATGTCTTTAAATAATATTTAATCTGAATGCATTTCAAAACATATTTTATCATTTTAGACAGTGCTTTTTTAAGCTAATAACTGTATCACAATATTTGGAGATGTGTAAAAACCAAAGGAAAATTGCATTCCAATCTGCAATTTGGTCCAGCAGGTGTAGCTCAGGTAAGTTCCCATTGGAATTCTCAGAAATCAAATTTTGCAGGTGTCCTTACCAACCATTAGTTAAATACTGTGGGATGTTTACAAGAATCTAGACCTCCTTCCCCTTATGTGAAGAAGCAAAACATCTGAAGGATAATGACTCAAAATCTGCAGGCTTCTTCATATTGTGCCCCAGCGAATAAGTTATATAGGAGAGCATGCTGGCAAAACAACTATGACTATGGCGTCAATGTGATTGACAGATCAAGTTCCCTACTCTTGTTTTGATGGGATTGTTCTACTGTGTATTTTAATTATGGGTATTTTAATGTTTATGCAATGGGCTTTTATGCATGTTGAACTAGGATGTGGGAGATCAGGAGTTTGAATCCCCATTCAGCCATGAAGCTCACAGGTTGATCTTGGAAAAGGTGAAGTCTTTCTGCCTAACGTACCCTACAAGTTTTTTGTAAGGATAAAATGAGGAGGGGAAAGTGTACACCCCCTTGAAAGTGTTAAAGATAAAAATTTAATATACAAAACATGTAATGTTTGTACACATTGTGTTTGAAAAAGTTTGCATTAGGCACAGAAGGTATCATTCTGGCAAATGTGGCAGAAAAGGTTGGATGTTTCTCTTTCAATCTTTAGCCTAAATGATGACTCATTGCCCATAACCTGAGCTACAGATCTCTCACAGCAAGAAGATGAAACCTGAGACCTAAGTCTTTGTCAGCAATGAAGCCAGAAGCAGAAGCTAAGCTCTGAGATGATAAAGAAGCAAGTTGCTTAGGATCTCTCTCTGGGACCAGAGAGAGGAAATTTATTCAACTGTTTTATGGGCTTAAATATGACAAGAACACATTGCTTGTTTGTTTAAGAGCAATGTGTCACTTCTTATTTTTGCCAACGTTTATTTTGTTACTATTTAAAGACTGTTTCCAGCAAAGCTTTGAAACTCATTATTGTGGTGAAGAGCAAATTCATTTCTACTCTGCACAATGTTCACATCAGGGATTCCATTGCAGCAACTCTAAAAGTGAAGTGGGATATAAATGTGATAAATATTAGGGGGCATATAAATGTAATAATAATAACAGTAATACATAGGATAATATCTCAGATTATTCTTTCTTCATGGTGCAAAGTGATGTCATCCAGTAAGAGCCACACCCATGATTTGACTACTGCTTAGCTACCGACATGCCCATTGTGTGCAGTGAGCCTATCAGAGTAGAGGATTTCAGACTCAGACTTTCCTGAATTACAGCATCCCCTTTCTTGTGAATTGTAGGTACTGGGTCTCCATAGGAAACTTTTTCTTCTTTTTTTTCAGGCTGAAGGTTGTACACTCCTCTGGGTGGCCTTGCACAAGAGTGGTGGGTGGGGCTAGAGACAATAGTGGGTGGAGCAATTCATGCAAATATTACATTGATACTATAGGCTGGTTTCTACACACACACACACACTCTAAATGGCCTCGGCCCAGTATACCTGAAGGAGTGTCTCCACCCCCATCGTTCTGCCCAGACACTGAGGTCCAGTGCCGAGGGCCTTCTGCCGGTTCCCTCATTGCGAGAAGCAAAGCTACAGGGAACCAGGCAGAGGGCCTTCTCAGTAGTGGCACCCACCCTGTGGAACACCCTTCCATCAGATGTCAAAGAGATAAACCACTACTTGACATTTAGAAGACATCTGAAGGCAGCCCTGTTCAGGGAAGTTTGTAATCTGTGACATTTTAATGTATTTTTAATCTTTGTTGGAAGCCGCCCAGAGTGGCTGGAGAAACCCAGCCAGATGGGCAGGGTACAAATAAATTATTATTATTATTATTATTATTATTATTATTATTATTATTACACACACACCCTTCTCTATCCTCCATCCCAGGAAGCAAGAGGCATGATCAGAATTCAAGGCTGCATTCCAGCCAGGCAAAAGAATTCAAGTAGGACATGAAGCAGAGCCACGAGGATGTGTAGCTTATTTGTTTGCTTATTCACTATTATCTAAATCCCAGCTTTCCTCCTAGGAGCTCAAGGTAGCATGCATAGTTCTCCTGCCCATTTTATCCTCACAAGGCTGAGAGTAAGTGACTGGCCAATGGTTACCCAGTGAGCTTCATTGCTGAGTGGGGACTTGAACCCTCTACCAGCACTAACTGCTACACCGCCCTGGCTTTATCACTGGGTGTCAGGGACAGGACTGAAGGCGATGAGATTGAGGAGGAATGAGGGAGATTGGCCACCCTTCTCTTGTTGCTTCCAGAGAAGAGGAAGGCAGTATTGAATTACAGCAGTGGTCTGAGGAAGGTCACAGCTCAGAGAGAGGCGAACAGAAGAAGAAAAAGAAGAGTTTGGATTTGATATCCCGCTTTATCACTACCCGAAGGAGTCTCAAAGTGGCTAACATTCTCCTTTCCCTTCCTCCCCCACAACAAACACTCTGTGAGGTGCGTGGGGCTGAGAGACTTCAGAGAAGTGTGACTGGCCCAAGGTCACCCAGCAGCTGCATGTGGAGGAGCGGGGAAGCGAACCCAGTTCACCAGATTACGAGTCCACCGCTCTTAACCACTACACCACGCTGGCTCTTGAAGAAGAGTTGGGAGGGGGGAGACAGAGACAGAGCAGCCAGCTGACACATTATCACTGGAGAGTATTTCTGACCCCCCTTCTCCCAGAACTCAACGTCTATTGAGAGAGTAAGAGCAAAGGACTCAGAGACAATTAACCCCTGGCGGCTCCCGTGAGGGAAAGTGCTGTTGCTAGGAAGGGAGGGGCAAGGAGCTCAGCTGTAGCAACACCATTAACAGAAGGCAGACTGCATCCCTTGTCTCTCGCTGTGATGATTGAATAAACTCATTAGGAAGAACTCTTCTTCATTTTTGTTTTTTGCTTCTTGCTGCCACCGGAGGGAGGGATAGAATTCCCCGAAGCCTAACACTGGTTGAGGAGGGGCTATGCACTGGGGTGAGTCCTGGAGGGCAGGAAGAGAGGCTTGGTTGGGGGGGCTGTATTCGACCCCAAGGACTTTGCCGCAAAAGAGGAGCATGTCCCCCAACAGTTGTGAAATTCAGCAAGCACAGAAGAGAGAAAAACCTCATGTTTTTACAGTCAGGAGAGTCCCAGATGCTACACTGCTCATCATATATATATATATATATATATATATATATATGACATTAAATAACATCATGATGATGCAGCTGCTTGTTGAAAAATAGGGTATCATCAGGACCATTATCTTCTGCATGGAGCGTTCTTCCCATCTTGACTATGCCTCTCCCCACCCGCCCAAAAAAGCAAAGTGCCATTCAATTCAAGGCTCTGTGCGTCTGGCATTATTGCCACAGAATTATGCGCCGCAAATATGATACATAATGCAAGATGTAAAGCAATACCATTCTCGAAAGTGGCTCAAAATGCCATTCTTTTGCATACGAGCTATCACCAGCTGCAGCCAGTGTCTGTGGAGCATTTCCGCGAAGTATCACTTAATTGCTCCTGCCTATTGTGCACATCACCAGAGAGATGGAGGTGACTGCCTAGTAAATAGCAGTTGAAGTGGCATTTCACCACGGGGCGGTTGCTTTTTTGCTGGCCAGGCTGAAGACAGCTTCGTGATTTTAGCTCATAGGTAGGGAACCTTTTTCAGCCTCCCTCATCCCCAAAGTCTGGTAAGCACTTGGCCAGCTTTGGAAAGGAGGCAGGAGGACTTAGGACCCTGTCAGAGCCCTCATGACTCCTTCCGGAAGCTAGGCAAGCACTCACCAGGCTTTGAGAAGGCGCCCTCCTCAGCTGCGCACCCAGTTTGGATTTGGATTTGATATCCTGCTTTATCACTACCCAAAGGAGTCTCAAAGCGGCTAACAATCTCCTTTCCCTTCCTCCCCCACAACAAACACTCTGTGAGGTGAGTGGGGCTGAGAGACTTCAGAGAAGTGTGACTAGCTCAAGGTCACCCAGCAGTTGCATGTGAAGGAGCAGAGACGCGAACCCGGTACCGCTCTTAACCACTACACCACACTGGCTCTCCCGGTGCCACCGCACCACTCGCACTCTGTGCCTCTGCCACAGGTATTTTGCTATAATGTATTGTGAAGAAATGAGCTGGAAATGCGAAGCCAGAAATGATTTCCTAAATGAACTAAGTGACAGATCACGTGAATAATCCTCAATTCAGATCAATACACTCCGAAAAAATTTACACATCACTTGGAAAGACAGGTGAACTAATATCAGTGTACTGGAAGAAGCAAAGATCACCAGTGTTGAAGCAATTATTCTTCAACATCAACTTCGTTGGACTGGTCATGTTGTGTGGATGCCTGATGATCGTCTTCCAAAGCAACTACTCTGTTCTGAACTAAAAAATGGAAAGCATAATGCTGGTGGTCAACAGAAGAGGTTTAAAGACTGTCACAAGGCAAATCTTTAAAAATGTAGTAGAAACACTGACAACTGGGAAACACTGGCCTGCGAGCACTCCAGTTGGAGAACAGCCTTTACCAAAGGTGTCGTGGGCTTTCAAGACACTCAAACTCAGGATACAAGGAAGAAACATACTAAGAGGAAGGCACGCTTGGCAAATCCAGACCATGATCAACTCCCACCTGGAAGCCAATGTCTCCACTGTGGAAGGATGTATGGATCCAGAATTGGCCTCCACAGTCACTTACGGACTCATAGTTAAAACCGTGTTTATGGAAGACAATCTTACTTGGTTACGAGTGATCGCCAAAGAAATCAGAAGAAGGAGGAGGAGGAGGAGGAGGAGGAGGAGGAGGAGGAGGAGGAGGAGGAGGAGGAGGAGGAGATCCTCAATTCAGCTCAATACACTCCTAAGCCGGAAACAAAAATTGCCACACCAGTAATTAAAAATTAAATACATCTGTGGCTGCCGGAAACCATTGCGTAGGGGTCAGAATGATTCCAAAGCAGCGACTGCTAATATCTCGGAGATGTCTGCTAGGACTACGGACATGGGGAGCATTGCAAAGGTAAATCATCACTTTCCCATGCCCATAAGGAAGTTAACTAAACTTCATCTCTTATTTAAGGCAGCTTTTAAAAAGTCAATCAAGTTCTCATTTATGCCTGCGCCTATAGGGTTTTTTGCGGGCGTGAGTGACAGACAAAAAACTAGTTCAAAGCCAGCCTGCACGTCACAGCTATCATTCAAAATGGAGAACACGCAACATGTGCCAGGAGTTTCACCTGGGATGGCCTCATTATATCTCCCTTAATTGAGCCTTAACAAAAAGGGCTGTTTTGAGTGCGATATGTATTAATTGGTTTTCAACTGAGGATGCTCGAAGCGATTTAGACATCTCAATTAGAAGACGCCACGCTCGCAACAGCTACAAAATGTAATTCTCTCGCAACAGTCGGCAGAATTCAGCCGAGTGAACTGATACAGGGAGGCTGGATTGTTTTTGCTTTTAATTTGTATCTGGCTAAGTAAGAGGAGAAACATTTCTACAGCAGGTGGAGATGAATGCAGAACAGGGTCCGACATGTTACAAGTTAGCTGGATTTATTCCTTTGCTAGCTATCATTTTAAAAACTTGGAGGGGGGACAGGACCCCTTTTTCCTGGCAAGTTGAATATCAGATCTGTCAGCTGCACATAAAGATCATATAAGGCAATGGAGAAAAAACAGAGAACGGCCAAGGCTAAGCCCTCAGCAGCTGTCAGAGGTGAGCCAGGGGCAAGGACTCTGGGAGTCCACACCAAGGAGCAAACAGAAAGAGCCAAGGAAGCTTTGCTGTTCAGGCCAAGCCCCAGCCTCAACAGGAAGCTTTTACGCAGCACTACCTGTCCAGGAGGGATGCGGGTGGTGCTGTGGGTTAAACCACAGAGCCCAGGGCTTGCCAATCAGAAGGTTGGCGGTTCGAATCCCCATGATGGGGTGAGCTCCCATTGTTCGGTCCCAGCTCCTGCTAACCTAGCAGTTCGAAAGCACATCAAAGTGCAAGTAGATAAATAGGTACCACTCCAGCGGGAAGGTAAAGGGTGTTTCCATGTGCTGCTCTGGTTCACCAGAAGCAGCTTAGTCATGCTGGCCACATGACCTGGAAGCTGTATGCCGGCTCTGTCGGCCAGTAAAGCAAAATGAGCACCGCAACCCCAGAGTCGTCCACGACTGGACCTAATGATCAGGGGTCCCTTTACCTTTACCTGTCCAGGAAGGCCCCCAATGGCTAGCCTGGATAGGCAAGCCCAGCCCAGAGCCAGAGAACACTAAGATGCTCCAAGCTGCAATCCCCAATAGGCAGCATCTAGGGCAGCCCCACACAAACCCCCAAGTTCCTTGTGTTGGCCCCAACAAGCAAATTCCAACTGGTGGAGCACAGTGCTTTTTTTCTGGGTACACAGTACCGGCAGCCCCCCCAAAAAAAGTTACAAGTGTGACACTTAACTATAACAACTTCGTGGTGAGTACCTGCACTTTTTTTTTTCGTCAAAAAGAAAAAGAAAAAGCACTAGAGGCACGAGCCTGTGTCACAGCAGATTGCTGCATGGTGTGACCCGGTGGTGAAAATAAGCATGCACAGTCAGGTGCTGAGAGTACAGAAAAAGGTCGGCTGTTGCAGCAAGTAATTTAATTACCATACATCATGTAATTGTTAGAATTCCTACTCCGTGATTGCAGTCATGGGATTGTTGTCTTTCACATGATGGTGTATGTTTTGACTCCACAGAGTGGGAAGTGACGGAGACAGGATGTTTGTGTTACTGTGTTCTGTGAAGTGGGACTATCGTCCTTTGTTCTTTCTCTTTACTGTCTGATGCTAGAGAGAGAAGAAGCCATGTTGCAGTGCTCCATGTGTGTTTATATGTAAATAAAGTAGATTAGCCAAAATGCTGAGTTGCTGAGGTCTGTCACGCAAACTGCGCAGATTCTGCGGATCCCTAAGTGTGCTGATGTCTGTTGACATCGGTCACTGTGATGTTCTGGCAGAAGAAAGCTTTTGAAGCTCCCGAACGATCAACCAGGAGGGAGGGAACATGCTAGTCGGGCATGTGTCTCTGCCAGGATCCTACTCGAGAGTAGGACGAGCTCCTGACAGTAATAATTATATACCAAGATCTTAATGAAGTTCCAGTAAAACATGTCATTGTTTTACATATAATTCGTTTCTTGGCCCCAAGGAAATTTTGGGCCCAGGGCAACCACCCACAGTACCAACACCGTTTTTTCTAGAGACAAAGCACTGGTGTAGCATCTCGTTTCTTTCTCAAAGACACTTCTAAACAGCCCCACAGCAGGGGACATGAAGCAGCCCATCCACAGTTAACACCTGGGCACAAAGGTCATCCAGACAAAGTCTCCCACCCCCCATATTTCAACTTCAAAGATCATTGTTCTTTCTAAATCAGCATATATCCGCTATAGATCAGCATATGTGCATTATATACAAACAGGCCTCTTTAGGGGGATGTTGCATAAGTAGCTCTTACTGACAGAAAGTTCTTCCTGGTGTTTAATCAGAATCTCCTTTCTTGCAACTCGAATCCATTGGTTCGGATCCTGCCCTCCGGAGCAGAAGAAAACAAGCTTGCACCATCTTCCATGGGACAGCCCTTCAGACATTTGAAGATGGCTATCATATCTCCTCTCAGTCTCCTCTTTTCTAGGCTCAACATACCCAGGTCCCCCAACCGTTCCTCACAAGACTTGGTTTCCAAACCCTTGATCATCTTGGTCACCCTCCTCTGCACATGTTCTAGCTTGTCAATATCTTTCTTGTCAAGATCTTAGAAGGACACAGTACTCCAGGTGTGGTCTAACCAAGGCAGAACAGAGCATTGCTATTTCTTTCCTTGATCGGGACACTAAACTTCTGTTGATTCAGCCCAGAATAGCATTAGCAGTTTTTGCTGCTGCATCACACTGTTGACTCATGTTAAGCTTGTGGTCCATCAAGACCCGTAGATCCTTTTCCCATGTACTACTGGCAAGAAATCTTATATCTGTGCAGCCGTTTATTATTGCCCAAGTGTAGAAGCTTGCATTTGCCTCTACTGAATTTCATTTTCTTAGTTTGGACCCAATTCTTCATTCTGTTAAATTCATCTAGAATCCTGATTCTGTCTTCTGTGGCATTAGTTACACTTTGGTGTCATCTGCAAATGTGATAGGCATCCCCTCAATTCCTTCATTAACATTTATAAACAATCATAAGCCCAGGGTTATACCCTTTCTGGCTTTTTATGCTGCCCACTGCACTTAATCTGTATTAATGTTAATAGCACACATTAATTAGTTCAGGAACAATACTCTAGTTTGGGCCTTAAATCCCAATATTTTTTATTTCTATTATTATTATTATTATTATTATTATTATTATTATTACACTGAGGTCTAGCACCGAGGGCCTTCTGGCAGTTCCCTCACTGCGAGAAGTGAAGTTACAGGGAACCAGGCAGAGGGCCTTCTTGGTAGTGGCACCCACCCTCTGGAACACCCTCCCATCAGATGTCAAAGGAAAAAACTACTACTAGACTTTTAGGAGACATATGCAGACAGCCCTGTTTAGGGAAGCTTTTAATATCTGAAGGACTATTGTATTTTAATATTTTGTTGGAAGCTGCCCAGAGTGGCTAGGGAAACCGCCCAGGGTGGCTGGGGTGGGGTATAACTAATGTTGTTGTTGTTGTTGTTGTTGAACTTCAGCCTCCCACATCTTTCAGATCATACCTTTCACACAGCAAATTCTCAGAACTGATGTAGATGGTCACTGATGTAGATGGTCACAAATTCTCAGAACTTATGTAGATGGTCCTGGAAATGGCTTTTCCATTGCGTGGAGACCCCAAAGATAATGTGAGAATTAACATTGTGAAAATGGAATATATTGTTTATTATTTCTATTCATTTGTTCATTACATCTCTATCCCACCTTTACTCCAAGGAGCTCGAGATGACATACAGAATTCTCTGCATTCCCATTTTATCCTCAAAACAACCCTCAGTGTTAGACAGAAAGTGAGTGACGGGTCATACGTCACCCAGTAAGCTTCATGGCTGAGTGGGGGATTCGAACCCTGGTCTGCCACATCTTGCCTAACACTCTCATCCTGATGTCACACTGACCCTGTCGTGGGAATGCAGCCCACGTTCCAATGACCATTGTAAGCTGTTACTAGAGTGGTACCTTGGGTTAAGTACTTAATTCATTCCGGAGGTCCATACTTAACCTGAAACTGTTCTTAACCTGAAGCACCACTTTAGCTAATGGGGCCTTCCACTGCCGCCATGCTGCCGGAGCATGATTTCTGTTCTCATCCTGAAGCAAAGTTCTTAACTTGAAGTTCTATTTCTGGGTTGGTGGAGTCTGTAACCTGAAGCGTCTGGAACCTGAAGCGTATGTAACCCGAGGTACCACTGTACCAGAATTTCACACGTTCTTTCTGAAGCTCTGGAAATCCTTACCTTTTCCCATGCACACCCTAGAAAAGTTTCCACACACACACACACACACACACACACACACACACACAGCATTGCCAGCATTCGCTTGCCCAGAACTGTTTGTTACTGGGTCTCCATCTGCACCATGCCTCTCTGCATGCCATTTGCTTTCATTAGGGTGCGATCCAAGGCTCTGCAGATAAAAGTTCAGAGTGTAATTAAGCAATCACGTCTCCCCCCATTGCTCCTCTTTCCCTGCCTGTTTTGCTCATTTTCTCCCTTTCTCCTCCCTCCGCCGCCATTTCCATTCCGAGTCTTTATTCATCTTGGAGACGAGCGCGCCTGTTCCCTCACCTTCACACAGGCATGAAAGCCAAAAACCTGGTGGCTGTTAAATCTTCTGAGATGAGGTACAAAGCATAAAAGGGGGAGAAACGAAGACGAGAGTGAACAGAAGGATTTGTCCTGCTTTTGGAGCTCAGCG
Source organism: Podarcis liolepis (assembly GCF_965112155.1). Taxonomy (NCBI): domain Eukaryota; kingdom Metazoa; phylum Chordata; class Lepidosauria; order Squamata; family Lacertidae; genus Podarcis; species Podarcis liolepis. Next base: position 42,426,318 of record NC_139569.1, read on the forward strand.
TGGCAGAACTGTTTGAAGTCGATCCGATTGCCAATGGGAACACCGCCTGGAGACGTGCAATTCTTGGGTTCAAAGGGGCCTGATAATCCCACCAAAGCTAATTCTTTAGGGAGGAGCCATAGATTCTCAAAGGCAGAGCCCTGGAGCCATCAGGAAAGGACCTTAGGACTGGTGTCCAATGCCCCATTCAGCAGAATAAGCAACTCTCAAAGGACTAAGTCTGGTGTGCCATATTTTGAAGGAAGTGGGTCTACAGGCTGTCACTGTTTTATAAGAGGGGCATTCGTATCAGAAATTTGGTTTGCACACCTAAAGTGGGTTAAAGCACTCTGTCACCCTACCCTCAACAAATCAACTTCTTTGATTTTTTTTAAAGTATGTTTTTGTGGTTAGGAAAGTAACTGGGAAATGCACTGAAAAGTGTGAGATGAAATAGGAAGATGTCTATTCACCCTGCAAGCAAATTACGATGAAGGTTCTGTTATGTACTGAAGTTCTCGCCCTGGGCCAGCAGGGGGATACTGTAGATAGTTATGCAAATAAGGGATCGAAAGTGACGTTCAGTGATTGGATAGTTTTAGAAAATTGTTACAGTTACGTTGTACTGGAGCTCTATATAAGCAGGCTGACTGAACCCTTCAGTTCTGTTCTGTTCTGGCCTGTGAATAAACAAGAGCTGTTTGAAGAATCGCTGTGTCGTCTGATATGTTCACCCACAACTTAACAGGTTCATTGTCATATGACTACCCCATAAACCAATCGTGGTGAGTGCTTAGTTAAACCAGAATATAGTCTAACCTCCGCACAAGCTTTCTGCAAACAAGTCAGCACAAATACACTTTTTCTAAACACTGAGAAATATAGTTTGTTCAAGGCTCAGACATGTGAAGCTGCAAATAAACCTTAAGAATCAGAATAGGAATGCAAAGATATGAATTTATTTCATCTCCCACGGTTCCTCCAAGCAGCTAAGCATTAAGTGATGGTTCTCCCCCATTTTTGCCTTCAAATAAAACTGTGAGGTAAATTAAACTGAGGCATAGCGCTCATCCACACTTCTGTTTGTCCCATTATTTCTTTGCTTGTCCCATCATTTATTGTTTGCCCATGATGTCTAGTCATGGAGCCAAGAGGTTTTCATTTTGTCCTGTCCTTTTCCCCAGGAAAACCCACTGTTTACTGCTGAATCAAAACAAACATCCATCTGCAATAAGCCTGATGGACATTTGTTCCAATTCAGGTGGAAACAGTAGGTTTTCCCAGGGGAAGCAGCAGGACAAAAGAGCCATGACTAGAAAAGGTAAAAGGTAAAGGACACCAAAAGCAACTATGGGGTTGTAACGCTCATCTTGCTTTCAGGCTGAGGGAGCTGGTGTTTGTCCACAGACAGCTTTCCAGGTCATGTGGCCAGCATGACTAAACTGTGCTTCTGGTGCAATGGAACACCGTGACGGAAACCAGAGGGCACAGAAATGCCGTTTACCTTCCCACCGCAGTGGTACCTATTTATCTACGTGCACTGGTGTGCTTTCGAACTGCAAGGTTGGCAGGAGCTGGGACAGAGCAACGAGAGCTCACCCCATCATGGGATTCGAACCACCAACCTTCCGATCAGCAAGCCCAAGAGGCTCAGTGGTTTAGATCACAGCACTGCCCGCTCCCCACCCATGACTAGAAATCATAGGGAAAAGAGAAGTGTGGATGAGCTCGTAGTGATGGGTCCAAGCTTCATGGATGGGTAGGGATCTGAACCTGGGTTTCTCCAGTGCTGGTCCACCACTCTAATCACTACATCAGACTGGATAGATATAGATAGATAGATAGATAGATAGATAGATAGATAGATAGATAGACAGACAGACATAGTTCAGGGGTCAGCAAACTTTTTCAGCAGAGGGCCAGTCCACTGTCCCTCAGACCTTGTGGGGGGCTGGACTATATTGGGGGGGGGGAATGAATGAATTCCTATGCCCCACAAATAACCCAGAGATACATTTTAAATAAAAGCACACATTCTACTCATGTAAAATCACGCTGATTCCTGGATCATCCACGGGCTGGATTTAGAAGGTGATTGGGCCGGATCCGGCCCCCAGGCCTTAGTTTGCCTACCCATGATATAGATAGACCTGCCAACCTAGCTTTTGCCTACCTGCTTCCACCTATTACACTTCCAGCTCCAGATAGATAGATAGATAGATAGATAGATAGATAGATAGATAGATGATAGATAGATAGATAGATAGATAGATAGATAGATAGATAGATAGATAGATATAGATAGATGATAGATATGATGATAGATAGATGATAGATAGATAGATAGAGATAGAGATAGATGATAGATAGATAGATAGATAGATAGATAGATAGATAGATAGATAGATAGATGATAGATAGATAGATAGATGATAGATAGATAGACGATATAGATAGATAGACCTGCCAACCTAGCTTTTGCCTACCTGCTTCCACATATTACACCTCCCCGATATTTGCTTCAGCATTGCTTTTTTTCTTTTTTGAATAGCATTCTGTAGTGACCTTTCCACGTCTGACACTTGCTAATGGAGAAAAGCTTGGCAAGGCACCTAAATGATACATATCAGGTTAATTGCATCTGGCATTGCTGGCATGAGAATATTAAACAAGACAGCAGCAAAAGCTCAGAGAAAGCCACCAGGCCACACTTATGAGAGCCAAAATGCTGGCTGAGCTTTTGAGCCTGTCTATTTGTGGCTCTGTAATCAAGCCCTTTTTTTCCTTCTGTCTCTCTTTTTTTTCTTTTGAGAGCATCTCTTGTCTGTGTTTGCATTGTAGTTCAGGAAGAATTAATCCCAACTCACAACTCGGAGCAACGCGTTGGCCATATGGTAGCTGATGTGTTCATTTCTCTGCCCCCCCCCCCATACACATCCAACCATTACTCTTTGTTGGTGTTGACATTTCCAACCAGAACATCCAACTAAGCCTGAACAAATTCCTGTGTTAGCTGCACACAGACCACATTCTGGAAAACTTCTCAGTACTGCCAGTACAGATCTATCATCGCCACCACCTTGCATGAGAAATGTAGCTTTGCTTCCTTAAAACATCCACACAATCACTGTGTTTATCGCATAAATTACAAAGCATTTACACAATAATTGCTCTAATCAATGGTTTGGATTTTCTTACAGAGGGCCATTCATATAAAATATATTTATCTAACCAGAGCTACAGCAAGTGCAGTGTCAAGATCACTTAGAAATTGAGTGAATTTATCCTCAAAGTGTTGAATTTTGGTGCTGGAGGAGACTCTTGAGAGTCCCATGGACTGCAAGAAGATCAAACCTATCCATTCTGAAGGAAATCAGCCCTTAGTGCTCACTCGAAGGACAGATAATGAAGCTGAGGCTCCAGTACTTTGGCCACCTCATGAGAAGAGAAGACTCCCTGGAAAAGACCCTGATGTTGGGAAAAATGGAGGGCACAAGGAGAAGGGGACGACAGAGGACGAGATGGTTGGACAGTGTTCTTGAAGCTACAAACATGAGTCTGACCAAACTGTGGGAGGCAGTGGAAGACAGGAGTGCCTGGCGTGCTCTGGTCCATGGGGTCATGAAGAGTCGGACACGACTAAACGACTAAACAACAACAACAACAATCCTCACAGTGTGTAGCCAGTTGATTATACTGGGTCTTCGGATGCTCCAGAGTCCATCTGTCCCCTGTCCCCCGCATGGAAGCCAGTAAGCACCAGAATCTCTTAAATAACTCTGCCTGGTGAATACTAGAGGATTCAATCCAAGCTGCAAAATGAGCCTTCTTTTCAGCATACACTTCCACATGATGAGCATGACTGGGAGCGGCCACCAAGACCACATAACACTGGTCTTGAAAGACCTACATTGGCTCCCAGTAAGTTTCCGAGCACAACTCAAAGTGTTGGTGCTGACCTTTAAAGCTGAAGAAATGAACCTATGCTGCCAATTCTCATAGTAGACCAGTATAAAGTGAGCAGCACATAAGCGGCACACAACATTCTAAAAAACCATTCTACATTCTAAATCTTATATTAATAATCCAAACTGTGAGGGAGAATTTACTGAAGAAGCCCGAGACTCTTCATGGGCGAAACAGGTGACAAACGCCGGCACCCTGTCTAACTCTTGTGCGTAACATCACCGACAAACTTATCCTCGTTGATATTTAACCCTTGAGCGTAACATCACTGACACTCTGTTTGATCCAACTTACCTTTGCTGATATCTACAGGAGCCTGACTAAAAGAACATTTAAAGACTGTATCTTCCTTTTGGACACAATCTGAATGAGTTTTTTGTTTGTGTCTTCTGTAGTAGATCTTGTACATAGCTCTCTCAATTTTTGGATTATTAATACAGTGGTACCTCTGTACCCACGGGTACAGTGGGACGCGGGTGGCGCTGTGGGTAAAACCTCAGTGCCTAGGGCTTGCCGATCACATGGTCAACGGTTCGAATCCCCGCGGCGGGGTGAGCTCCCGTCTTTCGGTCCCAGCTCCTGCCCACCTAGCAGTTCGAAAGCACCCATAAAGTGCAAGTAGATAAATAGGGACCACTTTCTAGCGGGAAGGTAAACGGCTTTTCCGTGTGCTTCGTCACGCTGGCCACGTGACCCAGAAGTGTCTCCGGACAGCGCTGGCCCCCGGCCTATAGAGTGAGATGGGCGCACAACCCTAGAGTCGGACACGACTGGCCTTCGGGCAGGGGTACCTTTTCCTTTACCCTTTACCTCGGGTTAAGTACTTAATTCGTTCCAGAGGTCTGTACTTAACCTGAAACTGTTCTTAATCTGAAGCACTATTTCTGGGTTAGCGGAGTGTGTAACCTGAAGCGTATGTAACCCGAGGTACCACTGTATAAGATTTAGAACGTAGAATGAATTCACTCAGCCAGCAGTCAAGCAGTCCCCCACACACTGCTATCACCACAGACTCTTTTAACTGCAGGCAGATATCATAAAGGTCAAACAAAATGATGCAGCAAAAAGACAGACACACTCTTGCTAACCAGAAGAACAGACCAAGCAACACAAGGAGGGTGCAAACCTCCCCCTACCTACTTAGTCCTCTGTAGATCTTCTCTCCTGTTCTTATGTCCTTAGTCATGAAAATTAGAGTTCAAGTAAAGGTGCTGGGAATGGCCAGGGAACAGAATTCATTATGTTTGCCCTTTTATGGGAACCTACCCAATTTCCAGTGACTAAACCAATACACAAACTGAAAAACAGCTACCTTTCAAGATTTGCACTTTTCTGAATTTTGTGATATGGCTCTTCAACCTCAAAATGTGTGCAAAAATGCATATATTACAGGAAATGGTCCATAAAAATGCATACATTGGTGAGAGTAACGTACAAAAAATGCATTCTATTAGGGAAAAGTGCTTCCAAAAAAAGTATATTATGCAAAATTGTGTACAAAAACATTAGGAGCAACACACATGGAAATTAGTAAAGAAAAATTCATGTGCACTTGATTTTTTTATCTTCACAAACTGGTGTGGAAATGGGGTAAATTGAACAAGACTGAAAAAATGAAAGCGGAGAGAAACTGGAACTGACAGATTCCTCCATCCCCCGAAGGGTGCTGAATATTCGCAATGTTTGAAGATTCACCTGTTTACACAGGCATTCCCTTGCTCTCTCAACCTGACTCCCCTGCTGCGTTGTTTTAATGAGGTTGCTTTATTTGCATATTTAAATTATGGGTGTTTATATTTCAACAGTATTTGTTTTATCTTGTATTTAAACAATGGATGTTTGAAATTTAATTCTGTGTAATGGTAGAACTGCCAAGCCTGGATCCTGTCCTTGCTCTGTGATGGGGTACCTGCCTGCTTCCTATCCCTCAAGCTCCAAGCCTCCAGTACTTCCCAGTTCTTCCCCTCCTCTGGGGAGTGGCCAATTTCCCACCACCAGGGAACAGGATCCAAATCCTATCCTCTGTTCTTGTGCTGGGCCTGAGGGTAACCCAAGTAACACGTCCAGGTCTGGTCCCGAATCCAAGGGTTCCGCGAGGAGTCAGTCCAACAGGGCCTAGGCAGGAAACCAGGTGAGGTCAGGCACAGGATCACAGGCAGGTTCTGGCAAACAGCAACGTTGCTCCCGCAACCTGGGGCAGGGTCCAGCAGCCTTTTATCTCCGTCGGGGTAACGGCCGGTCCTGATTCCCCCGGTGACTCACCTCCCTGTCTCGCCCGAAGGCGAGTACTCCTCCTGCGAGTACTCAGGTCTCTCCTTCTCTCAGACCTGTCTCTGCAGCTCGGGAGATGTCGGTGGGTTACTAGACCCAGAGGCCACCTCAGCCTCTCCTGACCCAACAGGTAGTGGAGCAGCTATAAGTGATTGCCCAGCTGGAGGCAACGACGTAATCCCCACATCTGGAGCCAGGGCAGCCTCAGGCCCCTGACTTGGCCCAGCTGGTGCTTGTTGCAGGGGAACCTGTGCAGACTGGGCCTCTTCAGGATCAGGCCGCAGACTTGGTTCAGAGGCAAAGGATCCAGTGCGGACTGAGACTCCTCTGGTTCCGAGCCCGAGCCCGAGTCCCAGGCCATCACAGTTCTTTCCCTGGGAGTCAGCCGGCTTCTACTCCTCCTCCTCATCTATTCAGTCCCTGAATGGTGCCTGGAATCCAGCAAGACAGAGATTCCCAAGCCGTGGGATTTGCAAGTAAGGAGACTGCACCTGTGCTTAGGTCCTGTTTGCAGGCTTCACATACAGGCATCTGGTTGGACACAGTGAGAACAGTATGCTGGACTAGATGGTTCTTTGGCATGATCCATCAAGGACTCTTCTTATGCTCTTCCTGCCAATCCCTTGCCATTTGCCTCCAACAGCTGGCATTCCTGAATGTGGAGATTATGTTCCTGGCTCTTGCGATCGGTAGCTCCTGATTAACGTGCCCTCCGCATCAGTTTCTAATCCTCTCCAAAGCCATTTCTCCAAGTAGCCATCATGACATTCATAAATTTTATTTATCTAGCATGCCATCCCATATTAATGTTAACATTTACCCAAGTCCAGTCCTTCGGGCATGATGACATTAAACACAAAAACAGTTTAAGCGGAGAGCTTTTTGGGTGGTTGGGGGAGGAGGTTTGCCACGAGTGTTACCTGCTTTTTAAAAGTTCATCCTAAACTCTACAGTAGCCGTAATAAAAAAAGAAAGCACATTGTGCCTTTCAAGAGGGGTCGTTGTAATTTAGCCGCAGCCACTGTCACTTACGTGTTGCATTAAAGATCTGACATTCACCTGCCTGGTTGTAAAAGGTACATCTTGGGCACTTCTGGAGATGAGATGAGCGTGGGGATAGGGGGGAGACAGCTTGTTCTTAACTCCCATCATTTCGCTGTAAAATGGAGAAGTGTCTAGGGCTGCAATCCTATGCCCACTTAACCAGCAATAAGTCTCGTTAAACATAGTGAAACTTACTTGCGTGGCGATTCCCGCCCCCCGCCCCCAAGTTGGAATAAATAAAGACACTGGACACCAGAATTTAGGTTAATGGGCAAAAAATGGCCACAACTTTATTGGTTACAGGTAAGAGCGGTATTGGCTTTAGGCATTGGTACTATCAGACTATCCGGCATAGAACTGGAAAGGGTTAACACCAGGGGGAGCCTCTGAGATGCACATCCCTAGGCACTCCCCGAGGGGTCACCGCTCAGGAGCGCGCTTTAGGCCCTAGCCGCCATAGGTTTTGGACGAGGCAACACCCCCCGGAGTCCTTTATTGGACTACCCCTAAGCATTTGGGGGAGGTGATGGCGCTCCTCCCCCCCGACTCATCTGCATACCCCTACCAATGCCAAACCGCCAAAACCAAAGGCGTTGTGACGTTTTGCTACGAGGTAGGTGAAAAAACCAAATGGCTTCCAAAACAATGCCAATTAGCCAAGTGGAAAAACACCTACCAGACCCCTTGCGGCGACCAACCGAGGTCCACAGCAAAGTCCGAGGGAAAACCTAGAGGGTGGGTGGGTGGGAAACCGCAGTGGGACGAGAGAAAGAAAGGGGCAATCTCGGGCTGCCCCGATCTTAAATGACCCCCTTTAGCCCCGCCCCTGCCGCCAGCCAATTGGCTGGTGCAGGGAACGACGCAGCCCGAGGATTCCCAAGTCGTGCGAGGCCGTAGCCAGCCCCGCGTGGATGTAGGTGGGCATGAGCCCGCAACCCCTCCCCTCCTTATGTCAGGAGTGGCTTTCTGAGAACATGTTATAGCAAGGACTGTGAACACTGGAAGCCATCTGACACTGAGTCAAACCATTGGCCCATCTAACTTAGCACTGTCTGTTCTGGCTGGCAGCAACTCTCCAGGGTTCTAGGCAGGAATCTCTCCCAACTCTACCTGGAGATGCCGAGGACTGAACCAGATCTAGTCACATGGCAAAGTGGGCTCACTTAATTTATTCATAATATTTATATCCAGTGCTATTTTTTCTAGAAAAAATGGTGCGGAACAGTTCCCTTATAAGTTAGCCTTGGTGAAGACTTGATGTTTTCATCCCCAAAAAAGTTTTTGATTTAAGTTTCCATTGAAATGAGGCTGTATTTTAATGTTTTGATGTTGTATTTTAATCTTGTTTTTAAGTTGTATTTCAATCAATTTGTTTTTATATCGGGTGTTAACTGCCCTGAGCCTGGTCTTGGCTGGGGAGGGTGGGGTATAAATAAAATTTTATATTATTATTTATTTTTATAATGGCAATGGTGCCCACCTGAGAGGTGCCGGAACTGGGGGGGGGGGGGAGTCCTATTTATATCAATAGCAAGGCCCAGGTTTTCACAATGCTGGGATAACACTCTCCATAGTCTGCAGAAGCTTACCCTTCTGAGAAGTGATTCTGCAACTTGAATAGTAACAACCCAACAAAAAACATCATATCTCACAAGGCAGGAAGGGTTTGTAGAATTGCTACTTATTCACCAACCACCCCACAGCAAAAAGAAGGGCAAAAGAGGACAGATTTACATGTGCTAATATACACACAGAGATTTAAAATCAGACATAATCACGATCAGGGCTTCCTTTCAGCCAGAACTCACCGGAACTCGGTTACGGCATCTCTCAGGTGGGCACCACTGCCATTCTAATAGAACTGAATGGGGTAACTGTGCCCCTGAAGGACCAGGTGTGCAGCCTGGGAATCATTTTGGACTCACAGCTGTCTATGGAGGCACAGGTCAAATCTGTGTCCAGGGCAGCTGTTTACCAGCTCCATCTGGTACGTAGGCTGAGACCCTACCTGCCCGTGGACTGTCTCGCCAGAGTGGTGCATGCTCTGGTTACCTCCCGTTTGGACTGCTGCAATGCGCTCTATGTGGGGCTACCTTTGAAGGTGACCCGGAAACTACAACTAATCCAGAATGCGGCAGCTAGACTAGTGACTGGGAGCGGCCGCCGAGACCATATAACACCGGTCTTGAAAGACCTACATTGGCTCCCAGTACGTTTCCAAGCACAATTCAAAGTGTTGGTGCTGACCTTTAAAGCCCTGAACTTCTCCACCCCCATCGTTCTACCCAGACACTGAGGTCCAGCACCGAACGCCTTCTGGCGGTTCCCTCACTGTGAGAAGCCAAGGTACAGGGAACCAGGCAGAGGGCCGTCTCGGTAGTGGCGCCCTCCCTGTAGAACGCCCTCCCACCCGATGTCAACGAGAACAACAACTACCAGATTTTAGAAGACATCTGAAGGCAGCCCTGTTTAGGGAAGCTTTTAATGTTTGATGTATTACAGTATTTTAATATTTTTTTGGAAGCCGCCCAGAGTGGCTGGGGAAGCCCAGCCAGATGGGCGGGGTATAAATAATAAATTATTATTATTATTATTATTATTATTATTATTATTATTGAGTTCTGGTACCACTTTTTCAAGAAAAATAGCACTGATCCCTATACTATACAGTACATCTCACCATAGTCAGTGGAAATGTCCAAGAGACCAGTGTTCCTGCTCTGTCTATTATGCAGATGGCCACTGCTGGTGGCCAGCATCAAGACACCTGCTCTGTTTTCTCTTTAAACTGGGCTTGGACCAGGCAGCCCTTCAAATAGAGGATGTTTTCACGTCCAAGGAGGCTCCATCAGCATTGCCCCCTCCTTGCAATGGAGACCTACTGATATTTCCAGTTCAGCCTCAAACCTGTGTGATGTAAAAACCCAAAACTGTTACTCTACAGTTTCTTGGCTGGACCACCACTGGCATGTGGTCCCAGAAGGTTGTCCAGGAGGAGATGTGGCTGGGAAAGGATCACCAGATCTCCCCTGGAAATGCTTCTACCCCTATCCAGGACCCACCGTTCAAGCTCCTCCACCTCTACCCCAAGTCTTCCCCAAACCTACAGTATTACCTATAGGTGATGCTACTATTTGTGTTGCATTGCCTCTTGTAAGACATCAAGCTCCAAATGGCAATATATTTTCAACCATATCTATGGGCTTCGCAGCAATTTTTCCATTATAGCTCCCGTCTGCTCCCTTGCAAACTTTCTGAATTATTCCCCTTTTGACCTTAAGACTGAGCAAAGTCCCTCAGCCAATTTTGATTTATGAGTAGAGTAAGGAGAGGGGAAAATCAAAAACAATTTCCGCCCCTGCAAATACAAAATTTCTTACCCAATACAGAATTAGCAAGTCATTGCGGAGCCGAAAGCCACTTTCGGAACTGGGAAATCCATTTGCTGTCAGGCTCCTGAGGTTGATCTAATGCATACTGTGGAAATAGCCTTGGTAATAGAAGAAGGCTTTTGCCTGGAAAGAGCAAAAGAGGAGATAGGTCATGCTGCAGCTATGGGGACATCTGGATGGTGTTGGTTTTGTGGGTCATTCCAGTCTGGCTTTTGACCTGGATATGGAACTAAGAGAGTATTTGTTAAGGTTGTGCAGCAACCACAAGATTTTCCTTATATCTGTAGTGCTTGGAAGCAGCCCAATCTGTTTCAGATCCGCTCTGTGTCACTCAAATTCAATTCATTATTTGGGTCCAAACCTGTTCTACTAAATCCAAAGCTCTGTTTAACTCCCATTGACTATAATGGAGAGTCTATTGTTTTCACACAAGTGAATGAAATTTGCAGGCAAAGGCGCCTTCAAGAGAAGATTAAGCTTTTCAAATTTCAGGCAGATCAAATGTGGAGGTTGATTGATTCTGCAAGTCTGCCAAATGTCAGAAAGATAGTGTAAAGGGAATTGGGGGTTGCTTGTGCGTAGAGGGTGCGGATGCTCTAGGCAACGTTCCCTAGCTAAACCTTTCCCTGGCAGGACAGCCTTTACTCCGTGGCTGTGTCAGTCACTGGCAGAATCCGTCAGTGGGAGTTTCCTGAACTTCTTCCAACATAAAAACTCCTTGACACCAAGTCTCCGCCTAGACTCCCTGCGCGGAAGTCTTCTGCGCAGAGTGGGCGTGGCCAGCGGAGGTCCTGGACTTTCCCCGCTGGTCTCTGTGGAAGAGTCCTGGAGCCCTCTCTCCGAAGTCCTTCCCTGCTCCCCTTCCTCCCAGGTGTCACGCTGATTTCCTTCCCCAAGGGAAGTGTTCTCTCTCCCTCTGCTGGTCCCTTCTCCCGCATCGTCGGGGAGCCTTACCTCCACTCTTGGCTCCGATGGCAGTTCCCTGGCAGATAGGTGTAGCAGTTTTCCTGCAAGAACAGACTTTACCATTTTGGGAAGGGAAAACAGAAATCTGTTGTTTCCTCTCTTAATTTGTTTTCTTTTTTTGTAGACGATGAGTTTGAAAGTTAGGGAGACAAGGGAGCTGCACCCCTGGGTAAGAAACCTACTAAAGTTCAAATAGTTCCCGGGGCTATTGTGCTAGGTTGCTTTTTCAAAAGAACTTCTTTATAAAAAGTGGGGGAGAATCACAGTTTGTTGTCACTGCACCTCTCTTCCTGAGATAACCCTTTGCTAAACAGAAATGGGAGAGAGAAAACACTATGATTTCAAATTGTTTGACTGCTAATTGGAGCAGAAATCCATGGAAAATTTGATTGCCATTTGCTCCAATTCAGCAGTAATGACCGCTCCCCACTTAAAATGGGGGGCGCCCTTTGCGTGGACGCGTGCAGCCCCTAGATCTGGAGCGGCTCCAACAGCATAGGCTTGGCTTTGCCTTCCCTCAGGTGGGATACCTGGAGGTCTCCGCCTACCTCAGTCAGTTGTCCAATCCCACCTGGGGGAAGCGTTGCCAAGGAGACCAGGCCAGGTAGGGGAGGGATTACCTGCCCACACAATAGAGGGAGGATCTTACCTAGGAATCCTCACTTGGCTCCAGAGCTTCTCCCACCCTACCCACCCTCAGTTAATGCCTTATTTTGCAGGTTAACTTTTCTTCATAGGTTTTGCAGGTTAACTTTTCTTCACAGGTATGCGGGCTCTGCTACGTTAAGGTTGCTGTTAAAGGGCCGGAAAGGAATTTCCCTGCATTGGCAGGTTTCGCCTTTCCCGTAGCAAAATGTCACAACTTTGACGGTATCAGGCCTTGGGCGGAATCCTTTTGTCCATCTTCCTCTTGCGGCGGCGATACCAGGGTTCCCCGTTAAAGGGGTTTTCTGAAGGGAGGCTTTGGCCGTACACCGAAAGGTCGTCATTGCTCTCTCCTGCGGCGGCGGCGTTACAGGGGCGGCCATCTCTGCTTGAACATATGTTCTCCAGAGCCGGCCCATCCCCCCCCCCACACTGGATAACCCTGATGCTCCCTAGGTCCCCGGCTGGGGACCGGGGAGGGAGAACGCCCAATGCCTGAGCCAAGGTCTTACCCACATTTGAAATTTAATAAAGTTGCGGCCAATTTAATCCCATAGCACGTTGTCTTGAGTCGTTATTCCACATGACGGGGGAACCGTGCAGGATCTGGGGACTCCGCCTGTCCACGCAAAACACTGGCTTTCCCAGAGAAAGTGTTGGACACGCACAAACAAAAACCTGCACTTTAAAGCCTAGAGCTGTGCCTACAAAAATTCCGCAAAAGGAGGACCACTACAATAATTTAATTCGTCTGCTTACTCCCTGCTCTCATAGCTAAAACTCAGGGAATGATGACCACATGCAGAACAGCTATTTATTTGTTTCACCAACCCTCCCTCAAATCACTGTGATTGGAGTGGCCTCGGAAAACAACACACTCTGATTAAAAAATAGACCTGCCTATCAAAGCAAAAGATTCACAAACTCTTTTCCACTCTCAGGCTATACATTTTTCTCCAGGTTGCTTGGTTTCGTTATTGGGAAACGAACAAGGGTGTTGTTTTTGTGCAAACCATGACTATGTTGCAACTCGTAAGCATAGGGGGTCCCTAATCTTCCTTAAGATTCCAGCTCCCTGCCCTCAAATGAAGCCTGACCCGGGGTTTAGTGTAAGGCCAGTTCTCCTAGCTGAGAAACAACATCTCATTAATTCCAATAGGCTTCCTCTGAATATGACTAGCATTAGAGGCAATGCTATACTTTTACTGCAGTTAGACTGGGAAATCCCCCCCCCCCAACTGACTGGTGTGCCCATTCATTCTCTGCCGTGTTAAAGAAATGGGGTTAGGAAAGGCAGCAGTGCAAAATTATACTAAATCTTAAGACACAAGCATAGACTAAGCTTCTGCATCCATTGACAAACAAGCATAATGGCATACATTTGCATTCCCTGTATGGGTAGGTGAGACTTTCTTAGTGGTGGGAACTCTGTTGTATACAGGAGAGATTATCACACCTATGTCATTTTATGATTAATACGACCTTTACCTAGCCTTTAAAAAATCATTGAATTAATGAAGGACACAGATTTCTAATGAATTGGATAAACAAATATACAGAGAATAAAGGATCCTGTATGTAATAATCCTCAGTGACAATTTATGCATTTTCATAAGCAGCATCCATACCCCCAATATTTATTTTATAGTGCCTCGCTATATCATGAAGACGTAGTCCAATTAGCATTTAAATAGAAATTAGGACATCACATGTGGGCTCTGTTACTTCACCAAAAGAAAAAGAAAGAAAAAGAAAAAGAAAGTGTTTAAAGTTTGGTTGCTTCATATTGTTTCAGTCATTCCAAAAAGGACCTAACAGTGACCTGAATATAAGATTTCCTGGAATTCAGATGGAAAACTTAATATTAGGGAATGCAAATGTTGCTTCAAATAAGCCCACTTCTCCGAATTTTGCGATGCGTTTCTCCAACCAATGTTTATAAAAATCCCCATCTTAAGGGAAAGTGTGCATAAAATATATTAGCAGGTGGAATAGATTATATTGGAGGAAACTGGGGGGAAACGTCTCTTAATCAAAACTGCATTTTTAAAAAATGCATTTATTAGGAGAAATTTTCACTAATGATGAATTTCCATGAGGATTTTTTTATTTAAAAAATCACAAATTGCTGTAGAAACGTGAAGAAGTGAATTTAAGACTGGAAGAACAGAAACTGAGATAACTGAAATAGACAGATCCATCAATATCTGCCAAGGGTGGTATAGTTCAAGAATCTGGAACCGAGTCAGTAGTTGGACTCGGTGACTTCCATGGTGCCGTCCAACTTTATGATCTGAAGTCCCTCTCCTCAAACCTAAGCTGAAATAGCCTCAATGAAACTTTCACCAGGATCTGTAGTTTGGGGTTTATATCAAAATTACCCAGGCTCCACTCCTTTCTGATCGATAAATATTTCCACTGAAGCTGAGGGATACATTATGATGTCACCTTCTGCCTTTCCCTTAGCATTTTGGTCATGGGACATGTTGGAATTATATGAGTGCCCTATGGATGCAATAAAGTGAGCGGATTGCTGACAAGGTAACTTTTAGCATCTGTAATAAGGCATTGCATCCATTCAACAGATGAAAACTTCAGAAGTAATCATCAATGCCATTTGCCAGAGAGAGAGAGAGAGAGAGAGAGAGAAAAGAAGAAGAAGAAGAAGAAGAAGAAGAAGAAGAAGAAGAAGAAGAAGAAGAAGAAGAAGAAGAAGAAGAAGAAGAAGAAGAAGGACTGTCAACAGATATATGCTCAGTGTGATTCTATGCAACTGGTAATTCAGAGGTTCAATCCAGCTTCCAGTGGCTTCCCGTCTTGTAAGAGCGGTTCACACATTTTTGCTCTCAGGAGTCAAAACCCTTTCCCAACATGCTCAAAATACAGTGGTACCTCGGGTTAAGTACTTAATTCGTTCCGGAGGTCCGTACGTAACCTGAAACTGTCCTTAACCTGAAGCACCACTTTAGCTAATGGGGCCTCCTGCTGCTGCCGCGCCACCGGAGCCCGATTTCTGTTCTTATCCTGAAGCAAAGTTCTTAACCTGAAGCACTATTTCTGGGTTAGCGGAGTCTGTAACCTGAAGCGTATGTAACCTGAAGCGTATGTAACCCGAGGTACCACTGTACCAGCATTCTGTTGCTTTCTATTCCTGTCACGAATAACTTCATTCCAGGGATACACCTGCAGTTACTGCACGGCGCATTCTGTACACTGAAAATAATAATAATATGTTTGCTCCTTTGCTAGACGCTGCTGCATTTCTGTGACATGAGGCATGACAGTGGGAGACAGAGGCAGTTTTCTCTTTTGTTTCCTCACCAGCCAAAAAAGGGATGCAAAGTAATGGTGGAGAAACTTGGGGGGGGGGTACAAAAATAGGTCCTAGCAGTTGCTTTTTCTTGAGTTTAAGAAGTTGTTAGGGATGATCACCTCTTTTACCCAACATGCCACAAGCAACTCCCTCATTCATTAAGATTAGTTCATTTGAGCAGGGCAAATCAAACTGGTAGGATTTGATGAATTACTTATTAATTATCTCAGCGCCACAAACTGGCTCCCCTACAGAGACCCTGGATTGGTTCATAGCTCCCGAGGGATGCACAGAATTTTTTTAAAAGGGCAGGGCACATTCTAGATGCACTATCAAGCCCTCCAGTTTGCCCAGAAAAAAAATGGTGAAATATACAATTGAATGGTGTTGTTGCTGTCTCATTCTAGAGTTTGCGCACATATATGGAAACGTATATGAATATAAAAATGTAACATAGAAGTAACTGTGCCAATTGAAGTATAGCTAAAGGAGGAACTATACACTGAAGACTGAAACCCACACTGAGATGCCTCTTTTTTCCCCCTCACCATGGTTGCAGGGGGAAAGCCTTCCTTATTAACCTTTCCATCATCATTAAAAGTATTCATTGCCTTTCTGTATTTTATTTTTCCCTTTCAAGGTGTGTTCAAGCCACATTACTCGCGATCATACAATTTCACAGCATGGCTACATCCAGATTAAAAAAATGGCAGGCTGAAAGGAGAATGAGCTTAATGTTGTCATGGCAGCTCCTGATAATTCAGCTGTAGCTCTGAAAGAGGCTTCAGGCCCTTGTGTGATGGGAGCTGCAGTGAGCTTCCTAGGACTAATGGAAAACCAACCTCCCAGTATGGCAAGAACACATAGAAATGGTGGCAGCGATGCCCCTTCATCACTGGAGCTGGGTTGACATTTGGCACTGTCCTGGTTAAATCTGAGGCTGGGTTTCCCTAACAGCAACCAAAGGGCTACAAACTATGACCCCACCCCAATGTATTTCTTTTAGTTGTGCCTAGCTATGTAGCAATATGCTTTTTAAACTCTGATCATAATAATAATAATAATAATAATAATAATAATAATAATAATAATAAATTTTACTTATACCCCACCCTCCCCAGCCAAGACCGGGCTCAGGGCAGCTAGCAACCAATAATAAAAACAAGTTGATTAAAATACAACTTAAAAACAAGATTAAAATACAACATTAAAACATTAAGATGCAGCCTCTTCACAGGAGGAGAAAGGAAAAAAGAAAGAGGGGGAGAGAATCAAATTGATTCTAAGCCAAAGGCCAGGTGGAGCAACTCTGTCTTACAGGCCCTGTGGAAAGAAATCAGATCCCGCAGGGCCCTGGTCTCATGAGACAGAGCGTTCCACCAGACCGGAGCCAGTGTTGTAAAGGTCTCAGCTCTGGTTGAGGCTAATCTAATTTCCTTAGGGCCCGGGACCTCTAGGGTGACCTATTTATGGACCTTAAGATCCTCCGTGGGGCATACCGGGAGAGGCGGTCCCGTAGGTACGAGGGTCCTAGGCCGTGAAGGGCTTTAAAGGTCAAAACCAGCACCTTAAATCTGACCCTGTACTCCACCAGGAGCCAGTGCAGCTGGAAAAGCACTGGGTGAATATGCTCCCATGGCAGAGACCCCATGAAGAGCCTCACTGCAGCATTCTGCACCCGCTGGAGTTTCTGGGACAGCTTCAAGCCCTGCGTAGAGCGAATTACAGTAGTCAAGCCTGGAGGTGACCGTCGCATGGATCACTGTGGCCAGGTGAGATAAGGGACCAACTGCTTGATGCGGCGAAGGTGGAAAAATGTTGCCTTGGCTGTTGCTGTAACCTGCCGCCTCCCTGGAAAGGGAGGTGTCAGGGATTACACCCAAACTCTTAACAGAAGGCAATAGCACTAATTGGGCCCTGCAAGAGAAGGGAGTTGGTCCCTCATCCCCATGCCATCCTGACCTAGCCATAGGACCTCTGTCTTCGAAGGATTTAGTTTCAATCGGCTCCCACGAAAATATCCAGCCACAGCTTCCAAGCATCTGGTCAGTGTGTTCGGGGCTGAGTTGGTGTGGCCATCCATCAGCAGATAGAGCTGAGTGTCATCAGCATATTGGTGACAGCCCAGCCCAAAGCTCCGGACAATCTGGGCAAGGGGGCGCATAAAGATGTCAAAAAACATCGGGGAGAGGATTGTGCCCTGCGGCGCTCCACACACCAAGAGTGGCGCAACGACCTCTCCCTCCCTAGTGCCACCCTCTGTCCCAGACCAGAGATAAAAGAGCACAGCCATTTACGGGCTATGCCCTGTATCCCCACATTGTCAGCTGCATATGTGCCTTGCTCTGTTTGTGCTCACTTTGCATTAATAAGCTGGCAGTCCCCAGCCATAAGTGCAGTTACACACAATCTCACTATCTGCCCACTCGTTTTGCCAAAATTTAGTTATCCAAACATAAAGTATTATGCCCAAACTTTGCTACACACACTGCAAATTCAGATATCTGAACAACCAAAGCTTTACCACTCCTTACTTTCTGAGTCGTTTGTGCTTTGCTGGAGGACCACAGTCATTTTCAGGCAGAAATCATGCAGGGAGAGAGACAGACCAGACAAATCAGAGAGCAGGAGACACAAGAAAAATCAGTTTTTCCACTGTCCTTCTTTTCCTGGTTGGCTGCAGCCATTTCAGGAAGAAACCATGGAGGGAGCAGGGAAAGGGATCAGACAAATCACCGATTAGAAACGTTCCCATAGGAATCAATGGAAATCACAGACTCATTATATGAACACTCGCCTAACGAACAATTTCCAGGGAATATATTATGCTCAGTAAAGAGGACTGGCGTGCACAGCATTCGAATCCATAAAAGAATAACTTCCATAGCCTGGCCTTAGCGGAACATTTGGCAACATGGATGGGATTGTTGGCAGCCTAGCCCCTGAACATATCCCAAATGCCTAAGGGAAGCTTTTAGGGAAGCTTTTAATGTTTGATGTATCACAGTATTTTAATATTCTTTTGGAAGCCGCCCAGAGTGGCTGGGGAAACCCAGCCAGATGGGCGGGGTATAAATAATAAATTATTATTATATTATTATTATAAGGGAAAGTGTGCTTATTGCCTCTGATCTCTTTGCTGCTTTTTCTTTCCCTTTAAAAAATAATTACAGCCACCCACAAGCAGCTGGCTAGCACATGGGATTCCTGTTGAAATATGTGTTGAAAACAAAGCACACCCCTCTGGGAGCGATGGATCTTGGTGGTGTGCCATTGATACCTCAGGGGGGAATTGCACATTTTTAAACAAATTCTAACAGCACTTTAAAAAGAAAAAGAAAAAAAAGTGTATTTCCACCAGAAAATAACAACACATCATAAGGACCCATCACTCCCAGAGGGACTTCCCCCTGCCCCCCCCCAGCATGTGCAGCAGCAAGAAAGCTACACGATTGCTCACTGTTTGTAGGCAGATGGGACTGCTTTTTAAAAATAATGAAGAGCAGACAGAGAGAGGCAGCGTTTGGGCACTGCATATGTGCTCCACAAGTTATCTTGTGGATGCAAAATGTATGGAGATTGTGATGGGATGATGAGCTGCTTGTGCGTAAAATCATAGTCCCTCAGAGTTTGTTCAAGTCCACAAACCTCTGTCTGTGACGGAGCCCCTCAGACATGGCTCCTCTAGTCACTCGCAGATTCCGACAGTGGCTGCTTTCGGAATCGCTTCCAACATAAAAGCTCCTTAACGGAAACACGTCTTCTGGACTCACGGCGTGACAGTTTCCGGCGAGGAGTGGGTCTCCCTATGGGAGGTCCAGAAACCTCCCCACTGTTCTCGCTGGACGTGTCCCTGAGCCCTCCGTCTTGCTCGCTTTCCCTCAGAGACCCACCTCTCCCCCTGCTGGTTCCTGCTTCCGCTGCTGGGTCTCTCCCAACCTCCGTGAGCCCTTCCACCACCTGTCCCTCCGATGGCAGTTCCCTGACAGAGATTAACAAGGCCCACACTGTAAAGTCGGGGACAGGGGTGACGTTGAGGAGGAGGAGGAACTGGGGGTGGAGCTATCTGAAAAAGCCTAGGCTATGTTGAGAGAGTCAATAGATAAGATAATTAAAAGCAATAGTGAAATTAAGAAATGTAAATTAAGTGGAGGGAAATGGGAAATTTTCAGATGTGGTTGATGGAAGTCCAGAAAAACTGTATAAGATGTAACCTATTTTGAATGACTGTTGAAAGTGATATATTAAAAAATTAAAAAAATATAATAAAAAAAGAAAGAAAAAGCCTAGCTCATGCACCAGTGAGAAACCCCTTCAGGTTCTCAGGTAAGGGTGTGGGCAGCAAATTTATCCCCACAATAGCAGGCACAAAGCAGAATTAAGTATATCAACCTGGAGATGATGATGATGATGATGATGATAATAATAATAATAATTAATAATAATAATAATAATAATAATAATAATAATAATAATAATAATTTATTTATACCCCGCCCATCTGGCTGGATCTCCTCAGCCACTCTGGGCGGCTTCCAACAGGATATTAAGAACACATTAAAACATCAGTCATTAAAAACCTCCCTAAACAGGGCTGCCTTCAGCAGTTTTCTAAACATCAAATAGTTGTTTATTTCCTTGACATCTGATGGGAGGGCATTCCACAGGGTGGGTGCCACCACCGAGAAGGCCCTCTGCCTGGTTCCCTGTAACCTCACTTCTTGCAGTGAGGGAACTGCCAGAAGGCCCTCGGAGCTGGAACTCAGTGCCACATCATCATCGTATTTCTATCCCATCTTTTTCTCCAAGGAACTAAAGGTGGTGCGCATGTTTCTCCCCCTCTTCGTGTAAGGTAAAAAGTAAAGGTGAAGGACCCCTGGACGGTTAAGTCCAGTCAAAGGCGACTCTGGGGTTGCAGCGCTCATTTCGCTTTCAGGCCGAGGGAGCTGGCATTTGCCTGCAGACAGCTTTCCGGGTCTAAACCGCTTCTGGCGCAACAGAACACCGTGACGGAAGCCAGAGCACACAGAACCACCATTTACCTTCCCACCACAGTGGTACCTATTTATCTACTTACACTGGCCTGTTTTCAAATTGCTAGGTTGGCAGGAGCTGGGACAGAGCAATGGGAGCTCACTCCATTGTGGGGATTCGAACTGCCGACCTTCTGATCGGCAAGCCCAAGAGGCTCAGTGGTTTAGACCACAGCGCCACCTGCATCATGTAATCCCCACAACAACCCGGTGAAGTAGGTTAGGATGAGAGGCAGTGACTGCAGAGGTGAATTTAGGGGAGCACGATGGCTTTTGTCGCTCTGCGTGTGGAGCCTTGGGGTGCCACAATTTTGATGTAAAATGGAAGGTGAGAGGTGCAGGGGCATGGAATTTCGGCTTTGCCCAGGGCACCCCTGAAATTTGAGACCTCAAGGTCTGCCACCAGTGGCGTAGCGTGGGTTGTCAGCACCCGGGGCAAGGCAAGTAATTTGCGCCCCCTAACCCGTGGATTTGCGCCCCCTAACCCTCAGATGTTGCGCCCAGTGCGGCCAGGGCCCCCTGCACCCCCCACGCTACGCCACTGTCTGCCACTGGTGACTGGCCGAAGAAGAAGAAGAAGAAGAAGAGGAGGAGGAGGAGTAGTTTGGATTTGATATCCGGCTTTATCACTACCCGAAGGAGTCTCAAAGCAGCTAACATTCTCCTTTCCCTTCCTTCCCCACAACAAACACTCTGTGAGGTGAGTGGGGCTGAGAGACTTCAGAGAAGTGTGACTAGCCCAAGGTCACCCAGCAGCTGCATGTGGAGGAGCGGGGAAGCGAACCCGGTTCCCCAGATTACGAGACTACCGCTCTTAACCACTAGACCACACTGGCTCTCCAAGGTCACCCAGTGAGCTTCATGGCTGAGTGGGGATTTGAACCCACACCTCCCAGGTCCTCATCTGACACTCTAACCCAGAGCTTTCCAAACTGTCTGTTGCAACACCTTAGTGTGTTTGCTGCACTGTGTAGGTGTGTCACGCAAATGCTCCCCATGCCCCTTCCAGTGCTGGAAAGGGGTTAGTTTAATCTCCGGTTTCCTAGTAAAACTGAATTACTGTGTCGTGAAATGATGGAAAACTGAATAACTCTGTCTCGAAATCATAGAATCTTAGAGTTGGAAGAGAACCCCAGGGTCATCTAGTCCAACCCCCTACAAGGCAGGAATCTCAGCTAAAGCATGTCTAAAAAGTGTGTCACCAACATGGAAAGTTTGGAAAGCTCTGTTCTGCTCTAACCATTACATCACACACTGTCTGGCTTTGAAATACTGAATAGCGAAATAAGCACACACACACACACACACAGAGAGAGAGAGAGAGAGAGAGAGAGAGAGAGAGAGAGAGAGAGATTTCCTTGCTTGCTGTGTGAAAAAGTACATTCCTGACCTTTTACTCTGTTTGTGGGCTTTCCGCAGGCATCTGGTTGGTCTCTGGGCGAAATGGGCCTTTGTTCTTATGTTCATATTTTAGCATTTAGCCTTTGAAAAACTTTTGCTGCTTTGATAGAAGAGAGAAACTGCCCCATTGTTAAACAGAGGCCGTTTATTCAAATTTGCATCATCTAATTGGCCCCCAAAAAAGCAATCAAATGCCAACATGCCGGGCTCTCAGTTTGGGGGAAAGATGTTCCCACATTACTTTGGCAGCGCTAATGCTTTACAACATTTGTCTTCGGTAATGGGCTGTTTGCCTTTAAAAAGCATTGACAATTTTTGCAGCGTTTACACGTACCCAGCTGCAGCGATGATCTTTCCTCACTGCTTTATTTGCCATTTGAATAGGTCACGTCTTGATGAGCTATGTTTGATTTGCGGACCGCAAAACTGCAGGCTAGCTCTTCTTGCCTGTTTGCATATTTCTCCGGAAGCCATGTCCAGAGAGCAAATACCTAATTAACACCTCCATATTTTTTTGCAACGTGCTATGGTGCTGGCATCTATCAAACGGCAGCAAGTTTTCACTTGTGGCAATGATAATGCGGAGGGGGAGGGAGGAAGTGTTCCTTTTCTCTTCTCGAGAGTTACTTAGTTCTGACCTGAATTGAAAACAAAGTATGATTTCACATGGGAATTTGCATTGCACAGCAGCCCTATTCAGGCATTATACTCAAGAGTAAACAGGATACCGGGGGACGCGGGTGGCGATGTGGGTTAAACCACAGAGCCTAGGACTTGCCAATCAGAAGGTCGGCGGTTCGAATCCCTGCAACGGAGTGAGCTCCCGTTGCTCATTCCCAGCTCCTGCCCACCTACCAGTTCGAAAGCACGTCCAAGTGCAAGTAGATAAATAGGTACCGCTCCGGCGGGAAGGTAAACGGCGTTTCTATGCTCTGCTCTGGTTTGCCAGAAGCGGCTTAGTCGTGCTGGCCACATAACCCGGAAGCTGTACGCCGGCTCCCTTGGCCAATAAAGCGAGATGAGCGCCGCAACCCCAGAGTCGGTCATGACTGGACCTAATAGTCAGGGGGCCCTTTACCTTTACCTTTAAACAGGATACCAGAGCAGGGAGAGAGTGTGAGCTCTGCCCGCCCCTTGTCACCACTTCTGTCACCTTCTGTTAGGGATGTAAGAAGGCAGAGGCAAACTTTGGTCTTTAAAATTTCAGCGACACCCCATGCAAGGCCAAAATTTGACGCTTCCTTCCACCTCTCACCTTCCATTCTGCGCATGCACTATGTCATAGTTGTGACGCCCTGTGGCGCCCTCCTTGGCTCAGTGCCCAGCGTAGGGAAACCAGTCGCGCTGTCCTAAATCTGCCTCTGAAGAAGGCTTTGATTTATGTTTTGCCCCATGTTTGTCACACACAGCACTGTTTCTCTTCTGCTGCAGTTTGGCTTCTCACAAAAAGTATGTTGCTAGTCTTGCAATGCAATGCAAATGGTGGGGCAGACCATAATCAATGGCATAGTGTTGTGCATGCATAGGCAAACTTGGCCCTCCGGATGTTTTGGGACTACAACTCCCATCATCCCTGACCACTGGTCCTGTTAGCGAGGGATGGTGGGATTTGTAGTCCCAAAACATCTGGAGGGCCGAGTTTGCCTATGCCTGGTGTTGTGTATCGTTTAGATGAATGAAAGCAAGCACAGTGAACAAACACCAATTGTATTCGCTGGGATGATTTCTGTTCTGAACACAGGACAAACTATTAAACACCAGCAATTTCTGTTCCTGTTTTCATTAGAATTCTACAGACAACCCTACCCTTCATGAATTGATGGTATTCTGTGAGCAAATATGTCATTTTCACTTTCCCTCAGATTTCATCCACACTATACATTTAAAGCAGTATCGTACCATTTTAAACAGCCAAGTCTTCCCACAAAGAATCATGGGAAGCGTGGCTTATTAAGGGTTCAGAGAGTTGTTAGGA
This sequence comes from Podarcis liolepis, assembly GCF_965112155.1. Lineage (NCBI taxonomy): Eukaryota > Metazoa > Chordata > Lepidosauria > Squamata > Lacertidae > Podarcis > Podarcis liolepis. The sequence goes on from NC_139569.1 coordinate 42,450,303, forward strand.
GAACACTACTCCCCTCCGAGAGCTGCGGTTGCCAGAGTTCCTTGGGAAGAGGGATTTATTGTCAACCCATTCTGGAAATTGTGTCTCTGTTTAATGGGAACTATGGGAAGTGTATTATCATAGAATCATAGACTTGGAAGGGAACTCAGGGGTCATCTAGTCTAACCCCCCTGCAAAGCAGGAATCTTTCGCCCAACATGGAGCTTGAACGCACACCCTTGAGATTAAGAGCCTCATGCTCTGCCAACTGAGCTACCACCGGCTCACTGCAATTTACCAAGGGTGCAGAGAGTTGTTAGGAGACCCCTATACTCCTCACGGAGGTACAATTGCCAGAGTTCCCTGGGAGCTGATGGTTAAACTACTCTGGGAATTGCAGCTCGCCTCAGGTTTTCAAAGCAGAGGGAAGCTGGTTTGAGGGGAAACGCATCAGACAGCAGTATTTCTCAAGAAGCTAAAAAGTAAAGGTAAAGGACCCTGGCAGTTAAGTCCAGCCGCAGATGATTCTGGGGTTGTGGCGCCCATGTGGCTTTACAGGCCGAGGGAGGAAGCGTTTGTCCGCAGACAGTTTTTCCAGGACATGTGGCCAGCATGACTAAACCGCTTCTGTTGCAACAGAACACCAAAACCAGAGCAGAGCACAGAAACGCCATTTACCTTCCCGCCGGAGCGGTACTTATTTATCTAATAGCACTTTTTGGCATGCTTTCGAACTGCTAGGTTGGCAGGAGCTGGGACCGAGCAATGGGAGCTCACACCATCTTGGGGATTTGAACCGCCCACCTTCTGGTCATCAATAATAATAATAATGATAATAATAATAATAATAATAATAATAATAATAATAATAATAATAATAATAATAATATTGTTATCTATACCCCGCCCATCTGGCTGGGCCTCCCCAGCCACTCTGGGTGGCTTCCAACAAAATATTAAAATACTGTAATACATCAAACATTAAAAGCTTCCCTAAAGAGGGCTGCCTTCAGATGTCTTCTAAAAGTCTGGTAGTTGTTGTTCTCTTTGACATCTGATAGGAGGGCGTTCCACAGGGCGGGTGCCACTACCAAGAAGGCCCTCTGTCTGGTTCCCTGTCCCTTCCAACTCTGATTCTATGAAATATGAAAACTTGGCTTCTCATAGTGAGGGAACCGCCAAAAGGCCCTTGGCGCCGGACCTCAGTGTCCGGGTAGAACGATGGTAGTGGAGATGCTCCTTCAGATATACTGGACCGAGGCCCAAGAGGCTCAGTGGTTTAGACCACAGCGCCACCCGCGTCCCTCTCAAGAAGCAACAGGATAGCTATGGGTTGTGGCCAACGGATGTGGGACGCCGCTTCAAACATCAAGAGTGAGAGTGCACTGCCCTCCTTGGGATAATCAGAGTCAGCAGTGGCAGCTTGGGGTGGAGAGTATCACCTTTCCAAATCCTGAAATGCAGAGCAAGACCGGAGCCCACCTACAATTCGTGCCCTTTCAGTCACTTGGTGTCTCTCCTCACCTACTTCCCCTGCTCCCAGATGCCAGCCTGTGACAGGCATGCTTTTCAACTGGGGGGTGGAAGCCGCACATAAACAGGGCAATTGTGAGTGACAGATTCAATCTCATTCGTGAGATATTTTCCGGGGAGATCAGGCGCCGCTGCCGACGGCTTGTCAAGAGACTCACTGGATATTAAAGCTTGACTACTTTAATGAAGAAACTACAGAGGATTTGCCTGTTGCAGCCTTTTGGAGCTGCCTGGGTGACATTAAGTGGCATGATGCCCTCACCAGAGTGACAAACATTTAGATTTTCAAAAATAGCATTTCAAGGTTCATGCAGCTACTCCGGCTTCACTAACGTCCCCGGCCCTGCCTTTTATCACGTCCTGCCCTGCTCAGTGCTGTTAACATGCACATGTGAGCGTGAGAGTCTGATGATAGATAGATAGACAGATAGTAATGAAAGGCATCAAGCGGCCCTTCAGACTAGTTCGTTCTGGATTGCGGTAGTATTTATTGCAGTGACTAACCAAACAGAAATTTTAAATTCTTACAGCTCAGATTCCGCCTTTATCAGCCGCTGTGATGAAAAAATGATGCTGTTCTGAGCATTCCATCCTCAAAGCTCCGTAGCTGCCACCTTCGAAACATTATTTTTATCAGAGAACGAAGGCAGAAGCTGAAACGTTTTGCTAGAAGAGTTTAAAATATCTGGGTTGCTGTTTCGTGTGTGTATGAATAAAGGTAAAGGGACCCCTGACCATTAGGTCCAGTCGTGGCCGACTCTGGGGTTGCAGCGCTCATCTCACTTTATTGGCCGAGGGAGCCAGGGTACAGTTTCTGGGTCATGTGGCCAGCATGACTAAGCCGCTTCTGGCGAACCAGAGCAGCACACGGAAACGCTGTTTACCTTCCCGCCAGAGCGGTACCTATTTATCTACTTGCACTGGTGTGCTTTCGAACTGGTAGGTGGGCAGGAGCTGGGAATGAGCAACGGGTGCTCACCCCGTCACGGGGATTCAAACCACCGACCTTCTTATTGGCAAGTCCTAGGCTCTGTGGTTTAACCCACAGCGCCACCCACGTCCCTTCAGTGAAACAACATATTTATGGGTCAAAACATTTTGGTTCATTGAGTTACTGACTGACTCATTGCATTTCTATCCAATCTTTTTCTCCAAGAAACTCATGGTTCACTCACCCACATTTAATCTCCACAACGACCCCGTGAGGGAGGTTAGGTTGAGAGGCAGTGACTAGCCCAAGGTTACCCAGTGAGCTTTGTGGCCAAGTGGGGATTTGAACTCTGATCTCCCGGGTCCCATCCCAAAACTCGAACCACTATGCCACACTGGTTTCCAGAGGTGAGCTGGCTTACCACATTCTGACGTCAGTGGAGTAATTCATATTACCATCCAAAGAGCATATACCCACAAACACACATAAAAGACCATTAATTCCAGAATGTAAAATGACCTCACTGTGCCATTGCTTGCTCAATCCAGAGAGACAGAGCATTCCTGACAGATGGGCTGTCTTTGAGGTCTTCTCTGCTTAAAGACCTCCTGTCAACCACTTGGGGATTTGGTTTCATCAAGAAGATTCTCCTAATGACCAGCTGAAATCTGCCCTCCTGAAACTCAAAGTCCTTAGTTGTTTAACTGGCTAAGGATGGGCAAATCTGTCCATTTCAGTTTCTCTCGGTTTCTCGTTTTTCCTGTTCAGGTGTCCACGTTTCCACATCAGTTTGCATTTTACAACAACCATTAGCATTTTGAAGTTCTTTTTTTTCTTTTTTTTAAAATAATATTTATTACTTTTATAGATTACAAAAAGGGAAGAGAAAAACAGAAAAAAGACAAAGGAGGAAAGGAAAAAGGGGGAAAAAAGCATTTTTAAGTCCTACTGATGTACACATTTGGTGTGTTAGTTCCACTTTTCTGCATTCTTCACCCTTGTCCGTGGCTATTTTTGTACAAGTTACTTGACTGGAGAACTGCGTTGCAAAATTCAGAGAAGTGCAAACATTAAAGGATAGCTGTATTATCAGTTTGTGTATTGCTCTGTAAAGTGTGGCTTACATAGGCTCACCTTTAAACTGAGTTAAATTTCTTCCCCCATCCATACATGCAACACAGATGTGTTTGTTTTCCAGATCACAGTCAGAGATACACTTCACTTTTAGGCACGCACGCACATGTATTTTCTTGAGTCCCCAGAACGATGTTATAAGAGTGAGCTAGCCAACTTCATACTGCTCTCATTATCCCACACTACACTTTGTCCCATCAGTCTGGATTCGGTGATGGGATTGTGGTCTTTGGGCAATGGGGATGCTTCTAAGCCTCCACTGCACCGTGTCCCTTCCAACTCCAGGATTCAAAAAGTGCAGCCAATTCAGACGTAAATAACTCTTGAGTCCAATGGGACTTGCTCCTGGAAAAGTGTGCACAGGATTATGGCCTTTATGTGTAAAGTAAAGGATCCCTGGACGGTTAAGTCCAGTCAAAGGCAACTATGGGGTTGCGGCGCTCATCTCGCTTTCAGGCTGAGGGAGCCAGAGTTTGTCCACAGACAGCTTTCCGGGTCAGGTGGTCAGCAGGACTAAACCGCTTCTGGCACAACAGAACACTGGGACTGAAACCAGAGCTCACGGAAATGCCGTTTACCTTCCCGCTGCAGCAGTACCTATTTATCTACTTGCACTAGTGTACTTTCGAACTGCTAGGTTGGCAGGAGCTGGGACAGAGCAATGGGAGCTCCTCCCATCGTGGGGATTTGAACCACTGACCTTGCAATCAGCAAGCCCAAGAGGCTCAGTGGTTTAGACCACAGCACCACCCGCTCGCCTCCTTAATGTGTACAGAATTTCACGAACGATGACCGAAAGTGGGGTTGGGAAACCTTAGGCCCCAGAGGCCAAATTGGCCTCTCTATCGGCCCTTGGGACTCTCCTTAAGGCATTCCCCCCTCCCCCGGCCACACCCCTCACCAGCCCTGCTTTGTACCCTCCTTGAATGTCTTTGCCTGGCTTGGAATGTACCCTTGAAACTTGCTGGCCTGGATGGAGAGCAGTGAAGGATGTGTGCATCGGAACTACCCTACTGTGCAAAGCTAAGCATCTATGCATCCAACTAGGCCCACCACTGGCCCTTGGAAGGTTGCCAAGAAGGAAATGTGGCCCTTGGGCTGATGAGGATCCTCTACCCCTAGCCTAAGGAGATCATAAGGCACTCAGGTTGAGAATGCCATTTCTGGATAGGTGGAAAAGCAACTACCCTTCAGGTTGCCTGATGTAGCTTTGATTTTTTGATTTATATCCTTACCACGATGGTACCTCCTTTTAAGCGGCGATGAATATTTACCAACAACAAATGCACTTGATTTTGAAGCCCCAGAGGCCATGGTTCAATTTGCAGAAGTACCTACTTTCCATGTGATTAGTCTAACTTTATTCATTCACTTCCCACGGGACCACGAGCATCCCCAGAGAAACTGGATCGCTATGCAACATTTGCATAGCCAACATATGCCAGCAAAATCAGAAGTGACAAGGTTGCAGATTAAATTCTTAATGATTTATATCAGGGTTCCTGTGTTCTTTTAAAGAAAAAAGAAAAAGAAAAAAGGAATAGGCTTCCATTAAGAAGCTGCCTCTTTTCTCCCCAGTCTATAGAATGCAAATGTATAGACAGAAGAGTCCATAGCTTCCTCTTTACAAAGCAAGTGTTGAGTATTGTAGGCTGATGAAACGGCCCCACAAGCTGTCTTATTGGACATCCTTGGAGATCTGAAGGACGTATGCAGTGGACAGAGCAACCTTGGGTTAGATCTAGCTAAGTTCTACTCAGAGTAAACCTGTTGAAATTCATGCACACCCATTTGTCCTAAGTCCATCGATTTCTCCTAAAGATTGTATAGTTACTTATCTCCTTGGCATCTGATGGGAGGGTGTTCCACAGGTGTTCCAGTACTGAGAAGGCCCTCTGCTTGGTTTCCTGCACTGGCGGAGGAAGAGGAGTGCGGGGGGAGCGCACCGCCCCCGGCAGCGCAATCCCAGCAAGGTGTCCGTCCCAGCCCTGCCCCCACCTGCTCTCTGCCCCCCTGGTGCCGGAGCATGAAGCTCCGCCACCTGTTCCCTGTAACTTCACTTCTCACAGTGAGGGAACCACCAGAAGGCCCTTGGAGAGGGATGGCAGTGTCTTGGCTGGATGATAATGGGGAGCCACTCATTCAGGTATACAGGGCCAAGGCCATTTAGGGCTTTAAAGGTCAACACCAGCACTTTGAATTGTGCTTGGAAACGTACTGGGAGCCAATGTAGATCCTTTAGGGCCGGTGTTAAATAGCCCCGGTGTTAAATGGTCCTGGCTCTCAGTCACCAGTCTAGCTGCCGCATTCTGGATTAGTTGTAGTTTCCAAGTCACCTTTAAAGGTAGCCCCATGTAGAGCGCAAAGCAGTAATCCAAGCAGGAGATAACCAGGGCATGCACCACTCTGGCAAGGCAATGCACAGACAGGTAGGGTCTCAGCTGGTGTAGCAGATGGAGCTGGTAGACAGCCACCCTGGATACAGAATTAACTTGTGCTTCCATGGGCAGCTGTGAGTCCAAAATGACTCCCAGTGTAATGGCTTGGTCTCTCAAACAAATCATGATGGAGCTCAACTACTCAGTGTCGTCCTCCAAGGCAGCAGTTGCCAGGACTGAGCTCTGCCCCTTCCCCCCCCCACAAGAAAACCCCCACTTTCTTTCCTTTTCGCACCTCTCGCAAAGTCTTGAGAGCCTACGAGTCTTTGGAGAGGCTGTATCTGGTCTCCCCGAGTCTGAGTCAGTGCTTGAGCTGACAGACTGTAGTTTTCCACTCAGACTCTCCCTTCTTTGATCTCTGTGCTCAGAGATCAAGTTATGGCTGCAGCCCGGCTCCTCCTCAGTTCTGCATTCCAGACTTATCTCTTCTCCCTGCCTGCCAGCATTCCCATTCTCTGTCAGTAAAGGGACATCGCTGACTCCCAGGCTGCACACCTGGTCCTTCTGGGGCACAGTTACTCCATGCAGGACTAGGGAGCTGTGCTAATAATGGTGCTTAACTAGCCTGCCAAAGCCATTGCCTAGACAAACGGAATGGGTAGGCAAGCTTGCTCTCATATATTCTATCCCCTTAGATACAGGATCGCAAGAACTGGAGGGGTCTTGGGGCATAATCCAAACTGGCCTCCCAAACTCTTAACAATATATGCATGGTACAAGTGGATCATTGCAAAGCTCTGTGCCTTTGCCTGACTGGTCTGACTCCAAACCAGGCAGGCAAAGTGGGTCACCTAAGATCAATGTGGCATCAAGTGACTGACAGGTAGGTGGCCCTGCTGACCCCTCAAAGCTTGCCCCTCCATTAGGCAAAGGACAGCTGTGCTGAAACCAATCTGAAATGGACAAAAATCACCAACATCAACCTCAGCATTTATCTTGTTTGTTTACCAGACATGTCCTCTTTGTAGGTGGGAATTTGTATGAGGAAAAGTGGCAATTGTGCCATCCACCCTTTACTTTGGTGCAACCCGATGTGTTGAACTCTGTTTCCAAGTGCTAAAGTAGCGAAAAGTGTTGCTCTGCTTTTTTCCCTCTCCAATCAGTGGACTAAAATAACAACTATACCAGCTGCACTGGCTCCCGGTGGAGTACAGGATCAGGTTTAAGGTGCTGGTTTTAACCTTTAAAGCCCTATACGGCCTAGGACCCTCGTACCTACGGGACCGCCTCTCCTGGTATGTCCCACAGAGGAACTTATGGTCTTCAAACAAAAACATCTTGAAGGTCCCAGGCCACAGGGAGGTTAGGCTGGCCTCAGCTAGAGCCAGGGCTTTTTCGGTTGTGGCTCCGATCTGGTGGAACTCTCTGTCACAAGAGACTAGGGCCCTGCGGGACTTGACATCTTTCTGCAGGGCCTGCAAGACAGAGCTGTTCCACCAGGCCTTTGGCCAGGGCACAGCCTGACTCCCTCCTTTGGCAATCTTCACAGAACTCTAGCCCAATGATTGCCATCAATTTGATTTGAATTAATTTTATAATGAAATGATTTTAGAATGTTGCATTATTTTATGGTTGTTAGCTGCCCCGAGCCCGGCTTTGGCTGGGGAGGGTGGGATATTATTATTATTATTATTATTATTATTATTATTATTATTATTATTAACATGATTAAAACAGTAGAGGGGGCTGAAAGCAGAACTATTTAAGGGTGCGAGAAGCAGGTGGTGAAATATATCAGGAGCATAAATTCACAGGAAAGGGAGAATTCATCTCCGTAGCATTAATGACCCAGAGAACTAGCAGTGGTTTAAGAGGGACACAACATTTGCATGCACAAAGTACTTAAGATAAGTTACCGCTGTTTGCTTTGGGGCTGCTCTTCTTCCAAACACAACTGCACTTGGCAACGTAAACAGAGAGAGAAAGAGAAGGCCACGGCCCAATGGCTCCTTTCCTGTTTTGCAATTCACATATCCTAACAGCAAGAAGAAAATGCATTCAGACTCAGATGACAGTAGCTGAACAGTAAAGATCAACGGAGTGGAAGAGCAGTGAACATAACCTGAATTAATGAACATGTTGGCTGATTGTTAAAAGCTGTAGATGAGACAAATGGCAGCAAGCAACCTCGTCAATAGGTATTGGTTTTAGTTGCTGGTGTGGCTCAAGCCACAGCACCCACAGTATTGTCTCTGAGAAACAGCCATTGATCTGGTGGGATGCAGGGTGCTGTTTGAGCTTCCTCAAAGCTGCTTGCAATGCAAAGCACAATTGATTATCAGTTTCACAGTCCTCATGGAAGCTCATTGCAATTTTGGTGCAAATTTCTAATCAACACAGCTTTGTATGAAACTTCCCCAATGTACTCATTCGGGCAAAGCAATTCTCCCTAATTTGTTGTTGTTGTTTAGTCGTGTCTGACTCTTTGTGACCCCCTGGACCAGAGCACGCCAGGCACTCCTGTCTTCCACTGCCTTCCGCAGCTTGGTCAAACTCATGTTCGTAACTTTGAGAACACTGTCCAACCTTCTTGTTCTCTGTCGTACCCTTCTCCTTGTGCCCTCAATCTTTCCCAACATCAGGGTCTTTTCCAGGGAGTCTTCTCTTCTCATGAGGTGGCCAAAGTCTTGGAGCCTCAGTCAAAATAAAAAAATTCCTTCCAGTAGCACCTTAAAGACCAACTAAGTTAGTTCTTGGTATGAGCTTTCGTGTGCATGCACACTTCTTCAGATACACGTATGTAGTGTGTGTATCTGAAGAAGTGTGCATGCACACGAAAGCTCATACCAAGAACTAACTTAGTTGGTCTTTAAGGTGCTACTGGAAGGAATTTTTTTATTTTGACTATGGCAGACCAACACGGCTACCTATCTACTATTGGAGCCTCAGCTTCAGGATCTGTCCTTCCAGTGAGCACTCAGGGCTGATTTCCTTCAGAATGGAGAGGTTGGATCTTCTTGCAGTCCATGGGACTCTCAAGAGGCTCCTCCAGCACCATAATTCAAAAGCATCAATTCTTCGGCGATCAGCCTTCTTTATGGTCCAGCTCTCACTTCCATACATCACTACTGGGAAAACCAAGGTGATGTCTCTGCTTTTTAAGATGCTGTCTAGGTTTGTCAATGCTTTTCTCCCAAGACCAAGAAGCAGGCGTCTTTTAATTTCATGACTTTTAATTCCCCCTAATATAATGCATCTTTGCATGTTGCTTGCAATGATGTACATATGCATTTTGTACACATCACTTGGCTGGACAACACTGTTGAACAACCTGGAGAAGTGCAATGGTCAAAGGATGACGTATTGTTTCAGGATGTGCCAATTTGGTTGGTTGGCCTTTAAATACAAAGCAAGCCAAATAAACTTTCTACCCCATCCCAGCTTCTGAGTAAACACATCTAGGCTTTGGTTGCACAGGATACTTCCATTGTGAGAACAGAATGCTCAACTAGATGGGTCGTCGACCTGATCCAGCAAGTTCTTCTTATGTTCTTATGCTTCCTTCTTTTCCATATCACAGGTGCTGCTGTGCAGACATGTCCCTCAACTAGAAAGAATCGCTTGATCCTTCCAAGGTCTTGTTTTTCTGCACCATTCTTTGCTCAGACTCTTCTGGTGCAGCAGAAAATCCTTAGAAGTGCTTCTTAGGAATGAGCAAGCAACAAAGAGTCCTCCTCTTCCCTTTAAAAAAAAGAAGTAGAATCCTCGAACTTTTTTCCATGACTGTATTGCTCTTGTCATCTTAAATATGGAACATGCTCACCTGTCTCCTTCTCTCTCTCTCTCCTTCTCTTTCTCTGCCTCTCTCCCTCTCTCCATTGCCGGATGTTACATCCAGGCACAGTTAAAGACAGAGAATATCTTTCTAATCCCCTGACATCCGACCGAGACCTCCATTCTGTCAAAAATGGTTACTAGCATCTACTGTTCTAAGAAGGTTGAATTGACTGCTGTTGCTTCAAGATGTTTTGTACACAGCTGGAGCTCTTTCCAGGACTGAAATGCCAAGTCAAGGGGGACGGGAAAAGAGAGAGGCTCAACCAAGCGTGAAAAGAGATCCCAGAACAAGGACTTCATCATCGGCAGACGGAAGGAGAGGCGGAGAAAAGAAAATGTCCTTAACACCTGGTTTCAGACAACTTTTTCTTATTGTGAGTACTGAACAGGTATATAAATGGGGAAACCAACATAAAGCGTACAACTTGGGTTGTAAGAACCTAAGAAGTTGCCTACTGGATCAGGCCATCTCACAGGAGCTGGCCAGATGCCTGTGGGGAAACCCAAAGTCAGGAGCCAAGCACAAGAGCTCTGTCTCCCCCTGTGGCTTCCAGCAACTGAGAACCGGCTAGGAACCTAAGAATGTAAGAATAGCCTGCTGGACAAGGCTGAAGGCACATCGAGTCCAGCATCCTATTTTCACAGTGGCCAACCAAATGCCCATAGGAAACCAGGAAGCAGGACCTGAGCACAAGAGCACAGGTGTATTACTGCCTCTGACCAAAGATGCAAAGCATAGCCATTGTGGAACATTTCCACCCCCATCATCCAGCCCGGACACTGAGGTCCAGCTCCGAGGGCCTTCTGGCGGTTCCCTCACTGCAAGAAGTGAGGTTACAGGGAACCAGGCAGAGGGCCTTCTCAGTAGTGGCGCCTGCCCTGTGGAACACTCTCCCATCAGATGTCAAGGAAATAAACAACTACAGTGGTACCTTGGGTTACATACGCTTCAGGTTACAGACTCCACTAACCCAGAAATAGTGCTTCAGGTTAAGAACTTTGCTTCAGGATAAGAACAGAAATCATGCTCCGGCGGTGCGGCGGCAGCAGCAGGAGGCCCCATTAGTTAAAGTGGTGCTTCAGGTTAAGAACAGTTTCAGGTTAAGAACGGACCTCCAGAACGAATTAAGTACTTAACCCGAGGTACCACTGTATCTGACTTTTAGAAGACATCTGAAGGAGGCCCTGTTTAGGAAAGTTTTTAATGTTTGATGTTTTATCGTGTTTTTAATATTCTGTTGGGAGCCATCCAGAGCAGCTGGGGAAACCCAGCCAGATGGGCAAGGTAAAAATAATAAATTATTATTATATTGCTATTATTGTGGCTAGTAGGTGCTGATGCCTTGGCACTCTCCATGAATTTGTCTATTCCCCTTTTAAAGCCAACCAAATTGGTGACCATCACTGCCTGCTGTGGGAGGGAGACCCATGGTTTTAACTATGTGCTGTGAACTTAAAAGGATATCGATTTTTTAATATAAAAGTATTTGTGTACTGTTATATCATTTTTCACACACACACAGTGGATCGCAGCAGTAGAAACATCAAACCATACAATAAAACCACAAACAGTTAAAGGGAATAAATAAATTTGGCAAATTGCTGGCTACTGTCCCATTTTCTTCATAATAGTTTTTAAAAGACCATGAAAAAAATCAAGGGTTGTATCCCACACTGAATGGACTGAGTTCCACTTGCACCAAAGGACCTTCCCTTCCTCTTCTTCCTTCTGTGTGCCCCAAAAGACTGCTTTTGGAGGGTTCCCCAACCCTCTTGAGCATATTCTGAAGTTGCAAAAGAGACTGTGTGTTGGAGGAAGTGAAAGGGATGTTCCATTGTGCAAATGGAAGTTCATGGCATGAGCAGAACAGCAGCGGACACAACCATGAATTTTAGTTCCATAAGGTAAAGGTAAAGGGACCCCTGACCATTAGGTTCAGTCGTGGCCGACTCTGGGGTTGCGGCGCTCATCTCGCTTTACAGGCCGAGGGACCCGGCGTACAGCTTCCGGGTCATGTGGCCAGCATGACTAAGCTATTTCTGGCGAACCAGAGCAGTGCATGGAAACGGCGTTTACCTTCCCGCCGGAGTGGTACCTATTTATCTACTTGCACTTTGACATGCTTTTGAACTGCTAGGTTGGCAGGAGCAGGGACCGAGCAATGGGAGCTCACCCCGTCGCGGGGATTCAAACCGCCGACCTTCTGATCAGCAAGTCCTAGGCTCTGTGGTTTAACCCACAGTGCCACCCGCGTCCCTTTTTAGTTGCACACACTTTCCCTAAAAGAAATATCCTCACATGCACTTTTTAAAGCTGAACCCGCCTTGCAAATTTCAGGGAAGTGTGCAATCTGCTTGATAACTGTGCTCTGAGCTGCGTATAAGTCCAAGCACTGCAAATGAGGTCAGTTCCCTTTAAAATGTGGACCAAATTCTCCATTCCTAGCAGAAGCATAGAGCTCTGCTGGCAATTAACAGCTCTTTCACTCTTTGGGGAGTTGGAATGCAGCGAACCTCTCATTTCCATTCAGGAGAAAATGAAACACCAACTTCAGCTGCTATCATCAAATCACAGTTTGAAAAGTCTTCATTTGGGGGTGGGGGGCAGCACTGGACGCCGAGTGACTGCTTAATTGAAAAAGTTCGTTTCTAATGAAAATGGGAGGTTACAAATGCTTGGACTTTATGTAGACTTGATCATTTGAGTCTGTATTAATAAGTGGAAATTCATTTTAATGCAGCCAAGCACATAATTGGCATCGAGCTCTTTAAGAACCGCAAGCTACACTGTGATTGGAATCCTTAATAGTTTTAATCTTTTTTTTGGGGGGGAGGGAGAGTGGGGAGGAATAGATGTTTTCATAATTTGCATTTTTAAATTAGGTTACTATTAGATAGCTTGGACTAATTATAAACTGCTTGGATTTTATTGAGCCCGATGAGATCCAGTGGCCAGTGACAAATCTTTGCAAGTCTTACCTTACATCCCCCTGTAATTATTCCTCAGCCATCCAAGACTGTGGCGCAGAGATGAATGGGCTTTCCGGGAGTCCGCTCTGCCTTGAATAATCAGAAGAGGGCAACAAGGTCAATTACTGTTTCCTTTTGCCCCACCTCTGCTGCATGTAAATCAGTTTACTCACAGCCCTGGCAGGGCTTTGATAACGTTTATTCCCTGTCGCCTTTATCTCACCCCTTCCAGGCGCTCGCGAGAGCCACACAAAGCAATTCCCTAGCAGAAATGTGCTGAATGGCATAAAAGGAGCAGCAGCTGTTGCAAACAAAGCGCTCACACAAGTTTCGCCAGGAGGGAAACTTTCCGTTTTCAAGAGGGAAATTGTCTCCGTCAAAGACCGAACACGCTCATAGCCCCCAGGCTGCGAGGATCAATCGGCGGGAACTGGCTGATTGGCTGTGATTTCACAAAATCAAGGCAGGATACTTGCGGGTTACCTGAAAAGTTGCCCTCGCTCATATATGCTGTCCCCTCAACAGAGGCCCTGCTCAAGTGGCTCACCAAACGAAGTGAGGAAGGGAGACAGCCTTTTTGGTGGCGGTGTCCCAACTATGGAATAGCTTCCCCAAAGAGATTTACCTGGTCTTTTCAGCTTCAGGTTTTCATTTATACTGTAGGAATATGTATAGATGCTAGGAGAGGATATATTTATTAGATATTATCCTTCCGTCCTCACGTCTGTGAGCTCAGCAGAGTGCATCCCTTTGCAGTTTAAAAGGAAGCTTAGATAGGCTAGTCTTAGCCTTTAAGAGACCTAGGATTGTCCTCGTACTTCACCCTTTTCTCCCCCTTAAAACAATAATCAAACAAATAGTCTTGTAAAAGATATAGGTAGGTAGTCGTGTTGGTCTGCCTTAGTCAAAACAAAATTTTTCAAATTCCTTCCACCGTAGAGACCAACTAAGTTTGTTATTGGTATGAGCTTTCGTGTGTATGCACACTTCTTCAGATACACTGAAACAGAAGTCACCAGACCCTTATATGTAGTGAGACAGGGAGGGGTATTACTCAGAAGGGTGGTGGGAAAGGGTGATTGGCTGATAGGTGTGGTAAACCTGTTGACGACTGTTAACGACTGCAATTGGTCTTACAGGAAAAAGCAAGGGATGAGATGGCCAAACTTAAAACCATGGAGAGACCTGGTCTGAATAGACACATTGGACTCTTATCTTATTATACATGATAAAGCTATTTTTGGCCATCTCACACCCCAGATCCCTTTAACAGGATACCCTTACTGAGGAGAGGGAGGCGAAGGCAACAACCTCCCCTTCAACCAAACAAAAGTTTACCCAATCAAGAGACAAGGTGAATCATCATTGCTGAGATTCTTCCCCTGTAGGACAGCCCCAGCCAATTAGCCTTCAGGATGGGCATGGCCATGGGCGATTTAATTGCATCGTGGCCAGCACAACACAGGGGAAAGGCGGCATCCCTCCATCCCTTAAGCTGTTGTGACCTGGCTGCCCAGCTGCAATGAAGCCCGCTGGGAAAAGATGAGCAGACTTATGGATACACCTTCCCCCTGACAGGGCAAAGTGGGAATGACTCTGAGAGTCTAGGACACTTACAGGACTCTGAGCTTCAGCTCTTATCATGCGCCTCTCTAGCAAACATGCATTGTTGGTTTGACTGTGTTGTAAATATCCCACATACTCAAGCCTTTTAAATAACTTTTATTTTTAAAAGCTGGGCTTCTCTATCAATAAATTATGTTTGGGGTTTTTTTAAGTAATATTTATTAAAGTTTCGAATAATACAGAAGACAAAAAGGGAAAAAAGGAAAAAAAAGAATTCATCCTTTACAATCCCATTTTCAATAACTTTTTTCCGCGACTTCCCCTCACCTCCCCTTCTTGTATTCCAAGTCCAAATATTTATCCAACAAGTTCTTATCTCTAATTTCTTAACCTTAATTTGTTATTATGTTTATTTATATTAAATTTTTAACCTTAATTCATTATTATATTTAGTTCAATTTATATATCAACTTTTAACTTATGTACCTCAATCATTTATGAAAAACTTTTTCTAAAGTCGACCCTATTTCCCTTCCACGAATTCCCCATTCTTATACTAATAGCAACACAGAATTAAACACAGAATAAAGAAGATCAAGCCCCCTTTGGATTTCCAAACCCCACCCTCCCTTCCCCGGTTTCAATCCCAAAACCATAGTCCATTAGTCCATCTATTATTAGCCTGGCAACCTCACGTCCGAGGCCCTTAAATCTCTCTCAGTCCCTTTCTGCCGGCTTCTTTGAAAGTCCCTTATATTTAACACCCAGTCTCGAAGGGGCACTCTCTCTATAATATTCATATTCCTTCCAGCCAGGCCTCCTTGTTTAAAGGTGGAGCTCAAGTCCTGTTTCTTAGATCCAAATGTCCCAAAAGCTCCAGCTTCCACCTTGATCAAATTAATAGTCCCTAGATCTTCAGATCCCCACAAAAGAAGATTTTTCCATTCCTCATTTCTAAGTTCAAACCAAGTTTTCCTCTTCCAATCCTTATTTTCTTTTATATCCATCTTGGCAGGCCTCCGGCTCTCATTTGCCTTCTGTAATATTTCAGCCCCTCCTTTCTGCTCCTCCTGTTCAGCGTATATCTCTTCCTCCTCCTCGGTCTCTAGTTTCTTTTCTTGTCCAGCTGCCTGGGTTTTGTACGTCAAGTCCTTTTCCAGCTCAATAGATATATTTGCTGTTGACTTCAAATTTGTAGCACTTGTAGACAAAACATGACCTTGCTCCAGTTACAGATGGGTAGCCGTGTTGGTCTGCCATAGTCAAAATAAAAAAATTCCTTCCTGTAGCACCTTAAAGACCAACTAAGTTAGTTCTTGGTATAAGCTTTCGTGTGCATGCACACTTCTTCAGATACACTGAAACAGAAGTTGCCAGATCCTTCTATATATAGAGAAGGTGGGGAGGGGTATTACTCAGAAGGGTGGTGGGAATCGGAGATTGGCAGATAGCTGAGATGAGCCTGATGAGCCTGTTGACGACTCTTAACGACTGTAATAGGTCTTACAGGAAAAGGCAAGGGGTGAGAAGGTGAGAAATGGCTAGTCAGGTATAATGAGATAAGAATCCAATGTCTCTGTTCAGACCAGGTCTCTCCATTGTTTTAAGTTTGGTAATGAGTTGCAATTCAGCAGCTTCTCTTTCCAGTCTATTTCTGAAATTCCTTTGTAGTAAAACAGCTACTTTGAGATCTTGTATAGAATGTCCTGGGAGATTGAAGTGTTCTCCTACTGGTTTCTCTGTTTTGTGATTCTTGATGTCAGATTTATGTCCGTTTATTCTTTGGCGTAAGGTTTGGCCTGTTTGTCCAATATAGAGAGCTGAAGGACACTGTTGGCATTTGATGGCATACACAATGTTAGACGATGAGCAATTAAATAGTCCCGAGATGGTATGTGTGATGTTGTTGGGGCCAGTAATGGTGTTGTCCGGGTGTATGTGGCAGCAAAGTTGGCATCTGGGTTTATTGCAGGCTCTGGTGCCAGTGTCCGTGTTGAGTCTGGTTGTAGTATTATTGTGGGTTAGGAGTTGTTTAAGATTGGGTGGCTGTCTGTAGGCAATGAAAGGTCTTCCTCCCAGAGCTTGAGAAAGAGAACTGTCATTGTCCAGGAGAGGTTGTAGATCTCTGATGATGCGTTGAACTGTTTTAACTTGGGAGCTGTATGTGATGACTAGTGGTGTTCTGTTATTTTCTTTTTTGGGTCTGTCTTGCAGCAAGTTCTCTCTGGGTATCAGTCTGGCTCTGTTGATCTGTTGTCTAACTTCATCTGCTGGGTATTTTAGTTCTGAAAAGGTTTGCTGTAGATCTCTTAGGTGAGAGTCTCTGTCTGTAGAATTGGAACAGATGCGGCTGTAACGTAGTGCCTGGCTATATACAATGGACTGTTTGGTATGTTTGGGATGGTAGCTAGAGGCATGTAGATATGTTTGTCGGTCAGTTGGTTTACGGTATGAGGTGGTGTCTATGCGTCCATCCTGTATTTTTATAGTAGTGTCCAAAAAATGTATTTCTTGCATGGAATTATTCATTGTAAGGTTGATTGTGGGGTGAAAATCATTGAATTTCTGGTGAAAGGTGTCCAGGGTCTGTTGACCATGTGTCCAGATGATAAAAATGTCGTCAATGTATCGCAGGTACAAGAGAGGTTTGAGTGGGTAGGAGTTTAGGAAACGTTGTTCTAAATCTGCCATGAAGATGTTGGCATACTGTGGGGCCATGCGGGTGCCCATTGCTGTGCCGCTGATCTGAAGGAACAGGTCATCACCGAATTTGAAGTTGTTGTGGGTAAGGACAAATTGGCAGAGTTTGGTGGCAAGGTCCGCTGTGGTTTTATCGGTTTTAACTATACTAGCTACTATGGACGTGGAATCTCTATATACCAACATCCCACACAACGATGGTTTAAAGGCTATAAGGAACACCATTTCAGATAAAACCACAGCGGACCTTGCCACCAAACTCTGCCAATTTGTCCTTACCCACAACAACTTCAAATTCGGTGATGACCTGTTCCTTCAGATCAGCGGCACAGCAATGGGCACCCGCATGGCCCCACAGTATGCCAACATCTTCATGGCAGATTTAGAACAACGTTTCCTAAACTCCTACCCACTCAAACCTCTCTTGTACCTGCGATACATTGACGACATTTTTATCATCTGGACACATGGTCAACAGACCCTGGACACCTTTCACCAGAAATTCAATGATTTTCACCCCACAATCAACCTTACAATGAATAATTCCATGCAAGAAATACATTTTTTGGACACTACTATAAAAATACAGGATGGACGCATAGACACCACCTCATACCGTAAACCAACTGACCGACAAACATATCTACATGCCTCTAGCTACCATCCCAAACATACCAAACAGTCCATTGTATATAGCCAGGCACTACGTTACAGCCGCATCTGTTCCAATTCTACAGACAGAGACTCTCACCTAAGAGATCTACAGCAAACCTTTTCAGAACTAAAATACCCAGCAGATGAAGTTAGACAACAGATCAACAGAGCCAGACTGATACCCAGAGAGAACTTGCTGCAAGACAGACCCAAAAAAGAAAATAACAGAACACCACTAGTCATCACATACAGCTCCCAAGTTAAAACAGTTCAACGCATCATCAGAGATCTACAACCTCTCCTGGACAATGACAGTTCTCTTTCTCAAGCTCTGGGAGGAAGACCTTTCATTGCCTACAGACAGCCACCCAATCTTAAACAACTCCTAACCCACAATAATACTACAACCAGACTCAACACGGACACTGGCACCAGAGCCTGCAATAAACCCAGATGCCAACTTTGCTGCCACATACACCCGGACAACACCATTACTGGCCCCAACAACATCACACATACCATCTCGGGACTATTTAATTGCTCATCGTCTAACATTGTGTATGCCATCAAATGCCAACAGTGTCCTTCAGCTCTCTATATTGGACAAACAGGCCAAACCTTACGCCAAAGAATAAACGGACATAAATCTGACATCAAGAATCACAAAACAGAGAAACCAGTAGGAGAACACTTCAATCTCCCAGGACATTCTATACAAGATCTCAAAGTAGCTGTTTTACTACAAAGGAATTTCAGAAATAGACTGGAAAGAGAAGCTGCTGAATTGCAACTCATTACCAAACTTAAAACAATGGAGAGACCTGGTCTGAACAGAGACATTGGATTCTTATCTCATTATACCTGACTAGCCATTTCTCACCTTCTCACCCCTTGCCTTTTCCTGTAAGACCTATTACAGTCGTTAAGAGTCGTCAACAGGCTCATCAGGCTCATCTCAGCTATCTGCCAATCTCCGATTCCCACCACCCTTCTGAGTAATACCCCTCCCCACCTTCTCTATATATAGAAGGATCTGGCAACTTCTGTTTCAGTGTATCTGAAGAAGTGTGCATGCACACGAAAGCTTATACCAAGAACTAACTTAGTTGGTCTTTAAGGTGCTACAGGAAGGAATTTTTTTATTATGACCTTGCTCGTACATCTTTCGCAGCTTTCCCATGAGAAAAACAACCTCATCCAAGTCAGCCAGTATTTTCCGACCTATTTCCATTCTTGTAATGTCCCTGAACCCCCTCTAGAGGGATTCTGGTTATTTAGTATTCCTTTCACCTCCAGTTCAAAAGTCAAGTTAATTTGTTTCAGTCCTTCTTTATTTTCAACAACTTGTAACAATATAACCGGCTAAACCAAAGCTTTCTATTTTTCCGACTTTGACAGCTAATTTGACAGCTGTCAAAATCTTCTGTATCTCCTCAGCAGGCTCCTCTCGTGGATCACTCCCGGTCCCAGGAAGAGTGGCACTTGATCAGAAAATAAACTCTTATCCTCCAGCACAGTAACTTATACTTTTAAATCCGTGGAATTAATAACTTTTATCCAAAAAGGAAAAAAAGACTCTTCTCTCGACCTTAGTTGTCAAATCCTTGCTTTAAAATGTTTACAATGGGGGGGAGACGGACTTCCTCTTTGCACCTCCCCCGCTCGTGCCGAATCCACAAAAAAGGGAAAAAAAATTAATCCAGTTTCCAAATTACTCACGGGTTGTTGTTCTTGGTTTTTAGTCCAAATTTTCAAAGGAAGAAGTCGGCGCTCTCCGACGAATGGCATGCGGCTTCGCTCGGCAGGGAGAGCAGTAAACTCACAGCACCGCGCCGCTCCCTGTCCCCCATTCCGTAGCCTTTAAAAAGGCTCCTTCGCGGGTCGGGAGGGCGCTAACGGTGCCCGCCGAGTCACCAGGTCCACGGGCATCCATGCCCGTGGTTTTTGAGGGTCCCCACGTCGCCGGCGCGGCAGGACCCGACCCCTGTCGAGCAGACTCCCTCCAGAGCTCGGAGGGAATCCGCGATTCGGCGATGGCGCCAACCCGGAAGTCTATCAATAAATTCTGTTTGATTGTCGTTATGTACTAAGCTTGGTTCCTAGAACAATAGACAGGTAGGATCCTAAAATGCTACAACTGATTGGCTTGCAGGAAAAAAACAATCAGGCTCCAGGAGGAAGTTAATCAGCCTATTAGGCTGGTAGGATCATAGAATGCAACAACTGATTGGCCTGCAGGAAAAGACCAATCAGGCTCCAGGAGGGAAGCAGAATCAGCCAATCAGACGGGACTCATTGTGTAAATAATGTATATAAAACCCTGAGGTTTGGGGGCAATTCAATCACTGTTTTACAAGCTGCAATAAAGAGCATGAAATAACTACAGGACTCAGAGTATATTTCAATTTTATATCCACATTTATGTTGTTATTGTCACTGGCAGTACTAGTATTAGTGATAGTATTTCATCTGCCTTAAAGAACAGTTAATGGGTTGCATCCAAAGTAGTGATCAGTTAAAGTCACTTAGTGGTGCACTTGTGGAACCTTGTTGTGCAAGGGAAAACACAACAACAGTGCAACTGGTTGCACAAAAAGGATAAGACACAACTAGTGTTGCCACTGCTGTGCAACCTTTCAGCTCTGCTCAGAGAATGCTCATATTCAGCCCTGTACTACTGAGCAGCTGTATGAACATAAATAAACACGCCGTTCTTTATCTAGCAGGGGTGTCATTGCAGCTATGAATGTCATTGGTTTACCTGTCTTATGTCAAAGAGGAGCCGGGAAGAAAAGAGTTGGTAGTTCAATGCTAAGGAGGACTCTGGAAACTATAAAACAAGCATGTATTGGCCCCATGTGGAAGGGCTGGTTCGTGTCCTGCAAGCGGTGGAAAGCATTCAAACATTCAAAAAAGATAAAATCAGCATTAAACTAAAAACAGATTAAAACACCAACATTCTACAGTCATACCTTGGATCCTGAACGCCTTGGTACTCAGACATTTTGGCTCCTGAATGCCGCAAAAGTGAGTGTTCCGGTTTGCAAACGTTATTTGGAACCTGAACATCCAACAGGGCTTCCACGGCTTCCGATTAGCTTCAGGAGCTGCAGAAGCCACATCGGATGTGTGGCTTCCAAAAAACGTTCGCAAACCAGAACACCCACTTCCATGTTTGCAATGTTCGGGAGCCAATTTGTTCGACAACTAAGGCGTTCAACTACTAAGGTACCACTATACATAAAACAATGGAATAGCAGCTGCAACAAGCATGGATTTTTAGCTAATAAAACATCTGAAGCAATGGGGCAACGTTAGAAAAACAAGGGTGGCTGCAATATTTAAAAGCTGAATTTGTAGGTCATTGCTTGGAACGAGCGTTTGGCAATCAAATGATTCTTTGATATACTTTGTTAAGAGTTACGATCTATAACTCCAGCCCTCTTTCTGGTGCAATGCTTGGAGGCAGTGCACACCAACGTGTGATCATCACACCCTGCTCAGGCTACAGAGCTCTAATTTCCTGAAAGAAACCCAAATCTCAGCGAAGAACCAACAATCGAAGCAATTTAAAAATGGCCACTGGCCAGATTTCAATTATTACAATACATCACTTTTGAAAAGGTTCACAGCATCCTCGGTTTTTGATGGAAAGGTCACGTTGAAAACTCACTAAACAAACCGGCAGGCTGCCAGCAGCTCTCAAAGTGAGATGCAGGGCTTCTTAGGGAGACCCACATAGTAGGCCAGGTACAAAAAGTAAGAAAGAGGTACAGGGGCCGCGTTCCTAGGGAGCATCTCAATTAAGAGAGGAAGCAAAATTCCAGCGCTGCTGCCAGCTGCACTCTTGAACCGCTCAGGTGGTAGGCAAACAGGTGAGCCCAGAACACAGCATCAAAAGTGGTAAAACTGGGCCCTGCCACTGAGCGTCCTGCTAGGTGTGGCCTCAGGGGGACAGAACCTCAACTGACTTCAGCTACAAATGATGATGATGATTGTAGGAATGACGAGATGCCAGGAGGTTGGATGCAATGAGCTGTGCAGGAGCAAGCTGAAAAGCAAGCTATGTGGAGCCTCTTTTATTGGGGAAAGATGCGGGTGGGGCTGTGGGTTAAACCACAGAGCCTAGGACTTGCTGATCAGAAGGTTGGTGGTTCGAATCCCCGCAACGGGGTGAGCTTCCATTGCTCGGTCCCTGCTCCTGCCAACCTAGCAGTTCAAAAGCACGTCAAAGTGCAAGCAGATAAATAGGTACCCCTCCGGCGGGAAGATAAACAGCATTTCCGTGCACTGCTCTGGTTTGCCAGAAGCGGCTTAGTCATGCTGGCCACAAGACCCAGAAGCTGTATGCCGGCTCCCTCGGCCAATAAAGCGAGATGAGCACTGCGACCCCAGAGTCGGTCACGACTGGACCTAATGGTCAGGGGTCCCTTTACCTTTGCAGTTGGAAAGAGGTAGTGAAACCACTCTGAACTTTAACATATTCCATCTAAGCACATTTCTAGCGTTAGCAAATACACGTGTCAGCAGGTGCTTCCCACAGATGTTCCGAAACTGGATTGCATCTGTGTTCCCTGCCATGCTCCAGCCAAGCGTTATGTCTAGTAAACAGGTCTGTGAAAGGACAAAAGGTCAGGGGGAAAACCCTGTTTTCTGGCCAAGAAGGCAAAAGGTCAGGGAGTGGGGGGCGCAACGCTCCTTGGCACACTGTTGCATACCTGGTGTGAGGTTTGCCTCCGCACAAGTTGAGCGTCACCTCCACAGATGATGATGATGGTGATGATGATGCAAATGTCAGAGGCCATCTTGTTGTGGGTTCTTCCAGACCTGCTCCTGGCTTTTTCTGGCCTCTTCCCACCTGGCAGCTGCTCAGGTTGCCCAGAACCACCAGGATGGGGTTGTGTTTCCAGGTGTGAGGAATCTTTGGCCCTCCAGATGTGTCAGGGAGTCTTGATAACAAACGAGTGTAGTTAATTAAAAGGAAGATTTATTGAAGAAGAAAAAACAGAGTTCAGCAGAGCAGAGATCACAGCCGTCTGTAAATCAAAGATGTCCTTTCTAAGGAGGGTGTTTCCGGCAAGACCAGAAACAGCCGAACTTCCTCTTGTGATGTATTCTGTCTTGAAGACACCCCCCCCCATATGCCTAGACTGTGAGCTAAGGCGTTCAGCTCCCACTCTTTCCTCATTCTCTGAGAGTATACTTCCGTGGTCTTTCCCACTCTCTAAGTTGCTTTGGTTTCTAGTCCCTGAATTATAATTATTATTAATGTATTTTCATTTTAAAAATTCTTGGTTTACAAAAGTATGCGCAATGTCTCTCTCTCTCTCTCTCTCTCTCTCTCTCTCTCTCTCTTTCCAAGTAACATTTTTTTACAGATCAGTTTCATTTGTTGACACATTAGGAAGAAAAGGGGGAAAGAGGTGGAGGTGAGCGGGGGTGGGGTCGGGTGGCGATGTTTCTATTATACCGTGGTACCTCGTATTACAGGGACATGGGTGGCGCTGTGGGTTAAACCACAGAGCCTAGGACTTGCCGATCAGATGGTCGGCAGTTCAAATCCCCGCGACGGGGTGAGCTCCCATTGCTTGGTCCCAGCTCCTGCCAACCTAGCAGTTCGAAAGCACGTCAAAGTAGATAAATAGGTACCGCTCTGGCGGAAAGGTAAACGGCATTTCCGTGCGCTGCTCTGGTTCACCAGAAGCGGCTTAGTCATGCTGGCCACATGACCCAGAAGCTGTACGCCAGCTCCCTCGGCCAATAAAGTGAGATGAGCGCCGCAACCCCAGAGTTGGTCACGACTGGACCTAACGGTCAGGGGTCCCTTTACCTTTACCCCTGTGTCCAAGTTGGCAGGATTCTCACCTGGGGTTGCCAAGTCTCTGGCTTTGGACCACACGCATTGGTTTTAGGTCCATTCTCAGGGTTACATTCTCAGGGCCATCAGTGAATATCGGATTTCTACTTCATTTTACAAAATGGCAACTTGCATCCTAAATAGAAAATATTGCACAAGAGAGCTTTTTCCCCCCACCAAAATTTCCCAACATTTTCATTTTCCCTACCTGGAAATATTGGGAAAAACCCTCCCCAACCTGTTTTCCCCCTCTGAATCGACCAAATTTCTTAAACTTTCACATTTCTAATTGTATTGCAGGAGTGGACTCTCCCATGGCACTCCAGTTGTTGTTAAACTACAACTCTCATCATCCCTGCCATGCTGACTGGGGCTGATGGGATTTGGAGTCCAACAACATCTGGAGGGCCATAGGATATCCATCCTTACTTTCTATCATTTTACTACTGAGTGACATCTGTGGTTCCTGCCTAGGTGTCAGAGTCCTGTCTTTCAAGAGCTGACATGCCTATGACATCATAAGGCACTCTCCCTATGACATCACTATGCTCCGCCCCCATAAGTCTCAAGTTTGGGATACTGGAACTACATACTTAAACACAACCTGGATGTTGCCGTGCAATTGATGGACATATTACTACCTTCTCTATGCAGCTGTTTCAGAGTAGTTAGAATGGGTAGACCAATCATTTGATGATCAGTGATTTTAATTGCACACATCATTATATAACTCTTATGAATATTTAGCACAAGTGGAAACCTTAATCGGCATTTTTGAGCCTTCCAAGATCTCATTTTCTATGCCTTCCACAGTTGTTGTTTTTTAAAAAACTGGTCACACGTTAAGATGGCAGGCACAATATGCTAACAAATTTGTTCAGTACCACTTTAGACATTGCAAAAAATTCAAAGGAGATTGCTAAGTCATAACCAGTCATACTACTTTTGACGACCTTATGAGCAACTCAGTTCTGTTGCTGCCCTATGGGGGGGATTAATTGCAATATCAAAAACAAAGCAATCCTGATTCTCTCTCCCCATTCCCCTTTAAAAAAAAATCATTGCCATCATCTTTGCAATATTGAAAGCATTACAGAGTAGTCACACTCTTTTCCATCTCTACACAGTGGTCAGCAATTTGCTTTGATGGACTTTATAAAATAAGTATCAGCCACTGCTAGGCAAATCCTTTCAAAAGGTTGGCTTAGAAACAGCTCATACAATTTTTCCCTTTCAAAATGTATTTATATGTGTTATCATAAGCTTTCAAGTATGCTGCTTTTTAAAACACCACACTGCCCACAAAGTTCATGCAATTCCCTTACTCTGCCAGAGACTGTTTCATACTGCAAATTTTCTTAAATGAGGACAGTAATGGGCATTTTTGCAAGTGGCGTTCAAGAAAGCAAATTAGAATGGAGCTACATACCTGAGCTGCACAAGAGAGCCAGTGTGCTGAGGATGTCAGACTGGGACCTGGGACACCAGGGTTCAAATTCCCACTCAGCCATGAAGATCACTGGGTGGCCTTGGGCCAATCACTGCCTCTCAGCCTAACCTACCTCACACGGTTGTTGTGGGGGTTAAATGGAGAACCATGTACACCCCCTTGAGCCCCTTGGAGGAAAAAAGACGCCTGCTTCTTGGGAGAAAAGCAATGACAAACCTAGAGAGCATCTTAAAAAGCAGAGACATCACCTTGCCAACAAAGGTCCGTATAGTTAAAGCTGTGGTTTTCCCAGTAGTGATGTATGGAAGTGAGAGCTGGACCATAAAGAAGGCTGATCGCCGAAGAATTGATGCTTTTGAATTATGGTGCTGGAGGAGACTCTTGAGAGTCCCATGGACAGCAAGAAGATCCAACCTCTCCATTTTGAAGGAAATCAGCCCTGAGTGCTCACTGGAAAGACAGATCCTGAAGCTGAGGCTCCAATATTTTGGCCACCTCATGAGGAGACTCCCTGGAAAAGACTCTGTTGGAAAAGATGGAGGGCACAAGGAGAAGGGGACGGCAGAGGACAAGATGGTTGGATAGTTTTCTCGAAGCTACCAGCATGAGTTTGACCAAATTGCGGGAGGCAGTGGAAGACAGGAGTGCCTGGCGTGCTCTGGTCCATGGGGTCATGAAGAGTCGGACATGACTAAACAACTAAACAACAACAACAAATGCAATTTTAAGCCACTACTTTGTACTTAGCCTAGATTCTAGTGTTGCCCTCACCATCCTCCCTTCTGAGTTCTACAAGGGCAACAATGAAACTAAGACACACACACATCATCATCCATTTAAAGCACGTCGTTTCCCCCAGAAAATTCTGGGAACAGCAATTTGCTAAGAGTGCTGGGAATTGTAACTCAGTGAGGGGCAAACTGCAGCCCCCAAGGGTTCTTCAGCGCAAGTCATGTGCCTTAAATACACGGTGTGTATGCAACCAACTGTTACAGGAAAACTGCTCCCTTTCCCTTATGGTGTATTCCAGAGCCTGTATAGAGTCCTTAAATGGGTCCCCTGTTGGTAGGAGAAAGTAACAGGCCAACCAGAGTATATTGAGAAGCAAAGTGGCTAGTAAGCCTGATCTTTATTCAAGGAACTGTTGCAACAGGGTCCCCACTCACCACACGCAGGAGGGAGGAGAACCCCAAACAATGGTGTGCAAGGCCTTATATAGACCATTTGAAATTGCCCACCCTGTAGCCCTAGACCACTCCCCCAAAACATCATACATACATCACAGAAGGAGGGGGTCTACAGCAGAAATTCTGCCTGCCAGGATACCTGATGTTGGTCACTGATTGCATTCTCTGGGCAACCTGGCCATTCTTTTGTGATGGATAATACTTCAGTTCCTGAATCCAGATCACAGGCTCGCCCTATTCATACACAAATATGCTCTTAAGACAGGATTTGTAAGAGAAAAAACAATGGGAAAGCTTTCCCCATGTGCCTCCCTTACTGCAGAGGAATATTTGAGGTCATTGAGAGAGTCAAAATGCCTTTAGGATTGCTTTCCTATACTATTCCAGACACATGGTTCATATATTCAGATATGTGTGCATTTGTGAATATTTATTCTATATTTGAGACCTTAAAATTCTTTATAACACTACAAAGGAAGAAGTGGCCACCCTCTGGGGTGGATCGGAGAATGACGGCAGGCAGGTAAAGGGAGGGAGTGCTATAGCCAGTGGGGCAGTGCCCCATTCATTCCCATGGCCAAGTCTTCACTTGAGTACAGAGTCTAAAACGGCCCCAATACTTCCAGGACACAAAAGCGGGGACCCAGGAACTGAAGCAATTTGTTTCCCAGGGGGATGATTCATATGAGCAGTGTCTCTTCTCTCTGTGTCTCCAAAAACTTCAGAGCCTTCAGGAAATTATCCTTTCAGCCTTGTCCTTCAAAGCCTTCCCCTGCTTTGTTCTTTGGCACACAGTGCTGAGCTTTTTCATTTCCTTATCGGGGCATCCTTCGATTAACTCGTTTGATTGATTTTCCTCCCAGCCCCTTCTCGGATTGAAGAGATCGTCATCTCCACCAGAATTTTCAGCACTGATTGTTAATTACACTCATGGCCTGTTTACTTGCTGGGCATCTGGCATTTCGCCTCTAATCAAGACTGAAGGTGACACTGACATGCCCGAAAAATTTCAGCCTGGAGAATCGAGAGGCCTCGCTCTCCAGTCTGCTTAATTTACCATTTCCAGCACCAGGCGATTCTATTATTCATCATATGGAATGTATTTCCCTTCTTCCCTGATGCCATTTTTTAATTTTTTTGGGAAAAAGTTGAAAGCAGTTTTGCTGCCTTAACTTCATTCGCTCTGCCTCTCTGCTCCTCTTCTTAAGAGACTAGTTAGCTCAGATCACTTTGCTAAACCTGAACTGCTTCTCTGTTTTGGCTTTCTTTACTCTAAGCATAGAAGAAGAGGAATTCTAGATGTGCTCTGTGCTGGAAATTTTAGTTTAGATTGCTTTACAAACCCTGAGCTACCCGTGTTTTGCTTTTTGACTCTTAAGCACATGGAAGGAAGGACTGTTGCTCCCACTGTTGTATGAGTCCTCTAGTTAGCTCAGATCACTTTGCAAAACCTGAGCTACCAATCTGTTTTTGCTTCTTGAGTCTGAGCGTACCAGAAAAGGGATTTTTGCTCCAGAGGTTCTTTGTGTTTGCTGGTTAGTTCCCAGATGGTCAGACTTTATTCAATAATGCATTATAAGACAGAGTCCAAAGAGACCCCTAGGACACACATTATACAGGCAAATATATATAATCTTAGCTGTTTATGCTCTGTCAGAAATGACCCAAAAACATCACAGAAAGGGGAAGGGCAGGGGCAGAAATGGGGTGTTTGCTGGGAGAGATCATCAGGGGGTTTGGACTGGGTGTCCATCAATATGCAGATGATATCCAGCTCTACCTCTGTTTCAAATCAGAACCAGTGAAGGTGGTGAAGATCCTGTGTGAGTGCCTGGAGGCGGTTGGAGGATGGATGGCGGCTAATGGATTGAAGTTGAATCCTGACAAGACAGAAGTACTGTTTTTGGGGGACAGGGGGCGGGCTGGTGTGGAGGACTCCCTGGTCCTGAATAGGGTAACTGTCCCCCTGAAGGACCAGGTGCGTAGCCTGGGAGTCATTTTGGACTCACAGCTGTCCATGGAGGCGCAGGTCAATTCTGTATCCAGGACAGCTGTCTACCAACTCCACCTGGTACGCAGGCTGAGACCCTACCTGCCCACGGACTGTCTCGCCAGAGTGGTGCATGCTCTAGTTATCTCCCACTTGGACTACTGCAATGCGCTCTACGTGGGACTACCTTTGAAGGTGATTCGGAAACTACAGCTAATCCAGAATGTGGCAGCTAGACTGGTGACTGGGAGCGGCTGCCAAGACCATATAACACCGGTCTTGAAAGACCTACATTGGCTCCCAGTACGTTTCCGAGCACAATTCAAAGTGCTGGTGTTGACCTTTAAAGCCCTAAACGGCCTCGGCCCAGTATACCTGAAGGAGCGTCTCCACCCCCATCGTTCTGCCCGGACGCTGAGGTCCAGCGCCGAGGGCCTTCTGGCGGTTCCCTCATTGTGAGAAGCAAAGCTACAGGGAACCAGGCAGAGGGCCTTCTCGGTAGTGGCGCCCGCCCTGTGGAACGCCCTCCCATCAGATGTCAAAACGATAAACAACTACCTGACATTCAGAAGACATCTTAAGGCAGCCCTGTTCAGGAAAGTTTTTAATGTATGATATTTTAGTGTTTTGTTTGTTTCAATGGAAGCCGCCCAGAGTGGCTGGGGAAACCCAGCCAGATGGGCGGGGTACAAATAATAAATTATTATTATTATTATTATTATTATTATTATTATTATTATTATTATTATTCATCCTTTCAAGCAAATATCCCCTCCCATTTGTATCCTGAAGTGGCACTGCAAAAGGAGCAACTAAACTGCCCAGGATGCAGAAAATTCTAATCCGTGCGCTACAAGAAACTCGGCATTGACAGGGCAGAGAAAGACTAAACAAGTATGATTCTGCCTGACAATCAAAGGCCTATCTCCTAGTAGAGAGGTAGGTTCATTTGGGAAAGAAAAACATGGCTCCCTCCCGCCTCCCCACCCTGCCCTTCACAGGAGATAAAATCTCCCTTTCCTGTCTCAGGGAGAATGACAGCCAGATGTCCTCTGGCTTTTGTAAAATGGTTGCTGGGATATGAGAAAGTGCATTACATTCGCTAACCTTTCCATGTTGAGGCGGTGTTTGGAGGGTCTGGCTGGCATTCTGCAATTTCTTTCTTTTCCTGCTTCCACCTCAAACAGTTTTATTTGTGCAGGCACAGTTGCAAGAGAGGCATCTCAAAAAAAGCTTAGCATTTTGCTAAGGGGGTTCACCATTTGGATGCTGGTGGGCGGACAGAGGCTATTATTCAGCTATTATAGTTTAAAGATAAGACACTGGGGGGTTGTATTAAAGAGTGCTTTTCAGAAAGCCAGAGAGTGGGTGATCTTATCCAACCCCTGGCTTCATGATGAAAACCAAGCCTATAACAGGAAACGGCCTTATACAGTGAAACCTCGAGTTAAGTACTTAATTTCTTCCGGAGGTCCATTCTTAACCTGAAACTGTTCTTAACCTGAAGCACCACTTTAGCTAATGGGGCCTCTTGCTGCCACCGCACCACCAGAGCACGATTTCTGTTCTCATCCTGAAGCAAAGTTCTTAACCTGAAGCACTATTTCTGGGTTAGCAGAAGCGTATGTAACCTGAAGCGTATGTAACCTGAGGTACCACTGTATTACTTCAGACAACTGGCCCATCTAACTCAGAACTGTCTATGAGTGCATACCCTCCAACATTTCTCAAATGAAACCAGGGATGTCCTATTCCATAATAATAATAATTTTGTTACTTATACCCTGTCCATCTGACAGGGTTGCCCCAGCCGCTCTGGGCGGCTTTCAAAATATATAAAAACAAAATAAAACATTAAACTCTAAAAACAAAAACAAAAAAACCCTCCCCTCTACAAGGCTTCCTTCAGATGTCTTCCAAAGACTTATAGTTCCAGTGGTACCTCAGGTTAAGAACTTAATTCTTTCCGGAGGTCAGTTCTTAACCTGAAACTGTTCTTAACCTGAGATACCACTTTAGCTAATGGGGCCTCCCACTGCCGCTGTGCCACCACTGCCCAATTTCTGTTCTCATCCTGAAGCAAAGTTCTTAACCCAAGGTACTATTTCTGGGTTAGCGGAGTCTGTAACCTGAAGTGTCTGTAACCCGAGGCACCACTGTACTTATCCCCTTGGCTCGGGAGTGGCGTAACTCCATACCCTCCAACATTTCTCCAATGAAAATAGGAACGTCCTCCTAAGGAAAAGTGGGACATTCCAGGATGAAATCAGAAACTGGGATGGCTTCTCTAAATCCCGGACTGTCCCTGGAGAATACAGACACTTGGAGGGTCTGTGAGTGACTTGTGTTGGCTCTCCAGGACGCTCCCCAGGAGATGCTGGGAGATGCTGGGAATTGAACCTGTGACCTCCTGGAGGCAAAACAGACTCTTACACACTGAGCCACAGCCCTTCCCCAACAGAATGCTATCCGAGCTCTGCTTCAAAATCTCCAGCAAGGGAGAGGGTGCCATCTCTCTAGGTGACTTACAAAATGATTAAAAAGAGATATGGAGCTTCAAGACCAAGTGGGGATTTGAAACCTCTTCTCCCATGTCTTAGTCCAGCACTCTAACAATTACACCATACTGGATCTCAGTTAGGTATGAGTCTCATTCAAATGCAAACTGACTCGATTATTTCCCCCATCCCTAGACAATAGGCTTGGCCTGCATGTTCAGTCACACTTAAGCAGCCCAACAATGCAATGGGAAAGTTACGATATGAGGAGTAAAAGAAATTAGAAACTACCTATAGTATTTTATGTCCTTCGTATCGGAAGCTAAAAGGACCGGTTTCCCCTCTCTCCTTCAGTCATATCAGCTCACAGTAGGAGGCCCCAGAAGAATTTCAGTGTCACGCTCATCAAACTCTCCTACCCATTGTGTTATCTTTCCTCTTTGTCAGAGATTTCGAAATTATGCTGCCTTACTTTTGCATCTAATTTACATCTCAAGCAAAGCTGTCATTCTAAACGCAATAGCGAAGAAGTCAGGGGGGGAGGGGAAATCTTCTGGAGACAAAACAGTGACTAATATAGAATACATTACAGTGAATGTCCAAATTCACATGTAAATGTTGACAATCCCAGACAAAATGTGAAAATGGCCGGAGGTGCAAGAGATGCATCTGGGAACGGCCAGCTCAGTGTGATTTTATCTATTTCACTTCCTGGAAATAGACATATGTATATTTATATTGTTATGGGTTTGCAGGGGGCAAGGATACCCTAAAATTCCTGGGTGCCAGTTTCTCCCCATAATTTCTGAGATTATTACATTTGGGGTTTGAAGTGAAGCCAGCTTCATTGGGATCTTGTTTTAGAGAGGTGCGGCGCTGTGGGTTAAACCACAGAGCCTAAGACTTGCCGATCAGAAGGTCGGCGGTTCGAATCCCCGCGATGGGATGAGCTCCTGTTGCTCGGTCCCTATTCCTGCCAACCTAGCAGTTTGAAAGCGCGTCAAAGTGCAAGTAGATAAATAGGTACCACTCCAGCGGGAAGGTAAACGGCGTTTCCGTGCACTGCTCTGGTTCGCCAGAAGCGGCTTAGTCATGCTGGCCACATGACCCGGAAGCTGTATGCCGGCTTCCTCGGTCAATAAAGCGAAATGAGCGCCGCAACCCCAGAGTCAGCCATGACTGGACCTAATGGTCAGGGGTCCCTTTACCTTTACCTATCCTAGAACAAAGGCAGGTGATGACAGAGTCATCACTCTTTCAATAGGCGAGATATTCAGCATCAGACAAGAAAGGGGCAGGCTACCAGGATTACAAACATTCACTTTGTTTCCAGAGAGCTGCAGAAAAACATGCATCTTAACCACGTTGAAACATTGGGCATTCCCTCCCCTCTCCTGCCCCAAGGGGCTTGTTTGAATCATGTGAGGGAGGGAGGTCTCAGAAAGCCAGCTAGGAGGGAGGGAAGAAATGGCATTTACCCCTCCAGGGAGCTCTGCCTCCAGCACCAAAATATCCTGAGCCGTCTCTCTTCCCAAACATTCTCGTTTACACAGAAACCAAGAACACGACTCCCATGGTACCCTCAAGCACAATCGCAGAAGAAGGCCAATTCCTCTCTCCTCCCCCTCTTAAATTCCCATCCCTTTTGCGTTTGGTTGCTAAGCCGTAATGTTTAGGGGAGTTGAAACAGCCAGTGTGTATGCTACATCTATTATTACAGCAAATGTAGCAAGACAATCTATTTAGCCAGAATTCACTTCTGGTTGGGGAGGGGAAAGAGAGAAGAAGAACAACACAGCCAGGCATCCGTGCGTTACGGGGAAGCATTCGAAAGAGTTTATCATTTTAACTAAATCCCGTTAAGTAGGCAGCAAGGTCCATTAATACTGTTAACGAACTCTCATTTCAACTTAAACGGGGAGCTACTCCTTCATTTCAGATAATGATTAGCTCAGGCTTCAGGCAATCAAGTGCTGGTGTGAAGGAAACCCAATCCCTTCGAAAGGCAAAGTTATCGCATTATGGGAGGGGCTGTGGCTCAGGAGAAGAGCAGTGAAGACAATACTGTGCTAAACAGGCCAGTGGTCCAAGTCAATAGAACGTGGCTGCCTATCTGTGATGGCCTGGGATTCAGACTCGGAGGCTCTACCTGAGGAATCCCAGCCTGCACAGGAGTCCCCGCCTCCAGAACCAGCTGAGCCGGGCCTCGGGCTTGAGCCTGAAGGGTCCTCACCTGTGCTGGATCCTCAGGTGCAGGCACCAGCTGAGTCTGCTCTGGCTCCTGAGGTGATGGAGGACCCATTGCCTGCAGGTGCTCCACTCTCAGCCCCGTCAGGGGAAGAGGTGGTTGCCTCTGGGT
This sequence comes from Podarcis liolepis, assembly GCF_965112155.1. Classification (NCBI taxonomy): domain Eukaryota; kingdom Metazoa; phylum Chordata; class Lepidosauria; order Squamata; family Lacertidae; genus Podarcis; species Podarcis liolepis. The sequence goes on from NC_139569.1 coordinate 42,483,326, forward strand.
CCGGTAACCCTCCAGCCTCTCCTGAGCTGCGGAGGCTCAGGGCAGAGAGGCGGAGGGAACTAAGTTCCGGCAGTAGGAGTGCTCACCTCCAGGCCAGGAGAGGCAAGTCACCTGTGGACGGGGGCCACCCTATGGCTCGGGGCAGATAAAAGCCAGCCAGCCCCAGTCCCAAGTTGTGGGAGCAACGTTGTTGGTAGCCTGTTCTTGCCTGCACCCTGTCTTGCCTCTCTGCCGGAGCTCCTGACCTCATCAGATTCCCTGCCTTGGACCCAGATTCATCTTTGATGGACTGCCTCCCTACTGCACCCTCGACCTCAAACTGGACTCGGACCTTGCCTCACAGTTAACCCTCGGGACCAGCACACTATCTTCCCTGAAAGCATTCAGTTCAGGATCTAAAATTGCTTAGCTGCACCACCAGTCAGTAGCTACACAGTGGTACCTCGTTTTATGTACCGTCCCCCTAACGAATGTTTCAGGTTACGTGCTCTGCTAACCCAGACGTAGATGCCCCTTGTTGCGAACTTTGCCCCGGGATGCGAGCGGAAGTTGCGCTCCAGCGGCATGGCAGCAGCGGGAGGCACCATTAGTGAAAGCACACCTCATGTTATGAGCGATTTCCGGTTACAACGGACCTCCGGAACGAATTAAGTTCGTAACCAGAGGTACCACTGTACCTGGGAACCTAGGAGGCTGCACTAACAAACTTACCCCAACTCCACCTGTTGTGTGGAATGCATCTATCTGATGAAAATCAAGCCTTCATGCCTCTTATTTGTGCACCCAGGGTACAAAAAAGAAAAGGTAAAGGACCCCTAGACAGTTAAGTCCAGTCAAAGGCTACTATGGGGTTGCAGCACTCATCTCGCTTTCAGGCCGAGGGAGCCGGCGTTTGTCCACAGACAGCTTTCCAGGCCATGTGGCCAGCAGGAATAAACTGCTTCTGGCACAATGGGACACCGTGATGGAAATGCCGTTTACCTTCCTGCCACAGCAGTATCTATTTATCTACTTGCGATGGCATGCTTTTGAACAGCTAGGTTGGCAGGAGCTGGGAAAAAGCAATGGGAGCTCACCCCATCGCAGGGAATCGAACCAACAACCTTCTGATCGGCAAGCTCAAGAGGCTCATTGGGGTTTAGACCACAGCGCCACCTGCATCTATAATGTGTTCTATGCAATGCAGGCCTGGGAACTTCAGCTGGTGTAGAATGCAGTGGACCACTGCCAAACAAGGTGGACCCACTTGGAAAACATGTCACCACTTCTCTGAATTCTGCATTGGTTCCCTGTCTTCCTTTAGCCCAATTCAAGGTGGCAATTACTATGCCGTGTTGTCCAGGCTCATGGCCTGCTTCCTCCAAACAAACTATGAGTATTGAGTCATGAACAATCCCTTTAGAGTTGCTGCCATTTGGTGTGGGCGATATTGAGCTAGACGGAACAATGGTGGGACTCAGAAAAAGGCTGTTTCCAATATTCATATGCTGGACTCCTACTCCAAACATCTCTGAGTACTGGTCCTACTAGCTAGGGCTGGTGTGATGGCCTGGGATTCAGACTCGGAGGCTGAACCTGAGGAATCCCAGCCTGCACAGGAGTCCCCGCCTCCAGAACCAGCTGAGCCGGGGCTGGGGCTTGAGCCTGAGGGTCCTTACCTGTGCTGGATCCTCCAGTGCAGGCACCAGCTGAGTCTGCTCTGGCTCCTGCCACAACAGCAGCAAGAATACTTATTGCAAAGTATTGGAAGACACAAGATCTACCCACTCTGGAAGAATGGCAGATGAAGGTGATGGACTACATGGAATTGGCGGAAATGACTGGCAGAATGCGAGACCAGGGAGAAGAGTCGGTGGAAGAAGATTGGAAGAAATTTAAAGACTATTTACAGAAATATTGCAAAATTAATGAATGTTAGAATGATGTCAGAATGAAGGTAAGTGGTTTAAGCAGCAATGTTATAAAGATGTATGTAAAAATGGATTGTTAACAGGTGAGAATCCAAAGTTATAATATATTATGTTAAAGGACTAAGATAAAAACAAAGAGGGAAAGATATTGCTGAATTAACTAACTGAATTGGAATACAAAAAGGGAGGTGTGAGGAGGTCAGGGAAACAAGAAATGAATGTAAGGTATGGGAAGACTGATGTATTTTTTTAAGTGTTTTTTATCTTTTTTGTATTTTGTATTTTTTCTTTTATCTTTTTTAAATTCATGTAATTCTTTTCTTTGAAACCTTAATAAATATCATTTTAAAAAAAAAGAGTCTGCTCTGGCTCCTGAGGGGATGGAGGACCCATTGCCTGCAGGTGCTCCACTCTCAGCCCCATCAGGGGAAGCTGAGGTTGCCTCTGGGTCCAATACCCCTCCAGCCTCTCCTGAACTGCAGAGGCTCAGGGCAGAGAGGCGGAGGGAACTAAGTTCTCACAGGAGGAGTGCTCACCTCCAGGCCAGGAGAGGCGAGTCACCTGTGGACGGGGGCCGCCCTATGCCTCAGGGCAGATAAAAGCCAGCCAGCCCCAGTCCCAAGTTGAGGGAGCAACATTGTTGTTAGCCTGTTCCTGCCTGCACCCTGTCCTGCTCTTCTGCCAGAGTTCCTGACCTCACCCGACTCCCTGCCTTGGACCCAACTTCAGCTTTGATGGACAGCCTCCATACTGCACCCTCGACCTCAGACTGGACTCGGACCTCACCGCACCGTTAACCCTCGGGACCAGCACAGCTGGTAGGCGTTGGAATCCAAAGACATCTGAAGGCCCACTGGTGTCCCATCCCTGATTTAAAAGTAAGCATTCCACAGGTGACTTAGATTTTTCTATCAGCCCATGTGCTGACGCTTAGATCTTTCATGTGCTGTTTTATAGAATTCCCCCTCTCTCCATAATTAAGATGCATCTTTGCATTTCAGCCTCATCTACTTTGCTTTTTGTTTTAAACTTCACTCATCTTGACTGCTAGTCTCTGGAGCATAGGCTCCGGCTTCCCATTTTACTTTCTAATTTTCAGCCTTCCCATCCTTCAGCAACAGTCCCAAACTAGAAGAAAAGCATGTAGGATTAGATAGAGTCATAAATCCTGTGGTGCTGCAAAGGCCTGACTCCTAGGCCACAGACTGGGGGCCCTATAGCTCAGGAGCCCTCCGAAAGAGATGTAGTGGTAGCAGAAGCAAGACATAACATGCTTAGTTAGCAAAGTGTTGCGCCAATGGCTGCCAAGAATCCTGCCAACTGCCATCATTTTTGGTTAAAATATGGGTGAGGAACCTCAAGCCCTGGGTCCAGATTTGGCCCTTCAAGACTCACTGCCTAGACCTTGAGACTCGTCTCAACCACACCCCCTCACCCAGTCTCCTTGAATGTTTTTGCCTGGCTGAAATGTGTCCTTGTACTCTGCTGACGCCTCTCACTTCCCAGCATGGATGACAATGGCAGACCCTCCAAGTGTCCCTATTTTCCAGAGACAGTCCCAGATTTACGGAAGACGTCCTGGTTTCTGATCTGATCCCAAAGCATCCTACTTTTCCTTAGGACGTCCCAGTTTTCTTCTGAGAAATGAAAGGAGGGTATACAACAAGAGCGTATCTGGAGGGTATACAACAGCAGTGGGACTGAAGTATGTGGGGTGGGTCACCTGGAAGGCACCTTCACAAGGGCTTCCTCAAATATGCCTCTGCATAAACACCTAACACAGAGAAGATCTGTTGGGCTTAGTGCTCAAGTGATGGGAGAACATCCACACATGCACACACACACACACACACACACACCAACTTCTTCAAGCTTTAGCCAAACCATGTTCTTTGTTTTAGCCTTCTACAGAGCAGGTCTGGGGGACCTTCTTCGCACAGTGAGTCATATTTCCATCCAGGCATCCTTTGGGGGCCATGGGCCAGTGGTGGACAGGCAAAAATGGATGGGTCAAAAAATGCACATTTTAGCTTTCTGCAGTAGGCTACAGACTCCCACGCCTATCTCTGTTCTCCATCCAGACAAGCAAGAGGCATTATAGAGTTCAAGGAAACATTTCAGCCAGGCAAAAAGACGCAAGAAAGGTGGGAAGCAAGACCGGGGAAGGGGCGTGTCCTGAGGATCGGGTATGGTGCTAAGGAGGGCGTGGCTGGGAGAGGGTCCCAGGGGCCAGATAGAGAGACTTGGGGGCCACATTTCACTCACAGGTCTGAGATTCCCCCTCGATGCTTTGGAGCTTTGTTGCAAATACTATTACAGTGGTACCTCAGGTGACAGACGCTTCAGGCTACAGACGCTTCAGGTTACAGACTCCGCTAACCCAGAAATAGTACCTTGGGTTAAGAACTTTGCTTCAGGATGAGAACAGAAATTGCACAGTGGTGGTGCGGCGGCAGTGGGAGGCCCCATTAGCTAAAGTGGTACCTCAGGTTAAGAACAATTTCAGGTTAAGAACGGACCTCCGGAATGAATTAAGTTCTTAACCCATTAGGTTTAAGTTAGGTAATGCAATCGTATATTTAGAAGCCAAACTATCTCCTTCCACATTTCCCAGACACTGTTTCACTTACATGCATAGCCAACAGCTCTTTCTGTAAAGAGGTTTTAGTTCAGCATAACACATGTTCTCCAGCTCACTGGGATTCTGTGCGATGCAGCACAGCAATTATCCTATTTCAGATCAAATCATTCATTGCCTCTTAGCGTTTTGAAATACACACAATGAACACGTTCAGGGGAGGTCGTGCCACCGAAAAAGCCTTGCGAGGATACACGAGACGCAAAAACCTGCACTGGAAAAAACGGAACCGTAACCATTTGCACCATAAACTAAACAACCACCTTTTGATAAATGCAATGTAGGTGCTATGTTGGTGCATTAGATTGGCCTAAGGATGGAGACAGCTGCTAAGCAGGCATTTCCTTCCACAATCAAACATCCCCCATTGGCTTGTATGTACCAAAGATTCTGGCGAAGATCCCTAATCACAGACCTTGAATCGGGCTTCAGGAATTCAGCAATGCCCATCTCAGAAGGGGAGGGGAGCATCTATCTGAAGCTCCTGAATACTTCTGCACTCAGATTAGAAGCCAAGGAAATCTGGAGAAGACATCCCAACTCAACCTTCCTCTGAAGAGCTAGCCCTGAGGAAGTGCCAAGGAGAAAAGAGGGGACTAGAGCCAAAATCTTTAGGCCTGAGCATCCCCTGTGGACAGTGGCAGCTGGTGTCCCCAGGACCCAGCAGGGCTCCTAGGAAATCATGGAGTGGTTCAGAAGGGGGTCCCTGCTGTCACAATTGCTTCTCTGCAGGAAGAAAGGATGTGCGGCTTCCACATAAAGGTAAAGGTAAAGGTACCCCTGACTGTTAGGTCCAGGCACGGATGACTCTGGGGTTGCACGCTCATCTCACTCTATAGGCCGAGGGAGCCAACGTTTGTCCACAGACAGCTTCCTGGTCATGTGGCCAGCATGACTAAGCACTTCTGGCGAACCAGAGCAGCGCACGGAAACGCTGTTTTACCTCCCCGCCAGAGCGGTACCTATTTATCTACTTTCGAACCGCTGACCTTCCGATCGGCAAGCCCTAGGCTCTGTGGTTTAGACCACAGCGCCACCCGCGTCCACATAGCATCATAGAAATGTAGAGATAGAAGGATTCCAACCCTCTGCAATGCAGGAATCTTTTGCCTATGTGGGGCTCAAATCCGTAACCCTGAGATTAAGAGTCTCATGCTCTACCAACTGGGCTAGTATCTTCCTGTCCTTGTCCTCTGCAAAGAAACAGTGGACACTTAAGCATAAACCTTTTCAATGCCAAGTCAAGTGCCTTACTTTGGTTCAGAATTGCTGTCACAATCTGTGGAGGAGGATGTTTGCCTTGCCCAGGCCCTAGTTCCTCCAGCAAAGCCACAGAGACATTTCACCTTTGCTTTGCTGGGCATTTCACTCAATATCTTCTGGAAAACTGAGCGGGTTCAGATTGACTTGGCAATTAGCTGATATAGGGGTTATCAAAGAAGAAGCTTGGCTTATTTATGAACTCATCTGGCTAATGCACAATAGTGTTCTTTTTTTACCCCCTAAGGGCAACTGCAAATGCTCATATCAAGTCTATTTCCAGCCCAGGTCAATTTCACATAAGTGAATTTCTAAATTCCTTCTTCGGTTTCCACACCAAGCTGCTATTCTTAAAAAAATAAAGGCATGGGATTTTATATTTAAAGGTAAAGGGACCCTTGACCATTAGGTCCAGTAGTGGACGACTCTGGGGTTGCAGCTCTCATCTCGCTTTATTGGCTGAGGAAGCTGGCGTACAGCTTCCAGGTCATGTAACCAGCATGACTAAGCCGCTTCTGGCAAACCAGAGCAGCACATGGAAACGCCGTTTACCTTCCTGCCAGAGCGGTACCTATTTATCTACTTGCACTTTGACGTGCTTTCAAACTGCTACGTTGGCAGCAGCAGGGACTGAGAAATGGGAGTTCAGCCCGTCACGGGGATTCGAACCACCGACCTTCTGATCAGCAAGCCCTAGGCTCTGTGGTTTAACCCACAGTGCCACCCGCTTCCCTATATTTAACTGTACTTTGCAGTATCTACTTAAACATACATTTTCTGTGCCAAGATGGAGAAGCCTAGGCCCTCAACACCTCTCTGCCTGGCCCTTGAGAATCTTCCCTGGTGATGCTATTCACTAACCCAGCTCCACATCCACCCTTAGTGCTTTTGCCTGATTGAGACACATCCGTGCCTGGATGGTGAATAGAGAGACATGTCTGCACAGAAACCTCTGACTTTTGTGTTGCTGAAATACAGCTGACTGTAAGCGTCACTTTCATAGCTCCACCCACTTTCCGCTCTGGCCCCACCCCACTCACAACATTGTTCTCTGTTACCCAACAATATACAAAAGTGGTAAAATATGCATCAAACTGCATACATTTGTGAAACTGGCATGTACAAAAAACGTGGATATTAGTGGAAACTGCATACAAAAAATAGGTTCATTAGAAGAAATCTGCACCAAAATGCTAGCAAGGCTTTGCAAACTGTTGTGGAAATGTCACAACATTAAGCTGGGGAAAATGAGAAATCTGGAGAGCTAAAATGGACAGATATGACCATCCCTAGCGGGGGTCAGATTTCTTTCTGTACTTCTGTCACTGTTTCCAAAACCTGCTTCTGTTGTTACTTCATACACAGCTCCTATCCCAAGCAAGGAGCGTGACTCATAGTCCTTATATTCCAGAAAGATCAGTAACTATTTCCCAGCCATCAGTTCCCATTAAAGAAACTTCAACTAGTCATTCTGGACAATTGACCAGCAATCTCCTTAACCGATAAGATGGCTGGCAGAACGGGGACCATTCATAACAATATGCTTCATCTGAATCTGACAGCTTCTATAAATCAATATGGAAATATATGTAGAGAGGGCAGTTTTTTTGCAAGAGAGCACAGGAAACTTCTGTACCTGAAACTGAAATTATTTCAGAGGAAGGCTTCTCTCTCTGCCCCTGCTGAAAGATAATCTGGGTCAGAGATGGGGAACATGTGAACCTCCAGATGTTGCTGGGACTACAAATCCCATCACCTCTGACCAGCATGCCCAATGGTGAGGGAGCTGTAGCACAGCCAGTCTCTCCCCAGCAACACAATGTTTTGAGTTTTGCAAGCGTTCAATGTATTGCGCCTGCCTGCTCCTGTGGGTCACTTAATATTAATGAGATATGCAAATGAAAGCATTGCACGATCTGCACCAGTTGCACAAAGCTGCTCATTTAAATTTCATTTGAGGCATCGCCGCAAAGCCTAAAGAACTCAACAGCCCATGCGCATGCTTATCTCATAGGGCCAGGCCAGCTACTCCCATAACTCAGGTGAACTACTGAGCAAGCCATTTGCACAAGATTTTTATCCTTTGGGGACCCAACAGCAAAATGCACTCAGTCCCCTCCAGGCTGGAACTGGAACCATGGAAGGAAGGCAAGTGTGTGTTGTTCATATTGACCATTTCCCTGGGATAAATATTGAGCAAATACTCCGAGGTCCTCCATCTGGCACCTTCTGTAAATATTAAAATTCATTTTCAAATTCCTGTAAATATTTTAAGTGAAAAGTGGTGTGTACTTTTCCCTTTGGCCTCGGCCTATGCATATTCATCTATAGCGGTAGAAATGCCAAGCTGAAATCTCCACAAATATTTAATTCTATGGAAGGCATGGTGAATAATTCACTAAGTGAGGCAGCGGATTCACAGCGCTGGAGAGAAGGTGGGAGGCCACAGGGCGAATGTCACTTGTGGATTTGTCCTGGATGAGGTTCCCTTTAAAGTTGAAACCTTTCCTTTGTTCTATGCTGACTTAAACTTATTTTTTACTGTCATGTTAGCAGCAGTCTGAATGGCACACAACCAGGCTGCCGATAGTTTTAACTGCACACTTTTAACATTGCAAGTACAGTGGTACCTTGGTTCTCAAACTTAATCCGTTCTGGAAGTCCGGTCCAAAATCAAAGCGTTCCGAAACCAAGGCGCGCTTTCCCATAGAAAGTAATGCAAAACAGATTAATCCATTTCAGACTTTTAAAAAAGAACCCCCCAAACAGCAATTTAATATGAATTTTACTACAGTGGTACCTCAGGTTACAGACGCTTCAGGTTACAGACTCCTCTAACCCATAAATAGTACCTCGGGTTAAGAACTTTGCTTCAGGATGAGAACAGAAATCGTGCTCCAGCGGCGCGGCTAAAGTGGTGCTTCAGGTTAAGAACAGTTTCAGGTTAAGAACGGACCTCGGGAATGAATTAAGTACGTAACCCAAGGTACCACTGTATCTAACGAGACCAATGATCCATAAAATGAGAGCAATAATCAATGTAAAGGTAAAGGGACCCCTGACCGTTAAGTGCAGTTGCGGACGACTCTGGGGTTGTGTCGCTCATCTGGCTTTACTGGCATACTTATTAATAAAAATGTTCTTACGTTGTTGTTTTTTGTCAAATGTAAGTAATACACATCCACACCATTTTCCAAAACGCAGTTTCTTTCCCTGTTGCTGGTCACTGGTTGCTGTGGTGCCACATTTTAATTCTTCCTCTCTCCGTGACCTTTGCTATCTGCACATGCCAACCTTTCTAATTTAATTGGCAGATTCGTTCCCTTTTCTTGGTTGAAAGAGAAACTGAACACCGCCCCTTGAATACTCAAGGTGGCTTAAAGATAAAATAGGAACAGCTAAAAGCATAGAAGAAAAAACCCAATCACAGACCTGCCAACATTTTCCCAATGAAAATAGGGATGTCCTACTCAACAACAAAGGGACACGGGTGGCGCTGTGGGTTAAACCACAGAGCCTAGGACTTGCCGATCAGAAGGTCGGCGGTTCGAATCCCCGCAACGGGGTGAACTCCCATTGCTCAGTCCCTGCTCCTGCCAACCTAGCAGTTCGAAAGCACATCAAAGTGCAAGTAGATAAATAGGTACCACTCCAGCGGGAAGGTAAACGGCGTTTCCGTGCGCTGCTCTGGTTCGCCAGAAGCAGCTTAGTCATGCTGGCCACATGCCCCGGGAGCTGTACGCCAGCTCCCTCGGCCAATAAAGCGAGATGAGCGCCGCAACCCCAGAGATGGCCACGAGTGGACTTAATGGTCAGGGGTCCCTTTACCTTTACCCCTGTGTCCAAGTTGGCAGGAAAATAGGAACACTTGGAGGGTCTGTAATCATGAAAAAACAATCAAACATTAATTTAATTAAAAGTCAAAACTATCTATAAATATAAAAGATCTATTAAATGTATACAGATAATTACAATGGAAATAGCACCAGCCCTTTCATTCCAAACGTTTTCCCCTTTTAGACCTATAAGAACATCAGGAGAAAAGAAGCAAATGAAATAACCACTGTAGTGGAGAACATTATTACATCAACTAGTCTCGTCCATAGAGTTCCCATAGGATTTCCCCAGCCAGGCAATGAATAATCAGGTCCATATCTGCTTAGCTTTAGCAAAATTGCCCCGTCCTCTGTCTTCAGAGCATGGTCCTGGGACCAACAATGCATTGTGTTGCTAACACAACAATTGAATAATGATAGGTAATTCAGGGAGGATAGGGAAGTGGCTCCATAGACAGCAGCTAAAGGGCATTTTCCTACATGAGGGTTACAGAGGCTTTTGCTTCCATCTCTTTCTCATGCAAATGTAAAAACCTACATTGGCCAGGAAGTTCATTAACATTACAAAGGCCTCTCTGCTCAGTGTTCTCCTCCAGGTTAACAATAATCAGCCCTTTCAAATGAATAGCAAAAGAGCGGTTCAAAGGCAGGTGATTTAAGCTGATCAGAAATAGTGAACTGCATTAAGCTAGCTATGATAGTTCTTCCATTAATGATTTGATGGGACTCCCCCCCCCCCCCGCCGCCTTCTCCTTTTTCTTTTTTTCTAGAAGAAAATTAAGTACTGTGAAATTTTCACCTATCTGAGACTATTGAGTTAATCGGGTTATCTAAAACGTGACATTCTTTGCACAATAGACAAGCCATGGAGGACAGAGCTTGCCAATTCACTCGCAAATGGGTTTTTTTCTGCTCGTCAAACGGGAGGAATCAATCAAAAGAGTGCTTCACTTGCAATGTCTTAGTCCAATATGCAGTTGGCATAGGTGTGTGTGTTCAATTCTTATAGGGTTGGGCCATAGCTCAGTGGAAAGCAGGTCTCAGGATCAACCCCTGGGCTGGGAGAGATTCCCTGTCTGGAATCCTGGAGAGTTGCAGCCAGCCAGTGTAGACCATGAGTAGGCAAACTAAGGCCCAGGGGCTGGATACGGCCCAATTGCCTTCTAAATCCGGCCCATGGACGGTCCGGGAATCAGCGTGTTTTTATATGAGTAGATTCTGTCCTTTTATTTAAAACACTTCTCTGGGTTACTTGTGAGGACTGCCTCGTGTTTTTACATGAGTAGAAGGTGTGCTTTTATTTAAAATGCATCTCTAGGTTATTTGTGGGGCATAGGAATTCGTTTTTCTTTTTTTTTCAAAATATAGTCTGCCCCCCCCCATAAGGTTTGAGGGACAGTGGACCGGCCCCCTGCTGAAAAAGTTTGCTGACCCCTGGTGTAGACAATACTAAACTAGATGGACCAAAGACCTGCATGATCTGACATGTGTGATTTGTGTGATTTGTGTGTGTTGGTTTTTGTGTGTGTAATATACCAATGAAATGTGCTTGACAGGGATCTGCAGTGAAAAAGAAAAAGAACTCCATTCAAAGAGCTGCCAGTCCCAATTCAAAGTGTTAGTACTACAGTGGTACCTTGGCTCCCAAACACCGCAAACCCAGTCAAAGGCAACTATGGGGTTGTGGTGCTCATCTCGCTTTCAGGCCGAGGGAGCCGGTGTTTGTCCACAGACAGCTTTCTGGGTCATGTGGCCAGCATGACTAAACCGCTTCTGGTGCAACAGAACACTGTGATGGGAACCAGAGCGCATGGAAACACCATTTACCTTCCTGCCACAGTGGTACCTATTTATCTACTTGTACTGGTGTGCTTTCGAACTGCTAGGTTGGCAAGAGCTGGGACAGAACAATGGGAGCTCACCCCATCATGGGGATCCGAACCGCTGACCTTCCGATCAGCAAGCCCAAGAGGCTCAATGGTTTAGACCACAGCGCCACCCATGTCCCTCATCTGCAGATGAGGCCTTGTTGGTGTTGCTGCCACCAGGGGCTGCCTAGTTGGCATTGATCAATGGCAGGGGATTTTCCGTGGTGGTTCCCCATGTGTGGAATGTCCTGCCCCCCAGTGAATTCTGAGGAAACACAATAAGTGCCAAGCACAAAATGGCTGCCATGTGTTTGTGGGTAGCATTCCTGTTTAACTAGACATTTGATGAGTGTTCCCAGAGATCACTCAGCTATACAGCTTCATATAAATGTTTTAAGTGTGTTGTAAAGTGCAATATACAAATGTGACACTAGATGGCGACTGTGAGCTATGGCAAATTCAATATATTTTTCAAAACATTTTTTTTTTAAAAAAAAAAAGCATTTTCACAGCACGTGTGTAGATTCCACCCATGAAATCTCAGTTTTAAACTGCTTTTTTAACCACCCAGTTTTAAACTGCTTTTTAGAATTATTTTTAAAATGTTGTTGCTGTTGTTGTTGTTAATGTGTATGCTGACCCAGGCCCCTTTGAGAGGAAGGGCAGAATATAATACAGAAACTGTGGCTCAATTTCCCCTTCTGGCTGCAAAAATACCAAAGGAAATCTCCCCCATTAAACTTACTCTATTTAGTTGCTATTACAAATTTGTTATCTGGTTGTGTTACAGTGGTGCCCCGCAAGACGAATGCCTTGCAAGACCAAAAACTCGCTAGACGAAAGGGTTTTGCGGTTTTTTAGTTGCTTCGCAAGATGAATTTCCCTATGGGCTTGCTTCGCAAGACGAAAACGTATTGCGTTTTTTGCAAGTTTGTTTCCTTTTTCTTAACACCGTTAATACAGTTGCGACTTGACTTCGAGGAGCGGTGTGGTAGCCTTTTTTGAGGTTTTTGGTGATTTTTGAAGCTTTTCCAAAACTTTTCCGACACCGTGCTTCGCAAGACGAAAAATTCGCTAGACGAAAAAACTCGCAGAACGAATTAATTTCGTCTTGCGAGGCACCACTGTATTTGTTTAATTATATATGTTTGAATGTATTTACTTTTAACTGCCATACTTCATTGTTTCATGACATACAGCTTATTTTAGACATGTCTTCAATATTCATGACATCTTATACCACATACAGTGGTACCTCGGGTTAAGTACTTAATTTGTTCTGGAGGTCCGTACTTAACCTGAAACTGTTCTTAACCTGAAGCACCACTTTAGCTAATGGGGCCTCCCGCTGCTACCACACCTCCAGAGCACGATTTCTGTTCTCATCCTGAAGCAAAGTTCTTAACCTGAAGCACTATTTCTGGGTTAGCAGAGTCTGTAACCTGAAGCGTCTGTAACCTGAAGCATATGTAACATGAGGTACCACTGTATGTGGTATAAGGTACAACCCTGATAATGTACTTTATGTTATTTTTTACATCTATGTTGGTTCGTTTTATCTTGTTCTGGTCAATGACTGCATAATAAAAAAAGATGGATGGATTGATATAAATTCAACAAATAAATAGAGAAAATCTTGTTGGAAAATTCCATTCCATCTTTAGCTACAGACATGGAACTGCTGCGTGTCACATGTCTGTTTACATTCCAGCACAGTCTGCTGGGAACTTCCGTTTGCATATAGCTTTTGCTTCTCTCTGTCTCTCTGAGAAGACAGAGACAGAGAGACGACATGTTTCTTTGTCCTGATTTATGATTAATAAATCCGTAGTTGTACTACGCTTCTACAAGCCTCACGCCTATCCTGTGTGTACAGTTCGCTGGGCTGATATAGTGTGCCCTGGCTTTAAAGCCTGGGTCACTGATTTACATCGGAGCAGAGGCTGATGGGTCGTCACAGAAATTTCTCTCTCTCTCTCTTACAGAGAAGATGTTGTATATAATGTGCATGGGAGCTATCTTATTTATTTGTCTACTGTGTTTATATCCCACCTTTTTTACTCCAAGGACCTTAAGGCGCCCCTTGTCATTTAATTCCCATAACAACAGCCCTGGGAGGTAGGTTAGGCTCAGAGGTGGTGGCTGACCCAGGGTCACCCAGTGACCGTCATTCGTGGGGATTTGAACCCGGGTCTCCTAGGTCCTAGTCTGACACCTTAATCATTTCACCACAGCAGGAGCTTCTGCATGTCAGCAAAGGCCTTCAGAACCGACAAGGGAGGGAAGTCGCAATATTTCGCTTCTGTTTCCTTGAAGGGGGAAGTCATAACCAGAGCGGAGGTTGTTCCTACTGTCCCTTGGTTAAATTATTCACTGCCGTGCATGCAAACACAGACGGATTTTTAGCGTTACAAAAAAAGGTCACTCCTTTCCCGATGCCGCGGCTGTGCCTTGCGTGGACTGAAGCAGCGGCGCTCCATGAATATGCAGGCTCACACCCCCTGCAACACTTCAGTCGCAGCGCATTAAGGCGCGCTTGCTGTATATTTCAAAGTCAAACAAATAATACCTGTCACGGACATGAATATCTTCTATATTTCATTTTAAATGAAACGTCAGGATGATGGAAACTGTTTCCGAGGAAGTTTGCAAAGGGCAGGATCTGGCGGGGGCGGGGAGGGGGCTGAATGCTGCCACCTGTAACTCTACAGTGGTGAGGAACATCATTAAAAGGACACCATCATGACTATAGACGGGGGTGTTTAAATATCATCATCTTACTTATCTTCAGCTCTGGAAACTTGAAATCTTGTTTGCAAATCAGAGTCGCTGTCTGCAAATCAAATCGTAGCAGATCTGCTGCTACCCTCCCAAATCAGTACGCTAATAATAATAATAATAATAATAATAATAATAATAATAATAATAATTTATTTATACCCAGCCCATCTGACTGGGCTTCCCCAGCCACTCTGGGCGGCTTTCAACAAAATATTAAAATACAGTAAAGCTTCAAACATTAAAAGCTTCCCTAAACAGGGCTGCCTTCAGATGTCTTCTAAAAGTCTGGTAGTTGTTGTTCTCTTTGACATCTGGTGGGAGGGCATTCCACAGGGAGGGCGCCACTACCGCGAAGGCCCTCTGCCTGGTTCCCTGTAGCTTTGCTTCTTGCAGTGAGGAAACCGCCAGAAGGCCCTCGATGCTGGACCTCAGTGTCCGGGCAGAACGATGGGGGTGGAGACGCTTCTTAAGGTATACTAGGCTGAGGCCGTTTAGGGCTTTAAAGGTCAGCACCAACACTTTGAATTGTGCTCGGAAACGTACTGGGAGCCAATGTAGGTCTTACAAGACTGGTGTTATGTGGTATTGGCGGCAGCTCCCAGTCACCAGTCTGGCTGCCGCATTCTGGATTAGTTGAACATGAAGATTAGACCTTCTGATTGGCAAGCCCTAGGCTCAGTGGTTTATATAAATACATTAAATTTAACAAATGTACATTTACTTCCCTTTCTGTATTCCTCAGACTTTCTCCCTCTCTCCAGCCCCCTTTGATTCCTTGACTAGATCACTCTTTTATCTCTCCTTCTCTCTCATCGCTAATCCAGACTACAGGTTTCATTCCACTCTTATGTGCACCACAACACTTCCATTCTTTTCCTCCACTTCTCCTTCCAACACTAGTCAATGTTTTCATCTCTCTTAACTCTTTCATCTTCACAGTGTTTGTCTAACCCTGATGTTTGATCCTCTGTCCGCACAAACTTTCTTTTCCTTTTTTGAATTTTGTATAATGCGTTACATAATGAAAGTCAACAAAACCAATCCCCCACTCTGGAATAATGACAGTTCCCACATAATAACAATGGAATATGTTTCTTTAAATAGAAAAAGAATAAAAGAATGAATTTTTAAAACGGTTACCATAAAATCCATATATTAGCACAAACCCTAGGGATGGGGTTTTCTGGTGCCTTTCTAGAGGCAATAAAGTTCCACTTCTCTCCAACGTGATAGAATCCTAGATTTGTAGTGTTTAACGAAACCCCACAAAATATCTGAAAGCACAGGTACATTTTCAAACAGCAATATTTAGCAGGCGTGGGCAAACCTTGCCACCACCATCCCTCCCAGCGTTCCTGGACTGCAACTCCCACATCACTAGGGATGGGAGAGAAATTTGGTCTGGTTCACATTTTAATGTGAACCTGCCTAGTTTGCACTTACGAGCGAAATATGCAAACAACACAGCTTTCCTTTGAAATTCGTACTTTTGTGGATTTTGCTGTGCAGTACTCCAATCAAAAATGACAATGCATACTTTAGGGGAAAGTGTGTGAAATATTTAAAAAATCCATAATGAGCAGAAATGCATTTTTATCACTTGCAAGAATGTGTACGCGGTTGGCACTGTGGGTTAAACCACAGAGCCTAGGACTTGCCGATCAGAAGGGCGGTGGGTCGAATCCCCGCAACGGGGTGAGCTCCCGTCACTCGGTCCCTGCTCCTGCCAACCTAGTAGTTCGAAAGCATGCATGTAAAAGTGCAAGTAGATAAATAGGTACCGCTCCGGCGGGAAGGTAAACGGCATTTCCGTGCGCTGCTCCGGTTCACCAAAAGCGGCTTATTCATGCTGGCCACATGACCCGGAAGCTGTACACCGGCTCCCTCGGCCAGTAAAGCGAGATGAGCGCCGCAACCCCAGAGTCGGTCACGACTGGACCTAATAGTCAGGGGTCCCTTTACCTTTACCTTTTAAGAATGTGTACATTAGGCAAAATTGTGTACAGAAATGTGGATGTATTAGGAGAAATGTAGACAAAAGTGCTGTGTTACTCAGACAGGACTTTCAAACCTGAGCTTCTTTACCAAACAACATTTGATGGTTTTTTTATCGCAATGCTGTGGTTTTAGCTTCTATACAGTGTTTTTATATGAAGGTGTGGTTTATAATTGTTTAAATGAACGAATTAAAATGCTGGCGGTTTTTCGTGACAACCTTTTTAAAACAAAAACACAAAGTGATGCTGAAACGTGAAGAACTGAGGAAACTGGAAACCGAGAGAAAGCAAAACTGATAAATTCATCCGTCTTACTTTTCACATCACGCCAAAAAGCAAAGGTGGCATCCACACCATGCTTTTTAAAGCACCATGATACCACTTTAAATGCTCGTTTGCTTCTCCCAAAGAATTATGGGAGTTGTACTTTGTTGCTGAGAATTGTTGGGCGACCCCAATTCCCCTGCCGGTGCTACCATGCCTGGAGTGGTTTAGCAGTCAATCCCTCTTCCCAGGGAACAGATTAAGAAATAAATAAACCGCACACGCTTATTTTCCTCTGAACTAGTCCTCAGACAGAATATGGGGTTGTTGCTTTCATTTGTTAAAGCTGCTCTTCAACTTTGCCGGATCAAATCAAGACTCTCAGCATCTCAGCGTCGCAAGACTTATACAAGAGGCTAACACTAGCCCTTTAGTAATAACTTTTAAGCGAAGCAACTCTTTGATTTATGTGTGAGAGCATTTTCCCATTAAATATCGGATTAAGAACACCCCGTAGGTATTTGCTGCTTTTGTTGACTGCATCGATGAATCTTTTATGCAACTAATTCCAATTTTCATTAGATTGACCGAGCTTATGGAAGGAGAGTAAGTCATTAAGCCCGTTGACAGGATTTTATCAGCATCTGAGGAAAGTGGGGCGGGTTGTTGTGGAGTTTTTTTTGCTTTTTGCTTTTTAATATCGGCAGAGTTGCTGTCAATTTCTTACAGCATTAATATTTCAGGCTTGTTTTGGTCTGTCCAAATGCTGCACTTGTGAGATGAAAAGATGAATCCAACCAAAAACAGATAAGAAAACGCATTGATTTCCCCCCCCCCCCACCCTCCCCAGATGGAAAGAACGAATCTCCAATGTCCATATTACCTGCTCTGTGATCTCCGGGAGATAAATTATTAACGTGAGCGTATGAACATCATTTTGTTGTGATTAGATTTCACTTAAATTTTAATTCTTTAAAAAAAGTCACCGGGGAATGGAAACACAGTCGCAGAAGATAAGCAAGTCAGTCAAAGTTGTTCTTTTTATTATTATTTTTTCATGTTTGTGTATCCAGGGTTATCTGAGCATCTTATCGCCCAGGCAGCATCAAATTACATTCAAAATGTGTATTGTCGTTTTGGGCTGGTGTGTGTGTGCGTGTGTGCAAAAGATTCAAAGTTATAAATAATTAAAGTGATGCAACATCTGTTATTTATAAGCTGAAATGACAGTTTTAATTTAGTTCTTTGTTTATCGGAGGCCAATACATTGTGGGTTATGGGATTGGAAATGGGAGGTGGAGAGAGAGAGAGAGAGAGAGAGAGAGAGAGAGAGAGAGAGAGAGACCCACAGGAAGCAAATGACAATGGACCATTCTTAAAATTAGAACGGGCATAAATAGAAAAGAACAGTAATTTCATTCTCCTTTCAAATGCCACAAGACGCTTCTAGGCTGTCACTGTTATCGGATGGGATTCATTCACATTCCAGCAAATTCAGGTTGCACAGGCTTTTTGTGACGAAGAAAGGCACTGGGGGAAATTCACTTACCTTGACCCTTCACAGGAACATAGTGAACCTTCCTTCTAATCCAGAATTAATCCAGAATGCGGCAGCTAGACTGGTGACTGGGAGCGACCAACGGGACCATATAACACCGGTCCTGAGAGATCTGCATTGGCTCCCAGTACATTTCTGAGCACAATTCAAAGTGTTGGTGCTGACCTTTAAAGCCCTCAATGGCCTCGGCCCAGTATACCTGAAGGAGTGTCCCCATCCCCATCGTTCAGCCCAGACACTGAGGTCCAGCTCCAAGGGCATTCTGGTGGTTCCCTCACTGCAAGAAGTGAGGTTAGAAGGAACCAGGCAGAGGGCCTTCTCGGTAGTGGCACCTGCCCTGTGGAACGCCCTCCCATCAGATGTCAAGGAAATAAACAACTACCTGACTTTTAGAAGACATCTGAAGGCAGCCCTGTTTAGGGAACTTTTTAATATTGAATGCTGTATTGTTTTTAACACTTGATTGGGAGCCGCCTGGGGAAACTCAGCCAGATGGGCAGGGTATAAATATTATTACAGTGGTGCCTCGCAAGACAAAAAGAATCCGTTCCGCGAGTCTCTTCGTCTTGCGGTTTTTTCGTCTTGCGAAGCAAGCCCATTAGCAGATTAGCGCTATTAGCGGCTTAGCAGGCTTAGCGGATCAGCTGATAAGCGGTTTAGCGGCTTAGTGGATCAGCTGATAAGCGGCTTAGCGGATCACCTGTTAAGCGGCTTAGCGGCTTGGGGAAAAGGGGGGGAGGAAAAAAACCCCGCAGGAACTCGCAAGCCCATAGGAAATTCGTTTTGCGAAGCACCTCCAAAACGGAAAACCCTTTCGTCTAGCGGGTTTTCCGTCTTGCGAGGCATTCGTCTTGCGGGGCACCACTGTATTATTATTATTATTATTATTATTATTATTATTATTATTATTATTAATATTAATATTATTATTATTATTCTACTGAGTCAAATCATTGACCCTTCTAATTTAGCATTGTCTGAAGGAGCAATCACAGAATCATAGAATTGCAGAGTTGGAAGGGACCCTGAGAGTTAGCTAGTCCACCCCCAGCCCCAACCCCCAATGCAGGAATCTTGGCTAAGCATCCATGACAGATGACCATCCAACCCCTGCTTTAAAACTTCCAGCGAAGGAGAACCCACCACCTTCCAGTCAGCCTAAATAGCCTTAGATTTTTTTTGCTACTGCATCACCTTGTTGACTCACAA